>NC_083807.1:11478385-12870916 GCF_015708825.2 Lethenteron reissneri
CAGGCGGAATGGCCTTTTGAGTGGAGATCCAGAGGTCGGGGTTACGTGGCAGCGGTGGAGCAGCGGATATTGTATCCTTTGTTGGTCTCTATCTTACATGCTGAATAGGCAGATCTCTGCGCCTATGTGCCGAATAGGCCCTAGCAGCTGGGATTGACTGATTTAGTTGCCAACACCAGGGGGACGGGGATTCATGTGTGTGGTGGGATTGCATTCAGGCGTTTCCGTCGACCTTAATGCACGTGGCAGCATGTCCCATCGGCCGTGCGTGATAGGTGGGGCAACAACAACAATTGCCGTTCCCACAAAGTGGCGGTGATGTTGCCACGGTGTTTGTGCCACTTTGAGGCTACGTAAAGTGTTGAAGGCCCGCTGGCAACGCTGGCAGGAGGTCACGGAGCAGACCCACGTGCCATGGGTTAACTGACTGAGATGACTGGCAGATGCATCACCTGTGCCTCCCCACTGTGCCAACTTTCTGCGTTTTATTCGACCGGCGCTCCATTCCCTTGATGTGAGCGTCGCTCCTCTGCCCTCCGTCGTTGCTGGAGGGGCGACTGCCTTCAAATCCCCAGCAGCGTCCTTCACGAACCTCCTGCACAAGCCCAGTGGGGCACACTACCAGCCAATCGAAGCTTCAAGGGGGTGGGGGTGAGAGGAAGGCACGGTCAAACCAACCAGACTTGGATGTCTCACGCGACTCACACGTGTGTAGGCTGATAATGGCGATGACGATTAGGAGGATGAAGCTGAATAGAAATATGATGGTGATGACGTTCCTGATTATGACAATGCTCCTGCTGCTGCTTTTTTGCTAATGTTTGCGTGTGCATGTGCATCTGTGTGGGTGTTAGCTCTAGCCGACCGGTCATCCCATTCAGCCAACCCATGGCCCGGGTGCCGAGACCTCCTGTCAGCGAGGCCTTCAACACTTCACGTGGCGGCCTCAAAGTGCACCTGGCCTGGCACAGGCGACGTGGTGACGTCACCGTCACTTCGTGGCGAACTGTGGGTATTGGTATTTGTGCTTGTAGACATGCGTTGTATGTGTGCTTATTGGTAGATGTGCGTATCATCACAACGTATCATTACAATGTGTCATCACAACGTATCATCACAACGTATCATCACAACGTGTCATCACAACGTATCATCACAACGTGTCATCACAACGTATCATCACAACGTATCATCACAACGTGTCATCACAACGTATCATCACAACGTATCATCACAACGTGTCATCACAACGTGTCATCACAACGTGTCATCACAACGTGTCATCACAACGTATCATCACAATGTATCATCACAACGTATCATCACAACGTATCATCACAACGTGTCATCACAACGTGTCATCCCAACGAGCAAGGGTCAACCCGCTGCTAGAGGAAAGCCGACCCATGCAGTCGCCATCACTCACTGGGCTTACGATGCCACAGTTGATCTCACTCCTACTGAACCAGTCCTGGCGCTTAGGTTGACTCAGCCTTAAATAAATTGTATACATAAATTGTCTATGCATCTGCACTGGGGAGACAAAGGTGGTCAGGGATGGTGCTGGTCACACTACCCCCTTGTGCAGTGGGCCCATCTCCATAGATGCTCGCTCACAGCAATTATCCCAACGGTCAATGTATCGGATCAGTCTTTGAAGGTGTACGTGTGCATTGATGGTATGTGCCAGCGTGGTGGGAGATAGGCAAGACCCCATCTCTAGCAGGATTTGGTTTTACACCACAGCTGCATTTCCCCTGCCTCAGTGAAACTGGCGGTGCTTCGTGACATTTTCCCCATCACTGCGTGACGGCAGGGACATGGCGATAAACGCAAACTAATCACACCGGAAGCATCCTGGTCACGCTCACTTTCCAGCTTAGGTCAGCACTTTCGTGCCATGATGGGCAGGGTGGCGCAGTGCTCACACTCGCGCCTTCACAGCAGAAGGGCCTGGGTTTGATTCCTGATTTGGATGCCTTGTTGCGTGGAGTTTTATAATCTGCCCCTTATGCATGGCTTTCCTAGGGATGTGCTGGTTTCCTCCCATAGTTTGTTGTGCTTCCCCACATCTGCGATTAGTTACGTACGGTGCGAAAGAAGTTCAACGTGTATTGTTTAAACAAAAAATACGATATAACCGGAAATGGCCAAAATATCCCAATACTGAAAAATTACTCAATTGCAATTATGCACAGCAACATCATCATCCCTTTCTGAGAATACTTGTCAGGATCCTCCTGAAAAACAGACTTGAAACTCAATGAGGCTTTCCCCGGGTAAAGTGTAGTAGGAGCAATATTAATTGTCAGGGTCATACCCCATTGCGTCTAGACCACACCTACTCCAACCAGCCGCCTCAGGCGAGACGGGTAACCCCCCCTCCCCCTCCCCCCATTGGCGAGAACAAACAATATTTAGTGGCGGCTGATGGTACCAGCCCAAGATTGGCCGTGACCTCGCCTCTGTGAGGGTGGGAAATGCTGGTGCTAAATGCTCACAAATCCCCGTTTAGATGTTTACCTTCGCTTTTTGTGTGTATGTTTGAACTTATTCGCAGCGTACGTAGACCAACCATGGATGCTGTCGTGGTATAATGCTTAGCACATTTGATTTTCAATTCAGAGGTCATCGTTTCAATTTCCCCGTTGCGGCAATTAAAACCACGGTCAAGTAAATTTTTTTTACCACTTTTGTCTACCCAGCGGTATAAATGGATACGCAACAGTTGATTGTGAGGTCACGTGTCGTGGGTTGAAGTGTTGGTACTCCAACCTCTTCCAAGATGTCTGGCCAGCGTGAAAGAGTAGGTCAATTACCCTCTACAGGGGCTCTCTCAAACTCCTTCTCGTGGACGCCCTTCTGTCAGCAGTGGCATGGGCAAACAATTGCAGGATTTTGATTTAAAAGCTTTCGTGACTGCAGGGATTCATATTCTTGGTTCTTTCGGTAAAGTCACGTAGAAGGGAAATAATCAAATAAAATAATCTATATATATAAAATCGCAAATCTGTCTGTCTATCTGTCTGTCTGTGTGTGTGTCTGTGTATCGGACCATACGCAGTTTAATTGGACGAAATGTGAGGGATTTGCGAGACACGATTGGTCCGGCGGTTGCCCCTGGCAACGGGTAGCGACGCATTCGCCGCGGGGTGGACGCCATTTTTAATTCCCGTTAAAATAGGAGCACGCATTACACGCGACTCTGAGGTAAATTCATCAAAGTTTCACGTCCTCTTCACTCCCCCCCCACCACAATGTGTGCAATTACTATTATTGGGTCGGTAGATTATAAAATTATAGCGATTACACAGTATTATTGTAGCGCGGGGGGGGGGTAATGGCCCCGGTACCCAGCCTCAGCCGGGTGGGCAATTTAGGCGAGGCCGGAGGCTCTGCACGCTACTAGGCCTCGACACCCCACCAGACTATAGGCCGTACATACTACTGCACAGCGGCCGAGGAGATCGTGGCTGGGGGGGGGGGCAGGGGTAGCAACCCATCTGTGTATATATGTAAGGTTATTAAGAAATATATTTTTCACCCGGGCAACGCCGGGTACTTCTGCTAGTATAAATATAAAACAATAAAAATTATCACGATGTTTCGACTGCAACACAAGCAATCATCATCAGGTGTGAAATCTACAGCAAGAAAATAAAAAGTGGCGGTTTTTCCTAACGTTAGGAAAAACCGCCACTTTTTTTCAAATTTTCTTGCATGTGTTGCAGTCGAAACGTCGTGAGAATTTTTATTGTTTCATATTTATATTATTTTACTATTTCCCTTCTACGTGACTTTACCGAAAGAACCAAGAATATAATTGCAGGGTTGTACCTTTTTGTACAAACACAAGCACGGGGTGTTTGGGTTAAGACTTTCAAACTCACTGCACTTGTGAACATGAATTTTATATCAACGGGAGCATATTAACCCAGTGGTACTGGCTCAATGTTCTTATCACGGGCATTGCATCAGTCAATTGCATCAGCCAGCTGAGACACACGACGACCACCTCCTTGGCAAAAAAAAACAGACTCTAATTTCCAGGCAATACAAAAATTGTGCTGAGTGATTATAATCTACAAGCTTATTTTATGTGCGGGTATTGTATTCGTCCTCAATCTCGAAATAATGTCTGCAAATCGAGTTGTCGCCTCACTGTCGTACACTCATTTGCATCAAGAGAAAACGTTCTGCGCGATCTCAAATTGATGACACGCAAAGTGCTCGGGTCTGCACGCTGAATAACCACATCTATATATGCCCCCATTACACGGCGCTTATTTATATATATATACTTTAGTGTTGCCCATCGCAGCTAATTTCTCCGTCTTCCTCTCCACCCCTGTGAGACTTTGGGTCAAATTTTGCCCTTCCGCCGGTGTGGAGTGTCCACAAACCCCCGTGAGTGGGGAGGCTGATGTGGGGATGGGGATTAATTTTAAAACAGGAGGAGGGGGTCTCAATAGGCTTGCGGCTGGATACCCCTATGGTGGTCAGTGTTCTCCCAGCTGAGACAGTTTACGCCGATGCGAATGGTTTCGTTTCCACAGCTGCGCGGTAAATTTCTGTAGGGAATTGCCAAAGCGCACTGTCTGCTGTATAGAGTGAATGTTTAAAACTACATGACCCCCACCCCCTCCCCCCGTTTTGTAAAACAGAAAGAGAACCAGTGTGTGTTCCTGTTTGATGGCGCAGATCTTTTTTTTAATATATATTTTACTGACAATTACATTGCCAAAAAAACTGTCCTTACGTAGTAGTGTTTAACTACAGAAATGTAATCGTGATATTTTAACCTAATGAAATAAATTAATAACCGTGTTCGGTCATAATAGTATTAATTTATAGCTCTATGATGTGTTGTCGGGATTAACCGCTGTTGTTTGGAATAATGTGCGAGGAGCTTCTTTAGTTCCGCACAGAAGCGCCCCGCAAATGGAGTTAAACGTCAGACATTGTGCTGAAAGAACACGCAGGAGAAGCCGCTAACACGTCGGAAAGTTGTCCAACACAGCCGCGAAAACATAACACAGTCAAAGTGATCGTTGATGCTTGGTGACAGAGAGAGTTTTATGAAGAAGATGGCCCCAAAATAACCGTCAATAAGGAGGCACAAGTGACTCATGGAAACAGCCCAACTCCTTGTAATTACACATCTTGTATATTACACATCTTTTTAATGCTGCTCCGTTGGCTGTGGTGCACAAGCACAAATACCAAAACAAAAACTGAATACATTCGTGGATTACTTTGTGGCCTTAAAAAAGGATATAGTCGGCGACGTGTCTGGCAATGGTCCTTCTTCAGAGCACAACCATAGAGAGGCCAGAGAGATAGGGTGGATAATAATTGGAGACTGATTTTTACACTTGATTTGAAGCTTTCGTGACTGTAGGAATCCATACTCTTTGGTTATTTTGGTAAAGTCACGTAGGTAGAAATTTTTTTACACCGCGGAGAATGATGAGAATTACATATTAAACCGTTTCCTGATGAACATTTACATATACGTTATACCTATTCTGTACCTATTCTTTTGAGGTGGGTGTTATTGACGAATTTGTTGAGTTTGTTTGTGGTTTACACCATTGGAACCTCATTTGCCAGTAACAAAATATGATAATTGTTTTTTTACCCTTTTATCTGGCAACAAAACTGACACCTTGTTTTACAAGGAGTCATGTTTGCATTAACCACAATACCTGCAGTCAGAAAGCAAACAAAAAACATAACTCTGATAATGTATGCACTGTCCTTGAAATTGATTGGTCCACACCCGAGACAGCTTTCTTTAGAGCCTAGTCTCACATGGTGTTGATGACGCTAAAAAAAGGTGTCAGTTTTGTTGCCAGATAAAAGGATAAAAAAACAATTGTCATATTTTGTTACTGGCAAATGAGGTTCCAATGGTGTAAATGCTTACCCCGAGCTCTCATACTCTGATGGTCCATTGTCCTTGCGTTGTGCGCCTTTTGGCGTCATCTGGTCCAACACCATGTGAGACTAGGCTCTAAGAAAAGCTGTCTCGGGTGTGGACCAATCAATTTCAAGGACAGTGCATATATTATCAGAGTTATGTTTTTTTGTTTGCATTCCGACTGCAGGTATTGTGGTTAATGCAAACATGACTCCTTGTAAAAAAAAGGTGTCAGTTTTGTTGCCAGATAAAAGAGTAAAAAAAACAATTATCATTGTTTGTGGTACTTGTAGATTACAGGTTGGTTGTCACCAACTGGCTTAAACGAAGCAAGTTGTCTTTTCCCATTGCCCCGAAGAAGGCGAAAGGAACAGAACGCGATGTCCCCACGTCATAGAGATATTCACAAATCTGTGGTCCAATCCACGTGTCAAGACTCATTTTACACGTCTGCTCGAGCTGCGGGAAATTGCATTGCAGTTCCCTTGCTCAACCATTTCCGACCACAGCACTTGAGAAAAGGCGCTTTAATGTGGAAACAAATAGCCACCAAACATCCCCTTTGGCGTCGCACGTTACGGCTGCGATTTTTTTGTTGGTCGGAGCACTGGGCTGTGTGATGAGTTTGGAGAGAGGGGTGGGGGTGCGGGCTAAGCTGGCAGGGTGCTCCCCTTAATTAGGATGCGCGCACACGTGAACGAGACCATTAACGGGAGGGGAGACCTCCCATTCTTGCCAGGTTTGTTGCCCGACTGTTTGCGCGCTGCCAAAGTCGATCAAGCCAGTTGATCTGATTGGAGAGAAAATGGCAACAGATATGTTGATAAGCAGCCATATCCGCGTGACGAAAAGTAATTAATGTAAGCGCACTTTTCTGCGTAATTATATTAACGAGCTGTACTGTTTGCGTCCGTCACGCGCCTATCGGTTGAAGGCCGCTGCACCATCTAAATGTAAGCGCACGCTGCTTGTTAATTGTTTAAATGAGATCCATCAGCGCTGTGCATCCAAGTGTGTATGCAATTCTACAGTGATGAGATTTAACGCTACATCCTGTGTGCCACGCATGGATAGAATTCATTCATCTTAAGAGGCTTCGTCTGTAGCTTTGCTCGGTATGTATGCCCTTCACTGAGCAAGTGAGTTTGGAGACACGTCTGTTCCATTCTCACAAACCACTCTGAAATGTGGGTGCCATTACCAATAATGTATTGTTATAAATGAAAGACCCCGTATTTATTTGCGATGGTTTGCCAGAGCTACATTTATTCCCAGTAAAATAACCCCCCCCCCCCCCCCCCATACAACGATGACTATTAACAATTCACAAGTAAATACAGCTAATCAAGTCTCCCAAGCACCAACAAAAATAACCCTTGTATCTCAAAGAACTCTCGCACCCTCACCTGATTAAATCAAATCCACACTGGATTCGTATTAATTCCTCGCCGCCTCCCCGTGGATTTTGATCGCGACGCTCGCCCACGTCTCTGGGCTACCGCCCAGCGAAGTGCGGTGGCATTTGCCCTGGCAGCAACCGCTCCGAAATTTCCTCTAATAATGCGGGGATTTTTTGTTGTTATTGTTGTCTATGCTCGGTGAACATGCGGGGGAGGGGAGGGAATGAGGAAGCAGGAGGAGGAGGTGCTGCAGTGCACAATGAAAACTGCAGCCACTAAAAAAAAATCCCCTCCTCACCAGCCTCTCCCCTATCCGTTGTTTTTTTTTCGTGCCGTCCCGGGGCGTGACGTAAGCCGCTGGGCTGCGCTAAAGTGCCCTCTCCCTTCCCCTCCCTCCTTCCCTCCTCCTGCCTTTGGGTTATGTGCAGAGAGGCGAGAGAGGGAGAGAGACTGGTGGAGCTGGCGAGGTGTGGGAGTGCCTTTAGCTTGAATGTGAAACGCGTGCGCGCGTACCACCACCAACCAACCAGAAGTGCCCAAGGTAGAAATTTGCGCCGTCTCTTTCTGTGTCCCATCCCGCGCATCTCTTCACTGCCTCGTTAATGCTCCGTGTCTCTCTGCACCTTTCAAGTGCACTTCAAACAAAAACAAAAAAACTACATCAGCAGCAATTATCGCTACCGGAGAGAGCTTTCACTCAATTTGATATCATTTAATTTTCTATAAATTTCCTCGCAAGCTCACCCTCTCGCGCGTCGCTGACTCTCAATCCTTGCGTGGGAGAGGGCATCGACTTGCTGCAGGCGAGCCGGCGCTGGGTGATCGTGCCACTCCCGACTGCTGAACAACTCGGCTCCCATCGCCAATCATACCCGTGGGAAGAAGACACCGCGGCGCAATCAACAAGACCGGTAAGTTACAAACTACATGTTTACATCACGCACCGCGTGCTGCTGTATAAGCAGCGCGCTCCGACAGGAGTAAATATGCACAACTATGCACGTATTCCAGCATGCTGATTGCACAACGTGTATGCACTATTCGTATAAATCCATGAACCCAATGCGTGATATAATTCGAATTAACGGCCCTTTGCCAATCCACTGGTGAATAATGACAGTGAGGCTTGTTTGACCATATTGCACCACGCTGGTCAGTGCCGGGTTGAGTTGAAGGAGGTGGTGGCCAGATGACATCGCACTCGCTTGTAATGTCATGGACGGGAATCCAACTCGGCTTGCGGGACTCTCATCGCAATGGCGCTCACCGCCGCACCACCGCTTCACCAACCCAATGCGCATGTTAGACGCAATCATAACTCAATGCAAAAATCAATCGTGGTGTATTCTTTTTGGAAGAAACCCCAAAAAGAGCAGGTAAGATGCATGTATATACATTCAGCATTTAACATGCAATATATGCAAATAGCATGTGAAGTAGCGTCAATATGTATCACTGGAGTGTGTTCATCACAATTGTGATTAACAACCGAATGAGAGCCTCTGGAATATATTTTTCAAGAGAGGGAGATCTGGGAAGAAGGTGGCAATTGAGAACATGTCAGGGTATCTGATACTGCATCGATAATTGTTTTGTGTGATGGGGAAAAAATCCCAACAAATGACCACGTACTGTGCTCATCTATTAATGTACATTGTGTAATCAATGTATGTATACGTTTGTATACAAAACAATCATGCACGTATACCCTCTTCACATGGAACATACATTATTAGACAGTGATCTGCAGTTTATTACAATATGCGTACATACGTATGTGCGTGCGTGCATTTGTACATGTGTTCAAATGTATATAAATATACATTTGTGTTGTTGTTGTTGTTGCCTTTCCCCTCCGCCCCTAAGGCTGCAGCGTTGCGTTGCGATGTATGCAATATGCCCTGCTCGACGAGCAGAGGTAAAAAAAAATTTAAGTGACAACCGCTGGCACTGGGTGGGCAAATGCTTCAGTGAGCTGAAGTGTCCACACATCGATGTCCCGAAAAATCCACCGCGTTCCGCGCGCACACAAAAAAAAGGTGGCAAGGCGAGGTCTTTAACGAAGGCGATTACTGGGAGTTTATAACGAGAGCGAAACCTCCCGTGATGCCACGGAATATCCAGGGATAATTATTAACAAGCGAGCACGCAAGGGGGCCTCGTTGCATTTAAAGGGCTGTGAGGACGGTGGCGTTAACTGCTGCTGCTGGTAGTGGCATAAAGCCTCATTAAACAGGTGGGCACGCGGTGGGTGGGGTGTGAAATACCACATAAAGACAAACATGTTCCCTGCAGTCACAACAGGATGTTGGGCCAAGTGCTGTTTGCGAGCACCTATTAAGGTTGGCTACGGCACACGAGGGGTTGGATGGACAAAACCGCTCGCGGGCCGCCTTTGTATCGTCTGTGTTGATGCTTGCACACCGCACCAGGTGCCGAGTCGACCGAGGTTAAGGCCGACGACCGCGCTCAAATATTCGCCACGGTTATTTTACCGTGAGCTGGAATTGAACGTGACCACCGGTGTCGTGTACATGTGTTCATATAGTCCTGTACTGGCCCTTTGTCACTCCACTGCTCGATGTAGGACGCTCCCCACGCCTGTGCAGGTCGCGAGGGTGATTTTTGTTTTACCGTAGTCGATGACCATGCTGGCTTGTGCGGGTTTGTGAAAGGCGGGGGAGCAAAGACGCAGAAGCATAGAAGTACTGTGCAACAACGGGCTTCCCTGCACTGCCCTCTACTGCCCACCACGTACGGCCCAGCCTGCAAGCCCTACGGCAAACTGTTTGTGCATGGCGAGCACCCATCCAGGCACTATCAAGGCTAAATACCTGCTTAGCTTCCAAAATCGCGTGAGCAGATCCCGGGTGATTTAGCCACGGGCGCACGTGGCTTATACATGTCGAACGCATGCACGGCTATAATAAACACATAGGTGTAATATCTACCAACATTGTGCATATCCAGAGCACAATTATTCATAGCCAGACAATAAAACACACACGTGTATCATCTAACGTGTATCATGCATATTAAATTAGATGTATTCATGAAATGGCAAAGTCTTCCTTTCCACTCATTAAAATGTGGTGACATTGATTTAACGACTGTATTTTTCTTCTTGGTTCTTTCGGTAAAGTCACGTAGAAGGGAAGTAATAAAATAATAAAAATAAAACATAATAAAATAAAATAATTCTCACGACGTTTCGGCTACAACGCAAGCAGCCGTCTTCAGGTGAAGAATGAGACACTACCATTCTTCACCTGAAGACGGCTGCTTGCGTTGTAGCCGAAACGTCGTGAGAATTATTTATTTTATTATGTTTTATTTTTATTATTTATTACTTCCCTTCTACGTGACTTTACCGAAAGAACCAAGAAGATGAATCCCTGCAGTCACGAAAGCTTTAAATCGAAATTTGACTGTATTTTTATTCACCTAGCACTTTATACATTCAGTGAAGCACCGACTTTAAACTTTACTCATACAACACTTGTGTACTTACGATTGCATACATATTCAACATATACGTTCCATATAAATGTGATCAGCCTAAATCATGTACCTTGTATAATGGTTACTGATAACTGTGTAAAAACATGCTCATATATATAAAGACCAATATCTATAAAATCTAGAGACCAATGAATGAACACATACTGTACTATATATTATATGCACGCACTTATAAAAGACACACACCTAATCGTGCATACATAGTGGATGACTAAATCTTATACGCAGTGGCTGTAAAACACTTCCATGGCCCATTCCTATAAACACAAACCTACCTACATAGGCATGCGCATTTATAAATACATGCCTTTCCAGCTTGGTTACCGTATGGTCAAATAGCTCCTCATAATCCACACTGCGTGGCGAGACCTCGTGAAGCAGTGGATTGTCAAAGGGCTTGCTGTGCGTTCACACACACGCAGACGTGCACACTGACTCGTAAACGCACTCACGTGAAAAATTTACAGCTCCCTTTCAATCCACTGCCCTTCGTGCCCCCTCGGGCACGCGGGGGTTGCTTGACCTTACTTCACCAAACTGGTCAATGCGGGGGTTGGTGAAGGTTGGGGAGCTGGTGGCCAGGACCAGTTCCGATATCATTAGCCACACATAGACAATGAGTGTTCCCTTTCATCCTGCGTGTATACACTATTGAAGCAAGTGGCGTTAGTGAGAGCTCTAGTGATGAACTGGCAGGACGAGGTGGGACCACCACGCGATTGTTGTCCAGTGCCAGGTACTAATTTTGAGGCTGAGTCAACCGACAGGATGCTCAGTCCAGGCTCAATTGATTTATGTCACACACACACAGACAACGATTTCCCCATGTAGACATATAGATAGACCTACGAACCGTGGTGGCAGGTGCTGGTAGTCGGCACTCAAGCATGCCAGCACGGGACATGAGCAGGTGGTGTGGCCAGAACCATTCCAGTGCTGATGTTTATACACCGTAGTAGGCATTAATTTGAGTCAACTTGGGGCAGGCCCAGGACCAGATCAGATAATCACCACTGACGTTAACCATGACTGGGAATCGAACACAGGTTTCACACTCTTAGGTTTTTTCGGTAAAGTCACCGAAAAAACCTAAGAGTATGAATCCTTGCAGTCACGAAAGCTTTCAATCTAGAACGAACACAGGTCACCAGGTTCGTAGCGCAAGTTCGCTAACCACTCCGCCACCGCTCCCCACACTATTACAAAAAACAAAGACAAAATTCCCCCGTATAGCTGCAATAGACTGTTGGGCCAAGTGATGTCAGCGAGCACACTATTACACACACACACGTACCTTCATGCGCATCTATAAAGACACGCCCCTTTGTCAGTTTCTTGGCGAGCTCTTTTATTCTTGCAAATGCCAGTGAAGAGAGGCTGGTGTGGTGGGGCCAGCAACACAACCAGTTGCCAATTTCTCTCCATGACTGGCATCAATGCTAATTTTAGGCTGAGTCCACCTAGGGGAAGCCCATACAAGGGCGAGTGATTAATATGGATTGCTGCTAATGTGTTAGACTGGGAGTCAAACCAAGGTTTGTGTATTTATGGCCGATCAGCATTAACCCTGCATGCTCAACACGCTATAAACGCACTTCCTTATTAATATTTCACACCACGTACATATTTATAGATACAAATACGCACACGAACACAGATGCACCATTGTTCGTAGCCAGAGTGTATTAAAGCCGGGTGCAGCAGCTGCAGTCCCTGTGTTTGTAGCGGCCGATAACCATTGCAGCTTAACCATTGCTACAGTCTACATTATAGACTGCCAGTACACTCACCAAACTTAATAACCAGGCTACAGTCCATATTATAGATTGCCAGTACACTCACTCCGATTAAGAACCAGGCTACAGTCTATATTAGTGTTTTTTTATTTTTTTTTTATTTTTATTCACTTTTTTTTTTTATCTACGTGGCTTTACCGAAAGAACCAAACAATTTGTAGCAGCCGGTTTCCAGCGCTATAGAACGTGCTGCCCATGTGGCTGCGACAGCATTGACTTGCTGCTGAAGGATGGATTCTGTTGCTCGCCTACGAACTCCTACAACTGTCGATTTTCTTCAATAACATCGCTTGCAATTGCATTTCACGCATATCCTTGTCCGTTTACATAATTGGTCCAATCGTCACCCTATATTCGTATAATTAATATGTAGATTGATTTGTCATTGCTGCTGTGAACATCTAAAGAATAATCTGTCCGCACTGAGAATGTATTATTTGACATTGATTCATGTTTGTGCAGAATTTTAGATTTCTCATGTGATACCATTGTTTGTTTGTACTGATTTCTATTTGTTTAATTGTTGTGTTTTATTTGCTTTTTGCCCCTGTCATTTTGGAGGCGAAGCTCACTCTTGCAAATGAGACTATCCTGGTGTCTTGAGATCTCACCTGGTAAAACAAAATAAGCTTGAAACTTGAAACGACCAACACTAATGCAGAACAACCTGAATTTTTATCAATTGTATTCAAAATATAAAGGTGAAGATGGGCAGATATTATGTCAGCGGATAGAAAGCGTTAGCGACGTGTGATGGCAACCAACGGATTCCTGGCACGTGGCAGGGTCAAACACTGTGAGAATTGGCGTTTGGAAGAAAAAAAAATATGAATTTAAAGAAATGCAAAGTATAAACGAGGAGTTCTGTGTTGTGTGCGGTACGGCATTCCGTGTTTTTTTATGAATATGTGTGACCAGGAGCACAATCATCACGATCATCACCAGCCATGGTTTATCCACTGCTAGATCTAGGCCTCCCCAAACCATCACCATCTCTCAAAATCAGGTCATACATTCGAGTCCAGGTCAAGGGGTCGACTCAGCCCATCATCCCGTCAGGGTCATAAAATTGATACCATTTTGTAGAGGGTCAAAAAGCGCTTATTGCATTGTGAGGCATGTGTCAGGAAGTTTGAAGGGCATTATAAACTGCAATATGATCATGCAGTTTATGACAAAGATGTCATATTAGAGACTTGTCCCCACTGGTTTTGGTCAGCCACTGCTAATAAGCCCCGCGCATTGATCGCTTGAGTTCAGGAACACTACTTCACTAATATTTAAACAGCCAGCGATTCATTAGCCAGAGAACTGAGGGGTGTTGGTGAAATATTCATCATGGGACCTCCTTTGCCAGTACCAAAATATACTAATAGGGTTTTTCCCCTTTTTTCTGGCAACAAAACTGACACCTTTTGCAAGGAATCATGCTTACATTAACCACAATACTTGCAGTCAAATGCAAAAAAAACAATACTCTGATAATGTATGCATTGTCTTTGAAACTGATTGGTCCACACCAGAGACAGCTTTCTTTAGAGCCTAGTCTCATATGGTGTTTGACCAGATGACGCCTTTTAGTATATTCAGGAACACTACTTCACTAATATTTAAACAGCCAGCGATTCATTAGCCAGAGAATTGAGGGGTTTTGGTGAAATATTCATGCGTATTGGCGCCTCACGCATGGTGGGCGAACTCGCTAAATTACCGCCGAGTCGTTATGGCGGGCAGTGTAGGTTGGTGTGTCGCTCTCCGCGCTGACATTGATCCAAATGCACGTGTGTTCCCCGTGCCTCCCAACACGGCTTGTTCAATTCATCATCAACGTCCCGCCGCCAGCAGCCGCTGCCGTTGTTTTGACACTACATTTACCCAACCTCTGAGAATTCCAATTCGTGATGGTAGCTGAGAGGGCAACTGCTGAGACTCGGCTAATTTTAGCACTGGGTGAGAGACCCCCCCTCTCCCTTTGTTATTTAGTGTTAAAGACAGCATCTAGCATCCCACCTTTGTCTGTCTCTCCCTCGGAACACCGGTCACCACAACCGCTTAATCCCCCCAAACTCGCATTTGATCGAGCCCTGTGATGTGGCAGCAATCTTAAATTACGTTGGTGCTTGGAATTATTGATGTAAAAATAAAATTCCCAGCAGACACCCCTGTGTTTTTATGTATTATTCTCTATACAAAGTGGTGCTTTTCAGCGATCGGTCTTGTTTGTTTAAAGTGCAGAAAATGCAACTGGAATGAAAATCAATCACTGTCCCTTATTTCACCCGGTCAGAGAAATTGAGATGTATTGCACGTTTATCAACAGAGGCCCCTGTGACCAGAGATTCATAGGGACTGATACGTGTGGAATACTATATATTCTTGCGAGGTGTTTTCAGATGTTCTGTGACACAAACACCATGTAAAATGGTGGACAATTTATATTATGATTGCCAGTTAATACTAACAATAATGACAAGAACCAATATAACTCCAAAAATCATGATGGATATCATTATCATCAAATGTTATTATCTGAAAGTCATTTGTTGAATACAACTGAATGTCCGTTATGTAATCGGGTAGGAGATCATTATGATTCATGATTTATTTTGCATTTTTATTCATGTGTGTTGAGGTGAATGCTATCTCAGACCGTAGGCCAGACCACGTGGTATTTTTACCACTCCTTGAATGTCAAGTCCTACCATCAGGGAATCACAAATGTGAACAAATTCAAGGGTTTGAGGTAAATTATTGCCTGAGGGCATCCACCTGCTTTGCAATTCCTCGCTTTATATTTTAATAATGTGGGCGTTTAAAAATAAATCGCCAATTATATCAAAATTGTGCCACTGGCATCCAAATACAACGAATTTTCATCTCGCGGAACCATAATAATCACAGAGTTGCACGACCCATTAATAAGTGAGCTGTGAGTAACATCACTGGCCTGAGTCTGACATTCGTTAAAGATCTGGCTTACCACCTCCCATAAACTATGCTATAAAATCGTTGGTGCAGATGGGTGGGTACCTCGGAGCCAAGCAAGGGAAAATTGAGTGTAAAACATAATTTATAGGAGTTGCTTTTTTGTGCATTTGTTGAAAGCCAGGCAGAGACTATCAACATACCACACGGAGGAATCTCATGTACTTTACATGGCAATGGAGAAGATTGTTCGACACGTAAAGCTGGCATATTGCTCTTGAAGGACACGTTTTTCTTTTTAAACGAAGAAAAATAATTTGTTGAAAATGTTCTCGAAAAGCAATTGCGATAGCAAAGTTCTTTCGTTACAAACTTCTGTCCTTGCCACGGCACCAATTCTCGTTGACATTTCCTTGGCCAAAAAAACCCCACAAACTCATTGAGGGTCGTCTTGAGAGCCGTGACAGCACACTGACGTCAATGCAAGATGTAATAAATTCAGAGATCTCAGAATGCAGTGCACATCAAAGGGATGCACCTGGGAGGTTAATGTAGGTCATAAATTGCAAATAAATAAGGATAGGCCACTCAACCTCTTTTCCTACATTTAATGAGCTGCCTGGATGGGCTGTAAGGTGCATTTGCAAGTTCATCAGCGGTGTGAATCATGCATATGCAAATGTAGGCTTCAATGTTATATATCCACAATGCATTGCCACATTTTAATTATTTTACACACACTACGTTGGGGCACTTTTGGATTGAACATGTTCATATGTCTATTTGCAGTTTATTTTTTTACAATTAAACCACGTAACAGGGGTTACATTATTTAAAGTGTAGCTTCAATCACATGGCTCATGAAGGCCAATATCCAAAGCCTGACACTTGAATCCAGGGAGATTCTGAATGACTACTTTTACATCATTATCATACATGGTCTATCCACTGGTAGAGGAAGGCCTCATACCGTTACCGTCCCACATGGTCCCAGAAGCCAAAGTCCATCTCTCTCCTGCACAAGCTGATTTCAACATTTCGTTTCTGCAGTAGATGTACTCCATGCCGTGTTCCCTCCTTTGGTTCGGACGTTATGACATCACTCTATAAGATCTGTGCACGTGATGTACAATGTCCCGTGGCCAATTAACGCATGTATATCTTATTATTAAGAAGCCACTGGACCTAGACACTTTTAAATATAGATAGAAAACTCATTTCTTTAGAACTGCTTTTTGTCTTTAGTTTGTTGTCCTTCCCCCGCACCTCCGATTAGCACTGTTGGCTACGTACGGTGTGAAAGAAGTTCAACATACATGTGGCCCGCCAAAAATTAGATTTAAAGATCCTGTACTAGAACTACATACGACATATGATCATGAGATGACTAGCTAGGTGACCCACATGACAGATATGGTGTCGCCTGTTCGAGCATTGAGTGGGCACTAGTCGACTTGAGTTGACTCAATCGCGGGTGGATAAATATAGGTTTTGGTGTGCGTTACATTTGATGGATACAACCCAAATGCCAGTGCCTATATGTAAATATAAAGGTACAGCTCTGCATTTGCTCGCACATACCACAGCTATCAGAACTTCCACTAGAAGGAGCTCGAGAGAGCCGCCGTCGAGGGTATTTCGGTCTACTCTTCCACACTGGCCAGATGCCTTGGAAGATGTGGGAATACCCACACTTTACCCCACCACACGAGCCTAGCCGATTGATTATCTGTGGTACGGTGTACCCATTTATACTGCTGGGTAATGACTATACATGATCAATGGCCATAATTTAAATATTAATTGGTTTAGTGATTGATTTGATCGAGGCCATTATTGACAAGCCTCGTTACCCAGATAGGCTCAGGTGGAACAACACACACCCATCTGCGTGGCTGAAGTGAACACAGCCCAGTGGTATATACAGCACGAAGGGTATCGGGCAAAGAACCATGACATGATTTTCAGGTCGAGTCACATTGACATCTGGTTGTGATCTTGGACAGATAATTTTGGACGAGATGCCAAGAGTACGTTTGAAATTAAATTTGATAGATATATTTTGTTAAACTAAAAGGGCATAAACTAGCTTAATGAAGAGGTGTGCCAGACTAAGAGAAGACAAAGGTTTCGTTTTTTTTTAAACAATCTCGTGCATCCCAATAAATGTGTGCAATTTATATTCCCGCACCCTGCACACACACACAGCATTCACGATGATCGTTTTCAAGCCACTAATATGAAGAACGTGCCTTTACGGAAACCAAAGTGGACGTGCAGTGAGAACTATTAAATGTATATCCTACCCACAAGCCACGCTTGCCTTAGATAAACAAGATTCCATATGGGTCTTTTGCTACAAAATCAGTAGAACGAATGCCAATCTATAGCCAACTGATCCCTGCAACTGAACATTTATATCTTCATGCCAGCAACAATTGTCTATACATTGAAAGGTTGCATACAGTTTGTTGGGAAGTTTTATGAAAATACTTTCGATTATGAACTTCTATAGCAACTTATGCAACAAACAAAAAATCCCTCTGCATATTCATGACTAACACTGCTTTGAGCAGAACTATTATAATAGGCCACGTATCGCCGTGTCAGCAAATAGAGAGGTCACAGGATAGTCAAGGAGGTGCCATTGATCCATGACATCCAGAGGTCGCAACCGGGTACCCGATACCCGTACCCTACCCGATACCCGGCTACCCGTACCCGGCCGGGTACGGGTACCCGTTTGCGACCCTGGTGTGGCTGGGTACGGGTACGGGTAGGCCGTGAGTCACTGGTGAGTAACTGTTTGTCACTCATTTCCCAACGTCTTGTTTCTTCTCACAATTCAAGTTCCTAGAATCAACCCACCCACGCCTGCAACATGGCTTCATCCCAGATGTCGCAATCGGTTACCCGATACCCGTACCCGGCCGGGTACGGGGGTAGGGTACAGGTACGGCCGGGTATGGGTACGGGTACCCGTTTGCAACCCTGGTGCGGCCGGGTACGGGTAAGGAATCAAAACCCGTTTGCGACCTCTGATGACATCACATTTTATCCACTTTTCCTTTTTAAGGCAGTTTTATTATTCAATATTTTCAGGGGGGTGAGGGGTTGGTTGCTATTGTACTACTTTTTTTACCAGGTAAGGCCCCATTGAACTCTTTTTCAGAAGCGATCTGGCTATCGCGAATCATAGCTCAACTAAGTCGCTTATCATCACGTGGAAATTTATAGCAGCCAAATCTTATAAAAGCATGATTCTAAATGTGGAGGGGAAACCCGGAAGACCCGGAGAAGAATCCACACGAGCACGGGGGCAACATGCCAACTCCACATACACAGCAGGCGTCAGGGTCGGGGTCGAACCCACCGCTACCAATACAGCATCACCAAATAAATTAGTTGTATTTTTCGATTTAAAGCTTTCGTGACTGCAGAGATTCATCTTCTTGGTTCTTTCGGTAAAGTCACGGAGAAAGAAAAACATTTTTTTATTATGTTTTATTTTTATTCTTTTATTATTTCCCTTCTACGTGACTTTACTGAAAGAACCAAGAAGAGAAATTAGTTGTATTTATTACACCTTCAATCTTGTTGTTTGTTGTTGACCACTTTGCATTTTGGATATCAGGGCCTGTGCCTGACAACCTGTGCTAATAAAAAGAATCATGGGGCAGCAGCAGTATTTGAGTACAGTGCTCAGTTTAGAATCAGAATCTCTTATTTAGACTGGAGGAATTCGATGAGCTATGAAGCTTTTTGTCACAGATGGGGGTGGGGGGGGGAGTTCCTCAATATGGTGATAGGAACACAGGGAACAGTAACAACCAATGTCCAGAACTTAAACAATATCAATAATAATGATAATCATCCAGCCAATTCACAATGACTGAATACCCAGTACCTCTGGAATGCCCTGCAAGGATGCACAGATAACAGGCGTGTAATGATTCACTGATTCAAATCGATTCTCATTCTTATGCTACACGCATCAAACAATGCCCTTGAGAATTGCTCATTTACGGTTTATGCATATTATGGGCTGTTTTTACATGCAGTTATTTAGGCTACTGGATTAAACAGAGTTTTTTTTATTTTAAAAAAATACAAGAGGCAGGACAAATTAGAAGCGGTGCAAACAAGACAGCAACACTCATCTTCATCATCCATTTCTCGAGTGAAAGAAAGATCTCCCCAAGCCACCACCATCTGCCACGATCCTGCAGGGCCCATGAAGGAGACAGCCAAAATGAGACCAAAAAATTATCAATTCTTGAGAAGAATGTTGACCCTGATGACGATGCATCATTATCATAATTACAGAGGTCGGTGATCAAAACACCAACATCTTCATCTTATTTGTGATATCGCCAAATAAGATGATGTTTCTGCCTGTGATATAAACAAGGGCAGGATGGATAATTTGGTTTGTGTGACCCACGGATGACACAAGGGGAGTCATAAGACCAGTATTGTACTCCAGAGGAAGGCCTAATGTTTAATAGTTGATGCGTCATGTGCCGTATTTATGACGCGTAGGATCATCAGCAGCAGCAATTGTCGATCCACTGTTGGATGAAGGCCTCCTAAGCCACTACAATCACTCACGATCCTGCGATGTAACTGTCGCTCGTGGCCCTGGGATGCGGTAATCCACTTAGCACCGGCATACAAGCTGATTTCATCTCTCCATAACAAATACTGAATGTTATAATAACATTTTATCCGGTAAAATATGTCGTGTATCAAAACTTTTAAGAGGCCCCTGCACTGGCACGTGTGGCCGGAAGTGTTTTGGATGTGGGCAGAAACTGGAGAGCCCAAAAGATAGCCCAAACATACGGTCCACGCAGACAGGTTCGCTGCCAACATCCCGAATATCTCGCAACCCAACACGCCTAGGAGTGTGCCCAACCGATGCGATCCACAAATAAGTATAACCCGTAAAAACAAAGTTTTTCACTATAAATCCTTTATATGCGTGGCGGCTAGAATCCTCTCGTCCTCTGGCTTGAGATGGCTGCCACCTATGGGTCAGATGATTGCATTGCACCATTAAGCAATTGGTAATTAAATATAATATTTTTGTCCTAAAAAGTGTAAAAATTTGGAGAAAAAAATTTCACGAACATTAATTGTCACGCACAACGAGTCTGTGTGTAAAATGTCAGCTCGATTGGATCACGGGAAGTGGGTTAAAAAACGACCGAAAGATGTGCACGGTCCTAAGCAAGCAAGCGAACTTAATATAAAAGATTTAAAAACCATGGCCCGATGCCCCGCGCGTACCATGGCAATATTCTATAACAAGCACACGGGGACGAGGATGCTGCGTGCATCGCCGTGTACGCTCGCCCCCAAACGAACGACGGTTTTCAGTTTCAGTTTCATTTATTAGGTATAGCCCTGTGAGCCAAACGGCTCTTGAATCGGGTGCAACCGCAACAAACAAAAAAACATGAACAAGAAAACATCTTAAAGTGACTATGCGCAAACAGAAAAATCCAGGAAAAAACTGCAGTATCCCAGAAAAAAAAGCACCGTACACCAACGCTGTGCAGAAATCCCAGTGGGATGGAAGTTAAACAACAACAACAACCACAAGACAACTTAGATTAAAGCCATCATTCTAACTACGTAATACAACAAACAGACATGGCCAAACCAAAAAACTTTTCGAAATCACCAAAATAAAGCCATAAGCAATGTAACAGTGATCATAGGAACTGTGACCGGAATTTCACAATAAACGACATAAACAACATGTACCACCAAACCCAAGGCACGAGCCTTGCAAGAAAGCCGTCGTGAGCGCAGAGTGAAATGCACCCCCGCCGCAGAAGTTGGTACGCTCGTGCCGATGTTCCCTGTTTCTCATTGACGGTTGTGATAATTATCAAACATGTATACAATTACACACGCACGCACAGTTAAGCGTTACAGAGGAAGGCAATGCATGTTAACGTTTGAGTGCCTTTCCAAAACAACGTTTTCCAGAAATGCCGTGAAAGAAGGGGAGAAATATTTCATATTTCTAAAAAATATTTTTTTTACAGTAAAAAAACAATTTATTGGTTACCGCCTCTTTCATATTTAATCTTTCCTTTCATCTCACTGCGAAAAATGACATTTACATGAAGTAAAAATGTCATGAGAATATCGCATCGAAAGCTGCTTGATCCGCAGAAGGAGAGTACACGCTTTGCAAGATCATCGCTGCCACCTTGCATGAGCATTACAATTCCGTCTGTTGTCGTGCGTGTGTGTGACGTATATTAATATCCTCTGTGCGTGCGTGTGTGTGGCGATATACGGGGGGGGGGGGGGGAAACATTTGTACCCAAAGTCGCTGTAACCACCATAAAGAAATAAGCGAGCAAGCGAAGAGCAATTAGGGAGCATTGTACAGGATGCATCACATGCCCCTAGAGTAAAACACGATTTGCACAAAACAGATTTTATCTTTCAAATGAGACATTGAGGCACAATGAGAGCTGTGAGCCCAGGCTTATTAATGGACATGACATTTAAGATTGGCATGTGTGTCCCCGCTGCGCATTGTTAATCCTCGCCATATTTGAAGCTGTCTTATCTTAATTTGGTAGATAAATTGTGTTTTTCTTTGGCACTGCCATCATCACCGACTGTTTGCACATGCGCGTGTAGTTTTTAATTGTGTTCAATTCGGTGAGACGGAAACGCGAATAAAACCAAAATCATGCTGCTATGCGCGTAAATCTCATTGGATCTTGTGAAGTAAAACAGCATTGAGCCCTGTTGAGTACTTGAATGGGTGACCACTCCTCAGGACTTTCCAGGTGTTGTCGGCATGGGGCTGCAAGGTGTGGCCATGAGATGGCAATGCTGAGCGTCGCCCCTCGTTTCCCGTGGTGGGTTTTCTCTCACACACGACATGCCATTGCAGGGCCACTTCTGAAGGCCAGTCTTGAGACTCAGTCAGGTTTATCCTGGAAAATAATTGGCATGTATTATTACACGCGTGTGAATGTGCGTGCACGTGTTTCTTGTTGGGTATGTTTGGGGTACTGTGGTGACGAGATGTTAACTACCTCGCCTGGTATACAGGGAGTCGTAGGTTCGACCCCGACTCTCACGTCTGTATATTTGGAGCTTGCATGTTCTCCCCATGGTCACGTGGAATTTTCTCCAAGTCCTCCGGTTTTTTCCTCCACATTTAGAAACACGCGTTTAGAGTATTTGGCCGCTTGAAAACGCCACGCGATAAGCCACTTTGCTGGGCTATCATTTGTGGCCAGGTCGCTTCTGAAACACGCTATATAGCTCCGTGGAACTTACCTGGTAAATAAAAAATAGTTGATTTATTTTATGTTTTGAGGTTAAGGTAGGGAGGTGGCACGGGATGAGTGGATTGACTTCGACAAATTCATATTGGTGAAGCAAAGATTCTAACCCAGCAATTCAACGTTGCCAGTTGACTGCTCCGACAAGGGCAAAGCAATATCCCTCCTGAGCCACTGCAGCCTACCTCTCGCAGCGATGTTTGTGCCCTCGGCTTAATTAAAAGCGGTAGACGAGTGCCACGAGTGGAATAACACGATCCACGAGCTTCCTGGTGCCAGCTAAAAGGTGTAAGAGAATTCCGTTGAGTGAAATGCACTAAAATGGCATCCCCTGCATCCAGTAATATATTTTTGTACCAGTTTAATCACTCCGATGCTCGAGGCTCACAGTGGGGTCATATTTTTCCGTGTTATCGGGTTCGCTGTGAGAATTACGCCGTCAGACTGAAATTGCTGAGACTCAGGAGTGCCTCGCTCTGTTGTGCGTGCTCTCCTATGTCCTAAATCACGGATGATACACGTGCAAGAACTTCACCGTTTAGATTTCTGGACGTACATATGTGTGGAACTACTGGGCATCTGTGAAAAAGAGCTTTATAGCGCATCTGATTCCTCCTGTATAAATGCATATTCTGATTCTGATCATTGTCCCATAACATGTGTCCGAATTAACCATAATAGAGGTGTTTTGGTTAGATCGCGTAAATATAAATATCTGTTAAACCCGCCACCACCCGACACAGCCAATGAGTAAGGTTTGTCACATATACAAAACATGCCAATTCGTTACTAGTTTGGGTGGTGGTGGGTTTAACCTCTATAATTATGGATAATGTTGGTCACAAAAGCCTACATGTTAAATTGTCCGATTTAAGTACGCAAGTTAATTGATCGCATATGTAAATAAAGCAAATATTTGTTGACATGACTATAGCCCAACAAATTATGCTTGAAATAATTAAACAAGCTGTACATGTGTGGTATGTTGTATTTTTGTTCGTTGTTGGAAAGCATACAAAAAAGAATGTAGTGTATTATTCATGTCCTGAGTTGTTTTGTTATGAATTATTTATCTTGCCTGCGAGGCATGTAAGGAAATAACAAAAAATGTGGAAAAAGTGAACAATCTTAGCAAAACGTGAAATATGATTTGCTTAAAAGCGCCGGGTAGACTTTGGTATGCAACCTCAACACGGTGTAACCTTCATAAAAATGTCAGAGATCATTACACATTATTATTATCAATCAATACATTTTAATGCTGAGAACGACGCAGTAGCCAGGCTACACAGCTTTGCAGGAAGAAAAACAATTGCATGTAATTTAATTTCAGAATTTGTGAAATTATGTTTCTAATTTGAGATTTTTGGGAGAACATTCGAAAATAATGGCCTACTCTTGTGACTCTCACAGGGTCTAGAATATAAATTCCAAAGTAAATGCTGCATTATGATAATTAAATAACAATAGGCCATGACAATTGGATCCATGATGGCCACGTCGGGACCTTGCGCCTTCAGCACTGAGCCTGGGTTTGAACCCAACGAGATTTTTAAGTGGAGCAAGTTGATGCTCGTTAAAGCCTGTTCCACCAATTACTACTTAAAGCATGACAAGAAAAACCTCTATTCATATTCGTTATTCTCAATCAGCCTAGCACATTTCAGGGTGTTACATTTTGCATACGCGTTGAATCAGATTATGGAAATGTGGCGAATTGCTCTTTACGGAACGTAACTTGGCACTGCTTGGTGTTGGGCAAGAGTGGTGTCACTCCAATATTGGAGTGACGCCAAAATTGGAGTGACACCAAAACCAAGGTGGTCAGGAGATAGGAGTGTTTATCCCTCATGTGTTTGGGGTTTCTCTAGGTATTCGGATTTCCTCCCAAATTCTCAAAAAGTTGTTCACAGTGTTGTAAAAACAACCTGAATGCAGTGATATTATGTTATTGCGTTCCTGTGTGGCATTATTTGTAATGCACTTAAATACGCATACGTACCATTTATGTTGTGTGTGGGGGGGGGGGGGTTGTAAATCTCAATTTTATTTTTTTATTACATCGTAACATTTTAGGACTATTTTATGACCAAAAAAATACCTATGTGGACTGTAGGAATTTTAGATGTTTAAGCAATAAGATCCAATGTATTGTGTACAGCAAAGTGCTGTATTGTATTTAAAATATATAATTGTTCATAGTTTAACTTTGCAGGAGCCACACTGCGGGCAGCAGAGGGCAATTGCAGTGCAATCCATTGTTGTACTGTGCTATGATCCCATATCATTGCTTCCCACCTTCACTAACCAGCACGTTGGAGTATGGTCAAATAACCCCCAACGACCCTCATGGCATGGGGTGGCCCTTTTCTGGAATGTTACCCGGAGGAGATGGCTTTTGAAGTCGTGAACGTCCACACACAAATCTGCAAACCACCAGGCAAACGCATCCGCGGCACAACTTAACGTCTTGACCGCCACGTGACCCTGCGCAGGGCAGCACGCAGCAGCGGCCCTGCTCGCATTTACAATGAAGTGCCACTGGGCAATGCAGCCCGGGGAGAGGGTGTGAAGCTGTCTGCTCGTTGTATAATCGCGGAACATTGTCAACACTTTATATTCAATAAAGGTCAAAATTGCAATGAGCCCCGTGTCATACATATGCATGCAGGCACAAGCCATAACTTCATACGCTATGCATAATTGCATATCTTATCTTGGCTCTGCATATATTGAATCGCTCTGCAAATATCGATTCATAATGTAACGATTCGTGGTTTAAGAATCGTACAAATTACAAACGACAACAGCTGTGACCAAAGCACCCTCAATGCGCTCGATCTTGTCGAAAAGTAGGCATTGTGAAGCCTGGTCAGTAATGAGATGGTGTTGTAGGCTTGGGCTGCGATGGGGCCAGGAGATTGCCGCACAACGTGGATTCTTGAATCCATCCGCAGAACGTTGCTTGTGTTTCGATTTAAAGCTTTCCTGACTGCAGGGATTCATCTTCTTGTTTCTTTCGGTAAAGTCACGTAGAATGGAAATAAGAAAATAATAAAAATAAAACATAATAAAATAATTCTCACGACGTTTCGGCCACAACGCAAGCAGCCGTCCTCCGGTGGAGAACAGGTCTGTCGAGAAGACATAATAATTCAGACTCTGTCTTCTCGACAGACCTGTTCTCCACCTGAGGACGGCTGCTTGCGTTGTGGCCGAAACGTCGTGAGAATTATTTTATCGGTTTATTTTTATTATTTTATTATTTCCATTCTACGTGACATTACCGAAAGAACCAATAAGTTGCTTGTGTTGTTGCGTCTCTTGGGTGTGCGCAGTCTCTGGGTACTCTGCTTCCTTTTCATGGGCCAAAATACTAATTCGTGGAATTGGCCAAACATCCCATTGCAGAACCCAACTGAAAGTGAGTTTCAAGACAAGGATTCAACTTTTCTGAATAAGGGGCATTATTATATTGTCATTGATAGTGAGCTGAGATAATTTAGGAGATTAAATTATCACAATGAACTCATTAAATCAACTTTTTACATGTAGTTTAGCAATTGCCCAATTGTGTGTTAGTGTACGCAAAAAGTATTAAACCCAAAAAGCAAACAGTTGTTTTGTTAGTCGCTGAGGCACCAAGGCTCCGGAAAGGGCAACATAACATTAAAACAAAACATTAAAGCTTCGTTAATGGAAAATTTAACTCCCAAGCTGGTGACCTTAGACTAGGCTGAGACCGCTGTACATGACATGTGGCAATCACGCGATGTGTATGCAAGGCACGATGGGAGTTGTGCCTTCCTGCTGGTTGTGAGCACACCTTTGTGTGCTATTAAATGTGCATAATGAGGCAAAGAAGAAACACAACTGGCAACCATCATGCTCAGCATAGTAACAGTAACATCCACAGGCTAAAGTTTTGACAATGTGCTTTTTCCTTATGTTCATCATGGCATGCCTTCTGCAGATTCTTACAGAATGGATTTATTTTGTTCCCAAAGCAGAAATTTGTAAGCCGTTTTTTTTCTCACCATTTTTGTGCCAATGGCGGGCACACTTATAGTGTTGACGTAAACATCTGACGAGATGGTCTGTGCGAGGAGAGTATGATCACGTTCCGATGTTGCAGCAGGAGCCGCCGCAAGAGGCTGATATTTTACGTCACTCAACGTTATCGCGTTTTTATACGACAAAAAACCGAGATCATTCCGCGTATCCGAGCGATCGCATCGTGATAGCAATGGCACGATTTACAATCCTGGACAGGGTTAACAAATAAAATTGACCTTTAAAGGATAACGTCACGAAGACTTAAACATTGCAAAAGCATTAGGGAGATGGCAGGGTGGTTCAAGGGTCAGAGCGCTGAGTCAGAAGCGCTGAGATGCCATGATCAGCGGGATGCTCAGGTGTAGCGAGCTGATGGTCATGGTCTGATCAACAATCGCTGCGTGAAAATAAACACGTGTCACATTTTGGTTTTTCACGTCACGTGGTTCAATTCCACCTGTGTGAACTGCTGTGGTCACATGGCCTGGCGGTAGCACGTGGACTGCTTGTTGCAGAGGTTCACGGTTCCAATCCGGCGGCCGCCCCGGTTATCACTGTGGGTGTGACAAGCATAACAATACTACGTGCCATCCGCTTCACACCTCTGATGTCTTTAGTAAGGGTAAAGCCAATGTGTTGCCGGCATCAGGGTCCACGTTTTTTCAAATGCTAAATTACTCAATTAGGATTATACTTAACGATCATCGCCCCCCACTGGCAGGCTAAAGCCCCAGGTCAATCTTGCAAATGAGGGTCATCCTGCTCGCTTGAGTTCTCAACTAGTTAAACAAAATATTCTTGAAACTATTGGTTTGCCTGCTGTGCTACAAAAAACAACCACTTAGCATAGTGCACGGGCAAGTGTGCACCTTACTGTATAAATATAAAGAGGCACTGGAAGGTTTGTTCAGAATAACCTCTGCGCAACATTTTTGTGAGGTTTTCAGACTCGCAAAGGCACACGGCTCTGCGAGATTTCCAAATGCATTCTTTGTCTCATGATATGACACCAAGAGCACACCAGGAATATTATATTCTTAGGTTTTTTTCGGTAAAGTCACGTAGGTAAAAAATTAAAATTAATAAAAGTAAAATAAAAATAAAATAAAAATCACGACGTTTCGGAGGCAACACAAGCTTCCGTCTTCAGGTGGAACCGTCACAGCACGATAGCTGTATCAAGTAAGAGAAATTCCAAGAAAACCGTCCTTGTATATATACTGGTTGAGGGTGGGAGGAGCCAAGGCAGGCCCCTGGATATTATTATTATTATTGTGAAGTTAGTGCGGCTGAAGTCGCTGCTAGGAATTAGCCGTTGTTGTGTAGACTGGTTGAACTGGGAGGTTCCAAGAGTTGTTAAGGTGCGGCTGCTGTAAATGGGACACCAGGAATAACATTTGGAAGAAGAAGGGAAAAAAACTCAAAGAAATGTTCACCAACTAAAAAGTGAACAAACAATTAGTAATTAAACACTGTAAGGTTAGTCTATATATACCTGTGCAATTCAGATCCATTGTCTACCTATTTCAGTGCATTGAATGATAACACCATGTAACACGATTTTTGTTCCTGGGTAGTAAGTGTCATTTTCCAATTGCTTATGCATCAAAAGTACAGAAAATGGCTGTTATTCCCCACAAACGTTGCTTTTGTGACCAGGACTTTACGTGAACGAAAGACGCAAATGCACACCACGTTTTCTCATTGAAAATAGGTATATTTCAAAATATCACTGTCCTGGTCACAAAAGCAACGTTTGTGAGGAATCACAGCTATTTTCTGTACTTTTGATGCATAAGCAATTGGAAAATAACACTTACTACCCAGGAACAAAAAAATATATCTATTTGTTACACAGTGTAATGCACTGCTGGTGGAAGGGCTTCCCCTCATCATCATCGCCATCCTTCCTGGTCCTGTGATGGCCACAATCTATCCTCGCTCTGGCACAAGATGGCGTCTCCTCACTCCCTCCTCCGGTGGCTGTCGTCCTCTTGGGGGTGTTGCCTCCATCGACTGCCATTCCATCACCGGTCTCCTCCCATCAGCCATTATTATCATTCCTCCTCGGGATGTGTCCTGCCAAAACCCGCTGACTTTTCTTGGCATTCGCTTACTGTTCCTGATGACCGGTTATATCGATCTCACCACTTTCCAAGGTGGATTTATTTTGTTCTTATAAGCGGCTACAACTGTATGCGTGTTGAACATCTTTAAACATTCGATTTGCCAAGCTACTCTTAAACAAACCACACATAAGCGATATAAAAAAGAGAAAAAAAGCTAGAAACCCGTTGAGTGTGCGGCAGGAGTTGTATTCACAATGACCGGGTGCATGCTTTTCATGGCCTCTCTGTTCAATTACCAAATCCAGCTGATGGTAAATCAGCCCCCCCCTCACTCCACATTTACTGCACGCCCATCCATCAATTAATGTTCTCATCTCTCCTGGGCAGATGGCCAGGAGGAGTGAGTTTAGCCGGCACACTCTGATGCACCACTCGTCTGAGCGAATGCCCAGCCACGTGGTCCCGAACGCAAATTAAACCTTTGCGTGTGGTTGTTTCCTAAAACAAGTTTGGAAGAAGAAAAAAAAATCATGCTTATGCATGGCTTCTGGAATGCTTTCCAAATTTTGTTTGTCCTTGGACGTATTTAATTTGATGCACGTATGGAACGCCGACGCAGAGCTGTGAGTGCGGAACACGTGGTTCTTTTGTTTCATAGAATATTGGCGCAAACATTGTGGGCCATTCAATCAGAAACAATTACGAGAGTGGGAAAAATATTCCCTTTTGATTTGTGTCACCAAGTTGGACAATTTGGTCTATTTTCTACGCAGAAAGTCCCTAATCGCAACATAACTTATATTAACGTTTTGTTCATATTGGATAATTGTTAGGAATGTCATTATAACCCTATGTAACATACATACACGCATGCAGATGGACAGAGCTGAGGCATGCATGCTTCAAACCGTCGTAGGAAAGCATAAAAAAATGCAATTGGGCAGCAGTAGAGATAATTCTACCGACTCGCGCACCACATTCCACTAACAATTCATCTCTTCACCCTCCTACAGCCATGCGGAAAATCTCTTTTTTCTTTCTTTTACAGTCACGTTGGTTTACGTAACGTAAGTCAGCGCGATTGTCAAAGAACACGTCCTGATGTCCATGCCGCCTTGCTCCACGTTGGCGGTTCTTCTCCACTTTGCAGGTTTTTGTTTTCTTTCTCCGGCGTGTGATTTGATTGCGGTTTCCCATTTGATTTATTTATGCTACTGGGACACGGATCCATTTGATTGATTGGGTTGATGTTCCTTTGTAGAATAAGACGAGATTCCCTCCGAGATGCTCTATCACTGTCGCAAGGGGAGACCTGAATTGGGGACAGGTACAAAGGGAATTGTCAGACAATATTTACAAATTAGCTGTGAGTGTGTATTGCGAATGTAAAATTCGAATGTGCCACGGGCACAGGATGGGCAACGCTTGTGAATAATATTGCGGCATCTTTAAGCATCTTGCTTTTCGGCATACGTGGTGCTTTTAATAATTGCCTGCAGAGGTTACCTGGCAGCTCCAACAGGAATCGCAAACCACCACGGTTTGCTCTTGCAAATTATCAAGAATATTTCAGGGCGAGCATATTAACCATCCACAATGTGGGATTGTGCCGCGTGTGATGTTTGCCATGATGTCTGTCTTTTCGCTCCGGCACGTGGAGCTAATTGTCAGACATCATGCCCAGATATTACAATTATATTACAATTCAGTTCCTAAAAAAGCTCCCAGCACGTGGAATTGAAACGTCGGATATCGTGTCGAACGAAACGCGGTGTAACCCGAAAACACGTCGGAGAGCTACAGAGCACGACCCGCGCCGTATTATCAACAATGGAATTTGTAAACAATTCCATTCGGAAAAAGACCTGGCCATCACGTGCCACATTCCCCACGGATCTCTGGTTGCGTCAGACGCAAAACGCTGCGTGACCATTGAAAGCCAAACGACATTCCGCTCTGCAAGCACGCGACGTGACCCGTTATCACGACGGCCTCATCGAAAACGAATTGCGGGAAGGAATTAATTAAAAGAGGAAATGAACTCGCAAATTTCTGAGGCTCATCCTCAGCAATCTTATATCGTCATCTCCACCCTCCTCCGAGCACACCCTGAGCACCGGGGCTCTTCTGGCTTTGCCCCTAACGGTGGCGTGTGCTGGGTTTAAATGAGAAGGTATCTGACCCAGATTTGGGGCCATCATCAAAATCAATTAATGCGTCCGAGTCGTTAGCGAACGAGGGAGATCCCCACGGTAATTATAGGGGATGGTTTGCTGATCATTGTGCATTTGTCACCAGCTTCCCATCTACCAGTAAATCGAGCTAAATGCTTAAAATAGAAATTGAGGAGAGATAAGAGGAATGCATTAGCGTTTCCTGAACCCAGTGTTCATGTCATTACAGCGACAGACCCTTTCTTTATACAGTTTATATAAAAGTGCCTTTTGTTTATTCTTCAACGCTGCTCAGGCGGCTTAAGAGAGATGGGCTCTGCATTTACCCCACCACCATGATCTGCCCTGTGCTTGAGTTGGTTAAAGAAAATGGTGGAGGGAGAGCAACTTGCCTTCAGTTTCAGAACACTGAGGCGGCACTGCCGAAACCCTGAATATGAACATTTTTATCCTGCGCAGAGTAAAGGATGCAGCCGCGCGGTGTAATGGCTAGCACACCGGACTAGCACATCAGAGGTCACCGGTTCGGTTTCCTGAAGCGTCAGTTGAAGCAATGACGCAAGGTTCTTAAGTCTCCCCGCCTCTGTCCATCCAGCAGTGTCAATGGGTGCACCGCAGTGAGCCAATCGGCAGGTTGCGCGTGGTGGGGTAAACTGTGGTCATTCCCAGCTCTCCCAAAATATCTGTCCAGCCGTGGCAGAGTTGGCCAAATGCCCTCGAGAGGGGTCTCTTTCGAGCACCCCTTTAATGGAGACCCCTCCGACAATAGTGCCGTGAAAATACAATTCCAAGGTCTCGTGTTTACCTCGTTATGCAAACGTAAGCCATATTTTCACGTCGAGGGAGTTATCAACGACTACGCAAAAGTGCACAGGGACAATTTGTTCATAAACCAGGGGGGTCGGTAACGAAAATCACAAGAAGAAGCATATTTTCGAACTTCGGGAAAAGAAAAAAACCTCAATAATTCAAGAGCCGCAATGCATTGTGATGAATACGAGACTCAGGGGCAGAAAAATTGATCATGCATCGCGTAAAGAAATGTAAATGTAACCACAATATCACCATAATTCATAATCAACGTTTTGGGTTAGATCGCGTTATTTATAAATGTGTCGTAACCCTCCACCACCCGACACGGCCAATCAGCAAAAAAGTGTCACGTTGACAAAAGACAAATTGTTCACTGCTTTAACCCACCGGTGTGTTGAAGAGTGAAACCACAACATTTACAATTTTTGGGTACGACGTTTCGCTGGTAATTGCATCCAGCATCATCGGGCAATTCGCTAGAATGGTGAGGCTCTGCTCATGCTCCCGGTCTTAAAGAGCATCAGCAGGGTGACGTCATCACCATACTCATTACATTTCTATAGTGCCTGCACGTAATGTATTAGCCTCGAATATATGTAGACACAAACATCTGACGACAATGCTTCATTGAGCAAGCTATGTCATTAAATGCGCCTTGAAGACTGTAATGCTGCCAGTAATATTAATTTAAAATTGGAGCTAATTTCATAGCTTTAGTTCTAGCCGAGATGCAAAACTAAGCAATAACTTTACCGTTTCTGCCCTCACCACCAGTAATTAGCATTTTATGTGATCACTTTCATGAACACCTTTAATATTTCCTTCATAAGTTGTTTATCAAGTACGTATTTTTTTACTATATATTAAGGGGAACGGCGGCACAGCAGTTAACATGATCCCGGGAGCTCAATTCCTGGCCAAGGCTTACATCATTGGCAAGTTAGCATCTGGACCTGTCAACATGGTCAAATATGGTCACACAACCCCATTGGCCAACATGGCATGGGGAAGCCTTCATCCAGCAGTGAATTGACAAAGGCCTGTAAATTATTATCATTATTATTGAATTCTTTATGAACTTGTGTAGCAACTTGATTCTGTACATGGTAGGCAATTACTTCATCAGAATAGTAACCTATACAATAACTGATATGTTATAAATGGACCACTGTCGACCCATATATAGTAAGGGAGGCCGACTTGGACACAGCCCTGCGTTGAGACTTTTAAGGTCATTCCTCAATGCCCTGTGAGCCTCTGCTACCTGTGTGTTGTTCTTAAAGGACATGTATGTGTCATGGAAATTAAAACTTCATGAAGATATTAACTAAAACCCAACTTAACATCACTCCTAATAAGAATATGTATTACACAAAAAAATCACAAGGGAGGCTCAAGGCTTTTACAGCAGAATCTTCCTTAGAACGTTGGGCCAATTTATTATTGCTCCTCAAATAAGGGCAATTTCATGAACATGTTATATAAGTTGCGGTAAAAAAATGTCCAAAATGAGATCGTCATGATGATATTTTAGATACCATTATTTCAAACATGAAACCTATAATAACGTTGGCAAAAAATCCATCTAATTACTCGCCTCTTCTGTGACAGACAAAATGTCCTTAAAATATGGCCACTATTAAAATAGCTCGGCAACCTACTTGCGGTACTGCCTATCAATATCGACACCCTCGATGCTCACCAGGTGCGCGAGTCATCATCTCGCACATGTCTACAGCGCCATCTCTGCGTGTTCCACGAAACCGGCTGCAAATCATCGCCTCAGCCCAATATGACCCCCCCCCCTTAAATATACATATTTTTTCTTTTTTTTACGAAACCGTCACTGCCTGCATTAAAGTCTCGCTCGCTGGACCGACTCGAGCCGCGAGCTCAAGGTCTCGGGGAGACTCATCGCACGGCGCAGTGTCGCACACTCGGCTATCAAAAAAATGGCAGCAGCAGCTGGAGAGAACCCGCGTGGGGGGCTGCCTCATGGTTTATGAAGCCGTAACTCCATCTGTTATTCCTCGCACCCTTGCAGAGTGCAATTACCTAACACCGCAAGAGTCTGAGCCCTATATAAATTAATCTGCTCGTTCTAACGCATCAACGTGAGGCGTATTCCTTTATTAAAATGTGCAGCCTTTTTATTGTTTTCAGGCCTGTGTTTGGTTGACCCACACCTGTCCGTCTTTCAAAGAGTCCAAGTTAAGGTGAAATATGTTAATGCCGTATAGTGTCATGGTAAATACCCACAGTGCTTTGCAAGTCAAATCAGAGTGCATATACCAACCTGGGCTCCACCAGCATACTTGCCTGATAAGACTTCCAGATTGTAGAGGCCTGTGCACACTTTTTGTCTCAGATGGTGGGCACTCTCATCTGCCGAGGAAGACATTAGCACGTCGTCCACCTCTTTAAACGTGAATGCGTTCCATGAAAACGTGACGACTCTTACAATTTAAATGCATCGTCTTGTTTTAACTTTTAAAATGGCAGCTATTAATTTAGAGCACTCAGATCCTTCATAACGCACAATTAGAAATTCTCATTCTGCACCAACATTCATAATTATTTCTGATGGAATGTCCCATAGTGTATGTGCCAATTATTTATAATTTTAACTAAAACAAAGCTCGAATATGTGCGTGGTCACTGCAGAAGCAGACGTCCTACACACATTTAATAAGTACAACACATCCGCATAATTCAATGCTGCTTTCTTTCATTCTCTACAGCGAAAAAAAAACGAAGTCGACCCTTACGTGTCCGGTTAGCAGTTTGCCTGTGCATCTTGGTTATATTTTCATCTCCTGGGGTTCTCAACCACTGTCACTGCCCGTGTTGCTGTATGCCACTGTTCCCCCAGAACAAGATGTATTTTGATTTGATATTAATGGTAATGGGGAAATGTTCCCATTATTTTTTTGAGTCTGCAGGTGTCAATGCTGCTTTGTATGAGTCTAATCTAATTCTGTTGCTGCTGTGGAGTGGTTTAGCATGGGGGTGGGGGGTTAGTTGAAATTATCTGTGCTCGAAAAGTGTATCCTACTTAAAGGCATTCACAAAGGTAAATGCGTTTTATATTTAAGAAGCTATGGGAATAGTCTGTGCCGCCACATGACCTCCCCGACACGTACAACACGTGTTGTCCGTCCCCTAGGAATTGCGGGCTACCTCCTGTGGGTCGGAGGTCAATTTTTGAGTTTGTAGGTGACGAGAGGAATCCTTTGGGATGATGGCTTTCAGAACATTGTCATCAATATTAATAAAGGGTTTCTAAATGGGGACAAGCTTTGGGGGTAAGTGAGCTCGGATATCACAAAGGCTCAGGGTGATTAAATTGCCATGGTTTGGCACCGGATGGACTTGTTTGTGTCCAGCTATTCGGATGCAAGCATTTTTTTACCATTTGCCCTTTTGTTCACAGAAGAATAAATGGTCTATCGTCTGTCAGTATTGTCACTGAGAGCTTGTTACACGGCAGGATCGTGATAGGTGGCTGGGGCTTGGGGAGGCTAAGCAAACTTTGTTTTACAGACACATTATAAATGCTTGCCACTACAATTAACAATAATGTTCAATTGTCTAGAAAATGTGTTTCTCATGCATCGACATTGTTTTGCCGCATCCTAGAACTCGGAGTGTGTGGATTATCTGCGTCGCGGATTAACCATGGTAATGAAACAAATATAAAGGAAATATTTAGCTTTTACTCACCCGTTGGTTTGAATAGCCACTGCTCCTCACTCACTGTGGGTCGGTGACTCACGTGACCAAAAAACCAACGTCTTCAAGAAACAATAAAAATATCTTCTTCATCTTAATAGCCATTCTATGTTGGTAAACAACACATTGCGTTGTGTAACCTAATTCACATTTGTTATGCCCGATTCATTTTTTTTTTTATCTGGGCTGCCCCTTCCCCCATTGCCCCAGATAATCGAGGGTTGACTATAATATTTTTTTAATTTACAGCCTGCATATATAAACGACAATTAATAATGTTATTTACATTTTAAGCTCTTTTTAACCTGGTATATGTTGTGTTCTTATTATCCATTCAAGTTGAATGTCTACTTTTTTCAGTATTATAATTCAAACATCACGTTTCTCTCCTAACCAATTTTCACCAGTTGTAACAAACAAAAAATACTCTGAAGGCATTGCCAGATTTTCCCATAATGCTGCACGCCAAAAGCAATGTCGATTTGCTGTTGAGCCAGTGAAAGATGTTGTGGAGCCTTGGTGAGCAATGACCTCAATGACTCTGTCCTCTTCTTTTACCCCACAGCTCTGACCTCTCGCGATGGGCAAGCAAAACAGCAAGCTGGCTCCAGAGGTGCTGGAGGACTTACTGAAGAGCACAGAATTCAACGAGGCTGAGCTGAAGCAGTGGTACAAGGGCTTCCTCAAGGACTGCCCCAGCGGCAAGCTGAACCTGGAGGAGTTTCAACAGCTCTACGTCAAGGTGTTAGATCGGATAAACTATTTTCACTCGCAATCTCTTTCCAAACATACGATTTCACCAATCGTCACCTTTGGCAATTCTTACCCTTTCAGAATTAAAATCAGATAACTGTCTGGACGTTTTACTTCAGAGATGTGCAGAACGCTGAGCGTGGGATTTGCCCACAACGGCGCTCAGGTCTCTGGGCTCAATGTGGCGCTCTGCTGTGGTGACATAAAATTCCGCTCGTTTGCACGGATCAGTAAAACGTCAATAAAAATCCATGTTTTGCTTTGTACCCGGGGTCTGTGGCCGGCTGCGCATGACAGGCCATTTCCCTGCGATAGATTTTTTTTTTATTCCCGAGACACAATTACGTTGATCGCCCTCACTATGGATTGTTTCTTCTCATCCACGGTTATGCCACTTCAGCAGATATGTCTAAGCACATTTTAAATGCCCGGTTGTGTGTTTTTTATCACATCCATCCATTAGTGTGAGAGAGAGAGAGAGAGATATCATCGCAGCATGTTTTTGGGGCTTCCTGACTCTTTTTTTTCCTCTCCGTTATCTTGCTGCTCAAATTGCTGGTGCAATATGTTTGTTTATTCCTGTTTTTCATTTCGTTTTTTTTTTTCATTATTTTTGCACTCATTCTGTAACATATAGATGAGAGACGTTTCTTTGTGGAGGGTGCAGGGGAGCGATTGAAATCATGAGCTTATTATGCTACAAATGAATGTCTGTGCTCAGAAAAATGCAGCACATTTGTCATCGTCACCAGCCATGATCTGTTCACTGCTCAATTAGCGCTTAAGCGGCCATCTGGAACGCTCTTCCTTCTGATATTAGGAAGCCACTGGAGCTATTCATTTTTACATCTAGATTGAAAACTCGTTTCTTGAGAACTGCTTTTTGTGTTTAGTTTGTTGTCCTACCCCCGTACCTCTGATTAGCGCGGTTGGCTGCTTACAGTGCGAAAGAAGTTCAACGTGCATCCATACAATCAAGTTGTCCCCAAGTCATCACAGTCTTGTGATGTGACAATTCTTGCGCATAAGCTGATCTCGTCAATACAACTCCAAACTGGGACGTGCCCTTAAGTGTGTTCCCTCCTTAGCTGCCACTTTATTGTTAGTCTCGGCTACTGCCCATCATCCCTCCTTCTGACGTGTCTTGGCCCATGCTCGGTTACTTTTCCTAACAGTCAATGCAATGTCTCGGATTTGCATTTGATCCCCAATCCGTGTATTCCTCTTTCCGTTTCTCAGTTGCAATTCTCAGCGTGCATCTCTCCACGCTTTCTCCGTGCACTTTGCACCTTCTGCGCTATTTATTTTGTCAACGTTTACGTGAACCATCTGCTACCACTGGTAATATAACGCTGATTAGAAAAACTCATTTAGGCATGCCGTTTTGTTGCTTTTCATTAAGTTCAGTTTTCCATAAGCACAGTAAGATGTGGGTGAATGAATGTGTTCTGGAATTATGATGCGATTGCCAGATGCCGGGCTTAATGTCAATAGGAATGTAACTTTTTCACTTCCCCAGTGGTTCGACACGTGATCCTCATGGCGGTAACCCGGGGTACCCAATAATACTAAATGGGCCGAGGCAATTAAATATTTTATTTCTGGGACACTATTTTCTCCAGGGGTGTACTTCACTCCGCGACTGGGGTACCAATCAATCCGAAATCAGTGCCACTCCGCCATGTCGAAACGCCAAACATCAGCATAAAAAAATTTGTCATGGAAAATTTAAATTTGGATAGTACATCGTGTACAGCTCGTCCAGATGAGTCGTTTGCTGCATCGCCGACCATCAACAGACTAAAAACGACTGCATCATGGACATGATGCGAGAGCCGGGGTACTATGGTAACCCTATGGGACCCCGGGGTGAGTCGTTTGCTGCATCGCCGACCATCAACAGACTAAAAACGACTGCATCATGGACATGATGCGAGAGCCGGGGTACTATGGTAACCCTATGGGACCCCGGGGTACCATAGTACCGCAATAAAGTTAAAATGTCCATGAGACAGAGTCACTTAAGGTTTTTGTTTTTGCATTTTTACCATCTTTATTTTTTCGTTCATTATCATATCTAGTTTGTACTGTTTTATGCACTGCATAATTTGTGAGTATTTCGAATGATTCATAAAATTAGTTGATTCTTACAGGTACAATTTATTGCATGGATATTGGGTCTCTTGAGCGTAAGCATCGATTTTGCTTGATGCATATGAGCGCGAGTACGCACGATCACCACGGATTCTGCCCGAATGAAGTTAAAGGTCAATCCTGACTGCAGCCAAATACATTTCATTTCGGGAATTAAACGGGATGTTATGTTAAAAGCTTAACGTTAAAGGCTTAAATGAGTTGGTGATCGCTTGCTGGGGTCATAGCCCAAATACAATTTTTTTTAGCTTTCATTCACAAACGAGAGGGAGCTCAAGAGAGACCTTCTAGAAGGCAATTGGCCGACTTTCCCACACCGGCGAGACATCTCGGGAGAGGTGGAAGTTATCCACAAATTCACACGTAAAATTACATTTTGTTTCGATTTAAAGCTTTCGTGACCGCAGGGATTCATCTTCTTGGTTCTTTCGGTAAAGTCACGTAGAATGGAAATAATAAAATAATAAAAATTAAACATAATAAAATAATTCTCACGACGTTTCGGCCACAACGCAAGCAGCCGTCCACAGGTGAAGAACAGGTCGCGACTCTAAGACCTGTTCTTCACCTGAGGACGGCTGCTTGCGTTGTGGCCGAAACGTCGTGAGAATTATTTTATTATGTTTTATTATTTTATTATTTCCATTCTACGTGACGTTACCGAAAGAACCAAGAAGATTACATTTTGAATTTACACATACACGGCCACCCTTTCTCATTATTTCAGTAGAACTTGTATTGCATTGCTCCGACTGTGAAATCTATTCTTATGTTACACTTGTAAGAACGATTTTACATTAATTTCTTGTGGGGGTTTTTCTTTCAAATGTGATCCAATATATTTTTCATTTTCCAGCTGTGATATTTTACTTAAAGTGAATGGATGCATCATTTTGTCAGTTAAATACAATTTTAAAAAACATTTTAAATTTCAAATAAATTATATGGCAGTGCCTGAAGGCTGGATCAACCAAATTAACTACAATTGTAAAAAAAAATGTTTCAATCATTTTTTTCACCGCACTTACTACACAGTTGTTGAGTCTATGCCCGAAGTCCCAATATGTCAAACTGCTTGTGACGGCCAGACTGAGACCGTCCTGCTGTATAGAAACGTGAAACCTCTTACCCCATGCGTTGTGGGTTTGTTTTGGTAAAACGATAAGCCTGTTTGATATGTTGGCATTGCGCGTAAAAATAACTTAACATTACACATTGATTAACACCCAAATAACTAACTGCGAAAGATTATAACACCGTGGGACCGAGGGACAAGAAGGGAAAGCTGATAGCGGGGTGGCAGTCGGCACCGCCGAGGAGGCAATTACACATCGCGGAGGTGAAAATTCTCGTTAGGAAAATTATCGTACCGTAAAATAGTTATATTTAAACACTGTTAATTAATGCCTATAAATACAAATAAAAACTGCAATTTATTCCTATGAGTAAAGTGGAATCATTTTTTTAAAAAACAATGCCGAAATTTCGCTGCACTGCAACTTCTGCGCATACTTGGATTTCCTTGATAGATGCGATGCGCTCGGTTAGGCTGCCAGTGATTTGCACAAATTGCGCTCGCTTATTGAGAGATGTGTGGGTGGTGCACAGTAACAAGTGCAGTTTTGTAAGATATTATGCATTTTCCATTTCGTCTTCCTGGCACTTTGATACATTTTCACGATTCCGAGGTCACGATTGGACTCAAGGATCGGTGGCTTGTACTTCTATTGCAGTGAATGTAGCACCTCAAGTGGCTGCATGGTTCACATGACTCAACTACATACAATGCATATCAATTGAGTACAATCGACGCTCCAACGCGCAATTCAATGCGCGTTATCGTGAGCGCCGGAATAGATTTCAGTCGACGGATTGACGCTTTTCTTTCATGCTGTTTGCATTTATCATGCTGACATCATCATGTGCACAACATAATCTACTAACATTCCATAATTTTGGTTCACAATTGTAAAAAGCTTACATCCACGTTCATTTACCGTCCAATGGATGAACACCGCATGTGAGAAAATGAAGCTTTGAGACAGGCAGAGGTGGGCAAGACCGTCCCTGCCTCGCCACACCCCAAGACACAACTAAATCCATGCCAATACCTCGCGGCTATTTCTGAAACGATGCATCCTGGCTTAAAGTGCCAGGATTTAAGTCTCCGCTTTTGGCAGAGGAAACCTACAAAAAGTGGGGGCCGCAAATGGGTTTTACGACACTCCGGACGACGCAGGAAATAGCTGCGGGGTGCACAACCGGTCCTAATCGCCTAGATCGGTAATGGAAGAAGATAGTGTGCCACAAACCCTTCTCAACAGATCAATAAGCAGGTCGATAAATATAGGTACCTCTCTCGGGTGTTGGTAAGTAGCTTCGAGAAAAAAAATGTCCAGAGAAGTATTAAAGGAATGCATGAAAAGCAGTTTTAAAAAAATAAGATGTAATGGATTAGGCATGATTGTTAACGAGAAATGTAATATTTATTCAAGCAGTGGTCAGATTTGAATTCTCAAATATCGCTGTACAGGGGGCTTCAAAAATTGTTTAACAATTCTGAGAATTTGCAACAATGCCACGAGAAATGTGCCTCCAGGCTTTGGAGGCCACTTGGAGAATATTCCAGGCACGTGTTGACATTGATGGCGAATAAGTGGAGACTTTTTTACTTTTTGAAGCAATTAACATTAAAATGTTTATCATGTTATAATGTATTATTCGTTCTTTCTCCATTAAAAACGATAGTCCCATGTAAGTGTTAACATTTTTTTGAAGCACTCTGTGTTTGCCAATAACACCGATTATATTTGTCTGAATTTCGATCTAAAGCTTTCGTGACTGCAGGGATTCATATTCTTGGTTCTTTCGGTAAAGTCACGTAGAAGGGAAATAATAAAATAATAAAAACAAAACAATTAAATTCTCACGACGTTTCGATTGCAACACAAGCAATCATCATCAGATGTGAAAACCACAGCAAGAACATTTTCTTACGTGACTTTACCGAAAGAACCAAGAATATAATTGACTGCTTGTACTGAGAGACAGAAAGAGAAATGCACGGATCAGAAAACACATGCAGGTTAAAGACATAATTATAATTCATCTTCTTGGTTCTTTCGGTAAAGTCACGTAGAAGGGAAATAATAAAATAATAAAAATATTATTCTTTTATTATGTTTTATTTTTATTATTTCAATATTATTTTATTATTATTTTATTATGCTTTATTTTTATTATTTTATTATTTCCCTTCTACGTGACTTTACCGAAAGAACCAAGAAGATGAATCCCTGCAGTCACGAAAGCTTTAAATCGAAAAATAATTCTAATTGTTAAGGAAAGTTTTGTGGGCGTCGCCAGGAGGGACGATGGTCAATGGGCAAATCCAAGAGCAGAATGGTAGCCAAAGGATTGAGCACGCTTTGAGAGGACGTCTACCGGGGGAGATGGAATAATGAAATGAGCTCGTGGGCAGGTGCTGGGTACATTGTTGTGTCACAGGATGGTGAGAGATGGCAACAGTTTGGGGAGGCCTTCATCCAACAGCAGATTGTTTATGGCTGATGATGATGATAATAGTCCGATGTTTGGAGCGGTGGTGCTTCTTCCGAGGAGCAGAGCGAGAGGGCAGAAAGAGTGACTGGTTTTATAGTTGGAGATCGAACGTTACACTGTGGTTCAATGAGGAATTTTTCTTAAAATTGTTGACATGGGCAGTTATTCATTCATATACATTGAGTAGTAAGAAAACCCTCAGAAAAGTCGAAAACAGAATGTACATATACACTGATTTGAAGTAAACGTAACATTCTTGAATGAACGTACGAGACTTTATCGTGGGAACGCTGACAACGTCGATGGATACGGATTAAAGGCCCATCGTTAAATTAACTCCATTCGTTATACTCGCACTGCTTGACTTTCCAATTCCCTCCTCCCATGGTCTCTCTTTCCAAAGTTCCAACAAAAAAACCCTTGTTCAATTCAAGAAAGTATTAACTCTTATCTATCACGACTTTAATATCGCTGTTTGTTGCTTGGCCCTTGGTATTATTATTTTTTTGGTGAGCCTACAGGCCCGTCCTCAACAACAACGACTATAAAAAGTCAGCCTATTGTGCGGTTTTTTTTTTCATTTCCTGCAATGCTGCAGTGTTTATGATAAATGTGGCAAGGTTTTTTTATTTGCTTGCGCTTGTGCACCACGGACAACGTAGTCCCTTGCAGCTTTGTTTAATTTTCTTTGCTCAAGTCGGTGATGGATGTCTTCGGGACTAGGTCTGCTGACTGCTGGTAAAGCCAACTGCCCTGTCACATGTAATGCAATACTTTACTGTTACAATGATTTTGTTTATTGCGCAGCAGTGAAATGCAAAAATCATTTCTAGGCACTGAGCAGGAAATGCAATGAGCACCGAATAGGTGTTATACAAATAAACTCGACACATTCGTCAATAACGCCGTGACCTTAAAAGGGAAAACAAAAGTAGGCGACGTTTTGTGCAACGGCCCTCCTTCAAAGCACCAACAAGTTAGTAAACAACGCTAGAAAGGACGGTACCTGCCGGATTGTTGTCCAGTTTAATCTCTCAAATAGCAGTCACAAGGAACACGACATTATTATGATTGTGTTCTTATATAATCTCTCTAGCGGTGTCTCACGTCAGAGAACTCCAAAGCATATTTTATAGAAAGAAGAAAAAAAACCTAGAGGAATAAAAACATGAACAAGATTTAACGTGTTCAAAGCCCACAAAGCCATCCTTAATGCATGGAAACTGCACGAGGAGCGCTCCCCACGACACCCCACTGGTGCAATGCCCTCTTCCGTCTCGCCTCAATGGAACACCTCGGCTATAAACTGAGAAGGCTGCAAGATTTCCCCAAAAAAGGACGTGGCACCCATTTATGCATAGACCTCTTGAGCTCACTACAACGGCATCCTCCAGCCACTGAGGTGCTAGAGCGGATAGCGACTTGAGACTTCATTTGCGTGGCCCAATGTACAGCCCACCCCACCCACCCACATCCTCGGAACAAATCCTAGGTAACAATTTTTTTTTATTTTACCAAGTAAGGCCCACTGAGCTATACGGCTCTTTTTCATAAGCGACTAGGCCACAAATGATAGCTCAATGAAGTGGCTTATCGCGTGGAAATTTGTAGCAGCCAAATCCTCTAAACGCACGTTGTTTTGAAACGCGTGGGGGGAAAAAACAGAGGACCCAGAGAAAAATCCAAGCGACCATGGGGAGAGAGACCGGGTTGGGATCGAACCCACGACCTCCTGCATACCAGGCGAGATAAACCCCAGGAATAACAGAGGGACAAACTTGAATGATGTAATCCAATTCAGACAAGTTTATTGCCACAACTCTAACGATCTGGCAAAATAAGTTCTATTAAAACGGCAGGTGAAAACATGTGGATCTGAAGGCAATGGAAAATAATTTCAAATGAGATTATACGTTATTTTAAAGTTCTCCACCACATGCATATTTAAATGTACGTAGCCTTTGTGGTTAGAACAGTCTATTATAACGTGTGCATCACATCTAGGGTGCCCATTGCATTGTGGGGAGCGGTAGCACGCTGCGCTATGAACCCAGCGGCCGAGTTCGATTCCCACTCACGGCCAACACCAGTGACGATTATTTGAACCGGTCCTGCTCCTCCCCTAGGTCGACTCAGCCTCAAATGAGTAACTGGTGTGGTGTGTAAACATCGTCACTGGGGAGACAAAGGCGACCAGGTGTGGTGCTGGCCACCCAGCCCCTCTGGCCTTCATAGGTGCTCGCTCACAGCACTTGCCCAAACAGTCTGTTATAGCTATACGGGGGATCTGTGTCTTTGTCTTTTGTCATTACATTGTGGATTTTCCCAGTGTCATGCGATGTAACAATTACTTTATTGTAATCTTGGTGTATATTATTTGAGGGATAACTTGTAGTTGATCTATTTGGGAATATGAAGTCATGCAGGCACGAGGTTCTGTTTTTGTTTAGTTTTTTTTTTGCCCAGAAGCCAGTCAGCCGTACAGTTTTATAACAACTTAAATTTGCATATCTAAGAAATTAGGATTTTATAGCAGAGAAAGTTGCAGTTATCAAGTTCCTATTAAGAAATCCTGCAGTGTTGTCAGAGACAATATAATTTATAGATATGTTTTAAGAAGGTTTAACATGGTCGGACATGCGAGAAGTGGAAATGAATTGGGGTCAAGATAGTGCAGAAATTACAAGCCCGTTTAAGTAAGTTTAATATTCGTGCTAAGGAGTTAGAGCATTTACAAATATTAAGTGGGTTATTAGCACGAAGAGGTTCTCCTGTGCCTGGTGTTTTAAGTGGTATTATAAAATGGGCAATCGTTGATATATTTGCCCAGAATTGAGAGGGACAATGGGGCCCTTGCTTGGAAATGAGTTGTAAGCAGCTCAATTAGGCTGCCCTCTGCAAGAAAAGACGAAGAAATGAAGATGTGTTTTGCGGTGCGGTCTTGTCAATACGCCATGTAATGCGGTAATGACTCGCCGGTAATTGAAAAGGAGAGAAATCTTTTGAGCGTGGGCGTTAAGCCTCATACCTTGCACAGACCCGTGCCACGCAGCATTTGTTTTTATTACTATTTTGACAGGTTTATATGCGACTCTCAGTTAGGCCTCAGGGCATCAGTGCACAAGCAGACTGCGATTGCATCCGCAAGTGCAAATCTCTTGTCGCACATGGAATATTCCCGGTTCTTGAGCCACATTCTGCTTCTGGGAAGAAGGTTTTTTTCATTTCATGAAGCAGCAGTAGTTTGGCATTAAGGCATTATCCACAGCCTCGATAGCCTCATCATGGCCACATCATCAGACCTATAACGCCCTCATTATATTACTGTTGTTTTCCCCGTTGATTGCGTTCGCATTTGAAATCGCCGAGAATTCCCGACCTCATCAGATCTCAGAAGCTAAGAAGACTCGAGCGCGGATAGTGCCAGGCTGGGCATAATGCATAAACCATTTTCTCTAGGCGGCTGCTGTAGGGCTATATAATCAGCACGGGGCAGTGCAGCAATATTGTTGTTACCCTGTACTGTGCCCCTAAGCTGCCTTTACCAGCGGGCACTGACCAACGTGGTGAATCACAGTCGAATTGCTCCGACGAACCGTTACTCATCCGGAAAGTGGATTGAGAAAAGGGCTCTGCGTGGACATTTTTTTGTATGTGTGGGCTTTTTTCCAGCTGTGTGCGTGTGTGTGTAGCCTCCTGCACTCCGAACTCAGCTGTGGCTTCTACTGCTATGGGCATCTGCGCCGTGCAGCAAGGGCACTTGTTCCCGGATGCAATGGCATTCAGAAGCAGCCGTTCCATTATTAAACAGGAACACTCAATAACTTCTATTGCCAATTTATAATAAGTGCTGGGAGGCAGCAGCATCACTCAACAGTTTACATGGCATAATTAGTAAGAGAAGAAGATTGGAGAGGAAGACCCTCATGCAAAAGAGGCATCCGACCAGATGCGATTATAACTCTTGATAAGTGAGCCGTCAAAATGAAACCAGTTGGTCAGTTACCGACTTTCTGTGCTGCTATATACTGCCATTAAAGTTTGTAAGATGTCATCTAAATAAATAAAAACTGTTCCCTCGTCCTATCTCAATTCTATATTTGTATCTGTCTCTCCGTTTCTCTCTCTCTCATCTCTCTATCTCTCTGTCTGTCTGTCTCCTCTCTGCCTCTCTCTCTCCGTCTGCCTCGTGTCTTCCTCGATCTCTTTCTCTTCTCCCTGAATGAAAAAAACCAAACCCCCATCAGTTCTTCCCGTACGGCGACGCGTCCAAGTTCGCTCAGCACGCCTTCCGGACCTTTGACAAGAACAGCGATGGCACCATCGACTTCCGGGAGTTCATCTGCGCGCTGAGCGTCACGTCCCGCGGCAACTTCGAGCAGAAGCTCAACTGGGCCTTCAACATGTACGACCTGGACGGGGACGGATACATCTCACGCGTCGAGATGCTGGAGATCATCGAGGTGCCGCTCTCGCCCCCCCCCCCCCCGCACTCGCCCACCACTTGCCATCGCGCTCTGATTAATTCCATCCACGGTTATGTTGCAAATTCACTCTGAGTGCCTGTGGGGAGAAAAACCCTACCTGGAATGCGCCAAAACCTCATGAGAACACGAAAGCTAAGCAGGGTTGGACCTGCATCGAGAAGCTGTTGACTGCTCTGCTAGGTAGTACAGCAAAAATCCGCTGTTGCACTGTGTTATGTCCCAACAACTATGCTCCCCGCCTTCACCAACTCAAACTAATCAGTGTGGTGAAGTATGGTCAAATAACCCCAGTGACCAACACGGTGTGAGGAGGCCTTCATCCGGCAGTGGATTGATAGAGGACTGTAAATTGTGTTGGTATCAGGACACAGGACAAAACTCTTTCATGTGAAACTCTCACAGTTGGCAGTACATAACATCTTGGCTCCGGCTACATCACTCTGAATGCCCCAGATCTTGTCAGATCTCGGAAGCTAAGCTAAGGTGAGGTGAGCCTGGTTAGTACTTGGATGAGAATAAGGGAATACCAGGTGTTGTTGGCTTGGGCAGGGGTTTGGCCAAATGGTGGTAAAGAAATGTATTCATAAATCTGTGCAGAGGTTTGAGTGTTACCTTCTCAAATTATTGATTCCACCCCCCCCCCCCCCCCCCCGGGACTCCGGTTTCCAATGGGAATTAGCCACTAAATCTCACCGTAGCACCTTCTGGAAGATAATGTAAGACTCAGCAAAGCTTTAGTGTGTAACTAAGAGACATTACAATGGTATGGATACGATTGGAAAAGTCACGTAGATAGAAAAAATAATAAAATAAAACACAACGTTTTGGTCGCAACACAAGCGGCCGTCTTGCGCCCGAAACTTTGTGTTTTCTTTTATTATTTTTTTCTATCCACGTGACTTTAGCGAAAGAACCAAAGAGTATAGATTCCTGCAGTCACGAAAGCTTCAAATCACGAATGATTGGAAAAGCCCATGGAATATAGCACTACGTGCATATGTTGGAGTCACTTTAATGGATTTCTTACCGACAGGAGACAACGTTTCATTATGCCCTGTAAAGAGCGTTCATCGCATGGCAATCAATTTGAACATTGTATTGCTCAGAGTAGGAGTTTGCTCAATAAAGTGAAAACCAACATTTTATGACGGTACTTGCGTGTGCAGTCTGGCAAATGGACTGAGAACATCAAACACTCATGATTGTTGACTGGTAGTGATGACAACATCACACATTTTAAATATTTGTCAACAAGGTATTTTCAAATATTTCTCTGTGGTCATTCGCAAATAACTTTGGTAATTACCTCGTATAGGAATTACCGAGCAGAGGCAGCAGGAATCCCAGCACTGCCTCTGAGCAAACTGGCTGAGTGACAGACACCCTGATCGCTACGCCTACCCAATGTGACATCCTTCCAAGTCGCCCTGCAATCACACGCGGCTCCGTCTTCTTGGGGCACTCTCTTCATGAGAAAACGTAGACCTGAGTAGCTGTACCGGATAGGAGCACCCATACCAGTCACGTACTCGGCGACACAAAATGTGCTCCCTTCACCAACTCGCACTGACCGCGTGGTGCAGTATGGCTGATTTGCCACGAGCCTTGGCTCCATGAGACCTTGGCAGTTGTACTTCCGCTGACAGCTTCATTCGCCAGGCTCGCAACGCCTCGCTGTCTCTCACGGAGGCAACGGCGCTCCTCATATTAGCGCTTGGAATTGCTCCGACGCGTGTCTGATTTGACGAATCCCTACCCAGAGGAGAAATGCGCGTCGATATGCAGCAACGCAGAGTGAATACAATATATAATGTGTGTACACACAGACAGCACATGAGTGCACTAGGCAAGGACGTGACCTGTTTCCAAAATTGTCTAACCTTTCGATACAATTAAATTCGGTTTGAAATAGCGTTCGCTCAAGATCTCCAGATGCTTTGTGGCACAGTTATACATCAAGGGTACGAGATAAGGCACAAGCAAGTCTTAATGAATCTCACCTCAAGAATCTTTGCCAATTTAATTAAAGAACAATCAGTATCTCCCTACAAGGAATGGTTACTCTTTATTTGAGACATTTGCCATCAGCTGTAGATCCATGTTTAAATGGTATTCAGCAAACAGCAGTATGTCAGGGAATTCTTGAGTCGATCTGTGTAGGGCTTTGAATATTATACCTTAATGTGCCTGCGTTTTCTCCATGTACTCCGGTTTGCTAACATATGCCAAAGATAAAATTATGGAATTGGTCAAACACCCCAATGCAGTCTTGAGACTCGGTGAAGGTTTTCTTATAAACGAAATCGTTATTAAATTTCTCTTGCTCCTACTTTCAGAACTATCAACAGCACATTGTTTGTCCCATCTCCCTTCTAACACTGTTGGCATTCATGACATGCTAAGCACCCATGAGCATTAAATGTGGCATTGCCTCTCAAAGTCTTTCGGAAAAAGCCTGCCACCCAAAAGACCGATCAGTGTTTTGTCAGCGAGGTAGTTTGGATTGTGCCACCGGCAAAATTATCATTTGTTTCATAAGGTGGTCCTGCAGTTGGGCCGTCACGCACTAGACTTAAATCATTTCCCATCGGATTGAAGCTGACACCTAAGTTGGGCAGAGAGTGTTGGTGGCTCAAATCCAGAATCGTTAATTGGGCAATGCCCAGTTTTCCAGTAACTGAGGCAGACCCAAAGCAGTGAGTAAAACAACTTATTTTGGTCCTATAATTTCATAGCACTGTATACATTTTTGCGTATGTATTCTGACATTTTCTTTTGCTCTCATTGAGAGAATAAATTCCTAACTTTAGCTTTGCTTGTTATCTGAACATTATAATAATCATATAAACCCTGCGTCAATCAACAATTAGGTAAAGGCCTTCCCATGCCATGTCATTCTTGGGGTTTGTTTAAACATGCGTCATCACGTCAATCAATACGCGTTGGTGAAAGGGGTGGCCCAGGATGGGCTTGGTTGTCACTCTCCACCCGCGTTCGCCACGGCCAAGAATCAAACTCAGGTCACCAGGTTCATAGTGTGGGGCATTAACTCTTGTACTACTGTTCTACCCCACTTGTTATTTGTTGTGCAAGATATCTGAAGCAACACAAATTGAATAACTATAGCTGCATATGTATAATACTTAGGCTGAATCTACCATAAGGTTGATCCTATCTGGTAAGCAATACCATTGATTGTCCAGGCCATAATTTAATGGGGCCAAATTTAAAATATCTGGGTGGTGACTATACTACACTAGGAACCTGGTGATCTAAGTTTGATTCTCAGCCACTTTTAAACACTTTAAATCTAGATCTCAAAACTAATTCCTTTAGAACTGCTTTTTGTGTTTAGTTTGCTGTCCTTCCGCTGCACCTCCGATTAGCACAGTTGGCTATGTACGGGACGAAAGAAGTTCAACACACATACATCAGTGGTGATATATGAACTAGTGCTTGGGCCCCCCTTTAACAATCCACACTGACCAGCGTGGTGCATTATAGCGAATCAAAATGTCTGTAATTATTATTTATTGTAAGTGAAGATTTGACTACAATAGTCCCAAATGTACGCTTTGTAGGCCTTCTATAACCTATTTACATTCACCAACCCACCAATGTAAGAACGAGACAAAGGTGAACTCCGTCGCGTCGTCCACGCGTTGTTGTTCTGCAGGCAATCTACAAGATGGTGGGCACGGTGATCATGATGAAGATGAACGAGGATGGCCTCACGCCCGAGCAGCGCGTCGACAAGATCTTCAGCAAGATGGACAAGAACAACGACTGCCTCATCTCCCTGGAGGAGTTCAAGGAGGCGGCACGCAGCGACCCGTCCATCGTGCTCCTGCTCCAGTGCGACATCCAGAAATAGACGGGGGAGGGGCGTTCCTCGCCACCGTCGCCGCCACTTGACCACATTTGTACGTTCGGGGGGGCAGTGCGCAGCGGTGGGTGGTGTCGAAAAGGAGAGGTGGGTTGGTGTGGCAGAGGGATTCTGTGTGGGAGGGAGGGAGGGTGGCATGAGTAAAGTGTTAGCACAAGAACGGTTTAGGTCTGGGATTAGGGTTCTAGCGATTTCTGCATCGTAATGGGGTTTTCTGTTTGCCTGTCGCTTGTCATTTCAAATGCTTGTTTTATGACGCATTAGTGCTAAGCTAAGAAGTCATTCATTACCTCGATCGATCTGTCAATCAATAGCCTTCATTCACAACCAGGTGACAGCCCCATCTGATATTAAATTTATTCTGTAAGCTATAGTCTAGGAGACTGTGCAAAGGTCCGTTATATTATATTTTCGTATTTGCCGTGACACAGGAACACACTGGCCTACTTGTTTGAATAGTACGATAGACATATGTTTTAGTGTCTGGTAAAAATGTAACAACTGACAATAAGAAGATATGAACATCTTTTATGGAACTCGTAAAAATTGAAAAAATTCAAAAGTATCATTAAAATGTTTAAAAAAACATTTTGATAATTTAACACTGTCACAAGTTAACAATTTACTACGATTAAAAAAACATTTGCCTTCCATTAGCCACAAAGCTCCATTATGCACATGGCACAACCATCACATTATTAATGAAATTTAGAATGTATTCTGTAATTAAACATTTGAAAACGTTTCTCATTGATGAGCACTTAGGAAATGTTCTATCAATTACATATCGACCACACAGAAACGGGGTTTTAATTTTCTTCTGGTGCAATGCTCAAGCACCCACCAGGCGACAGAGGGAGACCAAATTCTAATTTAGTTTGTTCCAGCCACGTGAGACTTGTTGCAGAGACACCATCGTCGGTGTCTCTGCAACAAGCGTGTCCTCCTTCCACCATCCTAGAAACTTCCACCGTGATCCCTTTCACACCTCCCGCCCCCGCTCCGCTCCGCTCCGAGTTCATCGCATTTCAATCCCAAGTCCTCTGAAACACCGTCGTGTTATTTTTCCGTTGTCCTTTGAGGGCACATCATCGACTCGCAGTCGCGGTACGGGTGACCGTGTGCCTCGGCCCCTTCAGCACAGTGGGCAGCGTAAAGTTGCGCGGCGTTCCGTGGCCGATTGTCGAGGTGAACCCCGTGAAAGAGTCGCGGGATGTTTAGTCACTTCCACGGTTCGAGCAGCCGCACAGGCACGCGCAGGCAAACGCTGCTGGCTCTGTCTCGCGGAAGATTTTCAAGTCATTTATCTGCAAATGTTACCGTCGCCCCCTGCACGCACTCACGGCAATGTCGCCTATCCCCCCGACTCCCTGTGCCGTCGGTGGTGGGCGGCCTGGCTCCTAATGCAATGATTATGTTCAATCCGTTTTGTTTATTCGTCATTGTGAACAATTAGGAGCCCTGAAAATTAGCCCAATGTAAAAGTGTAAAGACCGTATCACCAGAATACCCGGATTGAGAAGGGTCTCGCATCGTTAACGGCGTGGAAATGTATGGCTGCAATTATTTGTGGCTCTGATTTGGGATTTTTTCATTTCCTTTTATTGTTTTCCAGCATAATTGCTGCGTGATTCCTTCGACATTGAGGAAGTAAAGAGCATTAAACGGCAATAAAAAATATCACGGAGCGCTCGTTAGAAAAAAAATTGAAAAGTGCCATCGGCTGAGTGGTTCACGCGGCTCATAATGGCCGTGTCGGAGCAATGAGCCAGCAATGCTGAAATCCTGGGTTCAACTTAACTGGAGGAATCATATTGACTGTTAAGACAAAAAAGTAGTCTTGGGCGGGATGCATTGTGAGAAGGATTGATGGTCCGATGGATTGAGAGGTCGTACTCAGATTGTAAATGCTGTGAGTTTACTCTCCAACACACAGGTTAGTGATGTACTAGCAAACAAATTGCCATGTTCCGTTTACGTGACAAACCTTACTAATTGGCTGTTTCGGGTGATGGCGGGTTTAACAACACATTTATATTTACGCGATCTAACCCAACAAACCTCTATTATGGGTTGAGACTGATGATGGAGTGGCAGCCAAAGGTAGGAAGATGCCCGAGATGGCGACCGCTGTGAAAACGTACTGATCAGATCAGCTCATGCAGATGCTCAAGATGGATAGTTGCATTGCAAGACCGTGACGGATTGTGATGGCTTGGATAAATTACGGCTCAAGATGATAATACTTAATGGGCTCTCTCCCAAGTGCAATGAATTAATGACTTTAACCCGCTCTCCAAACAAGTGTACAAAATTACCATCGCTTAGCTTGGCTTAGCCGTTAGCTCTCTGGGATGATCGGCGCCGCACGAGCCTCCACTGATTGAAGGGGTTCAGAAAAGACAGATCGTCATCTCGAGCCATGACCCCGATAGCACGACTGGGATTTAATCAGTGGCGGAGAGCTAACATGAGCAGATACTTTAAAGTAGCGGAGCAACGAACAGAACATCCGATTTAGAAACCCCAAAAGAAACGGCAATTCCTTGAAGACGCTGGGGCTGATGTCGCAAATTGCCGTGGAGCCGGCAGGAGTGGGTTTCACACCGCGCGCACTCACGGCTGCTGGTGTGGGCACGCATAGGATGCGTGGGCACACACCGCGCGCAGCGTTCCGTGTGTCGGCAGAGAGAGAGGCCCTTCCTTCAGGCTCCCGCAGGTTGCGCGTGTGTTCTGCTGGCTGTCCACCCGGTCCGGACAGCCCTAAGTCTTGGAGCAGAACGGGCGTGACTCCACCACTGTAGTTTGCCCTGGGCCGTCTGCACGTTTCTTGTGCTCGTGTTACACGTTGCTCTGCTGCGGTGTTTATCGTCGGTGGCAGGTGGGATGAGCTTTGCAGCTATGAATACACCTGTATTTACCTTCGAGGGATGTTTTGTTCCAATTTCTTTTTTTAACACCGAAATTGGCTTTGTATGCGAAGTCGTCGGTGGCCGCACTGAGACTGTCAGACTCGCTATGGTCGAGAGGCTGCTTGAATGTTGATGGGAGCCTGTGATTGTAATCCGGCGTCTCAGAAGAGCTGACTACGTCCTGTGATTGAGACCTTCAGTCCTGCAGTGTAACCGAGCTGCCTTGTCGAGGGCGTCCAGTCCGCATCCATTTGTATTGCTTATCATCAAGTGCTAGATTTAACACGTAGGCTTTCGCGACCAATATCATCCACAAGATGTTTTTGAGTTAGATCGTGTAAATACTGTATATAAAAGTGTCGTTAAAAACCCGCCACCACCCGATACAGCCAACTAGTAAACAGAACATATCAATTCGTCACTAGTACAGCACACAACACATCTACGCCTCTATATAAGGAACGAAACAGGTGGACCTCTCCACAAATCTGGCTGCCACCTGATGATGCTCGTTGTAATTACTGGTGAAACGTCGTACTCAGTTTGTAAATGTTGTGGCTTGGCTCTCCAACACACCGGTGTGCTGTACTAGTACACTGCACTATACACTACACTATACACTACGCTACTATACACTATAGACTACACTACTATCCACTACACTATACAATATACTACTATACACTACACGATACACTACACTACACACTAGTGCTGTACTAGTGACGAATTGGCCACGTTCTGTTTACGTGACAACCCTTACTAGTTGGCCGTGTCGGGTGGTGGCGGGTTTTAACGACACATTTATATATGTATACGCGATCTAACCCAACAAAACAACTCTATTATGGAAGTGCTAGATAGCTCACTGTTTGGGCCATCGCCGCCATCATCGACATCACTGCGCTCGTAATCGCCAGCAAACATGGCGAGGCTATTCTATTTTAAAGCAGTATTGTATTTTTAATTCCACGGGATGCGCGCGTGGCTTTGCTCGGACGGGAGCCTGCATCATGAATTCTTGATGGGGGGCCGGCGGAGGGGTGGCTGGGTGGCTGGCTGGGGGGGGGGTTCTCCTCCGAGCAGCCACTAATGCGCCTTGAGCGTCCACTTTGGCGACATCTCGGCCGGTGCACGGAAAGCACCTGCAGCCGAGGGAGTTTCCGAGCACGGATCCTCTCCTGCACGCGTAATGGAACACATCCGTCAGGGGCCAGCAACAGCTGGCACATTCCACTTTACATTTAGAGTGGGCTGCCCCTCTTCCTCCGCCGCAACGCCCGCGATGCTGTTTACGTCCCCACAGTAAAATAGGCAGCAGTAACATACTTGCTCGGAAATTATATCTTTCTTTTTTTTATAGAACATGTGCCATGGGCTTTCTGCACTGGGGCGGATTCGAAGCGCGTGTGCCTCTCGTTGCGGTGTTTCGCCGAGACGTTTTCATGCCGGGTTAAGTTTTACGCGCTGAGATGATTGAGGCTTGAGATGAAATGGTTCGGGGAGAAAATATTATTGATGAGAATGAGAGTGAAGACTCGTAGAGGTGCCACGGGGGAGGTTTAGAAAGCAGCTACATACAGAGGATGATAGAGGGACCTCATTTGGCGTTCTCATAGACAAGCGTGTCAGGCCAGGATACTCTGCTCGCATGTACCCCTAACTATCTTTCAATTTGGCGCGCATCGCCTAAACCTGTTTGAGGTCACAGCAGGTTTTGTTTACTTGGCTGTGCGGTTCGTGGCTCATTTCCCCCGTCAGAGCCACGCACGGCGAGTTCATGTTCTGTTCCGTGCGGCAGGAGGGCAACCGGTTGTGTCTCCTGTGCAAGATGCAGTGGGAAGTTAAGTGGATCTCATATCAAAATACCGTTCCCGGCTCTCGGAGATAAAAACACAGCCAGCCAGCGGATATTGGGAGCTTTTGCCTCTGAATTTCACGAGCGCCAGCCATCTCCAACCAGGGTGCCCTTGCCCACATTAACCACGCAACATAAAACTGCCTTTAAACGCATGATGCTGAAACTGGCCGAAAGGATTCATGTACTGCAAGGGACTCTGGGAAAATGACACGGGCATGGCCGGTCAACGCAAGTGCCACATGCTTGGTTCAGACATCGAGGGGGGGTGGGGAGAAAACGATTGTGGCTTTAGAATGAAAATCACTCGCCGGGTTCTGCCCAATTAATGTTTACATTGCCCTAGGGCCGACAGTCTGTGGCCTGTTTTGCCAATGCAGGTTGTAACGGAAACAAGAGGCGCGTTGCGCTCGCATTTTATTTTGTTGTAATATCTTGACACACGTAAAATATGATACCGAATACTGGAATACCGCATTAAACACCAATGTTCACATGTCTGTAAATGTATGTGTATATACACAGTATATAAAACAGGACTCCCTTGGTAGACATTTTGTCTCGTCTCAGCAAGCTTAAACCTGGATAAAGGCTAAATATGGGAAGTGGATCAACCTCTTTATTCCTTTCACGATGTCACTGTCGGTCATGCACTGGGAAGAGACCAAGTGACTGGACAATCTCTCCGATGGCAGCAGCTGTCTCTCCAGTGGCTTACACTTGTCGGTATACTCGACACTATTTTACACTGCGCTGATAAACTCCAATTTCAAAATTGTTCTTCACTGCAAACATTCGGAAGTGATCAGTGAAACGCGCATGCGGTTCAGGATTGCTTTGAAGATTGACACTCGGGTGAGCAAGACACACGTGACTTATTTACACGAACCCTGAGTAATATTGAAGCATGCACACGCGCAACAGAGCCAGTGAACCACTGCGTATGTGTACATGGCATCTTAGCTCAGCGCCTGTGGCCCCTCTGCTGTACAAACACACGCAACAGATTGTAGGCAGTGAGTGAGTGAATTGTGCTCTATTTGGAAAACTAATGTATGAATCATGAGCATATCCAATAGGTTTTATTATTGACTGAATTATCCGTGCCAGACGACTGAGCTGCTTCCAGCCGTGCAGATGAGTAACGTTGTGTCTGCTACTTAAATCCTAAGAGCTGCGTTTGACCAAATTTATCAGATTTTTTTTATATGAATGCAGTCGTCCGCGACCGCGCTGTGATCATCAACTTGCTACGGCTGAAACGCCTGGTTTAATTGCGCTTTGCTGCCCGGATATGTTGTCTGCTATTCTAGCACTGCGGGCTAAATCCTCCTTACATCGATGATGGCATTACCACGTCCTTGAACCACGGAGCCACCTCACGATTGTGAATCGGTCACGTGGCGTTTATCGTACTCGGTGGTGGGCAGCGGTGGTGAGGGTTAGAATCCCAGGCGCGCAGTCCACGTTCATCTGCAGAATTTAAACTTTGCCTGGCCCGGGTGAGAGTGCATGAGGAGGATGGTGGGTGATGGGTGGGTGGTGGGTGGTGAATGGTGCTGGGTGGGTGATGGATGGTGGGTGGTGATGGGTGGATGGTGGGTGGTGAATGGTCATGGGTGGGTGGTGGATGGTGGTTGGTGATGGGTGGGTGGTCGGTCGTGGATGGTGGTTGGTGATGGGTGGTGGATGGTGGTTGGTTGGTGGTGGGTGGTTCCCTGCCTGACTGCGGTGGCGCGCACGTCAAGCAGTCGTGTAGGAGCGTGCGGTTGAGGTACGAGGCAGAGCAGACGGCAGGGTCATATCGGCCTCCATCGGGCACTCGCTATAGCGGGGCATCTTTGTGCGTTCGCCAAGCCGATTGAATGGTGGAAATAAATAAAAATAGAGCCGCTGGAAGAGAATGCATTTCATGCATCTTGGCTCAGATTCGTAGTTTGCTCTACATCGGAGCTATTATTGCTACTCTTCTAAAGTTTCGATGGTTTAATCGTAGCACCAGTAAACAAGAAAGCCGCTTTTTGCGTTTCAATCTGAGGCAAATACAGTTTTGTAATTTAGTGGAATAATTAATATAGCATCGTTAAAAAAAATCCCTCCGTTTCCCCTAGGCTGTTTGGCTACCATGAACATTCTTGTGTAAACACAGATGCTTATCATTTACAGCTGAGAAATATGGATGCCCCGTTTTTAATATATTGGTTATAATTAATTGTAAGCAATATTTTAAATTGTATTATTTGTGCCAAGAGGAAAAAAACGGCAATTGAACCGTAACTGTAAGTAGCCAGATGTCCATTGCAGAAGCATTTTTTGTTAAACTAAATTTACACTCGGCTGATTATATAACGGACGAGAAATCCCGTTCAAGTAAAAGGAGCTAAAGGGGCCTGTGTGACGTTGGTGGCTTCTGTAATTCTTGGCAGCCCAGGCACAAGTCGCGGACAGCTGCAAATCAAGCGCCCTCATCTCAAAGGGGCTTTCACCTGGGTTTTCAAATTCAGGACATCAATCAAATTAGCGGTGGCTGGCACTCGTTCCGCGCTTCGTGCGTGTCACGGACGCGAAACGTGTCGGGCTCACTCCTCGCAGGGGGAGTAGCGAGCGGTCTTGCGTAAAGGCGGGGAGGAGATTTATATTCTTGGGTTTTTTCGGTAAAGTCACGTAGGTAAAAAATGTAAATTAATAAAAGTAAAATAAAAATAAAATAAAAATCACGACGTTTCGGAGGCAACACAAGCTTCCGTTATTTTTATTTTACTTTTATTAATTTTATTTTTTTACCTCCGTGACTTTACCGAAAAAACCCAAGAATATGAATCCTTGCAGTCACGAAAACTTCATATCTAGGGGAGGAGATTAATCGTGGCCGCGGTGTTGTTTCGAGTCGAAGTACTTCTTCACTGAGCACTCCGGCCGTGAGTCCCATTCACGCGTACGGCCACAGTGGCGGAGGTTGCGGGGTTTTATCGCATTACAAACTCTTGTAATTATGTTTATTATCAATGTCAGTGTTGCTGTCGTCGTATTTATTGTTGCTCTTTCTCGTGGGGGAAGGGGGGGGTGTTATAGTTGGTATCGATGTTATTATTCATTTTTTTTGCCGAATGTAATATTATTCCTCAATGTATGATTACTAATGCCATTGTGGAAGATGTTGAGTTTTTTTTTATTATAATTGCTGTCGCTATTTTTTTTATTGTTAATAGTATGATGTTTTCCAAATGCGGATCATAATTATTATTAATACCGTGACCTAATTCGCAGTTTTTCAATTATAAAATGTAATCATGAGCCACAATTTAAAGTGGTGAGCCTTTTTTGTAGCGATTTGAATATATATTATTATTGCTTGGTGACGATTTTGATTTTAGAATTGGCTTTGTTGTGCTGCACTGAACACACACACGCGTATGTGTTTGATAAACGCGTTTCAACCACGCTATAACATTTTATAGATCTAAATAGTCATTATGTAACCTCCCGGCATACTGCGTGTATGTTGTGTGTGTTGTGTGCAGGGACGGATTCCCTTGTATAACACGATTGTGATTATTACAATTTACAGATTATGGTGGGGGGGATGGTGTCAAAGCTATGTTGAACTGTTAGATGTAGTGCTTTCTCCGTGTGTTTTTATATATAAATATGGACTGCCCGTACTTAGAAATGCATGTACGTAAGTAATGTTATAACAATGAGATATTTAAAAGTGCAATAAAATGAGACACGCAAACTAGCGTCCGCTGCAGCCACTGTTAGTTCTCATCAACCGGAAAACAAAAGCAGTGTGTGTGCAACGATGAGACAACAACAACAACAATATCCACTGCATATTGCACACTGTGCTGCCAAACAACACGTCACTGGCTCGTGACGACACAATTCGGCTGCTGTTCGCTTGCATCCGCTGTGGCGTAATTGCGCAACCGAGATACATCTCAAAACACGATGACAGCAAAACATGCTCATTAAGGTTCTGAAAACATATTTGTCGTTAACTCGGAATGGGGGCGAAGGATGTAGACCCGTCGTGTTTTTATTGCGTTGTAACGTGATTGTTTTACTTGCAGACTCGTTGTCGGTAACACGTGGGCACTGCTCAGTCGTTGAGCCCCGATTATTGAGGAGCAGCGAACAAGGCGAGCCAGCGCGCCCGTGTTTTGTTAAATCAGCATTTGGCTTGATTCGCCTACGATCGTCAAAATGTACCCGAGTTGTGGACTATTCCTGCAATGCAGCGCAGCCTGAATTTTGTTTAGCGTCGGTGCGTATTATTGAGCGCGGCGAGTCCTGCACTTAATTCTAGATTTGAAGCTTTCGTGACTGCAAGGATTCATATTCTTAGGTTTTTTCGGTAAAGTCAGGTAGGTAAAAAATAATTAATAAAAAAAATCACGACGTTTCGGAGGCAACGCAAGCTTCCGTCTTCAGGTGGAACCGTCACAGCACATCGTGATTTTTATTTTATTTTTATTTTACTTTTTTAATTAAAAATTTTTACCTACGTGACTTTACCGAAAAAAACTAAGAATATGAGTCTTGCACTGTGTGGCATTGCACACAAAAAAAGCACCGAGATATTACGGTTGGATTTTTTGAGGTCGTCCGACGTACACAAACTGGGACACCTTCAGGGCTTGGCCAACTGTTCCTGTTTGCCAGTCTACAGATAAACGCGAGACAGAGCCGTGTGTGTATTGCTTACATTTCAAAGATGGTGTGCAGTCAAATGGGCCCCCAGATTTCTTCATCACATTGGGTGTCTAAACTGACCGGGTCTTGTTTAACGAAACACGGTCAATTACTTGTATCGCCCTGTGACAGCGTCCTTGTGGTTTTTATTTGTTAAAAGCAATCAGCATTTTAAATAAGTGGACAAAAAATGTGGTGATTTGTTAATTTTGTCTTAGAATTATTTCGAATGGATACATTTGTATGCTCGGCGAAAAATATCAAAGACTCTTGGTGGGGCCCAATTTAGTTTTTTCAGTGAATTAATATAGTAATAGATGGAAATGTCATAAATTAGTCAGCAGTCATTAATACAAACAGCCACTTCAGTACAAATACGCGAATTAAAATTTTTTTGCAGCATTGATGTTTGTGCAATTAATTTAATTGGCTGATTAAGGAAATTACACGATTATGCCTATTAGAAATTGGTGTTGTGCTAACACTACTGCTATGCAGATTAAAGTGTTCCGTGGCCACTCAATACAGAAAACATGAAAATGGAAACAATTATCATTAACGCTGCTTTGCCGTTAGTCGAGATGTACAGATGCATGAAAATATCCAAGCCTGCATTGACCGATTGTGAGGCCTATGCTATTCACCTGACGTTGGTGACGAATAGTCACAGCTTCTCCTGCGTAGATCTTCGCGGCTGTGACCGGCAGCTGTCCGAGATGTTTGCAGGCTTCACCGCACATTGTTCGGCATGATGTATGATGTTTCGCTCCGCATGATGGGAGCAGAAAACTGAGTAGAATTGAAGAAGCTGCCGGCACGTGGAGCGAAATCGACATCAGGCTGGACAACAACGCTGTGTGTGTGCAACCCCAAACACATCGCATGACGGACCTCTGTTGGTAGCCTCTTGATCTACTGCTGGTTGACGTGTGGGGATGGAAATGACGTCGCCTCATCTCTTTGCGATCCGTGTGGACATCGACTCATCATCAGAATATTTAGTTGTACTGCAGGAGGAATCCGGTGAGCTGTAACGCTCTTCTTTTTCACAGATGTCCAGTCGGGGCGCGTGATCAGAACGTTACAACAACAAACAATACAAAAAGTATAGGAAAGGTGAGCAAATCTTTGGCTCTTTTGGCAAAGTCACGTAGATAGAAAATAAAATTTATAAAAATAGTTTTAAAAAAAGAATAATATAAATAATTAAAATACTCACGACGTTTCTATCGCAACACAAGCAGTCGTCATCAGGCAGATGACGACCGCTTATTTTTTATTTTTTTCATTTTTTACTATATTTATACGTTTTATTTTCTATCTACGTGACTTTGCCGAAAGAACCAAAGAATATGAATTCTTGCAGCCACGAAAGTTCTAAGTCAATTTTTTTATTTTTTTTAACAGGTAAAGCCTACCGAGCTATTAGCTTCTTTTTAGAAGCGACCTGGTCGCAAATGACAGCTCAACAAAGTGGCCTTGTGTGGACATTCATAGCAGCCAAATAATCTAAACGCATTCCTTAGGTTTTTTTTCGGTAAAGTCACGTAGGTAAAAAAATAATAATAAAATAAAAATAAAATAAAAATAACGACGTTTCGGAGGCAACACAAGCTTCCGTCTTCAGGTGGAACCGTCACAGCACGATTGCTGTATCAAGATACAGCCTAAATTAGTGTATCAAGATACAGCAATCGTGCTATGACGGTTCCACCTGAAGACGGAAGCCTGTATTGCCTCCGAAACGTCGTGATTTTTATTTAATTTTTATTTTACTTTTATTAATTTTAATTTTTTTACCTACGTAACTTTACCAAAAATAAACCTAAGAATATGAATCCTTGCAGTCACGAAAGCTTCAAATCTAGAATCTAAACGCGTGTTTAGCCCCAGAGCACGAGACCTGCCCTTGCAGCTAGAAACGTTTCACTCTGCTGCAGGATTCCTGGTGACCAAGTCACGTGTTGCAACCTGCAAGCTGTCTTGTTACAGAAACAGAGAGTTTGAAATCCAGGCTGTTCTTTTCACGAACCTTTGTCAAATGATCAAATTACCCATGTTCTCGTGACCACAACATTTTTGTTACGTTTGATTGGATTTAAATAGCGAGAGCTCTGGCCTTCAGCAACTATTTGTCTGTTGACGGTACAGCAACAACGTTCTGCCCTGGCCAATTGTTCTGCATTTCAATTAGCGTTAGAGTTAGGCCAACTGATTATTTTAAGTAATCGATTTCAGAGTATCGGTTCAATTACTTGGCTAATCGGATAACGCGAGAGAAGTTATAAAAAAATTTGTTGCAACAAGAAATTCTCACCTCGATTCCCACGTGTGCCGCTGGACGGGAGGTGATGGCCGGGACTTGGTGACATCATTGGTATATAATTTGTGTCAAGCTCGCTTGTCTCGAAGAGGGTTTCCTGCCTTCGGGAGGCAGGATGTCGGAGCATCCCTCGTGTTAAAATGGCCCAAAAGTAATCGCTCGCAAAAATATGTAATCGATTATACCGTTTAGTTGATTAATCGCCTAATTGTCCCAGAACTAATTTCAATACATGTGCAGCAGGATACCATTCTTCCAAATGCAACAATTCACCGAATGGTCTGCAGCCCTCAAAGTTCCACCTTTGTGGTTCTTAATTAAGAATACTCTGACATTTTCCATGAGGTGATCTTTTTTTCATCATTGTTGTCAAAAGGGGGAGTGAAAATGAAAGGGGTCATTGAAGAGGAATACGAATGGCGATGGAAACAGTGACATACAATGCGGCTCATAACTGGGTCAGTTAATGCGATGGATTTTCCAGTGCTCAGGTGATGACGCATGCAGGTGGACTAATTGATAATTGGAATGCAAAGGCAGCAAGTGGTGCCGCTTAAATTAATACCGGGCTCCCGCCAGACCAGTTCTCTGGGAAGCTGCGTATGCCTATCAGGTGGAGAAATCGCTGATAATGATGAAGCCAATGACTGCCAGCACATTCCAGTGAGGTGATTAATCCACCTGCGCGAAACCACCTGAGCATGGAAAAACCCAAGTCAGAGGAATAGAAAACGCATCCACAAACAATGGATTTAAAGCTTTCGTGACTACAGGGATTCATCTTCTTGGTTCTTTCGGTAAAGTCACGTAGAATGGAAATAATAAAATAATAAAAATAAAACATAATAAAATAATTCTCACGTTTCGGCCACAACGCAAGCAGCCGTCTGTCAGAAAGACAGCGTCTGAATGAACACCACCAGGCTTGGCAGCGTACATTTAAGCTGGCAAGCCTGGTGGTGTTCATTCAGACGCTGTCTTTCTGACACACCTGTTCTTCACCTGAGGACGGCTGCTTGCGTTGTGGCCCGAAACGTCGTGAGAATTATTTTATTATGTTTTATTTTTATTATTTTATTATTTCCATTCTACGTGACTTTACCGAAAGAGCCAAGAAGAACACAAACAATGGGTCACGAGCTGCCACTGGTTGCAGGAGGCAGAATACCAGACCATCGAGTACACCTGGGGTCACACACTACTTTTATCCACAAAAAGAGGGATTTTTAGCGTCTCCTGCAACCAACTTTTATGCCTGTGGATGTAAATTTTAAGTGGTTTCCTGCCACGGCAGGGCTGTAGGGAATCTCACACAGATGCGCTCTAGTTATCTGGTAGATGTGCAAATATGGGTCAGAATCCCTCCCGAGGATTGGAGTTTGAGTTTGACAATGGCCATCATAGACTGCACCTATTTTTAGAAATGCATATTTGCATTTGAATTGAATCGACATTTCCACTTGAATGGAGGAGAAGAGCTGATATGGGGAAGGGATTTGCATCCTAGTCGGTCCCGGGGAAGCATGATTTTTTAATCTTCATAAATATAAGCGTATTGATTGGCAAGGGTCGATGTAATCCATTTGACATTGTGTTCAATTCGATCAAAAATAAATGCTATTGTTCCGATTAGACTTCATCGTAAAAAATATGGTTCAAGCTTTACCCCAGGTCAGTGATATAGCAGTCCAGGTTTTACATATCCAGCACGAATAAACATGTGGATATAGTTAAAATAATTGCATGTGCTGTTCGGTTTACTCTACTGGCATCAGTCACATCTGTCGAGGAAATTGTGTCACCCGAGGCTAACTGGCAGGCCACACTGACCCGTAGTTATCTTAGGGCACACAATAACAATATATTGACATTGTTAAACGTACGCACACTTTAAAAATCAGTCGCGCGGAACTTTTATTCAGAGTCTGGAGCCTTTTAAATCTTCTTTAACGGAGCTGCCTGCATTCAGCACAGAACCTGATTGAGCAACTGCTTCATACGCATACGAGGCTTGTATCGTAGCGTACACGTGTATGCGCATGCGCGTGGTGTATGTGTGAATGTACACGTGTATGTATATCTGTGCGTGCCATTATATTGGGTAGAGCAGCTGCAGCTCGTGCCATGTTCTCTGTGCAGGAAGGCCTGCGGTGCTGACATGGGGGGAAACTCGCAAAAAAATATCGCCACGTTGCCGGCAGACTCCCGAATCGCAGGCAGGGGGTGTTCGTGTACTTCTCGTGCCACATGGAGACACTTGCCACTTGGGGCTCTCAAGGCGAAGGCTGCCAGAAGGCGATGAAAAGTGCGATTTTAGATGTTGCTGTCAGGCGATCTGTGATAGATGCCGCGGCATTTAAGCGCCCTATAAATGAACATCTTAAAGCAGCGGTGCTTTAATGGGCTCTAGTGTGGTTAAATAGTGGACAGTTTATTTTAATTACCTCCAATGACCCCACATTTCAATTTGCATTCCACTATTAATCTTTCAAGGACACTCCCTATATTTGTCAACGTGCGAACCAACATTTTCCATCATTGTATTCATCTTCAATTCACCATTTCATTGACTGCGATCCGCAAATAGACACAGATGTGTTAAGGTACAGGCAGTAATCTTAGCACCATGAATACATTTCAAATGCATGTCAACAGTGCTGATTTTTTTTGAGGGGGGGGGGAGATTGTTTAGAAGCCACATGTTGATTTGCAGGAAGCTTTCAATTCCGAAACAAAAACCTTCCATTTTCATTTATATTCACGCAATTGCGGAAAAGAACATGATTTTATTAAAAAATATTAGACCTGCCCAATGAGCTTTTAATAAACGTTTATTTCCATTTTGGGATTCATTGTTCAGGTTAAGAGAGTTTTACGTAATTTCTGGGAGTATGAAATAACTTTTTCAGGGCCAGTGGCTTGTGATTTTTGATTCCATGAGACTGGGATTTGTGCCACAATTGTTGGGACAAAATAAGTTTCTTTTTTCAGCATTGTGACTGAGTTTCACTTTTTAGTTACAAATGCTGCAATATTTAGCCCTGGGTCTACCCTGTCAGTGCCGATGAAAAGAATGTCATTTGCTGTGGCATGTGGGAACTGCTGCCTCCCATGGGTTTTTATAAAATATTGAAGTGGCTATAGCTGTCAGTGAAATATAAAACTTGTTTTTATTTTGTCACGAATTAAAACATGTTCAGAGGGACATTGGATTCTGCGAGCATTTGCCATTTAAGTTGGTCTGATCTCCAGAGACGTCAACACTTTTACTCTTCTGGTCATCTTTATGAGAGTTGGTACCACGCGAGTCTCTTGCACGGGCATCCACGCCGTGGTCCAAAAAGTAAATCTCCCTGCCTCCAGGGACTGTTTCAAACCACGTCGGTGACTCCATGGGCCCAGAGATTAAGAATACAACCTTTGTGACGGCTACGTGCTCAGTAACAACTTTCTGCATGCGTGTTTGATGTAAAAAATTAACGATAAAAATATATATTTAAAAATACAGCTCTCTGTGTACCAGGCAGTTGTGGAGTGTGCGTGCCATTGCATGCAGTAATAAGTATAGGCGGAGCCATGCCTCCAATCCGCTTACCCACCCACCCATGCCCCCTACCATACCCCCCCCCCACTCCATCGTGCTGTGCTGTCGCATAAGAGTCCCTTAGCCCGACACCTTTTCCCTCCATGCCCCATTTCATGCGTCATGACGTTGCTCTTTTACTCCGATTCTGAAACTTGCATCTAATAAAACATGAAACGTCCACTTGGTGCCGTGTGTCGCGTGGTGTATTGTCCGGACGTTCGTCGATGAGTTCTGTGGGAGGAGCAGGCAAGATGTGGACCCTCAGTCGATGGGCAGGTCGAGTGTGGTGGGGTAGCGTGTGGAGACTCCCATCTTTTCGATTTAAAGCTTCTTTCGTGACTGCAGGGATTCATCTTCTTGGTTCTTTCGGTAAAGTCACGTAGAAGGGAAATAATAAAATAATAAAAATAAAACATAATAAAATTTCGATTTAAAGCTTCTTTCGTGACTGCAGGGATTCATCTTCTTGGTTCTTTCGGTAAAGTCACGTAGAAGGGAAATAATAAAATAATAAAAATAAAACATAATAAAATTTCGATTTAAAGCTTTCGTGACTGCAGGGATTCATCTTCTTGGTTCTTTCGGTAAAGTCACGTAGAAGGGAAATAATAAAATAATAAAAATAAAACATAATAAAATTTCGATTTAAAGCTTTCGTGACTGCAGGGATTCATCTTCTTGGTTCTTTCGGTAAAGTCACGTAGAAGGGAAATAATAAAATAATAAAAATAAAACATAATAAAATTTCGATTTAAAGCTTTCGTGACTGCAGGGATTCATCTTCTTGGTTCTTTCGGTAAAGTCACGTAGAAGGGAAATAATAAAATAATAAAAATAAAACATAATAAAATTTCGATTTAAAGCTTTCGTGACTGCAGGGATTCATCTTCTTGGTTCTTTCGGTAAAGTCACGTAGAAGGGAAATAATAAAATAATAAAAATTAAACAATCACATAATTCTCACGACGTTTCGGCCACAACGCAAACAGCCGTCCTCAGGTGAAGAACCCGACATACCTGTTCTTCACCTGAGGACGGCTGCTTGCGTTGTGGCCGAAACGTCGTGAGAATCATTTTATGATGTTTTATTTTTATTATTTTATTATTTCCCTTCTACGTGACTTTACCGAAAGAACCAAGAAGATGACTCCCCATCTTATACGAGACGTCTGACCCGCGTGCAAGAATAGGAACACAATACTAAACTGAATATTTTATTTTATTTTACCACGATAGGCCCTTTTCTAGAAGCGACCTCGCCACAAATGATAGCCAAATAAATTGGCTTATGTGGAAATATATAGCAGCCAAATACTCTAAACGCGTGTTGATTATAAACGTGGAGGGGAAAACCGGAAAAAATCCCACGCGACCACGGGGAGAGAGAGAAAGACACGTAAACTCCAAATATACAACAGGCGTCAGGGTCGGGATCGACCCCTTGATCTCCTGTATACCAGGTGAGGTAGTTAACATCTCACCACCGCGGGGCCCTCTCATAGAGGGGACTTTCCAGAGCTCGTATTATTGAGGCTCTTCTGCCAGCAGTGGCGAAAGCAAAAAATTGCAGGACTGCACCTTTACCTTGTACGTGAGCCTCATGTGCACCTGTTATGACATATGGAGCGGAACAATGGGCAATGCAACACAAAGCTGAGAAGGGCACAAAGAACCGTGAAGAGGTGCTATGCCTGGAATTTTACTTGAGAGATAAGAAGGGATGCCCATGGAGTAGAGAACGCGTGCATATAGACATCACATTGACCGTTAAAAGAAGTACGTGGCCTTGGGCAGAACACATCACGGGAAGGGATGCTGGCCAATGGCTGAGAATAACGGCGCAGTAGCGGCCCAAAGAGGGAGCAGCAGAGATGGAGCAGTGAAATCAGCCCGTGGTGCGGTGAGAGCCTGATTGTCGCGCGGTAAGAATACGAGAGATTTGGCCTTCATCCAGCAGTGGATAGGTCGTGGCTGATTGTGACGTGTACATGTGTGATGAAGCATGTAGGAGGTGGGGTTGATGGATCACACCGATGTCGGTGGAGGCGAGACACTCGCCCAGAGGAGCAGCAGCAGTGCCGGCAAGCAGCACAGAAAGTAGATCCCATGCCTTTTCATTACATGAACATAACATTCAATATTTTGTTTCAACACTTAATGTGTTATTTTACGCGACATGTTTATTTTGTATTACAATAAATTGAGATGAAGATGTGTTAAACTTGGTCAGGGTCAAGGTGTGTTTAGTTTAGAAAATGTAAAAGAAAATGTATTAAAGGTTTAGCAAGTTAAGCACGTATTCAAGTCAGGTATGATGGCACACGCATTTAAACACATTCCTGCAGAGGGAGCTGGTAGGAACGTTGGGTTGCTCGGTCAATGGCCAGGGTCAACGGCGGCGTGGTGTATTCCGCAAATATGCCCGACTGTGAGGGCGGGGACAAGCCGGCGTGAGTAGGTTAAACGTTGAGTTTTATAAGGGCACCACGGGGTGACCAGCCCCTCCCCACCCAGCCCCACCCTCCCCACCCAGCCCCTCCCCACCCTCCTCACCCTCTCCACCAAGCCCCACCCCTCCCATTTTTGGATGCACGACGGACGGACACAATAATCCCCTGTGGGCTGGTGGACCCAGGTGGTTCCTACCAGCATCAAACGTCTTGGAGGTACAAATTGTTGTTGTGCGAGTACTGCTGTCTGACAATGGGCTCTTCACCTATCTGTGAGGACCGAATCACCTGAAATGCACCCAGCCTCATCAGTTCTGGGGAGGCTCAACAGGTTTGAGCCTGGACAGTGCTTGGATGGGCCACCATCACACAAAAAACAGGCGTCATATAACCATGATGACACGCACAGTGCTGACTCACTCTCCAAAAAGAGAGAGCGACTCAGGCGCGAGCAATCACAGACAAGCAGGAAGGCACCCACGCGGTAAGCCGGCGCAAACAATTTCCCAAGCTTCGCAATCCTCTATTTATTAAGATGTTATCAGCCAATTAATGAGGGTTAGCATTCGGGAACAAGTCAAAGCAACCGGAGAAAACCCACGCTCGAAAGAGGGTAACACTCTACCCCAAATCGACGAAGCAGATGGACTCCACGTGTTTGCTGTACCGCCTCCTCCATGCGAGCCACCTTCCGCGCCCACGGAAAGGAAGTTTCGCAACATTTGTGCGATCCACAAACCCCCGCTTCCACGGTGCTGGGTGACACGCGTGCCGAGCCACCACCGCCCGGCTGCTGTTGAATTACATTGTCGGCAGAGGACAGCACAGCAACCTCGACTGTTGTGTTGCTTATACACTAAGCTTCAACTTTATCACGAGGTGGTATAATCAACCTTACCATGTGGTGAGCACAGAGGCTGAGTTAGGTTGGGGAAGGTGCGTACACTCAGTCACGGTGGGGGGGGGGGGGGTATGTGACCACTTGAGCCTCCCGTGGTTCATTGTTCAATTGATTTATGAGATGTGAAATCACCCAACTGATTGAGTTATTGAATGTGGCCCTACGCCCATCGAGGCGTGTATACGAGGGAGCAGCTTTGAAGCAGAGGTGAGAGAGAGAGAGAGCCGACGGCGGTGGTGTTCATGCACCACGGATGATGATGATGACGCTGCTGGTTCTTGCCCTCCGCTGTTGGTGATTACGTGAGCACCGATCATTCTTATTCTTTCGTGTGGCGGTAGGGAAGAGCAAAAGTTCTGAAACGTGGTATATGACTGAATGCTAAGTTCCCCAAACCAATCCAAGGAGACCGTCACGCTGTGTGGATCACAGCGTCGCCGCCGACACCCCGGTCTATGAATGCCCTCAAAGTGGCATTGTCTTTTTAACAAAGGCTCACCCTCTTAAGCCTCACCTTACCATATGAATAAAAAGTGTGCTGTACTTGCCGCTTCCCCCACCCCCCTCTCCAACCATTATATAAACGGAGTGGTAGCTCCTGCAATCTCTCATTTACTTGATACAGCTGTCGTGGCTGTGACGGTTCCACCTGAAGACGGAAGCTTGTGTTGCCTCCGAAACGTCGTGATTTGTATTTTTTATTTTATTTTACTTTTATTAATTTTAATGTTTTACCTACGTGACTTTACCGAAAAAACCTAAGTATATGAATCCTTGCAGTCACGAAAGCTTCAAATCTAGAATGTCTTTGTGCTGTTCGCATTTTGGCGTTCTCTGGTCTAACACTGGTTGAGACTAGGCTCTAAAGAAGGCTGTCCCTGGAGTGGACCAGTCGGTTTCAAAGGCAATGCATCATCTACTACCAGAGCCGTGTCTGTGTGTTCATCACAGGTATGGGTGGGTAATGCGGACATGATTCCTTTCACAAGGTTTTTGTTTGGTGTTTGAACATCTTGACACAACTGTTTTATTTCCAGAAAGGGTAAAACCTATTGTGATACTCTGATGTGGTGTTTTATTGATGGGACTTCACCTCAGTCGCAGTTTGGCGATTCTTTGATCTTCCACGTGTTGAGCTGCGTTCGAGTCGGGGTCCACAGTTGTCGAGAGAGACAGAGAAAAGCCCGATTCTTCCACATTCGAGTCATCCACGAGGTGTTTGTTTGCCACGGCCATCCAGGTGCCGATGTCGCAACGATCATTAGTCTCCTAAGACGTGAGTCCACCTTTGTAAATATCTTCGTAGATTTTCATCGCTGCTTAACGTGTTTCGCTTCTGAAGCATTTGTTGAAAGTGCCACCATGCAACAGTGGGGGGAAGGAGGGAATCTGCTGGACAGGTCAATGTCTCTGGTTGCCACCTCTTTCACAGGGCAAACCCGGACCTCTTGTCTCAAGTCGGCCTAGGTCTCATACTTCGATGAAGTTCAGCACAGTACCGCTACAAGATCGTAGTGCTCATCAATTCCAGCCACGTGAAACACTGATGCCAATTCCCAGACAAACCCAGATGGGTAGACACCATACATACATTACGGAGCTAGTGTAAGCATTGCATAACATATGTTGGGACGAGTAATGTCGATGAAGGGCAAAGCAACCTGGAGTGACCCTATGGGGAATTTGGTTTTCATGGATAAGGAACACATCCAGCCTTTCACCGCGAGTGGCAGCCTCCTGCTTCAACTAGTGTCCAAGCAATCATTCGACAGCTCCGTCAAATCAGTGAGGTCAAGCTATCAGACACTCCCGAAATGGCGGTCAGGCTATTGAACACAAATTATAATGTGGCATTTCCCTGTTTGAGATTGTAAGAGTCTACAGTGTGGCGCCAGAGATTTACAACTCCACTGGAAGATGACGAGCTATGAAATAAACGTTGGTGGGCACGACTCATTGGCATTGGATGGTTTTCGTACAAGCGTCTACTTTTATATCACTCACACCGTTTGTTCACCAAGGCATTTTATTTATTTTTGAAAACATATTTGCGTGAACTTCGCCGTTCGCTGCCTTCCCGGTGGGGTTTTAAAACGCTTTCAGTGAGGATTCTCAACCTGAAACAAGAACTCTCCATTATGAATTGTGTTTGAAAGCTTGGACGGCATTTTTAAATCCTTTATATTAAGTTAACTTGCTTGCTTGCTTGCGCGCTTACGACCGTGCAAATCTTTCGGTCGTTTTTTAACCCACTTCCCGTGATCCAATCGAGCTGACATTTTGCACGCAGACTCGTTGTGCGTAACAATTTATTTTCGTGAAAATTTTTTCCAAAATTTTCCACTTTTTAGGAAGAAAACAAATTTCATATTTTATTTAAAATACCAATGTGATAAAAAATGAAATTCTTACTCAAGAAAAACATAAATGAATAATAAAATAAAACCGATGCCACGCATATAAAGGATTTATAGTGAAAAACTTTGTTTTTACGGGTTAATTTTTTTAAGTGTTCCGTGACTTGACCTCAGTATCTACATATTTTGAACCACCAATACCTTGCTGATGTCGTCGAGGAGCATAAATCATCACGCGGTCTCTGGTCAGCCTCGCAGCGGCTTTTGGATAACCGTCAAACAAAGGCGGTGAATGCTTCGTGCACTTTCAGATGCGCTTCTGTGGCCGTCTGGAACGCTCTTCCTTCCGATATTAGGAAGTCACTGAAGCTATGCACTTTTAAATCTAGATTGAAAGCTCATTTCTTTAGAACTGTTTTTGTGTGTGTTCATTTTGTTGTTCTTCCGCCGCACCTCTGATTAGCACGGTTGGTTACGTACGGTGCCAAAGACGTTCTACATACATATGGCCACCAAGGACGATATCGCACGCCTCTGAGATTAGGCACACGCTGAATGAATGAACCCCGGCATTTAATCAGGATTACCAAGACACGGCCTGCAATGCGGCTACGAGGTTGGAGCCTGTCTCGCTGACGTTGCGGTGGCTATGGGGGAGGGTGGGGGTGTTGAATAGTGTGACCATACTTCACCGCAATGGGCAGTGTGGTATCGTGAAGACTGCTACCTGGGAATTTTGCACCACGCTCTCGCAGGGCACCGTTTCAACTGCTGGCGACCGTGGAATGCAATTGCAGTTCGTCACTGCATCGGAAGCCACAAAATATGTACAACAAAAGAAAAAAAGGGGAAACATTCCCCTTAATTCCTATTAGAATAATTACAGCAATGTAGATTTTCACTAAAGGTGGTTTATTTCAGTTTTCAGTTTCATTTATTTGGTATAGCCATGTGAGCAATTCGGCTCTTGAATCGGGTGCAACCACGACAAACAAAAACATGAACAAGAAACATCTTAAAGTGACTACGCACAAACAAAAAAATCCAGGAGTCTTCCATAAAAAGCACCGTATGTCAATGCTGTGTGCAAAAATCCCAGTGGGATGCAAGTCAAATAATAGCAGCAACCACAAGACAACTTAGATTAAAGCCATCAGTCTAACTCCATACTACAACAAACAAATATGGCTAAACTAAAACGTTTTCGAAATCACCAAAATAAAGCTATAAAAGCAATGTAACATTTGAAGGCCTCCTCACGAAGGCTTCCCCTTGCCATCGTCATCCGTCAAGGCTCAGTGCAGCCATCGTCCACCCATCGTCCACCTCGCTCCTGCACTGACGTCATAGTTACATCTCTGCTGTGGTCGAACTCTCTGACGCGTTTTCCCCTTTGGCAGCTTGGACCAAATGAATTTGGCAAAACGGTTTGTAAAAAGTTTGGTAAATATATCTCGTATAAATCTATAATGTTCACCTATAAAAAGTAGCTATTCAGGAAATGTGGTTAAAACAAAATATTGTTGGTATATTTCTTGGATCGGTTAATTGCAAAGCATTATTCATTGTCAGTCTCATAAATGAATATGAAAACAACTTATTTGACCACGATATAGAAGTCTTTACTGCAAGGTCTGGTTTTGGGAATATGCATAATTTAAATCAAGTGTAAATTAAGGCTTTCTTTATTAAAACAATTTTTATAGTAAAGTACATTTCCCGCCAAGTAATTCGCCACATGATCGTAAAACATTGCAAAACAAAGTTGTTTCAAACATTAAATTAACCCAACCACTTTTCATAAAATATAAACAATATTACTATTTTGGCATTTATTTGTTTTACGATTTTTCCATCGGCATCCTCCACATTCACCACATGTAAAAAAAATCAACATCTAACGAGGCAAACCCCTCAGATGTAAACCATGCATTAAAAGAGCCACCTTTTTTGCAAGGCAGCACGGTCCAGTAACGTCATCCATCATCATTATCACCATCGTCCGTTCCAACGCCAGGCCCTTAACCCTGTTGCATCAAGTTCCAACCAGCCCATGCAGAGGAGCAATCTGGCCCTTAACGCTCCAGCTGCAATGGCATAAATCAAACGCACATCTTCCAAGGAAGCCAACATTTCTTCCGAAGGTGCCTTCGCAAGTGCCCAAGACAGATTTCTTGGGTCACGTCTGTGACATTTTTGACTATTTTTTTTTTATTATTCCAGGCTGGTTTTCAATTTCCCTTTAGCTCACCTCGTTGGGCTCCGTTCCGTCCTCGCTTTGGACTGGATCCGAGGTTTTCCACAGCCAAAACGCACGCGGCTGAAACACGCCATCCCGAGTGTACATTACAATGAGTGGGTGCCTGGTTAATTTGCTCCGAGGCAAGTGACCTCTCCCCCTGCCTTCTGCGAACGGGTGGGCGAGCAGCATGAAGCACCGTGTTTCAGAAAAAGCATCCGCGTTACATAACGCATTGCAGCAACTATGAATTCCTTTAAATGCTGTGGATTTGTGCATCAACTGCGTAACACATTCATTTTCCTGGCTTGTTCCTAATCTCATTCTCACCTTATCCGCTCGGGTATTTTTTTTATTCATTGTAATGTAATTAATGTTTGGGCTGCAACAACAACAAAAACAATCAAAGTCACAATGACTTATCGAATTTCAATGCCGCGATAACGTTCATTTGTCCATCTTAACTCGCGAGAACGGAGGGCCGCTATTAATCCGTTGCCATGTCAGCTTTGGGCAATTGTCGAGTGCTACAATTTTAATCGCCGTTGACCGACACTGGCGCATCGTGGCTTACTCTGAGAAATATCATGGCACGCGACTGATTAAAGCAGCACTTTTTTTTAGAAAGCCTTTTTTTAATGAGGTGGATGCGTGAGCTAAAGAATTCGAGCAATGAGCTGGCACTGCAAAGATTCTGGGTTCGAATCCAGATTTTAGCCATCCATAAATAAACCTGGTTTCTCGGGAAGAGTGAGTTGATCGCCTTCAGTTCCAGCCCCGCAAATAAAACGCAGTTTGATTTAAAGCTTTCGTGACTGCAGGGATTCATATTCTTGGTTATTTCGGTAAAGTCACGTAGAAGAAAAATAATTAAATAATATTTATATAAAACAATACAAATTCTCACGACGTTTCGACTGCAACACAAGCAATCATATGATGCTTGTTTATATTTTATTATTTTATTATACCCCTTCTACGTGACTTTACCGAAAGAACCAATAATATAAAACGCATTTGTTTGACTAGCAAGCGGAAAATGCACATCTTTCAAAACGGGACCTGTGGAAAAGTGTGGCCCCATCTAGTTTGTGCCTTAAAAAGGCCCCTGGAAAGGATCTCGGAAGCAGTTCTGTGATGTCATCTTCTGTGGACCATTCTTCAACACGGCGATGCACACTGCTGTACGAGAGTTCCGAACGAACGTGTCTCGTGATGTGACCTCATTCTCATAATTATAATTACATCTTGACTTAAAGCTTTCGTGACTGCAGGAATTCATATTCATTGGGTCTTTCGGTAAAGTCACGTAGATAGGTTCAAATAAAATAAAATAAATTAATAAAAAGTTGTAGTTCAATTATGATTTGATTCTACATGTAGTTATAGTTTTTTGTTATTTTCTTTGAATCTATCTATGCTGACTTTACCGAAAGACCCAAAGATAATTATAATTACATTTGAAAAGGGAATCGCAACGTTTAAAGATAAGTTGCACGTAAGTGTTGAAGTGATATGTCAATTGCATCCTCTCTAAAGAAAAAACGTTATTTATTTTATTTATTAAATCTGCAGCTATTTCTCGGCATCCGGCCTCGAAACTGCGGTAAACCCAAAGCAATACACGCTCGGCACGAGGCGGGCAAGACAATGGTGAGTCATCAATGCCCATCCCAACATCGGGCCCTGTGTTGTTGATGTAAATGATATGAAACTCCCATGCCAATTGATGTATTTGTTTATCCGTTACTCAGGATGATTCGTGAGACGTAATTTCTTACATCACTCGTCACGATCTGCAGCAGTGCTTCCAGCTTGAATGTTTTCTTGACTTTTGTAGTAGGGAAACAATGCGATGCCAATGAATGTTGAATTTTCGGGAGTTAGAAGACAACATTTCCCGGTCAAATAGTGCAAAGCCTCACAGCAGGGAGTCGTATTGCTGTGAACTCTTGAGGCTGTCCCGTGGCTGTCGGGATTTTTTTTAATGGAACTACGACTTCGGTGATTCTTACGGCGCTTTGTGCCGTCTCGATTTGCGTTCGACACACATGTGTATATGCCGCCGTGCCGCCTCATTGGGGAAAATGGAAGGCAGGCTTAGAGGAAGACAAAAAGACGAACGCGCGCGTTCATTTCATCACGCCACGCACGGTGTGATGAAATCACGGTGTGGACCCAGCTCGGCACGGGCGGGGGGGATGTCACGAGAGGAACTGCTGCTGCACGTTGACTGTCAACCTCCGAACTCGAAGCTGCCACAGATGGAGAGCAACGTGGAAACTTAGTTTTAGCCATATCAGTTGCTATGAATCGTCGATATTTAAAAAATAAAATCGTTGTAAAAACACAACGTTGCCATCCTTCGAACAGGCACAGCAAACACGACGCACCTTTGTTCAATTGACGTCCACCTGCGAAGCTGGTGGGACGGTAAAGCCTGCGGGAGCCGGCGACTGCTCCCCCCCACGTGCCAAGGTGTTTTCACCAAGCACTCAGGCTCCCTCCCATTTGTTGCCAAACATTTTAAGCAGAAACCAGCATTTTAAAAAATAAAAATCACCATCACAAATGTAAGTACGTTGAACTTTTTTCGCACCGTACATCAGCCAACGGAAGGTGCGAATGTCAAACAATCGGGGCGCAATGCACTACGACGACTGGCGTCGGAGTGGATTTGGCTACGAGGTGGTCCAGTCCTGGGGGCGTGTTGTGGCCTCTATGGGGGGCGAGGGGGGGGGCGAGCAGTAGCAGGAGCAAGTCGTGTTTCGCTTTCTCGGTGACAAAATTAGGTTTTCTTGCTTTGCACCGACCTTGAGAAAATTATCTACAAAAATGGGGTTTTGTGCCCGCAGGCATTTGGGTTAGTGGCACATTGTAGCCGATAACCTATGAATGTTGCAGGCCGTGCTGTTTGTATGTCAGAACGGATGTTATTAGGTTTACTCCCCTGCCTCCAGTTTTCTTTTGATGCTCGTTGGATTGCAATGTATGGTCTCTGCTTGGCTGCCATATATATTTCATTCCCTCAATCTCACGTAAATTATCTGAGATGGTTCTCAGACACGGCTATTACCCAAATTCATGCACTGGTTTTTTTCACTCGCAATTATGAAATGGCACCTTTTTAGATCCCTGTAGCTTGAAACAACTGGGTAGTCAAGTGGTCGTTGTGCTCTTCGCTGCCTGGAGTCAATAGTTCGATTCTCGATGCGGCTACCAAGTATTGCACTAGGAATGGAATTGCAAAAAATGTACTGCATGCTACAAAGTGGATTTTTTTTCTTCACAATACAGTACGGCGTACGTAATCATACAACGGCTTAGCACTTCGTCCGTCCGTCGCTAGATGCAGGCCTCCTCGTGGCTTTTTGGTGCTGAGAGTTTGTAAAATCATACTTCACCACACTGGTCAGGTAGTCGGTTGGTGAAGGGGGGACACGCGAGATCAACTCAGATTTTGCTCTGAATTGATGTTGGCCGTGGTTTGGGAACCAACTGGGAGTGGCCCGGGTTTCATACCGCAGTGCACCAACCACTGACATGCGTTACATACAACGTAATTATTTCGTATGCCGTGCACTGGGCGGCTCTGAGGACAAAGGAATTAGTTGGCACTGCTGAGAAACATGGGTTCGAATTCAGGTTTCAACCACCCATGATTAAACAACGTTGGGATTTTTTGCGAGCTGGCAGTGTCAGTCTGGTCACTAATAACTGTAATGGAGAAAAACAAAAACACGACTAATTTTAGTTCGTTTATTATTTAACTTTTATTCCAGCTCTGCAAAAAAAAATGTTTGGTTTGATTTGCATGTTCATGAACACTTGTTCCCTATTATGGATAACGGTGCCCATTGCAGTGATCACTGAAGTAATTATTACGTGATACCGTCTGCCAGAGCTGTGCTCTGAAAAAAACCTCGAAGGTTTGTAAATGTAATAGCTTTATCTCACGACGCGATACCAGCGGCACAACTGCAATGTAATTTGTGGCTGTTTTCTGCCACAAACTCGAGTAATCGCGCTGAAATTGGCCCGTGATTATGCAAACAAACTGGCACAATCGTGGCTTGAATTTGCTTTTGGACTTTAACCTGGAAGCCCAATGAAGAGTTTGGCAAAATATAAGCGCACGGCTCCCTCTGCTGCCACAAGAGTGTAGCCCAGGCAGCCAGCACTCCAGAGTCAGTGAATCTCATTGCGGTTCTAACCTACACTAATGGACAATTCATAGCTCATAGTGCAACTGTGATCACCAATCTAAGACCATGGACCACATTGTAACAACCACCAGGATATACACCTGGCCATTACTTTCTGTTTAACTCTACATTTTAAATTCATTAAACTCTAAACCCGTTTTGCTGTTATGACGATTGTCGTCTAGATTGTTGACAAAATATAAACCAATTTAGAGCCCTTTGTCAATTCTGCTGCTGAATGAAGGCCTCTCAATGATTTTTGGTTTATATAGATTAGATGTGACCATACCCACCCCCCTTTCAACAGACGGGTGTGTACAAAGTTGGGCAGGGGACGGTACCAGGACAAGGTTGGGGAATTAACTCTCCACTGACGTTAGCCTGGGGCGGGTATTGCACTCAGATTGTCTGGCTCATTGTGCGATCTGTATTTTACAATACAAGTCGAAACTTCATGTTGTAAGTGCACTTGCGTTATCCTGTTCAACTCTGCAATTTAATCTCCTGCTTTAGAACCTTGGTGTTGCGATGCATATTTTATCTCACCCAGGTCTCCCTTCAAAATCATTTTCAATCATTATTATTGTGCTTGTTCACCTCACTGCCACCAGACTCCTTTTGAAGAGGATCCTGGCAAGTTTTTTGAAGAAAAAGGGGCAAAAGTTGCTTCGTGAATCCCAACTGAGTACTGTAATTTGCAAGTAAAAGTTCAGCATTTGCATGGATTGTTGGCCAATACCAATTGCATTGTGGGTTTTTTAAGCTGTTGGAGGAAACCAGAGAACCCAGAGGGAATCCATTGCAGAGCAGTGGGATAACACACAGAATAGCGTTTTTAAAACGTTTAAATCGATGCGTATTGTTCATGTGCAGGAGTGAGATGGATCGTGGCATCTCCGGACCACGAGGGATGGCAACTGTGTGGGGGAGGCCTTCGTTCAGAAATGGCGAAGGAACAGCGTGGCTTTGGGGCCGTCCATAAATGACGTCACTCGATTTTTGACGATTTTTGACCCCCCCTCCTCGTCACACGGCGTCACAAAAAGTCAGGACCCCCCCCCCCTCAAATATGACGTCACAAAGCTCTGCCCCCCCCCCCCAAAACCATATTTACATTTAAAAAAAAAAACATGCTTCAAATCGCTTTAAACTATTGTCATTGTAGTGCGTATCTAATGTGATGCTGCACTCTGATGTTGTTATAACAATTCTATATTTATTTAAAGTTGCGAATTTTGATGTGACGTCACATTTCTCAAACCCCTCTCCTCTCGTCACACATCGTCACAAATGTCTGACCCCCTCCCCTCTCCCTAGGTGCGTGACGTCATTTATGGACGGCCCCTTTGCGAAAGCCGAGGTAAATAAGCGAAGCCGTCTCTACAATCAGAATGTGGCGTAAATGCGCGGTCGGAGTTCAGAAAGTTGCTTATGTTTTATTGATAACACAAAAGCTGTCGGCAAAGTGAAGCATGAAGAATTAATGACAGCGTGAGGGAAATTTTGGTCGCGATGGCAAAGACAAGAGTAATACAACATTTATATTGGGAGCAGAAAAAGCAGCCATTCGAGTTGATGGAGGTGTTGGTGAGTTTACGTACATAAGGAGAGGACATTGACGTGCGGATGTCGTATAATACGATTTCTTTTCTAAGTCGAGTCAAATGATTCCGAGATGGGTGATTTTGCATGGGTTGGACTGCACAAGTTGATTGTCCAAATATAAATTTCGATTTAAAGCGTTCGTGACTGCAGGGATTCATTGTCTTGGTTCTTTCGGTAAAGTCACGTAGAAGGTAAATTATGTAATAATAATAAAACATAATAAAAGAAAAATTCTCACGACGTTTCGGCTGCTTGTGTTGTGGCCGAAACGTCAATTTTAACCCACTTCCCAATGTCGTATCGACTGCAAACTTGGTATACTTATGCCATACTGATGACAATACTATATTCTATCATTACAAATAAAATAAAATGTAAGCAATCTTTTTTGACATGTTATGTTTCGGCTTGGGTCTAATTGTCCACGGTAAACTAACGTTGGCTGTAATTGGCCACGGTCCCCTTACGTTGTGGCAAGCTTCGGGGCCACTTCTGGAGTCGTGGAGTTCTGCCATTACTAGCACGGTACATTTCATAAAAGCGTGTTTTTTTTTAAGTGTTTTTTTTAATAAATATTACTTATTTTCAGAGAAGAGCAAAATCGTGGCGAGTGAGCTCGCCTGTCCGACCACGAGTGGGCAGAGCGCTGGGTGTCTCGATCACCCCGTGGCGCAGGAGTCGCGTTCTTGGCACGCGGAGTGGATGTGGACATTTGGCAGTCAGGGGAGGTCACGGCGGTCTGCGTACAGGCCAAGCAGCTGTCCAAGGGGCCGTCCATAAATGACGTCACGCACCTAGGGGGGGGGGTCAGACATTTGTGACGATGTGTGACGAGGAGGGGGTTTGAGATATGTGTCGTCACATAAAAATGCGCAACTTTAAATAAATATAGGCAACACGTTCTACTTAATTAAATATACTTTTTAATAAATGTTTTCTCCTACAACATCAGAGTGCAGCGCCACATTAAATACGCACTACAATAACAATAGTTAAAGCGATTTGAAGCATGTTTTATTTTTAAATTGTAAATATGGTTTTGGGAGGGGGGCAGAGCTTTGTGACGTCATATTTGAGGGGGGGTCTGACTTTTTGTGACGAGGGGGGGAGGGTTAAAAAATCGTCCAAAATCGCGTGACGTCATTTATGGACGGCCCCCAATGTAGTTTGGTGCGAGGTAATTTGAGGCCTTGTATGTCAGCAACAATACTTTAAATTGGACCCCAAACATTGTGCATATGCTCTCCGACGTGTTCGCAGTTTGTGCGGCGTTGTGAGCTGCAGTTTGCATTAATGACGGTATGGAAACACACCGATTAATTCTTGTTGTTCGGCAAGATGTCTCGTGTTTCGCTCAACGCGCTTGGTGCTTCTGCAGGAACGTCGGTCATCATCATTAACAACATGCGGTAGAATTCAGAGAGGTGTGCAGTGCGACAACGAAAACCGACGACAGTGGACACATTTTATTGGGCATCAAACTTGAGTCCGTGTCCTCATGGACAAACCAGTAATGCCCGTTGCTTATTTTCATTTAGCCTATCGCGTACAGCCCACATTATTATGATGACGACCAATTTATCGACACGACAATCAGAATTGACTTGTGCTTGTCATGAGGTAGTTAACTTCCCGCGGTGGCGAGATGTTAACGACCTCGCGTGGTTTGCAGGAGGTCGTGGTGTTCGATCCCAACCCTGACGCCTGCTGCTGTATGTTTGGAGGTTGCATGTTATCCCCATGATACGCAACTTCGTAGAGCTATCATTTGTGACCAGGTAGCTTCTAAAAAATAGCTATACAGTAAAACCTTGGATTGCGAGTAACTCGGTCTGCGAGTGTTTTGCAAGACGAGCAAAAGTTTTAAATAAATATTAATTTGATAAACGAGCGAGGTCTTGCAATACGAGTAGTACGTGTATACGCTTTGTCTGCCGAGCGTCACGTGATCACAACTGACATACGAGTGCTTTGATATACGAGTGCTTTGGATTACAAACACGTTTCCGGAACGAACTATGCTCGCAATCCAAGGTTTTACTGTATAACTTAATGGGCCTTATCTGATCAAATATAAATTCTAGTTTAGACTTCCCATAATGTGGTACAGTCTCACCCCAGTGTTACTCATTGTTTAAACTAATGGACATCTAATCTTGATTTGAAGCTTTCGTGACTGCAGGAATCCATGCTCTTTGGTTCTTTCGGTAAAGTCACGTAGGTATCAAATGAAATAAATCATGCTTTCTTACCTGATGATGGACGCTTGTGTTGCGCCCGAAACGTCGTGATTTATTTTATTTTATACCTACGTGACTTTACCGAAAGAACCAAAGAGTACTGGACATCTGTGAAAAAGAGCTTCATATCTCGTCGGATTACTCCGGGAAAAATCAATAAAGATGCTGATTCTGAACCCAAATAAGGGTGATGATGATGATGATTGAGTAAATACGTAAGGATTCTTCTCCTGTCCCACAACAATTTGATCCTCACAAGTTCTATCGTCAAGAATCCACGTGTGTATTTATTATTCTGTCACATTAGGTGGATTCTCAATATTTGACTGTCACTTAGCATAAATGTAACAGCAGATCATTTGTGATTTACGTAAACGCTAACTAATCGATTCGCTCACACGGTTCGATACGTGTGTTATGGGTGTAAAAAAACTAATTTAATCGAATAATATATGCATAAATTGATTTAAAGCTTTCGTGACTTGCAGGGATTCATATTCTTGGTTCTTTCCGTAAAATCACGTAGAATTGAAATAATAAAATAATAATAACATTCTAATAAACATTTATTTTTATTTCTTATTTTATTAATTCCCTTCTACGTAACTTTACCGAAAGAACCAAGCATATAATCTATGCATCGTTACATTCCTAATTACCAGGCTGAGAAACCCCTACCCAGGATGTTGAACTCATGATTTCATGACGGAGAGTCCTGTTCTTCTACTACGTGTGGGTCAACCTCGTGAAATTGTCCCAGCGGCAAGTGCCCTCTCGAACATTCCGTTCTGGGACATTTCTCCCCACGTTGCCTGCTACTTGATCGCCATAAAGTAAATTGGCAATGTGAGCGTGCGGGCGTGAATGGCAACAGCTGAGCACAGTTCAAATGACACGGCACCCGACTTAACGCGTTACAATTTTTTCTCCCGAATCTAATCCCGACCGTGCTACCGGCGTGATGTCATATGACAAAGGAGCGATTCGGACCTCTTGCTGAGCAGTGCGATTTCGCGAAAGCTGAGCTCGCTGAGATCCTTTTGAACGACCTGTCCCGCAAGGTGTGGAGAGGGCGGCACTCTCCCCACACCTGCTCTGCTACAGAATAGCATGACAATTATAATACTGTCATGTTTTACATTTTCAGAGCTGGAAATGTAGCAAGTGTTGTACAGAATCAAAGTTGTTTTTGTGTGTGTGCCGTCATCGGTGACACCCATCAGTGCCTTAGGGGACGTCCATAAATGACGTCACACGATTTTTTGACCCCCCCCCCCCTTTGTCACACGGCATCACAAAAAGTCAGACCCCCTCAAATATGACGTCACAAAGCTCCCATCCCCCCCAAAAAACCATATTTCCACTTTGAAAACAAAACATGCTTCAAATCTCTATTGTCATTGTAGCGTGTATTTAATGCGGCGCTGCACTCTGATGTTGTAGGAGAAAACATTTATTAAAAAGTCCATTTAATTAAGTAGAACGTGTTGTCTATATTTATTTAAAGTTGCGCGTTTTGATGTGACGTCACATTTCTCAACCCCCCCCCCCCCCCCCAGGTGCGCGACGTCATTTATAGACGTCCCCTTACCCTTGGGAGTTCAGCATTAATCACGGGTGAGAACGAGTGAATGAACCCTGCACTTGAACTCCGGTTCTCGGCGGTGCGGACTCGACGCCCTGGCCTTGCGGCCACCTCAACGCCGGCCGACCTCACGACTCTCCGTCACCGTGGCCACACTGCTCGTGTGGTGGCGGAGAGGGGGGGGGGTCTCGGAGGAGGGGCTGCACGGGATGGTTGTTAGGATCTGCCGTGGCTACGCACGTGGCCTGTAATCCAGCGGAGTGAAGGCTGAGGGTTGGTGGATAGCGTCAATGTTGTGGAACTCCCTTCCCGTGGGCGTCGAGGTGCACGTAGCCTGGTTTGCCAGGAGACGGCAGTACGGCAAAAATGTGCACTCCGCCTGTTGTGTCTGTATGGGGATAGAGTGTACCCCCTTGCACGCGTGGGTTTACTCCGGGTGCTCCCACGTGTAAACACTCACTAATTACAACCTTGATATATAGAGGACCGCAGAGCTTGGCCAATTGTCGGGGCCAGCTCATCAGGGGCCGTCCGTAAACGACGTCACGCACCTAGGGAGGGGGGGGTCAGACATTTGTAACGATTTGTGACGAGAGGGGGGGGTTGAGAAATGTGACGTCACATCAAAATGCGCAACTTAAATAAATATAGACGACACGTTCTACTTAATTAAATATACTTTTTTTAATAAATGCTTTATCCTACAACATCAGAGTGCAGCGCCACATTGAATACGCACTACGATGACAATAGTTTATAGCGATTTGAAGCATGTTCTATTTGGAGGGGGGGGGGACAGAGCTTTGTGACGTCATATTTGAGGGGGGGGTCTGACTTTTTGTGACGCCGTGTGACGAGGGGGGGGGGTTCAAAAATCGTCTAAAATCGCGTGACGTCATTTATGGGCGGCCCCTCACCTGCTTTCTGCTTTCCTGTGTGTCTGTGGTTCCTCGCACCTCTGAGTCGTTCTCTAGCCACGATTAGAAGCGTAATGTTTTCATGTACCCAGTAAACGTGGGACGTTGGGCCAGCGTTGGTCCAACAATCCAGTTTCAGTTTTCAGTTCAGTTTCATTGATTAGGTATAGCCCTGTGAGCCATTCGGCTCTTGAATCGGGTGCAACCGCAATAAACAAAAAACAGAAAAACATGAACAAGTAAACATCTTAAAGTGACTATGTGCAAACAGAAAAATCCAGGAAAAAACTGCAGTCTTCCAGAAACAAGCACCGTACACCGACGCTGTGCAAAAATCCCAGTGGGATGCAAGTCAAACAACAACAACAACCACAAGACAACTTAGATTAAAGCCATCATTCTAACTCCGTACTACAACAAACAAAAATGGCCAATCCAAAAAACTTTTCGAAATCACCAAAATAAAGCAATAAGCAATGTAACATTTATCATACGAACTGTGACCGAAATTTCACAAAAACGACGTAAACATTCGTTAACCCAACGTTGGAATGTTTACTGGGTAGGTGGTTGATGGGGGTGGTTTGTGCCGCTTCTGTGGCTCATTCCAGAAGTGCAGCAGAACAGGAAGGACACGGGGGGAGGGTCAAGCGATGCTGCCACCTACTTGCAAGTGGCAGTCGGTGGCATTCGGGGCAGCATTGTGAGGTCAACAAGAGGACGCACCATGACATTGTCTTTTCCGAGACCAAGGTGCTCTACAAATCCTCCTGGCTACCATCAAAGGTTTGTACACGAAGCCATACAAATATACAAACACAGACATAATTTCAACCGTGATGATGGGTACAAACTGAGTAATCATTGGAAAGATGTTATTAACCATGCAAAAAAGATTTAACTACACATATTTGGACCATCTTATTTGACAGACAACTATTCTTTAGTTACTGTACAGTTTACTGATAGACAGCCAGTTTTGTTTAATCATGTTTAGCTTCTTTTTTCACACGCTGGTTCCCTGCTTTAAGTTTTACCCACCAAGCAACATAGCAGGAGGCTGTTTCTTCCTGACCTGCTTTTGTGCTTTTACCATCTACATGGCAGAGGCTCGGTCTCATTAGCAGCAGCTGCACTTTAACAACTCTGGCACCCCCCCCCCCCTCTCATCCAGTCTACATAACAATAGGCTATGTCCTTTGTTATGTAGACTAGCCGTAGTTTCAGCCGCACCAACCTTACCATAATAATAAAAAGGGGGGCTGTCCTGGCTTCTCCCCTCCCAACCAGTATATATACGGGGTCGGATCTCTTGGAATTTCTCATTTACTTGATACAGCAAGCGTGCTGTGACGGTTCCACCTGAAGACGGAAGCTTGTGTTGCCTCCGAAACGTCGTGATTTTTATTTTATTTTTATTTTACTTTTATTAATTTAAATTTTTACCTACGTGACTTTACCGAAAAAACCCAAGAATAAGAGGACGCACCGTTCCCCGAAGTCGGTAGGGGGCACAAGCGGAATTCTGTCGCCCAAATTCGCAGCAGCACTCATTGCTCAGACACGTGGAAGACTTCTCTTCACCGAATCGCTTGAGGCTTACACAGTTTAAAGTTCTGCATGCGACGTTTCAGACGAACTCACATCTTGTAACGAACATATACCTCTCTGACCAAATCTTGCTGAATGTCTCCTATCTCGCCAGATCTCAGAAGCTAAGGATCAGGATTTGGTATTTATTTCGAGCATGAATGGACGTGCAACTCAAAGCACTTTACAAACCCCACAAGAAAACAACATCCACAGGCGAAACGGGGGAGAGAGAGAGAGAATAAAAAAACAGAAACACAAACTGTGACGAAGGACACGCGACAACACCACACATGATCTCTTAGGACCTGCTCGTCACCGGGATCAAACACATTGCCAGGGAACTCCGGTACACAACGGGGATTAAGGTCCCCGGAAAACATGGAAAGTTTGTCCAACATCATAGCTTTTTTCGATTTAAAGCTTTCGTGACTGCAGGGATTCATCTTTTTGGTTCTTTCGGTAAAGTCACGTAGAATGGAAATAATAAAATAATAAAAATAAAACATTATACAATTATTCTCACGACGTTTCGGCCACAACGTAAGTAGCCGTCCTCAGGTGGAGAACAGGTTCTTAAATTTTTCTTATTTTATTATTTCCATTCTACGTGACTTTACCGAAAGAACCAAGAAGACAATATCATTGCTGTCAACCCATTACGGTTTGCCCCGTCGTCTTTTACGTGGAAGTTTCGTTTTCAGGTCCATATGGCGTTATAGCCGTTTCATTAACGGGCAAAAAAAATTGTCTATTTGTTTGTGTTTCTCCCTTGTGATGGGGCTTTGTAGGATGAACGTTGAGATTTATAAGATTCACCAATAAGGTCTGAATTCGTCTGTAACAAGGTAGGACACGAAGTCCACTATCCAAAGCACACCCCCCCCCCCAAACTGATGAGACAGCCGTGTACAATGCATTCATCTCACTGACAGAAGAAAAACAATCCCAGCTTTCATCGTGTTGTTGAATTGTCATCTGGGTAGCTGGACAGTCACTTGCACTCATTACTGGTCCAATTTGCACGGTCAAGTTAAACCAAGCTGTCAGTTGTAGCAATGTTGATGAGCTCAGTCCAGTTTACTCAGCACACAGCAATTCACCTCCAAGCAATTAAATTGTCACAATTTGGAATTTAGTTTTGATTCAAGAATAAATTATTAATCCTGTCTCGTTAGTATTGTGTCGAGCTTTATCTTGTTAGTACCATAATTTCATTAGCCTAAAGTCAACATTGGTAAAAAAAAATGTGCATGACGCTAATTGATTGTTTCCCACACGTGGCATGTATTTCAACGCATTAAGTTTAATTGGCTAATTGAAAGCATCTCTCAAAATAAGTTACCGATGACTGCATGTAAAAAAAAACAGAAAAATACATTTCGGAAACTGAAATTATTTTTTTCTATTTCTGAGGGATTATTCAGCAGATGGACAGGGTGAGTCACTCGCCTTATACTGTAGCTAAAGATGGAAGCCTAAAGGTCACGTGAAGAAAGAGCCTTGAGTCAGAGTTCTTGCACAGCTGCCACAAGCCATCGTGCCATGAGACCGGGGCCATTTGGAATGTTTGCAGAACAGTGCAGCCCTGTTAGAAAATGGTCAGAGGAGATGTACCAACAAGTGCCCTCATATCGACATTACGGTGAAGAGCCTTCCCACTTGTCCCACCACACACACATTCTTCACGCAAGTCAATGAAACTGATTTTTCATTCACACCACTTGGACTTTGGCAAAATAATCGTATTGAATACTATTTCTAAGCCATCCGTGACCAAGCTGATGATCATCAATTTTCTACACTCGAAAACTAATTATAATCACGAGTAGGCTGCTCGACCCAAACCCAATGTGGTTTAATTCTAGATTTGAAGCTTTCGTGACTGCAAGGATTCATACTCTTAGGTTTTTTTCGGTAAAGTCACAGCTAAAATTACTGCATCAAGTGAGGAAAATTCCAAAAGACCAGCCCTTAAATACAAGTTAACGGTCCCACCTGATGACGGAGACTTGTGTTGCCTCCGAAACGTCGTGATTTATTATTTTATTTTATTTCCATTATTACTTTACTTTTATTTTTATTTTTTACCAATGCGGTCTGCTACCTGAGTCACCCAGCCATCTCTCAGACATCTGCCAGCTCAATGTAGGGACCTCCCAATATTAGTGCCAGCAGGAGTTTAAATGGCCAGCACAGGCATGTTCTGAAGGTGTTCTCCGATGCATCTCAGGTCCATTAGGATGGCATCGGGATCGAATAATCTGCTAGGGTGTAGGAAGTTCCTCATCCAGCAGTGGAATAGACAAAGGGGCTGTGCATGCACGTAGTATGTACATCAATCAGGACTGCAATTCAGATAGCAACAATTGGTCCAAATGTATTAATAACGAAAATGCTCATAGCATACTCTGGTGTCGGATATACTCGAACGAAATGGCTAGAAAATAGAGTTCGGTATCACTGCCAAAATTACTGTGTATGTTTTCACGGATGTGCTATATATAGCTGGCTGTTTCTCTGTGTGTGTTTTCGGTTGTACCGTGTTCCTGAAGAATTGGCTCCTAGCACGTGTAACGAAAGGTCAGACAATTTCCCAATTCCCTCAATGAGTTCCTAACACACGGAGCCAAAAAAACGTCGGACTTTGTGCCCCACAAACACGCCGTTGTTTTGATATTAGTCGAGCGCAATAACACGCCGCAATGGCTTCTCCCCAAATCGCTGGCATCGCCCCCGAATGTCGTCACCACCGCTACCGCTGCTGCTGCTGCTGCCAGACGATTGACTCGGAGAGTTGACTCAGGGCTGCTATGTAAAGGCACACGGGCTACGAGAGCTGACGGCAGCTCTCGTTGGCGCGAGGAAGTGGGGAGTGACGAAGCGCCCGCGTATTTGCGGGGTGGTGGGAGTCAAATATTTATTTTTAGAAATGCAAAGCAACAACAAAAATATGACGGGTAAAAATGGCAGGCGTGTGTCCTCTGGGGTGAGGGGATGTGCCTATGACTGGCAGCGAGCGAGCGAGCGAGGGGATTCATTATTATTCTCAGCGCCAGCTTCAGCAGCAATCACATCTGTGACCTGACGAGAAAAATAACCCGTCGGAAACAGAAAAATAACGCAGCCTGGTAAACTCTCCGTTTCATTTTTGCAGATGTGATCATTGTTGGCACTAGCCAAGCTAATGGGCTTCATAGTGTGGAAGCTGGGACTCCACATATATGATTCCCAGAGGCAGACTTTGCAGCAGTGAATATTGGTGCTGATGATTGCAAAAAAATGTTTATTTTTTTTATTTTACCAGGAAAGACACATTGAGCTATGTAGCCCTTTTTCAGAAGCAACCTGGCCACAAATGACAGCTCAACGAAGCGGCTTATCATGTGGAAATGTATAGCAGCAAAGTGCTACAGTCGTCTCTCTGCTGCCTGGTCAGTCGGTCACATTTATTCAAATTTATATTGATGGTGACCTCAACAAATCCAAGACGAACAACAATGTACTTCTTCAGGGTTTTACTGATCCGTTTTGTATAACGCGCAATGGGCCGAGTGCTTTTTCTCCAGCAAGCGTGACAATATGAACAGATCCCTGTTCGGGACACGAGGAGGTGGCCGCGGCATTGCGTAGAGCTCCAGGCGCAGCTCACGGCCAGGGCGAGCGAGCGAGCGCGTGATGCGGTGTCGAAGCAGGCAGCCCAGCGGCCGCTGCGAACCTCCGCGGGCTTTGCCGTCTTCCCCGAGAAGCGATCCGTTGCGAGTGCTAACAAGTGGTGCGACAAAAGCGCAGAGGCTCGTATGGCGCTGCCGTCGAGAAATAATGACCGATGACCCCTGAGTGAGATTTTTGGCGTCCATTCAATGCGTGTAGAATTGGGTAAAACTTGCTAGAACACCGTCGTCAACAACCGTGACGCATCACTGGGAGTCTTGATGGCGGTGGTCGAGACGGAGGGAGTGGTAGCAAAAATAGGAAGCACGCCCAAGTCAATGTCCACCGTGGAGATGGAGCTTGTGTTCAGGAGCTGGATGGAAGTGTTGCATTCCAAGGTCATGATAGATGATGGAGAGCTTGGAGGCCATTATCCAAAAGTGAATAACTCATGGCTGATTACGATGGGCCTCAATATGGCCTCGCCAATACATTGTATCAGATGTGGCCGAATCCTAACTTTAAATTATGTGGACATTGGGCTTGTTTCATCACTGTAAGGGAATAACAATTAATTCATCACCTTATGAGCCTTCATCCATATATTTTTTTCTCAGTTGCATTGAGTTTATCACACGTGCAAACATGACCAGGCTTTGAATGGCCGAGGCTTATCAACAAACTTTGGTCTGTTCAACTCCTAACGTAGCCTGCTACCATAAAATTACGATTAGATAGCAGTGCTTAATAATCACACTCCAAATATTTGAATACTGTACGGCGATTATTTGGAGGAAATGTGCAAACCGTTTTTGGAGCTGCTTCATGGAATTAAGATTACTTTGGTAGAACCGTATGTGCTCATTTATGTTGTATTCAAACGTTTTATGAGCAGAACAAAACATATTTTAAAACGTTTCTGACCACAATCCGTGCCATTTACCCCAAAATGCCACATTGGTGAGTAAACAAGTATAACCTGTAAAAACAAAGTTTTTTACTATAAATCCTTTATATGCGTGGCGGCTAGAGTCCTCTCGTCCTCTGGCTTGAGATGGCTGCCACCTATGGGTCAGATGATTGCATGGCACCATTAAGCAATTGGTAATTAAATATAATATTTTTGTCCTAAAAAGTGTAAAAATTTTGTACATTTTTTTCACATTCATTGTCACGCACAACGAGTCTGTGTGCAAAATGTCAGCTCGATTGGATCACGGGAAGTGGGTTAAAAAACGACCGAAAGATTTGCATGGTCATAAGCAAGCAAGCAAGCGCGCAAGTGAACTTAATATAAAGGATTTAAAAAACATCAATGTACTAAACTGAGGAACTGGCCTTGTGTTGGGTAGTTGGAATGGTTTTGAAACCAGGATCTTTCCAGTGCAGTAACAAACAAAAAAGGTTCTTATCATGGCTCTATAAACACCGATTCTAAGCTCAATAGCCCCAATCGATCCAGATATAAAATGCTATTATCTGCTCATCTGCGAATCCATTCCTCCTGTTACCCAAGTGTATCGCAGATAAGAAGAAAGACCCCGAAGTGTGGGTACATTGATAGCACATTATCCGTGTTATAGCCACAGATAGCCGTGCAAGGTATAATGAGTTATTCGGCATTGATAATAGTGTAGTGGGTTAAATTTAGGCGCACACTGGAACTTTCGAGGCAACATTATTAGATAAACACAACGGGTAACTCTTAACAGTAACAGGCTTAGGGTGGTAACCACCGTTCCTAACTTAGCTAACACATGGGGATACTACATTACTGGACCCGAGACCGAGGATCGTAGATGGTGGCTTCATCCCACCCAGAGTTGACCCAGCAGAACAGCCCAGCTCTCTGTCCACACCCCGCTTGTAACCACTCCGGCGTGGCCGGCTCCGTCCCAGGCCACGCCCCCCTTCCCGATCCTTCTGGAAGGCCCGAACCCCAACCACGTGACTCCCCTGGGGTCCCTGCCCCCCCCTTTATCCGGTCACGTGTCCTGTTGGGTTCACGCAGAGTGTCACGGCCCGACACCACCCTTGTGACACCTGCCTACAGCCCCCATACCGAGTCAATACAGTAGTGTCGTTCTACTACACTACAATAGCATCCACCAACAGTGCTTTCCCCTAATATTGACGTGGGCAAGCAGAATTCAACGGTGGTGGCTTGCTCTTCTAATACCGTCATTAACAACAGGGGGTTATCCCCAACATGCCATCTCTGCTTTTGTTTGCCATTTCTCAAAGAGGGCTTTTTCTGCTCAAACAATTTGATGTGGCCGAGTGCAGTGGTCAATATTAATTGATTTGATGCATGGTTACAAAGCCAGTGGGTTACAGTGCACCGCGGCAATTGTTTGCTCACAGCGCTGCTGAAAGAAGATCATCTCGAGGCCCAGCAATAGTCATAAAAACCGAAGTGTGATTTTGCTGTACATTTTGCTCGTCTTGTGCACGGTTAATATATTGATGAGCTAAATGCCATTGCCGTGGTCCGCTAGCCACGAGTGGGCTTCAGGTGAGCAGAGTTTGTGCGGCGTTTGCTATTCCTCCGTCGAAGGAGCCTAATGGAAGGCACGAATGAAAATAATGATTCGTTAGAGTCACATTTCTCGGCGTGGAGGTTGGAGTGTGGAATCTGGTCACCAAACGTAAAGTGCAGCTGCTGAGTTTCGTCTGCAATGTTTTGAAGACTAAACACAGCAAGTTATAATACCACCTCGTCCTTCTACAAGTGAGACCTGCAAAGCTGTAATAATGTGGGGACAGTTTTTCCTGTAATTTGGTTGTGGTTAATTTCCACATGCTATTATTCTACCATTGAGACAATACATGGAAACATTCATCTTGTAAATTGAGACCGTACTCATAAATTAACATCCCTTGCACAGCGGATGGTGTTTCTCAAGGTTTTCAGTGGTACATATATGATTATCATCAACATCAGCCGTGGTCAATCCACTGCTGGATGCAACAATCCACCCAGCATCTCCACGATGTTTGCATTACGTCAATACTGCACCCTCCAGATTTAGAGTTTCGACACAAATTGGTGCAATTATATTTTGCCTTGCGAAACTGAAAATCACGAATACTGTCATGAGTAAAAAGAAAATAACAGGGACGACGAAGGCTGATGTCAAACAAATCTTGGCCTTGTCTGCCCACTTTAGCTACTGGGCTGCCTCCTTTCTCCACGTGTCGCCTTTAAGAGGGCATCCATATACACACCCGACGAGTTATAACTTAGTGAGGCAAGACTGCAAGAGCAGCCATTGGATGTCAGGGTGTTGCCGGTTTAACTGCCGTGGGATCTCGCAATGGGAAGGAAACAATGGCGAGGTGTGGTGACGTCAATGCACCGACCTGTGGCCTTGCTCCTAGGTCATTGTCCCCCCTGCCCCCCCACCCCCCACCTTAGTTTGGCACCACATGTCTCTGACCCCGGTGTCTGGCCCCTTTTGCAAAACATCGTGAATAGGTTTACATCATGGGACCTGCTTTGCCAGTACCAAAATATGAGAATAGGTTTTCCCCCTTTTTTCTGGCAACAAAACAGGTGTTAAGATGTTAACACACCAAACTGAAACCTTTTAAAAGGAATCATGTCTGCATTAACCACAATACTATTCTGGCAAATTGCCCGATGATGCTGGATGTAATTACCAGCGAAACGTCGTACTAAAAAATTGTAAATGTTGTGGATTCACTCTTCAACACACCGGTGGGTTAAAGTAGTGAACTATTTGTCTTTTGTCAACGTGACACTTTTTTACTGATTGGCCGTGCTGGGTGGTGGAGGGTTACGACAAATTTATAAATAACGTGATCTAACCCAAAAACGTTTATTATGCACAATACTTGTGGTCAGAATGCAAACAAAAAACGTACTCTGATCATATATGCATTAAATTTCGATTTAAAGCTTTCGTGACTGCAGGGATTCATCTTCTTGGTTCTTTTGGTAAAGTCACATAGAATGGAAATAATAAAATAATAAAAATAAAACATTATTAAATAATTCTCACGACGTTTCGGCCACAACACAATATTTTATTATGTTTTATTTTTATTATTTTATTATTTCCATTCTACGTGACTTTACCGAAAGAACCAAGAACATATATGCATTGTCTTTTAAACTGATTGGTCCACACTAGAGACAGCTTTCTCTTGAGCCTCGTCTCAAAAGGTTTCAGTTTGGTGTTTTAACATCTTAACACCTGTTTTGTTGCCAGAAAAAAGGGGAAAACCTATTATCATCGTGAATAGGGTTGTTCGTTTTATTTCTCTTAAATACTTTTATTCCCTGACAAATACTTATGGGGGGGAAATGCTCACAATTAAAGTTTTACATAATTATCTGTATTACCTCCCAGATACATACAGTAAAGGTAAGTAGGATGTAATGATTCGACATTATCTATTCATTGAATTGTTGCAATTTTTTAATACACCGTTTGATTCAGGAATAAACAATATGTACGACTTGTTTTTAAATCCTTTATATTAAGTTCGCTTGCTTGCTTGCGTGCGTGCTTGCTTGCTTACGACCGTGCAAACATTTCGGTCGTTTTTTAACCCACTTCCTGTGATCCAATCGAGCTGACATTTTGCACACAGACTCGTTGTGCGAGACAATTGATGTTCGTGAAAATTTTTTTCCAAAATTTTACACTGTTTAGGGAAAACAAATTAAATATTTAATTACCAATTGTTTAATACTGCAGACAATCATCTGACCCATAGGTGGCAGCCATCTCAAGCCAGAGGACGAGAGGACTCTAGCCGCCACGCATATAAAGGATTTACAGTGAAAAACTTTGTTTTTACGGGTTATACTTATTTTAAATCCTTTATATTAAGTTCACTTGCGCGCTTGCTTGCTTGCTTACGACCGTGTAAATCTTTTGGTCGTTTTTTAACCCACTTCCCGTGATCCAATCGAGCTGACATTTTCCACATAGACTCGTTGTGCGTGACAATTAATGTTCGTGAAAATTTGTTTCCAAAATTTTACACTTTTTAGGAGTAAAATATAATATTTAATTAGCAATTGCTTAATGGTGCCATGCAATCATCTGACCCATAGGTAGCAGCCATCTCAAGCCAGAGAACGAGAGGACTCTAGCCGCCACGCATATAAAGGATTTATAGTGAAAAACTTTGTTTTTACGGGTTATACTTGTTCTGTCTCTGCTTCGTGCACTCCATTAGCCTCAAGTGAACAATAGCATATTCATAAAGGCCTCACAAAGGCCCGAGGCTATTTCATGAGTGTCTTCGATTCAGGATATTTAGCCTATTCTATGCATGAGTGGTATGCGGTGGGGGCCTGGAGAACCCGGGGAAAGCCCCACCACGGATACAAGAGGGCAACACTCATTACTGCCACCTGACAGTCCAATACCTGGGAAGTCACGTGGTCACCCATCCAAGTATTAACCAGGCTCAAGCGAGCTTAGCTTGCAAGGTCTGACGATTAACAATGGTCAATATTACCGATTAGCACGGTTGGCTACCTACGGTGCGAAAGAAGTTCAACATACATTTGCATATATACGTTTTAATAAACAAACATCAATTGTTTTACACTTTTTCGACGCATACGTCATGAGCCTTAAGAATCTATTAATGAATCAATGGATCTTAATCATCACTCTCACAATAGATGCCTTTGGCTACAACTCACCTCATTGTCTCTTTGGCAATATTGTTGTAGCTTAATAATTAAACAGCAAATATTTGGCTTTAGTCACTTCAATTCCTGCTCATACAGCAATGGGCTCTTAAACTTTTGAGTCTACAAGTTGCTTCGGTATAAACCCTATGCAAATAGATTTGAATTTTTCGTGACTGCAAGGATCCATACTCTTTGGTTTTTTCGGTAAAGTCGCGTAGGTTAAAAGTAAACAAATAAATTAAATCACGATGTTTCGGAGGCAACACACGGAAGCTTGTTTGTAAATTAAATCACGATGTTTCGGAGGCAACACACGGAAGCTTGTGTTGCCTCCGAATCGTCGTTATTTAATGTATTTGTTTTCTTTTAACATACGCGACTTTACCGAAAAAAACAAAGAGTACCTATGCAAATACACTGGATGGACAGCACACTCTTTCCACACAAATCCAAACTGCCATTAGGTTTGGAGATCTAACCCAAAAAAACCTCTATTAGGGATGATATTGGTCGCGAAAGCCGACGTGTTAAACAGGTTTGGAGACGTTCATGCCCTCCCCTTCAACGTCCTTTATTTAACCAAGTGGGATCCCAAGAGGAATAATCTTGTTTAAAAGGAAGGCCTGGACAGGCAGCGTAATTAATACCATGGTGTTTGTTTGGAATTATATCTAGAGACAGAAAGAGGAACGCTAATTCAATGATAAATAACTTACGCAAGTTATAGACGATATCGATTGTTAAGAATATTAAGTGAATTGAGCAGGACATGTCACGAGAACGGATGATAGCAATAGCCAACTAAAAGGTAACCAATGCAGAAAACATGTCTGTGAGTACTTGCATCGTGAAGATCTAACAGTGACATTGGTTTGTGTGCAGGTGCTCTTTGTATTTATCTTGCATTGCAAGGCCATGAGAGGTGGCGAAGGCTTGGAAAGGCCTTTAACAGTAGATGGGTTATGGCTTGTGATGATACCAAGGTTACAAACAGTGAACCATTCAAGTGGTAAATTGTACAGGGGAAGTGTCATGTTTAAAATTCCCCACACTAGCAAATGTCCTGAAAATGACCTTTAAGGGTCTTTAACTTTCAAACCTGGTCTTAGGTCACGTTAACAATGGTGAATGTGATCTCAAACCAGTGCTCCTAGATCCCTTGATACGTGTACATTCCCTTAGACCTGTTGCCACTTGATTAGCGCGGTTTCGGTTAAATCATTAGCCTTCGACCTGAGTCTAATGCACAACACAGAAGTGCACGTTTGAGATTCCTTTCCTTCAGAGGGCCGTCTTGCCCTCCTTTTTCGTGTTGTATTTGAATGATGTATGTTTGTTTTGTCAACTGATTCACAGGCGTGTAAACATACAGAACACACAAAGGGAGCTTACAATACATCTCCGTACTATTTTAATCGTTAAGCATATGGCAGTTCACAGCATTGGTTCAAGCACCCCTGACTGCTGATGAAACATGGAGTGTCAAAACCGGTCCATAATTTGCATGTGTTGAACCACTGCTTCTGAATTATGCACTCCCAGAATTCTTGTATGGCTGATGTGATGTGTCAAATTATGTTTTTATGCGGAGGGACAGATTTGTGAAGGAGGTGAATTTTCTGCTGATTTTCTTCTATACTGAAGATAAAACTTTCTTGAAATTTCCAGGCTCCATAGTTTGGCCTTTCGGAGGGTTTAAATATGTATAGTTTTTGGGAAATATATTTCTACTGTATCATCAAACAAAATATTGTAGTTGGTTTGCAAGATTAACGCAATAAGAAACTCGACTCTGAGATTCAACATTTTAACAGCTTTTTTTGTGATACAACGTAAGCAACGTCTAAATTTATTTTGTTGGATACACTAAATAGAGATAAAAAAAATATCAGAAGGAAGTTTATGGTGAACATTTTGGCAATTAAATTGCCGACAAGCGATAATCGCTTAAAGTTGCATTAATTGAGCTGTTCTGGCTGATGTAGCACTGTGTATACAACAACTTGTCGAAGACATTGTTTGTAAGCAAACTGCCAAGCATATATATCACATGGCGCTAACGTTTTTTGGCGAATGGCAATATTCAGTTGCCCTTCCAAAGGACAAAAGCCAAACATGTTGGCATTTCTTCAAAAGATAAATTGTCCAAAACATTGGTACAGTACTGCTATTTTCCTAAATACACTGTATATTTTGGCTGTTGAATCAAACCATGTTGGCCAATGTTTTGAGATTTTTTTGTTTTTTGTTGGAACGATTTCCAGCACGCACATTACAAATAGCATGTGTACTTACAACAGCTTCGAATCTCATAATTTGCAATGGGATACGATGCTTAATCCTTTATTCATCTGGGCATCGCTCTAGATAGAGTGCAGTAGCTTCAAATTGAAGTGTTGCCAGTTCAAATCCTACTCAGGGGTTGATTCCGCTTATCGCCCACCAGAGTCGATAAAAGGTCCCACTTTGTTGGAGAAGCACAGAGTGGTTGTCCTATGAGTAGATGGACTCCCACTATGAAATGTCCGCTGCTTACTCAGCATCGGGGAGAGATGAGAGCCGCCCAACACTCGTTTGAACATGGCTAATGACTCCACCCATGGACAATCCACTGCTAGATGAAATCCCCCCCCCCGCCCGCCCCAAGCTACCACCACCTCCAACGATATTGTGCTGTCGCAATGCACCCAGCACCTGCATTGATTTCATATCAAAAACATTTCTTTTTAAACGTAGCTATTCGGTGTTGATTTTTTTTTTGGGGGGGGGGGTATTTAGATCCAAGGCCGTAGCCACGGAGTCAACATTGGGGGGGACCAAATCTTCCAGGGTGTCTGGGGGTCCCAACCCAAAAAAATATCTAAATTTTAAAACTAATTTCCTGCCTAAAATATTAAAAAATTCACTAACACATGGGATGGACTTTTTATTATTTTTTTACAATAATGTCTAAGAGTGTATTGTATTACATTGCTCTATTTTAACTTTTTTTTACCATTTATTTCTTCATTGAATGTAATGGCAGAGATTAGGGATTAATAAAGTACAACCATAACCACAATCATATAAACAGAAATCTATGCATTGATTTATATGAAGACAAGTCCAGATATTGTGGCCAAGGTTTAGCAAATAGTTATTTTAATTTACATAGCATAGCTTAAAAAAAATTATAGCTATATATTGGGGGGGACATTTTGAGCATATTTGAATATTGGGGGGGGGGGGTGGGGATGTGTCCCCACCCCCCCCCCCCCCCAATATATATTATAATTACGGCCTTGTTAGATCTTAGGGTTAGGGTAACTTAACCAGGGTGGTTTCCAGAACTCAATTTTGACATTAAAAATCACCAGCACAAAATTAATTAATGCCCGAAACAAACAGCTATAAACATTGTCATCATTTATTTGCATCACAGCCACCGCGAGCCCACCGATGGCACCGGACCCCCCCCCCCCCACCACCCCCCACACTCTCTTGAGCGACCACTCACCCGGCCCTCTCTCTCTCGACGTGCCAAACCATTGTAGATGCCAATCTTCATTTTGGAGCTTTCGTGACTGCAGGAATTATTCTTTGGTTCTTTCGGTTAAGTCACGTCTAAAGATAAAATAATACATTAAATAATAGCATATTACGACGTTTCGATTGCAACACAAGCAATCATCAGGCATAAAAGAAATAGCAACAAAAATCTAACTAGAAAACTATAGACATACATACAAGGAGACATACATCACGAGGACACACAGAGAGAGGACACATATCGGCACAAAGAGAGAAACATTGTAGATGCCCCCTTCCGTTGGTGCCCCCTGCAGGCGGAGCTGCGTCGCCACGTCACAGACATCGCTCCATCGCCACGCCCACCCCACGCACGCGGGCAGCAGCAAGCAACAGGAAGGGCGGGCAAGCAAGCGTGTCGTGGCCGGGGGTGCTGGCGGTGTTTGCGTGTTGGGAAGCTCACACGCCCCCCCCTCCTCCTCCTCCCGCAGCACCACACGCCACACTCTCTCCCGAGCACCGCTGCAGCTCACTACGACGAGAAGGGAGGAGGAGGAGAGGGACAAAGAGGAGTAGGAGGAGGTGGGAAGACGAGGAGTGGACGGGAGCCAGCCACGCTATGGACGCGCCTCTGCCCACTACGGGCTCCACCGTGTTGCTGCCTTTAAGCAACAAACTCAACATGCCCATCGACCAGGTGCGGTAGGGGGGGCAACGCTGTGATCGCAGCGGTGAGCAGCATTGCCATCGTTGAATTCCGTCAGTCGCCGTCAAATGTGCATCGCAATTATTCTTCACTGACAAAAATCATCATCATCTTCACTCATCGTAGTCATCACCACCGCCTTACGCGTGAATCATCGCTACACGCTTCTTCATAGTCGATATATCATCATAAATGTCGTAGCAATCATTGATGTTACAGGCATTACCACGGTCATTCATCGATACAATCTAAAAAGCGTCACAATCGTGGTCATTAATATCATCACCTTGATCATCTATAATCACTCATGTCACTTATATTCATCGTTATAACCATTGCCGTCTAAATCATGATGGAAGTAATATAATCACAACCATCCTCAACACCATTACTAACACGTGCATGTATCATCATCTGCACCATCAACACGGCCATAGTGGTGATGGTGAATATTATGATCAGGACATTGATTATGACGAATCTGAATGAGTAGTGATCGTGGGATGAGGAATGTGATGGCGTTTGAGATTATCAATTAAATGTGATGATGATGCTGAGTGATTATTATGAATGTGGTGATGGTGTCGATGACTGCGATGATGACGATCACGAATGATTTGAGTGTTGATCCTGATGTTATGACGCTAATGAACGTGATGAATATGATCGATAAGATTGTGATGCTGAGTATCATTAATATTGATGACTTCACTGAGAGCGCCAGGCTCTCGTTTGTAAATTGCCTGTCCTTTACATCAATTGAGAAACACTCTCAATATGTCCAACCGTGTTGAAATCTGGGTACTGTCGGTGTTTTTTTCATTCACACCTATTGGCACACAGTAGCTTAAACACTGGTTACACATGGACAGCTGCTTAAGTGGTGTATCTATGTCATCACCCTCAACCGTGCTCAATCCACTGCTGAATGAATGGGCACCACGGTGGTGAGATATTAACTCCCTCGCCTGGTCTACAGAAGGTGGTGGTGGGTTTGCTCCAGAACCTGACGCCTGCTGTATATTTGGAGTTTGCGGGGTTTCTCTCTCTCTCTCCCCTCGGTCCCGTCGACTTTTCTCCAGAGCCTCCGGTTTTTTTCCCTCCACGTTTAGAATGAACATGCGTTTAGAGTATTTGGCTGCTAGAAATATCCACATGGTCATCCACTTCGTTGGGATATCATTTGTGGCCACCAAGTCGCTTCTGAAAAAGAGCTATGTAGCTCAGTGGACCTTACCTGGTAAAATAATAAATAGTTTATAAATTAAATAGTTTTAAAGCTGCCACGAGCCATCACTTTCTCATGATCCTGCCGTGTAAAAATTACCTCTGTACAGGTTGATTGTCTTATTGTGGTCGGTTTGTGACACCCGTGTGTCACATATTGGGCTTCAGACACAGTTTCTGTCGGAGAGACCGCATGCTTTGTATTATTATTTTCAAACTTGAGCGATATTCCGGTGGAACACAATGTCCAGCTCTTGCCGGCGGTGGGTTTTCAGTGTCCATGCGCAGAACGCCGGTGTGCTTTGGTAGTTTCCTTTTGGAGTTTTAGGAGTTTCCCAGTAATCTGTGTGTGTGTCGTCTGCCTCACTGCTGCCGAGTGCTCTTGAGCATCAGAGTAACACAACCAGCCCACACTCGACTACTGGCCGAGTGGCATATCGACGAATGGGATCTATAGGAACGCATATTTATATTTGGCCGATAGTCTTCAGGTGAGAAGCGAGGATACTTAAATGTATCCATAATAGAGGTTTTTTTTGGGTTGGATCGCGTAAATATATAAATGTGTCGTCAAAACCCGCCACCACCCGACACAGCCAACTAGTAAGGGTTGTCACGTAAACAGAACGTGCCAATTCGTCACTAGTTCAGCGCTAACCAGTATGTTGGAGAGCCAAGCCACGACATGTACAATCCGAGTACGACGTTTCGCCAGTAATTACGACTAGCATCATCAGGCGACAGCCAGATTTGTGAATGTGGTGACCACGCTTCTGCGCTCTTGCGCCACGTGGTGGGGGGGATTACAGAGTCATTATGCATGCGCATTATGCGGTTTTTAACGACACACTTATATATTTACACAATCTAGCCCAGAAAACCTCTATTATGGATGATATTGGTCGCGAAAGAACTACGTGTTAAACTGAATTAAGTGTATGTATGTTGACCTTTTTTCGCGCCGTACATAGCCAACCGGGCAGGTAAAATCCACATTGCTCTTTCCGTGTTTTAAAATACGCCTAGAGCCCTGGTAATTTTCCCACACATTTCTACTTCACCTAAAATGTAATGTTCGACACCTTTTTTTTAAAGTATTGTGTGAGTATGTTATGCCAGTTATGTGAGTGTTGTGTAGCGCCTTCACCAACCTGCACACCCACATTCAGCAGTAAAGCGACAACAACAATGGGTGTGCGTGCACACGCATGCCATTAATCGCTGGTAGAATGTCAAATATGTGCTATTGTTCACCGTGACCTGGTTATTTTTACTTCAATTGACAACCTCAGTGGCTGAGTTTGTAGATCTCTAAGCTCTGCTTGAGTCTAAGCTGCACAATTGGCCATCTCTTGTCGATGTCGTTTATCTCCACATTGGTTCTCAACTGATGGAATGTCACCCTGCTAAATGATAGCAAGAACGTAATAACGAGATGTGTGTGGGTTTTTTTTGCGCGGGAGAATTCAGGAAACTTAAAACTTTCTAAATCTGCATTTGGCCTCGTGTGGTTTGTCCATCGCTATGGTTGCATTTCCTCGCGAATTGTTTTCCACACGTGAAACTTTTACATGAACTGTGGTATCTTCACTTCCGTCTCTTGTATTTCAAGTGCGGTTGGTATCGTTACGATTGTGTTTTATGTCATATCTGTAGTGGTTTTTTAATCGTATAAATGACAGCACGATTAGTCCGAGGCCAGTATATGCACAGAATCGAAACTACCATATTCTCTACCAGATAACTGGATACATGGCGTGATGTTACGGCCCTACCAACAGAAAAGTATAAACCACAACAGGAGTACATGCTCGCTTTAGCACTGGCGACACGTAGCGTTATTGAACACTCGTTATTTGCATCAGTCATGGTGAGTAAGGGTTATAAAAGGGGGCCTGTATTTTGTGTTGTTGGTGTCTGCTAACAGCAACGGAGAGACGAGCACATGGGGTTCGGCGATAATCCCTTTCCTCCTTTATGCCCCCTAACCATCTCGTCTTGTAGCAGGGACACTCCCTGTTCCAAGGTGAGCCCTGCCAACGTCACCAAAATAGAGCGACGTGGATTCCCCACCGCACACCGCACCGCGTGCCTGACGTGATTGCAAAGCCGTCCGGGCCAGTCGGGGGCGCGTCTCGATGTTTGGGTATGTAACCGGAATACCGTGAGGCTCCCAGAGGCAACAAACAAAGTAGCCACTACCGCTGCCCAGAGGTTGCAACCGGGTACCCGTACGGGTACACGTTTGCGACCCTGGTGCGGCCGGGTACGGGTAAGGAATCAAAACCCGTTTGCGACCTCTGTCGCTACCCTCCACACCCCCCCCCCCAAAAAAAAAACTCCACACCCTCCCAATTCCCCCACTCTACCGATCGATCTCAAACCCACCACCACCGCCGCCACAAAGCCACCAAAAGACCGCAAGCACCGCTCCCACCAATTTCTCAGCCGTGCTACTCCACAGCCTTGTTTGACGGTGATGAGGGGGCCCCTAAGCACTGCAATGTTGCCACTTGCCCCGCTCGTGCACCAAAGGGCTTGCCGGAATCTGTTGGGAGATCGTTAAAAATCTTCGGCGTCAATTAATCAATGCCGCGTGTTTAACCCCAAGTGAGGGTACCTTTGAGAGTCGCGGTCCAATTGCCAAGGGGCGCACGAGTAAATGCAGCTACGTAGAAACATGTGAATTTTTTTTGTGCTACATTAATTAGATACCAGTCAAATAAAGAAAATGCCAATAACACAGGCACACAGGTCTCTGTGGGCTCTTACCTGGTTATACATTGAGCTCTATTACTACATTATTCTGTACAGTATTTGGAGGTTCTGTAATGTTATATTTATACCAGATGTGACACTTTGGTGAATTCCCACCAGAACTTACCAGATAGGAGCAGGGACTAAACCAGCGTTGGCCACAGCTCGTAATAGATCACTCGTCAGCCACCATTTGTGTGACCTTCATTTCTAAGTCTGTTAACTACCTCGCCTGGTATGCAAGAGGTCATGCGTTTGATCCCAATCCTAACGCCTGTATATTTGGAGTTTGCATGTTCTCCCCTCGGTCGCATGGATTTTTATCCAGGTCCTCCGTTTTTCCCTCGACATTTAGAAACATACATTGAGAGTATTTGGTTGCTATACATTTCCACATGATAAGCTTCTTCGTTGAGTTATCAATTGTTACCATGTCGCTTCTAAAAAAAGCTATATAGCTCAGTGGTCCTTAACTGGTAAAATTAAATAGAAATAGTTAATTTAGCCTCCAGCAGTAACAGATCATTGGGCTCCTAGATGAAGCCGCCCCAGAGCATGCAGCAGCATCCAACAAGCAATCATTTCCTCTGTTTATAAATCAACTGGGTGTAGCCCATTAAGGTCACGTGCCCCTGTTGCGAGCAGTTTGTGATATAACAAATGCAGTGCAAACAAATTGTTTTGAAAATCCGTGGCAAAACGGCTGAAATCGGCAGCACAATTTGTGACATTGTGTGTTTGTAGAACTTCATCATCGTCGTTATTCACGTCGTGGCCTTTTTTAGCGCTGTTATTCAATTGACAAAGAAATCTGAATGCATGCTGGTATTTAAATTCGTGTTATTTATTGACTTACTGATTTTTTTATTTGCTCTCAATGTGGGTCATTTTTTTTATTTGAAATCGTGGGATATGATACTGAGGTGCACAGTAGCTGGAGTTTTCAGTGGGTCTTGCAATGTCTTTACCCCATCTACATTACAAAAACATCCTCGTGCAAATTAACTGGATCGATACTGGCTCCGGAGTGGATAAGCCGACTGCCGATTTACCTGTTCTGCATTGTTTACTCCTTTAGTAAATTCAGTTTCACGATTCTTGGTGATGACTGGATTAGCGAATCCCTTGTTTCATCTCGTTGTTATCATCTCTCATTCGTCCCATTCGCCTAGAGTCCTAGACGTAACATTACCACACACTTTACATTTGTATAGTAACTGGTAATTAATTCTCAAATGTGATTTATATCGGTTGTACTGCAGGTTGGTTTGGTATAATGTCCGACGTTTCGCCTCCATGTTCCTTCTGAAGTTCCTGAAGTGCTGGGGAGGAAGACTCTTTATGAAAACTCGCCAGAGAGCTATATAGCACAACCGCGGAAACTTAACGCAACAGGAATTCATCTTCTTGGTTCTTTCAGTAAAGTCACGTAGAATGGAAATAATAAAATAATAAAAATAAAACATAAAATCATTCTCACGACGTTTCGGCCACAACGCAAGCAGCCGTCCTCAGGTGGAGAGCAGGTCTGTCGACAAGACAGAGTCGTGAGAATGATTTTATTGTTTTATTTTTATTATTTTATTATTTCCATTCTACGAGACTTTACCGAAAGAACCAAGAAGATGAATCCCTGCAGTCACGAAAGCTTTAAATCGAAATGCAACAGTAATTGCGCGCAATTCAATACACGTATCGTGAGCCTCATTAACAAAATTAATCAATCGATGCGTTGCCACACATGGCTAGCACTGAACCTGGCTGATTTTCACTGCCACTTTCTCGCTAATGGCCGTTGCTGCCACGTTGATTCTGGGCTTCTTCCTACGAATATCAAGAGCAAGAGGTTCTCACCGTTTTTTTTGGACACATTTTCTTAAGCCTTGACCCTGAGATACATTGGTGACGTAGTTCGCATTGTGTTACGCTCCCCTTTTATTTTTGGGTGTGTCCGTGTTGCGCACTGAAGCTCGTTCCGCCAGAGATGTTTCTTATCGAGCTTTCCCCCCATGCACTTTTGTCTTTTTTTAAACGTCGCATTTAATACGCGAACCAATTCGGTAAAAAAAAAACTCAATATTTCGAGAGCCGCAATGCATGTCGGTAAATACTAGACGGCATTCCTTCATAGATAACGTCCCAAAGCGGCCCTTATGAAGAGACACGCGTGGGGGGGGGGGCTTCGGAGCCACATTTTGCCGAGCCCTGTGACCATGAGTGTCGGCTGTTGTGGGCTGATGGGGCAATACCATGAGTCATGGCTCACTGAGTATATTGCACTTTTCCATTGATGCAGGAAGTGGCGGGTTTTTTTGTTACTATGGAAATCAATACGCTGTTATTCCGTTGTAGAAACAAAATTTCACTTATTTGACCCTGCTGTAGAATTTCACCCAGCTGGCTACGTATTTTGGAATTGAAATCTTCCCTGTATTTAAAACAAATACACTTTTCATGGAAATTTAATCTGGTTAATGGAAAGTCACATCAACATAGTATGTGTTTTAGGAGGGCAGTATTGCATTTCGCATTTGGCAGTTAGACTCTGAAACCCATCCAGAAAAGTTTGCACCAATTGAATAATAAATACTCATACAAGGCATATATGTTTTTTATGTCTCATTATGAACGTGACGATGCACCGATTTGTCAGTTTAAATCAACTCGTGTGTTCAGTAGTCCTTGTGAGAATAGTTTATGTAGAACTCTTGCAAATTGATGTGCTGTTAACATTCAGCGAATGGAGCAAATAAAACCGAACGGGTAAAAATGAGAGAGTGGTGGAGAGTTGGTTATGACGCGTGTACCAATAAATGTATCGATCGGTCAATTAAAATGTTTACGCTCACAGAAAGCTTATCGTGCAGCCTCAATGGTGGCGATTCATCAAATCACCGTGGGTGTGAATTGTTACATTGCTTGTGATTATCACGCCCCGTTAAATCACCTGGGCTCAGCTCCTGGCTATACATATATATACACACACCCCTCTGGAAATTGCATTTACTGTGATAACTGAATCTGCACCTGCATCTGCAAAATTGGCCTAAGCCTAAAATGAGCATCTACGTCAACCCACAGATTACCAGGGCATCGTGCCGGCTCTGTCCCTGATTGGTTACGTTTCACGATTCGCCATCTCAGAAATTCATTGAATTGTCACAATCCGGGGCCGCGATTCTGTTCACGTAGTAAGTTTTTTTTCCCGCACGTGCGCTCGTGTCTTAGTGCATGCATGTTTAACAGTCTTTGGTCTGTAGTGTTTATTATTTGTTCTGCCTCTTGTATCTTTCCTTGAGCAGTCCCGTTTGTTTTCTTGTATTTTCTGCATCGCCTAAATGTAACAGCATATAAACGTTTAACTTGCATAAATCATTAAATTAATGCCTTCCACTTGCATTATTAGACATGAGTGTATACAAAAATTATCTTTTCATTGATCGTTTGATGCATTATCACATGCAAATTATCAGAGTTCATCGACATTTGCATGTCCATACACAATGTTGACTGACTGCATTTGTTCAGTGGCCCAAATTCTGACGACTTTCAACTTTGTAACGAGTCAAATAAGTTGAGTGTGGGTTATTAAATGTTGCATGGTTTCTGATGTCACCAGCAAGAACCACTCCCCATGTACTCTTCGTGGCCTATTCAGGTGTTATAAAGTTTACAACACACCATAATGGTTAATTGTGGTGATAAAAGAGTAAATAAAAGACGAGGGGTTTCGTTCCACCAGGTACAAATTCCATTAATATGTTTTGTGCATAGCCCCGCAGGCCTTCCAGACCTGCAGCGTTTGTTGCAGCAGCAGCAGCGTCTAGACCAGAGGTCGGCAACCAAAATAACAAGAAGAGTAATTTTGTTCGAATTCGGTAAAACAAAAACCTCAATATTTAAAGTGATACCCAATGAACGTGAATATGAGGAGATGGTTGTCCTTAATAAATAATGTCACGAAGCAGCCCTATAAGGACTGCTTCCGTTTTATTACTTTTTTTTAGTCCCATCAGCGGAGTACGGGCACGCTCAGGACGCAGTGCGTTTTCCACTTGTCCGTTTGGGTACCACGGTGGCGAGATGTTAACTACCTTGTCTGGTATACAAGAGATTGTGGGTTCGATCCCGACCCTGACATTCGTTGATTTGGAGTTTGCATGTTCTCCCTGTGGTCGCGTGGATTTTTCTCCAAATTCCCTCCACATTCAGGAACAGGAATTTCGAATATTTGGCTGCTATAAATGTCCACGTCATAACCGACTTCGTTGAACTATCGTTTGTGACAGCCAGATCAGTTCTGAAAAATAGCTCTAATAGGGGGCCTTACCTGACAAAATAAATACCCCCAAAAAAATCGTCGCTAGTTGAATACTGCAGGGCGTGCCAGCGGCAAGTCCAGCCAGCTGGATTCGTGAGATCAATCGGCTCAAAGGGTGGTGCTGCTGGGAGGGGGTCATTCCCCTTCAGGGCAGGGCTGCACGGAAAGGTCGTTTTGTTGAGGTGCGTTTGAAACAAGCGCTGACGTTTGAAGAGCGAGCGCATTTGTGCGTGAATGTCCCGCTGTCGTCAGGTGCGGTGGTAAAATACAAAGTCACACCTGTCTATTGCCCTCGTGGTGAACACCACACTGGCCCTTATCCTCATTTTCCCTGAAGCCGTCATGCCGAGCATTAAGTATTTAAGGATTCACCCTGCTTCAGCCGTGTAATAATGTGATTTAGGAATTATATTTCGTATTACAATGTTCCTGTTTCGTTTGTACTGTCTCTGTTTTCGAGCTTATTTGCAATGTTTTGTTTACCCCATTAGCCTCATCGTAGCGAAAAGATACAGATTGCAAATACGTATACTATTAATAACCGAGTATAATCTATTTTAATGAATGCATGGTCACAAGACTGCTGCATGTGTACACACACGCACACTGATGTGCATGCTCGAGGACAAACGTCTCCCCTTTCAATGCGAGCTAGGCTTTGGGTTCATGTCCAGTTTAGTTAGCACCTATTCAAGTAAGTGTAGCACACAGCAGCAGCCATTGCCTGGAGCAGTCTATCTGCTCAACAGAACCTGACCTGGGTAAAGTCTAGAAAACGATTTCTACCACTCAGTTGGCAATGTCACGGAATCGAATGTAGGTCACCAAGATCACAGCGCAGTGCAGTAAACCCGTATGCCATCCCTCTATGGAAATGCATATTAAGACCAAGATTCCCCATGTAGCTGCCGTATAGACTTTATGGCCAAGTGCTGTTCGCGAGCACCTATTAAGAGGGTGGTATAGCCAGCCATGCCCGGTCACCTTTGTCTCTCTAGTGCCGACATTTATACCCCACACCTGTTACTCATTTAGGGCTGAATCAACCTCGGGGAGGTCCAGGAACAATTCAAAATATTCGTCACTCATTTTGGCCGTGAGCACTAACCACGGCACGGTTGCTCCGCGTAGAAAAGCGCGCACACACAGAGTTGCCTTCTCGCTGCAGCCTCTGTGTCTTTCACACCTGCGTGAACGGTAATTTTTTTTATTTGAGCTCAGGCAGGTTATGTCTATTTGCACTGTCTCGTCTGACGTCGGCATTCTAATTGCTCCGGAATTCACACTGGAATGTGCCCTCTCCTGTCCTCCCCAGTGGGGAGGCCCTGCCACAATCCGTCGGTAGAATTTTTCTTAAAATATTATTTTTTCCCCTTCTGTTATTTTTCCACTTGCAGTAATTACATCCCTACCGATGCTGCCACCGCAGTGTAATGGTTTGCAATGCTGGACTGGAAATTCAGAGGTCGCCGGTTTGGGTCTCGATCTCTCGGAGCAGCAGTTGAAAGGCAAACTGCGGTGCAAGTTTCTTTATCCCCACTGCAACTCTGTCCACCTGGCACCATAGATGGGCACACCACAGCCCATGGGTGTGGTGGGGTAAAAGTGTGGGTTTTTACTCCCCACTGCTTCCAAGGCCACTGGCTCGTGTGGAAGAATAGGCCAAATACAATCTAGATGGGCTCTCTATAACTCCCTCTAGTGGAGGCCCTTCAACCAGCGGTGGCGTGAGTGAACATTTCCAGGGCTGCACCCTTTACCAGCATTACATCTGAACCGTGTTACCGACACACAGCTCTGAGACTTTAAGACTCTTGCGAAACTGGCATAGTTTTGGGGCGGTGCCGAGTATTCAAACTAATGGCCGCACAATTGCTGGCTCAGAGCTCAGGCACGCGGGACACCATCCCCTCCTGAGCCACCTGGCCATCGCGGTCGTCGCCATTATGAATGGCCAAACACAATTCATTCACCCCGTGAGCCATGCTGTTGTTCATGGAGTGTGTGTGTGTGTGCGCGCGTTTGTGGATATGTGTGGGGTTTTTTGTGGCCATGGTGATGCACATGCCTGGGCCGGGTGGCGTACGGTATTACACGTCTCTCGTCCAACCTCGTAATAGGTGCGTCTCGGCCCTAGGGGGTCGGTGACATACTCTGGACAGCTTTCTAGACATTAAAGCCATCGCAAAGGTCTGCATTGTAGCAGCATGCTTTGCCTATTTTTTTTTTATTCTTTAGCTTCTGTGTTGGTTGCTCTGAAATTTTAAAAGGTGGCATTTCTCATCGAAATTTCCTTTTAGAATGTAAATTTCAGTTCTAACTTGAAGTGGCTGCATTGTGTTTTTGTGTAACTTCACATGGGACGACTTTATTATTACATTAGTTCCTGGTCCAATGTGTAAACGTCAGCCGGCACTGGTGGTAGTGCCCGGCGTTCGCCACGCAGTCCTCTCGTGTGTTGTGTTAGCTGGAATGGGTGCTGGCTCGCAGCACATGTCCCAACTGTCGGCGTGACTCCACAAAGGATATTGTTTTTCTGTGCGTATGCATGTGCTCTGGCCAAGTAATATAGCAGTTAGCGCGCTGCGCTATGAACCCGGCGACCCGAGTTCGATTCCCGCTCAAGGCCAACACCAGTGACAATTATCTGAACTGGTCCTTGGCCTACCCTGGGTCGACTGTGCCTTAAATGAGTATCTGGTGCTGTGTGTAAACATCGCCATTGAGGAGACAAAGGTGGTCAGGCGTGGTGCTGGCCACCCACCCCTTCGAGTGCCATGCCGGCCTTCATAGGTGCACGCTAACAGCGCTTGCCCCACAACAGTCTGTATAGACTTTACAGGATATCTTTGTCTTGTCTGGCCTAGTGAGTATACACTGAGTAACATAGTGGACATCAGTCTCAATACTGAGCCAGTTTGCACAAACTCAGACGTTTTACTCCTGCCTAGTAATTTATACCAGATTATGAAAGCATGCTGTCTCTTGCAAAGTGGATGCCAAAGACCTGATGACATTAATTCTCTACAGTAGGCCATTGTGTGTTGCAGTCTAAATTCCAAATGTAATATTTACCTTCAAGTAATCATCATCAGCAGCAGCAGCAGCTATCCTCTGTCTACCGCCGGATGAAGGCCTCTTCAGGTCTGGTCCCATAACTGATGGTGACCGGCTGCACACAAGCTGATCTCATCACTCCTTTTCTTGGGCTTTTCCTTAGGATGCCACTCCATCACCAGGATTGACCATTGGCCATTATTCCTTCTAGCGACTTGTCCTGCCGAAGCTCGCTTGTTTTTCTGGACCGTCTGTATGCATGTGCATGTGTTGAACTTCTTTCACGCTGTACGTAGCCAACCGTGCTTATCCGGAGGTAAGGGAAATACGTGATGATTGTATGTCATCTGAAATTTGAGTGTCTTTTGAGTGTCCATTCTGATCTTCCCAACAGCAACCTCTCCATACTTATTTGTATACTTTTTCAGCTATTCTCTTTTATTTGTCGATGTGCGCGTTTCTGATCCACGGTTTCATGACAGGTAATACGCTCTGATTAAAAACCTCTCAGCGCATTGGTGCGTTGTCGCTTTTGATTATCATTTTCATCGTGGGCAATATGCACTGATTGATGGATTGCTTGAATCTCAGTGGCTTCTGTCAGCAGTGTGAAATACTTCGGCCAATCAAAAAAAAGAGTGAGTGAGCCAGTACCCAAGTAAGAACAGATTTGGCTGCCCTGTTCGAAACTCTTTTAGACTGTTGCACACAGTTGTGATACATTGTAATATGTTTAAAGTATGTTTTATTTTGAATGTATCAATGCAAAGGGTGTTTTTGACAGAATTAACTATGGTCCAAGTACTGCCAACAATAAAAAAAATAATCGGACAAGGTTCACTCAAGAATGTTAATAGCATTGTAAACCCAGCTAATAAAATAATTTAAGAGCACAACCATTCATTTGATGTTTCCGATGACCTTTATCCAGCTCGTACGATGTTTATTGTCATAAGAGATCACCTTTTGATCATCTTTACGTGCAACATCACTCATAAAGTGTCCCCGACACAGCTGTGGAAGCGCCGAAAACGGATATGCCGTGTCCTGCTTATTGTGGCAGTTTTTTGGGACCCCCCCCCCCCCAAACATTGTAAAATAATTCCGAAACGCAAAAGAATAATACTCGCCAAAGCTCAAAGATTCAATACCGTGCAAAGCAAAGCTGACTTTCTTAGCTGCGTTACCCCCCATGCTGCCCAAAACGTGACGGGCAGTCTCAGGTTGGCACCGCATTGGATCCATTGGATTGCGTTCCAGAATTGGCTTGTGATATTTGTCAGTTGCATTCGTTTATTTGCGTTACTTTCAATTTAACGTTGCTTTCTACACTCTATATAGTTTCAAAAATCAATAATGATATAAAAAAATGTACCTTGCAAATCGTAAGTTAGCCAAACGTTCTTAATGGAAATGATCGGTTGCCGGTTAAAGGGAACGGATACACCGGGGGAAACCCACGCCTGTATTAGGCCAGTATTTTGAGGCCACACTGGAAACGCACCCACAGTGCGGCAGTGACGGCGGTGGCGGCGGAGGGAGTTGGGCTTCTCTCCTTCGAAATTCTACCCCCCCCCACCCCCCCCCCCCCACAGGGCAGCCCTATATCGGGTGTTCCAAAAAAATGTACGAGGGCGAATCACTTTGGACGTAAATTGTTTTACTATTGCTCAGGAAATGTTAGCCACAGCACTTGGGGGTGGGGGGAGGGGTTAACAAACGCAGGCCAGCTTTTACAAAGTGATTGTTCGTTTAACAGCCTGAATCGGACATTTGTTACATTCTCTTTGGGTTTTTCGGTAAAGTCACGTAGGTAAAACAATTAATAAAATAAATGAAAACAACTAAATTAAATCACGACGTCTCGGAGGCAACACAAGCCTTTTTACACCTGATGAGGGAGGCTTGTGTTGCCTCCGAAACGTCGTGATTTAATTTAGTTGTTTTCATTTATTTTATTTTATTAATTGTTTTACCTTACGTGACTTTACCGAAAAAACCAAAGAGTATGAATCCTTGCAGTCACGAAAGCTTCAAATCTAGAATTTGTTACATTACCAAATACTGCATTCCAATGGGGAAACATCCTTTCATAGCTTTTACTGCATATCCATGGTTACTCACTTTCTCCTTGCACAACACAGGTCGTGATCATGATTCATTGTGGATTCTGACTCAGCAGAAAACTCTCTCACCTTTCTTAATTCCTTGTCATTAATAGGTGGCTGCAGGAATTGACCAGCATTCTGTCTGCTGGACTACCTTGTACTGTACATACAAATTAATCAATTTATCTTTCAGATGATTAATTTTAAGTATAATACAAGCATCGTTTTGCCGGTCTGATAATAAATCATTTACGATATATACAAATTGTACACCAGTGTACCTTTTGGCTTAAATGTGAAGAGTACAAATGGAACAAAATGAAATCCATTTTTTTATCTAAAACTAAACTCAACAATTTGTATTTTACCAGTTAAAGCCCAATGAGATTTGAGCTCTTTTTCAGAAGCCACCTAGCCACAAATGACAGCTCATCGAAGTGGCTTACATCATGTTTAAATGTACAGCTGCCAATTAATCTAAACGCATGTTTTTAAATGTGGAGGGAAAAACCCAAAGGACCCGTAGAAAATCCATGCGACCACGGTGAGAACATGCAAACTCCAAATATACAGGCATTGTCAGGGTCGGGATCAAACCCACGACCTCCTGTATACCAGGCCAGGGAGATAACATCTCGCCACCATGGCACCCCCTGAGTGATGACGATTTGTCAAATCGCCGAGGGCAAGTATGGATGAGCTGAGACCAAGTTACTTTTGGGAAAACTGAAGGCCACCACCCGATGGTAAGAGAAGGCGTGTGCTTATCACGGCAGCAACAACAAAAAATAGCCGTGACCTCATATCGCTGACTGGCCAGCAATACCTGGCCTTGTATTATTTAAACAGCGCTGCCCTGCAAACACTGTCCCGTTAATGCGTGTTTGTCAAGTGGGGGCCAATAGCCTTCAAACTGCTGCTCACATACAGCAAACTGATCGTGGATCTGGGCAATTGATTCGCAGTGCAAATGCTTACTTCACCCACCAGTGGATGTTAAGCAGTATGGATGACATTCAGTCCACAAATGTCACTGACATTTTTCTTGGCCATCGCAAAACTTTATTGCTTCTGTGTGTTGCGGGTCGTTGGGTTATTTTTGGCCGCCGTTGTGACATATTTCTTTTATAATGTTAACAAAGGTCAAGCCAGGCTCCACATGCCCCTCTCCCAACCACACTCCTTCCGTGGGTGATGTCATCCACCAATGTCCCCACTCAGGCCCACGCAACTGGGCTGGCTTTGGGAAACGTGGCATGCACATCTCATAACACAACTTTAAATGTATTTATTTATCTCCCTTCAAATGTTTCTAGCAGGTGGATAAGACCAGGTTGGAGTGCTTTGGAAAAGCTCAATCATGCAGAGCAGCATACCCATGTGCCTGCTGTGACATTTGGAGTAGAAACATTGACACGAGAAGCATTGGAGAGCATACGTAAGTTAGACTGCTCAGATAAGTAAATGAGCTTAGACAGGACACCTCTGAAAGAAATTTACATCGGTGGTCAACACTAACAACAGCGGCATCCAAACGACGGAAAATTCCCCCACGAGGCGCTCCGTCGGGGAGATGGAGCTATGAAATCGGCTGTGAAGCCGGTGGCCTATGGATTAGTACTGCTTTGGGTGCCCGAGAGAGGGAGATGTTTTGGAGAGGTCTTAATCCAGCAGTGGATTGAGCGACGATGATGAGCAGCGTTGTCATGAGCTGCTCCTTAGCGTTAGCTCTGCTCCACACGGCACTCTCGCGTGTGGTTTCTTTTATGCACGAAACCCCCTTGCAAAATCGCAGTGTCGTTCGCGTCTTTTTTTAACACTATTCCAATTTCCTAAAGTCGTGCACGTCAGTGTCAGATGGCCAATTTCATACGCTCACGCGGCACAAAGGAAACGTCTGTTTTGCCTGTTTAAAAAAAAATGTCTCTTCATGGAGAACGCGTTACCACATTTAAACGCTTTACTAATCATTGCGCTTTGTTCCCTTTCATCACTCATGCTTTGTACACTGCCTATATAAAAACAACGAAGTAATAACTATCTCGTACAGTAGTTAAAAAGTCACGGAAAGAGTGGCTAGTCGCTGCGTAACGCGCACACTCATTCGACCCTTAAATCCATTGCTAATTATACAAACATTAATATTGCGCTCCCCAACGTAATGTTTGGTGGTTTTGGTAACCGATGAATGTTGAGCCATCGATCGCTTGTTGCAATCAAACCAGTTGCTAGGCTACCAGGCGTGGAGTATCTTGCAGAGACGGCGCATTTGATCAGCACTTTTATATACGACTCAACTCGCCAATTACCAATGCCATGGCACGGTTTGTAAACACGAGGCGTGTGGACACCTTTTGCGACATTGCTTTAGCAATTCTTTTGGTCACCCAACCACGAGCATCTTTTCACTGCCGTGGCTCGTCTCTGTACCCCCAGCTTGCAGTTGGCACGCTCGCTCGCTCACATCGGCAACATGCACACCCGCCCCCCCTCCTACCCATGCTGATTCGTGCACATCAGTGGCCCGGGGGAGTAATTGCAACAGTGCGGGCAGACGCACGCCTCTTTAGCCAGTCGATGATGGATTGCAGGTCTTGAGGGTCACTCGATCATACTTCACCACTCTGGCCACGTGGGGGTTGGGATCGTGAGAGAGAGCACAGTCGGCGGGGGAGCACAGCGCAACAATGGATTTCTTTCTGCACTCGCCTCTGCCGACCACCACGTAGCTCCGTAGTGGTCACCTGACCAAGCATTGCGCAGGCTCAAACCTGCTTAGCTTTCTAAAATCTGACGAGATCGGGTGCATTCCGTGTGACTTGGTCATAGGCATTACTCGTAAAATTTGCATACATTTTTTTATGTTCTAAATTCTTACAAACTTCAATGCATTTATCGTGCAAAATAAGAATGTATTTAATTTGGGGAATTGATGCATGTTTGTGTGACAATTTGACGACCTAATCATCAAAGAATAGCGTTTTTGTATTTTACCCAGCAATACCTTGTCAAAGTTTTTGAAAAAGAGTTATATAGCTGAGTGGGCCTTACCTGGTAAAATAAAAAATAGTTTATAGGTTTAGTTTATAGTTTTAAATGTTCTCCGTCACAAGGGTGGTCTATCTGCTAGCTGCACAAGTATCGAATGGAATGTTCTTGTTCTCATCGCAACTTGACCGTAAATATGAAAAATCATTCGAAGTAGATTAAAAAAGACACTTATTTACATTCTTCAAAACTCTGAAATATTCCCTTTGCCAACCTTGAGAGGACAGACAAATGAGTAATACGCATCAAGGGAATACTTTTTGGCTGACCTACACGAGCCTTATTGCGGACTCAAACAAAAAATACCATTTTGTTCCCGACGCCAAAACCAGTTTTGTCTCGAGGACCAGAGTTGAATTTCAAATCTTGCGAGGTAATCCTGTCTTCCCACGGCTTGGCAATGCTTGTGCACACTCAAGTGTCACCGGACTCTCGCTCAGCCACAGAAAAGGTGCTGTAAGGACGTGTACGTTGTTCATTTGCCTTCGCGTTGTTCCAGACGGCACCTGTACCTGTATGTGGCCGTTATAGAAACCCGCTCTCGTCGGTGCACGTGGCTGGGTGTCGGCGTGGGGAGTGCGCTACGCCGACGCTGTGCACACTTGCGAAATGAACAACAAATATATGAAATTTCGATTTAAAGCTTTCGTGACTGCAGGGATTCATCTTCTTGGTTCTTTCGGTAAAGTCACGTAGAAGGGAAATAATAAAATAATAAAACATAATAAAATAATTCTCACGACGTTTCGGCCACAAGACAGACGTGCTTTCGGAGTCCATGTCTTTCCGACAGACCTGTTCTTCACCTGAGGACGGCTGCTTGCGTTGTGGCCGAAACGTCGTGAGAATTATTTTATTATGTTTTATTTTTATTATTTTAGTATTTCCCTTCTACGTGACTTTACCGAAAGAACCAAGGAGAAAACAAATATATTCGTAAAGTTTTTTGTTATTTTAGTCAACGATGACTTTGAAGGAGACACCCATCAGACACAACGATGACATCTGTCCACTAAATACCAAAGCGCGAACAACTTTGACGAGACAAAATAAACTCTTCTGAATGGCGGCTTAGACTTAAGATAATTCAGTATCGTTATGATTATCGACAGCAGTCCGCTGAGGAAGACCCAGCAATGGTAACCGGCGTATATGTAAATCTAAAAAATATGTTACCGACTCTACTGATTGGCTGACCTCATAATGTTGGGGAATAAATATTGAGCGTCACTCGCACCCACATTGTGACTGCTCCAGTTGACTCGACTAAGAGCATCGTTTAATTGGAATCCACAGACTAAGACTCGACTACATTTCCAGAGGTTATCGGCGTCGACTGGACTAAGACATTGACTGAACTAAATAAAAATGCTGACTAAATTAAATAACACTGCTTGGCTGTTAGCCCACTGTGGCTGCGTTGTGGCGCAGGAGGCTTTGTGGATCTTTAAAATAACTTAACGATGGCTCTGGAAAACCAACCACCGCCGCCTTGCGGGCCTTCTCTCGGCACCGGAGCGGATACGACGTGGCTCACAGTCATTGTAGAGTGTACATGGAGTGGTTGTCACCTGCAAGCAACGATAGGACAGGCTGCATATTGACATCCAGCAAGAAAACGACAGCCACTGCTGTCGTCATCTTGATGGCTGTCTGATCAAATGAATTGATAGCCACCGCATGTTATAGGAATTGTGCCCCGAAATTCCTAATTTGTTGTTTTGATTACAAAATACAACACTGATATAAATATTTCTGGGAATGTGTTGTTATTTTTGTCTTTTAATCAAATGCATCCTATTTGTTATGTTGCCGTGTACGCACGGTGAGACGGTTTTGCCTGTGGAGATCTTTTCCACGCCAGTAGGAAGTGGTTGCACAACACTCTTGCAGTTTTCCTTCAAGGGGGGGGGGATTTATTTTGCAACCAACTGGTACGGACTGATAACCTCTGCTGAGGAGCGAGCATTCACTATGACCCTATCCACCAAATAATCCTTCCTAGTTAGGAAACTTCAAATTAACCGTTGACACATCTGTATGTGTTGAGACAATTAAAACGATGTCATCTTGCTTGAGCTTGCGGATTCAAATCCAACATCTTGGCAGCCTGGGATCGGTGCTCCCGGGTGAACATTACCATCCCCTGGCCTCCTGAGAGAACCTTCGATTAGCACAGTTGACTACGTACGGTGTGAAAGAAGTTCACCATGCATAAAACCTTCCACCTAAAGCGTCGTATTTACTTCTAGCTGAGCACACAACAGCGCAAGCTGTTTCTGAGCAACATAATCTTCATCTCGCTCTGCAAAACAAAGCGTGAATCCTATCAACACAACAATTTCACACCAGCATGTCGTTTTAGATGGCGTGCGCACGGGGGTTTGGCTGAAACCTGTTGAAATGAGAGCCGTGGATCAAAGCACGGCTGCCTAATCATACTCTGCATTTCGCCTCGTGTCGTATTCATTCGCTGACAAACCATTGGGGGATTTGTCTCTAAAGCAATTGCCGCACCTCTGATCAGCGTGCTTGGCTACGTACGGTGCGAAAGACGTTCAACATACATATAATTTCCACCCCTAGGCAGAGCACCTACGTTTCTCTATCATATTAAATTATATTCTTGGTTCTTTCGGTAAAGTCACGTAGAAGGGAAATTGTTTTATATTTTTATTATTTTATTATGTCCCTTCTACGTGACTCTACCGAAATAACCAAGAATATGAATCCCTGCATGCACGAAAGCTTTAAATCAAAATATTAAATGATGTTAAACGTAACACAAACACTCGCTTACAATAATAAAATAACACGAGTTTAATTCTGTAAATGTCCACTTTACCAGACAGCGAGTCGAGCATGCACACGCGTACAGCACACACGGCCACGTGCACGTACGTTAACTCCTTTATTTAGAAATCGGCAGCGCCGAATCCTCGCCCCAAAGCTTTTAACTTGTCAATCATAATCCTTTATGCTTCCCCCTGGCCGCAGTTGGTGGTGGAGGGAAGGGCAGTTGTGCCATTAGCACGGTAGTGCCGCCTTCGCTTGGCAAGATGCCCAGGGCCTTTCCCACCTGGCGTTCGTTCACTTCGGAACAATCGACTCCAAGTATCTGTGATGGAAGGCTTTGGGAGTCGCATCGTCATTTTGGAGGGGAGGGCGAGGGGGTGGTGGTGGTTGTCTGAACCGGTCCTGGGTCTCCCCAAGGTCCCTGGCGCGGCGTGTAAACATCGCCACTAGGGAGACAAAGGCGGCCGGGCGTGGTGCTGGCCACCCACCCCCTCGTGTGCCGTGCCAGCCTTCATAGGTGCTCGCTAACAGCAATTGCCCAACAGTCTGTTAAGGCTACACGGGGGATCTTTGTCTTGGTGTATTTGCACGCTTACAGTGGAAGTTTTCACAAAGCGGATTTGCTCCCTCTCGAGTCTGTGGCATACGACTGTTTATGTTGAACACGTGCGTGTATCAGTGGCTGCCAGTTGGCCTTGCCCAGCCTGGTGTTGTTTCCAGATGCCTCTCCTCCGCCTCTTTCGATCCAAACTTGTGTTACAACTCCTGGGCGAGGGGGCATTGCTGGGTTGGAATTGGTCAGGATGGCACCTTAAATAAGGTAAAGCGGCAGCAGCTGCGATTGCCTCCTTCCACCACCGCCGGTGGCAAGGGCCTCAAGATGCCCCTGTGGGAAATAGCTTGCCCTCTTCTTGCTGTCTAGCCGTCTCGACATGTGCCCCATCGACTGCAGCGTTCCTATTCATAGTGCTGGGTTTGGCGGCAGGGCTGGGGCGGTGGAATTGAAAAAAGAACTTCCACCGCTGTATCAGGAGAATGAATTGGCGGAGGAGGGGGTCTCACGTTCTGATGGGTCTGGGTCAGAGGTCGCAACCGGGTACCCGATACCCGTACCCTACCCGATACCCGGCTACCCGTACCCAGCCGGGTACGGGTACCCATTTGCGACACTAGTGCGGCCGGGTACGGGTAAGGAATCAAAACCCGTTTGCGACCTCTGGTCTGGGTGGCGGTACATTGAGTGGGTGGTTTGCTGCGCCGTCTGTGTATATCTGTGTGCGTTTACCCATCCGAATGCAAGAAAAAAAAACACGGTCCATTCCGCGTGCGAAACGCTCCAACGGAACTGGCAAAATGCCCCTTCGTGTAGGAGCCCTCCCTACTACAACACAAATTCTCGACGCTCATTCAGCCTTTGCTTTGTAAATATAGGGACAGCTGCAAGCCGGTTTATTGGCCTTGCGTTGGAGCCACAGGCAAAGCTTGAGCTTTGACCTCCGGCCATAATTTACTGCATCCTTTGTGAGAAGGAATCGCCTGTAGCAAGTTCAAGTTCACACTCTCCGGTCTCTACAAGCCGCAACAGCGCACTGCCCGGGCAGTCTGTGTGTGTCTCTGTTGGTATGGGGAGCGGTGGTGCAGCGGTTAGCGCGCTGCGCTACGAACCTGGCGACCCGGGTTCGATTCCCGCTCACGGCCAACACCCAGTGACGATTATCTGAACCGGTCCTGGGCCTCCCCTAGGTCGAATCAGCCTTAAATGTGTACCTGGTGCGGTGTGTAAACATCGCCACCGGGGAGACAAAGGCGGCCGGGCGTGGTGCTGGCCACCCACCCCTTCGTGTGCCGTGCCGGCCTTTATAGGTGCTCGCTAACAGCACTTGCCCCTACAGTCTGTTAAGGCTATACGGGGGGATCTTTGTCTCTGTTGGTGCGTGCGTATGTGTGTGTGTGTGAGAGAGCACACACACACACATATGCGATGAGAATGCTGCAGCAGAGTAATACGTGGCCACATGAGTTGTGTGTCTGCCGGCGGCTGGGGATGTCAAGCTCGCTAGGAATGTGTGTATGGGAGGTGGGGGGGGGGGGCTGCTGTGAAGGTTGTGAGCGGGAGACCCAGTCGAGCGAACAGCAGAGACAGTGCCGGCGTGACGTGTTCCTTGGTCTCTGTGCACGAGCAGCGAGTCTGCATCTGTGTGAGTCCTGTGTGTGTGTGTGTCCCATCAGAAGTGGAGAGCGGTGGTGCAGCGGTTAGCGCGCTGTGCTACGAACCCGGCCACCCGAGTTCGATTCCCGCTCACGGCCAACACCTGTGATGATTATCTGAACCTGGTCGTGTGCCGCCCCTAGGTCGACTCGGCATAAAATTAGTAACTGGTGCGATCTGTAAAGATTGCCATGAGGAAGACAAAGGCGGCCGAGCGTGGTGCTGGCCACCCACCCCTCGTGTGCCGACCCGGCCTTCATATGTGCTCGCTGCCCCTGCCCCAACAGTCTGTTAAGGCTATACGGGGGATCTTTGTCTTTTTGTCCATCAGTGTGAGTCCATGTCCATCCGTGCGTGTGACCTTGTTTGTCCATCTGTGCGTTACCATCGTGTGCTGCTGAAGTGTGTCTTTGTCTGTGTGTGTGCCTTTCTGTCTGTCCGTTTGTGTGCGTCCCATCTCTATGCGGCAATCGCTGCGTGTCCATCCCTACGTGATTCATCTCGGCCCAAGATGAGATCACGTTGTGATTTGACCACGTTAGCACGCTGTACAATGCGTCCGGGCGTGGCCCTGACCACACCGCCGCCACCAAGCATTTGCTCACAGCAATTGAATCCTACACTTAAAAGGAGGGATGCCAACTCTGACTATGCTTGCAACACGCGTTCCGGTGTGCGTTTATGTGTTTGTGACTCTATAGGGGACCTCCCCCAGAGTGTAGCAGTTAGCGTGGTGCGCTACGAACCCGGCAACGCGAGTTCAATTCCCGCTCACGGCCAACACCAGTGACGATTATCTGAGCCGGTGCTGGGCCTCCCCTAGGTCGACTCAGCCTCAAATGACTACCTGGTGTGGTGTTAAAACATCGCCACTGGGGAGACAAAGGCGGCTGGGCGTGGTTCTGACCACCCACCCCCTCGTGTGCCATGCAGGCCTTCTTCAGTGCTCACTAACAGCACTTGCCCCAATAGTCTGCTAAGGCTATAGGGGTGATTTTTGTCTTTGTAAATGTAGGGAATACAAACCCCACTTGATAGGCGCTCATTAGCAACACTACTGCAGCTCAGCCAGACTGAAGAGGGTTCATATCCAACTCTGTGTGTGCGCACGCGAGTCCAACATGTGTACGTGTGTTCTGGCATGTAATTATCCATTAATTCCTCCTATAAAATCTCTCCTTGCATTCATGGTACATGCATCGAATCATGGCAAGTCAGGATCTATTCCATACAACGTATGCAAATAATATGCAAGTTATATACGATGTTACATTTATGCAAATGTGCGTGAAAAAAAATGTACACATGGAAAAGAGCATTTGTGAAAAAAAATATTTTGAGGACAGTGTTCTTTTTCAGAACAGTAGAAAGCAAGATGAAACCATGAGAAATCCCACTTGAGTGTTGAATTGATTCACGATCCTGAATCGAGTCAAGATCCCGAGTCACAGGCGAGGGTGGGAGAGCTGCATCGTCGCCGTGCCCGCCGGGAATGTGTGCACGGGACCTTTTTCCCCTCATTCAGTAGCGCCATGGGGCCATCGCAGCAGAAGCAGCAGCAGCGTTATTTATCCTTCAATGGGCGGCATTGGCAGTGCATTTGGCCACGGTTGGCCTTGAAACGCGCCCCGTCTTACATTGCAGCCCCGCATTGCGTCTTCCTGCAGCCACCCCACCCCACCTCCAGCCCCTGGCTGCTTGCTGTTTGTTGCTGGCATCGCGAGCAGGGAATCCGGCCGGTGGGGTAACCAAATTCTATTTAAAAACTATTTTTTTTTATTTTACCAGTTAAGGCCCACTGAGCTATGTAGCTTGTTTTTTCACAAGCGACCTGGCCACACATGGGTAGCTCAGCGAAGTGGTTTTATCACGTGGACAAGTATAGCAGCCAAATACTCTAAACGCACGTTTTCAAATGTGGAGAGAGAAATCAGAGGACCCGGAGAAAAGTCCACGCGACCACGGGGGAGAACATGCAAACTCCAAATATGCAGCCGGCGTCAGGGTTGGGATCGAACCCACGGCCTCCTGTAGACCGGGCGAGGTAGTTAACATCTCTGCACCATGGCACCCCATCGCTGCCGCACAGGTGCCCATCCTGTAGCGTGATCGTTTAAACGCACAGCAAGGATGGGGCTGGAGTTGGTGGCACGACACATTGTGAAACAAACTTTCATACAATCTGCCTTTGCCTGCCGTACAGAAATCTCCTCTCACTGTCATCCACCCCCTTGTAGGTGTGTGTGTGGGGAAAGGCTACGATTTTTGTGCAGTCCCTTCCAGCAAGTGTGGAAGGCTGGTATATCACCGTCGTCGTTAGGTGAAGACTTGCACATTCACAAGAGAGTTACTGCCACAGATCAAGTCGGCGCACGCGAGCAATGGGTGCGATTCGATTAGCACGGTTGGCTACGTTCCATCATAGGTACATCCATAAGAATTTAGAAGGGCGATAAACTTTCATTAGCGGGGTTTTCAAGTTTAAAGTTTCATTTATTAGGTATAGCCCTGTGAGCCATTCGGCTCTTGAATCGGGTGCAACCGCAACAAACAAAAACAAAAACATGAACAAGAAAACATCTTAAAGTGACTAAGTGCAAACAGAAAATCCAAGAAAAGACAGCAAAATATTGCAGAAAAAGCACCGTACACCAACACTGTGTTGGGGGAGCTCGTCCCCTCCGACCACCACCACCACCACCCCCACGCTACGGGGCTGGGCGAGGAGCAGGTCGTGTCGAACCGACCTGTGCTAAGAGACCCCCCCCCCCCACCGCGACTGCCGATGGCAGTGACGCCAGCGTGGGTGCGTGCGTGGAGTCTCTCGTCCGGCCCCTGGGGGTGCGTGCCATGACGTGAGCGAGGTTACATTCTGTTACCCGCAAATCGCCCGTGTTTAAAAGAACACACAGCAACCACGCAGACACGTTTTTCCGGGTGGACGGGTAGCTTGAAGCAGAAATGAAATAATGTGTGGATTTGTCTTAATTGATTTGTTGTCTTGGCAGCTGGCAGATGTATTTTTGGAGTGGACGTATTTAGTTATTTCTTTGGCAGAGCAATGTAGATGAATTGAGTCACGATGTTTTTTTACGTGAAAAAAATTTAACCACGGTGATTTTTTTCGAGTTATAACTTGGTTTGTCGAGCATCAGGACTCGCACACTTATGAGGTCGTGACTTTGATTCTCAGCCGAGGTCCACTACGCCCCATCATCACCACCACCACCTACCTTTGCTACCATCGCTATCACCGCCATCAGATGTTATCACTACTGCTACAAAAATCATGATAACCACAACCACTATTATCACCGTCACCACAATGTCAAATCGGTATACATTTTTAAAAGTAGGACATTGATTATTATTCATTTTCTCTACAACTTTTATTCAAATCTAAATGGAGAATTGTAAAACTCAGCGTGGTTTCTCGTTATCTTACCTGACCTAGTGACATGGACGCCACTTGGGGAGACTGTGTCACGGTGTTTGACCTGTGGCGAGACTGGTCGCCACCATGGGAATGTGGAATTTCCTACTGCTGGCTTAAATCCATTGATAAAAATTATGCCCTTCCACTCGATGTATTTGTGAGCATGGGAACTCCGTGCTTTATGAGACAAGTAAGACACATTCCTACCTTTGTTGAGCGAAGCACTGGTGAAACGACACTCGTTTTTCCTCCGTGTATAATGATAATTTCCTGGCACATTCGCTGATTGGAAATATTTGCGAAACTTATTTACCACATAAGTCACCTCTCCAACATGTTCCTTGTCGAAGAAACAATCATAACAAATTTCACATGTGATTTTTTTAAATGAACATTGTTACTCAATGTATGTGTATTTTTTGTTGTGTGTGTGTTACCACGTGTATCCTTTTCCATCCCCTCTTTAAGTTGAACCCTGTCAACACTGCATGTCGTATACTGGCGATAGACTTTGACGCTGGTGTATATATATATATATGCTATTGAAAATAATTATCCCTGTCATAGGAATGTGGATTTTCCACCACTGGCTCTCGACTGCCAGTGGAGATAAGCACTGTTTTACTGGTAGGAACCTCCTGGTTACACCAGCCCACAGGGGATTATTGTGTCCGTCCGTCGTGCATCCAAAAATGGGCGGGGTGGGGCTGGGTGGAGAGGGGAGGGTGGGGAAGAGCTGGGTGGGGAGGGGCTGGGTGGGGAGAATGGGGCTGGGTGGGGGGTGGCAGGGGTGGGGCTGGGTGGGAAGGGGCTGGTCACCCCGTGGTGCCCTTATAAAACTCAACGTTTAACCTACTTATGCTGGCTTGTGCCTGCCCTCACAGTCGGCCATATTTGCGGAATACACCACGCCGCCGTTGACCCTGGCCATTGACCGAGCAACCCAACGTTCCTACCAACTCCCCTCCACAGGAATGTGTTTTTTTTCATCCCCCAAAACTTTCTTCCCGGTGTGCTGTCGGCGTCATGAGACAAACGCGTTTCCATTCGGAAACTATGCAGCTGCCAGCGATTCCATCACCCTGCCCTCAGAGACTTCACAGAACGTAGTCATAGGTGACGGCGCTGAGACCCGTCGGCTCCCTAAACCTGACGGGCCGGTTTACTAACGCGTTCCGCAAACTCAGATCTGAACGCAGGATCGCTGCGGTGCTGTCCTCACGTCGCATGTCAATGCGTGTATGGCTGAACTTCTTTCAGACCGTACATAGCCAACCGTGCTAGTCAGAGGTGCGGGGTGAGTTCTCAAGATTCTTCAACTTTTGAGTGATGGTGCAGTGATCAGCGCGCCGTGCTATGAACCCATTTGCCTGAGCTAATGTCCCTGTCACGGCTAACGTCAGTTGTGAGTGACATCCAAAGCGGGCCCTGGCTTCCCCCTGGGCCACAGACATACCTTGAGGCCCCGGGCTGAAGTACTCGGCCACCATCTCACGTGATGCCACCATATTTAGAGGTAATAAATAAATAAGACAGGCCTGTTGTGGCACCGTCTTTTGTGAAAGGCCTGGGGCAAATTTTTACTTTTGCACCCAGGCTCTGGGCAGCCAACCCCCACTGACCAGTGCGGTGAACGAACTTCCAACAGCCTCCATGACCCGACAGAGCGCGGGGAGAGAGCGGCCTTCACGCAGCAAAAGGGAATTGACAAAGGGCTCCCAATGAGTTGCAGCGGTGAGCATAACGCCGAGCTAACCGCGCGCCACGGTACGTCCCCTCGCGCAGGTGAACTTCGTGATGTGCCAGCTGCTGGCACTGGCGATGGCGTTCTTCTTCCGCCTCTACCTGCACCCGAGGGCGGCGAGCGAACGTGTGCGGCACGGCCTGGCCACGCTACTCGGATCGTACTTCGCTATCTTCTGCTTTGGCTGGTGAGTGACAGAGCGGTGGGGGGGGGAGGTTGGATGAGTGAGGCGAGTGAAATGGGGTGGGTGGATGGACTGGGGCAGTGTTTGAGAAACTAAAATCTTTTTTTTTATTTTACCAGCTAAAACTTACTGAGCTATGTAGCTCTTTTTTAGAAGCGACCTGGCCACAAATGATAACTCAACGAAGTGACTTATGATCACGTGGAAAATTACAGCAGCCAAATACTCTAAACACGTGTTTCTAAATGTGGAGGGGAAAACCGGAAGACCCAGAGAAAAATCCACGTGACCACGGGGAGAGAGACACGCAAACTCCAAATATACAGCAGGCATCAGGGTCGGGATTGAACCCACGACGTCCTGTATACCAGGCGAGGTAATTAACATCCCGCCACCATGGCACCCTAGGTGGGAAGTAAGATTGGGTGGGAAGTCGGTAGGGGATGAGTGAGTGGGTGGGTGTGTGTTGAGTAGGTGAGTGGGTGGGTGACTGGGTGTTGAGTTGGTGGGTGGGTGAAGCCAGGGGTGGGTGGGTGGGTAAGTGAGGCAGTGATTGAATGGGGAATGGAATGTGTGAATGGATGAGTTAAGTGGATGGGCAGATCATTGAGTGTGTGAATTTGAGTAAGTGAATGGGTGGGTCATGAAGTCAGTGTTTGAATTGTTGAGTCAACGTGTGTGTCAGTGGATGAGTGAATGTATGGGTGGATGGGTGAGTGAAGCTGTGGACAAAGTAATAGTCAATAAAACTAAACTGAACTATTTTATTTACCAGGTAAAGCCCACTGAGATTTTTTTCAGATGGCTCATCGCAGTAGCTATTATCATCACACGTGGGAATTTATAGCAGCAGCTAAATAATCAAAACACGTTTTAAATTGTGGAGGGCAAAACTGGAGAATCTGGAGGAAAATCCACGTGACCACGGGGAGAAGAATGTGCAAACTCCAAATACAGAAGACATTTGTACCATCTCAGATGGGGGGAAAAACATTAGTGCTACCAGTTTTCTTTTGTCCAGTATAAGTCAAGAGTATGATAACTCACTCATGTCTCTAGGTTATCAGGTTGTACCAATAAGTAAGTGAAAGGCCATTTCGGGGCCCTTAACTGCGATTATGGGAGTGCTTGAGTGAATGAGCTGAGCAAGCGAGTGCGTAAAGCAAAACAACTTGAACTATAACTTGCAAATATTTTCATTACAGTAACATTAACGGCTACTGTTGCTGCTGTGCAAACCACATTAACAAACTCTCCTTTGGAGAACTTAATAATGAACATCATTGGCCTCCTTTCCGCCCAGACAAAGGGACACATGATTTCAGTGCAAAAAAAAAAAGCGGCAATGGTATTTTAGGGCAGGATGTGTGCGCGCTCAAGTCTGGCAGGAGCTGTGGCCAGGATGATGGGAAGGGGAACCCCGTTGGAACCCCAGGAGTTGCGAGCCAATCATAGGGGTCGTCTCTGCCCCCCGCCCCCTCTAAAGGATTTCCTCTGAAGGAGCCCAGCATCGGCAAGGCCTTGCGTGCGGTTTCCGAACCGCGCAGCGACGCTTCCTGCCACCCCCCCTCCCCGCACCCCCTGCCGCCCCCATCTTTCCCCGCTCTCTCGCTCGCTCACTCGTTCGCTCCGTGCTTTTAGAATTCTTCCCCCAACTGCTGCGCCTTTTGGCAGCCTGCTTGGTTGTGATGCTCGTGCCATTATCTCCCGTGCCGCGCGCGCACCCACAGGGTTGCGTTGCTGCGTTACGGCTTTCAGGGACGTCGGCTGCCAAGCCCTGCTGTGACTGAGCGGTGCCATTTATGCCGCTTGCGGTTTTGAAATTGAATAATGCGGACAGAAGGGGTGCAAATATTTTTTAGATTGTTTTAATTCAATTGCCTTTAATTTCAGCGTGTTTGTGTCTTGTGCAAATATTCGTTTCCCCTTTATATCTAGCAGGGTCTGGTAAAAAATATTTTCAGCATGCATCACATTCATAATAGTTGAGATGTGAACCGCCATCAATGCTGTCGACTCCATGCTAAAGTCCAGGCTCAAGATTTTCCTTCGTTCAACTGTTCACTGTTTCCATGCAGGACCTTGACATGGAGTTGCATATAGGGGCTGCATAAATATACCTGCGTGTTCTACCATTGATTGAAGAAGCTGTAAGCGATTCCTGACCACGGCTCACATCAGTGGCGATGTATGTCAGAACTGGTCCTGGTCCTCCCATAAGTCGACTAAGATTTAAGTGGTGCAGTTTGTTGTCCTCCCCCCATACCTCCGCTTAACACGCTAGGCTATGTACGGTGCGAAAGACGTTCCACATACATACGTAATCGTCAGCACTGGGGAAACAAAGGTGGCCAGCCACGATACCCGCATCACCGCCTCTTCGCGTGCTATGCCGTCTCACAGCACCTGCCTGAACATTCTGTGTCTCTCTTGTGCGGCGTGCACAGGTACGCGGCTCACTTCTTCGTGCAGGTGATCGCCAGCTACGCCATCATCGTCCTCGTGGACACCCGCAACGTGCACAAGTATGCTCGCCGAACAGTGGGGGACAGCCACCCCACTACCCCGCCCCCACCACAATCTCACCCCTCGCACCATGCTGCCCAGAGCCTGATAAATAATGTAATCACGTTCACCATCTCACACCGGGTTTGCCGTTGCTGGTGGCTGCCTGGAAATCCTCGGAAGTGCCAGATCGCCACGCACGTTTGTTTCCATCTGTAACAAATAAAAATTGCCTACGGCCTCGTCGCCCGGAAATGCCTCCGATCTCATGAGATCTGCAATGCAAAGCAGGTTTGTAGTCTGTGCCTGCGAAACGTCGTACTCAAATTGTAAATGTTGTGGCTTCAACACACCGGTGGGCTAAAGCAGTGAACTATTTGTCTTTGTCAACGTGACACATTTTTACTGATTGGCCGTGTCGGGTGGTGGAGGGTTACGACACATTTATAAATAAATGCGATCTAAACCCAAAAACGTTGATTATGAATAACATTGGTCGCGAAAGCCTACGTGTTAAACGGTGAGGTATGGTCAAACACTGCCAGTTGTGACGGGGAGGTCCTGTTCTCGCAGGGAATTCACAAAATGGCTTCATATTTCCTTCCAAGTCGTTGCTCTGTGCTAAATTAGAAAAAAAGGCGATGACAAAAGAGCTAGCCGTCTTAGTAATAGTGCTCCAGTATCATAATGATAGGGCCATAGATTTTCCTGGGGTTTTTAGATTTACAAGTAATGCTTTTTTTCTGACGAGGGTTAGTGCCAAGGTGAGTTCAAGGCCATTAAGAGGACTAAGGGGTTTTTTTTAGAGTTAGACTTGTAGCGATTAGAAACGGTGCCTAGCATTGGGTAACCCCCACCATGCGTTTTGGCCCAAACAAAATACACGTGTTTTCCAAAAGCAGAGCAGCAGCACGTTGCAGACCGACCTCGGCACAGACCTTGTGCCAGATCTGACTGCCAGGGCCAACCCTCGAGTTGTATTTCAGCGAGTAAACGTCTCGCTGTGTGTCAGGAGAGGGAGAGATGCAGTTCAGTTGGCACAAGCTGGCGCTTCCGACGATTTCTAATGCCAATGAATGCCACTGCCTCCACAAACGCCACACCCTGTCGTCCTCACGTCCCCTACACGATTGCCTCTTGTGGTCTGTCACTAGGGAAACACGTGGCAATGCATGCGTACACATTGCTAAGCGTATGTATAAACAAAGACAAAGACTCCCGGACACCCTTAACAGACTGTTGGGGCAAGTGCTCTTAGCGAGCAGCACCTATCAGCGCCAGCACGGAACATGTCGGTGTGGGTGATCCGTACCATGCCCAACCGCCTTCGTCTCCCGAGTGGCGATGTTTACATACCGAACGAGGTACCTATTTGAGGCTGGTGTTGACCGTGAGCAGGAATCGAAATCGAGTTGCCGCGTTCGTAGCCCAGCGCGCTAACCGCTCCACGACCGCTCCCCGGAATATGCATAAACTCGCACACGTGCACGCACAAACTCAGTTCAGTCCATTGGCAATGTGTTGTCATGCTCAAACCTGCCCAGCGAGGTCCCACCACTATCGCCATTCCTAATCCAGTGGTGGAAATTCCTCATTACTATGACAGGGACTGGTCCTGAATAGATTTCTATCTTATGTGTACAATTTTGTACGCACCGCTTAACCTAAATGTGGACTTTATGCAAGAATGTATTCTCTCCTGCGCGATTCAGTTGCACGCATCGCGAGCCTAAGAATTTGTTCTCAACGACGAATTGATACGTTGGTCAAGAATAACAACGGATTGGCAGCTAAAGGAATCGACTGCTTCTGAGAGGACGTCTAATGAGTTGATGGACCAGTGAGAAATCTGCTCGTGCGCTGGTGCTCAGTGAATTATTACATCGTAAGAATGTGAGAGATGGTCAGTGGCTTTGGGAAGCCTTCATCCAGCAGTGGATTAGCCATGGCTGATGATGACAATGATTAATTGATGCATGAAAAACCTGTATCCAGTGTCTATAAAGTTACGCAAATCTGGTCGTACACACAAACATAGCTTCCGGATTATAAAATATACCACTGTCTATTTCCTTAATTGCATGGGTCAAGAGCATTTCCTGAAATCCACAGAATACGGTAAATCTCTGCGTTGCTAATGCTAACCTCGGCCCATGGTGCGTGTGTCTGTGCATCAGTAGATACACCTTCATCTTTGCGATGGGCTACCTGACCGTGTGCCAAATCAGCCGAGTCTACGTTTTCACCTCGGGGGTGTTCTCCACCGACTTCTCTGGGTGAGTCTCGCAGGTCCAAATGGATTCGTGGTGATCAATCAAACGTCGCGAGTGCAGCAATGAGAGAGGTCTTTTGGCGGCGCGCGTCCTCACATCCAGAATTTTCCTGCGTTGGGGAATGATGCTCGTTGGCAGTATGACAGCACTCTGAAGGCCAATTTGGAAACATACCTAGTTTAATGGAGCCTACCTTGATGCCAATGGTATTCCATAGCAATATGAAAAAGGCACTATAGAAAGGTCATTAATGATTATCATGATGATAATCATGATGATAATCATTGTGATGATGATGATAATAATGACTGCACGGCGGTTTACTAAAATGAGATGGTATTGCCCTGTGCTGTGCCATAGATATTTAGTAAACACATAAGCGTGGACGTTTTGTTGCCATATTTAAGTATGGTGGTGCCACAAGAATGATCCTTCAAACATTGGCAAGATTAAATTCTAACGAGGCACGATCTGACTCGGTGCCATCCCTACACCACTCTTTGGACCACTATCCTCATGATTCCTATCTCTCCACATCCCTCCCGACACCACACATCTGCCTCGCGGGTTGGGTTGCGCCATGATGTCATGTTACCCGCACAGCGACTGGTTAGCCGACGTGCGATGACGCACTGTTGACCCCTGCGAAGGTGTGGCTGGCAGCGGCCGGTACGCTCGCAGGCGTCCGAGATGATAGATAATGTGCCTTGTACTGCCGCCTCCACGGGCATGACGGTCGTTACATTCGGACAAGTTCATGCGTGTGTGTGCGTGCGTGCGTGTGGGTGGGTGGGTGTGTGCGTGCGGGCTTTTGGGCGGAGCGGTAGTGTCGCGGTTAGCGCGCTGCGAACCCGGCGACCCGAGTCAGATTTTCGCTCACGGCCAACATCAGTGACGAGTATTTGAACTGGTGCTGGGCCTCCTCGAGGGTGATTTAGCCTCAAATGAGTACCTAAGGTGAAGTGTAAACATCGCTACTAGGGAAAGAAAGGCCGCCGGACGTAGTGCTGGTCACCCACCCCCTCGTGTCCTGTTCCGGCCTTCATTGGTGCTTGCTAACAGCACTTTTCTCTACAGTCTGTTTAGGATATATGGGGGGTCTTTGTCTTTGTATGCACCCGCGCGTTGGTGCATCTTGGACTCAGACTTGGAACTCGCTAATTTCTTCTTTGTCGCTGGATTTTCATTCAGCGGCAAATCAATCGCTTGATCCCACTGGAGCTTCCAAAATATATGCTTGGCTCTACTTGCTAACGATGAATCAGAAATGTATCTGTGGTGGTTTTTGCTTCTGTTATCTTGGCTCCCTTCTCATCCTCCCTGCCTTGTCCTCATCAACAAATACAGCCTTGTGTCTCCGTATTCGATCAATCTTGACACAATGGGAGGTCACTCCCTCTCCTGTACTGCACACACAGCACAGAATGGCCTTCCTGTATTCTCATCTGTACCTCCCATGTTCGAAGAAGGGCAACTTTTTATCTTCTATATGTTTGCGTTAATCTTTTCCTTTACGCCTTTTCTAAAAGTCTTCCGTGTATGTTATTATTTAATTTGGTTACTTTATGATATTCACGCTGTGAAATTAAGTTGTGCCTTTAACAGCAGCACACGCTAACCACTGAGCCAGTTTTCACAAAATTGCTATTTCAGTTCGTGTGGCCTTATGTGCCCACGAGATCTAAATGTTACCTCGGCATATCAGCAGTTGCTTTTCTAACGTTATTCCTGAGCAGGGTGGTTAAACAGCAGTCCGTAAGCCAGCAATGGCCTGCCAATTTATGGGCCGCCAAGACAAATTTGATACAGATTATTGAGGTGAAAGGTACAAAGACAATAGTTAGAGATGGGAGAGCCGTATACGAGACATGCAGGCGAGTGTGATAGAAGTGACATAGAGAGATGAGAGACCTGGAGGTAGGAGGTGAATATTAGTGAGCACATGTACGGATGTTGACATCACAATGACATGTGACGTCAACATATGGCATAATATGGCCACAAGTACATGACAACTAAAATATGTGGCCTGGTGGACAATATATTTGCATTATTGTGTGGCTGCTGTAAAAAAATAGAATATGGATGTTAATTGGTTCTTTACCCTTCTATCTGGCAACAAAACTGACACCTTTTTGCAAGGAGTCATGTTTGCATAGACCGCAATACCTGCAGTCATAATACAAACAAAAGAACATAACTCTGATAATGTGCACTGTCCTTGAAGTTGATTGGTCCACACCCGAGACAGCTTTCCTTCGAGCCTAGTCTCATATGGGTTGGACCAGATGACGCCAAAAGGCGCACTAATGCGTAAAGAACCAATTATCATATTTTTACTGGCAAATGAGGTCCCCATAGTGTAGAATATGGATGTTGTGGACACTTTTTACACCTCCCATCCTTCATAACGATGTCGTCTTTTTATAATGTCCTCTCTGACTCTTCCCCTCACCTCTGCTTGTCCTTCAGCCCCATGATGGTGATGACACAGAAGATAACAAGCCTGGCTTTTGAGATTCATGATGGTAAGTTTAAAGGTCAGCCCTGTTTACAGCAGTGATCCGGCACTGCTGAGATTCTGTGTTCGAACCCAGGCAGCTATCCTTGATTAAGCAGAGTTTTCAAGAGCAGTAAGTTCGTTGATTATTTCCGCCACTTAACTCATGAACTGCAGAGAAACAAATATAACGTGAAATTTGGATTCTCACTTACTTTTGCATAAGTTCCAGAATAAAAAAAATATACTTTCAATTTAATTGCCATCCAATGAGAATCTCTGGAGCATTTCTTTTAAAAAATTATTCGAGAATTTTATTCTCAAGAATATTTTATTTCTTTAAAAATGCTTTTTGTACTTAGTTTTGTTGTCCTTCCCCTGCGCCTTCTGTTAGCACGGTTGGCTATGTATGATGCGAAATAAGTTCAACATATGTACAGTAGAACCTCTGGTCACGAACGCTTCTGACCACGACCAAATCGGGTTCCGACCAAAAAATTCACAAAAATTTTGAATTTGGTCACGAACACAAACTCGGGTGGCGATCAAACACGGCCGCGGCCGATTTCCCCTTCCGCGCCATTTTTTTGTAAGCGCCAAATTTCTTGTTGTTTGTTTACAGTTATGTATATAACTTTTGTTAAATAAAATTCCTAGTACGAAAATCGCTAACATTAAAACCCGTTAATCTCTTCTCGCATCATTTATACGATGATGCGGTGAAGTAAACGTTCATACGATATTACGGTGAATGCTTCCAAAAACAATACTGTACCCAAATATTACCGTTAACTTACTTTCAATAGAAACATGAATTGCTCGTACGAATATTCTCTCTCTCTCAGAATCGACCAACTTATGTAGCAGACGAAACAATCATCTTGTTGAACGATTCTAAACCTTGACGCGCCAATGTTAGTTTTCTCCGTTGTTCAGGTTTTCTCAGTGTTATTCAATGTGTTTACATTTAGTTTACTATTACACTGTGAATTCTGTGGCATAATTAACTATTTTTGTGCTTAAAAATCTTTAAAAAACAATATGTATATACAGTTCGTAGGAGTCTGGAACGGATTAATCATATTTACATACAATCCAATGGGGAAATTAGGTTCGAGTCACGACCAAATCGGGTTGCGACCAAAGTTATGGAACGAATTATGGTCGTGACCAGAGGTTCTACTGTACATGCGAGCAGGACACAAGCGGGAAATTGCAGCGCGCCTTGTGCGCGTGTCACGGGAAATAGCATAGTCACCGTCACCACCGCTAGGCAATGGTCGCTACGCACATGGCCTGTAATGGAAACTCGTGGAGACGAGTGTCGGTGGATCGCACGGATGTTGTGAAACTCGCTTCCCATGGGCGTCGAGGTGCCATACCCTGGCTTGCCAGGAGACGGCGGTACAGCAAAGTGTGGACAAATATCTTCTGCTGCTTTCTGTATGGGATACTACGTTGCCCCCTCGCACGGGTGGGTTTTCTTCGGTTGCTGTAGTTTCCCCCCACACGTATAAACAGTAATTAATTGATCTTCTTGGTTCTTTCGGTAAAGTCACGTAGAAGGAAAATAATAAAATAATAAAAATAAAACATAATAAAAATAATTCTCACGACGTTTCGGCCACAACGCAAGCAGCCGTCTTCAGGTGGAGAACAGGTCTGTCGAGAAGGCAGAAAACTTCGGCAATTGTTGGCGCTGGTTCACCTTCCAGCTGTGATTCCTCTGCGATTGTGAGATGAGATTTGCACGAATGGCGCTCTGTAAAACTAAACATTATTATATTATCTTCTGCAGGCTGTTCTGTAACACTGCTCTGCCAGAGTTCAGAATCGAAACGTCTCTTTTAAGACACAATGCCGGGAACACAATGCCGGGAACACAATTTGAATGAAATTGTGGAAAATGGAGAAAGAAAATGTCGGCTCCATTTTTTGTCTTCACCCGTGAATACTTCACAGAGTCTCAAAGACGTTTTCTTTACACTCAGAATGTTTGCCTCGCTTCCTTATTGAGTATTTTTTTTGTAGTTGAGAAATCCCTGGCATATCAGATGGGAATCTCCCAAAGTGAATGCAGCAACACCCCGACTTACCCCTTTGACGTCGTTTAGCAAATACGTCGTCATTTTGTGAACACCACTTCCCAATTTGCGGTGCCTCGGCCCACACTCACGTCACTGACAGCATCATCATTCATCCTTTCTCGTATCGGTCGCCTCTCAGCCTTTGCTTCCACCTACCCTGTACGTAAACTACTTTGTGTCGCACATAAAGAATTGTACTTTCCTGTAGAGTAGAATATATTATGTATGTGCTGCATTTTTGGTGATTTGTTTTATTGTGCACTGTATCTTATTGTACTCTGTATAATTTGTGTTAAAGTTTACTGTTATACACTTGTGTTTGGTACAATATTTGTAGTCATTTAGTAAATTAATATAACGTTGTCGGTACGTCCAGGATGAAGGCGTGTGCACTAACACACAGCTGCACAGTACCCTCCGTTGTGTTCGTTTTCGCTCTCGTTGCGTGCGGACTACGTTTTGCTTTGACTTACGTCATTCCGATGTTCATCGTCGCACGTTTCGGGAACGCATCGTCCGACGTAGACCGGGGTTACTGACCGTACCCCTCGACACACGCGCCACACGTGCGCCTGCGTGTCATTGCACGCAAGTGCTCGGCAGCCGTGGAGTGCACAGCGGGGCTGTCGTGCCCAGCATGTCAGGCAGCGCCTCCCCTCCCACTCTGTACGTGTGTCGATGGCAATTCACTGAGATTTAAATGAAAACATGCAGCCAGGTTTTTCAACACCAGGCAAGAAAGGCCGGGCCTGATGGTAGGCCTCACCCACACCCCTGTACGAAATGATGACCATTATGGGTGCTCGCGAATAACACGTTCCAAAATGGTCTAACCAGGTTCACTAAAAGGTAATTGGCCTCAGTGTGTGTGTATGCGCTTGTGTGTCTCTGTACCTTTGTGCATTTGTCTTTGCATTTCTCTGTGTGTGTGCTTGATTGTATTTTCATCATTGTGTGTGTGTCATTGTTTCTTTGTTTCCGTTTGGATTAGTGGTACAATGGTTTAAGCAATAGCCTCCAATCCATGTGAGCCAGGGTCAATTCCTCACTGTCCTCATCAATGGCAATTGGAATCTGAACCTGGTCTGCCTTTCCCTTAGGTCCACCCAGACTACAATGAGCACCTGGCCTTGGTTAGTGCCTGCTCACAGGATTTGTGTGTGTGTGCGTGCATGCGTGCGTGCGTGCCACCAGGCATGATTAAAGAAGACCAAGATCTTACGGTGGAACAGCGGAGATTGGCCTCAAGGTGAGACCATAACGCACGCACATACAGACACGAGTGCTCACGAATCCACACGCGTGGGCGTGCACACGTTGGTATTCCTGCATGCAAATTCAAAGGAGATAATGAACCGCAGTGTTGCTCTGATTTGGCTACGTTCGGTTACTCGGCTTTTCCAGCCTACTCATAGATTCTCTACAAAGGGTTATGGAGCAACTGAAGGATGTGTGAAGCCTGCTTCACTGCCTTGCCTCGTGAATATGTGCATATGCACAAACACGTTGTGCGGCATCTGTACTTGATTGTGTGTGTCGTGCACATATCTTTAAGAGAAGACCACCGGCCACTTATTTCTGCGCCCTTGAAATATTATATCCACCCGTTGGTCCATCTGATAAGTTTCAAGCAACACGCAAAAATGTGTAAGAAAAGCACACCGCCTCTGTGCATTATGCAAAAGCCACCAGCATTTCCTGAAGATGTACGTTATGGTCCTCGTTAATTATTAATTAAGTATTGTTGATGGGGTTTTGCATAAACATAAAAGGCCAGGTGTTTTTTTTACACGTTTTTGCGTGTTGTTTAAAATTCACGGCTTTCCAGCCTGCGCTATTACCATGGTTACGATGTTTTTCTTATCATTTACAGATTGGACGATTGGTCCATTTCAGAACCCCCTCGCTTTTTATCACAAAACCAGTCGCTACAAATATTTCTACAAGGCTTACCGACACACATTCCCAGATATGTATCGTCTATTTCTGAAAATTGGCAATAAAATACTTTTAAATGTTGTTTTTTATTTAATGGGGTTTTTTCTGCATGCCGATGTGATTGGTGTACGTCTGTTAGAATGCGAGTACTTGTATGTACGTTGAATTTCTTTCGCACCGTACATAGCCAACCGTGATAATCGTGTCCCAAATACATTTTAACATACATTTGCATGTTTCCCCACAGAAATGCGCTTTGGAAGGTTCCCCTGCAGTGCCTGAGACTGTCTGTAGAACGTAGAATAACACAGCTCGGTTTTTTTTCTTTTTCTCGCAGGAGACTGCCGACTCTGCTGCAGTTTCTCAGCTTCAACCTGAACTTCCTGAGCATCCTCGCAGGGCCCAGCAGCTCCTTTAAGGACTACACGGCCTTCATTGAGGGCAGCCATTACAAGGGGTGGGAGCGCAGTGGCGTGTGCGGCCGGGAGAACGGCCCCCTACATGAGCCATCGCCCGCGGTGCGCACCTGCATGTCCCACCCACCAGCCCCTGTCACTGCCGCCCCCATTCAACTGCCACTGCCGCCCCCTTCAACTGCCACTGCCGCCCCCCCTTCAACTGCCACCCCCTTCAACTGCCACCCTCTTCAACTGCCACCCCCTTCAACAGCCACCCCCTTCAACTGCCGCCCCCTTCAACTGCCACCCCCTTTCACCTGCCGCCCCCCCTTCAACTGCCACTGCCGCCCGCTTCAACTGCCACCCCCTTTCAACTGCCACCCCCTTTCAACTGCCACCCCCTTTGAACTGCCGCCCCCCCTTCAACTGCCGCCCCCCCATCTACTACTGCCCCCCTTGAACTGCCGCCCCCTTCAATTGCCGCCACCCTCTTCAACCTCCACCCTTTTCCACGGCGCCCTTCTCTTCCTGTTGTCCCCTTCAGATGTTTCCCAGCCACTGCCACTGAATGTCGACACTGTCCTTGAACCTGCCCAGCCTTCCCACCCCCGCAACCGCCACCCCCACAACTGCCAACCCATCTAGCTGCTGCCCTCTCAACTGTCATCCCGTTAACTGCCACACCATTTAACTGCCATTTCCTCAATTTCTATCCAGTCTCACTTCTACCCCCGGGCACTACCACTTCCCTCGTCTGCCCCATTCCCTTCAACAGCACCCCCCCCCCCACCTCAGCTGCCATTACCTCAATCGCATTTCCTTCCACCTTATTTCCCATCACCCCCTTGGTGCATTATGCTGGTTCTTATATTTGCTTACGAGCAGCACGTGCCGCTGTGAGTCTGCGAATCTCAACGGAAGGTTGGGGTCTTTATGTGCATGCGCGCGTGTGTGTGCGCGTGTGCGCGATTCTGGGCCTCCCCTAGGTCGACTTAGCCTCAAATGAGTACCTGGTACTCACCACTGGGGAAAACAAAGGCGGTCGGGCATGGTGTTGGCCACCCACCTCCTCGCATTCATAGGTGCTACTCGCTAACAGCACTCGCCCTATCAGTCCATTAAGGCTATATGGGGGATTTTTGTCTATCTTTGTGTGTGAGCAGGCGGCCGTGACATCCAAGCTGCTGATGGTGCTGCTCTCGCTCGTCTTCTACCTAACACTCTCCAAGGCCTTCCCCGTGTCGCTCAACGCCGACGAGGCTTTCATCGCCTCGGCGCCGTTGCACGCACGCCTCTGCTACCTCTACGTGTCCTGCCAGGGTGGGCGGCCCAAGTACTACTTCGCCTGGACTCTGGGTGAGTGTGAAGCAGTGGGCTCGGTGTTCATTTAATATGGATTTTTGGCGTTAGGCCATGTAATTATCTGGCCAGAATGTCTGCCGTAAGACCATCCACCAACGTCCAGCACCAAACATATTTAGTTGTCACGTGCACAAGAGTTTTAACGCGTCAGTTATTTTAGTTTCAGCTCACCGGTAAGATGTTCCACTTTAGTCGGTGTTTATAGTCGTCTCAGTCGAGTTGACGACAGCGCGCGCCGCCATTTCATTAAAGTTCTAGACTGTGGATATTCATTTAGCTGTGCGCACGGCCACCCTGCCTGCCGCTAGTGCTGTTGCTTCACACCCCGCGCGTCTCGTGCGCTCTGTGTGTCTTCGGCAGCGGATGCGATCAACAACGCGGCAGGTTTTGGCTTCAACGGTTACGACAAAAACGGCCGCAGCAAGTGGGACCTGGTGTCTAATCTAAACATCTGGAACATCGAGGTACGACGAGCCCTTGCGCAAGTCGTGCAATGAGCGTGCACGCGAGGACAACTCGCTAACCAAGCTATATCTGCGAGCCGCTATGATCACCATCTCTTAATAAGGAAGTCACTGGAGTTTTGCACTTTTAAATGTAGATTAACAACTAATTTCTTTAGAACTGCTTTTTGTGTTTATTTTGTTGTCCTTACCTCGCACCTCCAATTAGCGCGGTTGGCTACCTATGATGCGGAAGAAGTTCAACATACATCTCTCATGGTCTTGCGATCCAACTTGCTCTCGTACACTCGCTACACCTCATTGCTCCACCTCCGTGGTGGTCGTCCTCTCAGACATGTTCCGCCTTTGGCCACCACTCCCTTCCCAGTCTTGTCCCCTTGGCGTCATCCCTCATCGCGACGTGTCCTCCCTGACCTCACTTTCCTTTCCTCAGAATTCCACGTCTCTAGCATTTGTTCTCTATTCCATTTGCTCATCTTTCTGTCTATCATAGTAATTCCAAGCATGTATCTTCGTTTCTTTATGCGTTTGTCAACTTTTGTCCCTTGATTCTGTTCCTAATACAATATCTAGAAATACGCAGTAAATTTAAAACGTCCCTCTTTCAATGCATTTATATACTGCTCTTGATTAAATAACATTTTCAACAGCACCCCAACCTTCACTGGCTCACCTATTTATTTTTAATAAAATTTGATCTCAGTCCACCTAAAGAAAAGGCCACAGTTTATACTCCATTGTGTTTTCTAGTCGTGTACCTCCAATAAGAATGGCCTATTGTTACACTAACTTTGTTGTACTTACTGTCAAATAGATTCTAGGAAATATTAATTAATAGTAATTTACCATTATGCCTGGCTTAGTATGAATTGGAATTTCATGAAGTGGAAACTTACACTGTTATCTCGTCCCTCACAAACTAAGCTATAACAAGGGAGCAGCGTCCGGTAAAGAGACACTCTTATTCAGGATATTCACAGCGATATCACGAGACATTTTCTCAAACTTGGATGAGAGGTATGAGTAAAAGGCATAGATCTAAATGGAGAATGAGTATCAACCCAACCACCGCAGATTCGCCGCCGATGACAATCGTTATCAATCACCATTGGAAATTAACTACAGGCGATAGTTGAATAACTGGTTTTAAAACCGTCTGCCTCAGCAGCAGACCACGCTTTCCCACCTGATGACGAACGCTTGTGTTGCGTCCGAAACGTCGTGATTATTTTATTTTTTACCTACGTGACTTTACCAAAAGAACCAAAGAGTATGGATTCTTGCAGTCACGAAAGCTTCAAATCAAGATTGGTTAGAGAATGATACAAATTTGGGCTAAAGATAAATATGAAGCATGATGACAAAGCCTACCATTGGAATATCAAGGGGAAGGCCGTTATTTTCTTTTAGTAATTAGAAGAGGGCTGGGAACGGAGGGGGTGGGAAGTGACTAACAAGTGAGAGAGTTAGGAGCTGCGCCCCCTATTGGTTGAGGGGCATGGGGCGTCACGGTGGTGAGATGTTAACTACCTCGCCTGGTATACAGGAGGTCGTGGGTTCGATCCGACCATTAAGCCTGCATATTTGGAGTTTACACTTCTCCCCTTGGGCGCGTGGATTTTTCTCCGGGTCCTCTGGTTTTTCCCTCCACATTTAGAAACAAAATGTGTTTAGAGTATTTGGCTGCCATACATTTCCATGAGATAAGCCACTTTGTTGAGCTATCATTTGTGGCCAGGTCGCTTCTGATAAAGAGCTATATAGCTCAGTGGGCCTTAACTGGTAAAATAAAAATAGTTGAGATTTTTTTTTTGTATTTCAAGCAGTTTGCAAGGTGGCACTAAGCCCAGGGTCCCAGATGTGGGGAACCTCTAAGAAGGGACCTCATGTTCTTTTGAAATCTGCCTCCTTTTAAACATGTAGAAACAGGTTGTACAGAAAGGCATAACAGTTGTTCGAAATTTTTCATAAAATGAAAAATTTCCTTTACCTCTGCGAGTTAGTTTTTTTCTTTGCCACGAAAGTTACTCCTGTTTAAAGTAGTGTCTCAAAAAACTGGGTGCAATATATAGTTTTGTAATGTTTAACGCACAAGCTTAGTGCATTGTGTTTTTACGATTGGAAAATGTATGTTTGTTTTGTCGCTACAGACAGCAACCAGCTTCAAAATGTTCATCGATAACTGGAACATACAGACTGCACTTTGGCTGAAACGGTGAGTTCACATTGTGCGTTTGCTTTCCACGTATTTAACCCATGTCGCGAGATAGATTGAGAAAACGTTCCAGGTGAAGTATCTCCATGCACAACCAAGCATTGGACAGCACTCCCACCTGCATTGGCAGTCTTGACCCAATCATAGCAACTCCACATTCATGTCGTGGGGACAAGTCTCTCCGTATAATGAATACTGTTGACTTCCCACAAAGTGGTACTTATTTATCAGCCAGAGGTGGGGCGTTTAAAAAATTCAAATCGTATTTTTTTTGCCCCAAGCCACACAGCTACACGACTTAATATTGCAACTTGATCAGTTGTGAGACTATTGTGACCTTTAACCTCCACGTGACCCCTTCCATATGACCTCTGACCCCTCTATGACCCCCCCCCCACCACGTTCATACAACCCGTGTAATCTCTGACCCTATCCGACCTCTCCACGTGCCGGCAGGGTGTGCTACGAGCGAGCTGCACAACACCGAACGGTGGCGACGTTCGTGCTGTCGGCCGTGTGGCATGGAGTCTACCCCGGATACTACTTCACCTTCCTCACCGGCATCCCCATGACCATGGCAGCTCGAGCGGTGAGGCCCTCCCCCCCCATTTACCCCTCTCCCCCCCCCCAGCAAAAACTCCTCACACGTCTCAAACTTCTCACCCCCATTTATTTATCTTTTTTTTCTTCATTTCTCTCTCTCTTGTGTTCCAATTATACTGTAGGTTTCACGTTGTCATGAAACAAAGACATTCCATTTGGGCAACCTTCGATTGTGTAGTTCACCACGATGAGTCAAAAGCAACGGTCCTCATCGTCACCATCATCATTCAATATTACCACTGCGCCTGCCGTGCAGTGAGTCATCTTGCCCTGCAAGGAGATGCCCCAGAATGTCTTCTGAAGTTGCCTGAATAATACCTGTAGGGGGGTGCTCCTTTTACACGTCGTGCAAGGTGTGTTCATTGCATGTCAATAATTTTTATTTAATACAAAAATATAATCTGTAATAAGCCACATTAAGTGAACAACAAAACAACCCCATTGAATACGATGAGTTATTTTTGCGACTTTTCTGAGATCGTGAACTTAGTAGTGCCACCTGAAGTGCTCTGCCGCAGCGTCTCGCATACACACACCAAGGTGCAATGTAGCAGTGTGCGTGGTCTGCATTTGAACCATGTGAGTACTCAACAATTGTCGTCAAGGGGAAGTTGTAATCTTTTCCTCTTGCTGGTTGTTGAGGCAATTGTCTGTCTGTTGTTGGATCATGCGGGGGTGGAACAGTCGTGCATGTGAGATAGCTCTTCAGCTGCAGGCCAACGTGGAATCCTGTATGAGGCAGTAAAGAAAGTATTTGGATGACATGACTACTCCGTTATAGGTCTCCACCTACGATTTCCTTTAATTCCCAAAACGTTATACGGAAATGGCCACTCACACCAAAACATATCCATTTAAAAATAGTCTTGAGACTCGATCAGGCTTTACTGGGTAGATATTTCAAATGATACCTTACTTGATGAATATATAACTAAGTAATTGCTATATCCGATCAATGGCTTGTTGCCAAATCTCTTTATGCAAGCCACTTAATCGAAACACTGGTTTACACGTCTGTGTAAATAATTATGCACTGCCTATAATTCCACTGTATGTGTTTATTTTCCAAACCCAGTGGCTGTTACATCCTGAAAAGTGAATAATGAAAGGCAGGGAATTTAAAAAAAGAGAAAAAAACGTAAGTCAGATTTACATTGCACACAAAACGTTAAAGGCTCCCAAGGTATCGCGAGGTTCAGACCTGACACGAGAGAGAGAGTTCCAAGGTGGGTGGGTGTACGAGCTTCCAGAGCAGTGAGGGTGTGTCATGGGTGACTGAGCAAAATCCAAAGCTAGAAGGGCGCATTGGTTCGTGGTTGTCAACAAATTGGAATGGGGGTATTTAAAAAGCAATGGCTGTTCGAGTCTCAAGACTTTTGTTCAGGAGCGTACTGCATTTTGGATGTTTGGCCAATTCGTTGATAAGCTTTGTGCTCTAGGGAGGAGGAAATGGGAAGGTTGTGATTCTGCGAGGTGTTCAGGACACGATGGCAGTACACCAATCTTTGAATATATCTGTGCAAAAACCTTCGTAGTATTCTTTAATATGCATTAAGTTTTTGTCCACTTACTCCACTGTTCTACCACAAGCGAAAACGTCGTTAATAGAATTGAATTTGAATGGAATTGCATTTGAATGCAGGGCACTCAGGAAATTTGAGATGTTTTGATGCATCCCTGAATAAATAATTACCAGAAGTCCCACCGCCTATATGAGGGGATTAACACTCATCGCCCTCAACAAGCGGGAATCACGGCCCAATTTCTCACCTTACCATATGTTGGGTCACCTTGCAGCCCAGTGGGTTTAGTAGTTTTACAAATCCACGTAATCCATCACCCGTTGTCTTTATATTACCCGACGGCAGCCATGAGCCACCACACCTTGTAACACCTTTCGCTCGCCACATCAAATTGACTGAGCGCTCTTGCGTGCGGTGCGGTGCGTGCGGTGCGATGCGTGCGGTGCGATGCGTGCGGTGCGATGCGTGCGGTGCGATGCGTGCGGTGCGATGCGTGCGGTGCGATGCGTGCGGTGCGGTGCGTGCGGTGCGGTGCGTGCGGTGCGATGCGTGCGGTGCGATGCGTGCGGTGCGATGCGTGCGGTGCGATGCGTGCGGTGCGGTGCGTGCGGTGCGATGCGTGCGGTGCGATGCGTGCGGTGCGATGCGTGCGGTGCGATGCGTGCGGTGCGGTGCGTGCGGTGCGATGCGTGCGGTGCGATGCGTGCGGTGCGATGCGTGCGGTGCGATGCGTGCGGTGCGGTGCGGTGCGTGCAGGTGCGGTACAACTTCCGGCACCTATTCCTGGGCTCACGAGGCCTCAAGGTGGCGTACGACGTGGTCACGTGGGCCTCCACGCAGATGGGCATCGCCTACACGGTGGCGCCGTTCGTGCTGCTCGCCACTGAGCCCACGCTGCAATTCTACAGGTCAGCAGCCAGATGTGGGAAATGTAATATGTACCTATTTTTTTTTCTTCGAACGTGTGCCTTCTCGGCCGAGCCAGGCCGCCACATCTCCGTGTGCAGTGCTCAGTGCTCTCAGTCCTCCTGAGCAGCCTGGTCAGAGGGCAGTCCTCCGCAATATGGGTCACAGTTTGTAGCTGTCCACATTCACAGCTCCGCTCGGGCAACGCAACTTGCAAATATTCCACGACCTTCCACGGTCACCTGGCCCAGGTCTGTAGTTGAAACTTTTAATGTCCATTTTGCTTAGCTGCCATCTCTATCAATCGTGATCGTTTAGTGCAGGCAAGCTGATTTAAACACCCAGGAGTTTGGCTAAGTGGCGTCCACCGATGATCCACAAACACTAGCGTCTGCCCGCGCACGCAACTTACGGTTGGACGCTTTATCGGTAACTGGCACTCGTAAGTCCTGCTCCTCCAGGCCCAGCCCGAAACTGCAGAGCACTCTAATGTTTAAGCAGAACATCCCTGCGGCCGAATTGATCAATCCTTCACCGCAATGCTGAAACAGTGGATTAGCATGGCATGGCCGATCGATCCGATACAACAAGGCCAATTAAGTGGATTCTGGGTGGGTCCAGCAGTTGATGCACTTGCTCAACACACATCCAGTTAAACACTAAGCAAAGTCAACATTGCATTTCCAGTGAGAGGCACACAACTGTTAAAATAAGTAAAATTACATTTCATCAAAAAGTAAGCCATCGTGTATGTATGTACGTATGTTGAACTTCTTTGGCACCGTACGTAGCCAACCATGCTAATCGGAGGCGGCCATGCCGTAGCTACAGATTTTTGAGCGATCGGCCATTGCCTTTGACCTTGGATTAGAGTCGTTCGCGGTGCTGGCCTCGTGAGTGCCCACCCTGTGGCCGGTAACCGACAGCTCCTCCGTTGTACCCCCACCGCCGTGTGCGCCCGTAGCTCCATGTACTTCCACTTCCATTTGCTGTCGCTGATGGCCGTGTTCCTGCTGCCGAGCCGACGGAGCAGCCCCAGGGGGAGCGCGGGCTCCGGGAATGACGTCACGCCACACCAGAAGCCGCTCAACAACAACTGCTCCAACGGCTGTAGCTGTGGGGTGCCGTCGGCACCACGGTTGCCGGTGCCGCCACCGCCACGCGCCAAAATCGAATGAGATCGGCCGTCTCCAGCACAACCAAGCAGTGAGCACGGTCCTAAGAAGCACGCCCCATGTATTTTCGTATGACCGTCCCTCACAGACTCCTGCAAGAAGGGGGGTGGGGGGTGGGGTGGGGGTCTCATGTCGAGAGAGAGTGCTGGGGAGTACAAGAACTCTCTGGCTTTTATTAGGGAGGGCTGGGTTTTTAGGGAGGCTGGTGGTGGTGCTGGGGGAAAGAGAGGGGTCTGGGAGGGAGTGGGAGTAAATGACACAATACAGAACACCAGGCGTTTAGGCCAATGTATTTTTTAAAAGTCGTAAATAATAGAAAAATGTAACATTCAAGCGCTGTATTTACAAAATTGTACTTAAATGGTTATGAAATAAAAATTGTAACAAGTGCCTTAGATCAGCGATTACAAATGCCAAACCTCGATGAGCATCATCCTTGGCCCGGCTCTTCGTGTTTACCAGTCCCCTCCGTCCCCATGCACACCAGCACAACAGATTGAGTTGCGAGCCACTGCATTGTATTAAAGTGTCCTCTGACCTTCGGAGGCTGAGGAAACACGGCGGTAGTCTGTAGACCATTAGCTTGGGGGGGGGGCAGTGTTGTTTGGCAGCAACAGTAAGTGGGAAAAAAGTATAATTTGTATTGTTTTTAGTTTAGGAAAATTGTATGGGAAGCCACACTATGAAAGATTTAAAGTGCCAGACAACCAAAAATATTCTTTCCTGGGCCATCGCAATGCGATGAACACTTGGAGTTTGTGGTCTATTTGGTCTAGCAAAAATGTAATTAGAAATTCTGGAATGCCATTACCTCATAAAAACATTTAAACATAAGCTCACTTATTACTATTTTTAATAGCAGTTACACATATATTTTGTCTTAACACCAAAACAAGACCACATTTTTTGTTTTAATTACTGGAAGCAAAATTTATATTGTGGAAGACTTTTATTTACTTGGGCCTAGTTATGCAGGCTTTGTCCTGAACAAACTCAGAGCCTCTCACACCAAAAGCGCCTTAAACATAGCAGTACTATTTTTCTAAATACTTTATGTAGACAAGTTTTATTACAATTAAATTGTCAAACATAGAAACATTGGCACGTAGGTTTAACAAACTAATCCCACTCGAAAAGATGTTCAAGAAACATAGGTTGTTTTTATGTACAAACATTCGTTTATTGATTGCAATACAATCAGTTCTCATCAGAATAAACAAAAAAAACTGTATTATATGTTATTTACCACGCAGCCATATTTTAAAATTTATTTTAAATGTAAACTTGACCTATGAACTACGATGAAAATTTGCTGCGAGGTCCAATGCACAGTTGATTCAAATCCTGTGCTGAGTATTAGCAGAACTAGTTTATAGGATTTTTTACTTGAGTTGTCCAACTTAAATTCATCAAGTGATGAATTGCTGATCTGTGACAAAAATATTAATTTAAACATCCGCAGTAATGTTTTAAAATGTGTACCAATAATTCCAATAACTTTTATTGAGGGATTCAAGTTATTATTCATTTTAAGAGACTATTCACTATTTTCTCACAAACGTGGGACTCGAAAAAGCTAACAAAAAATATTAGGACAACATATTTGCATCTTATGCTTGTTTCACTTCTACAAATTGCATTTGTTTTATTCCTTCTAAACCTCAATTTGCCATCTGGATTCTATATTATAGCAAACCTCTTACAACCCAGCCTTTATGTGTGACTCTAGCAGTCTCATGCTCGCACGATTGGCTGCTCGTCTCACAGGACCATATTCACGACAGTCCTGACCAGATTTAATAATTGGATATAAATTAACAAGCCACCTCTTCCAATTGGGCTGCTGTCGACAGTATCTGCAGCCCACCGTCTGGCCAGCTGTGCCTCTACACCTTCCCACTTGTTTTAAATTTTCCCCCAGTGTAGCAGGGTGGGGGGGGGCGACAGCCCCTCCACGCCAATGTCCCGTTGTTGTCCTAATGTTCCGATGGCTTCTCAAACATGAAGAAAAGACGACTCTTACGCTAATGACCACTAATTGTTTGCCAAGCGCGTTCGTACAACGCCCGGGCCACCGCGGCATAGGGCCCGAGCGTTGCGTTGCGCCGGGGCGCAAGGCCCACCGTGCTGCGACGCGCTCCATAACGATGAGGGCCCCCACGTTGCCGAGAGCCGATCTCCGGCGAGTGACGCGACGGTGGGGGACGGAGTTTCTGGCAACGCGCGTTTGGTCGTGCCATGGAGCGGGAGGGATCGTGGTGTTTTTTTTGTTTGCGCGTTGTGACGTTGCTACGACTCTAGTAACCTTTACCTCAGACAGGCCGGTTGCGGTTACCCTCTCGTGCCGACCGTTTTATTTTTGTATCTTTCTCGTTAGGTGCGTCTGTCTGATACCTTTGGCTGTGCAGACGCTCCGTTAACTAAGAACGTGTTCAATGAAATTCAGCAGAAACAGATTACCTATACAACTGACTATTTTTATGTGATATCTCGCACTCTGTTAAGTATCTGTTTTGCCAGCAGTGAATGCGCTGTCACCACGGAGCCTTTTTCATGGTGTCGGTGGTTCGATTCCTGCCATTGTCCCCTGGTTATTTCTCCGGCAAATTTAACTAAAGTGAGCAGCGCCCTCAGCTGGCTGAAGCACTTTGAGACTAGAGGCCTAGTTTGTGTTGGCAGAAAGGCATTTTTTGTAGATTTTTCGTTAGAGAGTGGCCAGATTGCTATTATACTGTGCCTGTTTGGCCATTTTTATACTGTAAAATCTGAAAAGAGTTTCCGTCAGCACATTATTCAGGCTCTGGGATGTCAAAAGGCGTTTTATTAATGAGGTTATGCTAATAATTGCTGCGTCTATTGAAATGAAATAATTTTCACGTTAAAAAAATAATTTAGTATTCAGTATTTCCCTTCACACATCCGTGGCCTAGTGCCCATGAAATAATGGAGCACTCACTCATTGCAGTTTGGATGCAGCTTGCATTATAATGCATGAGCTATTTTCAATATAACTAATTAATAAGGTACAACACAAATGCGCAATGCAATACCATTTGCTCTTACAAAACGTCACCTCATAATACAAGGCACACCCTCATTTATTGGACTGGCTTGCCAGTGATTTTCATTTACCCCTGGAGTGCGTACAGTCATGTATTTTGTCAAATGTGTGTTTTACCATTTTGTGTCTTTGGGTTGCTGTTTTTAAAGGAAAAAAAGATCAATTTTAATCAAACGCTTGTTTAAACTCGGCACGTGTTTGCACTACAGATTTATTTTTATTTTGTGTTTCGGCAGCGGTCTTTATTGACTTGAAGAAGGCCAGATAATGTGCACGGCTGCAGACTTGTGGAATTTAATGTTTGGAATGTGTACGATTAGGCCAGGACCCTTGTGGCTTATTTAGAGGTGTTTCTAATTTCGAATCATACAGTTCCATGAGCATGTTGCATTGATAAATGTGTCGTGCGTTATTGCAGGAACAAAGTACAGCGAAACCTCGCTACGACGTTTTTAAGGGGACCCGCCAAATCGAATGTTAGAAAATGTAGAGCAATGAGACAGATGACTTTTGAAGGCTTTAAAATAGGATGTTAAATATGTAAACATTCTCAAAGTGGAAAAGTTATAACAAGGTTCCACCATAATTAGCTCCTCCAAGCATCCTTCCTGCTACACCGCTGCGGCCTACGAACTCACCCGAAGGGGAGTGCACCTTTGCAGGGCAAAATCTAGTCAAGGTTTGCTGAAGGGTTGTTCTGAAATTTTGTACCATTACATTCACAAGCATTGGAAACCCCAGGCACTTTCGTGGCTGGCCACTTTGAAGCGCACTTCAAATCTGCAGGACTGGCTGAGTGCTGTGATCCTTGATTTACCCAGCCACCTCCTTGTATAGTTACATATTATTTAATATTATACCATTTGTTTTACCATACTATCCAAACTTTTAACTGCAATATTCAAGTACGATTTTCATTTGTATTGCTTACATCTGAATCAATCCTAACCTTGACTCACCTCTCCAACCTTGCCTAGATTCCAACTCGTACAGATCATGCCACTCTGGGTCACTCCGCTAGGGCACAGTTGGTATGGAAAGGATGTGTGCATAGTACAGTCAGTGTCTGTGCAAGGAGGAGGCAATCATGAGCTGACCAAACATCCCACATTTTGATGAAGGCGTGGGACAAAACCCGTGTTTCGTTGTTGTCACTCCGCTATTTTAAAGTTGCTGCTTTTAGGCCCAGTTTACAGCCACTGTAAATGCTGGAGAGGGTTCAGCTCTGTAGTTCTTTGGAGCTGTGATCATTGATGCGAGACACCACGATGGCAAGATGTTAACTCCCTCGTCCTGATATGCAGGAGGTCGTGGATTCAATCCAAACCCTGGCGCCTGTTGTATATTTGGAGTCTGTGTGATCTTCCCCGTGGTCGCGTGGATTTTTCTCCGGGTCCTCCGGTTTTCCCCTCCACATTTAGAAACATACGTTCAGCGTATTTGGCTGCTATAAATCTCCACATAAGCCACTTCATTGAGCTATTATGTGTGGCCATGTCACTTCCTAAAAATAGCTATATAGCTCAATGGGCGTTACCTTGTAAAATAAAAACAAATGTTATAGTTTCATAGTTGAACTCTCAAAACAACACTCGACAATGCTCAGCTCGGCAATTGCCCTTGGCAGCCTTGTCATCAGTGACCGGATTTCGTGAAGCCACGTTCAACCCGGCTGCACGCCTCGCCGCCACAGTGTGTATGGAGGGCTGCTCTGGGTGTAGGTGGTAATGGGTGCAGCTCTTCGTTAACTTGCTCATGTAACAGCTGGTGGAATGACCTCTAATCAAGGGAGCGCATTTTTAGGCGCACAAGGTGTTGTGCGCGTGTTTTCCCGTGATTCTGTACGGCACGTGTGTCTTCTTCATCTTGTGCATGCAGATGAACCAATTACGTAGCGGGCACGGCCTTATTAATCGCACAAAAGGCCTTCCCGTGACCATCCCACGAAATGGTTGTACATTAACATAACACTCTTGACTAGGAGTACTTGCCAAATGTTATGTCAAGTGAATGGAAGCATTTACCTCCAATTGTACATGCTTCTGTCGGGTTTTAAAGTACAGCTCTGATGTTTTAAAATGTGGACCTGTTGCGAAAAGAATAATGTTTTTTTTATTATTAAACGAGTTTACAATCACGTTGTGTTTCAGTGTGTATATGTGTTTGTATGTATTTAAAGGCATTCATGCCCCCAGGTACGCGATGCCTTTTTTCCAATTACTCAACCAGATGACGGGCATTAAGAAGTTCTACGTTTTGAAATCGCCCATGGTTCGCTGACATTTGAAGTTTAAATAAAAGACATGCGCAAATTCACAATTTGCAAGGATAAATATATGGGTTAAGTTCTCATTCTTGCGTAGAGAAGTTCCAACGGACGTACTCGGAGACGGAGGTAATTTAAGGGCTTCCGCCAGGGTTTATTAAAGCTTTTCAATACTACACAGCAGGGCGCACAACTCCCAGGGGCTAGGGGTCCTACTCTGAGTCCGGGTCCCTGCCGGCTAGCTCCAGTCTCTCTCGTGTCGGATCGGGGACTCTGCCGACTCCACCGACCGGAGAGAGAAGCACCTCTACGGCTACCACCGGCTTCTCCCCAGACTCACTATTCGATCCCTCTCTCTACCCCTGGTTCCCTCTTCACCCTGCTTACTCGTCCCGTTCCCACAGTGACCCCGCTTTCGTCACGGGGTATCCCTTAAGTACTCTCGGAGACGTGACGTCATCGCACTGAATGGCACACCTGACGTCACGTCCCCATTTTACTCTACATTTGTGCTAGCCTTTCAATGTTTCCTCTGTCCTGTTGTTCATTATACAGTGCCGCACTTAGCAGAAATGTTTTAATGCCCCCACCGTCCGCTGTGACAGAGCCACAGGACCAACGGCAGAGGGCAGCACAACCACAGGAATGCCTCCTGCTGAATCTCGGCAATAGAATTGAGCTGAGTTATTCGGTGATGGATGCATCACCAGCCCGTGGCTTGCCAGGTGTTGTAGGCTGAGCGGGCGGCGAGGTGGACAGGAGGTGACAGTGCCGAATGTGTCGCCCCATCCCGCGTGTGTGAGGCGTAGCAGACTCTCGTTTTTGGAAGGGAATCCAAACGCACGTGAATAGAAAGTGGCCGAATATCTCAATGCAGGACCCTCCCGAGAGCATTGAGACTCGATGAGGCTTCTGTGGGTAAATGCGTTTTATATGTATTCACATGTAACAATTAGGTTAACTCATATTCTTGGTTCTTTCGGTAAAGTCACGTAGAAGGGAAATAATAAAATAATAAATAAAAATACAAAAAATAAAACAATAAAAATTATCACGACGTTACGACTGCAACACAAGCAATCGTCATCACACCTGATGATGATCATCACACATGATGATGATTGCTAGCGTTGCAGTCTAAACGTGAGAATTTTTATTGTTTTATATTTTTATTTTTTTATTTTATTTTTTCCCTTCTACGTGACTTTACCAAAAGAACCAAGAATATGAATCCCTGCAGTCACGAAAGCTTTAAATGAAAATTTAGGTTAACTCCGTTTAGCCAAGTGCTGTGATGAACAGCGGGAATACCATGCCGTACAGCAATGTTTAATTCAGTTAAAACCACCGTCGTGATCTATGTTAAACAAAACCTGTAAAAGCAATCAAAGCCTGAGATCCGCAGAGGTGGGTGAAAGATGGCAAGCCTTTCAAAACGTTGACTTACTATCTACTCTCCCTTTTGGCCAATACCGTTGCAACTCCAGAGGCTTCAAACAAGACAACACGCATGTGTATTAAACATCTTTGTACATATGCAAACAAATCATCGCTATTTCCTGAAGTGCCACAATGCAATTGTTTTGCATAATGCTCAAAGACTCTGTCCTTTTGACGCATTTTCCATCTTGTTTGACACATGGGTTTTCAGCGCGGGTGATTATGCTGTTATGATATGGGGGTTTTCTCATAATTTACGGATTTTAACCCCAGAGGTGCAAAGTTGCAGAAACGCATTGGCAAATGCAGCAAAAAAAAACATGGAACGTTGAGCCAACTCTGGGGCAACCACGTGACGACGTTGGGCCCAACGTTGCACATTTACTTGGTGAATATCTTGAGGATGTTTTTTAACCGGTCCTGGTCACCAAACACCCAATCCAACCGCAAACTGACACCATCGTGGTGAAGCACAGTATGGCCAAACAATGGCCTTCACCCAGCAGTGCATGAACAAAGGGCTAACCACAATCAAAATTGTTACCATATAACTATTATAATCATCCAGGAATGTCTGTGCTTAACGCTCGTGACGTCACTCCACATCGACCAGCCCCCCTCATTAATATTCATGAGCAGGTGACGTCCTCCAAATGGACATCCCTCAATAATAATGAGCGGGTGACGTCACTCAATATGAAATACTCCCCCCTCACTAATAATCATGAGCAAGTGACGTCACTCCACATCGAACAGCCCCCCTCATTAATAATTATGAGCAGGCGACGTCCTCCAAATGGACCCCCCCCCCCACCATTATTATTACCTACTATAATGAGCCAAGAATTTTGACTTAACTTTCGTGACTGCAGGAATTAATATTCTTTGGTTCTTTCGGTAAAGTCACGTAGATAGAAAAATAAGAAGAATAAATAAAGTGAATAGAAATAATAATAAAAACACTAATGTAGACTGTAGCCTGGTTCTTAATCAGAGTGAGTGTACTGGCAGTCTATAATGTAGACTAGCAATGGTTATTAAGCTGTGTGAGTGTACTGGAAGTCTATGATGTAGATTGTAGCCTGGTTTTTAAGCTCGGTGAACGTACTGGTAGTCTATAATGTAGACTGTAGCAATGGTTATTAAGCTGAGTAAGCGTACTGGCAGTATATAATGCAGACTGTAGAACCCTCACGTCACGCGATCTCCGTAACGCTGTTGAGACATCAAAGTAAAAAGGACGTCATGATAAATAAGGGATTATAACCTTAAAATGAAATAGGTCTGTGTCACCGCGCCCTCACAAATTGCACACGAATGGATGCAATGAAAATCACGTCGCGGTCTGCTTTTGGCTTGCTTAAGTTTCAGATTTACTGCAATACACCCGTCCTTGGATGGGAAAAAGGCGAGTTATGAATATCCACTCAATAGTCTGTTCAGAAGCAGGGTGGATTTCGCCCATTCCTCTTTTTAAATCCTTTATATTAAGTTCACTTGCTTGCTTAGGACCGTGCAAATCTTTCGGTCGTTTTTTAACCCACTTCCCGTGATCCAATCGAGCTGACATTTTGCACACAGACTCGTTGTGCGTGACAATGCATTTTCGTGATAAAAAAATTTTCCAAAATTTTACACTGTTTAGGGAATTTTTTTTTTATATTTAATTACCAATTGCTTAATGCTGGCAGACAATCATCTGACCCATAGGTGGCAGCCATCTCAAGCCAGAGGACGAGAGGATTCGAGCCGCCCCGATGCCACGCATATAAAGGATTTATAGTGAAAACTTTGTTTTTACGGGTTAATTTTTAAATGACTGAAGACATCAGCGCCGGCAGCGGAGTCGTAGTGTTTACGATGCCCGTCGACGTTTCGTCATTCGTGGCCACACTTCGCAGGCAGGGAATCTTCGATGCGCCGTTTGTGGCATCATCGGGTCATCGCATCAGCCACGTGGCCCGGTCCCGATTCGGTTGATGGTCGACCGTTGTCGGCGTGGAAGGTTGACACCGGGAGGTTCGATGTTCGTAGGGTCTAATTCTAGATTTGAAGCTTTCGTGACTGCAAGGATTCATATTCTTAGGTTTTTTAGGTAAAGTCACGTAGGTAAAAAATTAAAATTAATAAAAGTAAAATAAAATAAAAAATCACTACGTTTCGGAGGCAACACAAGCTTCCGTCTTCAGGTGGAACCGTCGCAGCACGATTGCTGTATCTTGATACACTGATTTAGGCTGTATCTTGATAGAGCAATCGTGCTGTGACGGTTTCACCTGAAGACGGAAGCTTGTGTTGCCTCCGAAACGTCGTGATTTTTATTTTATTTTTATTTTACTTTAATTCATTTCAATTTTTTACCTACGTGACTTTACCGAAAAAAAACCTAAGAATATGTTCGTAGGGTCGCTGTTTATTTTCGACATCGGCCGCAGTCCAGACTCACTCTTCCATCTCTCGCCTTCATTTGTATTTGTGGCGTGGAGTTGAGGCTGCTGTGATCCAGGAGGGGTGGCGTGTGTTTTGAGGCCGGTGGTTCTTCACCTGGGGTGTACGCTGGACCCCCTTGGGGTGTGAGATGCCCTTTCTGGGGGGTGCAAGACTGCAGTAAAGGTTTGGAACCACTGATTTAGGCAAACAGGCGGCGCCGGCTGTACTTAACGATATATCCACACTAATGTCTTGCTTCTTGCCCTCGCACTCCTCCACTTTGGAATTCCCTCCCAAATGGTCTCCTTCCCTGACCACTCATAATGAACTTTCTCCATGCAAGAAACGTGTCGGCTCCATTTGATAGCGCTGTTTGTTGATTTTTTTGGGAAGAGCTTTTGTAATTGTAATTCAAATGGTAACGGTTTACAACTTAACGACTGTTGTTGGCCCGAGCTATAGAACTAATTCCACTTGTGCCCAACAGGGAGCATCACAGCCAAAGGTTTCTGCTAAAACGTTGTAATCTCCAAGTTAAGGCAAAAGTCACTTTTGGAATTTGACTGAAGGCACAGTCATTAGTACCGTCTTTGGGCCCTACAAGACCACTTGCTGATGTAGATGCACAGTTTTGTGTCGATCCACTGCTGGATGAGGGCCTCCCCACGCCTTATGGGTCATGAGGGGTCATTTTATCAAACTTCACCGTGCTGGTCAGTGGGGGTTGATGACAGTAGGAGACATAGAAATGGGAGCATATAATAAGTACAATGCACAAAGGATTGTGTTGCACTGCCCTAATCTGCCCATCACGTATCCTTGCAGCCTATAACAACTTGTTGTGCATGGTGGTCACCCATCCAAGCACAGTCCTGGCTCACTGCACTCTTAGCTGACGAGACCGGGTGTACGACGGCTCCACATACATCAACAAGATGCCTGTTTAACACCACAGACTTTTGGAACGACTGCTGCAAGCGAGCACCTGTCAAGGTTGGCAAAACTCGGTGAGGTCACATGGTCAGTGCCACACATACTCTGTCGCATGTGTGTCTCACTTGTGCTGACATCCACCACAACACCACATCACGTGCTTATTTTCAAGCTGTGCCAACCTAAGGCAGAGATGCAGGCCCAGGTCCTATGTCCAAGTCGCCTCGAGTGTGCACCATTTGGTCAGTCGCCAGGGATCAAACCTTAGTTTTCTTTTATCACAATTCCACGCCACTCCCTTGCACACTCATGAAGCGCACCTGCATACACGCACACACGATCGAGCAAATAATCCCACTCACATAACCTATACAGGCTGTTGAGGCAAGTGCTGTTAGATAATATCTATGAGGGCCGGAACAAGATAAGAGGTGGTGTGTCCAAAACCACGGCTGGCCGCCTTTGTCTCTCCAGTGTTTATGTTCACACAATCTTAATTTTGGAGCTTTCGTGACTGCAGGAATTATTATTTGGTGCTTTCGGTAAAGTCACGTATGTTCACACACTGCACCAGGTACTCGTGCAAGACCGAGTCAACCCAGAGAAGACCGAGATAATCACCCTGTCCATCAATGTAATTCCAAGCGGTACCTCTCCGTGCTTTTTGACATACTTTTCAGTTTTTGCCTATTCAAATTGTTAATGACTCATGATTGAAACTCGTGACCTTCATTTATCCAAGAAAACCTCACCGAGTCTCAAGACCTTTCAGGAGGGTCCTGCATTGGGATGTTTGAACAATTCCAGTTCGTGAGTGTGTGGCTTCATGTGGGAGGGAAATTGAAGTACTGTACAGTAATAATTTACAGCCCTCTGTCAACCTACTATTGGGTGAAGGTCTGCCTACGCTGAATCAGTCATGGGATTTGATGGACCGTACCGTACTTGACTTTTGTCTCCGTATATTGGTCGGTTCTGCTTTGTGAAGAGGGCACGTAGACTAATCCAGATATCGGCTGCCAAATGATGTTATCCGTGGCCTGGAATCGAACTCGGAGAACCGGATTCTTGGCTCAGTGCACTAACCACTTACACTACCACTCCCCAAACACGTACACACACCCACACATCCACGCACGCAAGCACGCGTGTGGCACGGAACGCGCCACGCGGTTGCGGGGGGTGACACAGAGGCGTGTGCATCCGGCCGGCTGTGGCCCCACCCCGTGAAATGCCATCACGCGTTGTGACATGCCCTCCAGGGTAATGGGCAAATACAAAAAAATTAAACTGAATTTAATTATTTCTTCCTGGGGGATGGGGAAATTTGCCATTTATAAAATGAGAAAATAATGAGACATTGAGAATGAGTCAGCAATGGCACCTTCGCCTGTGTTTAACCCTCACAACCCCAGCTCATGTGCAACACATTTATCACAAGACGCCACAGAGCCTGGTGTAGAACTCTGCGACGTATCTTCTTGGTTCTTTCGGTAAAGTCATCACGTAGAAGGGAAATAATAAAATAATAAAAATAAAACATAATTAAATAATTATCACGACGTTTCGGCCACAACGCAAGCAGCCGTCCTCAGGTGAAGAACAGGTCTGTCGGAAAGACAGACGCTGTCTTTCCGACAGACTTTACCAAGAAGATGAATCCCTGCAGTCACGAAAGCTTTAAATCGAAATCTGCGACGTATGTTTGCTTGAAGGGTTAAAATGTCAGTAAGAGTTTACATTGAGTAGGACATTATTTCGTGCAGTCCGCATCAATTCGCTGTTCAGGCGCTGATTAATAGTTTAAAAAATACGATTTAAGTTTTCTCTTAAACACACTTCCTATTACTTGAACTTCCCACAGCAGCAGTGCATGGAAGAATGACCCAGAAGTGACATCACAGATATGTGTTTTGTTATCACAGTCATCACAGTACTTTTGTTATCACAAGCAAGGTCGAGAGAACGTGGTGAGATAGACCCTGAAAGATACTTTTGTGATCGACCCTGAAAAGTACTTTCGTGATAACAAAAGTAGTTTTCAGGGTTTATCTCACCACGTTCTCTCGGCCTTGCTCTTTAGCTGTGCCCGTGACTAATTTGCCTCTTAAGAGCAAAAAAAGCCCTACTTTCTGAAAAAGGCCAACTTAATATTAAAAAACAAACGCGGAATGTCATTTGGGCTGAGAATATCAAATTCACCACACTTGAGTACTGCATTTGATCTCGATTTGTTCAACAGAATTTGAAACCCATTATAAAGTTCTCAGATTCATTTTCATAAACTAAAGTTTAAAATTCGACCACATGCAAAACACTCCTTAAACATAGAACTCGGCTAGTGTGGTGGTGGTGGCGGTGATGTTGAAGCTCGTTTGGCGGCGGCGGTGATGGTGGTGAAGCTCATGTGCTGTTGGAGCTCGTGTGCAGTCGTGGTTGTTATTGCAGCTCGCCACTTCTCACGCGTGTTGGTGGCTGCGTGTTGGTGGCCGCGTGTTGGTGGCTGTGTGACTCGGTGGCTGCGTGACTCGGTGCCCGCGTGTGCACTGCGGCCGCGCTGCGCTGACTCGACACTTTGGCTCGCCGCACCTGTACTTCATGCAAAGTGGCAGCGGCTTTGGATGCGGACGCGGGCAGAAGTCTTCTTGCACCTGCATCCCGCCCCCATCCTCCCCCCAGGCCCCCGACTCCCACAAAGGGACGAGCCGTGTACACGCACGGCGATGATTGCGAGCTCACGCTCCTGTTCTTATTCTTAGGTTTTTTCCGGTAAAGTCACGTAGGTAAAAAATTAAATTAATAAAAGTAAAATAAAAATAAAATAAAAATCACGACGTTTCGGAGGCAACACAAGCTTCCGTATTCAGATGGAACCGTCACAGCACGACTAGCTGTATCAAGTGAGAGAAATTCCAAGAAACAGTATTTGTATATATACTGGTTCTTACCGAGGATGTCAGCGACGAGGTCAAGAGGTCGATGTCAATCGTCGACGGTCTGCTGAATGCGACGAGAGGGCTTTCGGAAGTTAAGAGTTCGTGGACTTTTGCTGTTCTTCCTCCGTGAACGGAGTGCAGACTACGGTGGTTTTACGATGCGTGTGGGCCATGGCTTTGGGTTGGATGGCCACAATCTCACGACTTGAAGCGGCTCTTGTGCCTTTGTTGTTTCCATTTAGATGTGCGCGTCCGCCTGTTGATCGTGTCAGGGAGACACAATTCCTCCACTCAGCCCATGCTTGATTGAGAAAACAGCAATATCACCAATTAACAAGCTACCGCGAACGATGTGTGATACTGAATTTGCTACTGGTATCAAATAAATAAAAAACACTATAAACACATTTTCCCCGTAACACTTTCACCGTATTCATCAACACTCATAGCAGAATAAGGGACATTGGCTAAAACGTCGTCTATTATCGTTTCCCTTTAAAGGGCAATGTTGTTGACGAATCCGTTGAGTTTGTATATACTGACCTGTATTACCTACTACTGAGGATGTTTTCGCTGTTTTCCCGTATCTTGTTCGGCATGTGTTTAGGTTGTTGTCCTTCCCCCGCACCTCCGATTAACACGGTTGGTTACATACGGTGCGAAAGAAGTTCAAAGTACACGTACTTAGTGTCCAACGTTTCTCTCCACATACCAAAATACCAATGTGTCTAACGAATACGGGGTTATCAATGCGCATTTCCTGCTGTGGCGAGTGCATCAACAACGTGGACAATAACGAAGACGTTTTTCTTTTTAAGCCCGAAAAGTTCCCAGAGAATTATGTAGAAATACATTCTCGCAATGTACGCTTAGAGACAGAAATAGGAACGCGTGGATGAGAGAACCCACGCAAGCTGAACACAATGCAACATGTTACGAAACGTGAAGTGGGATTGGGCAGGACACGTCGCTCAAGGGGATGATGACGACCAGTGGTCAAGAATAATGTCGGAGTGGCAAGCCGAGGAATGGAACAGGTAGGGCACTTGAATTAGCTCGTGTGCTAGCAGGTTATGGCACCGCAAGACATGGAGAGACAGCGACGACTTGGGGAGGCCTTCATCCAGCAGTGGATTGAATATGGGTGGTGGTGATGATGATGGTGATTACGACACCAGCACAGGGGTGTGGCGCGTGGTGGCCCCGCGTGTGGAGACTTAACACAGAGAGGGAGGCAGTCGTGTAAATACTTACGCATAGCTAGTGTACATAGAGGGGTGCGTAGTGAACATACGGCGACACAGGGACGCAGATACGGGCAGGATGTAACGTCCACCCACAGGAACTCAGGGATATACGCACAGGACAAGAACATCGTGTACATCCACAGGAACATAGAGGGACATACAGACGTAGAGGAACAGAGTGCAGACACAGTGGTTGGTATACAGGGACGTAAGTGCATAACCCACAATATTTTGACTGTCCTCCGGCTGAAATTAAGCCCTGCAAATCGAAGTGTACACACACATGAACAGAGAGAGAGAGTATCCATATACACCACAGGTAAGCGAAGGAATATAGTGACCACACAAGTATTGAGAAGGACAGATTCGGACCATAGTGTCCATCCACACGCAGATACACCAAGGCACATCGAGGGACTGTCTATACACGTAAACACTGGGCCACTACTGCAGACACGGTGAACACACGGGCACACCAAGTACACACAGCTACTCATATACATAGCGCAGACACTGTGGACGCACACACACACACACAGACATGGGCGCGGTACACGTGTTCTTGAAGGTGACCGCGTTGTGTGACTTGATTTAGAGGGATAAGTACAAAAACAGAGTGGTTGACGGAGGAGCTGTGTGAACGAGATTACGACGTGCTCGGACTTAATTCCAGTCACGGTCTGCTTGGGTTTGCAACCCGTGAAAGGTTTCGTTTTTTTCCACCCGGCACATCACATCCAGTATACACCACATCCATCGCCGTGGCTACTACCGGTCAAGTTTCACTTCTCCCAGCACGCCAGAGACCCCCGACATATTTCGCCTTGATACAGTAAAACGCTTTACGATGTTGTCTATCGTGCGATCTGCTCGAGATCTCACCCCGAAGCTTTTTGCATATTTTTCTGCACGTTGTCCAGCCCTTTCTCGCCATGCACTGTTTAGCGGACAGTTTGGGGGGTTACTCAGCCTATCATCCCTCCGCGAGTGTATGAAATGGGGGGGGCACTTTGTGGAAAGAGTCAAAAGTACAGAACAGCAGTTGTCCGATGCATGGGACTCGCCGCTGCCACGGGAAGATGGAATGTGTCTACCCATGGCTTGAGATGAGCAACACTTCACTTCCCAAATACGCTGCCAAGCTTAGCAGTGTTCATTAGGACGCTGTCTTTCCGACAGCTCTGTCCCTTCACCTGAGGACAGCTGCTTGCGTTCTGGCCAAAACGTCGTGAGAATTGTATTTATTATGTTTTTATTTCTATTATTTTATTATTTCCCTTCTACGTGACTTTACCGAAAGAACCAAGAATAAGAATATCACTTCCATTGTTTAACAAGCAATCACTTTAAACGTCGTCAATCAAATTTATGCTAGCAATTTAAAAGAAGGACACGTGGGCGGCGGTGCTGAGCTTTTAACTGATGGAGGTGGAGGGTGCTGGGCTGAGGCTTCAGTCGCATCTTGAGCCCCCTTCTAGCCACACCTGCCGGACGTAGCTACAGGGGGACCTCCCCGGCAGGTGGTGCGACATGAAGAAGCCGCGGGGAGCACGGGGAACACGTGCTCACGAGCTCTCATGCAAACGCGATGCAAATTGGTGACACAGCGCGAGGCACACGTGTGCGCTATACATGGCGTGGCCACACACAGAGACAAAGCTCCCCGTATGGCCTGCAACGGACTGTTGGGGCAAGTGCTGTTAGCGAGCACCTACGAAGGCCGGGACGGCATACGAGGGGGTGGGTGGCCAGCACCACGCCCGAACGCCTTTGTCTCCCTCGTGGCGATGTTTACACACCGCACTAGGTACTCAATTGAGGCAGTGCCGGATTATCCTAGTAGCAAAGTAGCTACATATATGTAGCTACTACATATATGTAGCTACTACATATATGTAGCTACTACATATATGTAGCTACTACATATATGTAGCTACTACATATATGTAGCTACGGGTCCCGAATTTTAAAGGGCCCCGCGCGAAATATGTCAAGCTATCAATTTCGGTTCAATGATTCTGCACTTGCTCTATTGCTATAGTACTATACTGCCTTCAACTTTTATGAACGACTGGGTATTTAAGGTTGGAGATTTGTCGTATTATCTGGCTGTATAGCAGATGAAAAAAATACAATGACTTTACCCTGCAAGTTAAAAATGTGTGTTTTAATATTAATGTGTTTATTTATTTAGGGTCCCTTAGGTCCCGCACTAGCTTAATCCGGCAATGATTTGAGGCTGACTTGACCTAGGGGAGCCCCAGAACCGGTTCAGAGAATCGTCACTGGTGTTGGCCATGAGCTGGAATACAAACTCGGGTCGCCGGGTTCGAAGCGCACACGTGCGTGTGAACGTGAAACATTAATCTCGAGGCAAACAGCGCACGAACCTCCCTGAAGCCGATGGCACCAACACGCCTCTCACAATGGGGGCCAGTTTCACTTGGAGGCGCTGGGTACAGGGTTACGAAGCGAAGGCTTGGGCGGTCCCAATTAGCTCAAGGGTGAATTCAGGTGCTCAAATGAATGATAACAATTAAATGCCTCGTAATTCTAATGTTTAAAATGCGGCCGCCAGGGTGTAAAACAGGTACACCTTTTAAGGAGCACATTACACCTGGCTCCCAGTCTGTACCCGCATTGATTTAGAGACTATCTTACAGGTATTCAAGGCCATAAATGGACTTGCTCCTCCCTACATTCATAACTTCCTTCAGCCACGAATATTCCATCAAAACCATTAAGATCCTCAGATTATCCATTGCTCACCGTCCCACGGTCGAGGTTACACACTTGGGGTGATGGTGCGTTTGCAATTGTGGCACCTAAACTCTGGAACCCCTTGGCCCTTCGAGTTCAGGGGACTTCCGAAACTAAAATGTATCCGTTTAAAATGGCTTTCTCTCTTTATTTATTTTCAAACGTCTTTATCGCTTCTTTCCTTGGTTGATGTTAATCATTTCCACCTTTCCATGCATAGCACCCTGAGAACACTTATTTACGGGCGGTTTATACATTTAAATTATTGTTGTTAATACAAAAATAGTGAATGTAATTGCTACGAGTCGTATTAGCTGAGTGATTTCACTCAACTTGTTATGGAATGCTCACATAGCTTGTGCAGCACATCACGTTTTTAGTCAGCTGATGCACCCAACAACACTTTTTCGCTGAGGGTTCCCAATAGGCTTGTGCCACCACTGGTAACCTCCTCCCTCCCCAATACTGAAAGCTCAACCCTCTCGTATTATTAGAGTGAAGTACTGTCATTTGAGATGTAAACTTTCTGCAATCATTTAAGGGGACCGGACAAAATGGCCAAAAAGGAGTCAAATTAAGCAACGGGCACCGCAAGCTTTCATCGAATACATGCGGGGTGAGAGAGCAGAATTCACGACGGACAACATCATACAGCTTCTCGTTCATAATTATTTTAGTTTGTTATCGTTTAATATTTCATTAAAGTGCGTTTAAAATTGTGACGTGCCTCCTCTACAATTATGCCCCCAGTCTTTTAAAAAAAGGTGACCCTATTGGGTTGATAGAGGACACCTGTTAATTGCAGAGGTGCCTCAATGTACGTGTAAGAGCACCGAGGACAGCACTGCCAAGATACTGAGTTGTAAATGATCCAGCTAGCCACATGTGAATAAAGCAGGCATCTAGCTATCAGCGAGCCAGACGGATGTGCCAGACCACTGATATTCTATGTTTGAATGTTACATTTATACGTGTGTACTTGCAATTGCTTTGATAGGCAGGTGGAGGAGCACATTGATGAGAAAACATACGCAGGTTAATGACGTCATTCAAACTTTAAAGAAAATTATTGAACGACTAGCGGTAAGTACCCGGCGTTGCTGGGGCGAAAAAGGCAGACACACACACATGGACTTACACACAGACATTGACCCACACACATAGAAACACATCGACTTAGACGCACACACACATATATATGGTTAAACCCAGGATGGATCGTTAGCAGGCCAGCCTAAATGTTTCTAACCGGTGAAGATGTTCCATTAGGGGGGTGCACGTTTCGCAAGCGTAGAGAAGGTGACGTTATTCAAACTTTAAAGAAAATTATCGAACGATAACGACAGAGTGGCAACTGAGGAATAGAACCAGAGGCGGAGTTTGACTTCTATATTTGGGGGGGGGGGGGGCACGGGTTCGCTTTGTCCCTCACATTATGAATCGCGGGTGCGAATATTTTTTTGAATCTTAATTGAAAACTACTGAAAATAAATTAATAAAGGTGCCCAGCTTGGGAGAGGGCAGTGCACCCTCCCCCCCCGCAAACTCCACACGTGAATTTTGACTTTAATATTCTATGGTTCTTTCGGTAAAGTCACGTAGATAGAAAAAATAATAACAATAAAATAACAAAAATAAAAATCTAAATAAAGTGAATAAAATAATAGAAATATTACGACGTTTCGATCGCAACACAAGCGGTCGTCATCAGAGGCTATAACCTCCCAGTTCCTGATGACGACCGCTTTGTGTTGCAATCGAAACGTCGTGATATTTGTATTATTATTATTATTATTAACTTTATTTTTATTTTTTGATTGTTATTATTCTTTCTATCTACGCGACTTTACCGAAAGAACCATAGAATATCCACACATGAATAGAACAATTTAAAGCTTTCGTGAATGCAGGGATTCATCTTCTTGGTTCTTTCGGTAAAGTCATCACGTAGAATGGAATAAAAACATAATAAAATAAATTTTATTTTATTATGTTATTATATTTTTTATTATTTCCATTCTACGTGACTTTACCGAAAGAACAAAGAAGATGAATAGAACACTTTCAAGGGGGCTTCTACCGAGGAGATGGAGCGATTAAACAATCTCGCATGCAGGCCCCTCGGTCAAGATATCGGCAACCAAAATAACAAGAACAGACAATTTTTTTTTTCGAATTCGGTACTATAAAAATAAATCTATATATATAAAGAGCCGCATTGCAGGTGGATGGCGTCATGGACCAGGTCCTTAAAGATCCGCACGCGGTTCAGGAATCGCAGGTCTTCCGACCTCTGTTACTTGTCCGTTTCGAACTGTTTCAGCCTCACGTCGGTTCTCTGCTGCCCCCTCCCCCCACCCTCGGTGTGGAACTCTCTTCTCTATACATTTGCACATCCGCAACATCAAATGCACTCTGACTTTTAAGAAGCGTCTAAAGGCCCCTTAGCTATGTTGGGTCAGGCTTTCCGAAGCAGTCTTGAGCCGGGCTCCACGCCTCTGGGGCCGCCCAAAAATGACGTCACGCGATTTTGGACAATTTTTGACCCCCCCCCCCTCAAATATGACGTCACAAAGCTCTGCCCCCCCCCCCCCAAAACCATATTTCCATTTTGAAAATAAAACATGCTTAAAATCGCTTTAAACTATTGTTATTGTAGTGCGTATTTAATGTGGTGTTGTTATCACAATTCTATATTTATTTAAAGTTACGCATTTTGATGTGACGTCACATTTCTCAAACCCCCCCCCCCCCCTCGTCACAAATGTCTGACCCCCCCCCTTCCCTAGGTGCGTGACGTCATTTATGGACGGCCCCTCTGAGTTGTTGACTTGACTACAAAATCTGTCGCGTTATAAATGTCAGTATGATTATGATTCCATTGCGAGACGGTGGGGCATCACAACGGTTTGGGGAGGCCTTCCTCCAGCTGTGGATCGACCACGGCTGACACCGATGATTTCCATGCGGCTTATTTGCGTTCCCAGACCTCGACCCTTGTAGTAAGTTCTTTGTGTCAGTAGTAGCATTGGGACTTTTAGTCAGCCTGAAACGTGGCCCCGGGGGCTGCCCACTGGGCCTGGAAGTTGTCGAGTGCCTGGAAGGCCCCGTGCTAGAAATCCATCCCAAGCTGAGTGAGTCACTTGCTATGCATTCACGCAGCCCAAGCAACGCTCAGTTTGCATTCCCACACTCAACAAAACTGATTTAATCACCACTTCCAAACAAACACTGTCATGTAATTCAAGGGGGTGTGGGGGGGGGGTTCCTGTTTGCACAGCATAATGTTCCAGGCAATTATGTATGTATGTTGAACTTCTTTCAAATCGTAGGTAGCCAATCGTGCTTAACTTGCAGCGCAGTTGATATGGATCTTAACTCAAGGATGCAGCTCTGAAATATTCTGCAGTGTTTCCATGGTGGGGTCTGCCAGTTCCGTGCAAGCCATACAGGAGAATTCCTTTCATTCATGGTGACGTGGCGGACCAATCGCCAATTCTGTTTTACGCGAAATTGTTTTTCCGCCCATCCGCGGGAATTTTTTGTTTGCAAATCTATATATATAAAATCGTGCATGTCTGTCTGTCTGTGTGTGTGTGTGTGGATTTCGGACCATACGCACTTTCATTGGACGGCGGTTGCCCCTGGCAACGGATAGCGACGCCTTCGCCGCTTTCATTGGACCTGGCAACGGCTAGCCACGGCTTCGCCAAGGGCTGCAGTTTCATTGGACGGCGGTTGCCCCTGCCAACGGCTAGCCACGCCTTCGCCACTTTCATAGGCTCCGTAAATAATTAAATAATAGCCATTACACAGTATTGTTGGAGCGCTGAAGGGGGGGGAAGGCACGCCACCCGTACCCTGCCTCTGCCGGGTGGGCAATTTAGGCCAGGCCGGAGGCTCTGCACGCTACAAGGCCTCGACACCCACCACGCCACTCTGAGGTAAATTCATTAAAGTTTTTCCTACTCTTCACTCCACCCCCACCACAATGTGTGCAATTAATATTACTTTTAAACCCAACGCGCCAAACATCGATTACTTAAATGTTCACTGTACAAATAGTCATTAAGCTGGGTCAGCGTACTGCCAGTCTATCATGTACACTGTAGCCTGCTTATTAAACTCGGTGAGCGTACTGCCACTCTATCATGTACACTCTAGCCTGCTTATGAAGCTGACTGCGTGTACTGGCAGTCTATAATGTGGACTGTAGCCTGGTTATTATAATCGATTCTTTATATGTTCTTTGTACAAATAGTCAATAAGCTGGTTGAGCGACCCCAGTTCGATTCCAACTCACGCCCACCACCGCAGACGATTATTTGAAACGGACCTGGCCCTCCCCTAGGTCCACTCAGCCTCAAACGCGTAACTGCTGTCGTGTGTGAACATCGTCACTGGGGAGACAAAGGCGGCCGGGCATCGTGGATCCAAGTCCCGGGCGAAGCCGGGTCATGTGTATGTGTGTATGTGTTTATGTGTATGTCTGTGTGTCTGTATGTATGTATGTGTGTATGTATGTGTCTGTATGTGTTTGTGTGTATGTATGTGGGTTTTTTTGTATGTGTTTATGTGTATGTCTGCGTGTCTGTATGCATGTGTCTATGTACGTGTGTGTATCTGTTTGTGTGTATGTATGTGTGTGTGTTTCTGTGTATGTGTTTCTGTGTATGTATGTGTGTGTATGTATGTGTGTTATGTGTGTGTCTGCATGTGTGTGTGTATTGTGTATGTGTTTGTGTGTTTACGCTCGCATTACACAAATGTGTTGCAGGTCTAAGGCGTTCCTCGCGCATCATTGCCGCTTTATTATTTTAGTCGTTTACTGCAGTACGCACCCTGAAAGTCGTGTGTGTCTGCAGCAAGCGCGTGTATGTGTACCTATGGACGCGCATAAAGTGTGTTGTGTAGGGGGAACGGTAGTGTAGTGCTTAGCGTGCTGCCTGTGTCTGTGTGTGTGTGTCTGTGTGTGTGTCTGAGTGTGTGTCTGTGTGTGTGCGTGTGTGGTGTGTGGGGAGCGGTAGTGTAGTGGTTAGCGTGATGTCTGTGTGTGTGTCTCTGTCTGTGTGTGTCTGCGTGTGTCTGTGTGTGTGTCTGTGCGTGTGTGGTGTGTGAGGAGCGGTGGGTGTAGTGCTTAACGCTACGCTGCGCTACCAACCCGGCGAACCCAGTTCCATTCCCGCTCACGGCCACCACCGGTGACGATTATTTGAACCTCCCCTAGGTCGACTCTGCCTCAAACGAGTAACTGCTGTAGCGTATTAACATCGCCACTGGGGAGACAAAGGCGGCCGGCCGTGGTGGATACAAGTCCCGGGCGAAGCCGGGTAGTACAGCTAGTAATCTATAAATAAAAGGGAAATTTGTGAATGTGTGTGTCTGTTTGAAATGTTTATCATACTTGCCAACATGCAACAAACTTGAAATTTGGCATGTGGGTAGCTTTCAGACTGTACACAATGCAAAAAGTATAAAAATAGACTTTTGTATTTTGGGGGGCGGGGGGGGGCGCAATAATGGATATATTTTGCATGGCAAGTGAGCGGTGACGTCACATTTGTGATGTCACCCGCATGCGGTAGCGTCACGCAGTGTGCCTGTGACGTCACGCATCCCCCCCCCACCCTCCGCATAGGCCGTGTGTTAATCCAAGATGAGAATCCAGAATATGCCACGCGACTCCAGTCATTCACGAAACTTTTGCAGATAATAGGAAGCAGATCTGCAAAGCATGGTGGGAAAATCCATGGATGATCGTTGATAATAGGAACAATAGGATTGCAGATAACGGGTTTTTTTCAAACCCACTAACTGCCATGAATAATAGGATTCACGATAAATCGGTTTTGCATAAAGAGTTCTCCTGTAATGTATATTTGCTCAGAAGAAATGTAGCCTGTTCATCAATTTCTGTAATAATACGTGAAATATTTTGTATAAGGACTAACGACCCACGGCTACATCCTCGGGTTAAAGGTCAAACTTATCACATCATCAAAAATATACTCTTTGGTTCTTTTGGTAAAGTCACGTAGATGAAAAATAAAAATAATATATAATAAAATGAAAATAACTACCTTAAATCACAACGTTTCGGAGGCAACACAAGCTTCCGTCATCAGGTGGAACAGCCACCGCAAAATTTACTGTTGTGAGTAGCTGTTCCACCTGATGACAGAAGCTGGTGTTGCCTCCGAAACGTCGTGATTTAAGTTAGTTATTTTCATTTTATTATTTTTTATTATAATTTTATTTTTCATCTACGTGACTTTACCGAAAGAACCAAAGAGTATGGATCCTTGCAGTCACGAAAACTTCAAATCACATCATCAGAAATATTTATATCTAAAACCAGGGCCAATTTTTACCCATAAATTACACACGTGTGGGATGCTTCTGTGTTCTTGAAATTAAATGTCAGCTGCACTCCGCCGCCCCCGTCACGAATGATTGGCTAACAAGATTGTGACTGATTTAGAAGTTGCTAATTATGCTAACAAAACAACACGTGTGGACTGGTGGCAGATGCGGTGGCATATGCCAATAATCCACAGCTATTGAAAAAGGGGCGCTTTGGTGAACCCATGCATCGTGGTTCAGTGGCAAACCCCATCTGCTACGCACCAGGTGTCTATGGTAGGCAGTACAGCAAGTCGGTTGACGACAATCTGTATGGAGTTTAAGTGCAATACACTTCTGTTTCCTCCCATAACACATTCCTGCGGAGGGAGCTGGTAGGAACGTTGGGTTGCTCGGTCAATGTCCAGGGTCAACGGCGGCGTGGTGTATTCCGCAAAAATATGGCCGACTGTGAGGGCGGGCACAAGCCGGCGTGAGTAGGTTAAACGTTGAGAATTATAAGGGCACCACGGGGTGAACAGCCCCTCCCCACCCAGCCCCTCCCTGCACGACGGACACAATAATCCCATGTGGGCTGGTGTAACCAGGAGGTTCCTACCAGTATTATATTAAGTGATCGATAAAGGAAAGCGACAAAACTATTTCAAACAAGGATCTCTCTCTTACATATTTAGTGTCGAGACTCGGTCAGATTTTATAGGGAAGGTTAAAAATTTGTGTTAGTTTTACTTCAATTGAAAGTCTGAATTTCTCGTTTTATTAACTGCAGTTTGCTGTAATTTCTAACACTATTTTCCTCCAAAAGAATGTGTATTTTGTATATATGACATTTATATAGTATTACAAATATATGTTACAAAATACATTTTAAATCTTGACTTAAAGCTTTCGTGACTGCAGGAATTCATATTCTTTGGTGAGGCAGCTCTCCCGCTATAGTTTTTCACCTGATGACGAGTGTTTGTGTTGCGATCGAAACGTCGTGATATTTTTATTTTTTTATTTTTTTATTTTTCTATCTACGTGGCTTTACCGACAGACCCATGACCCAAATATACATTTTAAATCCTTACATTTAAGATTGCCATTTCTGCATGTTATCCAACAAATATCTTGAAAATTTTTTTTATATATACGTGTAAAAAGTGTGATTTTTTTCTTTGCCACGTTTGTATCACCAAAGAATGTAATTATTATTTGCCTTGATATTAAACTACGTAGAGCCCCACTGATGGATGGTGGTCTCCACCACGACTGTGCAGACCGTATGAGTTATTTTACCATACCTCACCACTCTGGTCAGTGTGGCTTTTGAAAGCGGGGAGCATTTGAGAAAATACAGATGTATCATATGAAGGAGCGTACATGTTCGACCAGTACACAGTTCAATAATGTTTTTCTGCACTGACTCCGACCGACAACTTGGTACCACAAGCAGCCTATAACACCTGCTTTATATTTGGTGATCATCTATGCCATCACTACCCAACCAAGTTCAACCCGGTTTAGCTTCCGATAGATCTGACGATATCCGGCGAATTCTCGTCGTTTCAGGCATACGTCGACAAAATCTTAATTTCCTATTTTTGTTTCAATAGAGTAAAAACAACTGCAACTCGTGTCACCGTTGACTAACGCGCTAATGATTTATGGGCGCTGCTGAATACGATGGAGAACGCTGGGGACAGCAGTTCAGAGGGTGGGTGGGTGAGTGGATAGGTGGGTGGGTGGATGGGTGGATGGGTGGATGGGTGGGTGGATGGGTGGATGGGCGGGTGGATGGGTGGGTGGGTGAGTGGATGGGTGGGTGAGTGGATGGGTGGGTGGGTGAGTGGATGGGTGAGTGGATGGGTAGGTGAATGGGTGGGTGGATGGGTGGGTGGGTGAGTGGGTGGATGGGTGGGTGGATGGGTGGATGGGTGGGTGAATGGGTGGGTGGGTGAGTGGATGGGTGAGTGGATGGGTGGGTGAATGGGTGGGTGAGTGGGTGGATGGGTGGATGGTTGGGTGGATGGGTGGATGGGTGGGTGGATGGGTGGGTGGATGGGTGGGTGGATGGGTGGGTGGGTGGATGGGTGGGTGGGCCCTCAACTTTTCCAAAACGAGGCACAACATTTTCGAGCCCGGCACTCTTCCGCTGCTGCTATTGCGACGACCATCCCACCCCATGTGGCTCCCCGCACTGGGGAGCTTTTCCAAGGGAACTGATCCCCAATACCCCCCCTCTCTCCTCTCCTCCTACTCCCACACCAGTTAAGGGGTTGGTGCTCGCACGTGCTCCGTGCGGAACATGTTTATCTGCGAGAGAGCAAACTCGCTGGGGGCCCCTCTGCGTGCTCTTACGCGCGTGTTGACCCGCGCACACGCACACACACACGCGCACGTGCGTGCGCGTGTGTGTGGCAGAGATGTTTTATCTTCTTTGTGTGCGCACGTGCGAACTGCTTTTGCTCTACGGGAGCGCTTGCGTGGTCGTCTGTACGTGTGTGTGTACGTGTGTGTCCGTACGTGTGTGTCTGTACGTGTGTCTGTATGTGTGTTTGTACGTGTGTCCGTACGTGTGTGTCTGTACGTGTGTCTGTACGTGTGTGTCTGTACGTGTGTCCGTACGTGTGTGTCTGTATGTGTGTTTGTACGTGTGTCCGTACGTGTGTGTCCGTACGTGTGTCTGTACGTGTGTGTCCGTACGTGTGTGTCTGTACGTGGTGTAGAGGTTATCGCTGCGCTACGAATCCCGGTGAGCCGAATTCGATAGCCTGCTCACGGCCAACGTCAGTGGCGATTATCTGAACCGGTCCTGGACCTCCCCTAGGTCGGCTCAGCCTTGAACGAGTACCCGGTGCGGTGTGTAGTTAGCATCGCCAATGGGGAGACAAAGGCGGTCGGGCGTGGTACCGGCCATCCACTCCCTCGTGTGCCGTGCCAGCCTTCAGAGGTGCACTTGCCCCAGCAGACTGTTAAGGCTATACGGGGGATCTTTGTCTTTGTATGCGTGTGTGCATGAGTCAGGTATGTACAGTATGCACGCGTGTTTGTGTGTGAGAGGAGCGGTGGTGTAGTGGTCAGCGCGCTGCGCTACGAACCCGGCGACCCGAGTTCGATTCCAGCTCACGGCGGTGACGATTATCTGAATCGGGCCTCCCCTAGGTCGACTCAGCCCCAAATGAGTACCTGGTGCGGTGTGTAAACATCGCCACTGGGGAGACAAAGGCGGCCGGGCGTGGTGCTGGCCACCCACCCCCTCGTGTGCCGTGTCGGCCTTGATAGGTGCTCGCTAACAGCACTTGCCCCAACAGCCTGTTAAGGCTATACGGGGGATCTTTGTCTTTCTGTGCGGGGTGGTGAGCTGGTGGTTTGGTGGTTAGCACACCCAGTGATCTTGGTTCGATTCGCGAATATCGATAACATCAGTAGCAAGTGGTTTCTCAACTTATTGTGAACTGGTCTTTGGGCCTTCCTGAGGTCAACTCAGCTCTGTCGTGTGTGACCAAAACTCGGGTGTAGTAGTAGTCCACATCACCCTCTTGTGTGAAATCCCTGCCTTACAGTAATCTAGAATGCTGTGAGGCGTCTTTGCCTTTGGAATGATGGCATTTCTGGCGAGCTCCTACCCAATATACTCAAGTTCAGTAGCTCACCATGATCATTAGCAATCGATATCCACTAGATTCAATTCAGTCTAGAATTAGTATATTGTGCCAGGATGTGGTTCTGGCATATGCCAACCTAAATAGGTGCTCACCGACAGCATTTTCTCCCACAATCTCAGGTTTCATGCGCGTGGCATGGTCGTTGATTTCAGAAACAAGAATTAGATAAAGTAACGTAGAAGGGAAATAATAAAATAATAAAAATTAATCAATAAAACAATATTATTATTTCCCTTCTACGTGACTTTACCGAAAGAACCAAGAATATGAATCCCTATAGTCACGAAAGCTTTAAATCGAAATTTAAGAGTTAGATACCTAACCGTGTACAACTACCACTTGACTTTTTTTTAAGAAACAGTTTTTCAATCTATATCTCAGTACATTTCGAGGTACCAGAACAAATTGGTAAGGAAGTGATTAAAGTACAGACCAAATACAATGTTCAGAAAGAATGCATTATGTATATACAGTATCCATATCAAACAAGAATAAACAAATAAAAGATAGCATGTGCTTGAGTCTCCTCTCTGTCCTATCCACTTAATTCGAGCTGTTCATAAACCTGAAAATAATGCCCTTAATGTTGTACTAAATTATATAATTCTGGGGGCATTCAAAATATGTCCAGGTAAGCTCTTCCACAACTTTGGTGCCAAATCACAACATGCCTATTCAGTCATTCTTAAAAAAAATTATCCAATTTCCTTTTAAATAAAGTACTCAAGCATAAATTGCGGCTTTGGAACATAATTTTGCAATAATTCTGCCAAATATAGAGCCTCCTCGACCCGAGGTGTGTGGCAGTTTGAACGGTGTTAAACACGTTTCACATTTGCAGTTAATTTTTCAGCACCGTAACACCTGCACCCAATGGCCAATCCTTGATCGTGAGGTCACGGGCTTTTCTAACGCGCACTGTACCGGCAGACGGCATGGTTTGATAAAAACCCCAAAAAAATACCCGCAAGAAATTACCCGGTGGCTGTGAAAATCCCACCAACACTGCACCCCAGATCACGCCACTACCGAGCCACCATATAGTATCCATACACCACACACACACACTTTTCACGCACGCATAGCGTGCATTTAAATCAATGTGAGATTATTAAGCCTTTACGAACAAATCACATGGAATGTGCCCGATCTTGACACAACTCAATAGCCCGACTATTGCATGGATGGGTGACCACTATACACAACAGATTGTTGTAGGTTGAGAGGTTGCGTGGTGGACAGCAGAGGGCAGTGTAGCGAAGTCCATTATTGTACCGTACTTCTATACTCCCACGTCTATGCTCTCTCTCTGCCTTAACCAAACTTGACTGATCAGCATGAAGTATCGTCAGAGGGCCCCACGATCCGCACAGCATGGGGACACATACAGCAGTAGACTAACAAAATGGCTGTACATGAGATGGTTGACAAGAGTAAATCAATGTGTACCAGGGCTGTCGCCAAAATCCCAAATTTTAAAAACAGCCCTCGGATTAAAAACTAAATCCAGCATTTAATTCCATCCCTACCTAACTCTCAGCCCACAGGTGTCCCATAGAAAAGAGATAATGAAGCTCAATGGGCTCTCATTGATTGAGTGATCGATACCAATATACAATGAGTCGTGGTCTCCCATTGCATCGCCATTCAGCAGCACATTGGCACACAATCCCAAGGTCTGGCCTCCGTATGCCATGTGCCCTATTGTGCGGCACATGTGTGTGTGTGTGTGCGAGTCACAAAGCAGCCTGTCCCCCCACCCCACCATCGCTGAGTACAACCGCCCCCCCTCGCCAACTCCCATCTCAATCCCTCACCCTCCCCTTTCCCACCCACGGACCCCCCCCCGAAAGGGCCCACGGGTGCCATATGGCGTAGGGCCCGTCCTCTGCTTTCTCATGCTAATGCCCGGTCCGTGGGAGCGCTGGTACTGCGTGCCACACGCAGCCCGACACGTTACTCCCGATACGAGGAGATCTCTGCACTTTGTTTAAACTTTTTTTTCTCTCTCCAAAAGTTGCTGTAAGTCCCGTTTTTCTTCGGTGTATAGGTTTCTGTGAGATACCTGGGGGCGGGATTAGAGGGGGTTACACCAGTCCCAGCATCTGGCATCTGGGTCGACCCTGCGAGGAAAACAGAACATTCGGTGAGGTCGAGGGCGATTTTCATGAGTGAGAATAGCATTCACTGAGATAACACAAAACAATATGGAACAATGACCATTATTGGACAGGCTTGTGTATCAGTTCATTGTGCATTAATGGCTTTATGAGTGCCTTAGGCGTGGGAAGGCCACACGGGCTCAGAGCGCGAGTCTTAGTCCCATTAACCCTGACGCCACTGAGGTTTAATCTGAGTCATTGTCAGCTGGATATATAGCAAGCCTATAGAGAGGCTGTAAGCAATCTTGCATATCTGTGGCATTCTTTAACATTTCAAATATTTTATTAAACACTAACAGACCTTTGTCATTCTACTCCTAGATGAAGGTCTGCCCACTCCAAGTCAGTCAGAGAGCTGTTTTTGCCTATACCATACTTTACCAAAGTCGTCAGTGACCACTGATGAAGGAAAGGCCTCGGACCAGTTAAATTAGTTCGCCACTGATATCACCTGTAATTGGGAACTGAACTCAGGATGCCTGGTTCATAGCACAGTGCGCAGACCACTGGGCCACTAACCCATCCATTTTTAAACGCATTGATGTCAAAATTACAATGCTTGTTTACACACAAACACATATATTGTAGTCGAGTCATCAAGTGCCATACAACACAAGTGCTTCTACATTTATTTCAATGCTATATTTACCCAAAGTCAACAAATGAGCAAGTGTTGGAAATTAAATATTTTTGTGGTGGAAGCCAATCATTCTTTGGAAAAAGCATAACTGAAGAATATTTACTCTTAAATATGTATGTGTTTTGAGCGGTGGCGCATTTGTAAGCGCATGGCGCCATGAACCCAATGTCCTAATTGAAATTCCTAGTCACAGGTAATATCAGTGGTGCGTCATGTCTGAATTTATCCTGGGTGCCCCTACCTCCTTCATCAACTGCAATGACCATTGTGGTGAAGTATGGCCCATCAACCCCCATAACTGACATGGCATGGGAAGTCCTTCATCCAGCAGTAGATTGTCAAACGGGCTACACATTTTATTATTTTAATCGTTATATATTTTATAGGTGCCTGAATGCCGTTACATTAGAGTGCAATTCTTAGTATGTGAGTTTGTACATGCTATTTAAAGTGTGCATTTTATTTTATTTCAGTGAGATGAGAGCTCGTTGAGCTAAAATGTGTTTTTGGTTGGATTAAGTGGAGTAACATTCTTTTATTGAACGACAATTATCCAATTCAGAGCTAATAAATAATGAAGGGCTCACCAAGCCACATCAATCAGGTTGGTGGAGGATAGGGCTGGCCCAGGAACAGTTTAAATATTACCACTGATATTAGAAGTGGATGGGAATATTACTTAGGTCGTCGGGTTCATAGCACGATCTGCTATGCACTGCACTTCCGCTCCGCTCCCACCACCAAATGTATGCTATGCATACTTCATTCAACAGAAAATGTAACATGACAATATTTCGAGAACATTATTTGAAGCATAATGCGTCGCCATACACTAATATGTAGCGGGTGGTCATCATCTCCGTGTTTTCAATTTCACATTCCAGTGGCAAATAATATTCTATGCAGAGGACAGCCCTTTTGGATTCACTCCATGCTCCATGTGATGCATCCTCGCCAAATGGTCCTCATTTTACTGACCCCGGAGGGATGACGATACTGCTGTAGCTGACTCGACTCTTTTACAGTTTAGTCATGGGTAATTTTCAAATCGGGAGTGTGGGTTTCTTGCACCAGCCCAAAATAACATTCTCTTGCAAATAGTCTTAACCCGCATTTTACAGTGAAAATAAACAAATAAACACTTCGGTTACTTCCCACATATATAAATTATTACCAGGCAGCTGTGAAAAGTGAATTGTCAACTCCATCTAAATTGACCCAGCAGTAAGTGATTTCACACGTGTCATGATGTCACATCACCTGCCCACTTATGAAATCACAAAGATAAGCCAGTCCCTGGTATTGTCCCAGGCTAAACGCCCCCAAAAAAAAGAGACTCGTCACGGAGATGTAAAGTCAAACAGCCCATGTTTGGGGCCTCAATAAGACGAAGAACAAAACCACATCTCGTTTTCCCAGGCAGCCGATCGCGTGAGTCTGAGCCTTATTGTGCTGACGCATCTGAAGGGACATTCACCGACCATATGCTGCTCGGTGTGTTGAGGCTCTGGGAAGAAAAAAAATCTATTGGGCGTCTTCGCATTTCTACGCCGTGGACAGAACGTGTTTGGTGTCCCTTTAAGGTGGGCTACATTCGCCGCTGATGGGCTGCCTTCACATTAAATCAATTGCTTCTCGGCCTGGGGCTGCTGTGGTCCTGTGCACCCATGAAAGCTTGTGTCGGCCCCGAGAAGAGTTGGGAGGGGGGGGAGACGGAGGCATGAGCGAGAGAGCAGTGGTGCTGGAATGCACATGCGTGGGCTCATCTGCACGGCAGACGCCGAGGCACACGTGCAGTGCTTTCTGCGTGGCAGGCGGGGGGGTATGCGTGGACTTCAGCACTGTTATTAGTACCATTACCATGCATGCACACGCACGTGTCCCCGTGTGTGTGTATATACATGTGTGTATGAATGCTCTGTGTTCACTCAGGTGTGAGTCCAGTGAAAGTCACCGTCTTCGTCTGCAAGACAGCTATAGCACAGGACTTGCAAGTACAATCCACGCATGAAAATATATATGCATGGATTGTCCATGCAATTTCAAACATGACAAGATGGATATATTGCAGTGGTAGGTTGGGGCGGTATGCACCTGTATGCATACTGGTAAGATAAAACTGGATGGAATGACATACCGGCAAAATGATCAAATATGTCACGTGTATTAAGTGCACAAGAATACCGTGATGTGATATAGAATCTATCTTAAATCCCCTAGAATAATGTAAATAAAATGCATTGGTTATAGTAAATGTACGAGAATACTGATATACACTCCTATATATAATGTATAATATATTCAATCGGATTCAATTATGTAGTATATAATGTATATTACATTCCCTGGAATTCCATGTTGTAGTATACAATGTACGTTAGAATCACAAGGATGTAATTTCGTAGAATGTGCGTGTTAAATGCAATACAATTACAAGCACGACATTGTTTAATTTTCCCTGTGCATCCAGAGCCTCTTCCCCCTCCACTTTAAACACCGTGAACAAAAAAGCAGCGACATGCGTGTATAAAGCAGCAACCCAGGTCTGCACAAATTGCACACCTAACACTGTGTATTTACTCCTCACACAATATGAAACACAAATCAATTCCTTCTTTACACAATTGTGTGGAAGATATATTTTTTTCCTCTGCCCTATATTTTATGTGTAGAGTTAAGAAGGACGAACAGCCTTGCATGTGTATGTAATTGCAGTATGCTGAATTTAATACGTAGATGAACCGTAGGTCCATTGCGACACACGATACATTGCATATGTTGCAATGGTGACCTGGGATACACCGTGACATTCAAATCCTGTGGTTGTTTTTGTTTTATTGATTCTAGTGTATCACATGTCACGATGTATGATCTCGTTTTCCTTTGCACCATTATTCTTTGTTCTAAACAACGCGAGTGTTTGTGCTGGCTTTTGTTTTTTAACATGTCAGTTCAGTTCTTTTATTACCAGGCGAGCACCCAGTGAAATAGAAACGTCGGCGAGAGAGAGGCCTGAAATAAGAAGATACGTTTACTGTGTCCTGTATCCATGTTTTAAAATACGGTTACAGAGATACGTCCCACGGAATTAGGCATACTTCATCCAGCGGTGGATTGATCATGGTTGATGATGATGATGGTGGTGAAATACTTCCTTAAATGTGTGATACATTTGAGACATCACGAGAATGTGGGGTTAAGTCACTCCTGATCAATTTGCATCTTTATTTTTAGTAGATGAGAACGTCTCTCTCTTGCGTGAGCTTCCACCAGGTTGTTCGCAACGAGAGAGAGACGAGATGTTTTTTTTTAATCCGTCCGCCTCCCAGATGACGAAGCACGCTGGGCACGCCCGGTGCCTGGCACAGACACAACGAGAGAGTGTGGGGGGGGCAGGGATGCAGAGTTGACACTTGCCGCACACTTAAGATGCCTCCAGGAGGGGGGGGGGCTACGTGGAAATTTCAGGTGTACGCACCAACACACATCGGGTAAACGTGAACGTCTGCAGAGCACTTCATGGGCTAAAAATTGTAGTTGACTTTTTTTTTGGGGGGGGGAGGTGGTCAATTGCCCTTAACAAAAAATTGCGCCCCCCCCCCCTCCTCCTCGAAATCCAGCGTCCCGAAGGAGGGAAACCGCCGACAACCCAGGTGCTGGTTCGTCGGGTGGGTGGGGGAGGTGGGGGGGAAGTGAAACGTTAGAAATGAGTCCGACCAAGACGAGGAAAATGCCCCGAAATACATTCGTGAGCAAGTACAAAACAGTCTCGAACGCGCTTAGCCAGTAAATGTGGAACGTTGGTTGACAACGTGTTGATGCGAAGGTTCCAACCAACAACGGTGGGTGTATATTCTTGGTTCTTTCGGTAAAGTCACGTAGAAGGGAAATAATAAAATAATAAAATATTGTTTTACATTTGTATTCTTTTATTATTTCCCTTCTACGTGACTTTACCGAAAGATACTCTTAGGTTTTTTCGGTAAAGTCACGTAGGTAAAAAATAGATAATAATAAAATTATTAAAAAGAATACAAATAATAGAAATAATAATCGAAATAAAATAATAAATCACGACGTTTCGGAGGCAACACAAGTCTCCGTCATCAGGTGGGACCGTCACAGCTAAATTATTTGTATTATTATTTATTTTTTACCTACGTGACTTTACCGAAAAAACCCAAGAATATGAATCCCTGCAGTCACGAAAGCTTTAAATCAAATCGTAGGGCGTATTTACTGCATATCAACATCTGAGATATGTGCGTTTATTGAGTTACAAGTAAACTTTGGGACAGTGGATCACACACACTGATAGTCGGGGGGGAGGGCTTTTGTTGTTGTTGCAAGAGCCACAAGATGCGATTGTGTGCGACAGCCAGATGTTGACTGCAGAGGGCAGCACAGACAGCTTTCTGGTGGACTCTGCAAGGATTCCTCACCGTCTGTCCACTTTCTCCTGGGTCTCTAAAGTCCCCTGATACAAAACCAGACCTGGCAGAAAGTTGTCATACACCCAGATCGGAACGGAGGAACAGACTTTGTCGTGCTGATTTTGGAGACGAATGACCCAAATGTAAACTGGATGTCAATTTGTCTTTGTGCATTCCTCAACAGATGTTTTGTTACACATTAAAATATAATTTACAAAGGGTACAATTTTAAAATCTGTCATTTTGTTCATCCACTGATGTATGAGTGCATTTTCTCGCTGTACGGGTATTGGGAAGTGGGGGATTTGACTATACTTCACCACACTGGTCAGTGTTTGTTAAAGATGGGGAGCATTGACCCTGGGCCATGGAGGTGCAGTACAACTAATAATTTTGCTGTATTGCCCTCTCCTGCTGGCAACGTTGAATTAAGTACTTGCAAATGTGCGATGTACACGTACATAATACCGTACACGTTAAAAGCAGAGTTAATGATAGCATCTACGCGTACAATTATTAAGCATTTTACACATTAGCCTACTCCCTGTGCAATTGTTATACAATTACAGGATAATAAAATTTGAGCATTAAAACAAATATATGAGTCTATACATTTCTTAAACTTTATTTATTTCACGTACTGTATTTTGCGCTGCAGAATCTAGCTGTTTTATTTCCTTTACGGGTGCATTTTAAGAATAATTTGCAAAGCTGCGTTTCCAAGAAGAGGGTTTGTGCTTGCGGTGGTGTGTGTGGACGCACGTGTGCACGAAGCCATGTGCGTGAACACGTGGTAGTGCGTAGCCATGCATGCACCCACGTGTCCATGAATGGCTAACATCTATGCATGGGGTATCTGTAAGCATGCATATTCACTTGCATGTACACACACGTGTGTGAGTATGGATATTTATATATACACGTGCGTGTGTATGGGAATGTGTGTGCATGCCGGGGTAAACCGGTAACCGATTTCACAACAATCGATTGTCGATAATCGGTAACCGTTCCGAGTGGAGTCAATCGTCCTGCGATGAAAGCGCTGATTGTCGCACGCGAACTACAAACCGCACGGCGGGATTAGTCACCGCGCGTGGTGCAATTCGTCCGAATTTCTGGGTTTCAACCCCAAAAGTTTGCAAGCCCTGCCATCAATTTGCTAGCGGAAGAACCTCCACTTGAGGAAGCTCCGAGGGAAGTGTTTGGCCTACTCTTCCACGCCAACCACACGTCTTGGAAAATGGTGGTAGTACTTTATCCCTGTGGTGGTCCCAATTATTACTGCTGGGTGGGACAGAGGCGCGGGGTGATGGAATCGAATCTGCGACCTTTGGATTTCCAAATGCAGTGCGCTCAACATTTTACACGGTGGTGGCAGTTCTAATAGTTTATCAGTTTAAAAACAAGTTTTTATTAATTTTCGAGATATTTCTATTTTAGTAAGACAAAACCGGTAACCGTTTATAGTTAATGCAAACCCGAATATATATTGACCTGTTTGTACACGTGTGCATTCCGTACATAGCCTATATATGTATGAGTAATCTGAAATATGTAAACATGAGTATGACTACGTGTCGGCAATGCACACACGTGTGTATGACTGTGTACACACGTGTGTACTGGAATGCATGCTTAGACACGTGTGTATATCTATTGGGAGCGGTGGCCCAGTGATTAGCGCGCTATTTACAATACAAACTCGGCCATCCCGAGTTCGATTCCAGCTCACAGACCAATAAATGGAAATAATTTCAACCAATCCTACCCACACCTGACCACGCACCCTCGCTAACACCTCTTGCCCCAATAGTCTGTTAAGGCTATAAGTTGAAATCGATACAACGTATGTTTGGGTATGTGTATCGGAATGCATGTTGTATGTAAACATACATGCGGTCCCGCATCAATGCATTCACATCATCCCTGTGCATGACTGTGCATAGACACGTGCGTATTTACACACACTTATGTATCGGAATGCACGCGTGAATCATGTGTTTGCGAGACTTAACGGGAGCAACCGGTGATGATGATGGTGGTGATGATGATGGTAGTGATGATGATGATGGTGGTGATGATGATGATGGTGGTGATGATGATGATGGTGGTGATGATGATGATGGTGGTGATGATGATGATGGTGGTGATAATGATGGTGGTGATGATGATGGTGGTGATGATGATGGTAGTGATGGTGGTGATGGTGGTGATGATGGTGGTGATGATGATGGTGATGATGGTGGTGATGATGGTGGTGATGATGATGGTTGTGGTGATGATGGTGGTGATGATGATGGTGGTGATGATGATGGTGGTGATGATGATGGTGATGATGATGATGGTGGTGATGGTGGTGATGATGGTGGTGATGATGGTGATGATGATGATGGTGGTGATGGTGATGATGATAGTGATGATGGTGGTGATGAGGATGGTGATGATCATGGTGGTGATGATGATGCTGATGATGATGCTGATGATGATGGTGGCAGCTTAGTTAGTGGCCGGGGAGACTTGCAGTGTGGGAGGGGATGTGATGGGGGAAGTGGAGAGGTGGGAGGGTGAGCAAGAGAGTGAGAGAGGGAGGGTGGGTGCTGGGTGGGAGGGATGTGTGTGTGTGAGATGTGGAGGGAGGGACGTGTGTGTGTGAGAAGGGGAGGATGGGATGGGGGTGTGCATTGGGCTTGTGGGAGGGGGGGGAGGCGGCCAGACAGCCTGGCGCCAGCCCCGCGGCTTTCCCAGAGCCCCCACACCAGAGCTATTGTGCTGGCTGGCCACCTGTTACCCCACCCGGCCACCCTGCTTTACCCTGCCTCTCTCTCTCTCACACACACACACGTGGAGACACACACACACGTGGACACACACACACACACACCGACCACCCTCCTCCTCCTCCTCCCCCTCGGGAAATGAGCCGAATCGCCCGCTAATTTGTCGCAGGCAGTGGCGGGCAGGACCCCTGTTAGATGTTACAGACGCACACGCATACTGACAGTGACACACACACATACTCACACATACTGACAGTGACACACACACACATATTGACACACACACATACTGACACACACATACTGAAACACACATACTGACAGGCATACACACACATACTGACAGTCACACACACATACTGACAGTGACACACATACTGACAGTCACACACACATACTGACACGCATACATACTGACACACACACATACTGACACACACATACTGACAGTGACACACATACTGACACACACATACTGACACACATACTGACACAGAGACACACATACTGATAGTCACACACATACTGACACAGAGACACACACATACTGACACACACACATACTGACACAGACACACGCAAGAAGATACACAGACACGCACACAAATACATGCATGCCAAGAGATGTTCAAAAATACGCAAATGTACACAGACATACTACGTAGAAAGACACAAACATTGAGATACACAGGCCCACATACAGCATACAGAGACACGGATGCAGCAATAACCACATAGACAAGACGTATACTTCCGTGCATAGAGAGGCAGACGTACTTACCCACATACAAAACACATTCATCCAAACAAATTTCAGCAACTCCATAGTCACACCAGACCACAATTAGACATAACACTCACACATCGTGCAAACAATACACAAAAGTAATTTCTAGACAGCAACATTGGCCATTGTGACTACATGCCTCACATGAGATGTACAGACTTATATACATTAGACTCCGAATATATTCCATACGTAGACATGGTGACCCTTGCTGCTAGGTGGAATATTAGAACACACACGAAACCAGTTTCCACGTCTACACACATTTACATCGATATGATGGTATCCTGTTTCACTTACACAAACGTCAAGTCTTGATAACACACACACTTGTGGCCTTATATACACCACAAACAACACACGCGAGCCTGTTAATCACACACATGGGACCCTGTCACAAGCACATACACACACTTGGGACCCGGTTAATCACCCATTTGGGGACCCTGCCACAAGCACATATACACAACACATGAAACTTTGTTGTACACGTAGGGAAGGAACCATGTTGCATGCATACATACAGAGGTTTCCCTGTTTTATTGACATGCGTGAGACCCTAATAACATACAACACACCAATCATTGTTTCACACACACATAGAACCTGTCACACACACACATGGAACCCCTGTTATACACACACAAAACGTGGCCCTGTTTGTGTACACACACACAGAGGGGGTTTCCCTGTGAGATCTTACACGGCATCCTTGTTGAATTGTCACACATACACACAAACGCACAACAGGTCCCTGTTTTGCTCACACACTCTCTCTCTCTCACCCACACACACCCCACGTTTACAACTCAATGGAGAGTGCCTTGTAGTTTATTAGGATGCTAATACCAGCCAGTTCCCACGCGGGCCCCTATTTAGGCTTAACGTGTGTTTATCTTCATATATAATTACGTAAATGTAACTCGGGAACCCACAACAACCCATTGTTTGGGAGGATTATGAGAACAACTTCATATGCATAGCATCATATTATTCATTGTATAATGCCAAGAACATTATTTTAATGTCCCTTGGGTACGTTGTTGTAAACGAACCTTTTGAAGCTGCGTTGTCTCTTACATTTTAGTAATAAATCTTAAAATTACCATTTCATGTTGGAATGTTGACAACATTCCGGCAGTATATCACAAGCCACCGCGTTTTGACATTGCTTATTTATGATATATCCAATGTACATACAGTTCTGCACATTATAGTACTTTATTGAATGGAACCATATGCAATGTGGATACATAACCTGACAATGACACAATAATGAGTAACGTGGCCTTGACTTAAAATATAAAGACTAACAAGCTGTCATTTGTTTATAGATAGGAAAACAATATAAAACATCGACTTTTGCAACGCAGACTTTACAACTGCACGGGTTGACCAAGATCACCAATAGGTAAGGGCCAGAATACATTTTATTGAGTATTTTTAATAAACAGCAATATATATTCATCAATAGTCTATTAACTAATTCCCTCCCATCAGGGTATGATGCTAAAAGCTACCAAAATGTATGGGGGGGGGGAAGTCCTTGTTACCAATATTACAATTATCTTCACTTATTCGTGACAGGTTGTAATTTAAATTGCCTATATTTTGTATTATATATGTTGCTATGGTGATTATGTTAGTGGGTGCCCGTGGGGTTATCAGCAGATGTGTTGTCCACTCACTCCCACACCCCTTTGCCTGTTAAGTTTGAATTCCTATAGACTCTTCCCAACTACTACTGGTCAGGTACAATGAGAACCTTTGTGCCTTAAACCCGGCTTTTTTCCCCTCCTCAATAAAGGAATCAAAAGTCTCCCACATGCCCCTTCTGAAAAGCTAAAAAGGAGGGGAGAAGAAAAATTTGCTTTACAAAGACTTTCAACAAAAAAACATTATTTTCCCACATTTTGGGTTTAAGGCAAGGCCTGGGTCCTTGTGTGTGTGTGTGTGTACATCATTGGGAGGGCCGGTTATCTGTCCTTGTGTGTTGTGCGAATACATTTGGCTTATGCGGCTTACGTTGTTTATAGCTATGCGTGTGAATGTGTTTAGCACTGTGCGTACATTTAGTTGTAGCTTTGTGCACGTTGTGTAGTTATGCATATGTAGTTCATTGCGTGTGAACGATGTGCTTGTGTAGTGACGTGTATGTGTATATAATGCAGTTTGTGTATAGTTTGAATGCAGCTGTGCACGTACTCAACAATATGTAGGTTACCCTGTGTATGTAGCTGTGTGTACATTACGTAGCAATGCGTAAATGCATATACTGTGAAGCTATGTGTACGTAGCAATGTGTATGCAGCTGTGTATGTGTATGCACATCAACTATAGTACTACAGTACCCACGTGTAGGCGTGTGTGTACATCTGTGGACGTGTAGCTATGTGTATGCAGCTGAATGTAGCTCGGTGTTCACAGTATGTAGCCGGGCACTATATGAAGATACGGATATGCGTAATACCTATGCGTTACACACCTATGCGTATTACTATGCATCGTGCAAGCTTCTGTACAAGTGTGCATGGGGCTATGCGTGCTACATGTGGCCGTATATGAAATAAACTTCCATGAGCCACTTGCACCGTATTCGTACAGCCACGCGTGTTCAAGTGTTGGGGTCACAAGTCTGCGTAACGCTGTGCATTGCTGCTGCTGCTGTTGTGTTTAGTGTTAGTGCGGCGTTAGTGGCCAGGGCTGGCCTCCCAGCCACGTGGGTGGGTTGGAGTGGGGGGGGAGTGGGGGGAGGGGTGTGGGGGGTGAGGGGAGGGGTGACGGTGATGGGGGGGGCTCCACAGGTGCGCCCATTCATCAGCCGCGCGCGCATTCACCGCCGCATCCCATTGGCCGCCGCGTCCCCCCCCCCCCGCAACTTCCCACTGCCGCCGCCTGCCATTGGTCGATCGGTTGCCACGGCAGCCGCCGCGGCGGCGCCAGCTGGGGCGGTGACGTCACGAGGTGGCGCCACGGAGTCTGCGGCAATCGCGGGGGGGAGGGGGGCATGGGGGGGGAACCGGAGGGGGGCGGGGGGATTTGAGGGGGAGGGGGGATGGAGGGGCGGGGCTACTATGTGCGGCGTGCGGCCCATGGAGTCTCAATGCGATAGCACGCGGTTCGCTTAGCCAAACAATTCATTATGCACGCATTACAGTGTTCTGAGATGTATGGCAATGCATTGTATACACACTATGCATGATATATGCGCTATGTATAGGTGTGTGTGTAGCATTACACACACGATGCATAAGTATGAGCCACAATGGGTGAAATGCCCTATTGTACATTATTCTGGGGATCAGCAAAACTGTGGACCGGTTTCGACATTACAGGATGACGGTGTCTCATCACCAGCAGAGTCAGTCATTGCTGGTGAACTGTCTATATTATAGGCAAATAATGTCTGTGGAAAAAGCATAGCGTTATTTATAAATGTGTCGTAACCCTCCACCACCCGACACGGCCAATCAGCAAATATAACATAGCATTTAAAGCTTTCGTGACTGCAGAGATTCATCTTCTTGGTTCTTTTGGTAAAGTCACGTAGAAGGGAAATAATAAAATAATAATAAATAAAACATAAAATAATTCTCACGACGTTTCGGCCACAACGCAAGCAGCCGTCCTCAGGTGAAGAACAGGTCTGTCGGAAAGACATGGTCTGAATAAGATAGCATGTTTGTTCTTCGCCAAATGAAATCTGTGTGTACAGCAACACACCATATTAGACGTGGCTTCCAAGTGACAACACTTTTTGGTCTGTTACCGGAAACGATTAATGAATGAAACCGGTTTTCATTATTCACATCCTTTAAAATGCCAGTGTGTTGATGTGCGTCATGTCAATTCCTGGCCCCATCGAATTGAAAGGAGTTCATGTAAAGACCCATTCATTTGAATGCATGTGGGTGTTTGGCTAATGCTATGAAGTCGCGCACAAAGCTTGCTAACTTAGTAGAACGGCCTTGTGGTGTATCCATGCCGACACACGAAAGTTAAGACCACTCGATGTGTTTACGGAATCTTTATTTTTCTTCTCAAGAGTTGATGTTAAATATTCCATCCGTGATGGGTGCCTTTTTGTCCAAACACACGGTCCTCTCTTCTGCTGCCTGTATCGGAATGTGACGAAATTCCATCAACACGGCCACACGTTTTCTATATATAAAATGACTGTTATTTTAATTCAATCATTCGTTTGTTTGAGAAAAAAACCTCAACAGTCAACGCACACACACAGCATGCGTACAGCCATGCGGTCAGCTTAGTCTCCACTTGTCAGGATGAAATTCATTTTCATATCTCAGATATTTGCGTGGAGGCTGCTCACTTAGATACGATATCCACTTTGGCAATGAATATCTGGAGAGCCTGCAGTTAACTACAGGGTCATGTCAAATCTAAAACAGGGGGAGAAACCATGCAGACACGTTTCGAATCCATTGATTTTTTTTAAAGAGATGCTGCCGTGCTGTCATTGTTAGTTGACAGGAATTTCTATCCAGAGGTCAATTTCCATCGAGAGGTCATGCCAGTTCAATCTCCAGGCGCGGCAGTTGAAGCAAATGGGAAGTTTATTCAATCACCCCGCCTCTGTCCGACCAGTCGAAATAAATGTGTACACCAAAATTCGTCGATCGGCAGGTTGTGTAGGGCGAGGTAAAGTGTGGGAACTCCCACCACGTCAAATACGTCTTGCCCAGTGTGGAAGAGTAGGCCAAAAATACTCCCAAACCAAGGTTCTCTCGAGCTCTCACTAGCGGAGGCTCTTCCTCCAGCATTGGCGTGAGCAGGACATTGTAGGGTTGCACCTTTGAGCAAGGGCACATCTGTGGACAGGCTTATTGACATACAGATGCTGGAAACGGAGCTTTGGCGTTAGGAGACATCTCGTTCTCACAACACTCTCACCTGCCTCTGTGTTATGAGTGTGTGCATAATATTATATTGTGTTGCGTATGGATGAGGTTGTTGGTGGTTGCTGAGTGCATAGGGGCCCCCTTTGCGCGTTTGTCTTGGTCCCAAGACAAACACAGCTGCACCGATAAATGGGGCTTGGGAGAGAGAGGCACCTGCACGCCCCTCCCAGAGCCAAACACAAGCTACCACTGTAAGAACCCCAAAAAGCCAGATGAAGCAAAGGGGGAACAAAACTACACCTCATAATAACCGAGAAGAATAGGGGACATTGCGTGGTGTCTTAGCCACGAGTATAATACCCATACTACGGTTGAGCGAGCGTGTTTGTGAAAATGTGTTGAATGTTGGTTGTGTGTTAAAATATAGGTAACTGTGTGTGCGTCTCTGTGTGTGTGGAAATATTTGACTGGAAAACTTGGGTGGATTTTTTTTAAAAAAAAATACAAAGTGCTGTAAATGGACATGCTTTCTACAAATAAAATATTAAACCTAATTTGAGAGCACAAATGAGCTTTTAATTTGAAGGTTTGATGGGATAAAAAATGGTTTGTGGACAAGACCGACAGAATGGCAGATAAATGGTGGAGCGATGAGATGAATGGTAGCTGAGCTGGATAGTGAGGCCCTTTATCCAGCAGTGGATAGACGATTAATGATGATAAAAACAATTTTCAGTCCTCTTTATATATTCAAGAATATAACCAAATCTAGACTATTTAAATGAAAACTCGAGATGTGGCATGTATGTATAACTTCTTTGGCACCGTACGTAGCCAACCGTGTCTTGTTAAATACTCCAGTGACTGCCGTATACTGGTGTTGATACAAATAACCAAAACAAATAAATGTTTTCAGCCAAAGTGCCAAAATGAATTTTCATTTAAGCGGAATTTTTTTTAATATCTTGCAAATTAATGCTTTTTTTTAAATAACCTAAAAATATAATTTACTAAACTGGAGACAAAGTGCATGTTGCCATGAGGTATGTATAACTCGCAACATCAACACATGCTGCAGGATGCTGTCTCTTATTGAACGTTAAATTAATATTTCAAACATCACCAATGAAATTTTGACCTGTTGGGGGTTTACCTCCAGGAGATGTACGCCCAAGTACACGGTATATGTTACATACTGTATATTCTATGTTCAATTTGAAAATAAAATGTGAACATAATATTTTCGATACAAAATGTCACATCGGTGCACAGAGTAATGCATAAACAGCAGTGTATGTGATGATTCAGGTACGTGCGAAATTAATGTGTGTCTACACACATCGTCTAATGCACGTGTATAGAATCAGAATTTAGATGCACCTAACCTGGCACAAGCGACGTTGTGACGTCACTGCCACTTAGTGCTATGTGATGTCGGTGTGTTATACATTCACGTGTGCATATGTTGTGATGCGGGTGGTAATGAATGCATGTACACTGCGTATACCGTCGTGTGTAATGCATACGTATACAGTAGTGAATCGGTGTATGTAATGTAATTGTAGGTGTGCGTATGTGGGTATTTGCTGGAGGCGACATCATTCACTGGGAAGCGACAATAAGCGCTGGTATTCGCTCCAGTGCATTCCGTCACCCCCCCCCCCGACACACACAGACTCCGTACACACACACACACACTCCTTACAGACACACACACACGCACCCTTTACACACACACTCACAATGACAGAACCCCCAGTGGGACATTCCACCAACTCCCCCCCCCCGCCCCGTGCAGGGCCCTCAGCCAATCAGAGCCGCGCTCTCGCGCCGCGGCCCCGCCCTCTGCGCGGCTCGGGCTCTCCCATTGGACAGCGGGGACCGCGAGCTCGAGTATAAAAGGAGCGTGCGCGGGGGCAACGCGAGACATCGTCACCTGTCACTTGACCGCGCTTAGCGAGAGAGCAGCAAGAGGTTGTCCCTGTTCGCCGCACGTGTTTGTGTTGTCGTTCGTTGAGCCGACAACAACAACTACCGCCACCACCACCGACAACCACCTCTTGTTAACATCACAGCCATGAAGGCCGTGAGTCCCGTCCGCTCCGTGCACCGTCAGTCGGCCGAAGCCGCCGCCGCCGTCCATCGGCTGGCCGAGGAGCGTCTGCTGTACGACATGAAGGGCTGCTACAGCCGGCTCAGTCAGCTGGTGCCCACGCTGGCGACCACGGGGCGCAAGGCGAGTCGCATGGAGATCCTGCAGCACGTGATCGACTACATCCTGGACCTCCAGGTGGCACTGGACGAGGGCCCTGTGGAGGAGGGAGCGCCGGGTGACGCACAGCAGGTACGCAGTGACACGGGTGGCCAGGTGATGGGCCAGGTGATGGGCCAGGTGATGGGGCCAGGTGATGGGGCCAGGTGATGGGGCCAGGTGATGGGGCCAGGTGATGGGCCAGGTGATGGGGGCAGACTGTGAGGGTGGCCTGGGGGGTGTCGCTCTGGTGAGCACGAGTCGAGAGGCTTTTTGGCACGATTATTCGGTCCAAGTGTGGCAAGCCAGGTCAGTAATGATTTGCGTAATGAGCACTGGGAAAGATTTAGTCTCTACACTTAAATTGCCTGGAAGAAAGCCATTTCGAAAGTTGGTATACTCAACATATCTATTGGTCGTTCACTTCCTGAAGGGAGGTGAATAATCCTAATGTCACCATGGTGAAGGAGACATTTGGGTCATGAGTGTAGTATTAGGCTCATTGATAAAACGCCGAATTTGCCCAAGTGGGTTATCAAACACCTGGGGCTGCTGAAATTGCCACTTAGAGCGGTCACGTAGCTCTGGAAGAGATTGACTTTTATAGAATGGGCCATGTGTGCCGTAGCTATTCGGCGAGATGCAGGGCAAGAGTTGCAATATAACTCGTCCATGATTACAATTCTTCAGTTTTGGCCACATTCTCATTCGAGGGGTTATTTTAAAAGCTCCCCACCCACGCACCACGCCAACTTAGAGAATGTTCACACCTTGGTATTTTAAACAGCGTTAATGTTTACGGGTCAAAGTGACACGGAATTGAGTGATCTGTGGTAGTGATGACAAGTGAAAGGGGGGGGGGTGGTGGTACGGTGGGTACGAGAACCGACAGCTAACTTTGTGAAGCTGTGGCGATGTGTAATTGACGATGTTCTTTCCACCGTTTCTCTTTCCAGGTGTGCGCAGACATGGCAAGCTTGACCGGAAACAACGAAACTCTCTGCTGCTGAGATTCGCGAGATTTTGGTAAGCGGCATGGCAGTTTAACCCATCAATTTTTAATTCAGTTTTGTTTATCAGCCAGTTCAGTCCGCATCTATAACTCAAACCATTTGGATCCAGCATTCATTGGCAATGGGGCGGTGGAGGGGGGGGGGTGCTGAAAACAAGAACAGCATCACCAAAATCCTAAAAGAGTGGGCCTCTGACATTTAAAATCACATGATGGGGTGGGGTGGGTGGGGGGCACGCAGTGTTTTGCGATTTCTTGCTCTCCTTTTCACTGGTTGCGAAGCAAAAACAAAACGAGTAACTTGTGCAATACCCAGAGCATGAGCTGGCTGCCTGTTGGCTGTTTTGAATGCTGAGAAGAGGGTGGAAGGGGGGTGGGTGGGTTGGGTGGGTGTGTGCAGGGGGAGGGAAGATTTGGGTTGTGTGTGTTTCGAGGGTGGGAGGGATTCGATGTGTGTGTGTGTTGGGAGGGGAGGGAGCTGCAGCTGTGTGCATCCAGGGGCTGTAGGGGGAGGCGTCTCTTGTGGGGGGGAATGTCCACAGTTATTTCCTGACAGGCGCCAGGCTGTCTGCTCCCCGCCTGGCAAGGCCACCCGGACCCCTCCCTCCTTTCCACACACACACACAGCACCTCTTAACCCAGGATAATGAGCCGCTTCTAACCGCGCCACTCTTGTTTGTGCCCCTCTCCACAGCATTCCTTCTCTCGTCCTCCCCCTTGGAACGAGCGGGGGGGGGGCGTGCGCCGACTTGGGAGAAAAAAGGAAGTTTGACTCCACGTCCCCAAGAAGAGTCGCCACAAGCACGCGGAGAGTGCCGCAAGCAGACGAATGTTTCGAAACCAACGGATCTCAGTCATTCCTTAGCTTGTTGTTTTTTACACCGCTTTATATTTTTAGCAAGTAATTTAAACAACTAAAAGAAACAATGTCTAGTGTTTTTTTTTTTATTCCTTAGCGTTTTAAAACCTAATGTCGATTTTCCAAGTTGTGGTTGGTGTTTTGTAAAATGCAGCTGCTTGGACTTTTACATTTTCACAATTTCCGAAAAGAAAAAAAAACAGAACAATTTTTCAGTGATGCAGCATTTCCCCCAAACTCTAGAGCCCGGCCCCACATGGGCCTGCTGGCATGCATGATAATGATGCACACTTCAACATTTTCGCCAAACAAGTGCATTAAACACATTTGCACACCGTCTGGACCTGGTGAAAATGTAAACGGGAGCAATTGGAGTTGGGGACTAATGGTTTTGTTTGCTGTTAAAAGTTGTATAGGTTTGGCGATTGCTGCAAGTGCAGTACTGAGAGACACTTTACTGACGGGAGAGGAAGTTAGTTGCCGTACGTACGCACGTACACTCAACAAGGCAGTGCTGCACAACTGTTAGAGGGTATTTCGTGGACCAATGTCTTAACAGTGCTTGTTTGCGGCTCAAAAGTCCTGAGCCTCTTACCACCACCAATGTGGCAGCTTCAGATCGGTTCAACACCTGTTTAAGAGGTGTGGGGTACAGCTGCAATCGAGCACTGTTTTGTAAAAAAAAAAGATTGCTGGCAGTTTGCGTTAACAACTGTGGCTGCTTGTGTGTAATATGTATATAATATATAAAGTTTATATTTTTTGTTAGACCAATGGCAATGCAAAGTGCGTGCGTGTTTGGGTCAATTTCTGCGAGAGTGGCCGAGGCTGTGAAAAAACGGGGGGGGGGGAATTGTGTACAGAGTAAAATTTTGTCAGCAGAAAAGTACAAAAAATGTTCCGGACTTGGCTGCACGCAAGTTCGCTTGTAAATTTGTTATTTCTGTTCTCTCTTTATGACACGTTTTTTTTTACCTTTTGATGCAACACTTTGATTATCGTATCCTGTATCAGGCGACGTGTATAAATCATTACTGACCATGATGATGGACCGTGTATAATGTTGCTTTGACAAAACTCGCCTTGTTGGAAAAACATTGTTTTAACACTCGCCTATACCTTTTATGTATATGGCACGCCTTGTTGAAAAATATTTTATATTAAAATGTACCATTTTTTCCTAAAGCCCTTGTTTGCGTTGTTGTTTGCACCGTGAGTGACACCATGGCTTAATATCTGCCCCGACACATTTTCGTTCCGCCGTCTGGCGAGACTGACCCTCGACTAAGCCCACCACACGTTTCGTACACAACAACACTTGGTTTTCCGGGAAGCAACAGTGCACTTTTGAGCTACACTTTCCACTTCACCCTCGCTGTATTTCTATTGAACAGCGCCGTCACGGAACCCAGATAAGGGGTATTAAATACATTCCCGGCAAGCTGGGCGTATAGTTGCCTAGCGGCTCAAGTGTTTGGGTAGTACTGTTGGTGCCACTACGGCAGTGGATACATAACGCCCGTGTCCTATTATTTAACCAGGTGGCTGCTGCCTATTGCGACTATCTCTTGCGGGAGCGCAATGCCAGGGTAACTGGTTTATGTGGGAACCTTTTTATTTGTACAGCTTGCAAGTTGGGAGGTGATGTTGCCATTGACACTGGTACACAGTGGGCAAGTCATGCATGATCTTGCCACTGGGTCCTTTGACAAACGGGGTTTTAAAAATTCCCAGGTGGCAATCGTGGGAGTTTGTGCTTGCAAAGCTGAGGCCACTCTTGTTTAAAAGATTGCATATCAATGGGCTCTCACCTGGCTAAATAAAAGACGCATACTGCAGGCTCGCCTTGCAAATACACAGCACACGGCTCAATGGAGGGGGGGCACGTGGTTAAATTAATGGGGCCTCCAATCAGTGGAGAAAAAACTACACCCGTGGACGTTAGAATGGAAAACCCACGCTGGTTTTTGTGTGCGCGTTGCTCCATCGGAAGTGTTTAATCAGTCGAGACTTAGCTTGCGTTTCCAAACAAAGGTTGAACGTAAACGCGTGTGAGTAGTGTGCCCTGTGTGTGTGTGAGCATCTATTCTAAGCTCACTCCTGGAGAGCTCTAGATCTTGCCCCCTGCACGCTCATTTCAATGAGGCACGCTCTGGTGGGGTTGGGTGTGTTTTTTTATTGTACATACAATAGGCCGTGAGCTCTTTACAGAATACCGTCACATGGACGCCTGCTCAATATCCAGCAGGGTCTCTGTGTGTGTCCCAACCGTCAGTGGGAAATATTTGACACCGATCCATCCGTGCGTTGTTTTTCATCACCATCGTCGTTGTCATCTTCCTTGCATCAATCGTCATCCATACACACGCGCGTGACTTCATCACCATCGTTAGCTGTGTGACAATTCGCTTCCCCACACTCGCGATTCACAATCAGAATATTTATTTGTACTGGAGGAATCCGATGAGCGATCACGTTTTTTTCCAGAGATTTTACAGATGTTCAGATTCAATTAATTGTCAAACGATACGATTTTAATATAAATAATTTTTTTAAACCACTGGGTAAATGTGGGATTATCGTGTCCACAAGAGGTTAGGTGAAGCTATTCCAACATAAATTGTCACGCGTAATGCTTAATTATGAATCGATGCATCGTTACACCATAATGATATATACCAACACGTCATCATTATCAGTATACATTGCATGGTATAATAATTATCATCGGCGATCATCAAAAACCACCTACGGTAGTCGAGTGAGCTCCGCCTGGCACATGTGCCCCACTTAGTATAAGTCAAGAGACAATCATTTCCAATTGTCCCTGCCCTAAGATAGGAATGTGGAATTTGAACCACCGGTTCAGGACCACGAACAGATTAGCAATGTCCAACATGTGAGTGTATTTAGCGTCACTGCGCATACGATCCATGCACAGTTAAGTTTATTGTTTTGATATACACTGTCACTGCCATTGTGCTAAACTGCCTGAGGGTAATACAGTTCGGGCCGCAGTAATATCATCATAATCATTAGCTATGATCAATCCCCTCGGCATAGAATTTCCATTGAGCCACTTCATATCAAATATATTCCGCATACATATTCAGGATGGTGTAAACACAACAACATTGGCAATCATGCCACTGACTTTGGTTTCCTGATGAGTTCCAATAGCACAGAGCCAGTACCCAGGATTATAAGTGTGACAACACGCCACTAGGAAAATAACGCCAGCGGGCCACGTGTACGCGTATTTTTTTTGTCCCTTTTAAACTGATACACAGTTATTTTGAACGCTGCGTTTATGAAATTCCTACGGTCAGCAATAATTGTGGTCTCGCGGAGTCCACAGTAGAAGCACTCTGTCCCGGACTTGAACCTGCAACCCCTTTAGCACAGGATGCACCGGGGAGGCGTCATTCTATGAGCCTCTTACTCTCTTCCCTCTCCCCCAAGGCCCCCCCGTCACCCCCTCTCTCAACCCCCGCCCCACACATCCTCTCCAGCCCTCCTCCCTCGCCACCCCCTGCCTGCCCTGGCTCTGAACACCTGGGTTTAATCAGGCGTGCAGTGTAAGCCTTCACAGGTGCAGGCTGGCGCCAGGCTGTCTGGGCCCTCCCCACCCTCCTGCCGGGAGCTGCATGTTCCCTCACCACCACCAGCACCCACACACACACACAGCCCTGCCTCTCGCTCCCTCTGACACACACGCACGCAACCCCCCACCCACCCATCCACCCAGCGCCCTACCCCTCTGCAACATACACACATGTCCTGCCTCTCTCTCTCTTCTCTGACATACACACACACACCACCTCTCTCTCTCTCACACACACGCGCGTACACAGACACCCTCGTCATTCCATCCATCCCATTCACACACATACTGGCACATCTTTCTCATTCTCATACACACATACATATACGCTGGCTTAATAATATGCAATCTTTCCCGGATTATAAGACGCACTTTGTAGCCGTGTACGTTGGAGGGTGAGTTTTTATAACCCGGGAGCTGTGTTTGTGTGAAATATTACAAGAGTATAACTTTATTTTAAACACCGGGCACAAGTTTGGGGTCACGTTTTTTATTTCTGGAGCGTCTTATAATCACGGTTCAGGGTCAAGTTACGAATTAAGAATCCTTTCCTTACGCGAATACTCCGGTCATAATACGATACGATATTTATGAACAGTGCTTCCTCATTGATATCTCAAGACAAATTTTCGGGAGCATTTTTGTTCTGACGTTTGGACAATTCCATTAATATTTGACATTCCAACACGCAGATGTTGCCTCCGACGTTGGCACATATAAACGTGAAATGTTGGACCAACCTTGGCCCAACATTTCACGTTTACGGTTACTTTGGGATGGACCCCCAGAGTTACAATTTATAGAGTTTTGTCATTTCTCTGCTGCGCGATTGTCACAGCCACGATGGAGTTGTTTGATCACTTTGGAGTCCCGGATTTGTACAGACATCGGTCCCAACTGATGTTAGCCGAGGCACGGGAATCAAACTCAGGTCGCCCCGGTTTCAATGTGCGTTTCGATAACTGCTGGGAAGTGGTAACACTCAATTACACTGGGTTGCTCTCTCTATGTATCTTGGTGATATCTGTCTGCTTATATGTCTGTCTATAGTTTTCTGGTTATATTCTATGTCGCTATTTCATTATACCTGATGATGATTGCTTGTGTTGCAATCGAAACGTCGTATGCTATTATTTAATTATATTATTTTATTTTTATACGTGACTTTACCGAAAAAACCAAAGAATAATTCCTGCAGTCACGAAAGCTCCAAAATTAAGATCAATTACACTGGTCAACAAAAAAAATCATTTTTTTCTGGCCTGGACTTTTGCAGCTGTTTTAGACTAATTTCAGGGTGCTGATTCCAAATCTGATCTCAGATTTGCTCTATCACATCTCATTTTTATGCTATCGGCATATCCCATTTTCATTGATTTTACCCGAAATTAACTCTGTCACTTATGATTGCAAGTTGTTGCGAGTCAGTGACTGCTTTAGTGTTAAAATATGGTGCTGTATTTTTAGGATAGTGTGTTTATAATATCATTGTATATAGATATCCACATTTATTTAATATTTTTCTTCTGTGATAGACAAAAACTGATGCCAGATTTGGAATCAGCACCCCAAAAATACCTTGAAACCGTTGGAATACCTTATGCCAGAAAAAGTGCGTTGACCAGTGTTATCAATTGCTGTGCTGCCATCTCCTGGCCGTCTCCATGCTCAAGTCTACAACACCTGGAGTTGTGGGGTGACCCACCAGTCGTCACAGACCAGAGGTCGCAACCGGGTACCCGATACCCGTACCCTACCCGTGCCCGGCCGGGTACGGGTACCCGTTTGCGACCCTGGTACGGGTAGGCCGTGAGTCACTGGTGAGTAACCGTTTGTCACTCATTTCCCAACGTCTTGTCTCTTCTCACAATTCAAGTTCCTAGAATCAACCCACCCGCGCCTGCAACATGGCTTCATCTCAGAGGTCGCAATCAGGTACCCGATACCCGTGTACCCGACCCGATACCTGGCCGGGTACGGGTACCAGTTTGCGACCCTGGTGCGGCCGGGTACGGGTAAGGAATCAAAACCCGTTTGCGACTTCTGTAATAGACTGCGTGATGATCATCATTGCTGCTGGGTGAAAGTAGAAGGTTTACTGCACAGTAACACAGGATCAGAACGGGGGACGCGCTTGGACAAGGGTGGGAATGGCTGAAGTTGCTGAGGGTACACACGTAGCAAATTGCGTGGCTTCTCTGTAAACATGCCAACGTTCCATCATGTTTACTGGGGCAACTTCAGAAGTATGAATCGGGCTTCCAGGATCTGACAAAATCGGATTCTCGGTGCCTCTCAAACCCATTCACGCTCACTCCCCTCTGCACACCTACAACATTCGCGACGGGAGCCCTCTTGTACCAGGCTGTGTGGTCACACATCAATGGTCATACAAAGACAAAGATCCCCCGTATAGCCTTAACAGACTGTTGGAGCAAGTGCTGTTAGCGAAGGCCGGCAACGGCACACGAGTGGGTGGTTGGCCAACACCACGCCCGGCCGCCTTTGTCTCCCTAGTTGCGATGTTTACACAGGTACTCATTTGAGGCTGGATCGACCGAGGGGAATCCCGGGACCGGTTCAGATAATCGTCACTGGTGTTGGCCGTGAGCGGGAATCGAACCTGGGTCGCCGGGTTCGTAGCGCAGCGCGCTAACGGCTGCACCACCGCTCCCCACACACACTCACACACACTGCCCTTTATCATTCACACACATTATCTCCTCTTCATCTCATTCTCACTCTACTCTCTGCACGCCACACTCTATAACCCACATGCAGATATACATGAACGGTCATTGTTTTGTACGTTTGGTATTTCCGCCGTTCCTATCGCACAATAGTAACACCGCAGAGTTTCAGAGTAGTTGGCGATGCTGCTATGGGGAATCCCAAATGAGTAATTTGTAGGTAATTTTTATTTATTTAGCAAATTTGGACCATTACACCGGCACGCTGTGACGTCAAGGGGATGTTTAACGCCCACTGTGAAGCAAACGGCGCATATTTTTCAGGGTTAATAAGCCTCAGAAACACAATATTTATTTATTACTGGTTGGAATCTGATGAGCTATAAGCTCTTTTTCACAGATGTCCAGTAGTTTGGGCATCATTGGCGCCCACGGTGCTGAGATGTTAACTACCTCGCCTGGTATACAGGAGGTTGTGAGTTTGATCCCGACCCTGATGCCTGTATATTTGGAGTCTTATATTTGGAGTCTGCATGCTCTCTCTGTGGTCGCGTGGATTTTTCTCGAGGTCTTCCGGCTTTTTCCTCCACATTTAGAAACGGGCGTTGTGAGTATTTGACTGCTATAAATGTCCACGTGATAAGCCACATTCGCTGAGCTGCCATTTGTGGCCAGGTCGCTTCTGAAAATGGGCTACGTAGCTCAGTGAGGCCTTACCTAATAAAATACCAAAAAAAGTTTCAGTTTCGTAAAATAAGATTTGTTTTATTGTTTCGCAGATGTCCAGTAGTAATAACCAGGCCAAGCCAATGGATTCGAACCGTGAAGGTCTGAACTAAGTGGCAAACGCTACCGTCAGGCCATGTCACTGCCCTCCCATAGAGCAAATGCTTAAAGCAAGGCCTCCCCTTGAAAGAGCCTCCTGGGGTTCTTGACGGGTTAAGTCGGTTATGTTTCTTCTGTCTAATTACAACACAACTCATTTAGCGATTGGCCATCATGCACTAACCCTTTATTCAACACACAGTATACGGGTCACGTGGGTCATTTGGCCATACTTCACCAGGTTGGTGAAGGTAACCACAGCACTCCAGGTGCTTGGTTTAGGCTGAGTAGACCTAGGGGAGACTACGGACAGGGTCAAATACGGGTTGGCAATAGCGGTGTGCAAGGCGTGGAAATTGAACTCAGGTCACCGAGATTGCAGCACAGTTTCAAACCACGACCACATCGCTCAACCACACGAAGACAAAGATCCCCCATATAGCCTGTAACAGAATGTTGGGGCAAGTTCTGTTAGCGAGCGCCTATGAAGGCCGGCATGGCACACGAGGGGGTGGGTGGTCAGCAATGGCGATGTTTACACACCGCACCAGGTGCTCATTTGAGTCGACCTAGGGGAGGCCCAGGACCGGTCCAGATAATCGTCACTGGCGTTGGCCAGTGACGATTGGGAGAATCGAACTCGGGTGGCCGTGTTCGTAGCGCAGTGCGCTAACCGCTACGCTACCGCTCCCCACTCAAACACACACACACTCAAGAACATGCAAGCGGCACACACGCACAGACACGCATTCGCACGTGCACGGCGCACATCCTAAATGTGTTTGGCCCAGAACAGCAGCTACGAACACACATTTCCTGCTTGTGCATCTCATCAGCCTGAAGCAGCTGCGCTCCGCCCGAAGAAACAAATAAAAAAATGTGTAGAAAAAAATCCCACCTCACTCTTGCGCCCCTTTAACCACGCGGAGAGCTGAAGAGCGGTGCCTTTAACTTCGCTCCCATGGCACAAACGCGTTCAATAGGACTGGCTGACAGGGAGGGAGGGCAGTGGGCCAAGAGAAGGGCACGGGAAATACTTGTTTTGTTTGTTAAGGTTCTAAAGTGGGTTATTTTTTTCTCTTTGAGCTGATGGAATGTGTCCTCCATCTCATCCGGGAAGGCTCTGAGACATGCACAATGCTGAGTGTGGAAAAAGTGGCCAAAAATTGCTGAGCCCAAATCTCACACACACACACAAACAGCCGCGCAAGTACATACTTGCGCGCGCACACACACACACACATTTAAGTTGTAGTCAAAAAGTCACTAACAGGATTGTTGGGACAACAAATACATGTTTTAGGACAACTGCCAGACCGATTTCCTTTAAAAAGTAACCCAAGCAAAGTCCCATCAAGGCTCCCATGGCGGACGATGTGCCCAACACCATCCATTCGCTTCCTCTTCCAAATTTGCAGACTTTGAAGCACACCACAGGGAACACTCATTTGAGGCTAAGTCGACCTACATGGACGAACGGAGCAGGTTCAGACAACAAACTGGTCAGCCACTGGTGACGCCCACTACAGACAAGAATTAAACATAGGATAATGAATGTTCCTGCCATAAAGTAAAAAAAACGTGGAGCCCTCGCGACTGACCTAACACCGCCAGTGAAGAAAAGTGTCACCACCGTGGGCTCGTTTGAACGTTGGATTTTCACTTCGTACAAAGTGGGGTGTGTTTTTGTCCCCCCCCCCACCTTTCCCTGCCGTGTCATTACAACGAAATTTAGTTCCAGCGAGCATTCAGGCCTGGACAATCCAGTCATTTAGCGATTGCTGGCGATTCTGCGTTGCACACAAACACACACAATGGTCTATTCTCGGGAGCAATGCGTGGGATCTGTCACGTTCGCACAAATGAGAGGACATGGCGCTTGTTTGTCGATGATGCGGTGCCATTGGGCCCACAGTCATCATCGGGGGAACTGAGCTTGGGTCTGGAGACTTGCGACAGTAAAAGTCTGTAATTCAGGGAAGGGCAGCCGATGCCATTCACATTCAAGACACACGCTCTGACCAAGAAACACCCTCACCCATAAACAAAGACAAAGATACACCCCCCCCATAGCCTACACAGGGTGTTGGGGCAGGTGCTGTTAGCGAGCACCTATTAAGGTCGCTACAGCACATGAAGCGGGCGGGTGGCCAGCATCACGCCAGGCCACCTTTGTCTCCCCAATGCTGATGTTTACACACGGCATCAGGTACTCAGTTAAGGGTGAGTCAACCCAGTGGAGGCCTAGGACCGGTTCAGATCATTTTAATTTGTGAACGATTTTTTTTGGCTTGTGAGCAGGGAAATGAAACTCGCGTTGCTGGGTTTGTAGCGCAGTTCTCTTTTGCCGCTCCACTGCCGTCTCGAACCAAGGTGCACCCTTGCCCATGGCCACACACTCGAATCCAGTTACACGTTCTGATGAAACACTGCAACCCAGACGAACATTTCTGAACACAATCAAACCCACGCACTCTTTTTTTTTAACTGTGAACCCCCCCCTCACCACCCCAACCCCGATATACTGAGTCTGGTATACTGAGTGTAGTCGTGGAGTCGAGGTGGTGTAATGTAAATCTTTTGGTTTTCCTGGGAGAGGGCATGGGAATTTTATGTTTTTGTTTCTCAGGAGGCGTGGGCTTTACCGTGATGTCACAGGATGTGTGGCAACGTGCAGAGCAAACACTCATAGGGAGACCTTTTTTTTTACAACCGACGGCAATTTATGGAGTCGCAAGGCTCATTTATAGGCGGGTCTTGCTCTGGAGTGTTTGACCGCTCAATAATAATTTACAGCCCCTTGTCAACGGACCGAAGGATGGCGGTTACATCAGGCCTTCGTTGTCTTGCGGCTTGTTTAATCAATAATTCACCAGGTTGGTGAAGAGGTGGGGTGACCCATGGCTTAGCCCGTGGCTGGGAATTGAACTCAGGTAGCCGGGTTCATGGCGCAGTTCGCTCAACCACTGCAACCACCGAAACACCCCAACTACTGTAATACACTCGAGTACGCTTGGGAGTGTGTGTCAAAGAACTCTGAAGCCGAAAATAAATGCACACATAGGAGAATATATAACATTTAACTCGAGCGCAAAACACTCTGCCTAAAGAAACCCACGCGCCCTCGTCATGTTCGCCTCGCGGGCGGGTGTCCGACAAAGGCTGAAATCTCTGGGTGATCCACCAGCCCCGACCTTGGGTCTCCAGATAACAGCCGTGTGTCATGGCCAAGCGACTCTCGACAGCTTCAAACGCTTTGATTCAAGCGAGATGTTGGAGGTCGCACAATGTTTGTTTAAGTAGATAAATGCGTTTTATAATCTGCTCAGCGCCCATTGAGTCCAAGGCACCATTTTTCAAAGACGACGTGGATACAAACGCATTGCATCAGAGAGCGACAGGGTTGTTCAATGAGAAGCAAAACCAAAATGCATTCTATTTACAACAACAACAACCCTATAGCACAAAAGATAAAATGCCGAATGAACAACATTTTGAATGTAATTAAAATTAAAGCCATAACAGCAACATGAGATACAATGTCTACGTGAAATAGCATAACAGAAATGGAATAAAATGCTTATTTAAATGAACAGTAGTAGTAGGTTTTTACCTTTTAAACTGGTACAAAAACTGACACCTTTATACAAGGCATCATGTTTGCAATAACCACAACACAAGCAGTCAACTCTGATAATGATAAACATATCATTATCGTTATCAGAGTTGTTTTCTTTTTGTTTGCATTTTGACTGCTTGTGTTGTGGTTATTGCAAACATGATACCTTGTATAAAGGTGTCAGTTTTTGTACCAGTTGAAAGGGTAAAAACCTATCACTATATTTTGCCACTGGTAAAGGAGGTCTCATAGTGTAAATGAACAGTAGTTAAAGATTTAGTTACATTTTAAAATGAAGGATCGCGAGCGGATGCAGCTACCCATCAATTAGTGTGAAGGAAAAGCATCTGAACGAAAGCCAGATGCACGACGCTGACATGTATTGACAGCATTAGAGCAGAAACAATGTCCCCGTGATGAGTAATCATCTTTGGCAACTTAACGTAAGAAAAAAAGGGGCAACATCTAAAGCCTTGGAGCGGAAGCACGGTGGTTAGCGGACTGAACTATGACCTGCTGACCTGGCTATGACGAACAGGGGCGCCTGGGTGATGAGATGTTAACTATCTCGACTGGTACACAGAAGGTCGTGTATTCGAACCCACCCTGTCGCCTGCGGTATGTGTGTGAGTTTGCGTGCTCTCCCCGTGGTTGCGTGGATTTTTCTCCGGGCGCTCCGGTTTATCCCTCCACATTTAGAAACGCGCGTTGAGACCATTTGGCTGCCGTAAATTTCCACACGACAAGCCACTTCGTTGCGCTATCATTTGTGGCCAGGTCGCTTCTGAAAAATAGTTCCACAGCTCAGTGTGGGACTTGCCTGGTAAAATAAAAAGAAATACAGTTATTCGTCAAATAGTTGACATTAGTGGTGAGTGATATCTCAACTCTCCCTGGGCCCCGACTCCCTTCACCAACTCGCAGTGATAAGCGTGGTGAGGTACGGTAAGAAGAAAATACCCATGAATCGACAAGTTATGGAGGAGGCCTTTATCCCGCAGTGGATTGACGAAGGCCTGTCCACTATTACTCTGGTTACCTCCCACACGCCAAACACACTTTCATGGAATTGGCCAAACATCGCAAACCACAGAACCCTCTAAAAAATGAGTCTTGAGATTCAACGAGCCTCTCCTGGATAAATATAAATAAAGATTTTATCACCATCTTTCGATTTAAAGCTTTCGTGACTGCAGGGATTCATCTTCTTGATTCTTTCGGTAAAGTCACGTAGAAGGGAAATAATAAAATAATAAAAATAAACATAATAAAATAATTTTCACGACGTTTCGGCCACAAAGCAAGCAGCCGTCCTCAGGTGAAGAACAGGTCTGTCGGAAAGACAGCGTCTGAATGGGCACCACCAAGCTTGGCAGCGTATATCTCCCCCCCTCCAACCCAGCTTAAATATACGCTGCCAAGCCTGGTGGTGCCCATTCAGACGCTGTCTTTCCGACAGCCCTGTTCTTCACCTGAGGACGGCTGCTTGCGTTGTGGCCGAAACGTCGTGAGAATTATTTTATGTTTTATTTTTATTATTTCCCTTCTACGTGACTTTACCGAAAGAACCAAGAAGATTTATCAGCATCGTCATATATTATACTCCACGGTAAAGCAAGTGTGTGCGTGTATGGCAATGTTGCCGCAAGTCTGTTAAAGGCTACACGGGGGGTCTTTGTTTTTGCTGTTGTCTTTGTGTATGGGAACAGGAGCGGTGGTGCAGTGGTTAGCGCCGGAGTTCGAATCCCGCTCACGGCCAACACCGGTGACGATTATCTGACCTGGTCCTGGGCCTCCCCTATGTCGACTCAGTCTCAAATGAGTACCCTGGTGCGATGTGTAAACATCACCACTGGGGAGACAAAGGTGGCGGGGCGTAGCGTTGGCCAACCTCGTGTGCCGTGCCGGCCTTCATATACTCTACTCGCTAACAGCACTTGCCCCAACAGTTTGTTGGGGGATCTTTTGTCTTCGTGTTCGGGAATGAGGAACATGTACCGGTGTGTGTGTGGCACGTCCTTCTCAGTCGCCTGACAAAAGGGGTTAAATCAACTCATCTCCCTTCTTGAGTTGAACGGCTTCGTCGTTTCAGCGGCGTCGCACGCACTTGAGCTCGCTCGGCTCAATGGCTCCGAGTCTCCATGCCACCACCACCCCATCGAAGATGCCAACCCTTGACCCCCCCACAACGCTTGCGGCAAGGGCTCTCTCCCTCTCTCTCTCTCTCCCTCTCGACGCGAGAGAGTTTCTTTCGGCGTCATGTTATTTTGGCGTGCAGCGATAGACGCACGCAGCTGCGCCAAGCACCCGCGCGTACTGCGCAGTGAAATGTGTGCACAGCCTACGCGGTCCCATACAGGTGTTCGAGGCAGGCTACATCATCGGCGTCGTCCACATGACGAGCGCGCACCGATAAGCACGGACGGGTGAGCCCACGCACTCCCTCACCTGCGAGAGCCCATACCTTGGTGGCCGGCCAACAAGCCGAGCCCTGCCTGGGACACGATGGGGCGGCCACCACAAAGGGGACCCTTCATCTGCACACAACGCATCGGACTGTGTGCGCTGTGGACTGACCTCGTGGGTTATAACCAGGAGAGTGGTCTCAAGTTAGGGGTTTCGTTTCAGATGTCCCCATGCCCACGATGTCACATTTTCGGACAGTTCGAAAACGAGCACAAAAATTTTGGATTATTGGAAATTTCGTATCTCGGTTCAACTTTAGGATTATTTTTTCGAGTTTGATATGAAAATCGGGAATACATCCTCGTCTCGTGCACAGTTTAGCTCTTCAAATTTGTTTCTTCGCGTTTGTTGTGGATATTGTCTACGGAATGATCATCCCCATAAACCCAGTTTGTTTATGGCACCTCAAGATGTATTGCACGCGGAGCGCAGCATCAATAATAAATTATGCCTGTGGCGTAGAGTGTCGTCAGAATATCGTGCCACGCAGTCTCCTATTGGCACGCTGGGCCCCTCTCTCCTGCCGAGATTAGCCCAACTTTGGCCCCGATGCCTTTCGTCTTGGGGCAGCCAGTTAAAGACTCTGGGGCAAAGATTATTTTGGACATGAAAGCATATATCGGTCAACAGCGATACACCGCAGACACCAACAACACGCGATAAGAGACAGCGTTTGGTAAAGCCAGTTTCTTAGCTGTCGCATGTGCAGGCGGTGCAACTGCACAGGCCGGTGGTACGAACAGGATAGAAATTTGACAAGTGGTGCCCTTTTTCGTTATTTGCACCGGGGCCCATACCAACCACACTATTCCATTTAAAACTCCTGTATTTACAGTCATCTGTAGACTAAAATAGAGACCCATCGGCTCTATGAAAGTCCATGTTGTAGGTCTATCAGTGTTACACACAGACTCTCATAGATATATATACACAACCCATAGACTCACGGAATGACTCATCAAGGACCGACAGATTCAGTGGCAGATTGGACTCAGTGGCAGATTGGACTCAGTCGCGTGGCTATTAAGTGTAGGTGGGGACACCTGCAAGAAAGCTCACGGACCAGTAGGGTTCTAGGTTCCAGGCTATGAAGACGGGGAGGGAATTGACAAGAGGGCTCCATTTATATCTTCTCATTGGGGCCACTCCCAACCACATTACACCACTATTACACCTGTGTTCAGAAACAGTAACCCACAATAGCTCAACTGATGATATTATTATCATCGTCGTTCGGCATGCAATCATTCAAACCCCTCCCACGCGATGCCATGAATGTGTCACGATTTGGGGCGAGATTCGAATGAGTCCACTTCGTACGTGGACGGCCACTTTGTCTGTCAATCCACTGCTGGATGAGCGTCTTCCCCATGCCGTGCGGTTGTTTGGCCATACGTCACCACGCTGGTCAGTGCAGATTGGTGAGGGTGGGGGTGAGAGTTGGGGAGCATATCAGTACAGCACAACAAATGCACACAGCCCCCGCGGCGACGTTTGTGCACGATGGCCACCCATCCAAAGTACACCGCGGGCTCAACCCTGCGTCAAGCGAACGTACCCGGTTGGGGGGGTTGGGGGGGTCGGGGTGTAAAAAGTCCGCGTGCGTACAGGGAGGGGGGTAGGGGGTCAAGTTTTTGCGTATCTACTAAATAGATGGCCCGTTAAGCCTTGTAGCCTTTTGGGGCAAGGGCTGTTTGTGAGCAACTATTATAACGCCGAGCACGTCGGGAAGAGTTCAGTTAGCACCACGCCTGCCAGCCTCTATCTTCTCAATGCTCATGTTTACACAATGTATGCCTGCAACTCATTGAAGACTCAGTCTACCTAGCGGATGGTCCTGGATTGGTTCAGATAATCGCCACTGGTGTTGGCCGTGAAGGGGAATCGAATTCAGGTCGCCGACTTTGTAGCGCGGTGCGTTAACCACTGCACCACCGCTCCCCGATACACATCCACAGAGTGGCCCGGACACTCACAAATGGCTATAGAGGATTGAGTCATTATTCACTCGGGGGCCTTTGCCATTCCACTGCTTAATGCAGCCTCTGTCCTGCCTGTCGATCGTGGGAGGTGAATTGGCCATGCCTCACCACGCTGGTGAGTGCGGGTTGATGAAGGGATGGCAGGGGATGCTCTTGAACCAGGGCGGGATTAAAGTGATCAGGAGCCGAAGGCTGTTCGGAGGGAAGGAGCCTAATTATGTACGGTATTACATATTTGTAAAAGATAAATATTCCGAAGTCATCAAACATGTATTTACTTACTCACATATGTTACTTTCACAAATATATTCGAGTTCAAAGTAAATGCATCAAACATAAATGGCTCACCACGGCTGACTTCAAACAATATCTTTCTGCCTATCTTCAGCTGTGGCAAAGTCACGGAACGAAGTCACCGTAATTCAAAGACAAAAAAAATGTTCCGATGGCCGCGCCATTTCAACGTGGGATGGTGGGCCTGTAAATTATAAATAAAAAACTTTTTTATTTTACCACGTAAGGTCGACTGAGCCCTGTAGCTCTTCTTTCGAAGCGATCCGGCTACAAATGATGGCTCAACAAAGTGGCTTATCGTATGCGTATTGACAGTGGCCAAGTACTCTAAAGGCACGTGTGTGTTTTTATGTGGAGGGGAAAAACTGGAGGAAAAATACACGGGACCACGGGGAGAACACGCAGACTCCAAATATACAGGAGGCGTCAAGGTCGGGATAGAACCCACGACCTCCTGTATACCAGGCGAGGTAGTCAACATCTCGCCACTGCGGCACTCCCATCATCACGCCACCCCTAAACAACATGAGGACCTCAGACCCTTTTTAAATCCTTTATATTAAGTTCGCATGCTTGCTTGCGTGCTTGCTTGCTTGCTTACGACCGTGCAAATCTTTCGGTCGTTTTTTAACCCACTTCCCGTGATCCAATCGAGCTGACATTTTCCACACAGACTCGTTGTGCCAGACAATTAATGTTCGTGAAAAAAAATTCCCTAAATGTTACACTTTTTAGGCAAAAAAAATTATTTTACATATATTCAAATATAACTCATTCATCGCTTTGGCTGAACGTCACAGTATAAGAGCCCAGAGCGTAACCCCTCCACAGGCCGTGGCGGAGTAGCGCAGTTGGTAGCGCCCTCGCTTCCCATGCCAAAGGTCGTGGGATCGATCCCCGCGTCCTCCACAGGCGAATATATTTTTAAATCCTTTATATTAAGTTCGCTGCCACGCATATAAAGGATTTATAGTGAAAAACTTTGTTTTTACGGGTTTACTTGTTACCCTTCGGGTTAATCCGGCCATATCGAGAGAACCAATTCAGATATCCCTCGCCACTGATGTTATCCATGGGCAGGAATCAAACTCCTGTCACATCAGACTCGTAGGTCAGTGCGATAACCACTGCGCCCCCCCCACACCCCTCCCCGTGTACACAGACACAGGCGTGGTGGCCACGGGAGCTCGCTCAGACCCTCGCATATGGCTTCCAGGGGGATTAACGACGCACCACAATAAGTGTGGCGTCACATCAGCCTCCCGCAGGCGAGCGTCTCCATGGAGTGAAGACAAACAACGGAGCCCGGCCTGTGGTGGTGCCGCCGCTGCTGCTGCTGCTGCTCGACTCCCGTGCGCGTGATGCGGAGGGGAGTTGCCAGGACTCCCCGGCGTCTTGTGCGTACGCCGCGGCTTCTTTGTGGGACGGAGCCAGCAGGAGTCCCCCCCCCCAACCCCGCCTTTGTTGTCTTAAAGACACTAAGAGCTGGACGCTGCCTCTCAAAGGCTGGCGTGACATCACGGAGAGTGGCAGTAGCGTGGGTGCTGCCCCCGTCTCGGCGCACGTGATGGTGGTGGTGGTTTCCATGCGGTGGTCGTAGGGCCGTGTGGTGGAAGGAGCTTCTCCACCCAACACCACCCTCCCTATTCTTAGGTTTTTTCGGTAAAGTCACGTAGGTAAAACATTTAAATTAATACAAGTAAAATAAAACAAAATAAAAAATCACGACGTTTCGGAAGCAACACAAGCCTCCGTCTTCAGGTGGAACCGTCACAGCCACGACAGCAATATCAAGTAAATGAGAGATCACAAGAAATACCACCCCGTATATATAATGGTTGAGGGGGGAAGTGCCAGGAACGGCACACTTTTTATTAATATGGTAAGGTGAGGCTGAAGACTAAGAATAGACTGCATAACAAAGGACTGAGCCTTTGTTATGGAGAGGTGCGGTTTGTAACTAACACCTAGCATACATAACAAAAGTGTGAAAAAAAGAAAGCAAGTAAAAACTAAAACTGGTAAAACAACAAACTGGCTGTCTATCAGTGGCGGCTCGTCAATAGAGGGCGCAGGGGCGCCGCCCCCATCAATATTCAAGAAATATATATATACAAAATTTATATAAAAATACATAAATAAAATATTTTTTTCATACGATGTGCCGGCTGGTAGTAAGAAAAGCATCAGCATTTAATAAAAACTGGCTTTAATCGGTCAACTATTTTCTATGTTTTTCAATGTGTTTCATGCGGGGCGCCGGACAAATGGATGTCTATGTGAGACTTTACATTTTCGGACAGCATGTGACCTGAAGCTGGTCTCTAATTGGTTTCTTAAAGATTCTCCTCGGGGCGCAAGTCGTTGCGTCCCTGGCCAATCAGAATTGGATACATGTTATTTTATCCAATCTGATTGGTTCTCGTCACCTGTCATTCAAATTTACGCTGTAGGCCACTACTGCGAGTGCGAAGGCGACACCACTTTGACACTTGCTAGGCTGATCAAATTTTTTGTGTAAACAATGGCAGCAGTTCATCCAAATTCTGTAATTTATTTACAAAAAAACCCTTTCACAAGGCTTTCGCTGGAAGAAATAAAAAAGATAAAGGATCTCGGACCGGACCAACCCGATTTACAAATCCAGCAGCAGGCCAGTGACAGAGGACGAAGCTACACACGAAGCTTCACCCGCGCTTGTTATGAGAAACGGAGGTGGCTGGCTGGATGTGATGTTAGCAATTCTCTTTTTTGTTTTCCCTGTCTTTTATTTCAAAGTGTCGGCACTGAAGTTTTGTGGACAACGACGGGGGTAAGAGACCTCAAACATCTCTCTGACAAATGCAAACGTCATGAAAGTAGCCGCAGCCATATTGATAATAGCATGAAACTAACGTTTTTATGTTCAAGTAGGAAACATGCTTTTTGGTACTTTGGTCTGAAATGTATATAAAAGAGAAACATTTATGTTCAAGTAGGAAACATGCTTTTTGGTACTTTGGTCTGAAATGTATATAAAAGAGAAACATTTATGTTCAAGTAGGAAACATGCTTTTTGGTACTTTGGTCTGAAATGTATATAAAAGAGAAACATTTATGTTCAAGTAGGAAACATGCTTTTTGGTACTTCTTTTGGTCTGAAATGTAAATAAAGATCATCAAAATTTATATTAAAGTAGTCAAAATGGTTTTTGGTACTGCTTTATATTTATTTGCCCCCCTCAATAAAATAAAAAAAATGCGCCCCCCCAAAAATAAATATCACCAGCCGCCACTGCTGTCTATCAATAACCTGTAATAGTTGTCTGTCAAATAAGATGGTCCAAATAAGTGTAGTTACATCTCTCTCCACACCACCACCGCCACCCACACACACAACCCTTTATAATTCGGATCGATTTGATTACGTATAATCCGGGTTCATTGTCTTTGGTGACACTTTCATCAAACGTTCATCACACGTCCATCCTGGTTGGATCACGCGTGCGTTCTCTACGGCCCAGATCACTCTCACTGGTGTCTTCAGTTCTCGCTTGGTGGTAAACAGAAAACAATTACTTGAAACTTGTTGTTAAGAAGAGCCAATGGCCGAAACGTTACCCAATACATATTTCCCCCCCCTCTTTATGATCAGTGTTGTTCAAAACACGGTGCGTTTTTTTGTTATTTTGTGCTTTTGCACCACTGTGCCAAGACGGTATCACGAAAATATGTGAAAGCTGCAGGAAGTATGGACTTGGGTTTCTGATGCAGATCTCATCACTGAAGGGATTTAAAGTTTTTGCAAGGCCTAATTTAAAGACAATGTTAATTGCACGCCATTCAGTGAATTATGACTAAAATTATCCTGAAATCAAAATACAGATCCAACACATATACATATGAAGGGATTCATCTCACACGGCGTTCAACAAAGGTATATTTCATGAGGACCCACAGGTAACGCAGCCGGTCACACAGCAGGTAACACTCGCTCCAGCAACTCCTCACTCGGAACTCCCCTCGTCTCTCTCCATTTACACACATATAATATATTTCTGAATTATTTAACTGAAATGTCACTTTATTCTGAAACATTGACTTTTTTTTTCGAGTTTATCAGCACATCACCGGAAATGTCGTAAACGCTTTCCCTTCCACCCCTTGAAGCCCTTTTGTCAATCTTCGAGTGAAGGCCTTCACCGTGCCCTATCAGTCGTGGGGGTAACTGAACAGACTTCACCACGCTGGTGAGTGCGGGTTGGTGAAGCGGGGGGAGGAGCGGGGCAGGACCAGAACAGACACTCACCGCTCATGCCGGGAATCGAACTCAGGCCAAAACGTTCAGAACAATGTGCTAACCACTTCACCACCGCTCCCTCCACCCAGTAAACTATTTTTTTGTTATCCAATGAAGTGGCACAATCAAACTGATGTTCAAAAATCGATTACGTAAATACTATTAAGCTATGTGAATTTTTATGTTTTATTTAACCACGTAAGGCCCACTGAACTATATAGCTCTTTTTTAGAAGCCACCTGACCACAGAAAATAGCTCAACGAAGTAGCTTATCATGCGGAAATATATAGTAGCCAAAAACTCTAAACGAACGTTGATTCCAAATGTGAAGGTAAAAACCAGAGGACCCGGAGAAACATCCACGCGACCACGGGGAGAGCCATGCAAACTCCAAATATACAACAGGCGTCAGGGTCGGGATCGAACCCACGACCTTTTGTACACCAGTCGAGGTAGTTAACATCACACCACGCTCGTCTAATAGAATCTCCTGCCACTTACAGAAGTTATAAAGCCCTCAAACTGAGATGGCATCATCAAGCCCACCTGCACCCCCACACTTTTACAAGCTGCCTCACCCAAACGGTGACGACAATCCCACCTGCCCGCGTGGGAAGCACGTGTCAGCTGCGTCGCTTGAATACACTCCACACAGCTGACGGGTATAAACAGCAGAGCGAAGCCCTCGCGTGAACACAAGCAGCTCGCGATTCATAGCTAGAGAATGATAATTAAACGGAGGGCTAGGTGAAGAAGTGAAGGTCTGTTGTGCCTAAGCAAATGGCTCTGGAGAATTGGGAGTGCGCGTTTGATCGCCATCTAAATCTTTGGGATGTGTATGGTTCTTACGAGAATTCAGTGGAATTGGCAGGAACTATTGCACTCTAGCGAGACATGGGTTACGTGTATCGTGGGACGAGACAAGGCTTCTGTACTGGGTGAATAATTGATCCATCACAACTTGAATTTGCGCAGTCGTCTCCGACACCTGTTGACAACAACAACACAGTGGCATAGCAGAGTTAGCCTGCCCCCCTTCCCGCCCCCCTCTTCGTAGCCTGGGGCTTGGACCCATCTGGCCCGCAGGACCCACGGTGCAGTTGCACCGCCTGCGCACTCAACGGCTATGCCATTGGCTTTGGCAAATGCCGTTTTAATAAGTAATATTAAAAAAACTTTTTTAAAAACACTCTTTTATGAAATGTACTAGTAATGGCAGAACTCCACGACTCCAGGAAGTGGCCCCGAAGCTTGGCATAACGTAAGGGGACCGTGGCCAATTACATCCAACGTCAGTTGACTGTGGACCATAAGACCCAAGCCGAAACATAACATGTAAACCATATTTAAAAATATAGCTTTGTTTTATGTTTTATGATAGAATATAGTATTGTCATCAGTATGACATAAGTATACCAAGTTTGCAGTCAATATCACATTGGGAAGTGGGTTCAAATTGAGTTACAAGATTTGAGGATACAACAACGACAACATACAGTGAGTTAAATAAAAAAGCGTGCAATAATATAAAAAAGACCCGGTGTTGTTGTGAGATGTCTCTCGCATCTGCCTGGCGACTGCTTCGTGTTCCCGTCCAGGATGACGTATTGGCCCAACGTTTTAACTCGCCCATCCATTCTCCGACATAATTGTGGGGTTTCTTTTTCCTTTTTTAATCTCAGCAGCACACGCTGTGATTAGGTAATTTCACACTATATCACTACGACCATTGTATTCTTATTGAAGCGTGGGGGGGGGGGGGTGCTCACGCCGGAGAGCATTTGTTAAGATTGCAGAAAAAACTTTTGTTCCAATTTTGACCTGAAAATTTGTTCTCTTGAGATAATTGCTTTTTAAAAAATCACTTGTTGTACACCGGTGCGTAGACAAGATTATTTTGTAAATAAACGCGTGAAACAATTAATTAGAACAAGTGACAATTCGTAATCTTCGGCCACGACACCGACAACAGCAGCAGCCCTTCCGCCAAATCGTCAGAGATCCCGTCTGTCACTCGCCTCTCACCTGCTCCGCAATGAAAGGAGCGACTGATTGATGCTCCCCGAGGAGCCACTGGCCCCCTCCCACGCCCAGCTGTAGAGACACAGCTGGGGCACTGCTGGGTGCCCCCCCGGGGTCTGTAGGGAGCACAGCAGCTTGCCTTGTCCCTGGGTGACTGCCCTTTTGTGCCTCGTGTTTGTGCGATTGCGCGCGCGAGCTGAGCGCCCTTCAAGGAGCCAACGCCCGCCCGCTCCACCGGCTTTGGTTGGGGGGTGCTGCTACTGCTGCTGCTGGGGAACGGGCGAAGGGAGAGAGAGGGGTGGGGAGATGGGAATCGCTGGGGGTGGAGGAGCGACCGCCGCTGATGAGGTTGGGAGCCGCCCAAGAAACCGTTCCCACAACTGTGGAGGAGCGTTTCAATGTTTGATGTCGGTCAATTTGCCCCGTGCTGCAAAACAACTCCCTTCCCGCCGCCGAAGCACCAAAATCTCTCCCCATTCCTCTCGGTCACACGCGCAGACGCTCACCCTCACTGCTGTGGCAACAGCTCAGCTGGGGGACCATCAACTCCACGACTGGGCAGAGACGAAATAGCTTCATAGCTCATCGGATTTCTCCAAGATAAATAAAGATTCGGATTCTGAACAGCCCTGGGTCCTCGCTTGAGACACGACTCGCGAGAAGTGTCGACTTTCCTGCTTCTCTTGTTAAACACTTTGATTCCGTCTGGCCAATGATGAGCAACTCTTAGAGATATTCAGTTATAAGTGATTTAGCCATTGCATGCTTCGCCTGAGAATTGGTAAATACGTGTGAACACACGGACGTTATTTGAAACTCTTTAAGGCGTCAAAACATAATAAACTCGCTTTTTGGTCCCAAAGGATGATGGCCAAATATTAGTCCGACAGATGGACATCTCAATAACATGCAATTCAAATGTGTAATTTAATTCCATTTGTTATTGGTAAAGTATACAACTTCAAGTAATTGGTAATGTGTATCTCGATTACACTAATCCAGTCATTTGTAATTTGAAAGTTTTTTTCCACGTATCTGCATGAGAGGACTTACAGTCCCCCACGATTCTATGCAAACTCATCTACAGTTGCCCAGAGAGTACACACAGCAGAACGACAGCAGCCACCACCCTTCAAACCAAGGGACCCAGAGCCCTGGAAGAACCCAATAATCAATAATGTACATTTTCTCACAGACACGGTAAACAGTCTTGTATAAGATCACGTAAGAGCCTGGAACATGTATACGACCTATATCATGATGGGTCTCTTTTGTTTTTGATCAGGTAAGGCCCACTGAGCTAGAAAGCTCTTTTTCAGAAATGACCTGGACATCACAAATGACAGCTCAACAAAGTGGCTTATCACGTGGGGACATTTAAATCAGCCAAATACTCTTAAACACATGATTATAAATGTGGAAGGAAAAACCAGAGAACCCAGGGAAAAACCAAGAGACCACGGGTAGAACATCCAAACTCCAAATATATAGGCGTCGGGGTTGGGATCGAACCCACGACCACCTGTATACCAGACGAGGTAGTTAACATCTCGCCAGTGTGGTGCCGCTAAAAAGTGTTGCATGCACCCTCGGGGTAACAACATCTGAGGGTGCATTCTTTGCTAAATGACACAAAAGTGTAAAACTTTAGTACGTGCATTAAACTGTCTGTACTATAACCAGCTGGCAGCATTACCAGCATGTGATCCTAAAGTTACGGAGACTTGAGAGAAATACAATTGGGTTCCCACTCAATTGGAGCGCTGACTCGGTGGTGGAAATTCCACATTCCAATGGAATGGCAAAGTCTTTCTACAAGACCACAGACTGCAGACTTGCCCACAACGTGAAGGTACCAGAGTTCGTCTACCCCAGAGGAATAAAAGCCTTGACCGGCTTGGAAGCAGCCCCCCACTCGACGACTGCAGTCACCTGCCCGGAAATCAGAGGTCGCAACCGGGTACCCGATACCCGTACCCTACCCGATACCCGGCTACCCGTACGCGACCCTGGTGCGGCCGGGTACGGGTAGGCCGTGAGTCACTGGTGAGTCACCGTTTGTCACTCATTTTCCAACGTCTTGTCTCTTCTCACAATTCAAGTTCCTAGAATCAACCCACTCGCGCCTGCAACATGGCTTCATCCCAGAGGTCGCAATCAGGTACCCGATACCCGTACCCTACCCGTATCCGGCCAGGTACGGGTAGGGTACGGCCCGGTACGGGTACCCGTTTGCGACCCTGGTGCGGCCGGGTACGGGTAAGGAATCAAAACCCGTTTGCGACCTCTGCCGGAAATGCACGTGGTGGGTAATGTTTGAATAAACTCAACTCGGCTGTTTCGCTGGGATTGTGATCCCCTAGTCCCGGGTATTGTCATGCCATGCAGCGATACCGATCGTCGTGATGGATGGCAGGCAATGCCATGGCAGTCTGCGAGCAGGCTCCGTGTCACACGTGTGACCCCTTGTGGTTAAAAATGGAACGCTGCGTATTACTCCAATCCGTACAATCGGATTCCCCGCAAGACCGTCCGAGCATTCAAACTTAAGGTTCCGTTTGTGCCCAGAAGGTTGTGAAAAACTCCTCTCGCGAACTGCCACGGATCTCCGACGAGTGCGGTTCAAGGATAACTTTCACTTCAAGTTCTGGACATTTTACCAGCGCATTGAATGCAGCTAAGTCTATATATTCTAAGAGACATTCTACTGTTGCTGCAAATGTGTGTCCTATCGATGTTGTGAATGAAGCCTCCATACCAAAAGCATAGAATACTTATAACATGTCCACCGCCGTCACAGGACATGTCTTCATATCCTCATCACTTTATTTAAACCCTTTGCACCACTCAAAACACAAGTCAGCATTAGGCATGTGCCTGAAGACGGTGGAGGCAACACAGCGATTTCCAACCATTTTTATTTTACCAGACAAGGCCCACCGAGTTCTAAAACTCTTTCAGAAGTCTCCTGGCCACAAGTGATAGTTTAACAAAGTGGCTCATCACGTGGAAATGTATTGCAGCCAAATACTCGAAAAGCATATTTCTAAATGTGGGAGAGAAAAACTTGAGGACCTGGAGAAAAATCTACGCGACCACAGTGAGACCAGGCAGACACTGAGCGTCAGGATCGGGATCGAACCCACAACGCCCTGCATACCAGGAGAGGTAGTCAACATCTCGCCACCGTAACGCCCTCATGGTGGTGAGATTTCTCATTGTAGCGCCAGTTGCAGTGCGTTACAGGAGGCAGTGGCCTGGTGGATGAATTACCACAACTGCCCGATTAAAATGTATTGTTGAGGCTACACGATAAGCTTGGCAAGAGTGTTCCACAGTGGTGGCTCGGCAGTGGTGGAGCACGCTTGTAATCCAGCACGGCAGTAGAGGTGAGGAGGGTTCGTGGATTGCACAAATGTTGTGAAACTCCCTTCCCGTGGGGGTGCCATAGCCTGGCTTGCCAGGGGAAGGCAGTGCAGCAAAAATACTGACTTCCACCGGATCCCGTCTGTCGAGAGCTAGCGAGCTTCACGCTTGCACGTGCAGGGTTTTACACGCTTTTATTTAACTCACTCCATCTGTTGTCGTATCCTCAAAAAATATTGTAACTCAATTTTGACCAACTTCCCAATGTGCTATCGACTGCATACTTGGTATACTTGTCATGATGACAAGACTATATTCTATCATTCAAATTAAAAATATATATTTTTAACATTTTACACGCTTTTAACTCGCTGTTGTCGTATCCTCAAATCTTGTAACTCAATTTCAACCGTCTTCCCAATGTCGTATCGACTGCAAACTTGGTATAGGTATGTCATACTGATGACAATACTATATTCTATCATTAAAAACAATATATTTTAAAACAATATTTTTAACAGCTCTAATTGTCCACGCTCAACTCACGTTGCCTGTCAATCACCACGGTCCCTTACGTCACGGCAAGCCTCGAGGAGCCACGCCCAGGGGCGGGGCATGTGGAAGGAGGGGAGGGGCGATGGGGGCAGGTGGAGGGGCAGCTCGGACAGTACATTTTTAAAAAGAGTGTTTTAAAAAAGTATTTTTAAATATTTTATTCTCCTGATGCTCCCGTTTCCTCCAACATAACATAACTCAATTGGTGGATAACCCCTCAAAACATAGCGGACCACCATCCCTTGCTCGTCTGTCGTCCCTTGTGTGCCTCGCAGTATTCGCTCACTCTTGCAGTCACTCGGTGTCAATGACAAGTAGAAATGAATGCGTGCAGGAATATCCAAACAAAATATAAATATATATACAGTACCTGCAACTCAAACGTCAAATCAACAGCCTTTATTTCACTATAAATATTCAGATTTTAATATACAGAACTATTCATCTCAGTTAAGGCGCTGTAACGTCAATTACACAAAAATCAACCAAGAAGTTATCTTGATGCCACAACCTTGCAGTCATTACGTAAAGAATGATGAATTGCTATTTTAAGAGGCACACGTCTATATATAGCAAATACGTTGCTTTCCAACACACTTATAATCAACACCAATTCATAACTTGATGTGGTTAGTGGATATTAGAACACAGCACCGACGGCAGTGAAAGATGTTGGTTAATTTCCATCGGACCATCACGACGACGCTTAGAAGCCAGATTTCCTCCGGTTTGCGTCTCAAAATCCTCAGCATGTCATGTGACTTAAGACGTGGCTATGGCTGGTATCGTGAGTTTGTGTACGACAGAGACTGCCTTCTAATTGAGGCAAAGTAACCACAGGAAAATCCAAACACACAGCAGGCACGGCTCAGGATTTTACTTTTAATAATATTTATTGGAGGCAATTACATCAGCGAAAACTGATAGTAAGTGTCAATAAACAAAGCTTTATACTCGCATCACCATTGTCCTTATTATCCAAAGTTACCACTGTCCATTTTATAAATCGCGTAAAAAAATAAAACTTCATTTTTGTACAACTGCAGGGATTTCTCTGGGGTCCAAAACGCATCCTATTTTTTTTTCATTTTTTATTTTTGTTTAAATTTAACTTCAGCCAATAACGGCATTCATCCATTCACAGCGCGAGGAGAGACGAAAGAGCAGATAATTTACATAATATACCAATTTTCCACCCAGTAACGCACAGCCAATGGATATAGGCAACTTTGAATAATGGAGGGGGTTCTTCTTTGCAACATTTTGGTAAGGGGGAGGGAAAGAGACATTGCCAAGAAAGGAAAATTAAAGCAAAAAAAATACTCCACAACTACAAGATGGCAAAGGAATAGAAACACGAAAGAAAAACGTAAAATCAAATTTTAATTACAAGAGTGTAAGCATAAAAAAACCAAGAGTTGCTTATGTACATGCAGTGCCATTCGCAACCATTTATAAAATAAGCTAAAATTCACAACGGCAGCCCCCTTTTAGACTCTGCACGCATCCACTCTTTCCCAACTTGCACTCGTTCCCCAATTGCTCGGAGAAAAACAACAACGCTCCAGTGCGCTCACGCGCGGCATTTCTCAACGCACTGCTACGAGCTCGCGTGCACGCAAGCACGCACGCCCCAACAACAACACCTATGTCACCCTGCACCACGCACGCACAAGCAGACCGTCTCAGACTCAAACGAGGAAATACCACGGGCCCAAAGCTGAATGCTGACACTTAAATGAACGACAAAGCGTTCAAAAAGAAATGCGGCCGAAGACGTGGGGCACGGTTATAACCCAAAGTCACTGTCCACGTATTTTTTCCCTCCCCTTGTCTTTATTTCTGGCCCCAGCTACTCCTGCCAACAAGCGAGAGCTCGCCGACGCACGCCGTTTGCGACCGTGCCGAACGGGTTCATCGCAAGCACGGACTGGGGGGGGACGCGTCACACGCACGCCTGTGCCGCCACACGTCCATGCAAAGCCTAAAAGCCTTGCTCGACCAGTTCTAATTACGTGTTCGATTTAGTTTGCTTGCTTTAAAAAACAAATCTCATGTACTAAGAGTTCTTCTATTTAGCCCTCGATAAAAAGCCGTCTCGGTAATCGGTTATAAAGCCCCAGCGAGGGGCTCCGGCGTTGCTTGCGAGGGAGATGGCGGCGGTGCGGGGCATGCAGCGCGGGCGGCCAGGGGGAGAGGGCCTCCCCCACCCCCCCGCACGTTACTTGCGGCGGCGAACTGCGGTCTTGTATTTACGGTTTTTGAGGGTGGCGCTAGAACTACCCTGGAACTGGTTCGCTGGGCTCCCGGACATCCTGTGAAAGCAGAACGAAGCGAGGGGGTGGGGGGGACACAGAAATACTTCAGAACGGGCCGACCCTGCGCGCCCACCCCCCCCTCCCAATTCACAAGCGACCTCAATGACGAAGCAATTGCCCTTCACAGGCGTGCGCTTGCTAAATGCGATCGTCTTGCGCAGCCTGAGAAATCCTGTACTGCCCCCTGCAGGCGTATAGCTATTCCTCCGCATGTGGGGCAGAAAGGGTGAATGTTAATCTCTAAGCTACCCCAGCTGACAATTATTAAGGTCGGAAGTCACTGACCCTCCACGATTTGATGAATTGTCATGATTTAAGAAGCCGCAAAATTTAATTTGCAAAATAAATTAATTTGGTGTTGCTGTTCATGTATAAAATCTATGCATGTAACAAAATAAAGTACTATTACAACTCTAAAATTATTAACTGCACAATTCTACGCATATTTTTGGAGCGTAATAACCAAATTTACTCGATAAATTAAGAAGTTTTCTAACAATCCTTGTTCAAGATTAAACAGGAGCTGGGTCAAAAACAAATGTTACGTGCCGATGAGAAAGTAGGACTTAAGAACGTGGCTGTGAACAGTTGTGGGGTGGGGGGAGCTCACCCGATGTTGAACCCTGGACGGGCGTTGAACTGGAAGGTGCCAGGCGCCTGCTGTGGGCTCCCTCCAAACGTCAAGCTGCTCCCGCTGGGACCCGGCGCAGGACTCGCTGCTCCGAAGTTGAAGCCTTGAGCTGCTGCTGCCGGGGCAGCGCCAGAGAACTGGAAACTCCCGGAGCCTGACCGCGTACGACGACACGGCATTGGTAAATGACATCTGCATCTGCTCAATAATTGTCATTGAGAAAAAGTTGGGAGATGCGTCCCAATGTAGGACCCCCACTGAGCTATTTCGCTCTTTCAGAAGTGACCCGGCCACAAATGATAGTTTAACAAAGCGGCTTATATGAACATTTAAAGCAGCCAAAAACTCTAAAAGACATGTTTCTAAATGTGGAGGGAAACACTGCACGACCTGGAAAAAACACTCGCCCACGGGGAGAACACGCAAACTCCAAATATACAGACGTCAGGGTCAGGATCAAACCCACGACCTCCTGAATACCGGGCGAAGGCGTTAACATCTCGTCACCTCGACACCTGAATACACCGTCAGTAAATGTAACACCAAGAAAGGTGAGCGAGCACGAGTCTGGTTCTCAATGTTCCATCTCTGCAGTGGTTGTCCTATTGGGTTTGCTCTCTTCAATAGCTGCCACTCCGTCACCGCTCTGATCCATCGGCCAAAATCCCCATCAGCGAAGAGTCCTGCCCAAGCTCACTTGCTTGAACACTCAATACGATGCCACTGCGTGCTTTCCTCTTTACTTCTCAGTGCAATGCCAAGCAAGCATCACGCGCAATTACTTCGTTTGATGCACTCCTCAGCTTTTGTAAAATTTTGTCTGTCTGTGCCCAATACAATGAAAATCAATATCCCATTGTGCCCACAACGGCACACGTTGGTTCGTTCGTTTTCAGTCCGCTTGTCCTGGTGAGGGTCGCGGCGGCAGCATGCCGAGTAGTGCGTCCGGACCTCCCTTTCCTTGGCGACAGACTCTAGCCCTTCCTGGGGAATTCCCAGGCGTTCCGGGGCCAGCTGAGCGACATCGTCCTGCCGGCGTGTCCTGGGCTGGCCCCAGGGTCCTCGCCACATGGGTTGTCATTGTTTTCATATAATTTAGCAAATTCGCAATTAATTAAATCGCACTCAAAATTCGATGCGTGCATCACATTCTCTAACACTTTGTTCTTTACCCTAAAATGGAGTGCAAGAATGGATTTTGGAATCGGTGAACCGACGAGGTCTTCAGATGCTCGGCGTGCACTGCCACTCACCAGCGGGCTGCCCAGCGGCGCCACCAGGTCCGAACGCCGGCTTCTGCACCGCGGCCGAGAACAACGGCTGCTGCCCTCCGGCGGGCGCTGCCCCCGAGCCAAACGCGGGCGCTTGCTGCTGATTGGCCGAGAAGCCAAAAGCTGGCGGGGCCAACTGCGAGGGCCCCGAGGAGCCGAACGCAGGCGGCTGGGTGGGCGGCTGCTGCCTGAAGGGTGCCCCGCCGGGGCCGCCCCCGCCATCGCCGCCGCCGCTGCTGCCAGGCTGGGTGCCGAAGGCGTGAGCGGCGCCCGCCGGGGAAGCGGATGAAGCGGTGCCGAACGTGGGCAGGGAGCTGCCGGGCGCCGAGAAGATGGAACTCGAGCCGGAGCCGAAGCCTGGATTGTAGCAGAGGAAGAGCGGGGGGGAGGGGAGCAGCAGCGTGGTAAGCGCGGAAAAACACATCGCACACAACACACACGCGCGCCCCGTCACGGTTAGTGCAGCTTCGCAAGCAGGGGTAGAGATCTACTCTGGTAAAGATGACCTGTGTGTAAATCGCAAGCCAATGCATCCAAGAATTAACAATTAAATTATTAGGTTCATCATCACCTGCATTGTCCACCAAAATAGTTATCATTCATCGTCATGCGCTACCGTTTATCGTTACTAATTTTTTCCGTAATTTTGTTTCCCGTTCACGCTCCTATTCTATATGACTTCCCAGCTTCCTGTTTTCTCTCTGCCTCCAGCCGAGTCGCGTTCTGCTCCGAAGCCTCCAAGGACACAATCTTCCCACCTTTTTCTTGTCCTGGACCCTGATTTTTGACAAGGGAAATTTCCACAATCCCCTTCATGTGACCATAACATTTTGGTCTTGCCTGCTGCATTCCAGCCATTTGCCTTTCCCCCCCCCCCCCCCCCCCCGTGTCTGATGTGCTCATTCCCTCATCCTATTCCCGTCTCATTTTGCCAACCACGCTGCAAAGGAATTAGCTGGAATCTTAATTTAATTAGTTCAATTTTTCCAAGCAGCCATTTGTCGAGTTATATAATTATGTAAACATGATTAGCCCGTTAGCAGGTCGGCAACGAGTCTGAAAGGGAGTTGGCGCCGAGGGAATAATTAAGCGTGGTGGTGGTGCATTTATTTGGAGGAAGATGGAACCATCTGTGCTCTGGCACTGCCCAACATGAGTTTGACGCTTCGTTAAATGAAAACACAGACCAGAGCATGTCATCATTGCACACTCGTGTGACATAACCTGACCGTGATTGCGACGTCTTACTTTCCTCACTAAAAAAATTCTAATGTGTTGAAGTCCCAGGACCACACTTCCCAATCTACATAAATACACAAAAACTTCCATTTGCCATGTGGGTTACATCTTCCTATATCTGGAGGACCAGCACAAGGTCCAAGAGAGCGACTGAATGTAATGCACATTGAGTACGAAAGACTGTGGTGCATTTGAGTGTTGAGCACGTCACATGAGTGTTGAGCATGCTGGAAGTGTGGCGCGTCATGCTGACGAGCACTGGTGATGACCACGCAGCATAGGCAACAAAACGAGCGCCAGTGTTCGCGAGCGTTGTGCCGCATGTGCAGCGCGGGTGAAATGTGCCGTGCTGGCGAGTTCCCGCAGACGAGCGTGGTGACGGTGAGCAAGCCGCCAAGCTCTCGCCGCAGACCTGCGCCGCTGGAGCTGGCTGCGCCCGTGACTCCACCGAATCCGAAGGGTGTGACGGCGGCCGTGGCGGCGCTGGCCGCGCTCCCGGCCGAGGGTCCGAACATGTACGTGGAGCCGCCCGACCCCGGAGCCCCTGCGACGCCGGAGTTTGCGGCCGGCGCGTCGGTCTTGGGCAACGCGCCGAACACCGGCGGTGCCGCGGCCGCGTTGGTCGCGGTCGCGTTGGTCACGCCCGGGTCCGTCTTGCCAAACACAAACGGCGCCACCGGCGTGGCAGAGTTGTTAGCGGCGGTGCCCGCGAGCTGCTGCTGGGACTCGTGGCCCGGCCCGAACAAGAAGGTCGTGGTAGGCTTGTCGAGCTTAGCCGAAGGGGCGAAGCCGAACGGCGCAATCTGCGCGGACGAGCAGGCGGGGGCGGCTCCGGTCGCGGCGGGGTCGGGCTTGGCGGCCGACACGGAGGCCGCGGGGCCGAACATGAAGGGCGGGGCAGCCCCAATGGAGGTGGAGGGACCGGCGTTGGCCGCGGGCGCGTCCGGTTTGACGGGGACGCCGAACGCGATGGGCTTCGTGCCGAACGAGAAGGAGCTGCCGCTCGCGGGCGCTGCAGCAGACGAGGAGGGCGCAGGGGTCGCGGCACCAAAAAGGCCCGGGGTGGCCGCAGCGGATGGGTTCATGGTGGCGAAGCCGAATGGTTTCTTGGCTGTTGGTTCATCTACAAAAGGAACAGCGGAGATGGAGGGGGGGGAGCGTACAGGAAATGTGTAGGGGTCAGGTGACAATAGTTGTCAGAGTAAAGAAATACCAAAATACTCCACGATAAATAAGAAATGTGTTCCTGGGAAATACTACTTAAATCTAAATTATTCAAAGCAAACTCTAATTTCCCATCGCCATAATGGTAAAATCAGTGGTTGTTCCTAGCCGAGATTTCTGGAACAAACACCAAGACAACATACCTTTAAGCTAATATTAAATACAAATAACTATTTAAAACTTGCCAGAGATAGTTTCAAAGTTTGCTGATCAATGATGATGCCTAGTTGGGTGAGCAGGGGGTGGAGTTATGCAGATGAAAAAGCAGGATCACCTGCCTCTTCATCTGACGATGAAGCTAAAGTCACAGAAATATTCCCCAAAGGAAGCTTTTCTTCTGGGCTCTTTTCTCAACATTGTCTTGATTGTACAACTCTTTAAAATATATATCCAAAGACAGCTTTTTCTGCTGGCCCAGCTCCTTGTAGCAGTGAATGCCAGTTAATACTCGTGGTGGTGCTGGTGGTATCATCTCCTCGGCCTCTTCCTATCAGATTACTCATCTAATAGGGCCTCACCATGGGATTCAAGCAACTACACCACCAGTGTCGAGTCCAGCTTGAGAGAGAACTCACCACATGGTGGAGGGATCTCCGGTGGTACACGCTAGACATGCACATTATGGATGGTGTTACGTAGCCAAATAGCCTGCGTTCCACCCTTCCAGTGAATTCCTCGTTTTAAAATTGTGCAACATTTGTGTTTGCTATTTTTGTCCAAAGAATGTAACGGAAATAGGTTCCCTAATAAAGAAATGTGTTCCCTATTAATCAAAAACGCATATATGCGAAACAACACAGCATGCTGCAACTCATCGCGGTGGATACCAGTACAGACCTCGTGAACTGTTTATATTGGCTACCGTATATACAAATATACAAACACAAATACCGTTTTACAATTGTCATTTCTGCCGACAATAACTTTCATATTTGTCATCCGAGCTATGCCAACAGCAACACAGAAACTACCACTTGCCCATTGCGATATTCAAACCGACAACCGCAATCCTTTTCCAAAAGGGAAGCAACACCGACGACCCATCATCATAAAAAAGCACGCCGCCGATCGGTGTCGCGCACAAACCTGCGTCCGTCTTCTGCGCCGCCTCTTTGGAGAAGCTGAACCCCGTCGCCAACGGCGGCACGGCCTTCCCCTCGGGCCCGGCGCCGCCCGAACGCTTCACGCCGCCGAACGCACCGAAAGTCGCCGTGGCCGCCGGCTGCTCTGCGGCGCCGCTCGTTTTGAACTGGAAGCCGCCAAACGTGGCCGGTGCCGCCTCTTTGTCGGGCGCGAACGCGAACCCCGCCCCGGGCTTGCTGGCATCTGCACCGCCGGCCAGCGCATTTTGTCCAAACGACGGAGTCGCGACGCCGAACTGAAAAGTGCCGCCGCTCGGGCCCTTCGGTTCTGCGATCTTTGCGGTCGACGCGGCGGCAGATGAATCGGTGGTGGCGGCGGCGGAGACGGTGGAGTTACCGGCACCAACTTTGGTACCGAACGTGAAGGTGGCGGCGGACGTCTGTGCCATTTCCGCGGCGTCGCTTGACGGGAGCTTGAAACCGCCGCCAAAAGTCACGGTGGAGTCGTTGGCTGGGGCGGTAGTGCCGAACGTGAAGCCCCTTGCTGCTGCCAGGCCACTCGTGTCCGTGACGCCACTAGCACCAGCGGTTGAGGAAGGGGCAGTAGTAGTAGTGTCTTTGCTGGCCGATGTGGAGCCCGTGCCGAACTTGAAGCCGCCCTGGCTGTTGAACGAGAAGGTGGCGGCGGCGCTGGGCAGGGCACTGGCGGCAGAGTCGTCTGACGAGAGGCCGAATGAGAATGTCGGCCGGTCGGGCTGCGCTGCGGCCTGCGCTGCTGAAACAAATGCAAAGGTCGATGAGCCTTGCAGACTGTGGGGACCAATGATGTTGAGACAGCCTATTAACATTCAGGCCATCAAGGAGAATGAATGGGTGCTGTCGGTGGGTGGTGGGGCCAGGCGCATGGTGGGGGTGGGTGAATGGTGGGAAAAGAGGAGGTTGTTGGCTGAGGGTTTACACCTGTGGGTTGGGTAGGTGGTGGGACCAACTGCCGGAGCGAAATGGGTGGCAGGGCTGGGGGTGTGTGGGGCAGCGAGGTCCCAGCAGTGGGGCCAGGGTTCGCACCCAAGGGCTGGGTGGCCGAGTGGCTGGCGGTGTGAAGGCGAGTGTTGAAGCTGGGGTGGTGGGGGCAGATGACGGTGGGTGGAATTCTCACCTGAGGGCCGGGCGGCTCCAGGCCGTTCGGTGGAGCAGCAGGCGCACACGTCGGTGCTCGCCGAGTTGGACACCATGCACGTGTCGCAGTCCCACGAGCCCGCAGGACGCTTGAACTTGTCTCCAAAACCGACCGGGGTGGCTGCTGGTGCCGCGGACGACATGGGGGCTTTGCCACCTGCAGGGATGGGAAACGGGACGTGTCATCACTCCACGCACAGGACCCAAGTTGTGCCAAGCACAGTGTTTTAAGTCTTCTGATGATGTCATTAAAATTACAACAATGATCAATCGACAAATGTTCCCTTTAATCCCATAGTTAACCCCATATACTTGACTCAAGTTGTTTTGTGCAATCTGATACTGGGAATTGTGTGACAGGAACATTTGTGGAAATTAACCCGACACAAGCAGCATGTGACTCAGACTAAGCTACAGATTCCTCAAGCAAACCTTTGCCAACTCGCACCACTCCCAAATCCTTGTCCTGAGTGTTGCGATAGCTCAAACGGCACCCAGAGCCTCGATTTCCTCTGCTGCCCAGTGACGTAGGCTTCGCGGATTCAATCCATTGTCTTGTGCAATGTTTCAACGTTAAACGTAAATATCTTGATTTGAAGCTTTCGTGACTGCAGGAATCCAATACTATTTGGTTCTTTCGGTAAAGTCACGTAGGTAGAAAATAAAATAAATCACGACGTTTCGGGCACAACACAAGTGTCCGTCATCAGATAGTATAAACGTAAATATGTTGCAACAAAAACTGGGACCCGATCCCATGACTTGGTATGCATGGGGCTACTTGGGGAAGGGCCTACTAAACATCGTCACGAAAAAAAGGATTGCAACTAATGATTGTGTGCTTGACGATGGTCAACGAATGGATTATACCGATGAGGTTAACGTACGATGATGAGAAAAAGATGATGATGACACTGCTGACGGTTATGCCAATTGATAATGATGATAGACAGCCAAGGAGCTGGCCAGCGGGTGATAACGAATGACCGTGAAGCTGCTGCTAACGACGTGTGTTGGTGACACTACCGATGACAATTGATAGTTTTTTTGGCGTCATCTGGTCCAACCCATGTGAGACTAGGCTCTAAGGAAAGCTGTCTCGGGTGTGGACCAATCAACTTCAAGGACAGTGCACATTATCAGAGTTGTGTTTTTTGTTTGCATTATGACTGCAGGTATTGTGGTCTATGCAAACATGACTCCTTGTAAAAAGGTGTCAGTTTGGTTGCCAGATAGAAGGGTAAAAAAACAATTATCATATTTTTACTGGAAAATGAGGTTCCAATGGTGACTACCGATGACGTCGATGATGACGGAGTGACGCGTCGAGGGCTCACCGGACTTGGCGGTCTGACAGGCCGCGCACGAGCCACTGCCGGCCTTGTTCTGCACCATGCACACATCGCAGTCCCACGCGCCCTCTGGCCGGACAAACAGGGAGGCCAGGCTGGAGGCGCCGGCGGCGGCGGCTGCCGAGGGCTTTGTGTACGCAGGCGGCGGCACCGATGATGCGGGCGCTCTCGTTATCGAGGCGGGAGCGGTGGAAACGCCGCTCGAGAAGAAGGTGGAGGCGGCCGAAGAGGAGGAGGTGGACAGCGGTGGGGCGAGCGCGGACCGCTTGGGGGCGAGGCCGGCGCGCGGCGTGTCGCACGCCACGCAGCGGGAGCTCTCGCCGCGGTTTGACACCATGCACGTGTCGCAGTCCCACGAGCCGGGAGGGGCAGCAAACTGCTCGGCGAGCGAGGGCCCCGCAGCCTGCGGCAGTTTGGCGTTGGCCTGCAACAAAACGGTGACAATGGAAGATCCCCCGCCCGCCCCATTAACAGCCTGCTTGAGAAAAGGCCCCATCGTAGTCGTCTTCATTGCCTGTCGTCAGGTTAGGCGAGCACGTGGGTACCAAAACTTAGACATACGTAAATGGATATTGCAAGGCTGTTCGGAGACCGCTCCCACCAATTTCCAATGCATGTGGCATCATTTAAAAAATAACGTTGTTTATGCAAACTAGGTGTACAGTACAGAAACAATGGCAATTTCATTTAAAGATATTTGCTAAGCTTGGCTTATTATCCTGGCCCTGCTTATCCACATCACAATTTACAAAAGTCTTGTGGTGACAACGAGCCCAGTTTTGAAATCATACATAAGACGGGCGTGTGCCGTTGGAGAGAGCTTTGGTGAAGAGATATCCGTAAGCCCTCAAAGTAAATTATTTCCATTAAATCTCCATCAACTTCCCCAGAATACATACAATGCACCATACAATTCACCTCCACGGCGATTTGATGAACCGACATGATTCAAGGTAGGGATATGCTTTTAGAACAAGTTAATTGTCTTAATTATAATTTTGTTTCTGCATTAGTTTCGTTTGCACTGTTAGTGTACATTTAACATTACAATCTTCACAAAATGTTAACACTTTCACACGTGATTCGACGCATGTATCGTGAACGGATGTGTTCAATTGGTACATTGTCAAAATTGTGGTACATTTTATTTTATAAATGCGGTATATTTGACCCTATCATGGATTCGAACATAACTGCTATCATTGGGAGTACTGCCGCAAAGTGATGAAACTTTGGAACCCCTCAACTCCGCAAACGATCACATGTCAAGCAACGACCCTCGAATACGACGCCACTTCTGCAGTCTTATGAAGAGGCCTCTCACCCAGCACTTGTCCTTTACAATCTGCAGAGAATCGCTTCACAAAGCACCCATCCATCAGTCTATAGATATTCAGCCTTCAGCGATCGTTCATACCAAATTCAAACATCATATTACATGTATTGTTTTATGTGCGCAGCCACTGCCCAACTCCTCAGAAACCCAGTTTTATAAACTCACACTATTTTATGTTACCAGGCAATGTCCACTGAGCTATGTAGCTCTTTTTCAGAAGCGACTTAGCCGAAAATAAAGCTCAACGAAGTGGCTTATCATGTGGAAATATATAGCAGCCAAATACTCCAAACGCATGTTTCTAAATGTTGAGGTAAAATCCGGAAGATCCAGAGAAAAATCCACGCGACCACTGGGAGAACATGCAAACTCCAAATATACAGCAGGCGTCAGGGTCGGGATCGAATGCACGACTCCTGCATACCAGGCGAGGTAGGCAACATCTCGCCACCACGGCGAACGCCTGCCCAGAATCAAAGCTAGGATTCTCTGTGTGTCTGGTTCAGTATTCTTGACATCCATAATTGAATTCTCAAAGTCATATACCCAGAGGCCCTTGCAATCAATCAGTCAAAACAGCCAGCGAGTGCTGCAGGGTTAGGATTGCGTCCTACTCACAGCTGGAATGCTGGAAGGGGCTGTGGCTCGCTTGGGCGTGGGCTTGGAGGCCTGGCAGGCCACGCACGTCACGTGCGACGCCTGGTTCTGCACCATGCACGCGTTGCATTCCCACGAGCCCTCGGGCGGCCGGAAGCGATCTCCGAACCCAGAGGCGGTTGGTCGCACCTCGCCACCACTACCGCCGCTCGCCGCCGCCGCCTCGCCGAAGCCTGGCCCTGGGAAAGAATTCAGAAGGCAAATGCATGTGTGACTACGTGAAGAGTTGAGCATTCAACAGCAGACTGCCGACTAATGGCATCGCGATAGGGAAGGTCGGCAGAGGCGGTGTCACGCTTAAAGACGCAACCCATAAAGTTGTTGTTGTTTTTCTAGATACACGCCGAGGCTGTGCGCGCTGGGCTGTCCGATACGGGTTTGCAGCTTCGTTAAATGAGGATGAAAAATTATTTATATTTGAAAAACTTTTTTTAAACACGCTTTTATGAAATGTACTAAAAAGTACATGAATGTACTGTATTAATGGAAGAACTCCACGACTCCAGGAAGTGGCCCCGAAGCTTGCCATAACACAAGGGACCGTGGGGGCAATTACAATCAACGTTAGTTGACCGTGGACAATTAGACCCAAGCCGAAACATAACATATAAAGAAGAATGTTTAAAAAAATATATTTTTTATGATAGAATATAGTATTGTCATCAGTATGACATAAGTATACCAAGTTTGCAGTCGATAACACATTGGGAAGTGGGTTAAAATTGAGTTATAAGATTTGAGGCTACAACAACAACGACAACAACGACAACAACGACAACACACGGCGAGTTAAATAAAAGCGTGTAATCCCGTTTAAAATGCCACCACAGACATGGCTGCCATGTCGCTCCAGTGACAATCACTGCAAACCCACGGGAACTACGTCAAGTGTTGTCATGTTCAGCCTGTGACCAAACTGCTCGGAAAGCGCCCGATCTCGTCGGATCTCAGAAACCGCGAAGGCTTCAGCCTGGATAATTGCTTGGACTTGCGGCCATCACGTGCTCAGCAGGTGTTGCAGGCTCCTGCTGAAAAATGTTGTCAGCAGAGGGACGTGCAGCCAAATTCATGGTTGGACTATACTCTACTCAATATCTATGCTCACCACCATCAACCCCCACTAACGAGCATGAAGTGTGGTTAAATAGCGCACCACGACCCACACGGTGTGTGGAAGCCCTTATCCAGCGGTGGATTGACACAAAGGGCTTCAACGTGTGCACCATGACGTTTCTCATTAACGAAGCCTCAAGCTCGTATCGGACAGCCGAGTATGCACGGGTTCTGTACGCTTCATTGTAATGTGGATCCATCGTCACCGACCTTTGGGTGCTGAAGAGGCCTTTAGGATGTCGAGCACACTGCCAGACTTGAGAGTCTTGGCTGCCTTGAAGGGACCTCCTTCAGAGTCATTGTCCTCATCTGAGGAACAACCACGGGGGGTGGGGGGCTCGATTATTAATTATTAAGCATCTTCCTAACGAAAATCAACTACCGTAAATTAAAGGAACCGACATGGACTTGATGCAAAGTTGGGCTCAAAATGAGCAAAACAAGAGTCGCTCACAGTAAGCCGGCTAAACCAAACAGAATTGGTTCACAATTGATATGTAGGTTATACCGCAAGGCAAAATACAGGGACTCTTCTACTTACGAACGAGCTAAGTTCCAGAGGTCCGTTTGTAAGTCGATTTGTTCTTAAGTTCAACTTTACTCCTGTCGATTCCAAACATGTTGTGCGGCATGTACACTAAACACGGAGAATGGCTTTAAAAGTTGTATAATAGCCTGTAGATGTAGATGCCGGTGGGTCTTCATGTTCTGCAGATGTAGATGCAACCACTGCCATTCTATTGCGCATCGGTTGACCTTACGACTCTCGGTCCAAACAGGCAACTGGACATACGGACAGGTTTGTTCGTATCTCTCAAAGTTCGTAAGTCGAATGTTCATAAGTAGAGTCCCTACACATTCTTTTTTATTGTAACGTGTCGAAGAGAATTGACGGACGTACCATTGCTTCGCTTGCTCATCCCCTTTGATCCCTTGAGATCCCCGGCCGGGGACGTGGCACCACCACTCCGCTCCTTGTGGCCAGACAGCGCCGCTGCCGCCGCCACTACGCCCACCGACGGGACCGGCGTGGTCTGTGTCGCCGAGGGCAATCTGAACGCGAACCCTGCAGCCGCTGGGGTGGGGAGACGCACCACGGCACAAACCAAACATTGGACGGATTGCGTGGACTCACAAATGCGAATCCTGAACACGTTTTTTTTTTGTCTCGTTTGTCCCACTCCCTTTGGTTGTGCCGTCTCACCGGTACTTGCGATCTCATTTGTAGGCAGGTAAAAGTGTACTACTTTGCGATTAGAATCGTTAAGCTCATGATGCGAGCATCAAGACACTCTGCGGTTCACGCAACTATTGAACGTGATAAGTTCACGACAATATTGGAAAAAAGATCGATGGTCGAATGAAATCGCAATCCCGAATTGTGATATTTCATTGAATTACAATGAGGGCAAATCATTTAATGCCAAATCATTCGTAGTGTCTCACATGTGCTGTCTTTGTCTGAGTTCATTCTGAACGTCAGCTAAAAATGGAAAAAAAATGCCTAAGATTTACATTAATAACTCAATTATCCATTCATCCACACAATTAGATGCACAGAAGGAGATCATTTAAATCAACGAATCCATGAATCATCACGTGCCGTATAATTTGGCACTCAAACGGGACGGACAAAAGGCAAAACAGCCAATCAAAGCAAAATCCTTCTTCTACATCTCCCCAGTTAAAATAAGTCTAGTTTTATATGATGATAATTATTACTTATTACTGGTAGGAAACCTCCTGGTTACACCAGCCCACAGGAGATTATTGTGTCTGTCCATCCATCGTGCATCCAAAAATGAGAGGGGTGGGGCTGGGTGGAGAGGGGAGGGTGGGGAGGGGCTGGGTGGGGAGTGGGAGGCGTGGGGCTGGGTGGGGAGGGGCTGGTCACCCCGTGGTGCCCTTATAAAACTCAACGTTTAACCTACTCATGCCTGGCTTGTGCCCGCTCTCACAGTCAGCCATATTTGCAGAATACACCACGCTGCCCTTGACCCTGGCCATTGACCGAGCAACCCAACATTCCAACCAGCTCCCTCCACAGGAATGAATGTGTTTTGTCATGCCACACGAGTTTCCTGGCTGCCACGAGAAGCCATACCTGTGCCGGAGCTGGGCAGGGTGGTAGGGGTCGTCACTAGGCCAGCTTTAGTGACCGGCGTGCTGAACTGGAATGGTGGCTGCACCAATGTAGCCCCGGTCGTGCGAAGAGAGAGACGCAAGTACCGCAAAACACACGCACACACACGCACGCATTCATGACATGGGGAAAAAGCACACATGTGCTGGCGCGTACCACAAGGACGTTTGAAATGTACGCCGCGCAGAATCAAATCGCAGACCGTCCGGGATCACTTTTTTCAACGAGGTTCAAGCCCTCGTGTGTTTGCATTGCTCATCTCAAGCAGCCTGCGGGCGACGTGCCACGTGTTAATGGCAGGGCTCTCACCGGTTGGCTGGTGGGCGGCTGCTCGATCTCGGTGGCCTTGACGGGCGGAGTTGTGAACGCAAACGGCGTCTGCAAGGACAACGATGCCACCTTGAACGCAATGCACTGGTGTGTACTCTGCGGTGGTGTACACGGGTGTATATTTTGTGGGTACACAAATGTAGTAGCGGTGTGCACCACGTGGTGGCGAAGAGTTTAGGCAGTGGTGGTGTATGCACCTCCGATTAGCACGGTTGGCTACGTTCGGTACGAAAGCAGATCAACAAACATACATGCTATCCAATGGCAACTTGCTTACACGACATTGTCGTGTTCACTATGATTGTATGTTGTACATTCCCATCCACACCATGAAGCGATACACACAAGCATGTAAACCACCATACACTCCGTACACTGTTGAAGAGTACCATCCGATAACAGACTGATGCACACCACAGTTTACAGACACACAGTAGGCAACACCGACATGTTCACTGAACACTATAATTGTACACCAAGTCCAGCGCGATGTGGAATGAGCACCTTGTCAGTAGAGCCACTCCCACCACCACCACCACCTCCGCTGCTGCTGCCGATGGCGGCGGCAAGGGCAGCAGACCGCGTGTTGGCCGGTGTGGAGGTGGCCACAGGGCCAAAGCTGAATGATGGCAGGGCGCCAGCACGGATGGGGAGGGGCACGCTCGGCAGCGCTACGTCCGACTCCTGCAATGCAAACCAGGCCCACAAATGGCGACTCCGCTCTCCTCTCTCAAGCGGCCATCCTTGCACGCACGTCTCGTGGGGCTCGTCAGCGCCGACACGGCGTCACGGCGAGATCTAACGGCGGGAACGCGATGTTGCCCCCTTCAACTTAAAACGAGAGCAATGACTACACACACTGCTCGACTTGGCGAACGTCTGGAATCCAGCATTTTGGAGGCAAGGGCTGGTGGGTTTGTGAATCGCCCAAACCCACTGTTGCTGCAAGGTGGTACTGAAGCACATTTGTGCACTCACCTGTGCATCTCAATTACCGGACTTCTCCAAGGCTATTGTTTGGTGAAGGCGTCTCTGCAGCGGTAGTGGGTTCCATGCAGCGGCAGTTGAATCAACAATTTGTGGATTATATAATTTGCATTTCCTTTGTCAATCCACTGCTGCATGAACGCCTCTGTTTGCCATATCGGTTGTGGGGGTCAATAACCGTACTTCACCATGCTTTGTTAGTGCGGGTTAGTGAAGAGGGGGTACACACGCCCAGGACGAGATAAATATCACTCGCCACCGAATAAAACTTGTGCTTTTGACAACCACTGCGCCTCTGCTCCACCCAAAGTGAAATATACGACACCAGTAGTAAATAATAGCATGGACATAAGTGCCAATTCCTCAAGAAAAAAAGCATTAAGAGTAGGAGAAAACTTTCCTAAGATTAACAAATAAAAAAAATTAATCTCGCAGAGTAGCTCAACCTTATTCAGAAAAAGAAACCAACATTTTCTGCCCGAGCTAAATTTCAGTTAACCGTCATGAATGGGGAAGTTGTAGCATAGATTTCCACCTAAACCACGAGGTGGGGAAGGGGATTGCTGGCAAAGGGACCCCCACCCAGAGCTTTTCTTGGCACGAGAAAATGCTTGGTGCAGCTCAACTTGTGCAATCGCCGCGACGCAGCAATAAAGCAGGAAGCGACCACACGACCGAGCCGCCTCCTTGTGCACGCTCACTCGAAGCCAGAGCGCAGCTGCTGCACACACGTCGCACGCAGACAGCAAGCGACGGCTGTGCGCAGCTGTGGGAGCTCCGCAGTCACCGCGACGGCTGCGCAACCACAGCGGTAAGAGTCCGACAATCGTGTGTCTGTGCTCACGTGACCGATAGTGCCGGCGTTGATGCCCACGTCCCATCAATTATAATTATTATCATGTTTGCACATGCGCGCATGTACGAATGTCTGAAAAAGCTCGTTCAAACCCAGGCAAGACATTTTAATTTGAAATAACATGTTGCAGTAGGTATAAACAACCAATTATCATATTTTGTTACTGGCAAATGAGGTTCCAATGGTGTAAATGCTTAACCCCGAGCTCTCATACTCTGATGGTGCATTGTCTTTGAGTTGTGCGCCTTTTGGCGTCATCTGGTCCAACACCATGTGAGACTAGGCTCGAAAGAAAGCTGTCTCGGGTGTGGACCAATCAATTTCAAGGACAGTGCATACATTATCAGAGTTATGTTTTTTGTTTGCATTCTGACCGCAGGTATTGTGGTCAATGCAAACAAGGTGTCAGTTTTGTTGCCAGATAAAAGGGTAAAAAAACAATTATCATATGCTGCAGTAGACAATCAACAAGTGGTATTTTTTTTGCAATGATACTATTCGTGGGCACGCGCACTCCGTACTGGGAACGCTTCTGGGGAATTTTCTTAAGGCGACAAGTGTTAGTCACACGGATTTCTGAACACCCTGACACATGGCGGAGTTGTAAACACAGCTGAAGGGACAGCCCCCCGCCTGCTTCACAAGTAATGTTCGTGCGAGGCGAGGGAGCGGGCAACAAAGAGCGGCTGTAACGAGCAAACACTGTGGCTTGTCTTATTAGTGGCAGGTGGTCACTGACAATAAACACACCCCGTGAAGTTCATCTCAATTGCCAAAGAGCTTTAACCCCCCCCCCCCCCCACTTTCACAGCAGCCCGGGGGGGGGGACTGCTTATTGCAGCCGAGTGGTCAACGTTGGTAAAGAATTGCAGACGCGCGTGGTCTCAATTACACAGTTACGGGCATCTCCCTCACACTCCCTCAGCTGACAGCGGATAACCGTTCATTGCATCGGATTTGCTACACAGCCACCACACATTGGTGTGATATACTCTGGTTCTGCATACAATGGGGTTTTTTTTGGAAACCCCTAAAAGCTGGGAGGAGGGTTGCTACTTTTTTCGTCAAAGTCACACTGCACGAGTTCAAAACTGCGACGGTGTGCGCACACAGCAATGCGCGTGTCTCCACGTCGCGGGGAAACCTCACGTGCCAGGACGTCCTAGTTTGGTACTGTACAGCAACTACTGTAGCAAGGGATTGTGCATTAGAAGAGTCGCTTCAGTGTGTATTAACCTTCCTTTAATATATTTACATCGTGTTAGGGGTAATGTAAATAACAATGGAAGCTGTAAATGGGCAAAATTTTGGTTTCCACGGTAATAATGGTAAATAAAGCTGTTACGCAGGGCACCCTACCCCTCCACCACTGAGGACATTACGCAAGGGACCGGGGATAGCTGGCACGGACAAACAACACGGTCACGGCAATAAGGCTGTGGGGTTAAAATCCCTGGCAGGGTGAATTCAACCCATCATCCCCGATGCAGGTAAAAAATTAGCAACGCCGAGTTAGCTGCACCAGGCGGACCTCAAGTTCCGTTGAAAACAAATGTTGAGTTAATAAGAGACTGGACCTTCTGTTCGAAGAACAATTAGGAACATCTACCGATGGATCAGTACTAGCAATGAAGAACAAGGATTGACGTTTGGAGAATGAAGACACGCAAGTTGTATATCAGATAGCACTGGGTTGGAAAACGCCGATAACCCACGTTCCCCCCTGTGCCGCCATTTTCATAGCACTATATCCACACAAAACAGAGGTTCCCTCTGTAGCCTTAACAAACTGTTGGGGAGGCCAAGGACCGGTTCATATAATCGTCATTCGTTGGCCGTGAGCAGGAATCAAACTCAAGTCGCTGGGTTTGTAGCGCAGCGCGCTAACCGCTGCACTACCGCTCCCCCCACACACACGAGCATCCCACACACGCACACTCACCGATTCATCGTCTTTCTGGGCCGAGAAGTGGACGGCAATCCGCTCACGCTTCATCTTGCCGCCACCACCACCGCCGCCGCCACCGCCCCCCCTGGGCAGCCCGTTGGCTACTGGGGTCGCCAGCTCGGCAAGGGCCTTGGGAGGCCCAGGCAGCGAGGCCTTGCTGCTGCAAACAAAAAAGGTAACGGGTCAAAGCAACGTTCTCCAACACTGCTACGCGGATGGAGTCAGACTACTTAAGTAACCGATTACTGATCGTCGGTTCAATTATTTGATGAATTAAACAAAATGTAAAAGGAATTGAACGATAACAATAAAGGTCGAGGTGCCCCACTCTCCATGCTGGCGAAAGGAACCCAAAGCTAAAATAAGTCATCTGCAAAGCTTAAGACCACAACAGAATAGGTCAGCGTATGGACACTTTAACCCCTCCATCCGCAATATGCAGATCGTCTTAACTGTGGTGTACCCAGATACAGCTGAGAAATGTACAAAAGGTGAAGTAAATAAAAATATTCGTTCACAGACTGCACATGACTCACCTTTGCAGTGTGCGATTGTCACAGGAAGTTCCCGGCTGAGTGGAGTCCTGAAAAAGACAAATGAAAACACCGCCATTGGGAAAGTGTTCCTCGTGACTCGCAGCACCCACAGCCGAAGAGGCCTTTGTTCAATAGGAAACGTGCATCAACAGAGTGCTTTAGGGACAGTCAACAATCCCATGTGTGACACAGAGACGGATGGATTCGTAAGCAGCGACGGTGTGCTCCTTAAAGACAGACACCTCAAAATACAGAGCTCTTACGTGGCTAGAGTCAAATCTAGGTTGTGCGTCCCAGGCTATTCCCAAGAGAGAACAAAGCTGAGTTAATTAGAAAAATAACTTACATTTTAGCCTGTTCAAGCATCAAGGAAAAGTCACTCTCATGTTTAATACAACATAAATGGGGAGTATAAAATAAAATAAATCTTGCAACAATTGTTTCTTGCAACAATTGCAATTGTTTCTTGCTGTGGTTGTCCCACCTGATGACGGGCGCTTGTGTTGCGCCCGAAACGTCGCGATTTATTTTATTTTATTTTATAAATCCGTGACTTTACCGAAAGAACCAAAGAGTATGGATCCCTGCAGTCACGAAAACTTCCAATCTAGATTAATGGTGAGCTCTATAAATCGGGGACCTACGGATAAGTGTGTCATTTATGAAGCTTCAGATAAGTGACACACAGTATGGGACACCCAGTATCGTTAATAAGGGCTTTATTTATTCATTCAATCTTCCTCTGACACAATTTTTACCCGATCAAGACTTTGGCAGTCCGACATCCCGTTCATACTGAACTGACGATCCGTAACTATGCATACATGTTGAACTTCTTTGGCACCGTACATAGTCAACCGCGCTAACCGGATATTCGGGGGAAGGACAAACTCAACAAAAAAAGCAGTTCTAAAGAATATAGTTTTTAATCTAGATTTACAAGTGCATAGCTCCAGTGGCTTCCTAATGTCGGAAGAGCATTCCAGACGGCCGCAGAAGCGCATCCGTAAGTGCAGCGGATGCAGTGAACGTCTTTGTTTGATGGCCAGCAAAAACGACGGTAAATGGTGCACCATCGCCTCGTTGGGAATCGTGGCTACGCTGTGCCGATAAACAATCAACAGAAACAAGGCTGGCGCTGGTTATGATGCAAGACAGTGGGGGAGCTGTGTACTGCACTGGTAATTATGGACTGGTATGGGGTCACCAAGAGAGTTATTGACCAATGCGTTTCATTTTCACTTGTGCACCACTGCCAAAGAAGAATCACACAAAATTAATATTTCACTTTCCTTTCACTTGTGTGTGTGTATATATATTGCCAAATTGCTAAGATACAATTTTGACCATTTAAGACTTGTGAAAATAATCGTTTTATTGGAGTCTGTGTGCACAAAATGTTCATGCAAGAATAAATTAATGAATTCACACAAATCGTGCGGAGTGTTTTTTGGAAACTCTGCAGGTTCATGCAAATTTTGCATCCAATATCGATGACACATGAACCACAATAAAAAATGTAATCAAATCACGACCCCGAACTATGCCAACTTCTTGTCGAATGGGGCAAATAATTACATTTAGCTTGCGAGGTGGTATTGTTACATTGTGTGATCCATCAAGCCGGAGAGTGAAACATCATCCGGCTTTGTGCACATGTCCCTTGGTTGTGCGTCCTCTATAAACGCAGAGCCATGGCAAATGTAGCACTATGTATAGCACTGCGCTCACTGCAGAAACGCCAAAGTTCAAAATGTACCCATAGATTTAAATCGATACACTTCTACCCACCCACAATTCAATGAACTGTCGCTATTTGTGGTTACAATTTAATCCAAGAAGACACGTCTTTGTTTGTGCACATCGTGTTAATGTTCACTGGCTCTAAAACAATGCCTGCACTGTGTTGCCACTATTAGCTTAAAGGAAGCATTTGCATTCAATTAATGCAATCCGACTGAATTGTCAAATAATCAATTCTGACATGTACAATTGGAATCACGTACTGTGAGCATTAGATCAATTTTAATCGATAAACAGTTATCGCCACGTCAAAGGAGAGACATTATTGAACAGCACCGTTCAAATTTCAGTTCATCTTTCGAAGTCGGCTCAATGCAGCCTGGAGATTTCCACTGATGTTGCGGCAGAACACATTTCAGTTAGTCCCAGAGAGAAAACCTGGTCATAGGCCCCAGCCAGCCTGGCAACAGCGGAGAGCTTAGGAGAGGCAATCAGCTTCTCAAGTCTATATATATATATATATAACGATCGCTCGGGCAGCGGGAGGAGAGCAGGCGGACAGGAGTGTGAGCCCGCAACGTAATGTTCCCGGGCTGGAAATAGCAAAGCACCGCGCGGACGCGCATGCTAACGAGACGGGTCGCACGTCACCCGCCCCCGGATACTCCTCTTGGGTGTACCGCGGCCACGTGACGCTTGGCTCAAGGCTCATACAGCCCGCACCGAGTGACCGTGCTTCCATGGGACATAATGGATCCATGAGAGAATAAATGATTCATCATGTTAATGTTTCGGGGGGGGGGGGGGGGTATTTTTGCCCAAACAAAAAACTCTACTGGAACGGGAATTGTCAGAAAAGATACGGATTTTTCATCAGCAAAATAATCGATCAATGAATGCTCAACCATCGCTCAATTACTGCTCGATCACAGACGCAGGTATTCAAAATGTCATAGCTCTATAAGTGCTTGATTACATTGACACGAATTTAACATCTAAAGCTCGACTGAATACACATTCACAATATCATAGCTCGGTCACTGCTCGAGCATACAGACACGTGCATTTAAAATCAGTTTAACACGTAGGCTTGTGGGAATTGTCAGAAAGGATATAATGTATTATTCAAAATTTAATCGCTTGATCATTGCTCAATCGCATAGAAACACATTCCAAATTTCAGCTTGGTCAGTGCTCAATTTAAGTAATATAGTAAATTACAATTGTGATTATTACGCCTGATTGAATTAAAGCCATTGTCTTTACTCACTGATTGCTCGCCTTTGCCGAACATCACGTGATTATACGATTTGCAGTCTGTGGTGCTGCTCGCAGCCGTTGGGAGGGTAAAATTCCCAATTATTGATCTACCGATACAGCTGCAGGTAATAAATCTTGCAATTCACACTGGCGAGTATTTATTTATAGATCTTGTGTATGAGCTTAGTCTGTGTGAGAAAGTGAGTCAGAGGAAAAAAAAAACTAACAACTTAAAGATCAGCGTCTGGTTTCATTTATTTATCATACAGAAAGGTTAGTTTTGATTTTCACTTGTTATCATCACTATCATCACCATGTATGTAATGTGGAAATAACAGATTACATCATAACCAACTGACATGTGCTGTACAGCGCAAGTCTACACTGCATCACGGCACTGCTGTAATCACTACTCCACTAGTGTACTACACTGTCAGACAGCACGAGTTTTTATTATAGCAGCATTAAATACTGTTGTGACACGTGTTTTTCTGCGTTCCGCTTTAGTTGAGTGCATCTTTACATGTCGCTGTAAGGACCTTCCGATTTTCTTCTGCTCATCCTCTGCTTCACAGCTGCGAGCAGCACCACAGACTGCTTTCCACTGGACGCAATTTCGGCCCAATATTCCCAAGCTAAAACACGGGAGGACCTTAACGAGGCAGACCAAGAACGGCGAGGAATACCCAAACTCGGCAAAGAGAGCCAACGCGATCCTCACGGCCCAAGCGGCAAAGCTGCTCAGTATTTTACGAGCATCCTACAAAACACCGTAATCACATCCAAAGTGGCCCCCGGACGAGAGGTTGGCCTTCCAGCAATGGAGGGCCATTAATCAGAGAAGTGGGTGCGTGACGGTGACGTTCGCGCCAAGGCGGCATCGTTGAACAACCTCTCCCCCCAGGCCTCTCGCCTAATTGCTCACGCGTGACGCGCACTCGGCGGCGTCCACGCTCGTTTGTTCGATGCTTGGGAGGAGCGTGGTTTTGTTCCCGTGTCGGGTCAAGAGAGAACAGCTGTAATGGGGGTCCTGCAAGAGACGCCACCCACCTCCCTCCCATCACTTCCTGTAGCAAGGTGCGAGCATATTTGAATTCAGTGTATTCGGAAAGGAAGACCGAAGGGAAAGAAATTAAGCGGTGTGGGTAAACCTTGTATCATACAATGTCGGAGTGCAGATGTGTAGAAATTATATGTATAGTGTGGCCAAAAAGTCAGGACACGTGGTTCATTCGCTTACTTTAATAATCTGTTTTCATCGTTTAGTCTTTAAGTTAACATTTTATCTATAATCGTTATTAATATCGATGTTTCTTCTTCATGTGGCGTCACCTCAAATCCGTCGGTTACAAAACTCGACCAAGAACCTTGAATTAAAACAAAACAATTGATTAACGTTGAAAGATTACACCTATAATCTTAAAAAACGAAATCCTTAATTATTTTCAAAAGAGATTGCATGCATGAATTAATGTTAATGGCAGTCAGATTTAACATTTAGTAAAATAAATTAAATAACCGTGTCATTTATTCAAATAAATATAATTATCCTACTTGCTGACTTATGTGATTTACTCAAATAAATATTACCCTACTTGGTGACTTTTAGGCCAACTTGTATATTACCAAAGAAAGCAACCACGAAATGATGGGTGAGCCAATAAATTATCCTTATGGCAGTAGCCCGGGGGACCAAATAATACTAAATGGACCAAGGCCATTACATTTTTTTTTCAGGGGTGTACTTAACTCCACAACTGGCGCACCAATCAATCCGAAATTCTTGCCACTCCGTGATGTCGATACGCAGCGAGGACGATTGCGCCGAAACCCTGAACGCTCGCGGTACGCACCGTAGTGGTGCATCGTGTACAGCTCGTCGAGATGAGTCGATCGCCGCATCGCCAACTCATCAACAGACTAAAAGTGACTGCATCACGGACATGATGCGAGAGCCAGGGTACAGCCATAAGGTGCAATTGTACACAGGGTGGTCCAGATGTCTTGTGACCCCCAATTAACCCCTTTTTTTTTCCTTTGCATATTAATTTTATATTTTAACCTTACTTCAACAATATTCAGTTTAAAAAATATTAAATGGGGGTCACAAGACATCTGAACCACCCTGTCCTATGCCTTCAGAATTAATGACGATATTATTACCAGTGATTCATTTAACGAGAGGAGCAGACTGAAAGAGATTGGATGCAGATCTACTCAAACGAATGCACATGGCAACAGATGCATCTCATTCTCTTGCAGGCATGTGTGTGGGAAGGGAGCTGGAAAGGTGGTTGCCTCTTCTCTACTCCCACCTGTCTAACAAGCGCGAGGCACCTCTGCATGTGGGGAGCTTGGTGTCGGTGTGTCTGCATGTGTGCGAGCGCGTGGATGAACCTGTTGGTCTCCGCGTGCCTGGGTTCCTGCGTGCCTGTGCGTTCCTGATAAGAGAGCAGGTGCCTACGAGTGTGCGTGGGTGGCTTCGCACATGGACGTCCAAGTGTCAACCATTATGTAACTGCACGTGTTACACTCCACCACCACAGTTTTTTCACAACTCCACATGAAAGGCGTGCATTGTTGCGCAACGTTAACGGCAGGCTGCTGAAGCAGCTCGTGCAGGACGGTGGCTTTGCTGGCTCTTAGGAGAGCCAAGGTAATCCCCCTGGGACAGCGCCTGTGCCGAACGTTTGGTTATTTTTCTTTTATTTTGGCACCGAAATGTCTAAAGCTTCATTTTGTTCTCTGCGTATCACACGTAGAAACCGTTACGCAACTCTTCCTCACGGGTACACAACCAATGCCATACATTTTTTTTCACTCTGAATAATTAAGCGTAATTATACCGACATTTCAAAATAACAGATTTATGTATAGTTGTTAACCCGTAAGTGGGAGCACGGTTTGCCTTTTTCTATGGGCTTTAGCATCACATATCATGAGAGGAATGTTACTTGATTTTACTGGGGATTGGGATGATATATAAGTGTTAAGCACAAAACGTACAGCAATTTAGAACTGAGGTAGACCAAATCATGAGAACATTTTCACATTACAAATCAGTCAGTCACGATCACCCATATATTAATTACTCTGGCTGTGAATGCGCTGTACAAAATAAACCAACTCGTGACACTCAATACATGAAATAAAAAAGTTACCTCATTAACAATTCACATATTGGAGCCAATATTTACACAACGTATGCAGACCATAACAAATCCGCATGCAAGAGGGAGCCCTACTGCACCACGTGCATGCGACTGCAATCCATAACTTCACTGGGTACAGAGGAGACGCACAGATTCCTGCGGTGTCAAGTTACGAAGCAAATGCCACCGTAGAGAGCGAGTAAGATGATAGAGAGCGCCGGACCGAAAGTAACACTGGCGGCAGTGGTTGCAATGTTCACTCACGACGGCGAGAGAAGCCTCCATTATGGTGCTAGTGATGGCAATAAACTTAATTTGGAGATTTCGTGACTGCAGGAATTACTCTTTGGTTCTTTCGGTAAAGTCACGTAGAAAGATAAAATAATAAAGTAAATACTGTACTAGCATACGACGTTTCGATTGCAACACAAGCAATCGTCATCAGGTATAAATACATTACATTTCTAAGTATACTAGATTTGTGTTTCTATTTCATTTATACCTGATGATGATTGCTTGTGTTGCAATCGAAACGTCGTGTGCTAGTCTTTAATTTATTAGTTTATCTTTCTACGTGACTTTACCGAAAGAACCAAATAGTGATGGTAATGTTAATTCGTGGTGGCGAGGGAATCCTGCGTGATGGTGGTGGCCGCGATGGCGAAATTGACTCACGCTCGCAAGGGAAGACTGTGCGACAGCGGTGGTGGTGGTTGAGGGCGACGGTGAAGCGGTTCGTGAAGGCCCTGCCCACGAGCGGCGGTAGAGCGAGCGGCTGGACGAGACGGCGGCCGCACGCGGCGTCACCAGCTGCTGCACGGGCGGCCGCTGTGGCTGCAGCTGTCGACGCAGGTGGGACGTGGGCACAGCCGTCACACGTTAGTGAAGCTCACGGGTGCACAACTCGCACAGTCAAAAATATTTTGTGTACCTAGGGTGAGTGTGTAGTGAGATGCACCGTCTCGTGTAAGGGAAAAATGCGTCAATTTACACAACTAACATCACGTAATTGTTATATTCTTTTAGTTGGAAGTAATCAAACAGATTGTGCTAACGGCATTGGCAATGGCCTACTACTGAGAGTTCAGTTAAATTGCATCATCCGTCTTGTTTTCACTTCTTTAATTTACACCAGAAATGGCTGCACAACTGCGGTCGGATTTCAGCCACCAATTCTGTGCTAAGTACCATGTAGTGAGCCCAACATTTAAACGCGTCTCATGAGACTGCACTGTAGGGTTTCTTCAGGGAGGCCAAACATCTCTCAAAACTCCCAGTTGACGTCTGCTCAGTCTCAATGAGGCAATTCATTCTGTCAATAAGGCCATGGAAGTGTCATTCCTACTGCTGGCCTTCTAGAGTTCCCTTTACCACCTGGCAGTCCACTTTGCAGATACCCTGCTCTTCAAGCCCAAATCTTCTCCTCTGCCTACAACTTATTCACAATATATTTATTCCAACGTTTCATCATGGTGTCATTTACTTCACCTTTTTTCTCAAAAGCCTTCCACTACCTCTGTAGAACTCCGCCTACAAAAACAACAAACCACCACCCCCCTCTTTCACTTGCTTCCAAGATGCGCCAGTCCCCCCTGTAATTATGACATTTTTATATGTAATTGCAGTTTGATTATACATCCAAAACTGATTGTAAAATGTGCGACTCACCCTGTGAGCTCGCAGACTCGACACTGGGTCGAGGTACGATGACCCAGACAGCTGAGAACACACAGCGGGGACGCACAGTTTCCAACACAATTAATAAACCAACATTTTCACTGCACAGTGACATTTATAAATACACGGCACATCTGATTAAAGATAACTACCAAACCCTCATTGAGTAACACCATCCCAAATGCATTAACCAAACAATTTACTCTCGTTTAAGTACCTCGCCAAGATTGGAATTGGTTTCCCTGACCATCAGAAGCACACTGCAACACTAGTTCGATCTCCAACACAAATAGTCCCCGAGTTACGATGGTCTGACTTACGATATTTCGATCTTACGATGGCGATACGACAAAATTGTAAAATATTTTACATTTCGCGCGGCAGGCAAACGCAGCGGCGTACAAATCTTGGCGAGTACAGTACAATGATACGTTACGATACGTTCAATGTATGTATGATACATAGCTTTAGCGATTTCATTTTAGGGTTACCACGATACAATACATTCAATGCATGTTAAAAGTTTTTATAGCAGATAGGATTGTTTCCTGAAAAAACTTTCTATTAAATTGCAGTTCATATAGGTAGGCTAAGAATTTACCTTGTTTTTTTACTTTACATTTTACTGTGCAATACAGTATTGTAATTCATAAATACATACAGTATATAGTTGATACAGTACGGTACTGTAAATTGCTCTGTTTTGCTAAATTATCACCATTCTTTAAGACTCCTGGGTAGGCTAGGCCATCTTCGACTTGCGATATTTTCGACTTACGATGGGGTCGTCGTAACGCATCTATATCATAAGTAGAGGACTACCTGTACTAGTTAATCAATTTCCGTACGTTGTGGCAGATGTGGTGCGATATATACGACGCTTACAGAAGGGGATGTGTTGCTCGAGGGAATCTTGAGGGCATCCTAAAAACAACAAGAAATGTTGACTAAGTACCTTTTACAACAATATGCCAACACTGACTTGTTCAAGTAAAATAAAAATTAGTTTATTACAGATGTATTCCAGCATCTGTTTTACTTGTTTTCCATCATGTGGATATTTACAGAGAATAGTTCAGTTTCTGGTTTGAGATTGAGTGGTTACCGCCCATTTCTTGTTTCCCGCAAGCTAATTTCAAACAACAAATATATGGTAGAATCAATACAAATGCTGAAACATGGGAAGTTCCAAGAACTATAATACTATAAACTGGTTTTATTGTACCAGGCAAGTTATTTACGCGATTTAACCCAAATACCTCTATTACGGAGGTAAGGGCCACCGAGATATAGAGCTCTTTTTCAGAGGCCACTGGCCACAAATGATAGCAGCAAATACTCTAAACGCATGTTTCTTAATGTGGAGGGAAAAGCCGGAGAACCCGAAGAAAAATCCATGCGACCATGGGGCACATAATTCAAACGCCAAATATACAGGCGAGGGTCAGGGTCGGTATAGAACCTATGACCTCCTGTATACCAGGCGAGGTAGTTAACATCACCAGTGTGGCACCCCTAAAAAAACAAGTAACCTGTGAAGCCATGGAGCCACCCTGTACAATTAACAAAGAAGAATTGTCACAGGGTGAAAGGATACTCGTACAGAACCATCACAGCGGCACGTGTTACGATACTTTACGTGAATTTTCTGCACAGGGGACAGGCACTCTGCCAGGAATCTCACTCCGCCACATGGCCACATGTTGCCCTGGCTAAATATAATGTAAACTGCAGACCCGTAAAGAGAAGGCAGTCAAATGAGCACGCATTATAACTTGCTTATTTTAAGGAGCACCCCCATCTGCTTGTTTTGAAAATGTTAATGGATATGTTTTTTGTATTTGGCTTCATAGGTAGGAATGCGGATGAAACATTTTAATTATTATTACTTGATATTTGGATCTATTTCAGTTTGTGTTTTAGCTGCGACAAAGAGCAAGACGTTGGAAGCCAGTGCATTAACTGAGGATTCTCCTCCATGCACTGGAATATATTGCAATGGGACGGTTTTCAGGCGATACCAGTGTGCAGAGGAATTAAACTATGTTCGCAGTTCTAAACCATCAGTAAAAATGCTAAATTATTGTAGCGGTGAGAATCTGTAATAACACTACCTGTGCTATCAAAGAATAAATGAATTTTACCCACTTTTTTTACTTAATTTCACAAATCCAACGAATGAATGCAAAAGTCACGATCACACGGATCAGGGCGAAAAAGCGGTTCTCACCGACAGCGGAGACGACAGCTTCTCGAGCGACTGGAGAATGCGGCGAGCGGTAACGCTGGTGACTGCCGACGTGAGCCTGGGAGTAGCCGGCTTCGCCTTGACCTGCACGCGGTAGGGAGCCTGCGCACAACACGCCCGGGCAGGTGCATGTTACACGCACAGCACGAACGCTGCCAAAAACAAAAGCCCAGCAAACTGGAGCAAGGAATGCCCAGGAACGCCACGTGGGCAAGCACGGCCAGATATGACAACGGACGAGTCGACATTGATCGAAAACGATGCGGTCACGAATCAAGTTGAAATTATCGTTGCAAGGTCAAGAAAATAACGAATCCAAATAAAGTGGCGTTTAATGCTGACAAGAATAAAATAACCCGACTGAAATATAAGTACAAAGTGAAAGCTGAATTTTCGGAGAAGGAGGGGGCACGGTGGGAGATATTTTTTTTTCAAGTTGTGTTAGAGGATGGTAGTAGGTAACTGGTTACCCGGTAGAGGCTGGCAGGTGGTTGTAGATAAGTGGTGGGACAGCAGCAAGCGACTGGTTACCTGGTAGGGAGTGATTGATTACTGCGATTACCTGGTAAGGGGCGACAGGCAGTTTGCGTTGTGATGGCCGTGACATGGCAGATGCCCCGCCATACGTGGTTTTCCCTGCGTAGAAAGTGGACTCTCCCCGCTGACCAGAGCCCAGTCCTCCAGCCTGGAGCAACGCACGCCAGCCCATGTTACTAGTGCCGTCCATTATTGCAACTCACTACTCGACGTCTGCCAAAAACATTATCTCGCTGCACGTGTTGTGACGAGTAATGACCGTGTCCGTCTAGTGCTCGCCGAGCTGCATTGGCTTCCAGTTGCCAAACATAAACATCGTAAGGTCGCACTCATTACACACAAAGTGCTTTCCACAAATAAACCACAATACCTTGCTGATCGTCAAGGAGCATTAACCATCACGCAAACGCCACTCATCCTCGCGGCAGCTTTTGGCTTGCCATCGATCAAAGACGGTTACCGTATTGCGCGGTTTCAGATTCACTTCTGCGGCCATCTGGAATGCTCTGCCTTCCGATATTAGGAAGCCACTGGAGCTATGCACTTTAAAATCTCGATTGAAAACTAATTTCTTTAGTACTGCTTTTGGTGTCTCATTTGTTGTCCTTTCCCCGCACCTCCGATAAGCACAGTTGGCTACGTATGGTGCAAAATAAGTTCCACATACAGCGGTACAGCCAGTGATCACAAGCACAAAGCAGACTAATTACTCGTCGATAATGTAATGCAATTCCTGAAGGCGCCCACATAAGTTAAAAACGCTGCCTAACGCAGAAGGCCACATTTCGATTACGATTGGCTGTGAAAACTTAAGTGCCAAATAGATATTATTACAGAATCCGAACAGGAGTACATTGGGGGCCACCAATCGGTGACCCCACATTGGGGGCCACCAATCGGTGACCCCCAATGTTTGAGTCATTAACCAGTTTCACCGAACCGTAATAACCTCAGGGTAGCTCGAGTGACCAGTGCCAATCTCTAAACAAGTAATGATTCGATTCAAGTCCATTCTTATACACTCACGATGTACGTTCCAATTTATTAGCGTAAATGTCTTTATATTACATATAATCATTTTAGGCTCATTCAAAGAGGCAGAATACATGAGAACACAAACGAGATGGTACAAATGTGTTAAAAAAACTATTAATTAAATCGTATGATGGTGCACACACACACAGGTAACCCACCACTTTAGGAGGTATGGGTTCGTAGACCATAGAAAAGTTATGAAATTCCCAATACTGCTTGGGCTACCAGGTGACCAGGAGATAGCAGCACAAATGGTTTATGAATCCACACATGCAGAACTTTGTTATTCTTTCTGATGCAGTTTCCTTCAGCTATGCATATTGTACTACAGAAATGGCAGTGTTACCTACACGCGTTATCTCCAGCGACTACAGTTTACTCCCACGGGAAAAACCCTCATTGTTGAAATCAGCCAAACATTAAGTGCAAGACCCCGCTGAAAAAGCCTTAAGTCAGCGAGGCTTTCCAGGGTAAAATCAACATGTGAGGCTTATGACAACTTTCATCGTGCAATTCGTTGCTGGCTATCTGGCAACAGTGATACCAAAAACACATTACTCCAATTGCTGATTGTGTCAATACAATTCATGAATCATGGTGGGGTGAATAACGACATGCCAACAAACATCCCTTTGCTCTTTGCCCAACTCTTGTCCACTGGTCCTATCAACATTGACCCCCGTTGATGCCACACCCTCCGGTCATCAGCTCCATTGAGGCACAATTCACCCTTCAGGTTTTCCACGTGGTCAGATCGCTGTCCACACACACGGACAACACGAGCCTGCTGCTGCTGCTACGACTGCAACCGCCCGCAGAAATCAAGTGGACGAAAAATGCGAGAAGGGCCGTTGTCTCTTGCATCTTTACAAACATTGTATTTGGTCTGCAATCACTCCCTCGTTGAGCAATTATCTCAAATACCTCTCTTGCTCCGGTGCCTCGAAATGTACTGTACATTTGAGAGGCACGGTATGAATAATAAATGACGATGCTGCATGGGGCTTACCGTGCGGGAGCTGTCAAACACCGTCAGGTTGAACGAGGGCTTCTTGGCGCTGTGAGCCGACGGTTGCGGGGTCGAGCGAGCGGGCAGCTCCGCCCCCATGCACCACAGAGGCTGCAGCAGCACTGCCGAACCACGCGGCTGCATGCTCACATCTGCGGGTACAACCAGGAGCAACGATCACCCCCGTTAAAACCGAAGTCGTCACAGCGCCACGTGATGCTAGCGAGCAACTGTTAAGGCTGGTAAGACATATGTAGCAGGGGTGATGCGGCATATAACCTGTAACAGACTGATAAAACGTTTTCACCCTTTTTTCTGCCATCAAAACAGGTGTTAAGATGTTAACACACCAAACTGAAACCTTTTACAAGGAATCACGTCTGCATTAACTACAATGCTTGTAGTCAGAATGCAAACAAAAAACACTGATAATATATGCATTGTCCTCGAAACTGATTGGTCCACACCAGAGACAGCTTTCTTTTGAGCCTGGGAAAAACCTATTATCAAATTTTGGTACTGGCAAAGGAGGTCCCATGATGAAGATGCTCACCCCGAGCTCTCATTACTGATATAGCATTGTCTTTGGGCTGACCGCCATTTGGCGTCCTCTGCTCTAACACCGTTTGAGACGAGGCTCAGAAGAAAGCTGTCTCTGGTGTGGACCAATCAGTTTCAAGGACAATGCATATATTATCAGAGTATGTTTTTTGTTTGCCTTCTGACCACAAGCATTATGGTTAATGCCGACATGATTCCTTGAAAAAGGTTTCAGTTTGGTGTTATAACATCTTAACACCTGTTTTGTTGCCAGAAAAAAGGGGAAAACCCTATGATCATATTTTGGTACTGGCAAAGGAGGTCCCATGCTGTAACAGACTGTTTGGGGCAAATGCTGTTCGTGAGCACCTATGAAGGCCGGCACGATACATGAGGGGGCGAGTGGCCAGCACCATGCCCAACTGTCTCCTTGGTGGCAGCGTTTACACACCGCACGAGGTACTTATTTGAAGGCCGAGATGGCCTACGGGAAAAGCCCAGGGCCGGTTCAGACAACCGTTACTTGTGTTGCCCGCGAGTGAAAATCGAACGCGAGTCGACGGGTTCATAGCGCAGCATGCTAACCGCTACACTGTAGCAGGTGTACTTTTGATGCAGTCAACTTAGGATACACACCCATGATTTCAACAGATAAACCTTATGGTGGTACCCCGGGGTACCACGGCACCCCGGTTCTCGCATCATGTCTGTGATGCAGACATTTTTAGTCTGTTGATGGTCGGCGATCGACTCATCTCGACGAGCTGTACACGATGCACCACTACGGTGCGTACGAGCGTTCAGGGTTTCAGCGCAATCGTCCTCGCTGCGTTTCTAAATCGCGGAGTAGCACTGATTTCGGATTGATACCCCAGTCGCAGAGTTAAGTACACCCCTGGAAAAAAGTGTCCCAGAAATAAAATATTTAATTGCCTCAGCCATTTTGTATTATTTGGTACCCTGAGGTACCGCCATAAGGATCAGATGTTGCTCATCACTGATGTTAGCCGTGGCCAAAAATTTAACGCTGGTCACACGGTTTGTAGCAGACTGCACTAACCACTGTGGGAATGCCCTCCCACATACCCAACCGCACAAAGACATGAATTCACATCCATATGGACAGTGGCATGGTCATGTAACACTGAAGGAAAATGAAAGACAAAAAATGTAATGGCTATGGATTATTTATGCATTTCATTTATACATGTGCTTTCAGTTATGCATTTGAGTTGCATCCCAGGCATGAGTTTAGAGCTTTGCGTGCCATTATAGCATTGCAGTGACATCGATGTGATGTCACTTCCAAACAAGGTAACATGTAAATGCAGTGACGTGACTGCAGAACTAAAGTGATGCATTTAACCATAACTTTAAAGTATTTTTTTTTACTCATCAAGTCTTCTTTTCAGGGGAATCACGCAGTGCAAACCCATGGAAGAATGTGCAGTTGTGGTGACATTGCAAAGAGTTATCAGGAAGGTCTCTCATCTGTTTGAAAGCGCAAGCAAACATTTTGAGCAGTGCATTTTGACAAGATCAGGCGCAAACATCTCCATGCACCGAGATACAAGCACTGTGACATCACCGCCACATCTTTCACCGCACCTCTCCACCACATTCACAATCCCCCCACCATATCAAAGTTTCTGAGACCACAACACCCTCCCTGTCGATTCAGCGGATTCTCTCCACGTGCCTGCCTAAGGCTACTGATTGTATCCGCGAACTCCACAGTGGAGGTCAGATAGCAAAAATTTTCTATCCAGGGCACCCAGAGCAAATACATTATGCTAAAATTGAGTGCCAGTCTGCTTCATCGGTCATCACAACATGCTCCTTTGCCACCAACTGTGCAAAGCCCCAGCATGCCAAGTCTTTAAAGTGGGTGGTTCTGTAAAGCTTGCCTACAGGACACTGTCTCACCCACAAATGGCAACCCTGGACATCATGTTCATTAGAAATACGACTGCAGACAGGCGTTTTGCACGCAGGACACGATGCACTCTGCAGGACGTCTTGCATTGACCGTGCGGCTCACTGGGAGCTTAATGCCCCCCCACCCCCCTCTACTGTGAACGTGCTGTGTTCACATAACCAACAGTGCAAGAAAAAGTCATGAAAAATTATCTGAAGCCAGCGGATTCCAAAAAGAAAACCAACTGGTCAGCAAACATTTAAACCTTTCAAATCTTAGCCTCATAAAGCATTTGGCTGGTAATGTAAATCTAATAAGGATCAATGAGGACTCGCAAACCTTGAAACTTTGTGAAATATTAACCGGCAGCACAAGCTGCAAGAAAACTATGCATCACCAGTCTGCCGGTTTCAAAAATAACACTTTGGACACCACCAATTTGCCTCAAGCCTGCCGACTAACAGTGCTAATGTTAAACCCACAAACAAAAATACTAAGTCAAAACTCAAGTCGTTTTATCATCATCAAAATGACCTTTAAATTGTACTATTAAGAAACACGCAATCTTTAAAAAACTACCATTTTTTATTTCTAGATACATACCTAGGCTGTGCATAGAGCTGTCCAAAATAAATATGAAGTTGTCAGAACAATATAAAGCCAGCTGAGCGAGTAATTAAGACACTATTGACTATACTGTACCGCCATACCACTCGTACATTGCAACTCGCAACGTATATATCTCTAGAGCGCTGGGAGTGCCTAAATGTGCATTTAAGAGGTTTTTTTCTCATTAATAAAATCTTTTCATTCCTGTTCAACCACCTAGGGCACACTTGAATCTGCAAAAAAAGTAACCGTTTGGTCTTTGTACAGAGAACCATTTTTGGCTCTTTTCATCTTAACTTGAAGACTAAAAAATATTTTAAATTGGCACTGCACCAATCCAAAAGTTAAAAGTTGTTTAACAGGATTTGTTCTTTGAACTTAAAACACCACTTGCTACTGCATGATGCTCTGAAACCATTATTTTTAATACAGCGCTTGGATTCTCAATTTTCAAAAGGACAAACGTCTCCAACGAAATCAAACCACAAACACCCACGACGCTGTCGGCATCAGGACATGGCAATGCCCCACACCCCCCCCCCCACCCCTGAAGCACTCTTAATTCTACTTTGCGCCTGTCCAGGCGTTATGACATTATCGGCGGGTTTACAGTGCGCAATGACAAGAGCATGATGCGTTCACCCAGCTGCTGTACGCAAAGGGTACAGTGCGTGCGTGCGAGAAACAAAACCACAAAACAAATATTACAAGCGCGACTACCGCCACGAACGGTGTCAGTATTCATCATAGCCATTAGACTGTCACCGTGCAGATTGCAAGAATTTGAGGAATCCTTGTAATGGGACAACTCGGTTGGTGCAGCTAAACAAATGCACATTCCAGGAATTATTTCAAAGATACTTCTGTGACGAACAAACTTCCACTTAAATAATGACCTTCACCCAGGTATGCCTCGCCGAGTAAGACCTGCATTGGCAAGTCCATTCATTAATAAATGTCAAGTTGGAAAAAGATCCACTGTTGTACTGCCATCTCCTGGCCACCTCACCGTCCAAGCCTATAACATCTAGCATGCTCAGACAGCTCCCATCCAAGTATGAACCAGGCTCAGGCCTGTTTAGCTTCTCAGATCCGACAAGATCAAGCACATTCAGTTGATTTGCAGGGCTGAGATGTCCTGATGATCCCCAATAAACAATAAAGCCAGTCAACACTTGCAATGTTTATTTTATCCGTATAGAGCAATGGTTCTTAATCTGGGGTGCACCCACCCACTGGGGGTAAGAGATTCCCTTTCTGGTGGTGCGAGACATGCCAGATTTTTTGAGAAGGTAAATAATTTGAACACAAATTAAGCACTGCCACGTAGGTACAACTACTTTGTTTCATCCAACTTATGTATGAATCCCTGCAGTCACGAAAGCTTTAAATCGAAATTTTACCGCCACTACGGGGTGGGATTCCACAAAACTTTAAAATCCTTCAACAAACTCCGGGATAAGAAGGCTCAGCTAATCGAGTCTCTCACCTTTCTCAAGAAATGCCGCGACTCTAAGGTAATACCAATCGCATTTACACTAACCTCTGCCTCTTGAAATGCAAATTCCTTTGTCAAGGCGCTCTTCCCCCTCCTTCCCAGCTTAAATAGACTCCAAGCCTGGGGTGTGTCATTCAGACTGTGTCTTCTCGACAGACCTGTTCTTCACCTGAGGACGGCTGCTTGCGTTGTGGCCGAAACGTGGTGAGAATTATTTAATTATGTTTTATTTTTATTATTTTATTATTTCCATTATGAATCCCTGTAGTCACAAAAGATTTAAATCGAAAAATCAAACCTGTGTATTTATTAACATTATACTTTTTTTTACAATTGATAACCAAAGGGGTGCAAAGGCTGCAGCAAAGGTTAAGAACCACTGTTATAGCAGATCCCTTGGGACTGTGGTATCCACAATGAGCTCCTCCACCTCTGCCACACTCATGCGGTTCTTCCTGTTTCTGCTACAATCATTCCAAACGTCTTATTCACGCCTTCCTCTATGCCTCTTCCCATGGGCACTTTTATTTTTTATCAGCCACCTCTTGACACGTGCAGAAAGTAGCTCAGCTACTTTTCTGCCGTAATACTTAACACAGCCACGACTACAATCCATTGTTACTCACAATACATGTTTTTTTAAGAACACATTATTGCCAATTGTTATTTTTTATTCATTATTTCAGGGAGAGCCTGCAGATACTCTGCAGCCTCTATGGATTCTACATGGACCAGAAGGACGAATAAATAACCAATTCTTGAAAGGAATCGCAACCACATCATGACAATTTGTGGGGGGGTACACTCTTAGGATTTTTCGGTAAAGTCACGTAGGTAAAAAATAACATTACTAAAAGTAATAGAAATAAAATGAAAAAATCACGACGTTTCGGAGGCAACACAAGTCTCTGTCATCAGGTGGGACCGTCACAGCTAAAATTACTAATTTTAAAAAACGGCCACACTTTCTGATCCACCTTGACAAATGTATCGTCACTGCAGACCCACCTGGTTAAAGATTTTAGAATCACGGTTACCTGGTCATAAACCAAACATCCACTCCTGTTATTTGTGGGGTATGCACCGTCAGCAGAAGGCAGTGCGGAAAATTACATTACCATACACCTAACTCTGCTGCTCAATCTCCGCTCCTTGCCTTGACCAGCATGGATGGAGCTTGGTTAAATACACTGCAAGGCGTGGGGAGGCCCTTGTCCAGCAAGACTGACAAAAAACCAGAAGTACGTGAAAAATATCATTACTTCCATGCCTTTCGACTTTCAAGCCATCTTGAGGTTGTCAGAGATCGAGTCCCAAAAATGCCCCCCCCGACACAATTTTCAGTTCAAAGGGGGATCTCTGTTGCATTACATTTGGTTCACCAACCGCAGATGATCTAATTCAGCACAAAGACCAAGTAAAAAGCACACTCCTATGCTTTACTAAACAGCACACCCTAGAGGTTAGGGTAAGATAGAAAGTTTAAAGATAACAACACAACTCTATGCGGCGGTCCCATTCTCTGCCACCGTAGGGAGTTCGATAAAATGCATCAACTGCTGCAGGTGCCCGGATGCACGAATCTTCAACATGCGGTATATAATGCAGCACAGCAACCCAAAATTTAACAGCGTTATGCAACAACACTGCGCAACATCTATAAGTCACCGGAAAACACTGACGACAGGAGGACCTCCCTATAACCCAACAATGACCCTACATTTTATATTACACTGCTGGCAGCGAAGACATTCAGTATCTCCATCAATGAGCACAATTCGCCTCATTTTCCAACTGATATCTTTACTCCTGCACAGGTAAATCAGTCTGCAAGAGCATCTATAGTATGCATGTGCTGTGTCTATGTTCACTCTGTAAAATGGGACAGCATTCAACATTGCCTTGCAACACACAAAAAAATGTATATATTGCTTAAGTAACACAATTTCACTATGTTTAATCTGTTGTTTTTAGCTGCAAAGAGATTATCCGCTTAAGACCAAATCACTCGGAATGCTTCCAATCTCAGAAGCTAATCAATGTTGAGCTTGGATAGTGCTTAGATGGGTGACCACCTTACATAACAGGTTATAATTTTGGACATCAGACACTAGCCGAAATCGATTATTCTACTATAGTTAGTATGCCCCCACATCTATGCTCCCTGTCCTTCACCAACCCACACTGAGGGTGAAGTATGGTCAAACAACACGTTTGGCATGGGGAAGGTCCTCTCCCAGAAGTGGATTGGCAACAAGGCTGTCCATGTACTTGGAGATGGTGCTCCACTCAAGAAGAACCACAGAATGAAATGTAAGCGTGTGTTAACAAAGCTGAGCACAAGCTGACAGATGCTGCGACAAATAATGGTTACTCGAGAAAACACTCCCAATAGTCACCGCCTTGCAGACAATATGGAGGATATTGCATATCGTATACTACTTAAACGTAAACCAAAACTCAAGAGCATTATTGGGAAAAAGTACAGCTAATCATTTGCAAGCAATTGTAATGGCATCGGTTATACGAATACAATTTTACAATGCTAAGTAGATGTAGTGTAAATATTTGTAAAAACCGCACTAATTTCCTTTTCGGCCATGTGTCCACATTCCATCAACTCCAACTTAATTTTAATGTCGCCCATAACTAAATACATCTAAAGCAAATTAGATGTTTTTACAACCATCTTCATGATCTACTTTTACAGCTTAAGCAGGAAGAACGTAACGTCAAGTCCGTCAATTTAGCCGCGACAAGTCCACAGCGTTGACAGCTCTGACGAGCTGATAAATAAAGCGAACAATCGTTTCAAGTCAAACTCTCACCACAATTCCCAAGCGGCACAAACACGACCGCCCAGGACTTCATCTGCGTTTGTAACCACCGCAGTGGGGCTATCCCCTCTCAACTCTACACGTGTTTACAAAGCAGCCCACTGGTTTGGTGGTCATAAACAGCACATGTGCAGGCTGGCAGGGAGGGAGGAGGGGCATTGTGGGGAGACAATGGCTGCCACCCAACACAAGTAGACAACCAGGATGGGGCAGGCGATGGGCGCCCAATATTTTTTTCGCACAGGCGCAGTTCAAGCGGGGTCAGGGACTGCAAACCCCTCTCCCCTTACGGAGTCAATAAAAAACATCAATAACAAAGCACGAGGCTAATGGGCACGCACGCTCGTTATACGACCTCTCATCAACCATGGGTGCTGCACTGGGAGAGAGTTCAACTGTACAAAGGCAAGGCCAACGTCGCCCAGGGGAAGGAATTTAACTGGCAGTGGAGAGAGAATGGCCATTGTGTCACAGCGGGAGCTTAACGTTTTTTGCAGATAGGCGGCACCACACTCCCAAAAATCTGATATCAAAGATTCCTCCAAAATGGGCAGATATGGCCAGTATCAATTCACTTAATATTTTATCTTTCTTGTAATGTTGCAATCTATTCATGCTGCAATCTATTGATGAAGGTGAATTTCAAACGTTTTGGGGGCAGGATGACCAATAGATACCACCGGTAGGGACACAAGGTGCCCTCGAGAAGAGAGAGAATAGGAAGTGGAATGCTAATTTAAGTGTGCGTAGATGTAAACGCCAACACCCTTGGAAATAAGATCCAGGCTCTCCAGCTTCTACCCATACACACACACAGATACACACTCCAAATGAAATTACCAACCATCCCAAGTGCAGCCCTGAGACTCAGAAAAGGTCTTAAAAAGGGTACAAGGCTAATTGGTATGAACACTTATCAAACGGCAGTGGTTATTGCACTGTGGCCGCTGTCGTGCGCGCTTGGGAGTTGTGGCGAAAGTTTGCCTTGAAACAAATAGCAGCTGATATATCAGCTTGTAAGAGCTGTCAACACTGTGGACTTGTTCAATTCCCGGCAATGTGCTAACATCAGTGGCGAGTGATAATTGATTCGGTTCCAGGCCTTTGCCATCACCAAGTTACACTGATCAGTGCGGTTGAAATACGATCAAATAACCCCCATGACAAAGATGGAGTGGGGAAGGCCTTCATCCAGAAGCAGACCGACATATGGCTGTACAAGATCACATTCACCAACCCAGCGGAGTAGCAGTGGCTGTACCCTTGTCGGAGGCGCGTGATGAGAACCCGCTGGTGGTAGACACGCTGTCGTCCTCGCACTGCGAGCTCGAGTCGCGCACGTCCCTCGCGACGCCGTCAGCGCCGCTCAGCACTGGCATCGTCTGCCCACTCCTCGTCCCGGTGACAACCGCACTGGCAGAACCAGAGCCGACCCCCGCCTCTCGGCCAGTGGCGGCCACATCCCTGGCGTCGCCGGGCTTGGGCCCTGCGGCGTTCCCAGCTGCCGGGAGCCAGGACTGCAGCGCCAGGGAGCCGTGCTGCGTCGCGTGCGAGCGGTCGATGGGCTGCCGCTTTTGGGGGCCACGCGTCCTAGGGAACGGCACCGTGTAGGTGTAGCCAGAGGTAGCGGCGGTGCTCGTGCTCGGCTTGGCACCATCCCCGGCCACTTCGCAGTTCTGCTGGGCGTCGTGGTTGAGGCCGGCGAAGGAGAAGCTGTCCAGTGGTGCCGGCCTCGCCTCTTCAGGGTCCAGCGAGCTGGATGGGGATCTCGAAGGTGCAGAGGACGTCGGCGGTGCCGCCTCTGCCGCTGTGGAGTCGTCTGTGCGGAAGTAGCTCTGCAGCCAGGACGGGATGAGGTTCTTCACGTTGTCGGTGACGCGGCCCAGCAAGCCCTGCGGCGGCACATGGGATGGGAAGATCGATATGCACGCTGTTAACAAAGCGGCAACTGTGGCAAAGAGGACGCACCTCGTGACCCACCTCGCGACCCACCTATGAAACCTAAGGATCTTTTAATAATAGATTCATTGATTACAATCGATTCCTACACTATACGCCGTGTTTTTACCCGGAATATTAATTACGATTCACACAAAAAGTGCAGTTAGATTTAGAGTGATGGAACATACAAGACAAAATTACACGTAAACTTAAAACCAGAGACGGCACAAAAGAGACAATAAAAACCATATGCATGACAGTATCAACGCGGTATTACGAACAGTACAGAGCTCGAATTGAAACATTCATTTGTACGGTACACCTCCATTACAGTCCGGCCATGCTACTACAACACTGCATTCTTACCAATCTTCTAATCATTTATAGCGGGCACACCAAAGCACAAGCCACAAAAAAATATGAATCTATAAACCTACAAGGTAAATTCAGGCACGTGGCCTTCATGAAACCCAGCTACTCAGCACCACGTGTGTGTGTGTCCTCCCGGGACGTGAGGCAAGCGGCATTATATAACGACAATGCGTGGGAATCGCCACTGTTGAGCCACATCATGGGATACACGCATGCGCGACTGCGGGTTTCCCTGCTCGTGTGCACTGTGAACGAGCTGGCTTGGCGAGGGCGACCGGCAATCATTAATGTTTCAAACGTTAAGACAGAACGACCACTGCATGGCCGCAGTTACGAACACATTAAAACCAAGACCCCCACCCCCGTGTAGCCTTAACAAACTGTAGGGGTAAGTGCTGTTAGCGAGACCCTAGCAAAGCCGGCTCGGCACACGAGGGGGTTGTGGGTGGCCAACACCACGCCCGGCCGCCTTTGTCTCCCCAGTGGCGATGTTTACACGTCGCACCAGGTACCCATTCAAGGCTGAGTCGACCTAGAGAAGGCCCAGGGCCGGTTCAGATGACAATCGTCACTGGTGTTTCCCGTGAGCGACAAACGAACCCGGGTCGCCAGGTTCAGAGCACAGCGTGCTAACCGCTACACTTCCGCTCCCTACACTTAACAACACACACACACGTGCCCACCAGTGTTTATATAATGATAACTTAGTTTTAACGGACACTAAAAAGAACTCGCGAACCCAGTGCCACGTGCATTTTTGCTTTAAAGCGCCGGTATATATTTAAATCGGGGTTCTATGAATGGCAAAATTAATGGTAAACTGGAAATATCGCTCGGGAGAGGGCGGGGGCCGTTTCGATACCATCGCTTGCCATCATATAAACCACAAATATCTTGAAAAAGGTGACGGGCAGCTCAAGGCATTGAAAATGTCGCGAATTGTAAAAAAGACAAAAGTGTTTTTTTCCCGCCCAAATCGAGAACGGGGCAGAGGCGCTCACGGGCCCCGTTCCCTGCACCCGAAATCAGCGGTGGAAGAAGCAGTAGTTCCCACATGCCCATGCTGGGACAAAGTAAAACCAAGTAGCGTTCGATAAAAACATTTGCGATAAAGAAAACATCGTCAGCTTACGGACGCAATCGGAAGCAGGGAACAACTGATGAGCACGGAAAAAAAGAAGCGATCTGGGTAGAGTATGTAGCAGATGTACCGGGAAAACAAGCCCCCCTCCCACACACACACACGGAGCAAAGAGCAATCATTGCGACCAAAGCCGGAATGATTGCCGATAGATACTACACAGTACGTGAGAACTCGCCCTAGATGATCGATAGCCGGCACACAGAGATGGTGGTGCATTGATATCAACCCGTGAAGAAGCAACAACAACAGCGGCGGTGAGATGGTGATGACATGGCATGCACGTTAGAGATGACAACGACGGAGCCGAGGGCTCCATCCAGTCGTGGATTAATCACGGACTCAAAGGATAGTTTATGGACACAGCAATGATCGCATGTTGGGACTTCTTTCGCACCGTACGCAAGCAAAACCGTGGCAATCGGAGGTTGCGGTAATCATGCGATGAAGTTGCATCTCGGCGATGTTGATGGGGACGATCGACGACCTATTTAGGCCTCTGCAAAAATGACATGACAAAGATTTCCGCTGCCAATTATTCCTTGTTGACTGGCGATCTTTCTTGACTGTCGAGTCATGATGATAACGAGTCCTCTAGCGACTGATGAATGCCGATAATGTTCGATTTCTGTGCCCATAATCGATTCGTGATTTTGATCAGCATTTCATCGCTGTCGATCATTTCCGCAAAACAGCCGATCCGTGATCATTTTGAACAATTTACGTCCAAAAAAATAACTAAACGATTATTTTAAACGGCCTTGCCCGACCGCAAGTTGACGATTTATCGATTACCCACTACGAACCATCGCCGTCCAGGAGCAACCGTCCACAATTGCTCGCGATGTCAGCCTGTTACCGACGATGCTTTGGACGTTTACAAACAAAACTCGCACTGCTCCCGATGTTATATCACACAGGAAGATGACGAAGACGACTACGAATTGATTGTTCGCGACAAATTAACATTTGTAAGAAATCCCACGCGAACTGGCCGCGCACTGTACCCATCCCCGCCACCGCACTGTACCCGCGGCGTGGCAGGCAATAGTCGCTCGCAAACTCAACGCAGCTCCACCACAAACACAGCACACACAGCTCCACAAGAGCTTCTCCCCCACCCCCGTCGCTTGATACCGAAGACAATGCTGGCTTGGCAAGGCAACAACGCCACCGTTTCACTGTGACAAGTGGTGGCGATGACGATGATGGCGATGGGGGGGGGGGGGGGGACCGGCCTCGCCTGGATTCCCGGCCGCACAGCCTTCGCTAGGCCGTCGGCCGAGAATCTATCCCAGCCAGGAGGGTGGTGGTGGTGGTAGTGGGGTGGTGGGAGTAGGGTCGGGCCGTGAGGCCTTAGCTCACTTTGTTCCTCGCGTACGGCTTCCCAGCTCCGTGCTGACGTTTGCTGCGTATCTTGCCGCCTCCTCCCGCGGTCGCCATTGCGTCGAAAATAATGAAAACGAGTAAGAGTCGTGGTGGTGGTGGAGAGAGATAGAAGAACCCGCGCGTGTATAATAGCCGCGTGCGTGGGGGGGGGGGGTGGTCTTGTCGTTGTTGTGTCCGTTCACTCGTTGTTTTGAACGTTTAAAACAAAACAAAATATAACTGCGAAACGCTCACAAGTCCCACGTCGCTGCCACTTCCCAAACAAATTGTTTTTGTTTCCCCCCCCGGGCCTTCTCCTCCTGAGCGCTGCTGCTGCTGCCGCCGCCGCCGCCTCGCCAGGTGGAGGGGTGGGGGCGCACGAACGGCGCCTTATATAGCGGCGCGGCCGAGATGGCGGCGCCAGGCGCGGCGCTGATTGGACAACGAAGGGGTTGGCGCTCACGTGGGCTGCGCGTCACAACCGGGTGGGGGTGGATTTGCCACAAGCGCGTGGCTGGAGATTTTGTTTTCTTAAACGTTAGTAATTCTCTTGTTTGGGTCTTTCGGTAAAGTCACGTAGATAGGTTCGAAGATAATAATAGTTTTTTTTGTTATTTTCTTTGGGCCTATCTGCGTGACTTTACCGAAAGACCCAAAGAATATGAATTCTTGCAGTCACGAAAGCTTTGACGTCAAAATTTCGTTTCAATCCTCTGCTCTCGGTATTTTAAAACTATATATGTAAATAAACTCCTTAAAAAGGTTTCAAAACGACGGTTGTATTAACAACTTCGTTTAACTCACAACCGAGAAGTACGTCAATGAAGCGGTGCCTGCTCCCACATCAACGCTTACTTTAATTAATCGATTACTTTCGTGACTCGTTCACACGGAGCAGGCGATTCCACAGTTTAGGGACCGCGGCGTTTTTTACCTACACATATATATAAATAATAAGGCGTCCATACAAAATGTGAATTACTTTAAAGTAGCGACTTAATTGATTCATTGATGACGATTTTGATACAGGCATGCGTTGTCACCGGATCTGAGTTCGTGAGCAAAACGTGGAATTGATTGAACAATAGGAAGTCGACTAATTTTTGATTACAAGATTTGACCACGGCGAACATTAGGAGTCAAGTTAAGTCAAACCGTTGAAACACAAACTAAACTAAAGTTGATCATCGATTAGGGGCCGTCCATAAATGACGTCACGCGATTTTGGACGATTTTTGACCCCCCCCCCCCCCCCTTCGTCACGTGGCATCACAAAAAGTCAGACCCCCCTCAAATATGACGTCACAAAGCTCTGCCCCCCCCCAAATAAAACACGCTTCAAATCGCTTTAAACTATTGTCATTGTAGTGCGTATTTAATGTGGCGCTGCACTCTGATGTTGTAGGAGAACACATTTATTTAAAAGTCTATTTAATTAAGTAGAACGTGTCGTCTATATTTATTTAAAGTTGCGCATTTTGATGTGACGTCACATTTCTCACCCCCCCCCCCCACCTCGTCACACATCGTCACAAATGTCTGACCCCCCCCTAGATGCGTGACGTCATTTATGAACGGCCCCTAAATCCGGCGCCCGATTATCCGGCTTCCCACGTTTACCCGGCAGTCCAAAGGTTTTAGCCAGTCCGGCGATCAGCACCATGTGCGCGACAAAAAAATAAACTCTGCTCGATGTCAGTGTCAAGTATTATATAGACGACATTATACACTGCATACAACAATTTAACAAGTGAAAACACTGCACGATATAGATTTTTCATGACTAATAGAGTGATAAAAACATAAAATGTACAGTCCGACGATCGTCAAACACAATCGTGTCGTTGAAACAAGAGCGTGGTAATACTACGCACATCACCCCATGCACAGTCTCCGAGATTGGAGTGGTAAGTACGTACGCCACAGCAAATACGGCAACTTTTTTTACAGCAGGACATTTATTTTTGTCTATCTGGTATGTTGATTTTTGCCATTTTCATAGTAAACAAATTTAAAACACATTAAAAAAACGTACACAACACCTACAAACATGTTATGCATGAATGTGCAAAAATAAGCAATTTTAAGTAAATCTTGACCTAAATATTTCGTGACTGCAGGAATAAATATTATATGGGTCTTTCGGTAAAGCCACGGGGATAGAAAATAATAAATAAAATATCACGACGTTTCGATCGCAACCTGAAGACGATTGCTTGTGTTGCGATCGAAACGTCGTGATATTTGTTTTATTTTTCTATTTACGTGGCTTTACCGAAAGACCCATCGAATTTTAAGTATTGATGTGATTATCCGGTGTTTTTGAAAATCTGGCGCACCCTCCCATCGGATAATCGATTATCTACTGTCTGATTTGTTTGACCAGGTAAGGCCCACTGAGCTATACAGTATAGATTTTGACTTACGACTTTCGTGACTGCAGGAATTAATATTCTATGATTCTTTCGGTAAAATCACGTAGATAGAAAACAAATATTGCTGTGGTTTTCACACCTGATGACGATTGCTTGTGTTGCAATCGAAACGTCGTGATAATTTTATTTTTTATATTTTATTTATTTTATTATTTTATTTCTACGTGACTTTACCGAAAGAAAAAGAATATGAAACTGCAAAATGTTTATAGTCTGGTACCACCTACGAGCAACGGACTGACCACGGCTGATGATGATCGCCTGATATGGCACAACTGGAAGGTTTGTGCAACATCTTTTATTGGCCAATAAAGGGAATTATGCAATAACCTTGTTTCATAAGTATGTTATCACAATCCACCTTTATCTTTTTGGTTCTTTCGGTAAAGTCACGTAGAAGGGAAGTAATAAAATAATAAAAATAAAACATAATAAAATAATTCTCACGACGTTTCGGCCACAACGCAAGCAGCCGTCCTCAGGTGAAACCCAGGTCTGTCGAGGCGACAGCGTCTGAATGAAACAGCACACGAGCTTGGAGCATATATATAGACTGGGTTGGAAGGGGGGGAAAGGGCGCCTTGACGAAAGAATTTGCATATCAAGAGGAATTTAGCATATTTATGGGAAATGCAGGAATGTGATTAGTACTACATATGCCCGTGCATTATGCAGGACTAGCAGCATCAAAGGGAGGGGTAGCATTAATAAAGGGATGGAGTGTTAATAGTATGTAGCTGCAGTAACTAAAACCAACACGTAAACAACTAAAGTATAAACTACATAGTATCATCAGTATACTAACTATACTCTACAATAAGCTGAGTTACTAACAGTAAGTAATACATTACAATTCTACGTTGTAAAAATTATATAATATGCTTCCATCTAAACTTTATTCTCTTACATCACACGAGTCTACACCGTACTATATACTGCCATAGACAAACCCAACATTAAATTACATACTGTACTGTATTGCTATAAACCACCCTTATACATTGTAATATAACACTATGTATTATTCTACCCACCCTAATGTATATCACACTGCTATATATTCACTATACAATTACGATACTATATATTACTTTGTACATTGTATTAAGCATATAAATGTTATACTATTTGTTATTATACACTGTACCATTGACCGTCGTCTGAAAGATACTAAGAGGAAGCAACGAAATATGTCAATGGAAGAGTAGCGAAGCAAAGAATCCATTCCCTGCGGAGAATACAATGCCAGTGAGTGGAACGCGGTCTGAAAGTCACCGTAAACGTGAACACAATCAGTTAAGATCCGAAATGGTTTATTACGTCCTTCCAATGATTGCTAAGCCAGAATCCATCTTCTCGGTTAAAATTGTCTCTGTGTTTGTATATGTGGACCGCCTCATGAACGAATCTCTCATGGTAGCCAGATGGCTTGCAGAGAACCTCTGTCTTGGAGAAGTCAATATCATGTGAGCCCATTGAATTGTAACAGTGATCTGCCACGGCTGAGGTGTTTGTCCTACCGTGTTTCAAGTCTGCTTTATGTTTACGGATGCGGTCCGAGACATGTCGTTTGGTTTCTCCAATGTAACTGCTACCACAGAGGAAACTTAGTTTGTAGACGCCAGGGTACTGTATGTCTGGAACCACATCTTTTACAGACGGGACCAGATCACGGATTTTATGTACTGTGTTGAATCGGACCTGGATCCTGTGTTTAGCAGGATTTTAGAGATCTTTTTGTGACCCCAGCAATGTAGGGTAAGGTGATGGTCTTGAAAGGCTCCTCAACAGGATCCTTCTTGATGGTTGGAGTGATGGCCTTGCGGATTGTGTAGTCGGAGTAACCATTAGCCTTAAGAGCTTGGCGTACGTGTTTGAGTTCACTGGCAATGTGTTCCTGGTCAGAAATGCATTGGGCTCTATGGTATAGAGTCTAATGAGGGAATTCTTCTGGGATGGATGGTGGTGGGAATCCGGTTTTAGGTAAGCATCCGTATGGGTGGCTTTCCTGTAGACAGAGTGGCTCATTGAACCATCAGGTCTCCTTTTAATTAGGACATCCAAAAAGGGTAGCTTGCCATCTTTTTCGACTTCCATGGTGAATCTGATGGCTGGATGTATGGAATTGATGTGGTCGAGAAATTGGTCTAGAGCAGGCCGGCCATGTGGCCAGATGACAAAAGTGTCATCTACGTACCTCTTCCATAAGGTCGGGCGTAGAGTGGCAGTCTGGATGGCGTCAGTCTCAAATTTCTCCATGAAGACGTTGGCTACAACTGGAGATAAGGGGGGGCCCATTGGGGTGCCCTCAGTTTGCTTATAGAAAGTTCCATTCCAGGTGAAGTATGTATTGGTTAAGTAGTGTCTCACCAAGCTCGGTACCTAGTCCCGCTGTCCTAAAGGGACCGGGACTCTGTGTAACCCAGAGGCGGAATGAAGTGTGTGTAGCCAGAGGCATAGGGTCTACACGAGTCAAGTGAAGTGTGTGTAGCCAGAGGCATAGGGTCTACACGAGTCAAGTGAAGTGTGTGTAGCCAGAGGCATAGGGTCTACACGAGTCAAGTGAAGTGTGTGTAGCCAGAGGCATAGGGTCTACACGAGTCAAGTGAAGTGTGTGTAGCCAGAGGCATAGAGTCTACACGAGTTAAGTGAAGTGTATAGTCAGAAGAATAGAGACCACACGTTGTATCGTGACGCGTCAAGATTTAATAAAAAGTGTGTTACCCGTCAAGGAGTTTCCTGCCGTCATTTCCAATACTTCACATGTGTTGCACACTCGAAATGAAGGACGTGGGCAGGTGCTCCAAATGGAGGGCAGACACATTTATTGTGGTTAATAGCAATCTTGTGAAGAACAGCACCGTCACTCTGTAAAATGCAACAGCACATGTGTCACAAACAGCATTCCTTCCGAGTCGCCATTAACCACGTGGCTGGTTTACACGTGCGGTTATTCATTAACCCTGCCAGCCACCTACAGTCCCAACTCAGTCATAACATGCTGCTGTACACACATGCATTGATGCACTGCACAGCACATCAGGATTTTCACAGAACCACACTTTACTCCCTTGCTGCACAAGGATATAATTAAAAGAGTGATCCATTCCTAATGTGCCACACATGGCGATTTTCGCCTGCAGATTCGTCCGATAAATGTACCCATTTCGAACAAAGTGGTGCAAGCACAATGGAAATAGGCATAATCAGCCGTGATCAATCCACTGCTCTGTTGAAGCAGCCCCAAGTCTTCGCCACCTCTCACAGTCTCGTGGTGTAGCAGCATATCAAGCATGTGGCGTCATTATCACACTTTTTCAACGTAAGCTCAGCCTCGATGTATTAATACCTAAAGCGATCGACACCTTTTTAAGTGCATACAAAAGCAGTCACGCGCCTTTTGTTCAATCATTGTCGATTGGCAAAACAGCAAATTTTGGCAACACATTATTTAATTTTTTATATATTTTTTTAATTTCCCTTCTACGTGACTTTACCGAAAGAACCAAGAATATGAACACATTGAAATGTTATCAATGGACACTTCACCACACTGGCCAGTCCACGTAGGTGAAGGAAGGTCACAGGACGCGTTCAACATCATTCGCCACTGCTGTAAGCCATTGTTGGAGGATGACAATCAAGTTGCTGGCTTTGTCGCACAATTCTCGAAAACCACCCAGTGGTTTACCACTCCACCCCTTAAAATTAACATTTTACTGTCTTCCTGTTGTTTTCCTTGGTCTCGTTCCAGGTTTCCTTTATGATATCTCACCTGAAGGGTCTGTGTATATAACACCATAAACACGCGGGTTTGTTTACAATTAGATGCATAATAGTTGGATGTTGGAGGCGCAATCCAGAATTGTGGAGGCGACGTTTGATGGATCGCAGAAATGTTGTGCAACTTCCTTTCTCGGAGGCGTCGAGGCGTCTGTCATACACCCCGGCTTACCAAGAGAACGAATGTGCAGCAAAGTGCAGACAAATATCGCCTTCTCCCTTCTGTACGGGATCGAGTGTTGCCCCCTCACACGCGTGGGTTTTCTCCGAGCGCTCCCGTTTCCTCCCACACCTCTATTATGGATATTATTATGGATATTGGTCGCGAAAGCCTACGTGTTAAACAAAATATATAACGTTTCATACTCTTAGGTTTTTTCGGTAAAAAAATAATAAAAGTAAAATAATAATAAATGAAAATAAATCAATTAAATCACTTTATTTTCATGTACAGTATTATCATTTTATTTTTATTATTTTTTACCTACGTGACTTTACCGAAAAAACCTAAGAGTATGAATCATTGCAGTCACGAAAGCTTCAAATCTAGAATATATAACGTTTCTCAATGCAATTCGTGTTTTTGGTGATTTAGCTAATACGCTGATACGTCATCCTCGAATGTTACATAAAGTACAGGTCAGTTGACAATTGTGCTGAGACATCACCGACGGCTGGAATGACTGAACAGCCACAGCCGTGACCTCTGACAGCAGAAAAGTGGGGCTATAATACTGTTTATTGTGACCCCTTTTAGCGAAGAAACCAGCGAGCGATGATGTCGATGCAATACTGCGTGAATGCCACATGTCAGAGACTACACTTTAAAATATAGTTCTGTACAAGGCCGTAATTATAATATATATTAGGGGGGATCCCCCCAATATTCAAATATGCTCAAAATGTCCCCCCCAATATATTGCTGTAAAATAGATTTCTGTTTATATGATTGTGGTTATGGTTGTACTTTATTAATCCCTAATCTCTGCCATTATATACAATGAAACAAGAAAAAGAAAAAAAGGAAAAACAGCAATGTAATACAATACACTATTAGACATTATTGTCAAAATTTAATTTTAAAAAGTCCATCACATGTGTTAGTGAATGTTTTAATATTTTAGGCAGGAAATTCGTTTTCAATTTTTTTTTCTGGGGGGGGGGGGGGGGGGGGCCTAGAAGATTTGGTCCCCCCTCAATGTTGACTCCATGGCTACGGCCTTGGTTTTGTATATTAAAAAAAAACACAACTCAGTGGCCAAACACCCAGAATGAAATTTTCCTCCTGAAATAGAATTCTGATACTTAGGCTTTCCGTGGTACGTAAAGAGCATTACTGATTTGTTTTTGTGCTACATTGAGGTACCTATCGGATTTAAGGTTAAGACCAGCTACTACACACACATGGCCTGTGACCAAATCACCCAGAATTCGCCCAACTCAAGCTGCACAGGATTGAGGCTGCGAAATGTTTGAGCGACTACGGCGCATAATAAAATAAGCCGACAATCGGCCTCCCGCCAAAATCTGCCCCACCACATGAAAATACGTTAAATATTTTACACATCCAATCAGCCACAATGCCTTTTGAGAATGTATATTAGGAGTATACAAGCGCACTTTGGATGCGATTCCCAGTGTTTCTTCAGTAGCCATGCTTGCTTGATAAACTGCCAGATTTTTATAGCCAAGAAGGCAGCAAAACCAATTATTGTATTCTTTTACACTTCCACGTCGGTGCTGATCTTCGCTAACGCACACGGACCAGTGTGGTCAAATATGGTCAAAAAACCCCCACAGCTAACATGGTTTGTGGAGGCCCTCAACCAGATACTTGAGGCGCCACGGTGGTGAGATGTTAACTACCTCGCCTGGCATACAGGATGTCGTGGGGTCGATCCCGACCCAGATGCCTGTATATTTGGAGTTGGCATGTTCTCCCCGTGGTCGTGTCGATTTTTCTCCAGGTCCTCCAGTTTCCCCCTCTACATTTAGAACCATGGATTTACAGTGTTTGGCTGATTTACATTTCCCCAATGATAAGCCACTTCGTTGAGATATTATTTGTGGCCAGGTCGCTTCTGGTCCAAAAAAAGTGTCATCGTTTTAGTTGACGAGTCTGTGTGGTGAGTCTATGTGTGGCGAGTCTGTGGTTCTGTGTGGTGAGAAATGGACCACTCAAGAAGAGCCAAATAATTAAAAGTGTGTTACATAGCCTGACAGACGCTGTCACGAGTAATGGTTATTCAGGAAAACAGCCAATAGCCACCGTTCGAAATACGTACACCACCTGAACCACACTCAGGGGGTTATGGGTGAAATGTTCGGCTAATCATGCGCCAACATATTTCCAGTACATTGGCATAATTTAATCTCGATGTGTTAAACCATTACGTACCAGAGGTACAAAAAGCTGGGACATATCATGGGAAGAATATCATCCAATGGAAAGGGGGGGGGGGTGAGAGCACGACGTGTAAAAGCAGTCTTGAGCGGTGTCGTGTATTATCATGCCAGAAACAAACCCCGGGGCTTTTAACATCCTGAGAAGACCGACAGATTTCCCAGAACAGACGCTACCTCAAAAAGAATGGCGATCCGGGGAATACCAGAACAGGTGGTCTCATTCTTAGTCTTGCAGTCGCGTAGGAGCACCTACGAACAGCACGAACCGCTTTAATGAAGCACCAACACACCCACGTGAAATTTGGTGGCACCCGGACGCAACAAAACGAGACGCACACACGGAGCTGGTGGTACACAAACTGAAGGTGTCTTTACTGCAAGTTTCTGGGTTCAGCCACACCAACGAGAACACACTCCACGGCCACTCACTGGTAGGGGGGGGGTACACTATGGTGACTATGGGATGTGCATGCTTCCTTACACTTTGTTAAACCAACAGAGGGCGGGGGGGGGGGGGGATGGAAAAAAAATAACAAAAAGTGGCACCCGCGTGCAGGAGACTGTCGTCATTCGCGCTGCACCCGGGCGCGTCAAGAGTACAAAACCGCCACATCTCAATGTTCAAGCTCCAATTTAGTTATTTTTTTTTCTCAGTTACTCGTGTTTCTTCAACTGCGCCGCTATACCGTTCATGTGGAGGAGGAAGAAAGAAAAAAATGACACCGTACCGAATCGATTTTCGAAATGCTGCGACCGTCTCGTTTGCAGCCCGAAGAAAGGGTGCCTCTGTCATCGCGTCCCGCACACTGCGGAGGTTTGTCTGTCGCTGGCTGGTGTGGCTGCCCATTCTCAGGCCAGTCGGGATCCCAATCCCAGACCGCACCCACCGCTGGGATGCGGCGCTGGTGTTGGGAACGCAACATGCGTGCGCCCACCACAACCCCTCGGCGCGAGAGAAAAGAAAACTCAAAAGTGGGGGGATAGCAGTGGAAACATTGATCGAGTCACCCCCCCCCCCCCCACACGGTTTTTCATCATCATCATCATTAGTGACTCGTCCAAGGACGCTTTTACGCCGTGTACTTAACAGCGTTGCGGATTTAACTTTTAAAACGTGGAAATTTGAAAACGGCCCAAAAAACAGGAAGCCTCCAACTAAACCGATGAAGGCATCGTCGCCCACAGATGCTTCTGCGGGCATGCTCCACTCTTTTGTCAATGCTGGCACAGGCTGCGTGGGAGCTGACACAGACTGCAAAGGTCTGACACAGGTGTACAGGTCCTGGCACAGTCTGCAGAGAGCTAATGCAGCAACATAGGCTGTGACACAGGCTGCGTGGGTCCTGACAAAGGACATACAGATCCCGACGCTGGCAGCACAGGGCCGACAGGTTTTCACGGATCGTGACATAGTCTGCCAGGGACCCAACAGTCTAGACGCAACCTAACATAGGCCGAATGGCTCCTGACACAGGCTGGGCAGGTCCTGACGTAGCGACGTAGGTCCTGACGAACGATAAGTGACCTGACTCAGGCTGCACGAATCCTGGCCACCTGGTCTGGACCCAAACCAGGCTAGTGTCACCGAGCATGGAGAAGGGGTGGGGTGTGGTGGGATCAGGGTCAGGTGAGCTCGAGTTGGTGGAAGTCAGAACAGCCACTCGGACGCCACCCGCCACCCCTCACCGCCGCCCCACGCTCCAGAGCGTCGGCGCGTGCCGCCGATGCAGACAACGCAAAAAGATATCAGTCGTTTCCACCATTTATAATTTGTGTTCGGAGCAACAGGCAGGTCTAAATGGTGGGAACGGAATGCAAAAAAAAAAGATCACAACTTAGAGTAATTGATAAACACTTAGCAGTCAGCAACTACAAAAACACAACCTCTAGTCTGCAACCTTGCGTAAAACTAACACGAGATCGAATGTTTCTTTTAGCACTGCATTCTCATCACCGTTACGTGGCCTGACAATCCAACGGTAACCTCTCAGTGCGTTGCCGTCACAATTCTTGCAGACTAAACGAGTTGGATTTTACCGTCCTGACAGGTGATGTAGTGCTGCTAAAGTGGGTATACATGAAGACAACCGCCGTTTCCAAGCAAAGTCTGCAGGATATTCTATGCACAGCCACACCCATACTCCCCCCTCGCTATTTTCACGATAACACACGCATTTCACTGCCATTTCCAATTACTTCAACATTCACCTACAAAACGATGCGTGGGAGCAAACTGGGAGTCCTCGGTTAAACAAAGGTTTTTGAAAGAATCTGTTTGTTATCAGTATCGTTGAATATATTTCATTTTAAATGCAAACATCAAATGTTTCAGAAGCTTCGGTTCCAGTAGAGATGCGAGGAACTGCCAGCCACTGGATCTACTTTGCTACACTTTGAAACGCAAAAAGCAATCCTCTTCTCTAATTCCGTTGGTTACATGATCGCTTTAATCTAAAGCCTTGCCATCGGTTGTCTTCACGTACTGCACGTTTGTCTGGAATCGGCGTACACACGTACGCATACTCACGCACACACAGACACACGAATGGGTCACGCACGCACACACACACACACGAAAACTGCACCGAATCACATTGCACCATGGGGCCGGGCATGTCATGAAGAATTAACTAAATTATTGTCATAAAATTACGATGCAGCACAACCCATTGATCATTGAATCTGGCATGATAAACTGTGTAATCGACAAACTCAGCTGCAGTCGAGAGCAGTTCATCTGTTAATTGCGATCGATGCCGTGTACGTTTGCATGGTTTTCAAAATCGAATGCTCTCTCAGGATCTGTCGGGTCATTTCGATTCAGCTCAATTTGCGAGCACTGTTCAAGCCAAATGAAGGCCACTCCACAGGGGATGGGAGCCTTGTATTGGGCGGCTTGCTGTAGCAGCATGTCCGAATGCTGCCCTCACCATGAAACTCTTCTTCACAGTAAATTCAACTCTTTACCAATGTATCCGTCAGTCAACTTCGACTGACGACTGGCAAACTGCTGTAACTCTACAAGATTCTTGTATAAAGGAAAAATTTACCCTCGTCCTGCATGTCATTTTATTTCCATCAGCACTGCGTAACGTCGACTCAATTCTCGCTCCACCGCTTTGATTTGTCGATGGGGTCGCTTAAAAAACACTTTTGGCTGGGCCATGCGGTGACGACGGACGAGCTACGTGTGTGGTTAGGCCGTGTCCTAAACCAGCGTCTCGTCCAACACCCCTCTTCAGGGCTGAACTGAACACTCACACATTGTTTGTGGGAGTGTGCCGCAGTAATTTCACAGAGGCTGTGAAGTCCCACTCCAAAATGTAAATATCACCAATTAAGAACACATCACTGAAAGCACTTTCAGTTGCAACTAACTTAAAATTTAAAAAATATCAAGATAAATTTTGTTCGTCTGTGATAAATCCAATTCCATGGATGGCAGCCACTCGTAAAAAAATTCAATGCTGATTTCTTTTTTTAAAAATCGTGATTTTAAAATGAACGTGTGAATCGCCTGCCCGAGTTATGGTGCAATGTGTGCGGTTACACAGGCAGCGCGGACCAACGCACTACCACACGCGCCCCCCCCCCTCCCCCCACGGCACACGGAAAAAGACGGGAACCTGGCAGGGAAGATGGGGAGTTGTGAGAAAAGATGGGGAGCTGGGAGAGAATGGGAGTTGGGAAGAGGATGGCGAGCTGGGGGAAGAAGATTTGAAGCTGGGGGTGGATGCAGAACTGGAGAAGAGGATGGGTAGCTGGGGGGAAAGGATGGAGAGCTGGGAGAGATGGGGAGCTGAGAGAGCTGGGAGGGCTGGGAAGAGAAGATGGGAAAAGAGATTGGAAGCTTGGGGGTGGAGGAATCACTGGGGGAAAGGATGGAGAGCTGGGAGAGAAGATGGGGAGTTGTGGGAGGAGAAAAGAGGATCTGGGAAACAAGTTGAGTAGCGTGGGCGCGTGGGGTGTGCGTGGCATGGCGCGTTGCCCGTCTATGTGCCGATGGGCTCGGGGGACGGGCCAGGAGGGGTCTTCACGAGGCCCCCGCCTAAGTCCATCCCCTTGGGGTCCATCTTGTCAGCCAACCCCTTACTGCAGGGACACACAAACACGCCGAGACTTTAACGTTTTTTTTTATTAACACTTAACACATACAACAAGCATATGACCAAGTCACAAGGAATGTGCATGGTCTCACCAGATCTCGAAAGCTAAGCAGGCGCATTTTGCCTGGATAGCGCCTGGATCGGGGGGGGGGGAGAGGAAGCCACCATGCACAACATCTTGCTGCATGGCTGTGTTGGACAGCAAAAATAAATTTTGGTACTGCACTTCTATATTCCCACATCTACGGCCACTGCTTTCACCAACCCACACTGACCAGTGTGGTGAAGCCGGGAAGGCCTTCATCCGGCAGTGGATTGTCAATAGGGCTGTACATGTACAATGACATAGAACGAGTGGTAGGGTCACCAGGGAGAGTGATAAATAAACGTGGTACAGTGTGCTGGACTCAGCACCGACTGTGATCCGGTGTTCGTAATTAAACAATATTCTCACTTTGACGAGTGAACAATTACATTTTTTTATGCAATTGACTGTCATATCTCAGAAGCTAATACGGTTTTAAACTGTTTACTACTTGCATGGCAGACTGCCTGGGAATACCAGGTGTTGGATGCTTGGGCATTGAGGTGGCCGAGAGATGACAGGACAGCAACTTATTCTTGAATCTATCTGTTCCGAACTTTGATAGTTATCCCCAATGAAATGTTGCCAAATATGAAGTGCACATTGGAAAAAAGGACACACTCAGTAAAGCCTCCAGTTCACACCTACACATTCTGAAGCATGACTTTATACAACCTTGGATCATCATTGAACCCAAGCACTCGTTCTTTTTCCATACTTCTGGACTCTGCAAGACCCCGCAGCTACATCTGCACAACATTAGCCACTTTTTCACTGTAGCTACTGCTGAGAACCTTCACCCTTTTAAAGTCATCAACCTCTCACTTCCCCACATTCCTCACCTCAAAACTACAGATGATCCAAAATTCCACTAACAGATTTTCCCTTCGCACCCAAAAATTAGACCACATCTCTCCAATACTCAGATCCCTTCAATGAATACATCCAGACTTGGTCAAACTATGAGATTGCCATCATCGTCTTCAAGATCCTCTCTGGTCACGCCCCTGCCTGCTTGGCTGTCACACCGATGAATGTGCAGCTTCCTTCACGCCGTACGTAGCCGACCGGGCTAATCAGAGGTGCGAGGGAAGGACAACTAACTCTCACTCTATACCACGGCATGTGCTATCTGCTCCAGCAACCAAGGCTTTCAGTTGAAGCCCCAAGTCAATCTTTACTCTGCAAGCTCCACAATCTGAAACTACCCCCACTGGCCAACTGCACTGTCGACTGCCTGCCCCTGCTCATGTATAGGCTCAAGGCCGTCCACTCGCTAAGGGCCACTACTCCTACTACTGGACGGGTATGGCCAATTCAATAATGCACTGACGTGATTGTGTTTTTTTTTTGGGTTAAATCGCGTAAATGTCAACGTGTCGTACACCCATCTCCATCCAGCCAATTAGTAAGGATTAACACGTGAGCAGAACGTGTCAATTGATTACTACTTCAACACAACGGTTGTGTGTGAAAGAGCAAACTCACAATATTTACAATTCAGTACAACGTTTCACTGGTGATTACAACCAGCATCATAAGCATTTACGCGATTTAATAAAAAAAAGTTATCATTAATTCTATTCTTCGCAAAAGCCTACATGGTAATTGAACTGACAATTATTTTTGTTCGCATGCGAGAAGAAACTGGTAGCGAACAGAGAAAACCCATTTGTTCATGCGAAAAACATTAATGTCAGCAATTCTAGATTTGAAGCTTTCGTGACTGCAAGGATTACATACTCTTAGTTCTTTCGGTAAAGTCACGTAGCTAACAGCCAGGTTTGCTGCATCAAGTGATGCATCAAGTGATGCAGCAAATCTGGCTGTGACGATCCCACCTGATGACGGAGACTTGTGTTGCCTCCAAAACGTCGTCATTTTATTGTTTTATTTTTATTAATTTTAATTTCATTTTTTACCTACGTGACTTTACCGAAAGAACTAAGAGTATGAATGTCAGCAATCTCTACTTGCTGTACTGTCATCTTTAGGTCAAACCACATCATGGCCCAGCAGGTTGGGTGTCTCATGCAAGTAATAATGTCTGCTCGATCCACCAACACTGCCTACAAAGAGCCACACCACTAGGCCCAGCAATGCATGCTTATTGATTAGCCTGTGAACAAATGACCCCTCTGTACATAACCTCCCTCCCTTCTGGATTACGCTGATTCTGTTTGTAACTCCCCCGGCTATTTATACAATAATTCCCTGAAAGTGTCTGTCGTATCTAATCTCCCTTGCCGATCTCCCCATACCGGCTTTGTTGTTTCCCACTGTTCCTCTGATGTACAGGGTCTCGAATAATGTACATGCTTTACAAGAGGTCCAGTAAAAATGTTCGCAAGAATGACTTGATTACATTGTGTTAAAATTGACCTGAAAATCGAGGTGTCCGGGTGACTTAGAGTGCTGAGCTGTCACCGATGAGTTCTTGGGTTCGAATCCAGGCAGATACCTGTGATTAAACCGGGTTTTCAAGTGTAGCTAATTGATGGTCTAAGCCCACTCAACATTTATTGTACAAAAATATCCACCAAATAATGTTTTTACTTAATTTGGCCAAATACCAGCTTTGAGAATTAAAATATAGGTTTGACTTTAATGCGAAAAACACTCGTTTTATTTAGCATTGTGTAAAAGGTAATATAACATTTCCATTTGAAGGGTTTCTTTGAAAACGTTTTTACACAAATCTCCTGCAGAGTTGTTCTCATGCACACAGGGTCACAATTAGATTTCCAAATTGACTCTTTGTCCTACGACAGAATGCTAATACAAAACCAGGAATACAATTGTGGATATGTCCAAAGAATAAATATTCTTTAACTTAAACAATTCTTACCCCCATTACTCTCCACACTTTGGTATGCATTCAAGTTGTGTGATTTGGCAGGACAATTACAAAATTAGGACCTGTCAAAATATGCTTTTTTCCACCGTGTGCATTATCGTGCGTACATTTTAACGACGCAACATCAAATGTTCGTGTTAAATTCTCCAAGTTGCCCCCTCTGAGAATTCTGGGCACATTACAACATCCTTGGCAAAGAAATGGGAGCCTAAATCTCACTTCCCGAAGCAACTCAAGTCAAAGACCATGAGGACATGAGAGCGGCGGACGTGATGGGTCACTGAGACCCTTTTTAAAACCATTGGTTTCCAAGATGTGTGAAGTACTTGTCTGGTTTTCCTTTGCTGGCCAAAGCATCCAGGCCCTGTTCAGATAACTGCTTCAATGTGTTGAGGGCAGCCTGTGAAAGAAGATGGGGAGGGATACAAAGCGTTACCATCAGGACAGCTGGGCGATACCTTCCCGATCATCCCCAATAAGTACGCAGTTGGCACACAGCTGCCAAGCCGTGTTGTTGATAAGGATTTTAATTCCACTTTCATCCTCTTTATCCTCATCGATAAAAGTAGAGTGAAATGCCATCACACAGTCTCTGTTCAGCTTGCATAGCATTTTGTTTGTTTTCAACGATGCTGTACAGACTACATTGGTTCACATCTTAACGAATGGGTGTTCTGTACCTGCTAGGCATGCAACGATTCAATTAAAATACAAGTTTTTCTTGCAGGCCTATGGTCAGGGACAAGACATACGGTACAAATCAGCGAGAGAACAGAGATGATGATTGTGCTAAACAGAGCAGCACAAATGAAAGAGGTGGTGTGAGTGAGGTGGTGTGAGTGGGGTGGTGTGAGTGAGGTGGTGTGAGTGAGGTGGTGTGAGGTGGTGTGAGGTAGTGTGAATGAGATGGTGTGAGTGAGGTGGTGTGAGTGAGGTGGTGTGAGCGAGGTGGTGTGAGTGAAGTGGTGTGAGTGAGGTGGTGTGAGTGGGGTGGTGTAAGTGAGGTGGTGTGAGTGAGGTGGTGTGAGGTGGTGTGAGGTAGTGTGAATGAGATGGTGTGAGTGAGGTGGTGTGAGTGAGGTGGTGTGAGCGAGGTGGTGTGAGTGAAGTGGTGTGAGTGAGGTGGTGTGAGTGAGGTGAGTGAGTGAGGTGGGGTGAGTGAGGTGGTGTGAGTGAGGTGGTGTGAGTGAGGTGGTGTGAGTGAGGTGGTGTGAGTGAGGTGGTGTGAGTGAGGTGAGTGAGTGAGGTGGAGTGAGTGAGGTGGTGTGAGTGAGGTGAGTGAGTGAGGTGGGGTGAGTGAGGTGGTGTGAGTGAGGTGGTGTGAGTCAGGTGGTGTGAGTGAGGTGGTGTGAGGGAGGTGGTGTGAGTGAGGTGGTGAGGTGGTGTGAGTGAGGTGAGTGAGTGAGGTGGGGTGAGTGAGGTGGTGTGAGTGAGGTGGAGTGAGTGAGGTGGTGTGAGTGAAGTGGTGTGTGTGAGGTGGTGTGAGTGAGGTGGTGTGAGTGAAGTGGTGTGAGTGAAGTGGTGTGAGTGAGGTGAGTGAGTGAGGTGGGGTGAGTGAGGTGGTGTGAGGGAGGTGGTGTGAGTGAGGTGGTGTGTGTGAGGTGGTGTGAGTGAGGTGGTGTGAGTGAGGTGGTGAGGTGGTGTGAGTGAGGTGAGTGAGTGAGGTGGTGTGAGTGAGGTGGTGTGAGTGAGGTGGTGTGAGTAAGGTGGTGTGAGTGAGGTGGTGTGAGTGAGGTGGTGTGTGTGAGGTGGTGTGAGTGAGGTGGTGTGAGTGAGGTGGTGTGTGTGAGGTGGTGTGAGTGAGGTGGTGTGAGTGAGGTGGTGTGAGTGAGGTGGTGTGAGTGAGGTGGTGTGAGTGAGGTGGTGTGAGTGAGGTGGTGTGAGTGAGGTGGTGTGAGTGAGGTGGTGTGAGTGAGGTGGTGTGAGTGAGGTGGTGTGAGTGAGGTGGTGTGAGTGAGGTGGTGTGAGTGAGGTGGTGTGTGTGAGGTGGTGTGAGTGAGGTGGTGTGTGTGAGGTGGTGTGAGTGAGGTGGTGTGTGTGAGGTGGTGTGAGTGAGGTGGTGTGAGTGAGGTGGTGTGTGTGAGGTGGTGTGAGTGAGGTGAGTGAGTGAGGTGAGTGAGTGAGGTGAGTGAGTGAGGTGGTGTGAGTGAGGTGGTGTGAGTGAGGTGGTGTGTCACACATGTGTCGACTACATAATGGTATTATAGTGCATTTCAAATGTATAATAAACAGTGGTCACCTCATCCCAGGTTTACACTTGAATTTGCAAGTATACCATACCATCTGAGTATTTCTTACCGGTACATACCATCCCACTTTGACCACTGGGTGTATGATCAAGTGGGGTGTGGGTAAGCACGTGGATGAGCAAGCCAGTTGAGTGTATGTACAAGCGTGAGGTATGGGCGGGCGAGCGAGTGAGCGAACCAACATGCAGGTGACCAAATGAGTAGGGCGAGTGGGTGAGCGGGTGAGCAAGTGAGTGGGGAGCGGTGGTGTAGCAGTTAGAACGCTGCACTCTGAACCTGGCGAACCGGGTTCGATTCCCGGTCACGGAGAACACCAGTGATGATAATTATCTGAACCGATTATGGGCCTCCCCTAGGTCGCTCCGGCCTCAAATAAGTGCAGTGTGTAAAGATCGCCACTGGGGAAACAAAGGTGGCCGGGCATGGTGCTGGCCACTCAACCCTCGTGTGCCGTGCCTGCCTTCATAGGTGCTCGCTAACAGCACTTGCTCCTACAGTCTGTTAAGGCTACACGGGGGATCTTTGTGGTGTGGGTGAGCGAGCAAGCGGGCAGGTGTGGCGTGTTCAGTGCAGGAGCACCTGATCGCGTGCCGCCTCCACCGTGCTGCCCACGCCATGGAACGCTATCTTGCAGGGGCAGGATGGTCAGGGTGCTCATGATATCCTTCCCACGCTGCATGTCCATGTACTGCACCTGTTCATCACCAAACACACAAATCCCACATTGATTGTTAAAGTGTGCAATTGCTTTCCAATTTCGCGATCCGTGTCAGGGTCATGGGACAAAACGTCTATTAGGAAGTCTCAAAGAGCAGTGCATCAACCTATAGGTGAAATCATAGAATCAAAACCGCGATACTTTTGAAAAACCCGTTTTTTTCTAATCCACAGTAAGGAATGGTCCATATTCTCACGTGCCCAGCTATAGGGATATTCAGCACATGGCAGTCCAACCAATACTTTATTCATTTATAGAGCTAGACATATTTAAACGTGATGTATTAATGTCCAGTTATTGGTGCCAAAGCTGAGACCATCAACTCAAAAGACTTGAGAAACAAATGCAATAATGATTGGCTGACTGGATTAGAACCTAGGCCTCAGCGAAGCCACTTTATTGCTCTGAACTTTCAGCCACTCAGCCACCTCTGATTAATACATTAAAATCCTATTTGTAGATTTTTTTTAGCAGGTAAAGCCCACTGATCTATTAGTTCTATTCCAGAGGCAACCTGGCCATGCATGATAGCTCGTCTAAGTGGCTCACGTGGATTTTTTGAATTAGCAGCCAAATAATCTCAACGCAAGTTTCTGAAGGTGGAAGGCAAAACTGGTGAGGGCCCAGAGAAAAATCCACGCGACCACGTAGCGTGAGAACACGTCAACTCCAAATATACAGGAGTCAGGGTCTGTATCGAACCCACAACCTACTGCATACCAGGAGAGGGAGATAACATCTCACTAATGCAGTGCCCGAGGAATTCCTGATAATACTTGTTCACTGATTTCTATCCTTATTGCGCTGTTCGCGTTTCGATACGATTATAATGAATTTCCTGTAGAAACCCCACCAGTCGCTAGATTGAAACAATCGGCGTCAAGAACCAGCAACACCAGCAGTATCAGACAACACTATAACCATCAGGGGAGAAAGTGAGATGCTGAATTCAGTTAATGAAGAAGTTCATACTCTTAGGTTTTTTCGGTAAAGTCACGTAGGTAAAAATAAATAATAAAAATAATTGAAATAATAGAAATAAAATTATAAATAATTATAATAGAAATAAAATGATAAATCACGACGTTTCGGAGGCAACACAAGTCTCCGTCATCAGGTGGGACCGTCACAGCTAAATTTACTGTATCAATGATATCAATCAATGATATCAATCAATGATAGCAATAAATTATATCAATGATACAGTAAATTTAGCTGTGACGGTCCCACCTGATGACGGAGACTTGTGTTGCCTCCGAAACGTCGTGATTTAAAATTCTATTTCTATTATTTTTATTTTTACTATTTATTTTTACCTACGCGACTTCACCGAAAAAACCTAAGAGTATGAATCCTTGCAGTCACGAAAGCTTCAAATCTAGAATTAATGTAGAAGTTCCCAGCATGTGCAGTAAAAGGTCGGATATCATGCCGAACCACACAGGACAAAACCCAAAAACACATCTAAAACGCTCTCTGATATTTCAGTGCAAACATGGTCCTAAGAGCTCTTCTCCAGTAGCTGCCAGCTTGCTGTGTGTTCAAGACTATCCGACGCGAGTTTGAAGCTTTTGTGAGCGTAAAAAGACTTTCACATCACAGTCGAATCGGTTCACCGCGATGGTGCTCGAGTGACACCATCACTAAGAGGGTTTTGATTTGAAGCTTTCGTGCCTGCAGGGATTCATATTCTTGGTTCTTTCGGTAAAGTCACGTAGAAGGGAAATAATAAAATAATATTGATATAAAACAATAAAAATTCTCACGACGTTTCAACTGCAACACAAGCAGTCATCATCAGGTGTGAAATCCAATTGTCTTGCTGTGGATTTCACAGCTGATGATGATTGCTTGTGTTGCAGTCGAAACGTTGTGAGAAATTTTATTTTTTATTTTTTATTATTTCCCTTCTACGTGACTTTACCGAAAGAACCAAGAATACTAAGAGGGTTATAACGAAATGTTGTACAGTACATCTAAAGTCAGTGGTAGCACAATGGTCAACGCATTCCAGCACTACGTTATATTTTCCAGCCAAAGATAATATCAGTGGTGAGAAATATATGAACCAATCCTGGATGCCCTCCCGATCAACAATGAGCACTGACCGCCATGGCTAAGTATGGTCAAACAATCTCCACAACCAACAAGGTGTGGGTGATCTTCACGCAGCAGTAGATTTACTAAGGGAAAATCCCCCCCTATAGCCTTAATAGACTGTTGGGGCAAGTGCTGTTAGCGAGCACCTATGAAGGCCGGCACAGTGTATTCGGAGGTTGTATGGCCAGAACCACACCCGGCCAGCTTTGTCAATGTTTAGACACTGCACCAGGTACTCGTTTTAAGGGTGAGTTGACCTCAAGGAGGCCCGGGTCCGATTCACTGATATTGGCTCTGAGCAGAAAACGAACTCAGGTCGCTGGGTTTGTAGCGCCGTGCACTAACGACTCCGCTACCTGCGCTCCACTCAACATAAACACACGCGCGGTACTAAAACGCCGAGAGAAAACCCTTCGCTTGACACGCAGGGACACTGTCCACCGCGGAGCGGTCACCTGGAAGCCTTGTTCACGAGCCAGGTAGTCGAGTTGCTGGCACGCGTGGGCCATGTGGACGGGCGGCACCTTCACCATGGCCTCCGCCGTGGGTGAGCCGCCCTTCATCAGCAGCTCCCTGCATCGTCACACACACACACACACTCAGTTTTACGTAACCCGTGGGTTTTCGCTTCCGTTATTAAGATTGACGATTTTTGGATTAGAGTACGTAATGATTTCGAGAAATCTTTGTCGCGAGCCAAACAAATTAAATTCTTACTTCGTGGTTTCATGACCTGAAGATGCTCGATGCAGTTTCAAGCGAAACGTCTATTCTAACTTATATAATAAGATGAGAATTGTTCTTAACTTACGGATGAGCTGAAACAATAATTGGCACATTAAATTATTGTACACCTGACAATTTCATTTGTTTGACGATGCCGGATGGTGGAGGGTTTTATGACAAAACATTAGCTAGATCACGATGTGGCCTATGCCAAAATGATTAAACAGTTTTACATGCTAGCGCAGAAACCTGTCCAGCAGGACACTCGCTTAGACAAGTTTACCCAAGGGTCCTGGGGAGGCCGCGCTACTACAAAGTTAAAATAATAATAATAGGGGTTTTTCCCCTTTTTTCTGGCAACAAAACTCATGTCTGCATTAACCACAATACTTGCAGTCAAAATGCAAAAAAAAAACATACTATGATAATCCACTCTTCCCCATGCCGTATTAGTCATGGGGGTTGTTTAACCATACTCCACCATGACGGTCAGTGTAGGCTGATGAAGGGCGCACCCAAGACCCACTGGGATACCACACGCCAGTGCTGTTAGCCATGGCCGCGTATCGACCTCACATCGTCGAGTTAATAGCGCAGTACACTCACACCACTGTGCCATCACCCCACCCCGAATATAAAAATACTGCTGTTAAAACGGACACAAAGTTTCGCTCGCGTTTATCAAGAGCGATAGTTTAGCCCGACGCTTATGGGAATGCTCCCGCGTGAGCCGCCTGCTTGAGTGTGTTGCCATGGGGATCCACAAAAGCACCTGGGAATGGTGGCAGTGGTGTTTCCTAGGCCGTGGGGGTGCATGGGGCCTGGGCCCCCCCACGACGGCTCCTTCTTGCCGTAGCCCATGGCAGGATGCTGCTGCTGCTGCTGATGCTGCTGCTGCTGATGCTGCTGCTGCTGCTGCTGCTGCTGATGCTGCTGCTGCTGCTGATGCTGCTGCTGCTGGGGAGGGGGACCACCAGCCCGGTTTCGTGCAGCCTCCATCTGCTGGTAGACATCAGCTGACAGGTGCAGGATACCCTTTTGGTCTGAGCAGCAGAAAGGAGAGAGCGGCACGGGGAGACACGGGGTGGAGCAGGCGAGGTGCACCAATTGCATCTCTGATTAGCACGGTTGGCTATGTATGGTGCGAAAGAAGGTCAACATACATGTACAGTAAAACCTTGGATTCCGATTAACTTGGTCTGCGAGTGTTTTGCAAGACGAGCAAAGTTTTAAATAAATATTAATTTGATAAACGAGCGAGGTCTTGCAATACGAGTAGCACGTGTATACGCTTTGTCTGCCGAGCGTCACGTGATCACAACTGATATACGAGTGCTTTGGATTACAAACACGTTTCCGGAACGAATTATGCTCGCAATCCAAGGTTTTACTGTATAAGGTTTTGTCTACGTTTCAGGGTGCACTGTAGAGGTGGCCGGTGGCTTTGGGAGGCTAACACCATGTCAGAAGCACTGAGCCAACACCACTGAGATTCTGGGTTCGACTCCAGGTTTCAGCCACCTGTAATTAAACCTGGTTATCAAGAGCGACGAGTTGATGGTCTCTGCCTAAACTATGCATTCGTGCAAAGAACCAATAATGTTTAAAGATGTTTTCACTTAATTTAGTATATTCCAGCTCTGAGAATTAAAATAGTTGGTCACACAAAGATGCAATGCACACTCGTTGCAGGGAATATAACATCTGTACTTCATATTCTTGGTTCTTTCGGTAAAGTCACGTAGATAGAAAAACATAATAAAATACAATAAAAATTTCCAAAATAAATTGAAAATAATAAAGCAAAAAACCCACGACGTTTTGATCGCAACATAAGCGATCGAAACGTCGTGGGTTTTTTGCTTTCATTATTTTAAATTTATTAATGAATTTTTTATTTTTATTTGCTATCTACGTGACTTTACCGAAAGAGCCAAGAATATGAATTCCTGCAGTCACGAAAGTTAAGTTTAAAAAAAATCTGTACTCCAAGTGTGGATAAAAATGCCACCTGAAATTGACTTCAAGAGTAGTTCAATTACTTCTTCCAAGGCCATTTCTATCATCTGACATGCGGTGGTGGACGGCGAGCTGTGAGGGTGCCGAACGAAAAAGTTTTTGTCTCATGACATGATGCCAATGACTCAAATGGAATATAAATGAAAAACATAAAAAACACACTACACACAACACACGGAGGATGTGATAGCTGGGTGGTGGATGAGTGCAAAGCACTTCAACTTGACACGACAATCCTGGCTAATTTAATTCCAAATACCAAGTCGAGAACCACTCCAATACACAATTTCCACTGGCACATTCGAGCTGAGCCAGCATTGGGCGCTAGCGGTACAGGTGGTTTCCAATTGGCTATTTGCCATGCTAAGCTGGAACCAAGTGACTTCGCAAGACATCCGAGTCTGGCTCATGGCCAAGCAGGATCAGGGGCAGGAATAATGACTCATTCATTGGGTATGACGTCAATCAGTAGGGCAGAGGGTCGCTGCGATACCTGGCACCTGCTCAAATGCATCAGGCTCACATGTCCGTGTGAAGAGAGGCACAATTCAATCGGAGCCCAGACCACCCTGCCGCAGTAGGGAAAGAGCTACTTACTGGGACTGGCTGGTTCCGCGAAGGTCACTTTGCGTGTATCCACCGGCTTCTCACCCTCTTGCGGCTGACACTGCTAAGGGAGGGGCACAGGGGTAGGGAACAGGCGATGGTGGAGCAGGAATAGAGAGAGTGGGCAGAGTGCAACACATGGAGGAGATGAGGGTCAGCACAGAACATATCCACATTTCATGCTTTCTCGTAACTTTAATTTGTTGGTAAATGCATGATAGTTTTGTCCCTTATCTTCTTGGGAATCATATGACCCCTTCCTATAGGTACAGCCTTTTGCCAATCTTGATTTGAAGCTTTCGTGACTGCAGGAATCCATACTCTTTGGTTATTTCGGTCAAGTCACGTAGGTAGAAAAATAAAATACATCACGACGTTTTGGGCGCAACACAAGCGTCCGTCATCAGGTGGGAAAGCGTGGCCTGCTGCCGATGCAGACTGCGTGCAACAAATGGTTGAGTCATCCCCACGCTGTGCTGCTTGTGGGGGTTATTTGACCATACAATACTCCGCAGCGTTGGTCATTGTGGATTTGTGAAAGCATGGAACCTAGACCCGCAGATCTTTTGTTACACTTCCCCTCTGCTCAAAAAGTAGGCCAACAGCAGCCTTCAATACAGGCACTCCTTGACATAGACGATAGATGCGTTCCTGGAAAAAACGCACGTATCTCAAAATCGCGTATATCAAAAGCAATTTTCCCTACAAGAAGTAATGGTAAAGGAGGTCGGGGTTAGGGGATTTCACTCACGCAGACATAATCGGCTCTATTATCCTCGCTACATATCAATAGGCCTATTGCCAGCGAGGCTCCCCTTTTTAATCTCCCTCTCGATCTTTAATTCCTAACCACCTGTGTGTGTGTGTGTTCTATTGCTACAGTACCCTCTCAGTCATTATCCCTTCACCACCTGTGCCGCTTCCTCTCCGATGTTAGATATACAGTCACCTGTGTTCTCAATTATCCCTTACCAACCTGTTCTCTTTCTAATTTCCCTCAGCACCTGTGTTCTTTATATAAATCTTTAGTAGCTCTGTGTAACGTTTCTTCCCCATTTAGTCCCCTACACGTTGTAACTACGCCGGAGTTGCGTTGTGCAGACAAAGTGAAGGGCGCCCGTAGTACATGTGGCGAGATGCTGTACTTGTATAGCACGCGAGTTATCGTACCGCACTAGCTGCTGCCAACGCCACTGGGTCACGGTGCCTAGGCTAGGGTAGCATATGTCGCGTTGCGGGATGACGTTATTCCGAAAAGTACCTCGCGTATATCAATAAAAGGTCTAAATTCAAAGCGCGAGTTATTCCAAAATGGCGTACCACGAAAGTGCGTAAACCGAGGATTGCCTGGACCTGTTTAATGTTTGGTCATCACCCATCCAAGTATTATCCAGACTCACCCCTGATTAACTTCAAAGATCTGCATTCTAGGCCATTTGATCAGAGGCCATAACATTATCCACTGAGACGTTGCATTTCCTTTGACGCTGGAATGTCAAAGTTGTAGAGGAAAATCAATCAATAGAAAACCTGTTTACCAATTTATCCACACATTTCAATCGGCAACGATGAAGCCGTTGTCAAAAACCGGGCGACAGACAGCCCAGCCTCAGAGCCACCTTTTCATCGGGCGAGGCGGCCGGCAGCGAGGGCTTGTAGCCCAGCTGCAGCAGCAGCGTCTCCGCCGCGTTGCGCTTGGCGATCTTCTTGCTGGGACCAGTGCCCGACGCACAGTCATCGCCCACCTTCACCTGTACACAGCACAAAGGCACGGCACTTCCTTCAGCCTCGCAGACCACCACCGCTGGGACACAGGCCACTAGCGAGCACCCGTTAAGGCTGGCGTGGCGCACGAGGGAACCGGTGGGGATAGCACTACGCATGCCCCGCTGCCGGTGTTTATGATGATGACCACACACACCATGCAGTGAGCAGTCATTTTAAGCATAGTCAATCTTGAGGTGGCTCAGTGCAGGCTTGGATGCCAATTGCAATTTTTATTGCATGACTTGGCCAGGAATTGAAAGTAGGTCACAAGTACTGCTTGGGCATTTGCCCAGCATGCAACTGCATATGTGCCTGTGCCCGTGCCTGCATGATGAACTCGCGTCGACGCAGCGCCAGGCTGCGCTCCGAGACGACTGTGTAGTCGGGCTCACGCTCCTTCTTCGCCTGCTGGAATCTGTGCGAGCCGGCTGATGGGATTCATGCCCTGGCTGTACTCTGGGCTCACCTGCATAGCCACGCAGGTAGGTGAGAGACATCTTATCTAAATGTATATAGCACCTTAATACAAGGCGCTGCACAGCGATGATAAAAATGGTACATGTTATGAAAGTGGTTGTGATAAAAAGTGGGATTATTAAAAGTGGTGGTGCAGAAATGGTGAAATCTGAGAGAACAGGTGGAGGAGCTTAAGGATGGGTTGGGGGAGGGCTAGTCGTAGCTGGTAGGCGGGGGCAGGTAGTAATCAGCAGGATGGGCTAGAGAGAAGACACATGGCGCTGTATTAAGGGAGGAGCGGAAGCAGCTGAGTGAAGGTGATCGTTTCATGTGCAGTGGGAGTTTGTTCCAGTGAAGGGGAGCAAGAAGGGGAAAAGGAACGACATCGTGATTGGGTGCAGGGTGAGGGAAGCACAGAGGGGGACAGAAGAGATTGGGAGTGTAGAAGACGGGACAAGACATCGTAAGAAATCGCATGACACCTGTGCCGTGTATGCACGTGTGGCCCAAAACCAACGTAAGCGCATGCGCCAAGACCCAGGCGCCCACCACCATCCTCCGCACCACACCACCACGGGGCTGAGGCCTCACCTTCACGATCGACTTGGGTTTCTTCTTGAAGAGCGTGGGCCGCGGTTTTTCCACGACGGGCAGGGGCGGCAGCTTGAACAGCTCGGCCAGCACAATAGCGGCCGCCTTCTTCTTGGACAGCTTCTTGCTCTTGCCTTCCTCCTCGGCGGAGAACTGCCCCACCGAGAGCCTCGTCACAAAGCTCTTCATGTGCGGGGGGCCGCTCTCCCGCACCACCTGCACGGGGCGCACGCAGCGTGATGGCTCAGGGACTCGCAGCGACTCTAAACTAAACTATTTTTATTTTACCAGGTGAGGCCCACTGAGCTATATAGCTCTAATACAAAAGGGACCTGATTGCCCAATGTAGAGGCTTATCATGTGGAAATGTATAACAGCCAAATACTCTAAACGCATGTTTCTAATTGTGGAGGGAAAAAACAAAGGACCCGTAGAAAAATCTACGCGACCACGTGGAAAACATGCAAACTTCAAATATACAGGCATTAGTGTCGTGATCAAACCCACAACCTCCTGCATACCAGGCGAGGTATTTAACGTCTCACTACCGGAGTACCCCAACGGTGGCGTCGTGAAGACGCCAACGCTGGGCACACCAACCACGCCGGCGTCTACTCCTCCGTCACCAGTCAGACGCTGTCCCCACCTGCTGCCTGACAACTGCTTCCCAATGCCTTCGAAGTAAACAAACTCACAGAGCGTTGTTGTGCAGCATTGTGTGATAAAAAAATATTGAAATTACACTAGATCCTTCTCCACGTATCATAATCATAAAAATATTGTTTAAATCATATTTGGATACACAGAACGAGTGTCCGTTCGTATATATTAAAATATTTATTCAGTCCCATCAGCCTTTTGGCTTCCCAAACTAGTGTAATACCGTTGACGACTCTTGACGCCGGAGTTGGAGGCACACGGGTTTATTTCACAGCACAACAGTGGGCATATAACACTCGAGGGGGTATCGGCCCCCTCACCCGGCTAGCTGGGAATACACACGCTAGCTACCCTAGCCTGCCTCTTAGTCCTCCACTAACGGGCTAGGGGAGGCTATCTGGCCCGACACTGGTAAGTCGGGCCCGGTACCCGGAGTCCCAGACCTGCTCTGACAAGAGCACCGGCTCTGGCTCTCGGAACCACGCCGCTGGCTCGATCCTGTTCGGCCCTGATAAGGACGTCGAACTAGGGGAGTCCAGGGCTCTAGCTAAGATGTCTTCAGTCTTCTCGTTAGCTTAACATTTCCCCCCGAGCCCTCTGACACATCCCCTTTTATACTCAACCCCCGCTGAGGGGTGGGGCCCCGGGCTGCCCGGTGCGGACGTCGTTGAGAGCACCCCCCCATGCACTCACGTAGCCCCGCCCACTGTGTTTGTTTCCCATAAGCTGCCATGCATAACGGCTCTCTCTCTAACACCCCTACACTAGTAAGCAGATGGACTCACAAACATTTGATTTGTATGTGAAGACAGACGGTATGTCTGCTTATCTACATTTACTTCAGTGTAGTTTGTTGGCCTTTTGTAGGAGTTACGTAAAAATGTGGCTGCTGGGTCCTGTAAATATAATGAACTAAGGAATCCTGGGAAGGGGTCAGGTGACAGGAAGTGGCAGTAGCCTAAAGGACAGTTCCTGCAGCAAGTCAGGAACCGAATGGTGCTCAGGACCACGGGGAACAGGGCAACTATCTGCTAAAAAATGCAACTGTCGGCGAAAACATTTAACCGTCTTCTATACCTGCCACTATGGAGCTGTTTGCTAAACCTGGCACCGATCCGCCTGCCTCCTGGTGTTGGCACCAGTCAGTGGTGAGGGCCTTGTCATATCGGGAGAGCCGTCGTGCCAGGAGCCAAACCTGTCACCTCGAAGTTGACGGGCAAGTTCCTCTTGAGCGCGATCTCAAACACCTGGCTGATCTCAGACTTGTTGGCGTCATGGTCGTTCTCCTCGTCCTCATCCTCGTTTCCATTCTCCTATAACCGTGAGCCACACGCACACACCGCTACATAAGTAACATATGTACGCAAAGACAAAGATCCCCCGGGTAGCATACACATGCTGGGGCAGCTTCTGTTAGCAAGCGCTTATATGAATGCCGCCGTGGTGCGCAAGGGGGTGGTGTGGCCGGCACCATGCTTAAAGACCTGTGTCTGCCAAGTGCTGATGTTTACACACTGCACCAGGTACACACTGCACTAGTAGTGATTTCTCTTAAACCCAGGAGCGGTTAAAGAGAAATCAGCACTGATGTCGTATGTAGCCGAAAATTAAACTAAGGCCGTTGCATTTGTAGCGCAGTGCACTGCGTGTGTGTACATATGTACACATACACACACACATATATACACAGTTATATACTCACACACGTATAGACAAACAAAGACAAAGACCCCCCGTAAAGCCTTGACATAACATTGGGGCAAGTTCTGTCAGCGAGCACCTATGGGGGCCGGTAATGTATACGAGGGGGTGGGTCGGCAGCACTACGCCCACCGCCTTTCTCTCCCCAGTGATGTTTAACACACCGCACCAGACACTCATCATGTATAGACACACACACACACACAGTTACACGAATGCACATACAAAGACACATCCCAAATTCAGCAGACCATTTCTTCTCAAAGAAACAGTACAATCAATTAAAAGTGCTCCTTGGCAACCACTGATTAGTCAAAGGAATCAGTGCAGCCCTATAATTTATTTCTCATGCCACGATTGGCAGAAGGGCTTCAACTAGAGGCAAGCTCAAGAGAGCCCCTCCAGATGATAGCCAGCAGACAGTCTTGGAAGAGATGGGCATATCCACACTTTACTCCAGCACACATGCCCTGCTAACAAACTAACTCTGGCGCATCCATTTATAATACTGCTGGGTGGACATAGGGGGATGGAAACAAAAAGTGCACCGTTGTTTCAACTGGCATGCACGGAGATCATACCAAAGATGCCTTGATTGCAAAACCAACGTGCGAAACCATAATTCATAGTCACTTAATAAATTCGGTATTTGGGACATTCTTATAGTGCAGGGTGATCGCGAAATTGCTATATTTCACAGGTCGATATAGTGTGCTCGTGGGGAGTGATGTTGCTATGGCCTACTCTTTTACAATGGGATCAGAGGATATTTAACGTTGACATGAAGCAGAGGGTGTATTTTGTATGGTTGATACACCCGCAGTAACAGCCAGGGTGACCTGCAGGATTTGAACCGCAAACCTCAGCAACGAGCGACGGACGCTCTAACGTGGGCCATGTCACCGCCACATTACACGACCCCCGATTCGTCAACAACCGGCGTGGAAATGTGCAGAGCTGCAGGCAGCTTTTCTTTCACCCTCGGCCTCACTTGTAAGGGCGACGACGAGTCTCAACGAGCTGTCGCCTGCTTTGTCATGAAAGGAAGCCGGCTCCGTCCAAGCCGTCGGTGGTGCAGCAGAGCATAACCTGTGTGTCGGGCGCAGGCTTGGGAGGCAGCGGGTCGCTTTGAAGGTCCTTGAGCGCGTTGCTGGCAGCGTTGTGGCGCGCGGCCTGTCGCGTACGGCCCTCCCCCGTGAACTTGCGCTCGCCCACCTGCAGCTCCACCAGGAAGGCGCGTGGCATCGGGGGGTGGTGGTACCTGCCCGGCCAGAATCGCCAAACAAATGGGGTCACAATGCAACAGGGATCCAGTGACACAGCGCGGTTGGAATGTGTCCCGGTGTAAGAAATGCAATGGGGCACCGTGAATACTTTCCCTCCCCCCCCTCCCCCTTCATAACCTGGCGCATCGGCCGCTCTGGTCCATGGGTCTGCCCCAGTGCAGTTGTACCGCCTGCACACTCAATAGCTACACTATTGGATGCAGGGGAGTGTCGCAATAATGATCGAGGTTTTACAGGTTGGGGAGATGAGAGGCAGAAACTTCTTGAGATGTCACCCAAACATCTGTCTTGACGACTGGCTTTGCACACAACGCATGTTTGTGTAAGCATGTACATGAACTGTGCATGTGCGTACATATCTGTGTGAGACCGTGACGATGTGTATGCATGGATGTGTGGTTTATGTGTGTTGTGCACGAGCTCATGAGTATGTGTGCACACAACACCAAGTAAGCGTACACGTATGTGTAAAAGAAAATGAACGTGCACTTATGCATCTGCATGTGAGCCAAGTACATTTGCATGATCATGTCCGATGTGTGTGTGCGCACGTGTACACATTGCTGTGTGTGAGCAATGCGCGGGTGTGATTATGTGTTTCCATGCACGTGAGCTTGCATGTGCGAGTGGTGTGGATGTGTGCACTAAATTTGGGCGGCAGGGTGGCACAGTGGCAACATTTGTGTCTCACAGAAGGAAGGGCATGGATTCGATTTCCGGCTCGGGCGCCTTTCTGTGTGGAGTTTGTATGTTCTCCCCCTGTTCTGCATGGGTTTCCTCCGGGTCCTCAGGTTTCCTCCCATAGCTAAAAAAAAAAACATACAATGTAACTGGCATTGGACAAACATCCCAATGCTGAAAAAATATCTGCAAATTACTCAATTGGGATTAAACACAGCAGCAACAGTACCCCCCCCCGTACTGCGAAAACTCGGTAGGACCTTGCTGATAAGTCTTGTGACTCAGTAAGGCTTTTCTGGGTAAGAAAGCATAATAATAAAAATGTGTGCGTGTCAAAGTGCACGTGTGTATGCCTATATACAAGTGGTATAATGCGCAAGTGAATTCTGTGAGTGAACGCGCACGTGCGTGCACGCATGCTTGCAGATCACGACCTCTGGTGCGGCATGCCGCGGTAGTTGTAGTTTGGCCGATATCCGGGCATGGGCGGCGGGTCAAAGTGTCGGTAGAACACGGGCAGGCCCAGCTTCATGGCCATCCCATTGAGCTCCACGGTGGGTGTGATGCTCCCTGCGGGCAGCATAAAAACTGCGGCCATGTGACCACACACTGCGCCATGTCCCACAGATGCTCCGAACCAACGTCGGACTAACCGGCTGTGCCACCCATCGCTGTGGTCCCTTGCCTCCAGAAGCCACGTGGGTGTATCATGTGTCTGATACCCGTGCTATGGGTGGTTATCCATTTACTAGAATGATAGCACAGTCCGTGCAGACAATGCGAGTCGAGAGGAAGAGAAATGGAGATTCATGGAAGGTACAAGTTACATGAGTGAATACTGTACAACACTGTATACATGTTCATCATTTATTGTCAATCCACTGCAGAATTAGAGCCTCCCCATGCTGCGCAGGTGGGGCTCATGTGACCATACTTCACCGTGTTGGTCTATGCAGGTTGGTATAGGGGGAAAGCATAGATGTTAGAAGCATAGTACCGTACAAACATTAATTTTGCTGCACTGCCCTCTGCTGCCTACATAGCCCCGTAACAGCCTACGACACCTGTTTTGTGCAAGGTAATCACCCATCGAAGTTCTAGTCCAGGCTCAAGCCTACTTAGCTTCTGAGATCTAGTGAGATCGGCCGCATTGGAGGTGATATGATCACAATGCTCAACACAGGAGTGACAATACGAGGGGCAAATTAAAGCCAGCATGTGTAGTGGCATGTGGACACATCATGGTGTGTATGCACCAGTGTTTCTGTATTTACAGCATGTAATTACTACCATGTGTGTGTGTGCAAATGCATGTGCATACGTGCCCAAGTGTGTGTGCGCATGAGCAGCGGTAGTCAGAGGTCGCAATAGGGTACCCGATACCCGTACCCTACCCAATACCCGGCTACGGGTACGGGTACCCGTTTGCGACCCTGGTGCGGCCGGGTACGGGTAAGGAATCAAAACCCGTTTGTGACCTCTGGCGGTAGTTTAGAGGTTAGCACAATGTGCACTGTGCTATGCACCCAGCAGCCCGAGTTCGATTCCCTTTCACGGCTAACATCAGTGGCGAACATCTGCACCAGTTCTAGACCTCCCCTAGGTCAACTCAGCTTCAAACGAGGAGCAGGTGTGGTGTATAAACATCACCACTGGGGAGACAAACTGCGGCTTGGCATGCTGCTGGCTACCCGCCCCCTCGTGTCCCATGCCGGCCTTCATAGGTGCTGCACGCTAACTGCACTTGCCCCAACAGTCTGTTACGGGCTACACGGGGGATCATCTTTGTCTCGGTGTCCCTATACACGAGTGGCCCGAGCCGCACCTGGGTTGGTGCCAAGGTTGTGCTTGGGTGGGCGAGCGGGCGGCCGGGGCAGCGCCGTCTCGGCGAGGGCACGCGTGGCAGCTGAGTGTTGCGCCTTCTTGATGCTGCTGCCCTCGGCCTCCCAGGTCTGCTCCCCCAGCGCCAGCTCGACCGTGAACAACTGCGCGCGAGCATGGTGGCAAGCGGGGGAACAAGGCACCGACTCCGCTCAGAACACATGCAACAACAACGACCACTGCGGTTCACCGCTAAGTGGCAGTGACGTCACCATGGCGCTTGTGCCATGCTAGGTGCACTCTGAGGCCACGTGAAGTGTCGAAGGCCCGCTGGCAGGAGGTCACGGAACAGACCCAGGTGCCATGCATTGACTGAGAAGACTGGCAGAACACATGCTGACACACACACACCGTGCATTGGTAGCAAACCTCATTACTGCCATCACCTAATACTAATAATTTGGCATGTGACGTTGCATTAGACACGTACAAGGAATGATGGTCGGAGTACATGTATGTCCAATGGGGAGGTACAACAATAGAATCTGCTTCTGTACAGGTAATAGGCAGATTGTTACTTCAAAGGGCAATGATGGGCGGCTTGGTGAGGCCTTAATCCAGCTGTGTATTGATCATGGCTACTGATGATGACGATGACTGATGTATTGGTTCAACGATTATTAGAAATTCCTATTGTGCACTGTACAATCAACCATCACGCATAATTCTAGATTCAAAGCTTTCGTGACTGCAAGGATTCATACTCTTAGGTTTTTCGGTAAAGTCACGTAGGTAAAAAATAAAATTAAAATTAATAAAAGTAATAATAGAAATAAAATAATAAATCACCTACGTGACATCACACATAAATTGAATGTATAATGCACGCGTCAAATTGTGCATGTTAGAAACAATGGTTATACAGGTGACCCCCGACTTACGACGGCCATCGTCCTGGAACCAATCAGATCGTAGGTGCGGAGATCGCCTGGACATTGGTATATGTTGTGGGGCACTGTGTTGTGCGCATCAGATGGTAGTGCAGTAAAATACATAGTTATACCGTACGTCTATGCTCTCATGTCGCTGCTCCCAGCTTTCACCAACCCGCACTGTTCAGCATGGTGAAGTATGGTCAAATAACCCCCAAAACCTGCATGGCGTGGGTAGGATCCCATCCAGCAGTGGATTGACGAAAGGGCTGTACATGTCCTTATGCGATATAGTATTATTTTATGCGAACTCTACAGCCACTAGATTATACATGCAGCACAACGCTAAACCGTAGAATGTATTATGAAATCGAATCGCGACCCTGAATTGTGAATTTCATCGAAATGTTATGCGTATTAAGGACGTCAAAACATATGCATCCATGGTACAGTGAGTCATTATTTGGGGTCATGCCACGATTAAAACATCTCTTCTTTAAGGAAGCCAATGGGCTACCCATAGAAACGCCTGGGAAACATTTTGTCCGTCTGTCCATACAAGATCATTTTTTTTTACGAAAACTAGAAAACCCTTAAAGCGATCGCCACAAAATTCAGCACAGAATTTACCAACACCAACTGCCAGATCTGCATCGAATTGGGAATGGACTAGCAATTAAATAATTCAACACTAGTGTCATGTTAGAAAATGTTACTCTGCATATCATAACATTTCTAACGGGTGTCTTGCATGGAGAACGGAATTGAGTCTTCCTTAATTTATTGGTATGACAGCTTGTTTTGTTAAAAGGGTTAGGGTGTGATGGTTTACCCCCCTCATTGATTTGATGAATTGTCATAAACCTGGGTCGCATTTTATTCCAATAATTGTTAAATTTTTGTTATAATTGTTGTCTCGTTTGGATTGTTTCTCACTTGCTCCGTATGCTCTCTATTTTCTCTATTAACTCCCTTCACTTGCTACAGCGACTTTGGCTGTAATTGTTCCACCTGAAGACGGACGCTTGTGTTGCCTCCGAAACGTCGTGATTGAATTTAGTTGTTTTCATTTATTTTATTTTATTATTTTTTACCTACGTGACTTTACTGAAAAAACCAAAGAGTATGAATCCTTGCAGTCACGAAAGCTTCAAATCTAGAATTGCTCCGTATGCTTTGTGCGGCTTTGTTTGTTCTACGTGCCTGCATGTAACGGTAGCCTACGTAAATGGTACGCTTAAAACTCTTCGTATACGTCACAATTTCATATGTTTGGCTCCATCGCCTAGATCAGTACCTGGTGTTGTGTATGTACCCCCTTTTTATTTTTTTTTTATATTATTTTTTTTAAGAATTATTCTGCCAACATAGATAATATCGTTTTTCTAATAGACGCGGCCACGTGGGAACGAACACGCCCCCCACACTTCCACAGAGGCCCCCACACTTCCACAGATGCGCGCATACCTCATTTCAAAGGAAAGAGGACATGAAAGGGGGGCAATAAGGTAATAAACTCCCCTAAATTCACACAAGAGGAACAAGGGAGGGGGGAATTGCAGGCGGGGGGGGGGTCAGCAGGGCGCCCTTTTGAAAAAAAACCCCACAGAACCAGGAGACACGGAGGAAGAGATAATTATATTCTTAACAAAGAAACAGCATCGACGACAAAAAGCACAGATGGGTCTTTGAACCATGTTAAATACACAAGTTACCAACTTAACCATAAAGATTAAGCAAACAGTATCCATCCTCACTCCAATTGAAAACCAGACAAAAATTGCACCAGAATCGCGACCCATCATTGTTAATTAAGTACTGACATTATTTACCTTTAAAGAATATCTACACGGCCGGACCGAAGCATCAAAGAATAATTAGGGCATCTATTTCGCTCCAAAACAAATTCCTAGCCGGGATATCAGATCAAATAATCACAAGAAGTCGAATAATAAGTACGGAATTAAAATAGAAGAGGAATCAAGGGCGGAGAAGGCTCTCAAAATTAACCAAACACAACACCCATGGGAAGCGAGCAACACGACCGCCTTTGTCTTTCCGAGAGGATCTCCACACACAGGCACCAAGCCAGGAAATGACACCCATAAAGGTTGGGTCACGATGAAACATCGTGAACACGGTTTCGGCATAACCAAGCAGCAAATAAGTCGCATTTCAACTTCCAAACCAAACCAACTTAAGCTGTGTGAGACAAAGGATGTGATCCCAGAGCAAGGGAGTGAATAGTTAAGCGCGCTTAACGCGTAGGTTTTCGCGACAAATATTATTCAGTAACAAAACATGGATTCGAATGTTTTTTTTTAACTCAACGCGAATCATCGGTCTGGCTAATGGATAACTTCTGAAGCAGCCGACACGAGGCCCCCACCCCCACCCCCTTTCTTCCAGAACGACACACACAGCTGTGTCTTCAAAGCTAATAAACACACGGACAAACACGCACGCGAAACACACGGACGGACACACACACGGACGCAGATGGTCCACCCCCACAGGAAGGTTTTATGACACAGCTTTTGAACAACTCGGGAAGCCGAGTGGAATTTTCCGATATAAACCGAAGGAAAATCCATACAACTCAGATCGACAGGGGCTCTGGCCCCCATCACAGATCTCCAGGGCTGTGGCTCCATCTCTCCTCGTCGCCGCCAACGAAGAAGCTCCTGTCATTCAGAATGACGAGGTTTGCGGAGTAGCGACGCGTAGCTACAAGCCGAGGTCTGCACCACCTGAGAAGAATCGCTACCCTGAGTCGCAGAGCTGCGAGTGAAGCCAACAAAGACGCCAACGTCCACCCTGCCACGAACGAAGCATCGCTCCTCGTCAGAGTGACGACCAGCGAACAACCCGCAGGAAAGGCGGAGATCGCTGAACGAGCGCTGACCGTGCGCCACCTTGCGCCACCGTGCGCCACCTTGCGCCACCGTGCGGCACCGCGCGCCATCGAGCGACAACGAGCGACACCTTGCGCCACCGAGCAACACCGAGCGACACGAGCGACCGAGCATCTTCAAGGACAGCATCGTGCCAACTCGTCATCTAGCAGTAGAAAGAGAGAGCGCACGAGCAGCACCAAGCCCCCGGAACCATCAAGCGCCAAGCAAGCAAGTTTCTTCAAGGAACATCGTGCCAACGCCGCTCAATCCAGCAGTGGAGAGAGAGAGAGAGAGCAAATACCGAGCGACACGCCGAGCGAGGGAGCAGCAGGAGCTGTTCGTATCCTCCCACACCACACAAGCTAACGACACAATTAATATTACGAGAGGACAACGCACACACAGCACGCACACGAATAAGACTTTAAAAGAAAAACTGTCTTTTCGTTTCAAAAAAGGTTGCCATTTCGAGGTGGTGCGTTCAATATCAACTGATCGTGCAAAGCAGTTGCTGCCGTCGAGTTACATAAATGCATAAGAGTTTTCGTTATTCATATTGCATAATTGCATAATTTCGCAACTGCATAAGTTTTTGTCGTTCATATTAGTTAATTGCATAATCTTGCCCATGAATTATTGACGCATGTTTAACCTGCATGATAGAATGTCACGTGCTTGTTAGAATAAAATTGTAATCAAGAAGCATATCGAGTGTTCCTTCCAAGTTCATGCAAAACTGTCTTATTCTTGACAACTGTATCCTGTGATGAGATATGAAAATGGAGACCTAAAATATTATAACACACACTAGGATAATCGGTAAATGAATCTATGATAATCGTGTTATCCTGATTGATAACTCTGGATAAACGAAACTAAGCAAATTATCATAACTGCACACATTAACATAATCACAAGCCTCCGCATAAATTACTACGATTAGCATAATTTATGCATATAATCACACGCATTATCATAATTTATGCCTATTAATACACACATTAACATAATTCATGCGATTTGCGCATTTTTCGGAAAATTATTAATTTTTATTATTTTCATAAAAATTTCATAACCCAACACATACAACACTGGCCTCACCCAAACATTAATTACGAACAAATTAAATCATTGCTAATGCCTCAGCCAATGGCCCTGCATCACACCACTGCATGAAGCACTGACGGCCTACAGTGACCGGGCGACGCACCTTGGCATGTGCGGGCCCCTCCTCCCGCACCAGCTTGTACTGGGCCTGCAGCTTGTTGTAGCGGGCCAGCTCATTCACCAGACACATTGGGGTCTTCTCTTTGGGGTTTGCCATGTTTTCCTCCAGAGATACTGTGGCAGACACGCACAGTATTATGTACACAAACACAAAGAAAAAGATCCCCCCCTTATAGCCTTGACAAGATTGTTGGGGCAAGTGCTGTTAGCGAGCACCTATGAAGGCTGGCACGCAAACGAGGCGGTGGGTGGCCAGCACTACACCCGGCCACTTTTGTCTCCCTAGTGGCAACATGTTTTACACATGGCACTAGGTACTTATTTGAGGCCGAGTCGACCTAGAGGAGGCCGAGGACCGGTTCAGATAATCATCACTGGTGTTGGCCGTGAGCAGGAAACGAACTCGGTTTGCCGGGTTCGAAACACGTACATATACACACACACACAAAGAAAATATCCACAAAGACAACAGGTACTCAAAAATACAGATATAAATAAAGAAGACGAAGATAATGCTCCTTATTCAGCCATCATGACCAAACTATAAAGCGCTGGTGTGACCAATTCTAGGCCGATTGCAAAAGGCAGTGCATGTGGATAAAAATCAAGCCCCGAAATACAGGTTGATAGTGCAATGTACAAATACCACTTGGCCACCACGACGTACTAGCACACTACAAACACCAAGTTTCAGCACAAAGTATTTAGACTACTGGAGCAGGTGTTGGTAATAAGCATATATTAGGCCAGCAGAGTACAGAAGGGGACAGTGTAGACGGGACTGAGAAGATCCACCTTTGTTTACCCAGTTTTGAAATTAATTTAAGGCCGAGTTTAGCGAGGAAGAGGCCCAGGACCAGTTACGATACCGCTTGCCAATGATGTTAGCTGTGGAATGGAATTGAAAGCAGGTTACTGAGTTTGTGGCACAGTGGGTCAACGACTCCGCCACTAAAGCTTAAATGCCTCGTGCGGCACAGAGTCCTGATTTCACAAGTAAGCAACATATATTTGTAAGACTGAATTGGCAGTGGTGTGCAAGCACACATAACAGAAACTCAACACATACGGTCAATAGCTTTGCCACAAAAGGGAAAATTATATAACAGGTGACGTTTTGGGAAATTGCCCTACTTCCTAACAGAGCGAGGTTAAATAAATTGAACAACTTATTGAACAAGTCCCATTTCTGAGAAACGGCATCACACACACACACGTTGGAACCTCACCAGAGGACATGCCGTCAATGATGGTGCCGATGGCGTTGGTAGTGGCTGTGACGGGGCACTGACCAGCCGGCGGGGCCAGCAGTGGGCTTGTGGGCTCCAGGCCGCATGCGTCACCGGCCACAGAGGGGAGGGGGGCACCCACAGACAGAGCCGGGGCCGCGACCGAGACCTGCGCCATCCTCTGCTGCAGAGGGTGCCAACGGCAGAGGAGAAGACATGGGGGTGAAGGGAGAGAATTAGGACTCTGCTTACCCAGGATTGGCCCAGGGCCTAGGTCCATGTCCCCACTCTGTGAGCGGTGAGGCTCTGTGGGTTCTGCCCCTGGATGGCTCCCCTCCTCTTCACTTTCCTTCAGTCAGAAGGTGGATGTTGTAAATGAAGGGACATTTTTTAAAAGTTGGTTTTAGATACAAATTTTCATAGGCATGGGTTAATGTAGGCTGTTTGTTTTGTCAATGTTTTCTGTGCGTCTTTAAAACACTAACATAGCCAGGAAGATAAACGAAGTGAACATCTAAATTCTGTGTTAGGCTTACAGAACTGAGCATGTGGCTCAGTGTGTGAAGAGATTTCAGAGTCTGGAACACATTGCAAGTGGAAGGTTGCCTGAGCAATTCATCCCTCTGGGGTTTATAAAACGAGTGTCATTGTGGAAAGTCAACAGTTGTCGTCCGATGGACGAACTTACCTCCGCCATAGCATTGTGTAAATTTAAGCAACTGACTATGGTCTGCAATAAGATGAGCACCACCCTACGATTATTTGAGCAGATGCTTTTTTCTTACAGTAACTGTAACTTTTTAGAGACGACACTAGTCTTCAACAGTTCATGAACAGCTACAGAGCAGGCACTGATTCATGAATTGTTTGTCTTGGAAGGGGCACTTATGGGGGAGTGCTCTGGCACCACCATTGCCCAGTGATGCCACCGCTGTGTGTTCAACACCTTCAGCCCAGTTTGCTTCCTGCTGTCCCTTTCCTCTCCCACAGTGCAAGAGTTAACAGAAAAATCAATCATCAATTTTATGTAAATTGTGCAATGGTAGTGTAAGCTTAACACGTAGGCTTTTGCAAGCACTCAGAACGGACGTTTTTACTGGAATTTCTACAGTTGGCACACCCAAAACATCGTCGTCATCACAGTCTTGAAATGGAACCTCGGAAGTTGATGCAACAGATCTAGTTCATGGGTTCTGGCTTCAAAAGATCAGAGGGCTATTAGATTCAGCAGCCCTCTCACAATGACTAAATGGCCATGCTTCCAGCACCATTGGACATGGTTCATGCAAAGCAGGATGAAGGCCTCCTCAAGCCACCAAGTTTCATGACCCTCTTTCCGAGATCCTGCGATGTTAACAACCCACCTAGAATCTGTACATTAGATTGTTTCATTGCGCCATCTTTGTGGAGGACAACATTTCAAGTGTGTCACCCCATCTGGCTGCTACTCCTTTTCGAGTCTCAATCACTGGCCACCATCCATTGAAATGACACGTCCTGACTTTTCTTTTCACATACCGTATAAAGTGTCTTTGGATTAAAAAAATATCCTGCAGAGATGGGGTTGGGCTAAATTCAGTGAAAAACCAGACACTTATATTTGCATCAATCTAACTCACTAAAACATAAAAGCCTGGCTTAATCTCAATGTGGCTGCGCTGATTCCAGTTGTGGATCTCACGTCAGTAAGTGCACGTCGTAGTTCCAGGCACAAAGCAAACTCTATGCAACACGCACTGTCCTGTGGGAGCGGTGTGAATGGCCTCTGAAGACACATCAGAGAAGCATCGTAAAATCAACAGTCGTTGGTCATTTATGAAAAATGAACTTGGAATTTCCATCAGTGGCTCTGGAGATAAGGATATACAGTATTAATATTTGAGCACAAGCAGACAATTACATTTCTCTTTCATGTAATATGAACACTGAAAATAGACCACCTTCAAATAACTGTTGTTCCATTACTGAGAGAACGACCGATGTGCAGGTGGAGAGATGAGATTCATTCATTCGCAGGAGATAGATTGTAGAATTGCAGAAAGAACCATGAGGGATGGCCACAACTTAGGAAGTCTTCATCCAAAAGTAGATCGACAAAGGCTACAGTTTACAACACTTTTTTAGGAATGTACCTGCAATACTGGACTGTTTTGCAACAACTAAAAGTTAAGTTCAAATGTTTGAAAATGCATTACCACTGCCTGAAGACATCATTAAGTTTTGCTCTAATGCTGGCAGTGTCCATTCTGAAAATGTTGGCGTGTACTAATAATGTGATTTTTCCCAGTTTATTTAAGTAGTCCTATAAAAAAGAGAACACTTCCACAAAAGACGTCGTAAACTTGTGCTGTGGCAGATGCTTGTTTGGGCCGTTGTCTCTGACTTCATTATAGGTGGGAATGAGAGAAAGTGAATTAGGCCGCAAGGCTCACCACGACCTCCTCACGACGCGCACCAACAAGTGGCTGTGCGTGGAGGGATATCGCAAGTAGTGCGAGAGGTGAGGTCTGGATGTGGCACATAGCTAAATGGGCTCAAGTTGAAGAGGATTCATGGCCTGAATTTAACCCCACTCATAGACCACACTGACATTAAGAAATACTGTATACTGAAATCATGTAATCATTGTAAGCTTCCTCACTCATAAAAAGGCTCAAAAACCTTTTACGTCATTGAATACTGTTATGGACACATTAACAATATCACCAGCCATGAACGATCCACTACTAGATGCCTTCCTAAAGCTGTTGCCATTTCTTACAATCCTGCAAAGCACTAATCCACCTACCGCCTGCACACAAGGTGCTTTCGTCGCTTAACAATGTGCACGAATCACCCAATACTGTACTGCCCTATTAATATCATCCAAGGACTGTAACGTGAACACTGTACGTGGTGTTCAGATGCTTAATTAGAAATCATGCAAGGGAACCATTCGTGCAAAGACCGCATCTCTTTTTTTTTAAGGGAGACCGGTAACATTGACACGCTGCGATATTAATGTGAAATAATTGTGCCTGATGGTCTCAATCATGCGACTGCGAGGCTGCAAACCGGCGAGCAAAATGACGGTGGAGATATAATGAACTACACAGACAACGAGAGAGAGAGATGGGCCCGTTCATTCACAAGTGGGTGATGTCATCCTCCCTGTGCCACTGTTAGCGAGCGGATGATGGCCCCAAAGACCCTCTTTTCCCTCAAAACTCCCACAGCAACCCATCCACGTCCCCCCGACCGAATTGTGGCAATCCTAGCAAAACTGTCCCCACAACTGCTCACGGAACTAAGTAGAAGCCTACATTGTACAGCAACTGCTTCAATACACATCGACCCCATCAGCCACATCCATATCACAACTACACCTACCTCTCCCACAACAATGAATCACGTTCATGCTCCCACCGACTCCATCATCATCATCAGCTTCCCTGCATCGCTCCAGACAGCAGAGAACCAATCCCCACTGCCCCTATGAAGCCCTCTCACCATGTACCCTGGATAAGACCCCATCGGTTGCCAAATACATTCATATTACCAACAATTGGAGTAATGTAATGTAGACACATATTACCAATTACTTTGTGGTGCGTTAATTAGATTGCAATTACAAATGTCTTTAAATTACACATTTGAATTACATGTTAGAAAGATTCTGCCAATTTCCACTCCAAATTGCAGCTTCATTCCATCAGACTTCACAGACAGATCCAACTCCGAACATCAACCACCCCAACAACTCCATCACCCACAATATCCCTGCCAGAGCCCTCGAGATTACTAAACCATATCACTGCAATGTCCTACTTGGCCTCATCTAATGCCAGACCCTCCTCTCCTACCCCCATCTTCTTGAAGACACCCCATTTACACACCCATCAGACTAACCTCCCCGCCAAATCCTTTCTCCTCCACCTCCCAGTACAAACCATGAGCAGCAGATCCCTTACCTAACCACTTTTAATCGTTCTTTCAGCGACCTCGATGCCAAGAACCTTTCAGGAATCCCTCAGACGCTCTTCATTAACCCAGCATGTCACACAGACCCCCCCCCCCCCCCGTGAACCCCTCACTCAAGACCCCTTCTCTGTCCACACCTCACCCAGAGCAATGACAGAGACATCCTCACCCAGAGAACCCAACTAAGACATCCTCACCCAGACAACCCATCTCACACATCCTCACCCTGACAACCCATCTCACACATCCTCACCCAGACAACCCATCTCACACATCCTCACCCTGACAACCCATGTCAGACATCCTCACCCAGACAACCCATCTCAGACATCCTCACCAGAACCCATCAAAGACATCCTCACCCAGACAACCCATCTCAGACATCCTCATCCAGACAACCCAACTCACACATCCTCACCCTGACAACCCATCTCACACATCCTCACCCTGACAACCCATCTCACACATCCTCACCCTGACAACCCATCTCACACATCCTCACCCTGACAACCCAACTCACACATCCTCACCCAGACAACCCAACTCACACATCCTCACCCAGACAACCCATCTCACACATCCTCACCCTGACAACCCAACTCACACATCCTCACCCAGACAACCCAACTCACACATCCTCACCCAGACAACCCATCTCACACATCCTCACCCTGACAACCCATCTCACACATCCTCACCCTGACAACCCATCTCACACATCCTCACCCAGACAACCCATCTCAGACATCCTCACCCAGACAACCCATCTCAGACATCCTCACCCAGACAACCCATCTCACACATCCTCACCCAGACAACCCATCTCACACATCCTCACCCTGACAACCCATCTCACACATCCTCACCCAGACAACCCAACTAAGACATCCTCACCCAGACAACCCATCTCACACATTCTCACCCAGACAACCCATCTCACACATCCTCACCCAGACAACCCAACTCACACATCCTCACCCAGACAACCCATCTCACACATCCTCACACAGACAACCCATCTCAGACATCCTCACCCTGACAACCCATCTCACACATCCTCACCCAGACAACCCATCTCAGACATCCTCACCCAGACATCCCATCTCACACATCCTCACCCTGACAACCCATCTCAGACATCCTCACACAGACAACCCATCTCACACATTCTCACCCTGACAACCCATCTCACACATCCTCACCCTGACAACCCATCTCAGACATCCTCACCCAGACAACCCATCTCAGACATCCTCACCCTGACAACCCAACTAAGACATCCTCACCCTGACAACCCATCTCACACATCCTCACCCAGACAACCCATCTCACACATCCTCACCCTGACAACCCATCTCACACATCCTCACCCAGACAACCCAACTAAGACATCCTCACCCAGACAACCCATCTCACACATTCTCACCCAGACAACCCATCTCACACATCCTCACCCAGACAACCCATCAAAGACATCCTCACCCAGACAACCCATCTCACACATCCTCACCCTGACAACCCATCTCACACATCCTCACCCAGACAACCCAACTAAGACATCCTCACCCAGACAACCCATCTCACACATTCTCACCCAGACAACCCATATCACACATCCTCACCCAGACAACCCAACTAAGACATCCTCACCCAGACAACCCATCTCACACATCCTCACCCTGACAACCCATCTCACACATCCTCACCCAGACAACCCAACTAAGACATCCTCACCCAGACAACCCAATCTCACACATCCTCACCCAGACAACCCATCTCACACATCCTCACACAGACAACCCATCTCAGACATCCTCACCCTGACAACCTATCTCACACATCCTCACCCAGACAACCCATCTCAGACATCCTCACCCAGACATCCCATCTCAGACATCCTCACACAGACAACCCATCTCACACATTCTCACCCTGACAACCCATCTCAGACATCCTCACCCTGACAACCCATCTCAGACATCCTCACACAGACAACCCATCTCACACATTCTCACCCTGACAACCCATCTCAGACATCCTCACCCAGACAACCCATCTCACACATCCTCACCCAGACAACCCATCTCACACATTCTCACCCAGACAACCCAACTAAGACATCCTCACCCTGACAACCCATCTCACACATCCTCACCCTGACAACCCATCTCAGACATCCTCACCCAGACAACCCATCTCAGACATCCTCACCCTGACAACCCATCTCAGACATCCTCACCCAGACAACCCATCTCAGGCATCCTCACCCAGACAACCCATCTCACACATCCTCACCCAGACAACCCATCTCACACATCCTCACCCTGACAACCCATCTCACACATCCTCACCCAGACAACCCATCTCACACATCCTCACCCTAACAACCCATCTCACACATCCTCACCCTGACAACCCATCTCAGACATCCTTACCAGAACCCATCTCAAGACATCCTCACCCAGACAACCCAACTCAAGACATCCTCACCCAGACAACCCATCTCAGACATCCTCACCAGAACCCATCTCAAGACATCCTCACCCTGACAACCCATCTCAGACATCCTCACCCAGACAACCCAACTCACACATCCTCACCCTGACAACCCATCTCAGACATCCTCACCCTGACAACCCATCTCAGACATCCTCACCCAGACAACCCAACTCACACATCCTCACCCTGACAACCCATCTCAGACATCCTCACCCAGACAACCCAACTCACACATCCTCACCCTGACAACCCATCTCAGACATCCTCACCCAGACAACCCAACTAAGACATCCTCACCAGAACCCATCTCAAGACATCCTCACCCTGACAACCCATCTCACACATCCTCACCCAGACAACCCATCAAAGACATCCTCACCCTGACAACCCATCAAAGACATCCTCACCACAACTCATCTCACACATCCTCACCCAGACAACACCCCCCACACATGAAGTGCTCAATCAACCCCCTGCTCCCTCCCAGACCCCCCAAATCCACATCTCCATACATCCTCATACCCTAACTACTTAAACGCAAGCTCCCTGTTTGTCCCACCACTCACCCCCCCCGCCAACCCCCCCACTCCCGCCCCTCACCTCCCCCCTACCTCACCCTGCCCCCACCTCACCCCCAGGGCGCCCCCGAACCGGCTCGGGCCTAGTCAGGCGGCGCAGCCTGAGCGGCCGCTGGGGTGAGCGAGGGAAATCCGGCAGCGCCGTCAGGCGACGCAGGGGTTGAGGGGGGGGGTGTCGGCCATTTGCCGTCCTCGCCGTTTTTTGTCTCTTTAAATTCTGGGAAAGCGTGCAGATTGCAGCGAAACGCAAAGCAGCCACGCGTCCCAAATTGAGCGGGGCACTGCCCCGACGCCGAGGTGCATACTCACCACTCGTCGTGGTCGCGAAGCGCCAGTAAAGCGGCGTCAAGCTGCGTGAACTGAGCGCGGAACGCGACGCACAATGGCAAACACTAAAGAGAAGTGCGGGCCCGGCGTGTACCACTCACCCATGGGGGCGTCTTGGGCCAACCAATAAACTCACATTGCTAGCCCGTCAACGCTTACATTTTCTTACGCGGTCAGAGCGATGGTTATATTAATTATATCCAGTGTTGTAAGTGATGTCGGAGTGGTAGTGTGATTTAAAGTGTAAGAATCTGACTACGCTGCTGCATGCTGTATAATAACCCCCCCACCCACCCCGTGCGGTAATGGTATGAGCCGCTTAACTCTGTGCTAAAGTATTAGTGCCATCACTACAGAAGTTTGCATTACAATAGACTTGGTTGAGTTTGTGTTTATTGCAAAGTGCAAGGTATTCCCGAATACATGGCATTACGAGTGTGAAGCTTAACATGCTATATGTAAGTGGGACTTGTAGCTGGAACATTATGAGCAAACATTTATTATACAAACTCGATGAGCTTTTACAAAATATCAAAAGTGCACGTGCATTGCCGAGATTTTTGTGTGCAAACACTCTATAAAGTGCTGCACATGACATGCAGCGTCGTGTTTGTGGTACAGTGTTTCAAGGCTGCACAGACACAACTAAAGCCCTCGGTTGAAAATACATCAAATCTAAATCCCACTTTATACAATTACTAAGTTGTATTTCACTTTTTTTCTTGATTTGGCAGGATCTTTTAAACTCTGCATTCCATTTGCTGTACTGGTTTTTTTTGTCAACCAGATCTACCTTTAATAAGACCCCCACTCATCTATATTTAAGCATTTAAATTAAGCTCAAGCCTCTCGTAAACCACGTGACTTGTGTGGCCACACCCACTTTTAATCCCTCCCTTCTGCCCGCCCCCTGTCAAAACAGACGACGCTCAATGCAGATCACTTTTGAGTGCTCATTTTCTCTCTCTGTTCTCTCCCCCCTTTCATTCATCATCCCTGATATCTTGGCCTGGTCATTCCTTCTCCTCCACCTCTCCTTTATGCACGGTGGTCCCCTTTTTTTTGCTGCTGCACGTCTTGAGCAGTACACTATTGGTGTGTCTTGAAAGAGTTCTATCCTGGCATTCCTTTCCAAATACGTTTTCTTATTACATATCCTTGACTCTACTCCCTTTTTGTAGTGTGCCACAGGTAAAACGTGTTATTTGCTTTAAATAAGAGAGTAAATTGTCCCCGAATTTTTGTTTGTATTAATATAGATTTCCATCCAAAAGCATGCCTTCTTTGGGTCTCATTTACCTGATAGGGTTAATGAAATATGAAATTATGTCACTTCTGTCGTTTACATTTAGGATTAGGACTGAGGGCTAGTACTCAGGGTTGGGCGTTTTTGGCTCGAGATCAGGATTTCGAGGTAAGGTTTCGAGTTTGGAGTTATTAGTTCAAACTAAGGCTGTTTTACTATCACATCCATGCTGGGACAGTAGTGTCAGACTTTAAATAAAGGCCGACGGCAAACAAGGTAAATTGTGCATCGGCCTTATTGACTTTTTTATTTTACTAGGCAAGGCCTACTGAGCTATATAGCTCTTTGACTGGTAGGAACCTCCTGGTTACACCAGCCCACAGGGGATTATTGTGTCCGTCCGTCCGTCGTGCATCCAAAAATGGGAGGGGTGGGGCTGGGTGGAGAGGTGAGGGTGGGGAGGGGCTGGGTGGGGCTGGGTGGGTGGGGAGGGTGGGGCTGGGTGGGAGGGGTGGGGCTGGGTGGGGAGGGGCTGGTCACCCAGTGGTGCCCTTATAAAACTCAACGTTTAACCTACTCACACCAGCTTGTGCCCACCCTCACAGTCGGGCATATTTGCGGAATACACCACGCCGCCATTGACCCTGGCCATTGACCGAGCAACCCAACGTTACTACCAGCTCCCTCCACAGGAATGCGTTTCAGAAGTGAACTGGCCACAAATGAAAGCTCAAAGTGGCTTATAATGTGGACATTTATAGCAGCCAAATACTCTGAACGCATTATTCTGAATGTGGAGGGAAAAACCTGAGTACCCGGAGGGAAATCCACACGACCACGGGATGAACATGCAAACTCCAAATGTACAGGCGTCAGTGTCGAGATCGAACCCACAACCTCCTTCATACCAGGTGAGGGAGTTAGCATCACTCCACCACAGCGCCAATGTCGATTTACAGGCAGCCCTTTCAACATATCAAGGTCAAGCACATAATTAATGAGACATGTTAAGACTTATTTAATGGATGCTTTCAATGTTAGTGAATGGCTTATACACATCATGCTTGATCTGAATTCAAATGATCGTATTTAACCCTGGAGATCTTTGGCCAGTTTCATGTATTGCCCACAAATCTCATCGCTAATGTATTGAAAAAAATCACACCAATGTTGACATTGCAAACAATTAAGAAACTCATTAAGATGTGTCATCCGATTCGTCAAAATGTGAATGCAAAATGTGCACCTTATGTTTCTCATTCCAGGCTAGAGTTGCAAAAACGATAAGAGTAAATTGTGTCTATGCACTACTCACACATATCACAGCACTTCCAGTAAACTTTCTAAGTCAGCAGTTTGAAACTTTAATCCTTAAAGCCTTGGTCATTACACCAATACACTGCCTCCGATATCAGAGTGCGTGTGCGTAAATGCTTCTGATGGCTGCCAGGCCATGTGTTGTTGCTGGTGTATGTGTGTGTATTTTGCTGTTGCTGAAAACTTAAATACTGAGTTTCGTTGTTGCTTATGGACAACAGACTGTTTAGTTATTGGCTGACATGCTGGATGACATGCTGTGTGTGATTTGTTGTTGCTAATGGCTGACACGCTGTGTTAAGTTGTTGGCAAAGAATGTGTTTAGTTTTTGATAATGGTCAGCAGCCAGTTGCTTGAAGACTTGAGAGGCTGTGTGTTTAGTTGCTGCTGATGGCTGACACACTAAATGTTTAGTTGTTGCCTATGGCTGGCAGGCTGTAGCTGCGTGGTGGGGCCGTGACCCGACGTGGACGGACGACGCTCCCGGCTAGCGGTGGGCAGATGTAGTGCTGTGGTAGGTCTAGCAGCATGCTGCGCCGCCTGGCTTCTGTGTCTCCTGCTGGAAGGGAAACGTTGAGACATGCTGATCATCTCATCTCACGCACATACCAGATGGGGCCCCTCTCCTACAAAAATGAGTGTTGAATTCTTTAACTTAAAAAAAAAAATTTGCAGGTGGCCTGGTAGCTCAGCATGCTAATATCATTTCAAGAGCACTGAGCTGGAACCGCTGAATCTGGATTTCAGCCACCGATGAATAAACTGGCTTTTCAAGTGTCGCCAAGAGATGGTCTCAGCCCAGTCACAAAAAAAACTCTGCAAAGACTCATCAGATTAAATTAGTTTTTTCACTTGATTTGGCTTATTTCCACTTAAACACTAACATTTTCAGTTCGATATGCAACAGTCTTTGCAAGGTGTATCAAAAGTGTGCCACTTCTAAAGCTGTTCTGAATGCCATCCTCTTGATACAAGTTGGCACAATGCTAGCTGCAAGAGTAATGTGGAATTTTCTTCATATTATGATACCGAGAATATAACTGCAATGTAATTGTTATAAAAAATAAAGAAAACCCGTTTTCAATTTGAGAGCCTATTTTATACTCAGCGATCCTCCATGCCAGCGAGTTGCAGAGCATGGGTGGTGTTGCATTGTTAACTGACTATGCTTGTAGCATTGGGACACAAGATGTCTGAGCATTAATTATTCAGACAGCTGATGGACTCAATAAACGTTTTTCTTGTCACTTAGGGGCCATCCATTTAGTACGTACTCAACAATCTGTCAGAACTTGACCCCCCCCCCCCCCTCTGTACGTACGCGTACTTTTTACACCCCTCCCACACCTGCGTATGTACGCTTGACGCACCCCCCCCCCCCTCCGAATCCTATAGAATGGCCGATATTTAATCCATGCAGAAACGATCAAGGATTAATAATATTAATGTGTTTAAGCAAAGAGATAGTCCACCGCCGGACTATCTAACTCATGTGAAGGCCAATGTAGATAAATTATCGAGGCTTCACCCCTTCCCCCCTCTGTTTCCTATGCATACATTGTCAGTAGACCCCCCATACGCAAGCGTACGCATTTTGGTTAACCCCCCCCCCCCCCCATGCGTATGTACCAAATTGATGGCCCCTTATTAAACAGATGCCTTCACTTTTTTTTATTTGACTGAGTAACAACCCTTCTCAAACGACAAAGATACCCTGCAGTTGATCATGACCCAGATTGAGAAATGCTGGACTATAATATGCATAACCATTACCTTGAACAATAACGAACTCAGAATATGGCATATTGGTCTCTTTTGAAATCCAGTATATATTTCAGGGAAATACTGTACAGGGAAAGGGGAGTCTGGACCGCCCTACTCAACAGCCTACTGCCGCGACCCTCACCTGGACAAGCGGACTGAGAAACGAACACACTATATATTTCTAGGGTTTTAATGGTAATTGGTATTACTATTTTGCCAAGACAGGTGTACTGCAGCAGTCTTGCACTTTTCCCTCTATGGTCTCCACATGCCAGTGCAATCTGGTTTCTGCCAAGGCAAATCTACTAAGACCACTCTTCCATGTGTGGGTAGTGACATTCTTATCTCTTCAGAATGTGGGCCGTTCTAACTCATAGTTCTCATAGACGTTTTCAATGCTTTTGAAACCATAGACTACTCCATTCTCCTGAAGTGTCTCCATAATTATGAAGGCATCTTCGGCAAAGTTCTCTCGTGATCCCACTCTTATCTCTGATACAGCTCCTCCTATGTTTGCATACAATGACCAGTCTTCCTCTCAGAAATTCCTGAGCTATGGTGTACCACACAGCTGATAGTATCCTCAGCCACCAGCTGTTATAAATATATTTCCTCCCTCTTGGCACAATCATCTCCAGTTGTAATTTCGAGCATCATTAATTTGTATAATGATGTAGCCCAGCTCAACATCACCATTATCACTGTGAATCCAACCTCACTGTCGACTTCCACAGTCTCATCTGAGATTGATTTTAACTTTTACAACTAAATTGCCAAAACAGAAGTACAGTAAACCCTTAATATTCACGGGGGTACGGTCCTGGAGAACAGCGCAAAAATCTATTCCGCGAATATGAATACTTAAAACTTATGATAAATATAGTGTTGGGAGGCATAAGCATATTAGTTTCACGCTCCTCCGATTAACACAGTTGGCTACGTATGGTGCGAAAAAAGTTCAACATATATACATACAAATTCATAAAATGAAGGTATATATTAACAAATACTGTAAATATATTGTATTGTGTTAACTTACCTTTAATAAGGAACATAAACATTTAAAAGTGCAAATAGCAATGAACACATGAATATTATACGATATTACTTAAACTTACCTTTAAAGATGTCCCTTCCTCTTCGCTCAGGGGCCATGGTTATCAATAACGCAGTACATCATTCCAAAAAATGATAAAGCAAAGCACTTCGCTTGTAAACAGTGCGGCAGACGTGGGCACTTTCTGTGGGCACTTTCCATGGACAACGCAGCTCCCATGCCTCACTTCAGTCCAGTACTTCTAGTCGGGTAGTAGCGTGCTACAGCCGCCAATATTTAAAAAACTGCGCGAATTTCAAATAGCGCTACAACAAATACGCAAACCCTATATTATGAAACCCGCGAATATTAAGGGTTTGCTATACTCCTAAACTATCTCCCGAGCAATAAAGCTTTGCTGATATGCAATGCACAGCTTCACCTGTTTGCACAACCAGATCTTCACTGGTTTCTCCAAATGTCGACATTTGTTCATGAGCTTTCCTCTTCGCCTCCCGCGAAGCCTTCCAATTGAGGAGGAATTGGCGAGCACTCTCTTTGATCTCCTTTCCATCCAGGATGTCTGGGAAACACATCATCAACACAAACGGTGCCGCATCATGGTTTTCAGGAGACCATGTTGCAAATGTCCATAGAGGTGAGGCAAGGGAAATCTGTGCGGCCACCAATACATGCAAATGCATCTTATGTTTAAAATGTTAAAACGACAGTTCAGTGCATGTGTAGAGGTGTTACGGAAGGGCGAACAAACACACCAGGGGTGGTTATGGCCGCACGCCGAAGGATGCTTACATCCACGTCCGCACCGTTTAGTCTGGGGTGCTAAAACGGCGCTGGGATCCCCCACGGCCCCACCCCTCGGTGGGGGAGTTACTATATAAGGCTCGGGGTTCAGTGTTTAGCTTAAACCAGCGAAGAAAGAAGACCGGCTAGATAGGCCCTGGGACTCCCCTGGATCACCGACCAGGGAAAGCCAGTGGCGTGGCCCCGAGAGCCCAGAACCGATGTTCTTATAAGAGCCGGTCTGGGGACTCAGGGTGCCGTAATCCCAGCTTGACCAGAGCTGGGTCAGCTAGCCTCCCCTAGCTCTGTAGTGGAGGACCTGGGAGTAGGCTAGCCGGGACAGAGATTGTGGGATCTCCCTGTTAGGCGGGTGAAGGGGCCGATACCCCTTCGAGTGTCGTATACCTTGGCCTGTATATAGTGGAACGTTTAATAAATAAGTGTGCCTCCATCTACATCGTCCAAGTCTCCTTAAACCCACTACACATGAATCATCAATGGGATTTATCGTGTATACAAACACTTCCAACATATCATTGTGGACAAATAAAACATGTAAGGACTGCATTGGCAGTGGTGTACACGTACAAATATCACCACTTTCATGATTAACATCATCTTACAATACACATTTTTCAATTACAATGTGGTGAGTTTAAAAAAAATTCTAATCATGGACAAACATTCATAAAATTGCTACGGCTCAGTGTTTAAAAAAAAAAATCTGCTTCGTATCATTTCATTATTTCTATATGTTGAGGATGGTGTGTTGATATGAAAGCTTCCCCTTTCCAAGTAATTGCAGCTCACCCAGGGAAGCACTCATCATTATGACACGATCCCTGTACTTGGGCTTCTGGCAGAAGGGGTTCCCCGATAACTCCAGCCTCCAAAGCTTGGGCCAGCAAGTCAGTACGTCTGCCAGATCCTGCCACAGATTCACAGAAAATACTCACTTTGAATTACGCACATTTCAAGATAAAAAATAAAATTATGAGATTCCGTTGCCAGTGGAACACAAGTAAAATAAAACAAATTGAACACTTTTCTCATTAAAACGGCCTTATAACTGAATTTTTTTAATCTAATATTTAAAGCATTGGCCATCAACTATGAGGAAAGGGCATTGCCTGGAACGTTCGCCTATTATGCATTAAAAACAATCTGTGATAAGACAATGTTAATCATGAATATGATGAATGGCTCTACTTTTTAATATGTAAAACTAATGTGACTAAATCACGAATGTAAAGTAGTATTGAAACTTTATAACAAATGAATAAAAGTATCTCAACTCAAAGATTTTGGTCAAAATGGTTGCATTAAATGAGTTGATATTTTTGCTGTGAAAGGCTAGTGATTAACAACTGCAATAATTTAGTGAAAGAACATGCACTAAATAACATTAGTTGATCACTCCAATGGATCATAGGGGAAATATCTGTGCAGCAGTAAAGCAGTATTTAATTTAGTCTTCTCTGCACACTCTGGTTGCCTCTCACATGTAAACAAATACTCAGAAACCAATTGGCCACTAAACATGAAAATAAGCCCTGAAGCGTCAGCGAGGTTTCTTGGGTAATACGTGAACGATCACGACGATAGATCTCCGATGTCTTTTCGGGTTGTACCTCATGCTGTTTGACATTATGTCCAATATTTCACTCCACGTGCATGACGATTCTTCAGGAACTGAATTTAAGCTCCCACAACGTACATTCCGAAAACATATCAGAAGCTATACAACACAAACACAAAAATAAACGCAGCAGTATCATAACTACATTACACATTGAGCTGCAGGGGCATTACTGGAGCTTGGCTCCATGCCTCAGTCATGGTCATTTATGTCTGACAAATGCTCTGTGTGTTATCATTTTTATTATGATTTACCTGCAGGTCAGTGAGCTGGTTTTCACAGGCCATGAACTGCATCATGTGACTCAAGCAGGTCAGCTCCTGCAGCTCCTCCAGGCCATTGCCGCTCACGTTGAGGACACACAGGCTGCCCTGTAATGTGGGGCAAGGGAACCGAGATAGTGGCAATTATGGCAATTGTGACAAAAGCCAGAATAGGCTTCGAGTGTGACAGGGGTACCTGCAACAATTACCAGCACGTTGACCATTGCCCACAGAAACTCCCACTTATTTTTTTGTATTTGATACTATATATTTATTTCAACAATCATGCTAAACATATATAAAACAGATCTTGTCAAGGTGTACATTCTACGTTTGCTATCTTGTCCCATTGTCTGTTTCAGACAAGTCAGATTTCTCCTTTTCCATAATTACAGATATGGCATGGGACTGGGTGTGAAGTGAGGGAGAGAGGGGGTGTAAGTAGGTGGTCAATTGTCTCTTCTTTTAATTGCACTCTCCCACTCTCACAGCCCTATGTCAATCCACTGCTGGATGGTAGCCTCCCCCACACTGTATCGATCATGAGGGTTGTTTAACCATACTTTACCATGCTGATCAGCCCAGGTTTGACTCACTTTCAACTGATGTTAGCCGTGGCCAGAACTTGAACTCAGGTTCATGGTTTCATAGCCATGAATCAACCATTATACCACGCTGCTCCCCCTACTCTATCACGTTCCACACATCACAACATGGGCTGATGGAACATTATGCTATTCACAAAAGAGCCAAACTGCTTTCAACAAAATGTGTGCAAATCAAGACAAAATATCGGATATAAAATACGTTCTACCTGCATAAGATTGCTGAAGCAGCGTCTATTTAATTCCCAAAAATATTTTCCCATAACTTTTTTCTAGGGATGGCGTGAAGCAAAAAATTGGCAATGATGGAAATACGTCAGCAGTGGCAGACATAGTGATTCGGTGCTTCCGTTTGAGAGCTACGTATTCTGCTTCGAATATTCCGGTCTCAGGTGATGCATTCAGGTGAATGTGACAGCAGTGCTTTTTCCACCTGACACACAGCTTTCCATAAAAAAAAGACTCGTCAGGTGGGTGCCCAGCACTCTAGCGCATTATCACATGTTGCCTTCACGTTCCAGCCATCAATTTATCTAACTGCATGTATCACCAGAGACTGCAAAACCTTAGACAACATTTTAGCCTGCTAAAATCTGGCACTATGAGCTGCCGTCAATGATTCTTCATTTCTACTACCACTGGGAACCGGGCTCTACCGGTCCAGGAATGGCCCAGGAATGGCCGAATCCCCACGCGCTCATTGAGTTATGAGTCTCCAAGGGCTCAGCCTGTCCCGCTACGTTATCCCACCTCCCCCTTACCCACCATGGCCCATACAGGTGGAACGACTTGTCCCCTTGCCAATTTGCAGAATTGTGGTTCAAAGTCACGATGTGATTAAAATATTTTAAAAAATCACCTTGTTTTTACCATCTTGCATTGTTTTTCTGTCTTGTATGTAGTTTTGTTTACTTTGTTAGCCTAATCGTAGAATCATATAATTTGCTTATTTCCATAATATATAAAATAATACATTTGTTTATCAATCTTTATTGATAAAAAAATGCATCGTCACAGTTATTGGCGGAGGGATGGAGACCGGCATGTGCTCGTCACAAATGCATGTTTTTTAATTAAGTTTAACGTGGGCACAGCTGAAGTTGGATTACTATACTACATTTTGCATCACATACTTTGAACACGAACATTGGTGTTAAGTTGATGTGTCATCATGATGCGCATGTTTATTTCCATGTCGACTCCGTGACAGCACGACTGGCTCTTCAGCCGGCCTGGGCAAATGCGTGCGATTCGGATTGAGCAGGGAGCTTGGTGGCTCAGTTCCGGAGTTCCAGCTGCCAGGGCATGATCGTGTGGGTGCATAGGCCCTTGAGCCCAACCCTGCGCCCAACTGCACGATAGGGGCCCTTGAAGCTTTGGTAGAGCACAAACGCTGGGTGGCACTGTGGGCTTGACAATGCGACACTCACAGCCAAGGTCGACAGGCAGCGAGGATCAAACAGAAGCTTCTCCCCAGGTGGCAGGTGCTGGTTCTCCACATGTAGCTCTGTGAGCTCGCTCAACATCTCCACACCCTCCACCACGGAGATGGCATTGCCTCCAAGGTACCTGTGGTCCATGCCAGGATCAAACTGAAAGTGGCTCCGTGGCAGCGTGGACACAGCATTACGGATATAATTTTAATTTATCAAGCATTAAAATGTTACTGGATTAGAGTTTTATTTTATACCCTCCCATGTGCAACTCTTCTCCGAGTACTCTGGTTTCGTGTCCAATTTAAAAATGCTCAACATACAATTCATCAAACATTTCAAACAAGATCCTCATGAGTCTTCGTGTGCTTCTGAGAAAGTTAATGACGACTTTTATAGTAAATGGATAACTGGTCCAGTGTTGTGACCTATAGAAGTATAGCTTGGAAAGGTTGTTTTTAATGGCTTCTTTAATTCCAAAAAGATTTGTGTTGTGGCGATGACCAGGTCACCTGAAATGCAGCCAATCTTGTCAGTTCTTAGGAACCAAGCAAAGTTAGGCCTGGATAATGCTTGGATCGGAAACAGCCATGAAGAAAAGGTTATTATTATAGGCTGCAGGTTTACTAGCAGAGAACAGTAAAGATAAATTAATTGTTCTACTATACTTATGTGCTCCCACATCTACGACGTCGGGAAGCCCTCATCAGGTAGTGGATAGATAAAAGGGCTGTTTGTGCCTGGACATAATTAATACGATTAGAACATAACTAACTGTGCCTACACACTCTGTGAACAGTGTGATGCAGAGGTGTAAGAAGTTTATCGTCAGACGGCATACAGTTTGGAGAGGTGTCGCAGGCCGGTAAGGCCTTCCATGCGCTCCAGAGCATTGTTTTGCAGGTACAGGTGCGTCAGGTGACTTGCAAAGGCCAGGTTGGGCATGCGGCTCAGCCGGTTGTCATAGAGGTAGAGAACAGCAAGGTTGCGGCACGCCGACAAGTCCTCCTGGAGAACGGACGTCACATGCTTCAGCCAGCAGCGCTAACATAGGGTTAGATGGTGGTGATGTTGTTGGGATGGCAGTGATGTCGATGTGCCAATTGTGGTAGTTGGACTATGGTGATGTCTGTGGTAATATTGCTGGAGTTGGTAGTGATGGTGAGAGACACAGTTAAGTGATACTGTTAACGATATCCTTGGTAATATTGCTGATGTTGGTGGCAGTTTTATTTATGTTGGTAGTGATGTCGGTGGTTGTAGTTATATTACTGATGCTTACAGTAATTATGGTCGTCTTGTCGGTGGTAATGTTGGGATTGCTGTTACTGGTGAGTAAAGCTTACAATTGTACAAGTTTATTTTTGTTAAACCACGTGACAACTCAAGAGACCAGAATAGTCTTATTTACAAGTGTGACCCTGGGGCATTCATGTGCCAGTAGGGGGCGATTATTGCTTTGTAAATTCCAATTTAATAATTTGCAGGTAATGTTTTCAAATGTGGTAAATTTGTCTCTGATGCAGTCCATCGTGTGTGTACCAGGTCACGTGTTGTTCCCAGTGTCCAGTAAGGAGGCAGTGAGGTTCAGTCACCCAGGATTTTTATTTAATTATTTTTCCCATTCTATACATTTACTGTACAAGTTATATTTAACACTGTAGAAAATGTAGGGTAACATAAAACAAACGGAGGGGGTGTCAAATTACAAACCCGGAACAAAACTCAAGTTTTCCCATTTGCCTTTGAGTTTGCGGATCGTGGATTTCCCAATTGCGGCTATTTTCAAGAACGTAACCCCCGCGATGGGCAAGGGTTTGTTGCATTATGATTATTACACCCACAGTAATAATCAGGGCGGCCACTGGATTCGAACAGGGACAACAGATAGAGTGATAATGACTATGTGATAGTGATTATGATTGTATTCACGTTGATGTCGGTCGTTACGTTTCTGGTTTTGGCAGTCATACTTAGTTGCAACTGCGAACACGTTGGTGGTGATGTCTGTGGTGATGTTATTGATATTGGCGGAATTTTTAGTACTTGTAATATTTTTTCTGAGACCAGCACAGTGATGATGGTGCCGTGTACTGTGGTGGCAATACTGCTGACATAGCACCACATGCTCAATGTCCTTCTCTCCCAGGTGCAGGTGCGTCAGTCTGCCCAGGTAGAGTCCCAGGGGCTCTCCCCGCCTCCTGCGCACGTGTTGCTCGCTCCGGCCGATCAGCTCAGCTGTCAACCGCACCATGGTCCTGGAACCTACTCACTTTCAAAGGGAGAAGTGTGATCGAACAAGTGTCACCAGCAACCGTGACGACCACTCTCACTGAGCAAGCACGCAGATGTTAAAGGGCTGAGTGCCGGGGGATCATGTAGGTGCCCACTGGAGAGGTGCAACCTCAAGAACTGGTCAACCAAAACAACTATTAACGGTCTAGGGTTCAGACTCTAATTAGAGTTGGTGAAAGGAGAAGAGTTAAGTTTAGGGATAAATTGTAAATACGGTTTAATTTGGGATAGAGCTGAGTTTACGGATAAGCATTGCAATTAGAATTAGATGTTGTGCATAGGGATGGTTAGGGTTTATGGTGTTATAATTATCATATACTATACAGTACAATCATTGAACGATGTTATATTGAGAGGTACGGCACTGTTAAGTGGTAATGGTCGACTTTAATGAGATTCAGGGATACATTTAGACAGTGTTAAAGTAATGGTAAGGATGAGCGTAAATTATAAGAATGTAATTACGTTTAACTTCGAGACGGGTGTATTGTGTTAGGCAAATATGAATGGGAGTTGTAGACGAGGATTTATACAAGGATAAGACGGGGTTAAGGTCAGGGTTTGAGACAAGATTGGACAAGGTTATTGAAAAGTTTATAAATAAGGAGAGGAGCTGGGTTAGACGCAGGATTAGTAACAGGGCTAGGGTTATGGCGTTGGTAACAGTTTTAGACGGGTTTAGAGACAAGGTTAGGGAGAAGTCAGGGTGATGGAGAGTTAAGGTTGTCCGGTTAGATGTACAGAGGGTTAGGGTTTGCGAAAGTGGAGTTATGGAGCTTTGGATCAGAGTAAAAGTTATGGAGCTTTGGGTCACAGTCAAAGTTATGGAGCTTTGGGTCACAGTCAAAGTTATGGAGCTTTGGGTCATAGTCAAGGCTATGGAGCTTTGGGTCAGAGTCAAGGTTATGGAGTTTTGGGTCAGAGTCAAGGTTATGGAGCTTTGGGTCAGAGTCAAGGTTATGGAGCTTTGGGTCAGAGTCAAGGCTATGGAGTTTTGGGCCAAAGTCAAGGTTATAGAGTTTTGGGTCAAAGTCAAGGTTATAGAGTTTTGGGTCAAAGTCAAGGTTATGGAGCTTTGGGTCAAAGTCAAAGTTATGGAGCTTTGTGTCAGAGTCAAAGTTATGGAGTTTGCGTTAAGATAGGGTTTGAGTAATGGAATTAGAAAATCTTGATTTGAAGCTTTCGCGACTGCAAGTAATTCATACTCTCTGGTTCTTTCGGTAAAGCCACGTCGGTAGAAAAATAAAATAAAACAAAAAAAACAATCTCTGCACGACGTTTCGATCACAGCAAAAGCGGTCGTCCTCAGGCGGAAACAAATCGAATCCAGCACTTTAACAAAATAACCAAAGGGATGAGAAAATGTTTAGATACCGGTCTAAGGCTGTTGGTCAGTTTTATAAATAGGTTCAGGGATAGAGATAGAGTCAGAGAGTTACGAAGTAAGGGTTAGAGACGGGGTGGTGAGAGGGTTTTGTAAGAACTCAGGGGCGGATTTCGTGGATGCGACAAAGTCCACACAAAAAACAAAACCCCGAACCTTACACAGAGTCCACGGCTAACCCAGGTCGCACTTGCAAGAGAGTCTACCCCTCCTCGTATCTCGTCTTGATCCCCAAAACATCAACTTGAGCCCCCATGCCTCCTCTGATGAATCCCCATGCCTCTGAGGGCCCAGTGAAGAACTCCACGAAAACGCTGCCAGATCACTCGCAAGTCCAGCCCCAATCGCCTCGCACAAGCCGCTGGAACAGCCCCACGTAGCAGCAACAACAACAACAATCCAGTGTAAACAAGCAAGTAGTTTATCGCGATATAATTTAAATTCGGGTTGTTATACGAAGTTGTGAAGCCGCCGCCGCCGTCTCCGCGACTTTGAACCGGCGAAGACGCGGCCACTGCGCCGCCTTCTCAAGCGGCCGCACCAATCCGCGCGGCGCAAATAGCTCCAACCTTTGAAGCGTCTTGCGAGAAGAACAACAAAAACCCCGCCCGCTTTATTCGTAAGAATTATATTCCTTTTTAATACAAAAAAAACTATTTGGCTCTCGTCTATTTGGTAGTCATTCGGATTTTTTTTTTAACAATAACGAAATGAGTGAACCGGCCAGCGGAATGATACACTCCGGCAGGGGGGCGGGGCATCACCATAGCAACCGACGCGCAGCGACTCCGTGTAACAGCAACAAAACGAGACTTTTAAATCGCGTTATTTTAGCATTAACAGTTTTAAAAACAGCGTAACAACAAGTAAACCTTCGATTTGAAGCTTTCGTGACTGTAGGGATTCATTTTCTTGGTTCTTTTGGTAAAGTCATGTAGAAGGGAAAAAATAAAATAATAAAAATATAAAACAATTCTCACGACATTCTTGGTTCTTTCGGTAAAGTCACGTAGAAGGGAAAAAATAAAATAATAAAAATATAAAACAATTCTCACGACATTCTTGGTTCTTTCGGTAAAGTCACGTAGAAGGGAAAAAATAAAATAATAAAAATAAAACAATTCTCACAACATATTCTTGGTTCTTTCGGTAAAGTCACGTAGAAAGGAAATGATAAAATACTAAAAATAAAACATAATAAAATAAAATTCTCACGACGTTTCGATTGCAACACAAGCAATCATCATCAGGTGTAAAAACCATAGCAATATTTGTTTTTTTAAGTGGCAGATTTTAAATAAAAAAACCTGATGATGATTGCTTGTGTTGCAATCGAAACGTCGTGAGAATTTTTTTCTTATTTCTCTTCTACGTGACTTTACCGCAAGAATCAAGAATATGTCGTGAGAATTGTTTTATTTTTATTATTTTATTTTTTCCCTTCTACGTGACTTTACCGAAAGAACCAAGAATATGTCGTGAGAATTGTTTTATTTTTATTATTTTATTTTTTCCCTTCTACGTGACTTTACCGAAAGAACCAAGAATATGTCGTGAGAATTGTTTTATTTTTATTATTTTATTTTTTCCCTTCTACGTGACTTTACCGAAACAACCAAGAATATAATCACCGTGACGATGGCGGTGCCAATAAGTCACCGGCCTAAATATTCGCGGCGACTGAGACGGCCGGTTGACCCCGAGAGGTCAGAGGGCCGATGTGGCAACTTTGATGGGAGGAAGCCGGGTCCCAAGTGTCCTGAGGTTAAATCCACAGCTGTCAACCCCCTATCATCAGTGCCTACCTTATTACAAACTAATTCAGACCTTTGAGATGTATAAGGCAAGGTCGTAATTCTAATATATATTTGGGGGAACACATTCCCCCTAATATTGCTATAAAAAAGAATTGCTATGCTATGTAAATAAAAACAATGATGAAATGATGCACTCCCAGAAGGCCCGTGTGGCTGATGGAATGTGTGAAAAAAGGGTTTATATTTGTATGTGGGGGGAAGAGTATTATTTACATCATGGTGTGGACCAATCAATTTCAAGGACAATGCATACATTATATATTCTTGGTTCTTTCGGTAAAGTCACGTTGAAGGGAAATAATAAAATAATAAAGATATTTTTCTTATTTGATTATAATAAAAATAAAAAAATATATTTTGTATTACTTTATTATAATAAAAATAGAAAAATATTTTATTTTATTATTTCACTTCTACGTGACTTTACCGAAAGAACCAAGAATATGAATCCCTGCAGTCAGGAAATCTTTAAATAAAAATGCATACATTATCAGAGTGTGTTTTTGTTTTCATTCTGACTGCAGGTATTGTGGCTAATGCAAACATAATTCCTTGTTAAAAAAGGTTTCAGTTTTGGTGCCAGAAAAAAGGGTAAAACCCCTATTATTAAGGGTATGATTATTAGAGGCAATTTTTTCTGCTTCATCGTTCACCACCACAAGAGCGCCGAGTGCTGACTGCTGCCACCAGGGGGCACCACAGGGCAATGTGTCTTGGGCCATAACAATTGGGTCGTCTTTTGTTTTGACTTAAAACTTTCGTGACTGCAGGAATTCATATTCTATGATTATTTTGGTAAAGTCACGTAGATAGAAAAAATAATAACGATAAAATAATAAAAATAAAGCGAATAAAGAATAATACAAATATCACGACGTTTCTATCGCAACACAAGCGGTCGTCATCAGGAACGACCGCTTGTGTAGCGATCGAAACGTCGTGATATATTTTTTATTGTTTTATCCACTTTTCATTTTTCTTATTTTATTGTTATTATTTTTTCTATCTACGTCACGTTACCGAAAGAACCATAGAATATAAAAATTGGGTAGTCATTCGTTACTGTATTTAAAACGAGGTTAGACTAAAAGTCTCGTTTTCAAACAGATACCTCGGTAAATACGGAATACAGGTTTAAAGCAACGTAAATATATATACATTTCAGGTTAGGTTGCATATTAGAGTGAGGATTAACTTCGGCAACGCGGAGGAAATTGTTTTCAAATGTAAAGCGAATGGAATGTTTCCATGTGTACGGAGTATTCTGGTGGAAGAAATAATTGCAGAACGAAGCATTTATTTTTTGGAACGAGACAAGAATCGTGTAGGATATCTAAGGGTATGATTATAGGGTTAGTAAACTCGCTACAGTCGGGAATGATTTATTTGTAGATGACTTAAAGGCAAATTTATATCCCAAAGTACTGTAGATCAGGGGTCGGGAACCTTTTTGACTGGGAGAGCCATAAAAGCCAAATATTTCTAAATATATTTCATTGAGAGCCATATAGTATTTCTAACGTATAATAAATTAAATGTCTTACTTTTAATGCGACTTCTGGTGCTGCATGATTTTGCTGATGGTCTTGTAGTCTGGTTCATATGTGGTGAGATTGAACTTCATGCAGGCTTGACCCGTGAAATTTATCTTCAAAACTAATTTGTTTACTTTAAAATGACACAGTATTATTAAGCAATATCACGAGTATTTTAAAATCAGTTCCAAACTGATTTTTTTATTTTTTCAACTCAAAATTGTCTGGGAGCCATATGCCGTCACTAGAAGAGCCATATATGGCTCGCGAGCCATAGGTTCCCGACCGCTGCTGTAGATGTTTCTCTTATACTGGTAGGAACCTCCTGGTTACACTAGCCCACATGGGATTATTGTGTCCGTCCGTCCGTCGTGCATCCAAAAATGGGAGGGGTGGGGCTGGGTGGAGAGGGGAGGGTGGGGAGGGGCTGGGTGGGGAGGGTGGGGCTGGGTGGGGCTGGGTGGAAAGGGGAGGGTGGGGAGGGGCTGGGTGGGGAGGGTGGGGCTGGGTGGGGCTGGGTGGAGAGGGGAGGGTGGGGAGAAGTTGGGTGGGGCTGGGAGGGGCTGGGTGGGGCTGGGTGGGGCTGGGTGGAGAGGGGAGGGTGGGGAGAAGCTGGGTGGGGAGGGTGGGGTTGAGTGGGGCTGGGTGGAGAGGGGAGGGTGGGAAGGGGCTGGGTGGGGAGGGTGGGGAGGGGGAGGGTGGGGCTGGGTGGGGGGTGGGAGGGGTGGGGCTGGGTGGGGTGGGGCTGGGTGGGGAGGGGCTGGTCACCCCGTGGTGCCCTTACGTTTAACCTACTCACGCCGGCTTGTGCCCGCCCTCACAGTCGGGCATACTTGCGGAATACACCACGCCGCCGTTGACCCTGGCCATTGACCGAGCAACCCAACGTTCCTATCAGCTCCCTCCGCAGGAATGTGTTCGATAGCAGGAGGCAATCAGTCATTATGGAGATCACAGTGATAGTTCTGAGTACGAATAAATGGTAAATCCGAATTGAAAACCGAATTCAATCTGTTTCTTGCTGTAATTTGGCCTGATTGTACATGTTCATCATCATCATCATACACCAAGTGCTTGCACACGAGATCATTTCGTCGCTCCATCTCCGGAGTGGACGTCTGCTGGGAGGCATGACCCTGCCTCTGGCTGCCAATCCAATATTAGTCTCGACCACCAAACCACATGTCGTAACCGTAAATGTGAAGTCTCTGACATGAGTTTTGTTCTCTCAATCTACGTATTCTCTCATTGTAATTCCAAGAATAAGCTGCTCTATGCTTGTGTGCGAATTTTTCACATGTTGTTCAATTGTCTGAACCGGTCCTGGGCCTCCCCTAGGTCGACTCAGCCTCAAATTTGTACCTGGTGCGATGTGTAAACATCGCCACTGGGGAGACAAAGGCGGCCGGGCGCGGTGTTGCCCACCCACCCCCACGTGTGCCGTGCCGGCCTTCACAGCACTTGCCCCCACAGTCTGTAAAGGCTACACGGGGGACCTTTGCCTTGAACACGTCACTCCCGTGACGTCACGCCCTTCGTTCACAAAGTAAAGTGACGTCACGCCCTTCGTTCACAAAGTAAAGTGACGTCACGCCCTTCGTTCCCAAAGTAAAGTGCCGTCACGTCCTTTGTTCACAGAGTAAAGTGACGTCACGCCCTTCGTTCCCAAAGTAAAGTGACGTCACGCCCTTCGTTCCCAGAGTAAAGTGACGTCACGCCCTTCGTTCACAAAGTAAAGTGACGTCACGCCCTTCGTTCACAGAGTAAAGTGACGTCACGCCCTTCGTTCACAAAGTAAAGTGACGTCACGCCCTTCGTTCACAAAGTAAAGTGACGTCACGCCCTTCGTTCCCAAAGTAAAGTGACGTCACGCCCTTCGTTCCCAAAGTAAAGTGACGTCACGCCCTTCGTTCCCAAAGTAAAGTTACGTCACGCCCTTCATTCACAAAGCAAAGTGACGTCACGCCCTTCGTTCACAGAGTAAAGTGACGTCACGCCCTTCGTTCACAAAGTAAAGGGACGTCACGCCCTTCGTTCACAAAGTAAAGTGACGTCACGCCCTTCGTTCACAAAGTAAAGTGACGTCACGCCCTTCGTTCCCAAAGTAAAGTGACGTCACGTCCTTTGTTCACAGAGTAAAGTGACGTCACGCCCTTCGTTCACAAAGTAAAGTGACGTCACGCCCTTCGTTCCCAAAGTAAAGTGACGTCACGCCCTTCGTTCACAGAGTAAAGTGACGTCACGCCCTTCGTTCACAAAGTAAAGTGACGTCACGCCCTTCGTTCACAAAGTAAAGTGACGTCACGCCCTTCGTTCTCAAAGTAAAGTGACGTCACGTCCTTCGTTCCCAAAGTAAAGTGACGTCACGCCCTTCGTTCCCAAAGTAAAGTGACGTCACGCCCTTCGTTCCCAAAGTAAAGTTACGTCACGCCCTTCATTCACAAAGTAAAGTGACGTCACGCCCTTCGTTCACAAAGTAAAGTGACGTCACGCCCTTCGTTCTCAAAGTAAAGTGACGTCACGCCCTTCGTTCCCAAAGTAAAGTGACGTCACGCCCTTTGTTCCCAAAGTAAAGTGACGTCACGCCCTTCGTTCTCAAAGTAAAGTGACGTCACGCCCTTCGTTCCTAAAGTAAAGTGACGTCACGCCCTTCGTTCCCAAAGTAAAGTGACGTCACGCCCTTCGTTCCCAAAGTAAAGTAACGTCACACCCTTCGGTCCCAAAGTAAAGTGACGTCACGCCCTTCGTTTCCACAGTAAAGTGACGTCACACCCTTCGGTCCCAAAGTAAAGTGACGTCACGCCCTTCGTTCCCAAAGTAACGTCACACCCTTCGGTCCCAAAGTAAAGTGACGTCACGCCCTTCGTTCACAAAGTAAAGTGACGTCATGCCCTTCGTTCACAAAGTGACGTCACCGGAGCGAAATTAATACTGCGTTTGTGTGTGACTTTGTCTTTTTTTGGCGCCAACGAAGCCGCAAACACGTTGTCTGACAAAGGTAAGACGCACCAATCTATTGTCTTGTTGTTTATTCGCACACGCAAAAAGAAAACAAGCGAAAGCCAAATAGTGAGAATTAAAAAGGTGGTGCAAGGAAGGTGAGGTTGGACACCAGAGAGGGCTTTCTATGAAAACCACAACAATTACAACTAAACATGTTAAACTCATACTCTTTGGTTCTTTCGGTAAAGTCACGTAGGTATAAAATATATATTTACAATAATTTTTGTTTTATTTTATTTCTCTACCTACGTGACTTTATCGAAATAACCAAAGAGTATGGATTCATGCAGTCACGAAAGCCACAAATCAATGTTAAACTCAGTGTTCAATATATGTGAGAGTTCGGCTACATATAGGATACATCTTGTTAGTTTGTGGCTTATCAGGCTGACCCGTAGTCTATGCTTAAAGTTATTGAGGGATGTTGATATGTTATCAATGTTAAGATAGGAATTCCAGAGGACTTAACCTCTTTATCTGATGGCTAATTGACTATGCGTGGGGAGGGTGAAAGTTATCGGAGTGTCTGCGATTGCTTATTTGAGTTGCGTTTTGTTAACTCACAATATAAAATATCGACAATGGTCGATCGTAGCAAACACGCGCAGTTTAATATGAAGCTGTTTTATAAATGTGTAATTCATTGCTTTATGAGCAATTATCACCTTTCTACCAATACACCACACACCGCATACATACTTATACAGCACACAAACACATTAATTGTCGTATAGACGATAATCGATATCGTAGTCTTCATAACAAATATAACGTCGCAATAAAGAACTCTCAGGCCGCGTGGCCACGGCGGCGATTTTCCCGCGTTCACAGATTCTCAGCGCGCGCGCTGCCCCCCCCCCTGCCCCCACCCCCCACCATCCTCCACCCCCACCCTCCCCCCACCTCGCCCCACCCCCCATCCTGCCCCCTCCTCCTCCCACCTCGCCCCACCCTCCCCCCACCTCGCCCCACCCTCCCCCTCCTCCCACCTCGCCCCACCCTCCCCCCACCTCGCCCCACCCCCTCCTCCCACCTCGCCCCCCCTCGCCCCACCCTCCCCCCCACCTCAACCACGCTCCAAGCTCCACCTCCCCCAATTGAGACCTTAACAATGTTGTTACCTAATTCTAGATTTGAAGCTTTCGTGACTGCAAAGATTCATATTCTTAGGTTTTTTTCGGTTAAGTCACGTAAGTAAAAAATAAAATGAAAATAAAAATCACGACGTTTCGGAGGCAACACAAGTCTCCGTCATCAGGTGGGACCGTCACAGCCGAATTAGCTGAATCATTGCTTCACTTGATGCAGCTAATTCGGCTGTGACGGTCCCACCTGATGACGGAGACTTGTGTTGCCTCCGAAACGTCGTGATTTTTTTTTTCATTTTTATTTTGATGTTTTACTTACGTGACTTAACCGGAAAATGTTGTTACCCCCCCTCCCTTGCCCACAATATTAACCAGGCCAACCCCCCTCATCTCAATCACATCAATAACCTCTCACCCCTACATTAAGTCCAAAATCCGCCTCCCTCCACCCCGGTTTTAACCACGTCCATAACCCCCCCACCCACCCCATCTCAACCACGTCCATAACCACCCCCACCCCATCTCAACCAAATCTATAACCCCCCCCATCCCATCTCAACCACGTCTATAACCCCCACATTAATTACGTCCATAACCCCCACCCCATCTCAACCACGTCCATAACCCCCCACCCCCACCCCACATTAACCAAATCTATAACCCCCACCCCATCTCACCCACGCCCATACCCCCACCCCTTCTCACCCACGTCTATAACTGCCCCCCCCCCCTGCCTCCCCCGCCCCATGGTAACCAGGCCGCTAACTCCCCTGTCTGGGCGAACTCAGCGCTGTCTCGCCTTCCCGCGCTCCCGCTGTCTCCCCGTGACCCCCCCCCCCCACCACGACACTAACCACGCCCTTAACTCCTCCTTTACTCGCCTGCCATCCAATAGACGCGCGGCTTTTGAGTTACCCCTCCCCACCCCCTCCCCACCCCCTCCGGCTTTGTTGGGAAAGGGGGAGGAGCGTACCCACCCCCCCACCCACCCCCGAGCTCGTGGCGCGTGCACCACGTGACGGGGCGGCGCGCGACTGGCGGGAAAGTGGTGGGGCGCGCTTTGTTCGCGGCGCAGTGGAGCCGGGCCCCGTGCGCGAGCGCGGCGAGGCCACGGAAGCGGCCACACGGGAGATATTTGAGATATTTGCCACGTTTTTGTGATTATTTTAGAGGAGGGGGATTTTTTTGCGGGCGATTTTTTTATTGTGGTGGGGTAAGGGGGAAGTGTTGGTTGTGTAGATTTAAAAAAAAAAAATTTGTTACTGCACGTGCGGGAGAGTGGTGATTTTTGTTATTTACAATTGGAAGCAAAGCAGCTTTTGTGCGTCTAGTCGACCCCGCGCGCTGCCGGCCGGCGCGGGGCCTTTGGCTGCCGCCTCTGCCCGGGAAGAGGTGAGAAGCGACCCGGGGCCTGCGGTGGTCCAGGGGGTGGTTGGTGGGCGTCTCTTATATGTGGGTTGTCAACCTAAACAAAGGGTGGTGTCTACGTCTTTGGGGGTTATTGGCTTCGCTGGGTGGTTTTTGGCTTTGTAGTCTGTGGGGTTTGGGCCGGCAAGGTTCAGGAAGGGTTGGGATCATGATTTGAGGTTCAGGGTTTTAAGTGGGAGTCATGTGGCTCTGTGTTCTAAGGGTTGGTTCACGTGTATATAAATAACATCGGGCTTAGAGGTGGGTGTGTGATTGTCTAGTGATTTAGTCATTGTGCCCCCGTTGTGGTTTCTTGTAGGGGTTTGTTCAGTTGCAAGAAGTTTGGGGTCGAGAGGTTTAATGGGATTGACTATCATGGGTATGTTAGAATGGTCTTGTTCGTAATTAATCGAAATCACGTAGTAAATTAAGCCTACAATGCGACTTGGATTGTGATTAGAAATTAACCCACGTCTGTTTTATGATCTACAGATGATAGCCCTCTTGTTTATGTTTTTGGGATCAGCTGTTTAAGGTCTCCTGGGTTAAGTTAAGCGCATTCACAGCCTGGAGGAGTACTGTATAGACATCCAGGATCTTTGGGGCAATGGATGAACCTGCCTTTCAACTTCTAAGTATTATCTTCTCGTATATGCAGGACCCTCCTGAACATTAAGGCCTTACAGGATAAATTCATGGCATTGCTAGTATCATTCAGCTACCAGAACCCAGGGACCCACAACTCCTGGTGTCACAGCTGTAAGTCTTAAGCGCACTGGGTTTTGACACTTTGAGCCATGTGCACCGAGTCCTAACAACCATGAGCTGAATCACTCTTTGCCCTGAGCTTTGGATGTCTCCATCATGGGTTTTGAGATGTTTCATTCTGGGTTGTATGAGGGTTTAAACTGCGGAGACCATGAACTGTATGTATGGTTTACTTATTGTCAGCATAAGTTGAATGAATCTGAATCGTGGAACCTGAGTCCTGGGAACCGTTTGAAGTATTGGGAGGCTGAGCTCAAATTATCCCTGAACCTGTGATCCTTGTTTCCTGGAAATGTATTCCTTGGAATTTCTTGTCGTGGGATTGTGAACTCAGGGAGCCTGTCACCCACCCAGAACTGTTCTCTACAGCAGGGGTTGCACTGCAGACATTTAATTCAGTGCATTTATTGTGTTGTGTGTTAGGTGACGATCCACTGAGATGCTTTGTTTCTATGTCATGAACCTTGCATGAAAGGGACTGTTAGAGGGATTGGCCAACCCAGGTCCCCTTTAAAAATGAACTTCTGGTTTCAGTGGGCACTTCTACACATGCATCTATAGCTCTTATATCAATCCACTGCCGGATGAGGGGCTCCTCGTGCTGTGCCGGTCTTGAAGATTATTTGACCATACTTTACCATGCAACAATGGATTTGTCTGCGCTGTACTCTGCCGACCACCACCGTGGCAGAACACAGCTTATCTTCAGCGATATGACAAGATTGGATGCGATCCAAGTTTATTTGCTCAATGGTTTATTCGACTCTTACCTGGTTTCATAAAAAAATGTAATATGAACGTGGACTTTTTATTTCCTTTTCAAGTTATCTGTTGGCAGTTTTCACATTCGAGATTGCTTGTTATTGACTCCACAATGGGGCAATGATTTTTTGTCATTAAAGTGTTTCTTTTTCTTCGCATCTCATTGCTGTGGTTTGCGGCAAAGCTGCTGCTGTCAGACTGTGTTTTGCTCCCCCCCCCCCCCCCCCCGTTGGCACTCGACAAATGTGTGACTCGTTGAAATGCGTGCGCTGAGATTTTTGGTGAAATGTGCCAAAACAGTTTAAGGTAACTGGCCCATAAACCATGGTTTTATTGTTTAAGTGAATTGAGTGATACTGCTGATTGATGCATCCGATCGTGATCTCTTGTCCGTTTTTTATAAGGTATATCTTGAGAAACTCCAGTTGCTCTGGGTTAATATGTGCACAGTACAATCGACAGTTGATACAATGGTCAAGATTCTTAAATACACTCGCCTCTGTCCACCCGGGAGCATGTATCGCTACACCACAGCCAATTGCCTAGTCGCATGTCGTGGAGTAAAGGGTGGGTACTTAATATCTCTTCCAACACGTCTGGTCAGTGTGGAAGAGTAGACCAAATACCTTAAAGTGGAAGCCCCTCTGCCAGCAGTCGCGTCAGGAAGCAATTGCAATGCTGCACCTTTACTGCTTGCAATCTGGCGTGGGAATATTGTAAAATTTGGGTTTTGAGTAATCGATTAGAGAGTCGAAAGCAGTAATTTTGTATGAGTACAGTACCATTATGCAGGGAATTTAGATGGCTTAGAGCTTATGGATAAGATTACGGAACATGATACAATATGCTGTCATTAAAATTTTGACATTGGGAAAAAAGCCCAAATAAGCCATCTCCAGATGCTGTGCACTGTGTAACCTGATACATGTCAGAAGCCAACAGCAAACTTCAGCGAATTTCAAAGGAGAGTAGTGAAACTGGATGCGGTTACAGAACCATATTGCCGATAGAAACTCTGTCCTGAAAAGAATGTGAACGAGCAGATTAAATAATAACACTTAATACACAAAGTGTTTTTTTTTATTTGAGTGCTGGTGACTCATTGAGCCGTTTGGTGTGATTGGTTGATCACCACGTACCACCCGGTCACAGAAACCATAATGAGTATACCATGCCAATGTATCCGTGTCTCTGAGCAGTAGGGTTTCAAGAGTTGAGAATGCCCACCTAAAATAACAATTACATATTTTACCAAGCTTAGTTTCGGAGGGTAAATTTGGGATCTGTGTTGTGACCTTGGCACACAATAACCTGTTCTTGCAAATGATGTCACGGGCCACTCAGGCGTGTACTCATTCCCCTACAATGCATTTATCATAGTTTTATATAGGATCTCATAAAAAAGCCCGAAGACAAAGCTGACAGTTACGACTACCATAGTTGCAGTCAAAGCTGAATGATGTTGCATTCACGCGAACCTCGAATGACCCAAATCTATGGCATCGATTTTAGCGAAATCTATGCCGTATCCTTGCTCAGGGGAAAGCCACGCCTATGCACACTCAATCAGAAACTTTATATCTGATGCTGGAAATGTTGGTATCCGGTCCTTTGACGTCTGCGATCTAAGCAGGCCCGTGTCTAGGAAATAGCCGCACAAAGGTAGGTAGGGGCAACCCCACGCCAAACCCGGAATGCTGACACCAATGCAATCTCACAGGCAGCCAGTGTAACTTTATTAGCAACGCGGCGCATGAGCTGGCAATGCCTGGCACCAGAAAGAAACCTCGCGGCCAAATTTCTGAAGCGGTTGCAGCTTAGTCGAATGCCTCTCAGTTGCACTCAATGCCCACACCGCTCGCCAACCCACCCACTGACTATATAACAAGCGTAGCCAGCGACCTCCATTGATGCCAACGTTTAGCAGCAGGTAGTGAAGAGTGGTCCAAATGCTCGTGTTTCTAGAGGCCCTTGTCCCGCTGACACAGTTTCTGGTCAGTTTAATGTGGAGACGCCGCTCATCTGCTCGGTCTCGCGATTCGACTCTAATTAAAGCAGTGTGCAATATCTGCCCAATGGGGGAAGAGGTCAACACTGCGTGCCTCTCAGAGCTGTATTGAGGCAAGGTGCCCCTCTGATCCTGCGGATTAGGGGCTGCCTTACTGTGGCTGTCTGAGCCCTGGATTAAGCACGTGCCTCGAGATCAAGATTGGCCAAATTAAAGGAATGGAGTTTGCCACCGAGGTTACACACAGCGCAAGATAGGAGTAGCGATGCACTCTGCCAATAGATATGCATCTGAGACGTTTATCCAACTGTGCCAATCCACTTACTACACGTGTCATGCATGTAGCGTAGCAGTTCAGAAATGGGGAACATCGTGTGAATGGCTGACAACTGTGCAGAGCTGACCTCTTCACACTGGGAAATTGATGTATGTTTTTTCTGTGTAGAACTCTCATTAAAGCTCGTAGGCCATGGTTTCTTATACAGGTGCCCTGTAGCCAAACCTGCCTCTTGTATGGAGTCATTAACGATATTGGAGTTTTTGTGCTCACAAAAAATGCAAATGATTTATTGGCGGGTGTGGAAAACAAAGAACTGTTGGGATTTGAGAGTCGAGCTGACCACACTTGTCTCCCACAGCCCAAGTGCCCAAACGTACCCATGGCCTGGTTCCCGAACACCTTCGGCGCCACAGTCGCCACTGCATCGTGGCCCGACTCTGAGCATGAGTGCGGCTACTTCTACGACGACCCCGATGAAGACGACGAGCTCTTCCGGGCCGGCAGCTTCTATTGTGCCGCGCCCGGTGAGCACATCTGGAAGAAGTTCCAGCTGCTGCTCGGGCCCGGGAGCGGCTCTGTGCCCGCGCCGGGCCCCCTGTACGTGGGCTGCCCTGCGTCTCCGGGTTTTTTGACGCCGCCATCGCCGCAGCGGCTGGTGGATGAGGGCGACGTGGCGGCAGCCCTTCCTTCCGAGCGGGGCGCGGCGCAAACCTCGCCGTGGCCCGTTCTCGTCCGCGACTGCATGTGGGGCGGTGCGGTGGCGGCCGTGGCCGTGCAGGGCTCGCCGGGGGCAGGGGGAGGACGCGGCGTCGGTCCTGCTGGCGTGTCGGCACCGCGGGTCGTGCCGCCAGAGCTGGGGCCACTGGTGCTTCCGTCGCGGTCGCCGTCGCCCGCGTATGGACACGCGCGTGCACGTGTGCTCGGCCGCACGGACTCGGTCGGCTCCGACAGCGACGGTGGGAGCACCAGCGCCTCCGACTCCGAATCCGGTGAGGGTTCGATGATGCCAGCTGCACACACTCATTTGGCTTCAATCTCTGCATCAGGCGATTTTGGAAACTCCAGCATTGAAAAAAGTTACATTGTTGTGCTGAACTTCTATGCTTCATCAGTTGTGGACCTGGGCATCCTCTCAATATTCCACGTTGACTAGTGTGGTGAAGTATGGACAAATGACCTCCATAGCCTGCACGAAGTGGGAAGCCCCTCATCCCACAATGGGTTGACGTCTGTGCTCCCACATATATTTGGGAGTTTGGAAGTACAGTACAATAGTGGAATGTGCTGCACTGCCATCTATTGACCACCACATCGCACATCCCCACAGCCACCTATATTAACCTCAACCCAGCCGAGCGTCTGAGATCTGATGAGATTGGGCGCGCTCCGGGTAATTTAGTCGTAGGCTATAATTAAGTATAATTGATGCAAATTATACGCAATTGTTACTTTTAGGCTCATAGAATGAACAAGAACGGAAAAATTATCCAGAGCATACGAGACGAAATAAACTGGACTTGATTCATGATCCTGAAATAATAAAAAATAATCAAATCACTGGAAGGTGTTAATTGATCTTTGCGTAATGAATTGTATTCACATTTCAATTACTTGGCGCTTGTGCGTACAAAATCTATGATGGTGTGAATCTTTAGAAACTTCTATTGGTTTAAACTTTGAAATTGGAAATGGCGTACAAATGTCTTAATCAATGTATCGATGGCAAGTCTTGCTTAATATTAGGCTCTTCGTTATGGAAAAAAATAAGAAATTATTAATGAAACAATGATTGTGCTGCGATAAATGCACGGGATATTATTTTCATCATAATAATTGCACCATAGTAACATTTTAATTTCATGAGGATGTGCACTGTGCTCCTGGCATTTTGACCTCAAGAAAAAATAATTGCAACAAAGTATAAAAAGTGAGCTCTCGCCCTGTTTGCAAGGCTTTCACAATGACCATGTGCCTCCCTGAAAGCCCAGGTGAACGTTTAGTTTATTACCTTACGGCTGTTAGCTGTGTGCATAGCACTTAAACGTGCCTGGCTGAGCACGTGCTCTCACAAACAGGATGTAAAAGGCCAAGTAGTTCAAACACACAGGTCGTGCACATGGGCTTTTGCGCAAGGCAAGGCGGCCTTGTTAGAACCGCTGTCCCTTTGTCTGGCAGTCGCGACTGTTGGACTCTTCTGTTCCAGCAAAAATGAGTGAGTGTAGTTGATTCAAGCATTTGTTAAACATGAAAGGCCTTTTATATGACGTTTGTGCGGCTTGGATGGACTTTTCTGGCAGCCCATTGTCAGAAGTACACCGAGTAAAACGGCAACGAGTTGATAGGAGATTTAATCATAGCTGCAAATTATAATGTTCCATTATTGAAGTCACTCCGAACACTGAAGGACAAGAAGCAGTTGTGTGATTACCAAGTTTCCTGATTAAAATAGATGTGAGTGTTTTTTGTCGGCTATAAAATATTCTCCTGATTATTCCAGCATGTTGACACTCGGACCAAAGCAACCATTTATCACGGTCCAAATCTGCCAAATGATGAAAAAGTGGAATATTCGTAGCAATCATCGCCCCTTATTGCGTAGACTTTGCAGGACATGTCTGGAAAAGTAATGAGGCTCGGTGGAGCTTCCAGGTAAACAAGTACAATAATAATAACATCAGGAAAACCCCTACATACAGCAGATTCTCGTATCACAAAGGGAATTGGAGTTAGAAGGAAAAGTGTGTTTGCGCTCATCATTTATAGGCTCAGATTGTGGAATTAGTGATGGAATCATGTGAAATTAGAAAAAAAGTTTGACTGAATGGCCAGCTGGCTTGCTGGAGGGGGAATGGCGGGCAGATGGACAGATCGTCGCGTCAATGGCATTTAGTAATCAAGTGGCAGCTCTAAGTCCGACCATCGTCAGCAAGTGACACGCTGGGTGGAAGAGGCGACCACGAGGGCTGTGGGCTCCATGCAAGAGAGGAATTGACAGACGGTGACGTCCAAGAAACATGTGGCCTGCTAGTCAAAGTGAAATAAAAAAACGAATCGCCAGGTGCGATCATAGTGTGGATCAGAGGCTTTTGAGAAGACCAAAGAGAAGTTGTTTTGGGACAGCATTTCCTGGGGCTTTTATCGAAAACAGAATGGTGCATTGATAGCTGCAAGCATTCGTTGAAATGCTCCTTTGTCGAATTAACTAACTTTGGTTTCATCACTGAATAATAATTTGGTAAATAAAAAAGAAACAATCTCATTTTGTTCATTGTCAGATCGTTAAAAGTGTTACAACCCAATCCACATGCTGACAATTTATTTTTATTCAATTGTTTTTTTTTAGCGAAAATGTGCTGATGCCTCCATTACTAAAGATAGGGCTAAAATGGCACGGTATATTGAACTTCTTTCACACCTTACGTAGCCAATCGTGTGATGTGCTTTGACCGTTTTGTAAATATGTGAATCTGGCCCTTGGCGCGGTGAAATGGGTTTGCCCCAGTTTTCAGCCCGTGAACCCTGTAAAATGAGGGAGCGGTGGTTGCTGTATTCATGTGTCGCCGGGTAATCTGGTGTCGCCGGGGATCCATCTGCCCGGCCGGTAAAGCCTTGGAGTGTGGATTATGGCCCTCGGTCCAGATTATTGAGGGGTCGGCAACCATCTGTTGTGTGACCTCAGGGAGGTGGAACCTCGACCTCATTCTGTGAGCTCTGGATGGTCAGCAGTTTAATTGTTTATCAGCTGAGGTGACCGGGTGGGTCGGGTGAAGAATGACCTTGCAGAGCACGGATTGCAACTTTGCTGAGAATCTGGGTTATAATCCAGGAGCTGTCCTCGAAACTAGATTTTAAGTGTAGCAAGTTGAGTTACCAATCACTGCACGAAAAACATCCAGCATAAATGTAACATTTCCAGTATATTCGGCATATTCCAGCCCTGAGAGTTAAACATTTTTGGTTCGATTGCCATTTGATTTCCACACTTTATGGCAAAAAAATGTGCCTCTAGAGTGGATAAGAGGCTGCAGAACAGACTTGAGAAGTCGTTCTGTGATGCTGTATGCTATCTTGTGACAAGGCGGTGCACTGCTAGCTGCAAGTGACTCAAAAGAAAATGTGTTGGTCTCGTGACCTAATGCGAATAGAACAAAAGCTATTTCATATATTGTCTCGAATATAAGCAATATATGTATATGCCGTAGTGGCAATCAGCCACGCAGCAGATATTGAATTTCAGGTCATTGTAGTACAGTGAAGAGGAAATAGTTCACCGGGTTCTATGTGACCGCTGCGTTGCTCCGAGCTCCGTGTTTCCCTTTACGGAAACACAGAGATTCACACTGCTGCTGCGTGGGGGGCTGTAGCTGGAAATGCTCTACTGTAGCTACAGCTGAGCGAGCCTGTCACTGTGCATTGCGTCAGTGGACCCCCGCAAGGCAGCGCTGAACACCGCCGTGTACATCCTGCACGCGGCGAAATTCAACGAAGCACGGAGCCCACGTCTCTATAAACACGGGCTTGCTCTCGAACCGTCGGGTGTCTCGCCCGTTAAAGGGAAGGAGCGATCGAAAAAACACAGTTGCTTCTTATTTTTTTGATTGCGTGCCCAGCCTGTGAGTCCAAAGTTGCCCTATGTGAGTTTGGAGGTTTAATTAAAGGAGGAAAAAGTTAATAAATCGCACGTGCGCCATGGTATCGCTCGTAGCCTCACCACCGCCTTGATGTATTAAATGTTTAGCAGTGACATCAATAGAATACCATATCAAGAGACTTAATCATCACTATCTTTTTTCCTCATTAAACAAACGTCAATCCATTAATGTGAGAATTTATCAATACCCAAAAGTAATCTATATTTTTCTTTTCAGCAGAAGACGATGAAGACGATGACCATGATGATGATGACGACGATGATGACGATGAGATAATTGACGTGGTGACGGTCGGGAAGCACCGTACAGGCGACACGGCGGCACCGGCTTCGGCGCAATCTGCCGCCTCGTGCCGCCCCTTTGCTCTCCTGGTGCACCAGGAGCAGCACAACTACTCGGCGCCATCACCCCCGACCCGGCCCGCGGCTGCCCCCCTCAACTCTCGGCACTCCCAGCCAGCCAAGCGGCTGGCACCGCCACCAGCGCTGAAATCCTCGTGCGCGCTCCGCTGCAAGCCTCGCGCCGCCGACCCCGTTTACGAGATTGCGACCGCCGTAAAATCGCCAACGTCCAGGAAAGGGGCGATAGCGGGACCGTCCCTCGACGTGACATGCCACGCCGCGCAAGGCCTCAGGCCGTGCGTTGTCACCACCGCCGGCCCGCGGTGCGGCGCGGGGTCCCCGCCGCGCCACGCCGCCGGGCTGTCGCTCGTGCCGTTCGCATCCTGCGCGCCAGTCTCGGCCGCCTGCTCCGACTCGGGCTTCACTTCGGGCTCGGGCGACGACTCGGATGAGCACGGTCGGCGGCGCAACCACAACTTCCTGGAGCGGCAGCGGCGCGAGGACCTCAAGCGCAGCTTCCGCGCGCTCCGCGACGAGGTCCCCGAGCTGGCAGGCAACGAGAAGGCGGCCAAGGTAGTGATCCTGCGCAAGGCCGCGGAGAGCGCCGTGGCTGCCACGCGCCGCGAGCTCGGCCTGCTGGCCGAGAAGGAGCAGCTCAGGGCCCGCAGGGCCCAGCTGCAGCGGCGCCTCCTGCAGCTGAAGAAGGCGGCGTAGGCCAAGGTGCTGCCACCCTGTCTCCGCCTCGTCCGCTCTTCATCTATGCCCGTTACGCGTCTCTTAAAAGTTATTCTGTTTCCCGCGTGATATACGGAAGGGTGGCCCTGTGTGTGTTCCCCGGATAGCGGGTGTTTATTGTTGAAAGCAAAAACAAAGTTATAGTTTGTTGGGAATGTTTGTATTTTTTTACATAGTTGGGCAGCCTCTGCTCACAGAGGTTTGCAGGTTGTAGCCCAGCACTCTTACATTTGCGCACCTTTACTGTGAGCCAAACCGACAGTCCAAGGACGTTTAGAGGCTCCTTTGTCTACTAGAGGTTTGAAAATACGATTGTATGAACAATGCAGCCTGGCTGCCATTTACATTTCATGGGAGAAAAAAAATGCAATATTTTATTAGAGCATTTCTACACTAAAAATAAATGTACCATACATTTTTGTTTAATTTTCAACTAAAATAGGTGTTTATGATAGTGGCTGTCAGGGTCAGGAAATGCTCTAAACCAAGGCGGGTGCCCAAGCTGTCGCCAGAAGCCATTGTATGGTTCCATCAGCATCTGCACAACAGAGTAGGGGGGGGAGTTGTACTGTTGGCGGCTGCAGCAGTCTTGTTGGTGGTGATTGTGTTGAGTGATGATGCATGTTCTGGCGGTGAATTTGCTGACTGTCACAGAGATAGTGATGTGGCGATGGCTGTGTTTTCTTGTTATTGATGTGGTGATGACATAGTCGGTGGTTATAATGGTATTAAGGATAATAGCGATGTGGATGGTGGTGAACGATGTCGCGGTGTCATTGTAGGAATAGTGAGCTGGTAAAGATGGCGTGGTTTCTGCTGAATTTGTGTCAGTGGTTCTGGATGTGGTGATGGATGCGATAATCTCAGCCACCTGGGGCAGCCTTGCCACAGTATCGCCAAACAAGCCTATGGCTTTGATACACTTTTTGGGACCTCTGGGTTCAAATAGCAGTCAAGTTACACTTGAGCTGGCAGCATGTTTTGGTGTAAAGGACCATGTGACCTCTAGTAGCAGAAGGTTGGCCTCTAAAATGTTGCTTGAATTGCTGGTGATGAGCAAAATACCGCGAGCCTTCGCTTGACGCTACTCAACAGCATCCGGCGAAGGAGAATCCGCGGCGCGTCTTTTTACGTAAGCATCACACTTTGGTAAAATAAAACTACTTAAGCACAAAGATACCTTTCTTAGAGTATATGATAATAAAAATGTTTTATACACGATAACAATTGGATATTGGAAGGCAGCGCTTTCTGACCAAATATCCATAATGTGACAGGTTTTGTAGTGAACGCTAAGGACATCATCAAAATTAAAATATACACTGTGGAATGTATCATACACTTTTTGCGGAATGTAATGGCATTTTTAGTTTGCGCATCTCTGCCTTTGCGTGTTAAATTGTGATTATAATGATTCTGAAATTTATTTTTGCCAAATAGATGTTCTGAACAGATCTTTTTTTTGCTATGACACAATGCACAGAATTTCTCGCTTTAATCTTTATGCCGAATCGGGCTTGCGTTTTGCACAGGTTTAAGTCCGTATCTTAGAAGCGTGCTGTACTCAAGCGCGTGCGCGCTTGTGATGGCTTGAGCCAGGGGCGAGCCCCCCTCGCCTGTTCCCTACCCAGTTTAACTCCTCCGTCTGTTTCTGCAGTGACTGATCCCGATACACGCTTTCATGAGGTGGCAAGCTACAGCGCTGTATTTCTCTCACAGTTTGTAATGCTTGGAGGTGGCTCACTGTCTGATAACTGAGCACCAGCCTAGATTTATGTCTAGGCAGCCAAACCAAGAATAAAGCATTCTCAAGTGGAGCAATTGAGGATGTAATGATTCATCGAATAAAATCGATTTGTATGCCCACCACGCATGACTATCATGCGTGTAAGAAGCGATTATTTTCAAGATGTGTATATTCATGAAAGCGCTGCAGCCCCGCTCATGGCTTGCACATGCATCACAATAGCAAACAAGGAATTGAATCGTGAGGAGGTGAATCATTACATTCATAGAAGCACACTTGGTGGTCCCAGCTCAGTCACCAGTGGCTGCACACACAAACCCCATCGTTCAAATTCGTAGTTTATTTTCAAGTGCTCGTTTTTCCAGCTCTTGATGACTTATTTTAATGAAAATGGCGTGACCACCTCTCGTGCGAACATTAAGGTCTGTTTGGCCTTACGGTGCTGCACCCTTTAAGTCCGTTCGAAAGTCTCTTCTCAAGAGGTGCAGGAAACCTTAACTCTCCATTGCAAAATAAAAGTTTTTCTCAATGGGCTTACACATGGCCATAAATACAGTTCGTGTACGTACGCATTACTGCACATTGGCCTTGTATCTTCTGCCGCCTTATTTGGAAGCGTGTAACATCTCCCAAGCGCATTCCAACCGAATCCTCTCTCCTAGGAGACCTCTCATGGTAGACCGCTGCCACTTACACTCGGGTCAGCAGGCGCAGTTCACAGGCGTCGGTGGGAGGTAGGGGGGGGGAGGTTGCGGGAGCGCGTCTCTTTTTGTTGTTGCAAAACCTGGATGGATTTAGCAATTGTAGAGATTATAGAACCGTCTTCAGGGATTTGACAAAGCGAGCCTAGGGCTGCACCACCGCGATTCTCTTTAATGTCCACGTTCAGGTGCGAGACGGGGGAATGAAAATAAAAGTCCCATCAGGTTTTTTTTTTGCGCGCTACAACAGGGTAGGGAGAGAAGGTCTTGCGGACGCGCGTGAGCGGGCGGGCGGGTGGGAACCGTGGTTGTGTGAGGTCTCCCCCCTCCTCTTGGGAGTAGGGGGACGACGGTCACGTCTGGGGTCGTCGTGGCTCCGGATTGGAGAGGCGCCGGGTGCATGGCGCCTGTCGTGACCCAGTTTCGGACGAGCACGCACGCGCTGGTTAAATCGCTTAATTGGTCATGTGGATGTTTAACGCAGCAGCGCCGAAACTCGCAGCCTGCTCCACTGTGTGCGCTCCGAGCTGCGGAGAGGCATTTTTTGGTCACTTTGTTTATATATATGTTTCAAAGAAGGTGTAGAGGATCATTTACGGCAAAAGCGTAACGTTTTGCAGCATTGCCAACCCGTTGTAATTCAATGGTGTTTATTTCCTCGTCCCTTGTTTTGTTGATGGGGAAATGGTTTTTGTATTTTTATGGGGATGTTTTTTTATTTTGTCGCAAAGACTCTGCTTGTTTAAGGCACCAATGGCTGACCCCGCTTGATGTCACATCCCACGTGGTGGAAACCTGCAGGATTGTGTGAAATTCCAAGTCAGTTGAAACAATATCGTAACATCTCGTAAAGTATAAATCCACTCAACTAAGTGCTCATCACATCACACTTGGTAGTAAGATACGAGTCACTAATATATCCGATTGAACGACTGCAAGATTTCTGCGTGGAGATTTCTTCTTTGATTTCACCGCACCACGTGTACATTTGACACACCTTAAACTGGCATGCTGTCAAATCATTCGAAAGAGTCCCAATAACCTCGTGGGAAGTGCCCCAACACACTTTGAGCTGAATCAAGGAACCTGTATAACTCGTTATAAACGTTTATGGTTTGTAAGGCCAGACAAACGCACCACCACAACAGCATGCTCCTGTGGTCAGAGGTTTAGTTAGACCAGTTTATAATTCAGCTGCCGTGTGGTTTGTGATATCAAGCAAGGCAAGGCTATTTGCAAAGTGGTCTATTCTTTCATGATAAGACATAGTTGTGTGTAAGGGCTGTAATGATTATTTAAGGTGTGTTAAGTATTTTTTGGACTAAATGTTTAGATTTGTGTTAGGATTGAGATCAGTGGTTAGCATTGTAACTAAATGTATTTGGTTTTTGTTGACATAATTTATGTATGATTTCACTGCCTAACAGCGCCTTTAATATTTCATTAGCTTTTATTATGCTATAAATAAGATCTTGTGGTTTCTGGAGAGTGGTTTTGCTGTATATTATGCGACTTAAAGGCAAATGTACAGATATACGTGGGTAGGGGAATCGATGGAATGTGGCAATCACGGAAGCTTCACGAACCAATTGCATAGGTTGGACCCTTTTTACGCGAAATAAGATAAATAATTATCGTGGAATTGATTTGGCTATAAATTGTTTGTGTAGAACCAAGTTCAAAGATTTTTCAGCACGTTTAAAATTATTCCATTGAACCAATGCACATACAGTATCGTGTAAAAAGGACCACTGTTGTGATAAGAACAATAGAACATATTGTCAGTCTCATGTCAAACCGCGTTTGATTGGTTTAGAAGGCCCAAGTGATCACAAATGTCCCTGTGTGATTGGCTCCATTCCAGCGCGCCCCCTCCCCCGACAACTTTAGTCTATTAACGGCGACTCCAGCCAAAACGAGGGACCTTGGTTGACATCTATAAGAGCAAGAGAGAAAAGGAGAAACTGAATGGGAAGTCCGTAAGTGGAATACGCGTGAGTGCTTTGCTCAGGCTTTCATCATTGTAGAAAGTCTTAAGGGCAAGGACTGTAGGCAGTGGAAGGGGGTTGACCTCTTGTTTTGAAGTTTCATTGAAAAAAAGACTACATTTGCATGTAGGCGATGGAGGTGATGTACTGCAGATCAAAAATGAGGGGCCGGTCATGGCTGCAGATCAAAGTTGAGTTTTCGTGGGGGTGGCAGGTGGCACAGGGAAAGGAGTTGCACTGGAGCACTGAGCTAGTACCATGAGAGTCGAGGTTCGAATCTAGGTTCCAGCAGTCTGATTAAACTGTGTTCTTAAGCATGATCGAGTTAAAATTAAACGAAACTTAGTATTTTTTCCAGGTAAAGCCCACTGAGCTATGCAGCTCTTTTTCAGAAGCGACCTGGTCGCAAATGATAGCTCAACGAAGTGGCTTGCCATGTGGAAATGTATAGCAGCCAAATACTCTTAAATGCATGTTTCTAAATGTGGAGGGAAAAACCAGAGGACATGGAGAAAAATCCGTCCGACCACGGGGAGAACATGCAAACTCCAAATATACAGCAGGCGGCAAGGTCGGTATAGAACCCATGACCTCCTGTATACCAGGTGAGATAGTAAACATCTCGCCACTGTGGCAAGTTGGTCTCCAGCTGGTCACCAACAACTGCCTGAACTGCAAGAATAAGTTTAGTTTTTCACTTAATTGGCATATTCTATTTCTGAAAGTTTAATGTTTATATTTGACCCAAATATAAATTGGACTCAAATATGGATTACTGCAGGGACTTTAGAAGGAGCTCTGTGATAAACTACTTAAGAAGTTTTGTGTTGCCATCGTTTGGGCTGTTTTATGACAAGATGGTGAAATTGTTCCTTGAGAGCATTCCAAATCGAATTGTATTCGTCTCTTGGTGCCAATTTATATTTAAAAACCTTAAAATAGATACTCTTTTTAACTATTGGTGAGGACAGGTAATGTGTCGAATTCCAGTTGATTTTGAGACACGATCAAATGGGCTTCAGTGGTGTAAATTAGACTTTTGCTTATGAACAACTTTCAACAACTCATTGAACATTCAGCATCAATATTTCCACAGAGGCGCATTGAGCATTAGTTTATGTAATAGACGCGGTAAAGGCAGATCCGTTTTTGAGTTGGCATATCTCACCAACTGCACCATGAAGCCGCAAACGTCCAGGCTTCATGAACTACACACAATGGGCCACTGCCTTCATACGTTAACACGGCCACTGCAGAAGCCAAGCCTCCGTGCGCCATCACTGCCACTTGCCAGCACTGACCCGAAAGAGGCCGATCGGCTCGTGTTTGTTCGTAAACATATGCTCAAAACCCAAGGCAAGGCCAAATTGCCTCGTTCTCCGCCACGAAGCCACCGCCCTCCCCCAACCCTATCCCGTGTGTCCCTTCTGTGTCTTGGTGTGGTGGAGAGAAGAATCACTTTTCATTGGGACCACACTTGTTTCCCCGCACCCTCCACGCAGGGAGGCTGCAAACCGTTACATCAAGTTTCTCACTTGTGTCTTCCTACAAGTACTTTTTTTGTATGTTGGGGGCTGTTTTTTGGCAATCTTCAAATGATAAAAGATGTGAATTATTTGTTAAAGGCTTCAAATGGAGTTGAATGGTATGGTGATGGAAGAAATGTTTGCATGGCAGCAGTTGCAATTTTTGTCATGGTGTTTTTGAGAGGGTGGCTTAAGAGAATGTGATTGCCTAAAAGAGCCTCCTTTGCGTATCTCACACGGGGCAGATGATCAGATGGTTTTGGACACTTTGTTGTACGATTTTGGAGGTTTGTTTTTTTACTGTGTTCCAGTTTGCAAGGTTTTGCACAGTGTTTGGGTGTTGATCACTCGTCAGCAGTTTGACAAGCTTCACGGCGCCCTCTGTCTTGTTTTTTACGGCACTTTGTCTCTATCCAGTTTTTAATTAAAACGTTTGAACAAAAGCAGTTGCCTCCTGAGTCAATGTTTTCGGTCTTGTTTTATTTCATGAAGGTCCTAGATTTGAAGCTTTCGTGACTGCAAGGATACATATTCATTGGTTTTTTCGGTAAAGTCATGTAGGTAAAAAAACAGGGTATCCTTGCAGTCACGAAAGCTTCAAATCTAGAATTAATACCCTCTACGGATAGTAATTTTGCTGTGACGGTTCCACCTGAAGACGGAGGCTTGTGTTGCCTCCGAAACGTCGTGATTTAATTTTATTTATTTGGTTTCTTTTTAACCTACGTGACTTTACCGAAAACCCCAAACAGTATTTATGAAGGTCGTTTTAAGTTCTCTGTCCATGGGCAGGTCCATAGCTCAAGTGGATTGCTGCGGCGGCGAGATGTGAACTCCCTCGCCTGGTATGCAGCAATACTTCTGAATTCTGGCTAATCGCTTGATGAAGCTGGTTGTAGTTGGCGAAACGTCATACTCGAATTGTAAACGTGGGTTTACTCTCCAACACACCGGTGTGCTAAACTAGTAACTAACTGGTACTAAATTTCGATTTAAAGCTTTCGTGACTGCAGGGATTCATCTTCTTGGTTCTTTCGGTAAAGTCACGTAGAATGGAAATAATAAAAATAAAACATTAAATAATTCTCACTGAATTATTTTATTATGTGTTGTTTTTTTATTTTAATATTTCCATTCTATGTGATTTTACCGACAGAACCAAGAAGATAACTGGTACTAGTAACTAACTGGCACGTTTTGTTTACGTGATAAACCTTACTGTGTCGGGTGGTGGCGGGTTTAACGACACATTTATATTCACGTGAGCATGGCCGATGCGTCCTCCTGATGCCACATATGGTGCATCAAGGAATTGGCGGCCTGTAAGTGCGGCCATGAATCGCAAACCATCGACCCGCATCGTAAACACTCCGCTGCCTTCAATACTTTAAAGGAGGAACGGACTTGGTCCACTGCGTCTGAACAGACAATTGAGTGGATACATCTAAAATTACATCTTAAATCTGCTATTAATCCATTCGAAATAACATTTAAGCGATCTAACCAAAAGCAATTAAAACCCTTATTTTGGATAATATTGGCCACGAAAGCATACGTGTTAAACTACACCCCTTGAGAAGCATCAGAGCTGGTTGGTCACAAAATCGTGAATTCAAATCCTATCCGGGGCCAAATCTACGTCACAGTGGTGTGTCAGAAAGTTACGGATGATTGGCTTCATGACGTTATTCAGAAATATTGTATGGTAATTTATGAAAAAGTTGAAAAACCCCGAAATATTGTGCGAAGAAAGTGTGGAGAGATTTGTGCTTGGATTTACAATGAGAGAAAGGGAGATGAATTCGAGAGCATACAGGTTAATGAGATTCAAAGTGTAAAAAAAAGTCAGTGGGCTTGGATCGGACACATCGCGAGAAGGGATGATGCCTCAATGTCAAGAATAATGACCGATAGGCGACGAATGGAGCACGTTCGAAATGTCATCCAAGGAGCTGGAGTGATGAATTCAGCTCGTATGCTGGTGCTCGGTGGCTTGATCCTCCCCTATGTCGGCTTGGTCTCAAATGAGTACCTGGTGTGGTGTGTAAACTTTGTCACTACGGTGACAAAGGCGGTCGGGCATGGTGCTGGCCACCCACCCCCTCGTGTGCCTTGCCGGCCTTCATATAGGTCAGGGGTCGGCAACCTACGGCTCCGGAGCCGCATGCGGCTCTTTACGGGCTGCTTCTTGACGATGAGTACAGGTACTCAGATGCATTGCGGCTCTTTAAATACTGAATTTTGTATCGAATTGGAAAGAAATGGCTCTTCTTGTTATTTTGGTTGCCGACCCCTGATATAGGTGCTTGCTAACAGCACTTGCCCCTACAGTCTGTTGAGGCTATACTTGGGATCTTTGTCGTACATCGTAGGATCGTGAAGATGTCAGAAACTTGCAAAGGCCCTCATTCAGCAGTGGATTGACCATGGATGATTCTGAAGACTTTTTTAATCTCTCGAGCAAAGGGACCTTCACTTGGTTAAATGGAAATATATCCACGTTGCAAAGTTTGTGGGAAATAATAGCCATTTTCTATACTTTTGAGGCATGAGCAATTAGAAAATAACTTCCCAGGAACAAAAATCGTGTTGCAAAGTGGATTATTCATTTATGGGGGAGGAGGAGGGGGGCTGCAATATTTTGATATTACGTAAATAAAATACTCTATAATTGAGTCTAATTTACATGTATCGTGAGTTTTACAATATATCGTAATGCATGAATTGCTACCTGCCTTGTGCGGGAAGGTGGCATTGATGACGAATGTTACTGCTGGAGCGCCTGCGACATTCATTCAGCACCGCCATGGTGGCGTTTGGGTAAGAAACAAAACATTGCGCACGGAAGGTCCTTTTTGACGACGCAGAGAGTAAGATAACCTTTTAGTCCATCAGCCTATGAACCTCTGGCATCAAATGTCTCCTGCAAGAATTCGTTGAAGCGTCAAATCCCTGGGCCTGTCACATCCCGGTTTTTCATTGTAATCGCTGGCCACACTCGAGGGTTGTGGTGGTGGTCGTGGTGGTGGTGGTGCCGCGTGTGTGTGTGTGTGTGACGCTGTGGCTTTGCATGGCTCTGCGGAGGGCGCGTTTGTTAGCGTGCGGCCACGGGACAGATGGCAGACGCTTAAATGTGGCTGACCCCCTTTTGAATGGAGGCTCTGTGCTCGCGTGCGAGCGGGTGGTGCGTGCGTGCGCCTCTGCGCAAGTGCCGTGTGTGTCAAAGCCGAGTGCTTAAGATTTCATCAATAGCCAGACGTCCGCATGGACGTGTGTGCTCATGCGTGCACGCGTGCGTCCGTAGAGTGTTTGTGCGCTTGTGCTACAACGCGACTCCTTGTGACAGACAGAAATCCATTAAATCCATTATGATCATTATTCCGGTGCCAATGATCCACTCGCCGCAGTGCCCGCTTTGGGGAGGATCGGGGGTTAATTCCTTAACTCGCTTCTGTCCTCTCTGAAACCTCCCAATCACGGGCGTGGAGGAACCGCTTCTTGTGTTGACACTGGGACACTGCTCAGTGTCATAATCGATGTCATAGTTTGAGGGTCACGCTGTGTGGCACGCGTGGATATATATTTTAAAAATACACTTTTATGAACGTTTACTTCTTCAGCAATGACTCCGGCGAGCTGAGTTCAATTCCCGGCCTCAGCGAGTATCAGCGATGGGTGATAATCTGAACCGGTTCTTGGGCACGATCTTCACCGACCCGCGTTGACTCATGTCGAGAAGTATGGTCCAACAAATCCCCATGACCGATACAAATTAGAATTAGGTTGACAAAAGGGTCGTAAATTATTCATTTGACACGTGGAAGGAAATCGGATTTTCAAGAGAAAACGCACGTTTCAAAAGCGAATACCACTGAACAATTCACACGGATGAGACATGTCGGCGACCTGCTTGCTGCACTGTCTCCGACAGGCACCTCACTTGATGACTGTTTTCGTGTCCACTAAATGCACTGAATCATATGCCTCTTGGTAGTCTATACTAATATGTTTGTCTGGTGAGGATGTCACACCCGTAACAGATGTCACTTTTGCTGTCCTTCCCCAAAACCTACGATCGGCACGGCTGGCTACGTACGGTGCAAAAGAAGTTCAACATATATACAAACGTACGTTCATACATTCAGATCACCACTGCCCTTGGTAGTGTGAAAGGGAGAAATCTCCCGGCCCACATGGAATTACTGTGGACGTCACCAAAGAAGAGGGACCTGCTGTTGGATAAGATTTAGTGGACATATTTACGAAAGTTGACACCGTAGTGAAATACTATACCGTAATTGTGAGACAATGCATCATTGTTCTGTTCATAAAGGAAGATACACCTTATTTAAATAATTACAGATCCGTTAACCTTTAATTACGCAAGTATAACCTTTTCACGGGCATTATAGAAAACCAAATAATTACCAATGTGTAGGCCAACCAACCATGACGGCACGTTGGTTTTGGAAAAAAAAAGTGTGACCGGATACAAACCGTGCCACCAATAATAAATAAAATCAATACGATTGGTCTGGGATCAGATGACCCCTCCAGCGCCACTGAGACACTGGGATCAAATCTCGATTCTGCTGCTGATGCTTGTGATTAAACTGTGGGTTCTCGGGTGAAATTGAATTGACGGACTCAGCCGAGTCACTAATGACTCAAAATAAATAATCGTGTTAACTCTGTGTTTTCATGTAATTAAGCACATTCCAGCTCTGATGAAAACAAACATTTTGGCGTGGTTGACACTTGTGACAGATGAACGGTGGACACCCCATGGGTTTATTCTGGTAGGAACCTCCTGGTTACACCAGCCCACAGGGGATTATTGTGTCCGTCCGTCCGTCGTGCATCCAAAAATGGGAGGGGTGGGGCTGGGTGGGGAGGGAGGGGCTGGGTGGGGAGGGGCTGGGTGGGGAGGGGCTGGGTGGGGTAGGGGTGGGAGGGGTGGGGATGGGTGGGGAGGGGCTGGTCACCCCGTAGTGCCCTTATAAAACTCAACGTTTAACCTACTCACGCCGGCTTGTGCCCGCCCTCACAGTCGGCCATATTTGCGGAATACACCACGCCGCCGTTGACCCTGGCCATTGACCGAGCAACCCAACGTTCCTACCAGCTACTTCCGCAGGAATGTGTTATGAGAATAGTGGCTTGTGAAGTATATCACGAGTTGCGTCACCTTCGGCAGTGGTTCTCTAACACAGGAGGGTGCACTGCTCATTGCTTTGAAACCCCATCTCTTTAAAGTGGCCTTCCCCTCTTTAGTTTGGTCGGTTGCCCTGGTTCTGTTTTTCTCTTTCCTGCTTTTCATGCATTGCACATTGGGATCCTAGGATGGAATGCGCAATTATAAATTGTAATAATAATAATGATTATTATACTCATTGGTTCTTTCGGTAGAGTCACGTATGTAGAAATAAAATTACATTTAAATAAATCACACATTTTTGTATTATTATTTTATGTCCACATACCTGACTCTACCGAAAGAACCAATGAGTCTAGTAATTCCTGCAGTCACGAAAGCTTCAATTCTAGATTAATGATTATTATTATCATTGAGAACGTTGCACTAGAATTGAACGCGCATTGTTTCGCAGTCGATTTGGTCACCCGGCACTTTAACTGCTGTACAATCTCTTCAATTCCCCACATGTTTTGGTTTACATCTCATTGTTTTTGTGCACATAACTTTTGTAAGGTCCGACTTGTATATCTCCTAAAACGAGGGTTCATGTGTCGTGGAATTTTTTCCAGGGCTCAGACCTGGACATCTCCAGGTGAGATTGAAACCCTGATCTTAGATACGAGCCTTTTGTATCCACGTGCTCTGACCTGGTGCCTAATAACATTTCACTGATGGATTTATTGATGGCTTACATTGATGCATTGATGACCGAATTGCTGGGTTGATTGATGGCTTGATTGATGATGGCTTTATTGATGATGGCTTGATTGATGACGACGTAAACTGATGGATCGGATCGGTTGACTGATTCGGGTGCCGTCAGTAGCGAGAAGAAGCACAAAGCAGTGGAGTCGTCACGCAGAGGAGCGGTGAAGGGCGTCAGAGACACGTGGCACGAAGCAGAGACCAGGTGCGACGTGAGGAGCCTGGAGCGTGGAGCCGGGACGAGAGAGAGAGGGGGACACGGATTGTTCTGCTGCGGCTCATTCAATGGAGACTTATGAATACACGAATGAGTGACGGGCTCGTCGAGTGAATTGCCGAATGAGTAGATAAAAGAAATTAACGAATTTACTAAATGGTTAAAAGAATGCGTGAACGAATGGGTTCATGCCGATATCGAGTAAAGCAATGAATTTATAATTAAATTAGGGAGTGAATGGGAAAATAAATAAATTCACGAATAAATTAGTGACCAAATTAATTAGTGAATGAGAACATGAATGAATAAATGGCTACATGAGTGAATGGCCAAATTAATAACAAAATATACGTGACTAAGTGACTGAATGAGTGAATCAATTCGTGAATGACTGGATGAGTAAATGAATACATACGTGACAGAATGGATGAATTCATGAATAAATTAGTGAGTGAATGACCGAGTGAGTGACGTAATGAATACGTGACTGACTGAACGTGTGAATGACTGAAACACGGAATTATTAAATGAAGGAATGAATACATGAGTGGGTGGGTGAACGAGTGAGTGGGTGAATGAATGAATGACAGCGACGGCCAGAATGCCCGTCGTCCGCCCGCGCTGTGGGTGGGGGTGGCGCAGTCGTGAGGGTGAATGGGCCAGATGGTGGCCGAGGGCAGCTGCCGTCTGCGCCGTGTTTACACGTGCACGCGCAAGCACGCGCGTGTGTGTGTGTTGTTGGTGAGCGGTGGCGCAGTGGTTAGCGCACTGCGCTACGAACCCGGAGACCGGAGTTCGATTTCCCCGCTCGCGGCCAACACCAGCGAACATTATCTGAACCGGTCCTGGGCCTTCCCTAGGTCGACTCAGCCTCAATTGGGTACCCGGTGCGGTGTGTAAACATTGGCAATGGGGAGACAAAGGCGGTCGGGAACGATTCTGACCACCCACCCTCTCGTGTGCCACAGTGCCGGCCTTCATCAGTGCTCGCGAACAGCACTTGCCCCTACAGTCTGTTGAGGCTATACTTGGGATCTTTGTCAAACATCGTAGGGTCGTGAAAGATGTCAGAAGCTTGCAAAGGCCCTCATTCAGCAGTGGATTGCCCCAAAGTCTGTGATGGCTACAGGAGAGATCTTTATCTTTGTGCGTGTATGTAAATTAGATCAATCTTTAGGTTTGGCCTGCCTACGATCCATCCTGGGTTTAACGAAACTGGATTGTGTGAGAAGCTCACAGATCCATGAAAGATCTGTACACAGTCCCATCAGCGAGCTCCTCTGACAAGCGAGGTTGCGTTGGCCGGGTCATGTAGCCCGTGTATGTCCAGCCACACAGCATGCCCAAACAACTTCTGTTTGGCCGGTGAGAGGGGGCTACGCGGCACAGGATAGAGAAGATATAGGATGCATGATGTGGTACAGGAGGATGTGGAGCTGAGTGAACTTGCCGATGACTGGCACCAGCGGTGTCAAGATTTGGCTAAGTGGAGGAGGCTCGTGATTTATGCTACTGAGCAGTCGGAGGCAGTCGCCTGACGACAACGGCAGGCCGAGGAACGACGCTCACAACAACGAGCGGAGCGCCGGGCGGATAAATCAGAACAAGTAGCCCAATTGGGTGTATAGGTGCGAATTAAGTTCAACATACACAGGATATACAGGTGGTGCATTTGCCAGTCATCTCAGTCAACACCTGTCTGCGTGTGTCCCGTGACCTCTAGTCGGCGGGCTTTCTACACTGGCATTTAAAAGTGCACCTAGCCTGGCACAAGCGCTGTGGCGACGTCTTCGCTACTCAGTGGCGAACTGCGGCTGTAGTTTTTGTTGTGTGTGTGCATGTTTGAGTGAGTGAGTGAGTGTGCATGTTTGTAGGTATGTATGTGTGTCAGAGGTTGACGTGAGAGCCACAGGTGGTTATATTTACACATGACCTACTGACCTCCATGCTCTCTGGGATCCGTTATAATCCACCTAATCCCTCCATCGCTCCCACTCTCTGCGCCGGAGCTAATAGTCCTTGGGCCAGAGCAGAAATTGGTGCCACCTGAGGAAGCAAACCTTAAATCGGACCGATGTCTTTAGAAGTGTAATTATTTAATAGCCCACTCATTTCGAACGATTATCACATACCGCACTGCGATTGGCCACATCGAGATGTCGGAGCCACTGAGGTTACGCCAGCTCAGGTGGTGCCTACAAGGGAAGTATCCAACAGACAGGGAGGGCCCTTGCCTCTAAACATCTGGTAGTTCACCAGCATCGATCGGTGCAAGCAAGCCGCCTGACTGCTGATGATACGATGACATGTCGAAACCACTCCACGGCTTGCTTGTCTTGAACCAGTGCTGCTGAAATGATGCCCTTTCAGAAGACAGCGTGGCTGATGGTTTGAGTCGCGTTTTTGTTCCTTTCATGTCGAGGGACAGATATGTGAAGGGCGCATTTCGTCTGCTCATCTATTTTGTAACATTTCTGGGCTGGGCTCGTCGACTATAAACTAGGTTTGATGATCGATAACCGGCGAACCGGTAACCTTTTTCACAATCGATCACGACTTCTGAAAGTCAGGAAACCGGTAACCGTTTCCATGGGAATGCGAGTCACGGGTGCAGCGACTGGCGCGCGCGAACGTACAAAGACGGCACAGCCGGCCGAACTCACCGATTTCAACAACTCGAGTGGCGAGTTCGCATTGGCCACCCGTTTCTCAGTTAAAAGGTGAAGGTGCAGCGCTGCCATCGATTGCTCGTATTCGCCACTGCTGGCGGAAGGGTCAACCAGGAAGGGTCAGCCAGCAATAGTCAGCCGGGAAGAGCCAGGAATCAGCCAAGAAGGATCAGCCCAGAAGAGTTAGCTAGGAAGAGTAATCCAGGAAGGGTCAGCCAACAAGAGTTAGCTAGGAAGGGTCAGCCAGGAAGAGTAATCCAGGAAGGGTCAGCCAGGAAGAGTAATCCAGGAAGGGTCAGCCAGGAAGGGTCAGCCAGGAAGAGTCAGCCAGGAAGAGTAATCCAGGAAGGGTCAACCAGCAAGAGTTAGCTAGGAAGGGTCAGCCAGGAAGAGTAATCCAGGAAGGGTCAGCCAGGAAGAGTAATCCAGGAAGGGTCAGCCAGGAAGGGTCAGCCAGGAAGAGTCAGCCAGGAAGAGTAATCCAGGAAGGGTCAGCCAGGAAGGGTCAGCCAGGAAGAGTCAGCCAGGAAGAGTAATCCAGGAAGGGTCAGCCAGGAAGGGTCAGCCAGCTGACTTGAAGCAACACAGAGGTGAAGGTAAAGGTGCAGCCCTGCAATTGCTTGTTCACGCCACTGCCCAGTAGGACAAATGTCCTCTACAGACAATCCCCTCTCGTGGGTACGTCGGCCTACTCTTCCACGCCGACCACACGTCTTGGAAGTGGTGGGCGTCCCTACACTTCATCCCACCACGGTAGACCTGTGGCTGCCTGGGTGGGTGGGGAGAGGCGCAAGGGGGGGGGGATTTAAGAAACTTCTAGATTTGAAGCTTTCGTTACTGAAATAATTCATACTCTTAGGTTTTTTCGGTAAAGTCACGTAGGAAAAAAATAAAAAAATAATAACAAATAAATAACACAAATAATAGAAATAATAATAGAAATAAAATAATAAATCACGACGTTTCGGAGGCAACACAAGTCGGAGACTTTTTTCCCTTTGTTTCAGCTGCCGCGTCGCCAGGTGAAATCGCGCCCGCCACCTCTCCATGGCAAGCGCAGTGCGCTCGCCGTTGCGCCGTGGTGGTGGCGGCTCTCGTCGTTTCTCGGTTTTAAAATGTAAACATCACGTGACGTACTCTTTGGTTCTTTCGGTAAGGTCACGTAGGTCATTTATTTTCTACCTACGCGACTTTAACGAAAGAACCAAAGAGTATGGATCCCTGCAGTCACGCAAACTTCAAATCACGTTACGTGTATTACTCGAGACATTTGAATACGTGCTGCGAACCGGTAACCGGTTTTCTATCTGCTTTTTTCCCCATGCGGTTAAGGGGTAATGCAGAAAACAATTCACTTAACCAGACACGCGTGAACAACACCGGGTATTGGGCTTCTACCTGTTCCCTTGACAAGTGGCAGGCTACCGCTTCAATCTCTACCGGTTGGGAACTATGCACAATAGCCAGAGTAACAGGTAGCAGCAGCAGCAGCCATGATCATTCCATGGCTGGACAATCGAGTGTTCCCAAGCCTTCGGCCATCTCTCCGAGTTGGCACGCTTGTGAGATAAATTCGACTTGGCTTGTCTTCAGTTTAACACGTAGGAGGCTTTCGCGACCAATTTCATCCATAATAGAGGTTTTTGTTTGGGTTGGATCGCGTAAATATAGAAATGTGTCGTTAAACCCGCCACCACCCTACACAGCCAACTAGTAAGGGTTGTCACGTAAACAGAACGTGGCCAATTCGTCACTAGTACAGCACTAACCGGTGTGTTGGAGAGCCAAGCCACAACAAATCTGGCTGTCGCCTGATCAAGGTCGTTGTAATTACTGGCGAAACGTCGTACTCAGATTGTAAATATTGTAGCTTGGCTCTCCAACACACCGGTTAGTGATGTACTAGTGACGAATTGGCCACGTTCTGTTCACGCGACAAACCTTACTAGTTGGCTGTGTCGGGTGGTGGCGGGTTTAACGACACATTTATATATTTCATCATGGGACCTCCTTTGCCAGTACCAAAATATGAGATTAAGTTTTTCCCCTTTTAGCTGGCAACAAAACAGGTGTTAAGTTGTTAAAACACCAAACTGAAACCTTTTACAAGGAATCATGTCTGCATTAACCACAATACTTGTCGTCAAAATGCAAACACAAAACACACTCTGACAATATATGCATTGTCTCTGAAACTGATTGGCCCACACCAGAGACACATTTATATCTTGACGCAATCTACCCCCCCCCCCAAAAAAAACCCCAACGCCCCTGCATGATGGAAGGCTTCTCTTCTGTCTTCTGCCGAGCGCTTGGTCTGGTCCGCACGCACAGGGCTCGTTGGTAGGTGGGGTGGGTGGGTGGGTAGGTGGGGGATGGAGGTAGGAGGAGGAGGGGTAGGAGATGGTTCGCTGTTACGGACGAAGCCTCCGCGTTGGGTTCCCCCTGGCCCCGTGCACAGACGCGCCCGGCTAAAGGGGTAGTGGTGGTGGGGGGCGCCCCAACAAAGAGGAAGGGCTCCTTCTCGCGGGCCCTTTGTTGCGAGACATCTGTTCCATTAGCATACAGCTGGCGTGCGGGGGGAGCTTGCGGGCGGTGGGAGAGCAGGAGCGGTGGGAGACGAGAAAGGGAATGGGGTGGCGAGGGGGAGTTGTTGCTGAGACGGCCCTCCCCTCCGCCCGCCCAGGGCGGATGCCTTCACCTGCCGTGCCATCATCATTACGCCTCATCGCGGCATCCTTGGCCAGAGCGACACACACGCAACACAGACACAACGAAAGTCCTCCCCGCGTAGCCTTTAGCAGACTGTTTGGGGCAAGTGCTGTGAGCACCCCTACGAAGGCCGGCACCGCACACACACGAGAGGGTGGGGTGGCCACCGCCACGCCCGGCCGTCTTTGTCTCCCCAGCGGCGATGTTTACACACCGCACCAGGTACTCATTTGAGGCCGAGTCGACCGTGGGGAGAGAGGCCCAGGACCGGTGTTGAGCCCTGAACGGGAATCGAACTTGGGCCGCCGGGTTCGTAGCGCAGCGCGCTACCCGCTACCCGCTACGCTGCCCACCCGCCGTGCCATCATCACGCGGACCCAGAGCGACACAAAGACAAAGGTCCCCCGTATAGCCTTAACAGGCTGCAGGGGCAAGTGCTGTTAGCGAGCACCTAGAGCGACATGCACACACGGCCTCCTTATAGACTGTTGGGATGAGTGTTGTTGGAATTGACAGATTACAGTAAAATTTTGATTTAAAACTTTCGTGACTGCAGGGATTCATATTCTTGGTTATTTCGGTAAAGTCACGTAGAAGGAAAACAATAAAATAATAAAAATATAACACAATAAAATTCTCACGACGTTTCGACTGCAACACAAGCAATCGTCATCAGGTGATCAGGTGACGGTGATTGCTTGTGTTGCAGTCGAAACGTCGTGAGAATTTTATTGTTTTATATATTTTATTTTATTGTTTCCCTTCTACGTGACTTTACCAAAAGAACCAAGTATATAGTTTACAGTCAGTTTAACGCGTAGGCTTTCGCAACCAATATTATCCATAATAGAGGGGTTTTTTTGGGGGGGGGGGTGAGATCGCGTCAAAATATAAATGTGTCGTTCAACCCGCCGCCACCACCACCCTACACAGCCGATTATAAAGGTTAATCACGAAAACAAAACCATGCCAATGTGTTACTAGTTCAGCACACCGGTGTGTTTACAGTCCTTTGTCAATCCGTGTGACATCAGCAATAAATCACGCAGCAGTGGATTGGCAAAGGGCTGTACATGGACATGCAGTGGGTGGAATTGGCCGGCTATAACCACGACGCTTTTCAACAAACATCGTCCCTGCAACCTGCGATTAGTACGGCACGACATGCATACATGAACCGGCACATCTCAGAACGGTTCCTCGTCCTATGCAGCAGTGTATTACGATGTTTCCGCAGAGAGGAAACGGCTCATTGGCAACTTTGTTCCCTCCCCGTCTTTATTTCTCTATTAAACCACAACACGGAGAGAATTCTTACCACCTGTACCTACCCGTTTGCTAGCGCCGCTTGCTCCCACATCTTGGCACTTATCTCTTTCGTTTCGCACGCGTTTATGTCGCTGTTAAGTTCAAATACAGCGCTTTTTGCAGCTGTATCTCACTTTTTCTGGCGCCTCTTGCTCTGATATCGTATTTGCACCGTTGCTTTGATTCGCGTGTGTTCAGTTTACGACCGTTAAATGCCTCGTTTGTGAGTTGTTCGATATTTCCTAAGGGGCCTGGACTCCTTCGCTGCAATTTGTTTATGTTTTTTGCCTTTTGTTTTGTTGCTGCTGTGCTCACGCACCCTTGTAAACTGGCTAAACGGAGTCACCCGTGCAACAAATAAAATAAACTCAAACATAGCTTGCCGGACAAATAGGTTTCATAGCGAGACTGCCACATTTCCATTTTGATCACTGTGTACGATATGACGATTATGATGCTGATGGTGATGAACGTTCTTTCCAATCACAGACAGGCGGCATTACACAATCAGAAGACGTCGAGGTAACGTTACACAATGGTGTGACAGGGGTCATTCATGGTCTCCGCATTGCTTGTCCGCCTACTGTTGATGGTGGCCTGGTCATTATTCATCAAAGCCTTGCTGTCAGTGCAATTTGAGTGGCGGTGTTTGAACTGTAAAACAAGTGGTCTTAAAAATAAAAACATAGGCGAGTGATAATGCAATGACACCTGCCTGAGTAGATGAGAATTAAAAAAAAAACTTGTCCAGAGTTTTCACGATTAAACGTACGGATGTTTTTTTGATGGAGAACACTGACCTGGAAAGACAATTATATGGTTACATTTTGACTTAAAATTTTCGTGACTGCAGGAAATAATATTCTTGGTTCTTTCGGTAAAGTCACGTAGATAGAAAATAAAAATATAAATAAATAAATTTAATAATCCAAATACTAAATTGAAGATAATACAAGCAAAAAACCCACGACGTTTCGATCGCGACACAAGCGGTTTTCTTACAAGGGTCTCCAAAGTCAGTGGGCGGGGGAAGAGAGCTGGCAGGAGCAGAACTGTGCGGTGTAAGTCAGCCAGTGGTAATGTCGGAGTAGACAATGGGGGTTTAAACTCAGCAATCATTGGAAAGATGTTATCAACCACTTTGGGTCATGACTTCATTTGTGTTTTCTTGTCAACCTCTACCGTCAGCAGTGTGGTTGTGTGTAGCGAGGTGCAATGCCCCCCCCCCATCTCTATACCCCCCCCTCTCCCTATCTCTACCCCCTTCCTCCCCCCATTGTCTACTCCTACATTTTGACTTAAAGCTTTCGTGGCTGCAGGGATTCATATTCTTGGTTCTTTTGGTAAAGTCACGTAGAAGGGGGCTCACATGGCATTGACTTCTCCAAGACAGAGGTTCTCTGCAAGCCATCTGGCTACCATGCGAGATTCGTTCATGAGGCTATCCACATATACAAACACAGAGACAATTTCAACCGATAAGATGGATTCTGGCTTAGCAATCATTGGAAGGATTTGATCAACAATTTCGGGTCTTAATTTATTGTGTTCACGCTCACGGTGACTTTCAGACCGCATTCTATTCTCCTTCTCTCCCCCCTCCTCCGTTCCGAGCATAGATGGACTCGTCCGTCCGAACAACCGCCAGTTGCTGTCCGTGGTGCTCCTACGTCCCAGCTCCCCCAGTGTCTACTCCGACATTCTCTACCACTGGCTGACTCACGCCGTGCAGCCCTCCTCCTCCTCCTCCCAGCTCTCGTCCCCCGCCCACTCACGTTGGAAACCCTGAGAAGCAGTTGCCTTTAGAGGCTTGCCCCCTCTTTTCTCTCCGCCTGATGAAGGCCGCTTGTGTTGCGATCGAAACGTCGTGGGTCTTTTGCTTTTATTATCTTCAATTAATGATTTGAAAATTTTACTTATTTTATTATTTTATTTTATTTCTATTTTTATTTTCTATCTACGTGACTTTACCGAAAGAACCAAGAATATGAATCATATGGCTGATAGACTCAAACAAACTTTATTTGTACACGCGTACGTGGAAACGAGGGATCCCACTTGCCCAGGTTTGACCCGGACAGTCCGGGAATTGGGGCCTACGTTCGGGTTGGCAGCAATCAATTTTCTCCCGAGATCCGCTCGCATTGTGTTGAACAGGAGACTGAACGGCTATGATAGACCCAGTGCCGGATTATCCTAGTAGCAAAAGTAGCAAATGCTACGGGCCCCGCAATTTCAAAGGCCCCGCGCTAAACTATACTGCCTTCATCTTTCATAAACGACTGGGTGTTTAAGGTTAGCGATTAAAAAAATACAATTATTTTACTATGCAAGTTACAAATTTGTTTTTAATATTTGTGCGTGTTTTTTTTATGGCCCCTTTATAACATATACTACAGGCCCCGCACTAGCTTAATCCGGCACTGGATAGACCGAGACTGACTGAGAAATATGTCCGGATTTGGTCTGTGGTAAAGGTGGCAACCCTATACAAAGCATTGCCCTGTATCTCCAGGTAACCCGGTGTTTCATTGGTCACAATCTGCTGATGACATCCCAGTGAATTGAAACCCTCCCATGATTTCGCCTGCTTGGAAAAATGCTGCTGGGAAGAATTGATTGGTTCATGAGGTGCATGGTAATTGATGGATGTAAACATGATTTATTTTCAATGTCTCGTTTCATTAAAAAAATGTATCCACAATACAACAAAGCAGGACATGACTGACTTTGTGTTTCGATTTAATTCAACGTTTCTCTTTTTCTATTTTGTTTCGTTCTATTCTGCGCGCTTTGATTCAACCACGTCAAAGCCTCGCTATGTTCTGTCATCACATCGCTACTGGTGCTCGCCGCTGCAAAATATCATGGGCCATCGGAGGTTGTTAATGATCGCCCGGGATACTAAACTCCGAAGCACGGGCAGCGCAGAGTGTGGTGTTCAAGTGAGTGATATCTGAACCAGTCTTATTACGTAGCAGGACTTGGGTGGGCCTTCATCCAGCAGTGGATTGATCACAGGCATGTCACCTTTACGTAGAGCAATCCCACACACATGTCTCAGTCAAACTGTCTCTCTCTCTCTCTTTCTAAACGGTGCACTCCGCTGCAATAAAGTTCAGCGCAATATCGAACACAGACGCCAATTCCCGGACTTTCCGGGTCAAACCCGGACAGGTGGCATCCGTAATCGATTGTGGCTGATGATGAGGCATTGCTAATGCTATGAACCTCGTCTGGAGTGGAGCGGTGGCACAGTCTGTTCACGCACCGCCTAACGCCAGCGGTGAGTGGTACTAGAAACGGTCCTGGGCCTTCGCTAGGTTGACTCAGCCTTATCAGAGTACATTGGTAGACAGACATCAGCACTGGGGAGACAAAGGCAGCCGTCGTGGTTTCCTGGCCACACCACGATCTCGTACGGCAATTCGGCCATCGTAGGTGCTCACTAACAACATCACTTTGGGGCCGTCCATAAATGACGTCACGCGATTTTGGACGATTTTTGACCCCCCCCCCCCTTCGTCACACGGCGTCACAAAATGTCAGACCCCCCCCTCAAATATGACGTCACAAAGCTCTGCCCCCCCCCCCCCAAAAAAATTAAAAACATGCTTCAAATCGCTTTAAACTATTGTCATTGTAGTTCGTATTTAATGTGGCGCTGCACTCTGATGTTGTAGGAGAAAACATTTACTGAAAAAGTCTATTTAATTAAGTAGAACGTGTTGTCTGTATTTATTTTAAGTTGCGCATTTCGATGTGACGTCACATTTCTCAACCTCCCCCCCTCGTCACACATCGTCACAAATGTTTGACCCCCCGTAGGTGCGTGACGTCATTTATGGACGGCCCCTTGCCCCAACAGTCTGTGGAAGGTTATATGGGGGCACATTCGTCTTGTTTATTCATCTAATCCCATGCAGTGATCCCCGTTCACTTGAAACAAGACCCGCTCCTCCAAATCGGTGAGGGCTGCCATGGGTAGTTTTGAAGAAAAAGCGTTAAAAGATGATAATTGTTTTTTTTTACCCTTCTATCTGGCAACAAAACTGACACCTTTTTTTTTTAACAAGGAGTCATGTTTGTATAGACCACAATACCTGCAGCCATAATGCAAACAAAAAACATAACTCTGATAATATATGCACTGTCCTTGAAGTTGATTGGTCCACACCCGAGACAGCTTTCCTTAGCTTTTCTTAGAGCCTAGTCTCACATGTGAGACTAGGCTCTAAGAAAAGCTTTCTTTAGCTTTTCTTAGAGCCTAGTCTCACATGTGAGACTAGGCTCTAAGAAAAGCTGTCTCGGGTGTGGACCAATCAACTTCAAGGACAGTGCATATATTATCAGAGTTATGTTTTTTGTTTGCATTATGGCTGCAGGTATTGTGGTCTATACAAACATGACTCCTTGTTAAAAAAAAAAGGTGTCAGTTTTGTTGCCAGATAGAAGGGTAAAAAAAAACAATTATGTTTTTTACTGGCAAATGAGGTTCCAATGGTGCGTTAAAAGATTTCCCCTATTCCGTGCGGGTCATATGGATTGATTAGAGCACACTTCACCACGCTGGTCAACGTGGGTTGGTGGGGATGGTGGAGATCGCATACATTGAAGAGTGGGACCAATACAGGAAAAAACATTGGATTTTCTGCACTGTCCTCCGTTGACAACGTTCTCGCAAGAGCCGCGGCTTCAAGCGCTTGCTTCGTTCTGTTGAATGTGCTGTTTGCTCTATTGTAAAACTAGCTTTACTACCCGGGACTTGTATTCACCACGCCCGGCCGCCTTTGTCTCCCCAGTGGCGATGTTTCACACACCACAGCAGTTACTCGTTTGAGGCTGAGTCGACCTAGGGGAGGCCCAGGACCGGTTCAATTAATCGTCACCGGTGGTGGCCGTGAGCGGGAATCGAACTCGGGTCGCCGGGTTCGTAGCACAGCGCGCTACCCGCTACACTACAATGCGTGACGCTTCCACGTGCGCGGGTCATGTGACAGATGTCAATACACCGCACGCCATGACATCCGCGATGTCAAGACATAAGGAACGAAACAGGAAGACTTCTCCACAAATCTGGCTGTCGCCTGATGAAGCTCGTTGTAATTACCTGCAAAACATCGTACTTAGATTGTAAATGTTGTTGCTTGGCTCCGCCCTTCGCCCCGCCCACTTTGCGGGTCTCTCGAGCTCTTTCCTGAAGGTTCCCGAGAGCTCCTTTGGACCACGTGACCTTCCCCACGGCCCTCGTCCACTGGTGGTCCCCCTCCAATATCATCCGGTCACGTGACAGCAGGTGAACCAGCGTATCGTGCCCCAAGGTAACCCTGGCTGGCTGACGCTCCCTCTCGCTCCCTCACCGGGAGCCCGCACCGCCCACTGCTCGCGGTGCCTCCGCGCTGACCAGCACTCACCCAAGCCCCGCTAGGGCTGGTACTGCATCCCGTAACCCGGGCTGCCCATATAATGACAACGCATTACCTGCCGTGGCTTCGTAAGCCCCGGCACCATACAGTGACAAGCACAGTCACTACACGAGTACAGCACACTGGTGTGTTCGAGAGCAAATCCACAACATTTACAATCTGCGTTCTCAGAGTACTCAGTAACGAATTGGCACGTTCTGTTTACGTGACAAACCTTAATAATTGGCTTTGTGGGGTGGTGGCGGGTTTAACGACACATTTATATTCATGCGATCTAACCCAAAAACCCATATTATGTATAAGCCACTTGGTTGAACTATCGTTTGTGGCCAGGGCGCTCCTGATAAATAAGCTAATAGCTCAGTGGGCTTTACCTGGTCAAAATTGTAAAAAGTAGAGTTTTAGTTGATTTTTTTTTATAGATTTGCTTACCTTTCCTATTTTTTTTATCGTTTGTTCGTTCTAACGTTCTGACCCCGTGCCCCTACTGGACATCTGAGAGAGAGAGAGAAATAGCTTCATAGCTCATGGGATTTCCCCAGGATAAAGATAGATTCTGAATCTTCCTCTGAACCGGGCGCGCTCTCCTCTGTGTGACCCATGACCCCGGGAAGCGCTGCCGAGGCTCGCTGCTCGCCGTTTCGTTTTCACTCAAAAAACATTTTAAAACCGTCAAACCCTCGGGGACAATGGCGAGTGGCACTTTTGTGATCGCACTTCGTGTGGCTCAACTCAACCCGCCGGGCCGAGCAAAACAATGGGATTATGTTTGTTTCGTAGGTGTGCGTGTGTTTTGTGTGTGGGTTGTGTCTTTTTTAACGAAGATGAATAATAAGATGGAGAGCAAACACGCCCCTGGTGTCACGTGTAAAAGAGCGGCTTCATGAGCCTCTCGTTCCGCGCCTCGCTCTCATCATACGTTGTTGCCATATAACATGTCCATGTTCGCGTTGAATACCGCGTCTTTCCCTGTCCGCACGTTTCTCAAAAACGTTTTTGTTGTCGTACAGAGAAACTTTACAGTTCAAGCTTCACTTTTGCATCTGCATCGCCGTTTTGTTGTTGTTGTTGCTGCGGTTATGACACTGTTTCGCTCTCTCCGTTTGAGGATTAACAAAGAGTTTCATTTTGCCGACAGGAGCCTGAGGGCGGTTGACGGTCGGGGGAGTCGCGAATGGACTCGGGTTGAGTCTTTGGCTCGTGCCGCACACAGAGACACCTGGCACCTGGCAGAGCAGGAGAAGCCGTTCGACTGCGTCGTTGTTTTTTGCCGGCAGGCAGATACAAAGACAAAGATTTCCCTCTGTATACAGCCGTCCGATAGACTGTTTCGGGCAAGTTGCTGTTGGCAAGCAGCTATGAATCCCGGCACGGCATGTGTCAGCCACAGCAGCACACGCCGGCTGACTCGGAGCAACGCAGCGGTGGAAGTTCGTCGCCATCAGCACGACCCCATGGGGGCAGATGATAGCCACGCAGTCGGTGTGTCCACGTGTCGTCAATTGTTTCCACTTTCCGCTCTCTTGTCCTGTAGCGCCAGAAGTAGTGCGCTACATTTTGCTGGCACCAATCTCGTACGTCGTCGTCGTCATCGTCAAGCCATTACTCCAAGGCCGTAGCCACGGGAGTCAACATTGGTAGGGACCAAATCTTCCAGGGTGTCTGGGGGTCCCAACCCAGAAAAAAAAATCTACATTTGAAAACGAATTTCTTGCCTAAAATATAAAAAATGCACTAACACATGGGATGGACTTTTTATTTATTTTTTACAATAATGTCTAAGAGTGTATTGTATTACATTGCTCTTTTTTTACTTTTTTTACCATTTATTCTTTCATTGTATGTAATGGCAGAGATTAGGGATTAATAAAGTACAACCATAACCACAATCATATAAACAGAAATCTATGCATTGATTTATATGAAGACAAGTCCAGATATTGTGGTCAAGGTTTAGCAAATTGTTGTTTTTATTTACATAGCATAGCCATTTTTATAGCTATATATTGGGGGGACATTTTGAGCATATTTGAATATCGGGGGGGGGGGGATATGTCCTTGAATTACTCTGTGAGGTCTTGCTCGTTTGTTTGTATGTCTGTGTGTATGTTGGACTTTCTTTTGCACCGTAACGTAGCCAACCCTGCTAATCATCATCACCATCGCCATCACGATCCATGGGTAGATATCTCTGTAGCAGTAGGTGTACTACGAGGCACATTTTCTCCATTCGTTGTTTCCACTTTCCTCTCTCACTCTGTCTTGTCGTGCCAATATGCTAAAGTATTGCCACATCTTGCTGGAATCAATCCCTTACGTCGTCGTCAAGTCAATCTCAGCGAGGTCTTTCTTTCTTTCCGGTTCCTTTCATTTTTCCGAACAACAAAAACACTTTTGAAAAATGTTAACACTCCTATGGGACTATCGTTTTTACAGGAAAAAGAACGGATAATACACCGTAACACGCTAACAAATGTAATGTTAATAGCTTCAAAAAGTCAAAGAGTCTCCACTTGTTCACAATCATTGGCAACACGTGCCTGGAATCTTCTCCAGGTGGTCTCCAGACCCCGGAGGTACATTTCTCGTGGCATTGTTGCAAATTCTCAGAAGTGTTAAAACATGTTTTAAGCACCCTTTACACGTGTCCAGAAGGTAAAGGTGCAGCCCTGCAGTTGCTTGCTCACGCCACTGTGGAGTTGGTCAAATGCCCTCTACGGCGGGTATTTTGGCCTACTCTTCCACGGTGGCCAGACGTCTGGGACGAGCCTGGAGTAACTTTCTAACTTTGGTGAATCCTCTTCTTGGTTCTTTCGGTAAAGTCACGTAGAAGGGAAATAATAAAATAATACAAATAAAACATAATAAAATAATACAAATAAAACATAATAAGAACAGGTTTGTCGGAAAGACAGAATCATTCAGACGCTGTCTTTCCGACAGACCTGTTCTTCATCTGAAGACGGCTGCTTACGTTGTGGCCGAAACGTCGTGAGAATAATTTTATTGTTTTATTTTTATTATTTTATTATTTCCCTTCTACGTGACTTTACCAAAAGAACCAAGAAGATGAATCCCTGCAGTCACGAAAGCTTTAAATCGAAATTCATGGTGAATCCATTTATACTACTGGGGGGACAGATGCAGGCAGGTGTGGGGGGGGGGGGGGAATTTAAACAACTCTCACGATTGTTTAAAACTGCCGTTCCGGAAGATCGAATTCAACTGGCGACCTACGGACTAACAAGTCCAGCGCGCTAAGCATGCGGACCAAATAGGTCTCGCTGCATCGCGCGCTTTCGGATGCGCTTCTGCGGCCGTCTGGAACGCTCTTCCATCCGATATTACGAAACCACTGGGAGCTTATGCATTTTAAAATCAACTAAATTGAAAACTCATTTCTTTAAAACTGCGTTTTGTGTAAAGTTTGTTGTCCTTCCCCCCACCCCGCGATTAGCACGGTTGGCAACGTGCGGTGCGAAAGAAGTTCAACACGAACATATACAATTACAAATTGGCCAACAAGACACCCTTCAGAGCAGTTGTGTCTCAGGGTTGGCATGGGCCCTGGTGCCAGGGATGAAATGAGACACCCCCGGTCCATTGCCACCCGCCCCCATCTCCATCGCCCCGATAGCGACTCCACTGCTCCACAGAGGAGCTGCGCCATTCACAAGCAGCCGGGTTAGGTCACGCAGCCCATACATTATATAGCGACCGCTTTTGGTCAGTATCAGGTAATTGGTTAGGGTTAGGGACAGCACTTGGGTTGGCGAGTGCGCTCAGCCTACACGCTCGAAAACCATCGCCCCATCCCACTGCGGTGTGTGGCTCTCTCGGGGGTTTGACCGCTGCTCATTTCTGGCGTTTGTAGCGTGATGTGGCCATGACTCTCCCCCACTCACCAAAACCACGTCCCGCCTCCGGCCTTCACTGACACAAAGGGCCACCCACCCCGTGATTGTGGGGCGAGCCCCCCCCCCCACCTCCGCGTTCCACCTGTCCCACACGTGCCCTGCGCACGCCCAGAGGACAGGGGCGCTGTGAGCCACCACAAACACAAAGAACTCTCTCCGTAATAGGCGAAAGTCTGCGCGTAAACACTCACAAAGAGCCCAAACCGCAATCCCGACCAGCTCGCCACGGGTCCTCGTGTTACAGGTAACGACCGGGCACCAACCAATCAGACACGAGCACTAGTCCGATCCCTCACCGTCACCAACCAATTAGACACGAGCACTAGTCCGATCCCTAATCGTCACCAACCAATCAGACACGAGCACTAGTCCGATCCCTCACCGTCACCAACCAATTAGACACGAGCACTAGTCCGATCCATAATCGTCACCAACCAATCAGACACGAGCACTAGTCCGATCCATAATCGTCACCAACCAATTAGACACGAGCACTAGTCCGATCCCTCACCGTCACCAACCAATCAGACACGAGCACTAGTCCGATCCCTCACCGTCACCAACCAATCAGACACGAGCACTAGTCCGATCCCCTAACTGTCACCAACCAATCAGACACGAGCACTAGTCCGATCCCCTAACTGTCACCAACCAATCAGACACGAGCACTAGTCCGATCCCTAATCGTCACCAACCAATCAGACACGAGCACTAGTCCGATCCCTAACCGTCACCAACCAATCAGACACGAGCACTAGTCCGATCCCTAACCGTCACCAACCAATCAGACACGAGCACTAGTTCGATCCCGAACCGTCACCAGCCAATCACGCACGAGTACGAGCTCGATCCCTAATACCAACCAATCAGCCAATGAACTACGAGTCCCTATAACCCTAACGAATTAGCCACTCGCACTATCTCTCCCACTGACCCTAAATAGCCAACTAGCCACTCGCCAGAGGTCACAAACGGGTTTTGATTCCTTACCCGGCTACCCGTACCCGGCCCGGTCGGGTACGGGTAGCTGGGTAAGGAATTAGGGTACGGGTATCGGGTACCCGATTGCGACCTCTGCCACTCGCCCTCACCACGCACGCCCTGGACTCTATCCCTAACAGCGCCGCCGCTACTTCTCCACCACCACCACCACCCCACGTGTCTCGCGCTGGATTCGCTCCACTCCCTTTGGGAACTCCCAGCCCCCCCCCCCCTGCCAAAGCGGCTCGCGAGCGGCGCCGCTTGGCGGTGGGCACCGTGCAGGGGCTGGCGGGCTGGCAACCCCCCCTCGCCCACGACGCCCCAGCCCCTGCCTGGCCACTCGCTCCATCCCCTCGGGCTGGTGGTGGTGGCGCGCTCGCTCGCCGTGATCCGGTGCCGTGGGGCTTGGGTTGCCGGGGTCGCCATCGCCGGCACGCGGCGGGGTGACCAGCCTGGTGGGCAGCGAGGGAGCGCCAGCGTCTGCCGGGAGCAACGCGGAGGCTTCCCACCCACGTGCATGAACGTGAACTCCTTGTCACGTGGCGGATTTTCACCCCAGCCCCCCCCCCCCGGTTTTCACACAGACACACACAGACACACACAGACACAGAAACGTCGCGTGAAATTGGCCAAACGTCTCTGTGCAGGGCCCTCTTGGGAAAAAAACGCAACAACCATGAGAGTCAGCGAATCATTCTTGGGTGAATATTAAAGGATTTCAGTGACGGCCAGGGTATGCGTGGCGCTTGTGCCACTCGTTGCATCCTTTACAGGCGCTTGCGAACAGCCCCCCTTGCCCTGACGGCTCATATACAACTACACGGGGGAGCTTTGTCTCTGTGCGTGTGCCCCGAAGACAAAAAAATCGAGTTGTGTGCTCGAGACGTGGCGGGTTGGAGGGGGGGTGGGTTGGGGTTCCAGACCCGCGAGATGAAGTTACAGCGAGGAACAAGATCCCGCGTGACTCACGCAAAGGGCAGCATCACAGCTGTTGCCGTCTGGGCCTTTAAAGGGACAAAGGGGGCCCCGGCACACCGGATGAAATCACACCACCGGCTCAGCTGTCGACTTCAGAGGGTCGTCCGCCAAACGCCCGGGGTGGGAGTGGTGGTGGTGGTGGGAGTGGTGGTGGTGTCAGCGTTTTCAGGGCGCTTTGGCCTCGGGATAAATCCTCTCTCCGTTGATCTCTCTCCGTCTTGCTCTCTCGTCCCCATGGCCGCTGTGCCACCCACCGCCTGTGCTGGTAGCGTCAACCGGACGGAGGTCCCCGTGTCCCCGTGTAAAGCCGGCGGCAACCTCTTATGAGGTGGCTCACCCCGAGGGCTCCCAACGATTTGGGAAAATATCTAATTGCGATTTTTATGACAATGAAATGCTACATCTGGTCAATTTTGCTGTACGGAGTAGAGACGTGGACACTGACAACAACAGCAACAAAAAGGCTCGAAGCTTTCGAAATGTGGCTGTATCGAAGGATGCTGAAAATCCCATGGACAGCCAAAACCACCAACACACAAGTTCTGCAAGACATGGGCACTGACAGGCAACTGCTGAAGACCATCATTAGCAGGAAGTGTTACTACCTAGGCCACATTGCCCGAAACGACCACAAATACCAGCTATTAAAGCAAATCCTGGAAGGAAAAATCGGAGGGAATAAACGACATGGCTCAGTAACATCAAAACATGGCTACAATTAACTACAGCACAAACTCTACACGCCGTGCTAGACCGGGACCAATATCATCGTGAAGTCGCACACGCCGTTAGGCAGCACTAAAGAAGAGAAGAAGATGACACATATTGCGGTTTGATTTGCGATGAACATTTTTTTTAGTCAAGCTTCAGTTCAATATTCACCGTGTAATAGATTAAAAACATGTGATGGAGCATTGCCACATGATACCATCAAAATATGAACTGCTCTATATATTCTAATGCAAGTGTAATGTAGCTCTCAGAGACGCCGTCTTGTCTTCTGTATATTTATTAAGAATAAAGTTCAATGGCAACTCAACACGTAGCCACGAGTGACTCCCGTGCACTTGGGTATTGACACCACTCTAATCTGAGACAACACAGCTCCCAGTCTCAAGACAACTTGCAGACGATGGAGAGACAACTCGATCCCAGGCGACGACAATTCCCCACATCAAGCAGCCCCAAGCCTCCACTCACGCTGCTATTTATCCTCGCTCGGTCCGGCCACGCCCTGTTCCTCAATCCTCCTCCTCACCACACCTGGCCCTGCTGCCAGAGGTCGCAAACGGGTTTTGATTCCTTACCCGTACCCGTACCCGGCCGCATCAGGGTCGCAAATGGGTACCCGTACCCGTACCCGGCCGGGTAGCCGTTCCCTACCCGTACCCTACCCGAAATGAGTGACACACGGCTACTCACCAGTGACTCACGGCCTACCCGTACCCGTACCCGGCCGCACCAGGTTCGCAAACGGCTACCCGTACCCTACCCGGGTACGGGTATCGGGTACCCGGTTGCGACCTCTGCCTGCTGCTCACCGCCCTTCTCACACTTCCCCACCATTGGATTCCATCTCATTAATCCTCATTAGTTCGTCCATTAGTAAGCATGGTCCCAGTAGCTCGTCCATGAGTAACCATGGTCCTGGGGAGCCACACTGTCCCGCTATGCTCCGCAATGTCATTACATCAACCCCCCCCCCCCCCCCCATCTTAAAAAAAGTAGCCGTCCTTGGCTAACACAATTTCAGACAATTTCCTCGGCTAACACAATTTCAACAACATCTGTGTAGGGCCGAATCAACCATATAACACAACCATAACAATCGTTTTAGGCGTTGAAGGAACAACCTACACTTCAGAACCCAATGCGAATCCCCACAACCAACCCCATAACACAACAATAACGCCAAAAACCGAATAACACGCGCACACAATTCCCCACAGCTGCCCAATTCAGCCACGGACATTTTGAACATACGGACGCCCACACACCACAATGCAACAAGTTAGGGCGACCCGTCAACGGAATGCCAACCCCCTTGACTGAGTCCTCGATGCCGGGCCGTCACCCCGGGTGGGAATATTGCTGTCGTCGGCCAACGAGGGCACGGCTCTCGGAACGGAGGGGTCAATGTCCTCGGCAGGTGGCTCGGGCGAGGCCGGTTCCGTCGCTGCATGTCTCCCTGCAACCGCTCCCATACGCGAACCGCCGCCGACACCTCTCCCGTTGATTCGGCGCCATCATCCGTCGGCTCCTCCATTCCCCACGATGGTCGACCGAGCGATCCATTTCCCGGCCACGGCTTCCCGGTCCATGCGGCCACTCTGGTTCGCTTCTGTAGCATCTCGTGCGCTTGCAGGCACCGGGCAGCCCACAAGGATGTCTGAGCATCCTCGTCAATCACTGGCAGCACGACACCCATCTCTGAAGCCAACTCCAACATGTTCTCCATCAGGAGGGAGTTGAGTGCTGCCTGGTCCAACTGAGGGTAGGCCGCCAGTCCCAACGCCATCAGCGCTCCGCGATAGGCGACGGGTGTCTCGGCGTCTTCTCGACACCGCTGGAGGAACTTCCCCCGCGTGGCCGACGGTGGGTCGTATACAGCGGCCATCTCTCTGTACGCACCCTGCAGCGTAGCTCTTTTGTCCGCAGGGATGACACAAAATTCTGCAAGGCCATCATCGTCCAGAGCCGTAGGTAAGGCCCTCAACGCCTGATCCTCCGTCCAGTCGACGGATTGGTACGCCACCTCAAACCGGCGGACGAAGGCACTCCAATCTCCCTCCACCGCTATAAACGCCTCCGCAGCCTCCCGCGCTGTCTCCAAAATGGCCGCCGCCGGTCACGCCTTGTCCCGTGGTCTCCAGCGCGGGAACCCCGACCGCCGGCGGCCCCTCCGTCCTCCCTGCTCAAACGAGCAAATCGTCCACGGCCCCCTCCGTCTTCGACGTCGCCATCAAATGAGCGACCGTCGAGCAGAGCCTAGCCACCTCCGCCTTCAGCTCCTGCCATCCCTCCATCGGACCACGCTGAGGAGAAACGGCACCCGCCTCTCCCCTCGGCGGCGGCGATTGCAACTCCTCCGGAGCCTGTGGCCGGGGCGGCAAGTCGACCGTCACCTCCGTCGCCGCGTTCCCCACGCCCAAGGGGTGTGTCACCAGGACCCCGTCTCCCGGGGCTGCTTTGGAGACCCCTTGGAAGACCTCCTACTCTTCTCAAGAAGAAACCACAGGTGGGTTCTTGCTATTTACCTTCTTCGGCATTTTACAATAGCCACTTCTGACACCACTGCAATGTAGCTCTCAGAGACGCCGTCCTGTCTTCTGTATATTTATCTAACCTATATAATTCATTTTTTGTCCGTCCGTCCGTCCGTCCGTCTGCGTACGCTCCCTACCGGGGGATTTAGCTCTCGGACCGTGGGGTTCGGCGAGATTAAATTTTGCAGGTGGGCACGCCCCCGGCCCCGCGGTAAACTTAGGCATTTCCGATTTTTCGTCTCTAAACTTTAAATCGGACCGATTATCGATTTAGGGCGATACAACTTTAGTTATTTATATAACGCTTTATTTATTTATTTACTCTTGCCGGCCGGCGCGGACCACGGCGGTTGCCCCTGGCAACGGGTAGAGACGCGTTCGCTGCGGGGTGGACGCCATTTTGAATTACCATTAAAAATATGCGCACGCATTAACACGCGATTCTGAGGTAAATTCATCAAAGTTTCACGTCCTCTTCACTCCCCTTCCACCCCAATGTGTGCAATTACTATTATAGGGTCGGTAGATAATAAAATTATAGCGATTAGACAGTATTATTGTAGCGCGGGGGGGGGGGGATATTGGCCCCAGTATACACCCTCAGCCGGGTAGGCAATCTAGGCAAGGCCGGAGGCTCTACACGGTACTAGGCCTCGACACCCCACCCGTGTCAAGCGACGACTTTGTGGTATAAACTCGATATACCCGGCGTTGCCCGGGGGGAAAATACATTTAAAATCTTCTGAAAACTTTAAAACATTACATACCAATGAAAATACAAGTGTGTAATTACTTTTAAACCCGACGCGCCAAGAATCGATTCTCTGAATCGCGAAAAGGAATCGAAGGTTGTAGATTCCTTTAGATTCGGACGATTCCCGTTTACTCTAAGTTGGTTAAAGTCGATATAAACTGCTACGAACGGGAAATATCCGGCGTTGACCGGGGCAAAAATGTTATTAAAAACTCCTGAAAACATTAAAACATAACATATCAATGAAAATAAAACTCTGTCATTCAAAATGTAAACCCCCAACATGCCAGGAATCGATTCCTTGAATCGCACAAAGGACGAATCGAAGGTTGTAGATTCCTTTAGGAGGGGGAGAGTGGTGAGGGGGAGAGTGGGGAGAGTGGTGAGAGTGGTGAGGGGGAGAGTGGTGAGGGGGAGAGTGGTGAGGGGGAGAGTGGTGAGAGTGGTGAGAGTGGTGAGGGGGAGAGTGGTGAGGGGGAGAGTGGTGAGGGAGAGAGTGGTGAGGGGGGAGAGTGGTGAGGGTGGGGAGAGTGGTGAGGGGGAGAGTGGTGAGGGGGAGAGTGGTGAGAGTGGTGAGAGTGGTGAGGGGGAGAGTGGTGAGGGGGAGAGTGGTGAGGGAGAGAGTGGTGAGGGGGAGAGTGGTGAGGGGGAGAGTGGTGAGGGGGGAGAGTGGTGAGGGGGAGAGTGGTGAGGGGGAGAGTGGTGAGGGGGAGAGTGGGAGGTGGAGAGTGGTGAGAGTGGTGAGGGGGAGAGTGGTGAGAGTGGTGAGAGTGGTGAGAGTGGTGAGGGGGGAGAGTGGTGAGGGGGAGAGTGGTGAGGGGGAGAGTGGTGAGGGGGAGAGTGGTGAGAGTGGTGAGAGTGGTGAGGGGGAGAGTGGTGAGGGGGAAGTGGTGAGGGGGAGAGTGGTGAGGGAGAGAGTGGTGAGGGGGAGAGTGGTGAGGGGGAGAGTGGTGAGGGGGAGAGTGGTGAGAGTGGTGAGAGTGATGAGGGGGAGAGTGGTGAGGGGGAGAGTGGTGAGGGAGAGAGTGGTGAGGCGGAGAGTGGCGAGGGGGGAGAGTGGTAAGGGGGAGAGTGGTGAGGGGGAGAGTGGTGAGGGGGAGAGTGGTGAGGGGGGAGAGTGGTGAGGGGGAGAGTGGTGAGGGGGAGAGTGGTGAGGGGGAGAGTGGTGAGAGTGGTGAGGGGGAGAGTGGTGAGAGTGGTGAGAGTGGTGAGAGTGGTGAGGGGGGGGAGAGTGGTGAGGGGGGAGAGTGGTGAGGGGGAGAGTGGTGAGGGGGAGAGTGGGGAGAGTGGTGAGAGTGGGTGAGAGTGGTGAGGGGGAGAGTGGTGAGGGGGAGAGTGGTGAGGGGGAGAGTGGGGGAGTGGTGAGAGTGGTGAGAGTGGTGAGGGGGAGAGTGGTGAGGGGGAGAGTGGTGAGGGGGAGAGTGGTGAGGGGGAGAGTGGTGAGGGGGAGAGAGTGGTGGAGGAGAGTGGTGAGGGGGAGAGTGGTGAGGGGGGAGAGAGTGGTGAGGGAGAGAGGGTGAGGGGGAGAGTGGTGAGGGGGAGAGTGGTGAGGGGGAGAGTGGTGAGGGGGAGAGTGGTGAGGGGGGAGAGAGTGGTGAGGGGGAGAGTGGTGAGGGGAGGGGAGGGAAGTGGTGAGGGGGAGGGAGGTGGTGAGGGAGAGAGTGGTGAGGGGGAGAGTGGTGAGGGGAGAGTGGTGAGGGGGAGAGTGGTGAGGGGGAGAGTGGTGAGGTGGTGAGGGGAGAGTGGTGAGAGTGGTGAGAGTGGTGAGAGTGGTGAGGGAGAGAGGTGGTGAGGGGGAGAGTGGTGAGGGAGATGAGTGAGTGAGTGGGGGAGAGTGGTGAGGGGAGAGGTGGTGAGGGGGAGAGTGGGTGAGGGGAGGAGAGTGGTGAGGGGGAGAGGGGTGAGAGGGGAGAGTGGTGAGGGGTGAGAGTGGGGAGGGGAGAGTGGTGAGGGGGAGAGTGGTGAGGGGAGAGTGGTGAGGGGGAGAGTGGTGAGGGGGAGAGTGGTGAGGGAGAGAGTGGTGAGGGAGAGGAGTGGGAGGGAGGGAGTGGTGAGGGGGAGAGTGGTGAGGGGAAGAGTGGTGAGGGGAGAGTGGTGAGGGGGAGAGTGGGTGAGGGGGAGAGTGGTGAGGGGGAGATGGTGAGGGGGAGAGTGGTGAGGGGAGAGTGGTGAGGGGGAGAGTGGTGAGGGGGAGAGTGGTGAGGGGAGAGTGGTGAGGGGGAGAGTGGTGAGGGGGAGAGTGGTGAGTGGGAGAGTGGTGAGGGGAGAGTGGTGAGGGAGAGAGTGGTGAGGGGAAGAGTGGTGAGGGGAGAGTGGTGAGGGGGAGAGTGGTGAGGGGGAGAGTGGTGAGGGAAAGAGTGGTGAGGGGGAGAGTGGTGAGGGGGAGAGTGGTGAGGGGGAGAGTGGTGAGGGGGAGAGTGGTGAGGGGGAGAGTGGTGGTGGTGTGGGTGAGTGGTGAGGGTGAGGTTGAGTGGTGAGGGTGAGTGGTGATTGGTGAGGGTGAGGGTGAGTGGGGAGGGTGAGTGGCGGTTGTTAGTGGTGATTAGTGAGGGGTGAGTGGTGAGGGTTAGTGGTGAGCATGAGTGGTGAGGGTGAGTGTTGAGCGTGAGTGGTAAGGGTGAGTGGTGATTGTTGAGGGTGTGATTGGTGAGGATGAGTGGTGAGTAGTGAGGGTGAGTGGTGAGGGTGAGTGGTGAGTGGTGAGGGTGAGTGGCGGTTGTGAGTGGTGATTAGTGAGGGGTGAGTGGTGAGGGTGAGCGTGAGTGGTTAGGGTGAGCAGTGAGGGTGAGCAGTGAGGGTGAGTGGTGATTGGTGAGGGTGTGATTGGTGAGGATGAGTGGTGAGTGGTCAGGGTGAGTGGTGAGGGTGAGTGGTGAGCGGTGAGGGTGAGTGTTGAGGGTGAGTGGTGAGTGGTTAGGGTGAGTAGTGAGGGTGAGTGGTGAACGTGAGTGGTGAGTGGTGAGCGTGACTGGTGAGGGAGAGTGGTGAGGGAGAGTGGTGAGGGAGAGTGGTGAGGGAGAGTGGTGAGGGAGAGTGGTGAGGGTGAGTAGTGAGTGGTGAGGGAGAGTGGTGAGGGTGAGTAGTGAGTGGTGAGGGTGAGTGGTGATTGGTGAGGGTGAGTGGTGAGGGTGAGTGGGGAGGGTGAGTGGCGGTTGTTAGTGGTGATTAGTGAGGGGTGAGTGGTGAGGGTGAGCGTGAGTGGTGAGGTTGAGTGGTGAGCAGTGAGGGTGAGTGGTGATTGGTGAGGGTGTGATTGGTGAGGATGAGTGGTGAGGGTGAGTAGTGAGGGTGAGTGGTTGTTGTGAGGGTGAGTGGTTGTTGTGAGGGTGCGTGGTGAGGGTGAGTGGTAAGAGTGAGTGGTGAGGGTGAGTGACGGTTGTGAGAGGTGATTAGTGAGTGGTGAGGGTGAGTGGTGAGGGTTAGTGGTGAGGGTGAGTGGCGGTTGTGAGTGGTGGTTAGTGAGGGGTGAGTGGTGAGGGTGAGCGTGAGTGGTGAGGGTGAGTGGTGAGGGTGAGCGGTGAGGGTGAGCAGTGAGGGTGAGTGGTGATTGGTGAGGATGTGATTGGTGAGGATGAGTGGTGAGTGGTCAGGGTGAGTGGTGAGCGGTGAGGGTGAGTGTTGAGGGTGAGTGGTGAGCGGTGAGGGTGAGTGTTGAGGGTGAGTGGTGAGTAGTGAGGGTGAGTGGTGAGCGTGACTGGTGAGTGGTGAGGGTGAGTGGTGAGGGAGAGTGGTGAGGGAAAGTGTTGAGGGTGAATGGTGAGGGTGAGTGGTGAGGGTGAATGGTGAGGGTGAGTGGTGAGGGTGAGTGGTGATTGGTGAGGGTGAGTGCTGAGCGGTGAGGGTGAGTGGTTGTTGTGAGGGGTAAGTGGTGAGTGGTGAGAGTGAGTGGTGAGGGTGAGTTGTGAGGGTGAGTGGTGATTGTTGAGGGTGTGATTGGTGAGGATGAGTGGTGAGTAGTGAGGGTGAGTGGTGACGGTGAGTGGTGAGCGTGAGTGTTGAGGGTGAGTGGTGAGTGGTGAGGGTGAGTGGCGGTTATGAGTGGTGATTAGTGAGGGGTGAGTGGTGAGGGTGAGCGTGAGTGGTGAGGGTGAGCAGTGCGGGTGAGTGGTGATTGGTGAGGGTGTGATTGGTGAGGATGAGTGGTCAGGGTGAGTGGTGAGGGTGAGTGGTTGTTGTGACGGTGAGTGGTGAGGATGAGTGGTGAGGGTGAGTGGCGGTTGTGAGTGGTGATGGGTGAGTGGTGAGCGGTGAGGGGTGAGTGGTGAGGGTGAGTGGTGAGGGTGAGTGGTGAGGGTGAGTGTGAGTGGTGAGAGAGTGGTTAGTTTTGAGGGTGAGTGGTGAGGTTGAGTGGTGAGGGTTAGTGGAGAGTGGTGAGTGGTGATTGGTCAGTGGTGATTGGTGAGGATGAATGGTGAGTAGTGAGGGTGAAGTTGAGTGGTGAGGGTGAGTGGTGGTTGTGACGGTGAGTGGTGAGGGTGAGTGGTGAGGCTGAATGGTGAGGGTGAATGGTGAGAGTGAGTGGTGAGTGGTGAGGGAGAGTGGTGAGTGAGAGTGGTGAGGGTTAGTGGTGAGGGTTAGTGGTGAGAGTGAGTGGTGAGGGTGAGTGGTGATTGGTGAGTGGTGAGGGTGAGTGGTGAGGGTGAGTGGTGAGGGTGAGTGGTGAGGGAGATTGGTGAGGGAGGTTGGTGAGTGGTGAGTTGTGAGGGTGAATGGTGAATAGTGAGTGGGAGTGGTGAGTGGTGAGGATGAGTGGTAAGGGTGAGTTGTGAGTGGTGAATGGTGAGGGTGAATGATGAGTACAGTCAATATGCACTGCTGTTATCATACCAGGTGCCACCACCACAATATGTACTCCTCTCATCATAGCAGATACCACCACAGCAGTATGCACTGCTGTAATCATAGCAGGTTCCACCACAATATGCACTGCTGTAATCATAGCAGGTACCAACACAGCAGGTACCAACACAGCAGTATGCACTGCTGTAGTGATAGCAGGTACGACCTCAGTCGGTATACACTGCTGTAGCGATAGTAGATACTGCTATCGAGTTGGTAGATACCGCTATAGTAAATACTAAAACAGTCAGTATATACCACTACAGTCAGTCAATACTGCTACAGTCAGTATATACTACTATACAGTCAGTACATATTGCTACGGTATTGTAGCTACTAGAGTCAGTAGATACTATTATAGAGTGAGTAGATACTGCTATAGATTTTGTAGTTACTACTATAGTCAGTGGATACAACTATAGAGTCAGCAGATACTATACAGTTAGTCGTTACGAGTATATAGTCGGTAGATACTACTGTAGGCCCAGTAAATACTACTATGGTCGGTAGTTATTAGTCACTAAATACTACTACACAGTCAGTAGCTACACATGGCTCAGTAGATACTACGGTACAGTCAGTAGATACTACTACAGAGTCAATAGATACCACTTCCTCTGTTGTATGTAAGGTGTTGTTAGTATATATACCTACGAGGGGTAAATATATTTTTGAGGAGGGGGGGGGGGGGGGAGACCACAATTTTCGGAAACATTTTGACATCAACTATTTACCCCACACTTTCTACAACTTTTTGGACTTGTGAAAGCCTCTTATATATTTGTTGGTGGAAAAATGTACAAACAGCCCACCGGGCTTTGACAATACCTTAGTATCTGTGTATATATATGTAAGGTTTTTAAGAAAGATATTTTTCACCCGGGCAAAGCCGGGTACTTCCGCTAGTTAAGAATAAAGTTCAATGACAACTCAACACGTAGCCGCGAGTGACTCCGTACACTTGGGTATTGACACCACTCTACTCTGAGATAGCACAGCTCCCAGTCTCAAGACAACTTGCAGACGATGGAGAGAAGACCCGATCCCAGGCGACGGAAATTCCCCACACCAAGCAGCCCCAAGCCTCCACTCGCGCTGCTATTTATCCTCGCCCGGTCCGGCCACGCCCTGTTCCTCAATCCTCCTCACCGCAGCTGGCCCTGCTGCTCACCGCCCTTCTCACACTTCTCACACTTCCCTGCCATTGGATTCCATCTCATTAATCCTCATTAGTTTGCCCATTAGTAACCATGGTCCCGGTAGCTCGTCCATTAGTAACCATGGTCCCGGTAGCTCGTCCATGAGTAACCATGGTGCTGGTAGCTCGTCCATTAGTAACCATGGTCCCGGTAGCTCGTCCATTAGTAACCATGGTCCCGGTAGCTCGTACATTAGTAACCATGGTCCCGGTAGCTCGTCCATGAGTAACCATGGTGCTGGTAGCTCGTCCATTAGTAACCATGGTCCCAGTAGTTCGTCCATTAGTAACCATGGTCCTGGTAGCTCGTCCATTAGTAACCATGGTCCCAGTAGCTCGTCCATTAGTAACCATGGTCCCAGTAGTTCGTCCATTAGTGACCATGGTCCTGGTAGCTCGTCCATTAGTAATCATGGTCCCAGTAGCTCGTCCATTAGTGACCATGGTCCCAGTAGCTCGTCCATTAGTAACCATGGTCCCAGTAGTTCGTCCATTAGTGACCATGGTCCTGGTAGCTCGTCCATTAGTAATCATGGTCCCAGTAGCTCGTCCATTAGTGACCATGGTCCCAGTAGCTCGTCCATTAGTAACCATGGTCCCGGTAGCTCGTCCATTAGTAACCATGGTCCCGGTAGCTCGTACATTAGTAACCATGGTCCCAGTAGCTCGTCCATTAGTAACCATGGTCCCGGTAGCTCGTCCATGAGTAACCATGGTGCTGGTAGCTCGTCCATTAGTAACCATGGTCCCAGTAGTTCGTCCATTAGTAACCATGGTCCTGGTAGCTCGTCCATTAGTAACCATGGTCCCAGTAGCTCGTCCATTAGTAACCATGGTCCCAGTAGTTCGTCCATTAGTGACCATGGTCCTGGTAGCTCGTCCATTAGTAATCATGGTCCCAGTAGCTCGTCCATTAGTGACCATGGTCCCAGTAACTCGTCCATTAGTAACCATGGTCCCGGTAGCTCGTCCATTAGTAACCATGGTCCCGGTAGCTCGTCCATTAGTAACCATGGTCCCAGTAGCTCGTCCATTAGTAACCATGGTCCCGGTAGCTCGTCCATTAGTAACCATGGTCCCGGTAGCTCGTCCATTAGTAACCATGGTCCCAGTAGCTCGTCCATGAGTAACCATGGTCCCGGTAGCTCGTCCATTAGTAACCATGGTCCCAGTAGCTCGTCCATGAGTAACCATGGTCCCGGTAGCTCGTCCATGAGTAACCATGGTCCCGGTAGCTCGTCCATTAGTAACCATGGTCCCAGTAGCTCGTCCATGAGTAACCATGGTGCCGGGGAGCCACACTGTCCCGCTATCGCTCCGCACTGTCATTACACAAGGATGAGAACTTAAAAGATATGAATTGCTTCCAAAATGTATTTATTTTTTTAAAATATATATATAAATAGAACAATCAAACATAGAACAATTGTTGAGGGAAAAAAAATTATAATAATAATAATACAAATTCCAATAGTCCTATTACTTTCTTCATCTGAAGCTTTCGTGACTGCAGGAATCCAAACTCTTTGGTTCTTTTGGTGAAGTCACGTTGCGGGAGGTTCTGCTTGGGTTAAAGGTGCAGCCCTGCATTTGCCTGTTCAAGTCACTGCTGGTCGAAGAACCTCCATTAGAGGCAGCTCTAAAGAGCCCCATTTACAGGGAGATTTAAATACCTTCTTTAGAGGGTATATGGCCTATTCTTCCATGCTAGCCAGACGTCTTTGGAGAGGTGCGAGCGTCCACAATGGATCCCAACACACTTCGCCTGCCGATCGACTCCCATGTATTGACAGTGCTGGGTGGACAGAGGCACGGGGGGTTTAAGAAACTGGCACGGGTGCTGCAGTGCGCTCACGCTCACCCCCTTGGCTAGCATCCCGTTAAGGCTGTTACAGCAAAACGAAACACCTTCAACAAATTTCGATTTAAAGCTTTCGTGACTGCAGGGATTCATCTTCTTGGTTTTTTCGGTAAAGTCACGTAGAAGGGAAGTAATAAAATAATAAAAATAAAACATAATAAAATATTATGTTTTATTTTTATTATTTTATTACTTACCTTCAACGAAGATGACATTTTGACAGCACACTGACCTCAGCTGGAGAGGGCATTTGGCCTACCCAACAGTGGCATGAGCAAGCAATTGCAGGGCTGTACCTTTACCTTCCGTGTTATGCTGTTGGGATTTACACCTGGAATAAGCGAACTCGATTAACTTCGTGGCAGGTGCCGAGTAAGCACTTGCAGATGAACTGAGACGATTGCACTGCAGGGTCTACCTGTGACGGCAGTGGGTAGTGGCAGGTAGCCACGTTTAGTAGACGCCACCATGATGGACAGAGGCAGATAAACTTTGCGGAGGGCACCAACTTGTTTTCCTGCCAACAGTACGAAGTCGGAAATCCGATTTCCTAACTCTGTTTTAATTTCAGATGAAACTTAACTTCGGAAACTTCCATTACCGAATAATTGGGGCGCCACGGATGGCGATATGTTAAATACCTCGCCTGGTATGCAGGAGGTCGTGGGTTCGATTTCGACCCTGATGCCTGCTGTATATTTGGGGTTTGTATGTTCTCCCCGTGGTCACGTGCATTTTTCTCCTGGTCCTCTGGTCTTTCCCTCCACACTGAGAAACACGCGTTTAGAGTATTTGGCTGCTATACATTTCCACGTGATAAGTCACTTCGTAGGGCTATCACTTGTAGCCAATTGGCTTCTGAAAAAGCGCTATATAGCTAAATGGGCCTTACTTGGTAAGATAACAAAAATGATCGTGTAGTTTTATTTAACACATTAAATGTACCGAGAGTAAAACTGACAGCCATAATTGTTGTTTGTTTATTCATTCTTATCTTACTTTATATTCATAGAGCGCCTTCACTCAAGGTGCATGACATTGGTAAAAAAAAACACAGGTGACAGACACAACAGACACTGACATATTTCGGGGGGGGGCATCCTGTTAGCCCCCCACCCCCAACGCCCCTCCCTAGGTACACGGACAGAGTGACAATTGTTTAAACCACACCGAGACTACTCCTTACAACTGCGTGATTATTATTCACACTGCCATGATGCAGGCGAGGAGAGACGTGTCGAAATCCCGGGGGTCGGCAATTCGCGTTACTCCGGGGCCGCACGCGGCCCTTGTGAAACATTGATCTTTACACCGAATTCGAACCAAAACAATTGACCCTCCATGTCACTTTGCTTGCCGACCAACCTGGGTGGTCTAACCCAGCGGTCCCCAACCCCCGGGCAGCGGCCTGTTAGGAACCGGGCCGCACAGCAGCAGGAGGCGAGCGGTGGGCGAGCGAGCGAAGATTCATCGTCTGTATTGACAGATGAAGCTGCTTCATCATCTGTATTGACAGATGATGAAGCATCGTCATCTGTATTGACAGATGATCTGTATGGACAGATGATGAAGCGTCATCTGTCAATACAGATGATGAAGCTTCATCATCTGTATTGACAGATGAAGCTTCATCATCTGTATTGACAGATGAAGCTTCATCATCTGTATTGACAGATGAAGCTTCGTCATCTGTATTGACAGATGATGAAGCTTCATCATCTGTGTTGACAGCCGCTCCCCATCGCTCGCATTACCGACTCAGCTCCGCCTCCTGCCAGATCAGCGGCGGCACGAGATTCTCACAGGAGCGCGAACCCGACTGTGCAGACTGCGCGCACGAGAGGGGTCTCGGTTGCGCGCTCCTCGTGCGAAGTCAGAATCCGACACTTATTTCAGTCCGCACGTGGACCGCCCATGAATGTATTATTCACCACTTCCGTCCGCGCTTCTTTCCTGCACTGCGCGCTTGTCTCGGGCACAGTGTTGGTAAGCCCACAAGCTGCTAACCCCTAGCCAACATGAGTCAAAAACAGACGTCGCTGACCCCCCCCCACACCCCGATCCGTGAAAAAATTGTCTTCCACGAAACCGGTCCCTGGTGCTAAAAAGGTTGGGGACCACTGGGCTCTAATCGCCGGGCTCCTTCCACGTCTCGATTGTCGCTCCGCGTTACTCCGCAACGGGGCACAGGAACAGCAGCAGCAACAGCAGCAGCAACAACAACAGCAGCAGCAGCAACAGCAGCAGCAACAGCAGCAGCAGGGGCAGCAGCAACAGCAGCAGCGACGACAGCAGCGTGTGCGTGTCACGGGCACGCACCAAATTGCGGGTGGAATTCTGCGGATGGTTACAGCCGGTGGATCAATCGATAGCAGCAGCAGCAGCGCCGTGGGCGAGAGGAAACCATCTCTTGTAGGGGAGGGTGTGGGTTGGGTGGGCACGGCATTGTCCCACAAACCAAGCTGGGCTCACGATTATTTCCTCCTTTGGCGAACGATCGCTTTGTGGTCGCCTCGGTGACGTCCCGTCGCGTGAACGCCTCCAAATCCGCTTCTCAGAGGCGCGCCCGATATATAGAAAGACGGCCGATCAACAGCAACAACAACAATATATATAGAAAACAAAACATGACCTGGTAATTAATTACTTTGCAAAAGAGGAGAGAGAGTAGGGTGGGAGGGGGGGTTAGACAAAACAACAAAGCGATGAAACTCGAACAAAGGAGGGTGATAATCCTGCCTGGGTAATGCTGACGCCTGTGGAGGCCGCGGTTTGAGAGCCGTAAGCTCTGGGTGCTCAATAAAAGGGCCTCCCTACTGGCGGGCTAAAGAAAAGAGCAAACAAAGGGTGGGACGGGGGAGGGATCCAAGCTTGTGTCTGGTGAAACACTGTCCCTGGTTTCCCCTGGATTCCTGAGAAATGGAAATGCACGATGAAATATATTGCACGCTGCGGATTTTGGGTGACAAATACAATTGTACACAAACTACAACTGTATTGTCTGTGTTGTTAGTACACAAACAATACAATTGTACACAAACGCGTGTCTGTTTCACCACACGAGAAATAAAACAAGATTTGGGTCCATTGAAGAAACAGTTCTAATTCGGGATGTGTTCCTCATTTTCGGGTTGATTACACTGGTCAACACACTTGTTCTGGCACAAGGTATTCCAACGGTTGTAAGGTCATTTTGGGGTGCTGATTCCAAAGCTGGCATCAGTTTTTGTCTATCACATCAGGTTTTTGAGATATCAAATATTGCATCTTCAATAAAAACTGCAGAAGAAAAAGATTAAATAAACGTGGATATCTACATAAAATGATATTATAAACACACTATCCTAACAATACAGCACCATATTTTAACACTAAAGCAGTCACCGACTCGCAACAACTTGCAGTCATAAGTGACAGAGTTAATTTCGGGTAAAATCAATGAAAATGGGGTATGCCGATAGCATGAAAATGAGATGTGATAGAGCAAATCTGAGATCAGATTTGGAATCAGCACCCTGAAATTAGTTTAGAACAGCTGCAAAAGTTCAGGCCAGAATTCGTTTGTTTGTTGACCAGTGTTATCTGAAATTTTGTCTGAAAAAAAATATATCCGAAAAAGACTTAAACGTGTGCACGTTTACACTTAGTCTGCTGGAAAACATTGGTCACAAATCCCATAGGTTTGATGGATCAATGTGTTACTCTGCTTTGCGGCAAAGCAGACCATATATTTTATTATTACTATTAATACTAGAGAAAGTCAGTCATAGATAAACTCATTGCTTGGACTCGTAAGTACTCAGCGGCCGTGTTAGAGCTCAGACGCGCCAAATGAAGGCACCCGTCCTAACGCTGCGACATCGTGAGCACGACGTGACGGCAGCTTTGTGCAAACTTGAAATCATCACTGAAAGTGACTCTCCGCTCAAACAAAGCCGCACGGTGGCTCCCATTGCCCTTTGGTCACTTTCTAGGGTCACTTTTTTGGGGGGAGAAAGATGGCAATGCTCCTGCGAAACGTCGTGATTACATTTTTATATATATTTTTTTTTACCTACGTGACTTTACCGAAAGAACCAAGAGTATGGATCCTTGTAGTCACAAAAACTTCAAATCTAGAATGAACGCTCCTGCGATCTTCCCTGTCAAGCACCAAACGCAACGAATTTCAAATCCTCGGTAGTCCAACTTCCATCATGGAGCTCCCGGCTAGACAAGCAACAGCCGCCAAGAGTGTAACATTTGTCAGAGTTTACGCGAATAATTCACTATATAACATAATTTTTGTTCCTGGGTACTAAGTGTTATTTTTTAATAGCACATGCCTAAAAAGTATAGAAAATGGCTATTATTCCCCACAAACTTTGCTCTTGTGAACTAGGACTTAATGTGAAGGAATGACATAAATGCATACACCACGTTTTATCATTGAAAATAGGTAAATTTAAAACTATCACTGTCCTGGTCACAAAAGCAAAGTTGGTGGGGAATAATTACCATTTTCTGTACTTTTGAAGCATAAACAATTAGGAAATATCACTTACTACCCAGGAACGATTTTTTTTTTTATTATTACACAGTGTTATTAATGGAGTGGATTATTAACTTTGCTTTAGTGTCCTGGTCACAAAAGCAAAGTTTGTGGGAAATAATAGCTATTTCTGTACTTTACAGGCATAACCAATTATGCAATAACACTTACTACCCAGGGACAAATTGTTTTTGTTACACAGTGTAATGCTTCGGATTAGCACGGCTGGCTACGTACGATGCGAAGATGATTTTGCAAGATGATGATGCTGCTACAGATATCGATGCTGTTGATGATCATGCTACCGGTGACAACGTTGCTGCTGATGGCAGCTCTCAATGTTAAAAACCTGTCAACCCCTTATCAGTGCCGAACTTATTAAAGACCATTTCGGACCTTATTGGTCTCCCCGTGCCCTTATAAATATCAACGTTCATCCTACAAAGTCCGATCATAAGGTAGAAACACACACAATTAGACAACATCTCTGTTTTGCCCGCATTGAAATGGCTGTACGCCGTATGGACCTGTAAACTATATTTCCCTGTACAAGAATACGGGGTAAACCGTATGGGTCGACAGCTAGCTATGATGTTGGCACATTTCCGCGTGTAAACTTGTGATCTCATGTCAGCGCAAACACGCGCACGCCGCATCCTGCGCGGGGTTTCGGGTACATTTTAATTACTGCCCGTGAAACCACGACAGTGAATGGAAGAAGCTCAGTTTTCATTGCCTCGGCCACTTTTTTGCATGAGCAGGGCAGGAACCGGTGTGACCGAGTGTTGGGATTGTTTTTTGTTTGTTAAATCGTCACGTTTTCCTACCGCACCGTTTGCACAGCTGTTTTTTTTTTATCGTGACGGCGTTTAGCGATATCTTTATGGCCCCGATAATTTATACCAGTCTCCTAAACCCTGCCACGTGACGATCAGTGTACACAATTTACTCGCTGTTTACACGGTTGGATGTTGACAAATGTGGAGGTGTACTTGCCAATGACGTTACAGCCACGACAGACAATTTACTCAATTGCTGTGAGCGATGTTATTCGTAATTCGCCGATCTTTAATGGAGAAACCCTCACCGAGCTTGTGATCATATGTATTACATCACGTGTCTTCGAATGTTCCATTGGAATTCCCTCCCGTCTTTTTTATATTCTTTACAATAAATTGACTGGATTATTAACTCTCTCTGGTCTATTGATGTGCTGTGAAACGTCACCTATTATATACCTTGTGTTCTAAAGGCCACAATGTGTTTTGAGATTTAAAACAAAATAGATTAGTCTGATTAGAGAGCACTTATAATGACCAATATGGCAGGTTGCATACACAGCTCAAGTGGAATTGAAAGTAAGAGAGAAAATCATCACTCGAGGTGTTTTATTCATCCGGCCCGCTTTGTCTCTCCAGAGCAGCTTCGAGAATTTTAGGCCGAGTCTACCTAGGAGAAGCACACGCCATAAAGATTGGGGGGACCAACCACAAAGTGACACACCAGCTGCATCCACATCGCCACCCACACACCCCACTGGCACACGCGTGTAACTCCGAGCGAGAGTTGGTGACACGTCACGAACGTGTAAAGTGCAAAGTCTGAGCAAACACAGGTGTGTGAAGGGCGCACACCTGGGTCACCCACTGGCGGGAAGGAGGCATCCAGACGCGCGAATCCACCCGCGATGGAACACGGCGGTTCACAAACTCACACGTGCTCGCATGGAATAATACACTCTCACACACACACACACGGAGGCATGGCCATACACACATGCAAAGACAAAGATCCCCCGCATAGCCTGAACAGGCTCTTGGGGCAAGCGCTGTTAGTAAGCATCTATGAAGGCCGGCACGGCACACGAGCGGGTGGGTGGCCCAGCACCACGCCCGGCCGCCTTTGTCTCCCCAGTGGCGATGTTTTTACACACCGCATCAGGTACTCATTTGAGGCCGAGTCGACCTAGGGGAGGCCCAGGACCGGGTCAAATAATCGTCACTGGTGTTGGCCGTGAGCGGGAAACGAACTCGGGTCAACGGCGTCACAGCGCGGTGCGCTAACCACTGCACCACCGCTCCCCTAGCCACTGCACCACCGCTCCCCTAACCACTGCACCACCGCTCCCCTAACCACTGCACCACCGCTCCCCTAACCACTGCACCACCGCTCCCCTAACCACTGCACCACCGCTCCCCTAACCACTGCACCACCGCTTCCCCACTGCACCACCGCTCCCCTAACCACTGCACCACCGCTCCCCTAACCACTGCACCACCGCTCCCCTAACCACTGCACCACCGCTCCCCACTACACCACCGCTTCCCTAGCCACTGCACCACCGCTCCCCTAACCACTGCACCACCGCTCCCATAACCACTGCACCACCGCTCCCCTAACCACTGCACCACCGCTCCCCTAACCACTGCACCACCGCTCCCACTACACGACCGCTCACCCACAGGTCATTCACCAAGAGGCCGTCGTGGCGGCGTGAATGGCTGCGGTGGCGCGTGCCAACTTCGCCGTGCCACGTGGGGTGACTCAGCGCTGCTGACTTAAGAGTCGCGGTGTCGGGTATCGGGTCACCCCGAATGTTGCTGCGCTTGAGGAGTTTAACGAGGTTGCCTCGACAAAATAATTGCCGGAGAGTCATAACAACAAAAACTCAGCAGAGTGCGCGCACCTAGGGCAAATGTTGCAGGCGGATCAGAGTGGTGAGATGTTAACTGCCTCGCCTGGTATAAGGGAGGTTGTGGGTTCGATCCCGACCCCGACCCTGACGCTGGCTGTATATTTAGAGATTGTGGTGTCTCTCTCTCCTTGTGGTCGCGTGGATTTTTCTCCGGTTCCTCCGGTTTCCCCCTCCACATTTAGAAACGTGCGTTTGGAGTACATTTGGCTGCAAATAATTGCCACGTGCTAAGTCACTTTGTTGAGCTATCATTTGTGGCCAGGTCGCTTTTGAAAAAGATCTGCATAGCTCTTGGGCCCTGACTGGCAAAATAAAAAATAGTTTAGTAGTTTTTAGTTTAGACTGCTGCGGAAAGTGCGGTGAGCAGGACAGCTTTTAAGGGCGTCCCGGCAAACGAGAGGTCCGTGTGGCTAGCACCACATCTGGTCGCCTTCGTCTCATCAATTATTCTATTTTATATCCACTGCATCAGGTTCTCATTCAAGGCTCACTTGACCTAGGTGAGGTCCAGAGCCGGTTCAGATATTCGCCACCGATCCTAGTGGTCAGGAATTCAAATCAGGCTGTCCGGGTTTGTAGCGCGTCACGCTGCCCGCTACAGCACCGCTCACCACAACCACCGCCGTTCAACACTAAGTGGCAGTGACGTCACCACGGCGCTTGTGCCATGCTAGGTGCACTTTGAAGGCACATGAAGTGTCCAAGGCCCACTGGCAGGAGGTCACGGAACAAATCCAGGTGCCATAGGTTGACTGAGACGACTGACAGATGCACCAACCGTGTTCTCCACCGTATCAACTTTATGCGTTTTAGTCGCCCGGTGCTCTGCTCGTTGTTGTGAGCGTCGCTCCTCTGCCCTCCGTTGGAGAGCGATTGCATCCAACTCCCCAGCAGCGTCCTTCACGAACCTCCTCCACAGAGGCCGATATTGACACAGCTGTTACCAGTTATCGGCAAGTCCAATCAGCTCCACATCCTTCTGTACCGCGCCCGTTTAGCCCCATCTATACGGCCAAACAGAAGCTGCTTGGGCATGCGGTGTCTGGGCATGCTGTCGACATGAGCCAGCCAACGCAGCCTCACTTGCCAGAGGAACTCACTTATGCAGATCTTTCAAGGATCTGTGAGTTCCTCATACAATCCAGTCTGGTTAAACCTAGGATCAATCGTAGGCAGGCTAGTCGGCGCAGATATTACTTTGTAGGGATCCATGTCTCACAAGCATAGAGAAGGAAGGGCATAACGGTGGCCGAGAATACCGGGAGCTTTGTACGGAGCGACAGGCCAGGTAACAATTTACACAGCGTTATGCAGCTGATGAAAATATAATGCCGCTCGACTGATTCAGAGTGTGACCTCGGCTGCCAAACCGGAGCTGGTCATAATCACACTGCCCAAGTGCAGACACTTCTCCACTCTCTCCACAACTGCCCCATCACTCATGGGGAGTGGATGGATGGGACAATTTGATGACATAATATACCCAGGCAGGTGCTTCATTTTTATGGGGCTGATGGTAAGGCCCTATCTATTAGTAGCATGCTCCAGGTTCATACACAAAGAGAAAAATACCCCGTGTAGCCTTAACAGACTGTAGGGGCAAGTGCTGTAAGCGAGCACCTATGAAGGCCGGCACGGCACACGAGGGGGTGGGTGGCCAGCACCACGCCCGGCCGCCTTTGTCTCCCGAGTGACGATGTTTACACACCACACCAGGTACCCATTTGAGGCTGAGTTAACCTAGGGGAGGCCCAGGACCAATTCAGGTAATCGTCACTGGTGTTGGCCATGAGCGGGAATTGAACTCGGCTCACCGCAGCGCAGCGCGCTAACCGCCATGCGTGTATTGTGCACATACAACACACACACGCACGTAACATACACTCATACAACCACAATTACTAACACACACGCCTCATACACACACACATAACATACACTCATACAACCACACACACTGTTAACACACACGCCCCATACACCTGCATACACACACATAACATACTCATACAACCACACACACTGTTAACACACACGCCCCATACACCTGCATACACACACATAACATACACTCATACAACCACACACACTGTTAACACACACGCCCCATACACCTGCATACACACACATAACATACACTCATACAACCACACACACTGTTAACACACATGCCCCATACACCTGCTCACACACACACACCTGTACGCGTGTGCGCCACGCACCTGCCAGCACTTTTTTTGTGATTGTCAACAACGGAGAGCCCGGGGGGGGGGGGGTGGTGGGAGGGGTTGGGGAGAGTAAAAGTTTGGAGAGAAACTTCAGAAGACTTCCCCCAAAAAAGCTGTTGTGTGTAATTGTGCGGTCACAGGCACCGCGCGCGTGCAAGGCACACACACCCCGACACACTGACACACATTCAAGCGTGCACCTGGGCACACTCCACGTCGTTTTAGTTACATACACACCTGGGCACACACATACAACAAGAACAAAAGATCCACCCCCCCCCCCCCCCATGGATCCGCCAACAGACTGTTGGGACAAGCGCCGTGAGCGCGCATCTGTTTAAGCTGGGATTTGCGCACACAAAGGGACGGCGCGGCCACGAACCTTCCGACTTTGTGGTCCCAGAGATTATGTTTTTAATACACGCAAATCGGGTTCTCGTTTTAGGCCGAGGAATGGTCCAGAAGTTTGTCACCGGTGTTAGCCATGAGCGGGGATCGACACAAGATGTCCAGCTCCCAATACTCTTTGGTTCTTTCGGTAAAGTCACGTAGGTAGAAAATACAATAAATCACGACGTTTCGGGCGCAACACAAGCGTCCATCGTCAGGTAGGATAGCGTGGTCTGCTGCTGAGGCAGACTGTTTTTTATTTTATACCTACGTGATTTTACCGAAAGAATCAAAGAGTATGGATTCCTGCAGTCACAAAAGCTTCAAATCAAGATGTTCGTAACGCAGGATGCTCGCCACGACGCGGCCACAAGCGACAGCTCACCACAAAGATGACGATCCCCCCCCACCCGTGTAGCCTGAACAGACTGTTGGGGCAAGTGCTGTTAGCGAGCACCTATGAAGGCCGGTACGGTACACGAGGGGGTGGGTGGCCAGCACTACGCCTGGCCGCCTTTGTCTCCCCAGTGGCGATGTTTTTACACACCGCACCAGCTACTCATTTGAGGCCGAGTCGACCTAGGGGAGGCCTAGGACCAGTTAAAATAATCGTCACTGGTGTTGGCCACGAGCGGGAATTGAACTCGGCTCACCAGGCTCGGAGCGCAACGCACTAACCGGAACGCTACCGCACCCCCACAACTGCTCAACACACGCACATAACACACGCACACACACGGGCACATACACATACACACCCGGGCACACAGATTTACATGGCACAAACATAAAAAAATCCCCCATATAGCATTACTACTCAGACCAAGTGCTGATAGCGAGCACCTACGAAGGCCGGGAAAGTAAGCGACGCATGACGCAGGGAGGTCAAAACTTTAAGCCTGCCCGCCTTTGTCTCCCCGGTGCTAATGCTCGCAAAACAACCGAGAATGGTAATTTAGGCCGAGTCAACTTAGAGGTACTCTTAGGGTTTTTCGGTAAAGTCACGTAAGTAAAAAATAAATAATAATAAAATAGCAAAAATAATATAAATACAATAGAAATAAAATATTATTTTATTTATTTTTTTCCTACGTGACTTTACCGAAAAACCCTAAGAGTATGAATCATTGCAGTCACGAAAGCTTCAAATTTAGAACTTAGAGGTAGCCAGATCAGGCGAGGCCCCACCGATTGGACTTCTTCTTCAGCGCCACTCTCCGCTCGGTATGAATCACCGCGTCGTTTTCGTAGCCGTGGGGACATTCACAGGTGCCTGCCTTGAATCGGTGCCCGAGTTTTTAAGGTACCCAAAGAAAATGCCGCAGCAACTAAATAGGAAACTTGATTTGGCCTCTTGTACAATACGATGAGATATTTTTTTCTTCAGTCAGTTTCATGGCAGAAAAACAAGTGGGCGGTACAACAGCAATAGGGACAATTGTAGCACGGGCATAGTTAATGATATAGCACTAGTGCTCCCCAACGACAGTGAAACTGGCCTCCACCTGAATTGCCTTTCCATGAATAACAGCCTCATCTTCAGTCTTTAGGCTGGTGGGTGCCCCCTTCACCAACGCGTACTGGTGAAGCATGGTCAATCGACCCCCATGACCGACACGGCGTGGGCTAGGCCTTGATCCAGCAGTGGATAAATAAAAGGCTGTACCTGCATAGTACATGGCTAAAAAATTAACCCGTAAAAACAAAGTTTTTCACTATAAATCCTTTATATGCGTGGCGGCTAGAGTCCTCTCGTCCTCTGGCTTGAGATGGCTGCCACCTATGGGTCAGATGATTGCCTGCCACCATTAAGAAATTGGTAATAAATATCTTTTTTTTTTCCTAAAAAGTGTAACATTTTGGAAAAAATTTTTCACGAAAATTAATTGTCACACACAACGAGTCTGTGTGGAAAATGTCAGCTCGATTGGATCACGGGAAGTGAGTTAAAAAACGACCAAAAGATTTGCACGGTCGTAAGCAAGCACGCAAGCAAGCGAACTTAATATAGAGGATTTAAAAATAAGATAACTATGAACATGCATGCCCTGTTGTTGTTGTTTTTTACGTGGGTTCTTTCAAGAATTCTGAGAGACGTGAATATTTGGCAACGATGCGTGCACAATTTGAAGCATTCGCTCGACTTTCAACTTTGGTTTTTTTTATTTTAACAAATCGGCTCTGATGCAATTATGCCATGAGAATGCCCAAATTAAATCGGCAGTCGAACGACATCGGTTTGAAGAGACAGGAAGGCCACGACCCGAGTGTAAAGAATCACGACTTTATTGATGAGATGTATTCTGCGGCAGAGGGCCTACACAACTACTTTTTTATTTTTTACAATTTTAACACCACGCAAAGTGGTCTACCATCACTATCGGGCCGTAATTAGACCCATTCATTCCGTGGAATCGTTAAAATTCAGTTAAATTGCCTTTACGCATTATATTTTTTAATACATACAGAAGACGCAAACGCACATAAATAGTGTAAGACTTTAAATGTGGCTCAATGAGTTGGGGTCTAATTGACTTGCAGGTGCCCTCACGGGAGGAGGCGGAGTTGGACTGAACCCAAGTGGACTGGGAGTGCAGTGCGAGTCATGGTTGGTCCCTAGCCACATTTGACATAAACATGACCCTCTGGAAACTCGAGCAAGACGATTACCCTCATCTGCATTTCTTTTCACGGACCTACACACCAGCGCGGCGAAGCATGATAAGACAACGGTCGCGACCGATACGTCATGGGGAGGGGCCTTCGTTCAGCGGCGGATTGACAAACAGGCTGCGATAAACATGATTACATTCCAAAAGTACTCGCACAACTTAGACACCGTGAAGTGTTTTATACATTCTAGAGCTCCCGACAGACAGAGCCAAACGTCACATGTTGCAACAACCTGGAAACAGCTTCCCAGGCTTCCAATTATCGTTCACGGCTCTGTCCTACGATACCGCGAGACTGAGCTGTCATCTGGAGGCAGGCAAGTGGCCAACTGTTCATCTCGTGAATATCTACAGATTAAACAAAGATGGGCCACGTGACATTGTGCAAAGAAACAAACTCCACTCTTATTCTCGGTTATTTTGGTAAAGTCACGTAGAAGTGAAATAATAAATAATATAAATATAAAACAATAATTGTTATTAATATTATTTTATTATTTCCCTTCTATAAAACAATAATTGTTATTTATATTATTTTATTATTTCCCTTCTACGTGACTTTACCGAAAGAACCAAGAATATGAATCCCTGCAGTCACGAAAGCTTTAAATCAAAACTCCACTCTCGTTTTCTTTGTGCGGTTGTGGCAGGCACGATTGAGACAGAATAACCACATTCCACTCCACTGGATCTTACCTCGACCCAATTGACCAGTGATTGAACCAAGCCTTCTCAAAAGTGCTGGCTCAGTGTTCTGTCAAGACACAACTTTAGCCCCCTGAGACACCAACCACCTCGGGGCATTTCACATCTGCAGACATCTGTCAAACACCGACAATGGGTCTGTCATCCACGCGCACGTGTCTGCGGGGTTAGCAACACCTGCAATCAATTTGTGGCTCAGCTGGCAGCAGCGTGTGCCGCTTGTGTGTGCATTGCACAAAGGGGTCTCGGCAAAATATGACTACAGACGCTCCCCGCAGGTGCGTGGAATTCTTGGAGATTTGGGGGAGGGGCGGAGGGGGCGTTAGTAGGAATGTGGTTATCTGTGATAAATGGGACGAGGGACAATGGGGGGGGGGGGGGGGGGAGGTCACGGGGGTTCAGAGACCATTTAGCTGCGGTCAGGGGTCAAAGGTGAGGAGCAGTGACCTAGCTGTGAACGACGTTGGAGAAAACCGGAGGGTCGTAACTATAGGAACTATAGGGGCTATAGGAACTATAGGAACTATAGGGGCTATAGGAACTATAGGAACTATAGGAACTATAGGAACTATAGGGGCTATAGGAACTATAGGAACTATAGGAACTATAGGGGCTATAGGAACTATAGGAGCTATAGGAACTATAGGGGCTATAGGAACTATAGGAACTATAGGAACTATAGGGGCTATAGGAACTATAGGAGCTATAGGAACTATAGGAACTATAGGGGCTATAGGAACTATAGGAACTATAGGAACTATAGGGGCTATAGGAACTATAGGAACTATAGGAACTATAGGGGCTATAGGAACTATAGGAACTATAGGAACTATAGGAACTATAGGAGCGCTAGCAACACAATTGTGCTCCCGCAAACGTGGAATGGAAAGTCCTCATTACCATTCGGGGGAGACGCGACTGCGTAACGAGAACTCCACGCAAAAAAACCAATAACGCGAGAGGGGATATCCAGGGGGTCGTAGCGCGGTTTGGCTCGGGGAAACCTGGTGCGTGGAATTAGAAGGAAAGCCCCCGTAGCCCAATCCTCTCCATCTCTTCGTGACCCGCAGCCTGCGGCCCCCTGGTGCAGTGGCATCGCCTGCTGTGCTCTGCCCAGGGATTCTACCACTCGCGCCGAAACCCTCAAGAAAAAGTGAACCCACAGGGCACGCTAAGGACGCGCGCACGCGCCCCCTTGTGACGAATGTTGATACTGGGAGCTGCCCCCCCCCCCCCCACAATCACACCCCCCACCCCCGACCCCCCCCCCCCCCCCCTTTGAGGGGTGATCCGCTACGTTGGCTCAGCTCAAGCGGCACAGGTACTGGAGCAAGGGTTGGGCATTTTAAGCGCTAACACTTCAAATGTGCATCATTCCACTTGATCATTCCACTTGACTTCAGAATAGAATTTGAATTGACAAAGCTATGAAAGTGGAGCGAATTCCGTTGTTGTACTATACTTCTACGCTCCCGGATCTGTGCTCTCCACCTGCGCCAGCATTGGGAAACACGAGAGGGCAGTCAAAATGTAAGAATCAGGCGGTTAAAAGTAATCGCGAAGTTTTCAATACTCTTACCATGCAAGGAATAAGAATAACGCCATTATTTAAAGATTCCCATTGTTTTCTCGACTGCCCCCATCATGAACCTAACAGCTATGAACATGCAAATACCGTCGATAATTGTCACCAATACACTCAATAGTCCTCGCGTGAGGGTTCTTGGTCACAGAAGCCACACTCGAACGGCACTTGCTATCACCCGCGGGGTTCCCGTCCCAGAGCAGCAAGCGTCTGTAAACAATCCGGTGTGTTGCTGCAAACACAACTCCACAAGTCTGGCGACGACACTTAACGCCAATTGCAGCCAATATCAAGTTGGCCCTTTACAGCCACACTAGGTGTTAAAGTGCACAAGCTGCGCTTCGAACCGGCGAACCCCTCGACACGTTTTACTTACGGACACCCTCTACGATTGTGCGCTGGGAAGGGTGCACGTTAGTCACATGTCCACTCCGCCGTGGAGGAGTTTCTTCGAATTGTAAGGCTCAGAACTACAAAAACAACAACTTGACAGAGGCAAGATGCCTCTCTCATAACACGCAGCCCGCCCAGTGTCGTGCGATGAGAGCAAACAAGGCGCTAATTACTGGAAATGTTTGGATCGTGGCAGCAATCTGCCAACGTGGTTTGGGAATCCATAAGAGGTTTTTGAGTTAGATCGCGTAAATATAAACGTGTCGGTCAAACTACCACCACCACCCAACACAATCCTTACTAATTAGCTGTGGAGGGTGGTGGCGGGTTTAACGACACCTTTATATTTACGAAATCTAACCCCAAAAAATCTCTTATGGATATTGGTCGCGAAAGCCTATGTGTTAAAGTGGTTTGAGAAGTTGGGCACTGAGACCTGGCTTGTGAATTCCCCATTAGAATTATGATCGTAAAATTCAGCCGCCAGACGGTGCGCTGGTAAAATTTCACCGCTCACAACACAATTATCCGTAATCAAAAGATTGCATTTTTTTCACTTAGAATGTTTACATATCTTTTCCTGAATTCGGAGTCTTGTAAAGGTGGGTTTTACTCGCACCCTGTATCCAGGGTGGCTCTCCGGCCTGTGCTAGTGCGAATCGGCGAAGCTGCCAAACTGAGTCGGGCCGCCGTCTGTGCCACATAGGGCCCCCCGGTTCGACCGCGACAGCCACCGCCACCCGCCGCACAATGCCGAGAGCGCACCACATTTGGGCGATTTCTCTCAGAAAGGCTCCATACAGAGCGCCGTAGGAAACCAACGCGAATCGCCCAGAGATTCTGCCGCAGACAAGCTGCGCCTGCGTGTGTGTGCTTACACCGACGCTTCGCTGTGCGTCCACGCGGCTGCGATGGGTCAGCACGTGAGATGGGTCAGCACGTGAGATGGGTCAGCGCGCGAGATGGGTCAGCGCGTGAGATGGGTCAGCGCGTGAGAACGTTTGTTTTCCGTTGGCAGCTGCGCGTTTCAAGCAGCCACGTTTCGTACGGGTGTCCGCGTGACCCCGTGTCCGCGTGACCCCGTGTCCGAGTATCCGTGGGGTTCGGTTAAGACATCCTCCGCCACCTGGCTGCTGCTGCTGCCCGATGGTGCATCGGCATTGTTCCACGTCCGTGTGCCCACGTCGCCATGGTGTGTACGTATCTCTGCATCCGTGTGTAGCGGGAGGTGGTGTCGGATGCGGGGGGTTGTGGCGGGGATGATGAGAGGAGAGGGGCTTGCGGTGCTGCCGGATGTTACAGGAAGCCCGGGAAGAAGTGCTGGATGAGCATTATGGTGAGCACCAGCAGGCCGGCACAGCACAGCAGCACCAGCCACACCGGCAGCATGGCTGAGACACAGCACACGGTCACACGGCTCAGTGAGACGACCAGCCACCGATCCCACAGTGCAGACCGCGCAAGAGATTCATGAACAATGATGCAAAGTTAATCGTACAATGGATACATTTCAAGATAAGTCTTGGAGCAAGCTGGAGCTGGTTCTCATATAAAATATTACAATTAAGTGATGACTCCAAGGGCAGTGGCTGCAAAATGATACGACCTTCATCATTGCATGCACATTCACAATTCGGGTTTGTGATTCTCTTCAGGAATCAGTTAACTTCTGCTGTGGTGAATGTTGCGCCTCTGGTAGCCACACAAGTCAAGTGAATCACTCACAGTCCATACAACACGCAATATTTACGGTAATTATTCAAATAAATTAACTCCCCTTTGTCAGTCCATTCCTATATGAAGGTCTCCCCATAAAATGTTGATCACGGGGGTTGCTTGACCCGTCACACTGGTAGGTGTGGATTTGTAAAGAAGGGAAGGTAATCAGGCCCATTTCATGTGTAACTTGCCACTGATGTTGGCTGTGGTCAACAACGGAACTCTTACTTGCCGCGTGTATGTAGAACTTAGTTCGCACCGTACGTAGCCAACCGTGCTAATCGGAGGTGCGGGGTTCATCGTGCCAGGTCTGCCAGGTTCATCATGCAGTGCTCTCACCATCGCACCACCACTCCACCCGATACAAAATCATTGATGAATCGATGCTTCATTGCACACCCACTGTCTTAGAAACTGAGAGACCGATCGTGGTCCTGGTCCCTGGAGGCCCCCCCCCTCCTCCACCCGTGCCCCTACGTCCCTTTCGTGCTGCTGCCCCCATCCCCGCCTCCCCCGGCACTCACTGCGTCGAGGCAGCATGTGCAGCTTGCAGCGGCTGTCCACGCCGACGCTCAGCATGGCAGCGTCGTTGCTTCCGCGCAGCGCCACGCCCCTGCCCGCCTTGTCGCCCACAAACGCCAGCTCCGTCACCACGATGCCGTGCGTCTCGCGCACGTAGTACGCCTGCTGCTCGACACATGCGAGGCAAATGCGTGCTCAGCGTGGTGCTCCCCCCGCCCCGCCCCCGCCACCACGATACGCACAGACACGCGCTGGCTCAGTCACGGCGGTATTCGTCGATGAAGATGATGTTGCGGGTGATGATGATGTTCGTGCGATGCGTATATCTTTGTCTATCTTCTAAGTAAATTTGCGGCGCAGGCTTTAATATGAATATTAGTTGGTAGGTGACAACATGATTTGACTGGTTTATAAACAGCATTCGGTGTATGTGATTTTTTTACTTAAACTACTAGCCTCATCCGTTATGTGGATATAACAATCCATCCAATACAGAATCCTCGAAAATGCACCTTAGTTTGGTTTCCAGGAATGTGTGACAATTCTGCTGGATCCAATCAACCACAAATACATAGTTGCAGGCGAGAGGCTGGTGTGTAAAGATGGGCCGGAGATTAGAGTCCAGATCGACGCGAGACAGCCAAGAGAAGGCGGCAACGTATCGTGCTGCATTCTTCAATCCACATTATCTCCTCGTCTGGATGGGTATCTCTCTCCGCTTGCTGTGAGTTCTTCCTCAGTGCCAAACATTCATTCGTGGAATTAACCAAACATCCCAATGCAGATCCCTATTCAAAAATTATCTCGAAATGTATTGAGGCTGGGTTATTAAAGAGCATTCTTATTGCTATCTTTACTGAAGGTGAGTGGGGGGGGGGGGGGCTGGTGTGCGCTCCGGTTATGAATGACTCACCTGCAGGGAGAAAGCAATGTAGATGGCCACGGAACCCGTCACTGTGCCCAGTCCGAGGAACGTGCCCGACTCGCTGCACACAGACCACAGGCGGGTGTACTTAGGGTAACAGCAGCAGCCACGGTGAATTCACGTCTTCATTTCCATTTAATACAAAATCTAATCACATCCCTATGAACAGTGCCGGCTTCACCACCCCCCGTTGCGTGCCTGCTCACGAACAGAACTCGCACGAGCAGCCTACCCAGGCTCGTTTTAGGAAGCAGACAGGCACCTAAAAAATGCCACGGTGGCGAGATGTTAACTACCTCGCCTGATATGGAGGAGATCGTGGGTTCAATCCCAACTCCTCTGGTTTTTCCCTTCACATTTAGAAACATGCGTTTAGAGTATTTGGCTGCTATAGATTTCCACTTCGTTGAGCTGTCATTTGTGGCCAGGTCACTTTTGAAAAAGAGCTGTATGGCTGTGGGTCTTACCTGGTAAAATAAAAATAGTTTACAGTTTATCAACCTTTCTCTGAATATATTTTATTTTATGATGATTTAAATTCAATCGAGCACCTTTGTCACATTTTTATTATCATTTTATTTGCTCCATTACCTACGTGCAATGTTCTTTATATCCCAAAAAAACTATATTGATCTGTGACGACTGGTCACATTCTGTATGATTTGGTCCAAGGCAATAGGCTTGTATCTGCTTTTACAACAAGGGCTTTGTCTACCTGTCTGACAATTCAATGCATGCATTGCGAGTGTAAAAAATAACATCTTAATCAATACATCAACGAACAGCTACATGTGTGTCCACACGTGTGTCCAGGCGTCTGCGAGCCTGGCTTTTACCCTCAGCCTCCTCGCACGTTTCTGAGCGTTGGTGCGTCTGTGCCCTTCGGCCCGAACCTCCGGTACTGGTACCTGACGGTGAAGGTGGACACGACCTCGGTGCCGCAGGGCGCGGTGAGGAGCGGCAGGAAGCTCTGCCCTTCCCACTTGGTGATGTAGCAGGGCGGGGGGCGGCGCTCGCGCTTGTGCGGGATGTGCACCGTGTAGAGACGCACCTTGTCGGGGCTATCGGCCACACGCCCAAACCTGGAGACCCGCGCCGGAGGGCAGAGGAACGCCACGGCACAACCGCCGTCAGCGGCTCTACCGACGATAGAACCGGCTTTACCGGCAACAAGACCGCGGTCGATAGCCTGACTAAGCTGCCCGTGGTGGGATTAAAAAAGGACGTAACCCGCTAAACAAAAGCTGTGTCCTGGGTTTCCTCACACAAAAGTGAAGCTTTAGTAATGGGTAAACAAACTTTAAAGTTATGGACAGACACGTTGCTACAGCATCCTTGTGTCAATTAACCACTGGATTAGGGCCTACCCATGCTGTGCAGGAAATTGGGGTTTATTGTTACAATACCTACACAGTACTGTATGTAGTTTCAATATGATTTATAGTAATTGATGTAACGGGGTGGCGCAGTAGTTAGTGCATTGCTCTATGAACCTGGCAGTTTGATTCCTAACCGAGGTTAACATCAGTGGCGAGTGACGTCTGAACCAGTCCTGAGGTTCACTTCGCAGTGGATTGACAAAGGCCTGTAAATTATCATTACAAAGTAATATAGCCACAATGAGGGTTCTTCATTTGGCGGTTTGGAAAACTTAAAACTTGTTTGTTGTTCACAAACTAATCTCCTGGAAAAAGTGAGTGGGGTTGGGTTTATGTTATTGACGCAACACTAAATGTTGGTGGTGGTGCGACCACATTGAGTGGCATGATGTCATTGCCAGGTTTGTGTATATATATGAAAAGTAATATTTGAAAAAACTTTTTTAAAAACACGCTTTAATGAAATGTACCGTACTAGTAATGGAAGAACTCCACGACTCCAGGAAGTGGCCCCGAGGCTTGCCAGAACGTAAGGGACTGTGGTCATTTACAGCCAATGTCAGTTGACCGTGGACAATTAGACCCAAGCCGAAAGATAACATATAAAAAAGAATGTTTAAAAATATATATTTTATATTTTTTATAATAGAATATAGTAATGTCATCAGTATGACATAAGTATACCAAGTTTGCAGTCGATACCACATTGGGAAGTGGGTTAAAATTGAGTTACAAGATTTGAGGATACGACAACAACAACAGAGTTAAATAAAAGCGTGTAAAAAATACTTGTGGTCCTTTGTCAACCACCTGCTGAAGGCCACTCCACACCTCGACGGTGACAGGGGCTGCTTGATCACACAGTGCTGGTCGGTGAATGGGCAGCGACTCAGTGGTTAGCGCGCTGCGTTATGAACCCAGCAACTTGAGTTCGATTCATGGTCACGACTAAGATCTGTGAGTGGTAATATCTGAAAGAGTCCGGATGTTAATATCATTGAGAATAGGCCGCTAATTTAAATAAACAGAAATGTGGCCAGACATGAATATAAGTCTGCTCTAAGCTACATTCCTATCCTCCACCAATCCACCATCGTTACTCCCGCCAAGGCGCTGGGTCCAGTGCTGAAAAGCATAACGCAGCCAAATCCCAAATCTCGTATTTAAATAGCTGACATGGATATAGGCTCGGAGGCTGCCCGGCCCTTCCACGTGTGACCGCTGTAGGGACTTGTTGCTTCCAGCGGATGCGGCACCTGCAGGCACGGAAGCGGTACGTCTTGTCGGGAACGTCGGGCTTGGCTTTATTCCAGTCGAGGCCAAGCATGAGCAGCCCCTTCTGCCAGACGCTGCACGAGAAGTCGCGCCCCACGGACACCAACTGGTCGCGCGCATCGCCACAGACACACGCACACACACGCACGCACACACACGGACACACACACACACACAGACACACGCACACACACACAGACACACATACACGCACACACACACACGCATACACACGCACACACACGCACAGACACACACACAGACACACGCACACAGACACACGCACACACACACACAGACACACGCACACACGCACACACACACACGCACACATACACGCACACAGACACACGCACACACACACACACGCACACACAGACACACGCACACACAGACACACGCACACAGACACACGCACACACACACACAGACACATGCACACACACACACGCACACAGATACACGCACACAGACACACGCACACACACGCACACACAGACACACGCACACACAGACACACGCACACAGATACACGCACACACGTACACGCACACAGACACACGCACAGACACACATTGCGGCATGAGGGGGTGGTGTGACCAGCAACCACGCAAGGCTGCCCTTGACAGCCCAATGCTGATTTAAAACTGCACCAGGAAGGCAATTAATGGAGTCGACCTAGAGCAGGGGTGGCCAATCTGTAACAGACCAAGAGCCAAAGAGCACCCATGAGTTCTGCAAAGAGCCAAGTTTATGTACAAGTGTAATTATTGACAGTTTTCTGTATAGCACGGGAGACATTCATTATTATGCTTTACCACTGTGACAGCACGTTCTACATTGTGCCTCTACGGTAGAGCCCCACGTGGTGGATCAAAGAGCTGCATGCGGCTCGGGAGACGCAGTTGGCCACCGCTGAGCTCGAGGAGGTTCAGATTACTCGGCACTCACGTCAGCCATGACCCGGAATTGAAATCAAGCCGCTGGGTTTGTAGTGAAATGCACTAACCACTACGCTATCGCTCCCGACGTTCACACACACATGCGCAGGTGCCAAGACAAAGAAACACACACACAGACATCATCAGCGACGGTCTACCCATGGGATGCACAACTCCGGTCATCAAGGGCCACAGTATATTCTGTCTACTTATTGAAACGGAGCTAATTAAAATAGAATCCTTGATTGAACTAAATATTTTCTCAGTTAGACTATTTAATTATTTTCAGCTGTTAAGCGGACAGGGATTTAAAGTTATCTGTAAAACCTGCAGAACTGCGGCGCTACTCGACAGGAGATGTGAAAACCTTGTCCATCTGACGCTAAATGCAGGCGTCCCCATTCTATTGTGATCTGTCATGGTCCTGAAATGCCACAATCCATCACGCTCCTGTCCATGAACTGAACCTGGTTTCATCGCTACACCTCTGCAGATATTGTCCTCTCAGGCATGTCCTGCTCCAACCCACTTAAATTTCTCAACAACGCCCACAATGTGCATACCCCATAAATAACAGAACGTGCGACAGGTACGATAGCCCCACCGTGTTGCTGGGTCCAAAATCCAGGTCTTCCACCTCATCCTTGTGAGCCTCGATGTCATGCAAGAGCTTCATGTCGGGGAACTGCACAAGCACAGCACAGCGGCACGTTAAGCATCGGAGAAGCGCAAATGCCGCCCTATCGACGCGCACGGCAAACGAACAACCGTCCTACCCCCACCGCGTGAGGATGTACCTCCCATACGCGCAGGTGCCCGTCCACACCGCCTGTGGCGAGCAGCGTCGAGTCGGCGTTGAAGCGGACCGACTTCTGCACGCTGTCGGCGCTCACGTCGCTCTGCACCACGTGCAGGCTCTCCAGCTGGAGCTGCGGCGTCTCGTTACGCGTCTCGCCCTCCTCTGCTTTGCCCCCCTCTGCCATCTTGCCCTCCGCCTTGCCCTCCGCCTTACCCCCCTCCGCCTTGCCCTCCGCTTTTCCCTTTTTCCTCTGCCGCCCCTTTTCTGTGTAAGGCATTCAAACGAAGCACGTCAGGAAGGATCAGGCATCGGCGTGCATTTCGTAACGCGTGCCAACGTGTGTTTTCTCGGAAGAATTTTATTTGATGAGCAGCACGGAAGCTGACGGACATCTGTTTAGGCAATATGCGTTTGCAGATTTGAAAATAGTAATTTTTTGCTCTGGATTGTGTCTCCTAGGTTAGGGCACCCGTTTGATCAAATTCTCCAGTTTTGAACAGGGTTTAAGTCCCTCCTAGCAACAGAACTTTCCACCAATTTGGTCAATATTGAGTCATCATGCACCCCTGCAGTTAAGGACAGATTGATTGACGGACTGACAGAGCTCTGCATGAACCCTTTCAACCTTGGTTGGAAAGCATTTCATAGTCGACCGCTTTAAGCAATGTGGTTTTCCAGGAGGTGTGCCATGCTGTTTATTGTTATCATAGCATGGAGCAGGATATATAAATAAATGATTTCTATGTTTAGTAAGCATGTAATTGTTTCATCCCCGTGGTGAATTCTTAGCATAGCTAAAGCAAATTAAAGTTCCAAAAATAAGAAGCGATGATTACATGTTGTATCATAAATGTGACAATAGATATAAATGGATTAAACGATTCATCGTTATATGGTCTAAGGTTGAGCAAACAGACCTCTCCTTTGTCACGTGACTTTATTTAGGAGAAAATGATGCTCCATCTATGAGGAGGCCCTCATCCAGCAGTGGATTGATGAAAGATCTGTGTGGGTCCATGCAGGCACCCTAGGCCTTGAGAAAGTAACATTAATTCCTGAAGACGGTCAATTGTCGCCCCCCCCCCCCTCCCGGGGAAAGACACCCACCGGCGGGCGGCGCTGCGCGGCTCTCGGCGGGCACCTCGTCATAGCGGAGGACGTGGCAGTCCCCGTCCATGCCGACAGCCAGCACGCCGCTCTCCAACGCGGCCGCAGCGCCCTACTCGCCACCGCCACCACCACAGCGCCATTCACAACTAGCAGCAGCAGCAGCAGGAGCGCTAACATCATCAACAATAACCATCGCTCTCGGGATGTGAAGGTTCGCTCGCTCCAGCGATGCGACGACTCGTCACGATTGGGCATCGTGGTTCGATTCAATAGACCGATACTTTTATTCTTTCTGGAATTTGCTGTCTTATTTTGTACAGTTGTGTATGTCCCATGAGCCTAAGCGACCAAGTGTATGTATGTTGGACTTCTTTCGCACCGTACGGAGCCAACCGTGCTAATGGTAAAGTGCGGGGTAAGGACAACAAACTAAACACGAAAAGCAGCTCTAAAGAAATGAGTCTTCAATCTAAATTTAAAAGTGCGACCAAAGTCGTCCAATTTCGACAGCCAAGCAACGTTGGGCCTGTATAGTGCTTGGATTGGTGGCCAACATCATCGACAGTAGAGGGCAGAGCACAAACATCCATTGTTGTTGGCTACGTACGGTGAGACGTTCAACACACACACATACATCATACTAATGTTGCGTAACCTACGCCCTCCTTGCCTTCAGTCTGCACTAACCAGCGCGGTGAAGTATGGTCAAATAGGCACCATAACCCACATGGGGTGGGGTGGTCTTCATCCAGCAGTAGTTTGACAGAGCGGCTGTACACGTGCGTGTAGCCTCTAATCACACAGACTAACGCTTCGTGAAGCTCAAACAGAACTGAATGACGATCAATTTAGAAGCCACCCAACCATGAGAGCAGATTAATATTAAGCACCATGATGCCTGCCAGTTTCTACTTATTCTACCATTGATGAAGTGGAAACTGATGCATTTATCCATGCTCTAATAAATGCCTTCATATATTTACAGTACAGTCATATCTCGGTATACGACTGCTTTGGAATACGTCGAATTTGGTATACGTCGTGTTTTGACGAGAAAAACATTTCTTGGGATACGACGTCTTGCTTGGGATACGACGCACTTGCTAGAACTTGTATGGGTCGGGATGAGTCACCGCGTACCCGCGTATGCCCCGTTCACAACTGAAACAAAGCGCCGCTCCTCAGTCTGCCTGTACAGGAGATCTCATTCGGTGCACAACCCTTGCTGTAACTCTGAATTTTCACGTGTTTTTTGTCATTTTAACGTGAATTTTTTGCGAATTCATTCAACTCCTCTCAACAAGGTAAAGTGATGTTAAATTTATTTTTTATTTCAATTTATTATAATTTATTTATGCATTTATTTTAATTTATGTATGCGTTTTAGTAACAAGTAGTGTAAATTATTTTATACAACCCCATTAATGTATAATATGCCATATAAAATACCATTTCTTATACTCCGCAACGGATTATTTCCTTTCCCTTTATTTCTTATGAGAAAAATTCGTTTGGTGTCTACGTCATTTTCGGTATAAGTCCTACCTTCTGGAACGAATTAACGACGCATACCGGGTACCACTGTATATACATAAAAAAAATATATAAACCATTTGTAATGATAGAACAGGCACACCGAGAGAACATGCAGTAACAAAAAACAAATCAGAAAGGAGAAACTTGATCTTCAGGAATTGCACGAAGTAGCATGCGGCAATAGCTTGAGAGAACAGCACATGCTCAACAAGGCAGAAGATCATAGTTGTACAAAGCGACTCGCCTTCTCCCCTGCCTTCTTGCCTTGGCCCTTGGCATTGTTGGCAGCAGCGTGAGCGGCGTTGTTTGCGTTGGCGATGGAGGGCGGTAGGGGCGCGCATGCTGCCAGGTTCATGACGGCGCGCGTTTGCGTGTCGTGGCTGCAGAGGAGAGAGGCCGAGGGTCGCCCCGAGATCCATTCCACGCGCAGGAAGTGCTGTCGGCACAGGCCACGGGAAGCGTCAACAACCCCCTCTTCTTTGCTTCACCGGTATCTGGTGCCCCCTTAGCCCTTGGCGCATCTGAGCTGAGCCAGCGTGGGTCTTCCCACAGGTTATTTGCTAAGCTGAACCAGAACCAAACCGTATGATGCTCACCTCACAACACACCTTTAATCTGACTATAGGCCAAGCAGATCTACGCCCGGGGTAAACGGCGTATTCATTGCATGTCAGTAGAACTCACGGCATCACTTGGTGATCTACGTGCATCACGACTTAGTCAGTGCATGTGATGCCAGCCGCATGGCTCCGATTCTGCGATGAAAAATCAACCTGACGTGATCCCAAGCCGTGCTGGCTCCGCATGGCCACGACATGACTGGGTTGTGCAGGGGAAAAAGAGGCACAAGTCATCTCCTGATTGCACTTCCTTACAGCTACTTCATAATTCAGTGTCTTACAGTCAATTCAGCATCCCAGATTCTGAACCTTGCACCTTACAGTCAAGCTATGTCACCAGAGCTCCTTAAAGCCACCTATGAATGTCAGCATTGCTCAAACAATTATCTTACACTTTTTATTTCCTCCTGCCATCGCTGGTGGCAAACCCAGTTGTGAAAGCAGAAACCTGGAATTACATTTCAGAATGCACCTGCCTTGTGGGGTAACAGATCAATTTAGAGTACGAAAGGGCAAGCAGACTTTGCTCAACATGGACATGCAATGAACATGAATAAGGCCAAAACAAAACAACCCGCAATTACGTGAATCATTTTTGAAGCAGCTCTATCGTAAAAGGATCGTATTTAGTAAAAACGACCCCACAAAACGACATACATCTGAAATCACAGGTGACGGCAGTCAATCAATTGCTCACAAGATGTAGGTTTTGGGCTACACCTGATGTATGTAATTAGGTTACTGAGAATTAGGTTACTCTATAAAAAGACATCAAGCTAAGACCCAATAGCAGAGCCACGAAATAAAATCCTCACAAAGCCATCAAAAGTGGTTTACCGCAGGATTGACCCACTTAATGCCACAGTAGGCAGGAACCACTATGCTGAAGGATTTCCCACCAATATGTAGTTTGAATACAATGTATAAATAAACTTATTTCTGTGTTAAATATTATTACTCCACACTCACAAAGGAAATGTATACCAGATTTTAAAAAAGGCACTATGTTCAAAGAGATGATGCCTAGGAAGCATGGCAGTCAAATAAACCTTTTAAAAAAGAGCTCAGAATAGACTGCAAGACTGAATGTCTGACTTGAGTAGATTTCACAAAGGCATTCGACTCGGTGTCCCATTAAATTATTGATCTCACGAATGCCTGAAAAATCGGCAAATACTTATGGACATGCACGAGCAGGTGAAGTGTGTTTGACGGATATAATGAAAGGACATAGGCACATTCTATTATACGTACACATGGGCTATTGAAGGCAGATGCTGCATCTCCAATACTCTTCATAATGCTCAAGGTTACAATATCAATCTAGTTTTAGAATCAGAGAAACCCACACAAATTGCTGATAATGATTATACTACATTACTAGCTGTACTACCCGGCTTCGCCCGGGACTTGTATCTACCACGGCCGGCCGCCTTTGTCTCCCCAGTGGCGATGTTAATACGCTACAGTAGTTAAGTTACTCGTTTGAGGCAGAGTCGACCTAGGGGAGGTTCAAATAATCGTCACCGGTGGTGGCCGTGAGCGGGAATCGAACTGGGTTTGCCGGGTTGGTAGCGCAGCGTAGCGTTAAGCACTACACCCACCGCTCCTCACACACCACACACGCACAGACACACACACAGACACACACACAGACACACGCAGACACACACAGACAGAAACACACACACACACAGCACGCTAACCACTACACTACCGCTCCCCACACACCACACACGCACACACACAGACACACACACAGACACACACACAGACACACACACACAGACACACACAGGCAGCACGCTAAGCACTACACTACCGTTCCCCTTACACAACACACGCGCGCGCGTCCATAGGTACACATACACGCGCTTGCTGCAGACACACACGACTTTCAGGGCGCATACGGCAGTAAACGACTGAAATAATAAAGCGGCAATGCTGTGTAAGGAACGCCTTAGACCCGCATTATACATTTGTGTAATGCGAGCGTAAACACACAAACACACACAAACACATACACAATACACACACACATACATGCAGACACACAGACAGACACATAACACACATACATACACACACATACAAACACAGAAACACATACACACACATACATAGACACACACATACATACACACGAACACATCCACAGACGTACATACACACATACATACAGGCACGCAGACATACACATAAACACATACAAAAAAACCCACATACATAGACACACACATACATACACACAAACACATGCACACACATACATACACACATGCATACAGACACACAGACATACACATAAACACATACACACATACACATGACCCGGCTTCGCCCGGGACTTGGATCCACCACGGCGGCAAAACCGACATACATACACACACAGACATACACACAAACACATACACACATACATACATACACACATGCATACAGACACACAGACATACACATAAACACATACACATGACCCGGCTTCGCCCGGGACTTGGATCCACCACGGCGGCAAAACCGACATACATACACACACAGACATACACACAAACACATACACACACATACAAACACACATGCATACAGACACACAGACATACACATAAACACATACACATGACCCGGCTTCGCCCGGGACTTGGATCTACCACGCCCAGCCGCCTTGGTCTCCCAAGTGCCGATGTTAATACGCCACACCAGTTACTCGTTTGAGGCTGAGTGGACCTAGGGGAGGTTCAAATAATCGTCACCGGTGGTGGCCGTGAGCGGGAATGGAACTGGGTTCGCCGGGTTGGTAGCGCAGCGTAGCGTTAAGCACTACACCCACCGCTCCTCACACACCACACACGCACAGACACACACACAGACACACGCAGACACACACAGACAGACACAGACAGACACACACACACACAGACAGCACGCTAAGCACTACACTACCGCTCCCCACACACCACACACGCACACACACAGACACACACACAGACACACGCAGACACACACAGACAGACACAGACAGACACACACACACAGACACAGACAGCACGCTAAGCACTACACTACCGTTCCCCCTACACAACACACGCGCGCGCGTCCATAGGTACACATACACGCGCTTGCTGCAGACACACACGACTTTCAGGGTGCGTAAGGCAGTAAACGACAGAAATAATAAAGCGGCAATGCTGTGCGAGGAACGCCTTAGACCAGCAACACATTTGTGTAATGCGAGCGTAAACACACAAACACATACAAACACATACACACACATACATACACACATACACACAAACACATACACACAGACATACACATACACACAAACACACACATACATGCACACAAACACATACACAATACACACACACATACATGCAGACACAGACAGACACATAACACACATACATACACACACATACACACACATACATAGACACACACATACATAGACACACACATACATACACACAAACACATGCACACACGTACATACACACATACATAGAGACACGCAGACATACACATAAAGACATAAAAAAAACCCACATACATACACCACACATACACACAAACACATACATACACATACATACACACATACATAGAGACACACAGACATACACATAAACACAAACACACATACACATGACCCGGCTTCGCCCGGGACTTGGATCCACGATGCCCCGCCGCCTTTGTCTCCCCAGTGACGATGTTCACACACGACAGCAGTTACGCTTTTGAGGCTGAGTGGACCTAGGGGAGGGCCAGGTCCGTTTCAAATAATCGTCAGCGGTGGTGGGCGTGAGTTGGAATCGAACTGGGGTCGCTCAAGCAGCTTAATGACTGTTTGTACAAAGAACATATAAAGAATCGATTATAATAACCAGGCAAGAGTCCACATTATAGACTGCCAGTACACGCACTCAGCTTCATAAGCAGGCTAGAGTGTACATGATAGAGTGGCAGTACGCTCACCGAGCTTAATAAGCAGGCTACAGTGTACATGATAGACTGGCAGTACGCTCACCCAGCTAAATGAGTATTTGTACAGTGAACATTAAAGTAATCGATTGTTGGCGCGTTGGGTTTAAAAGTAATATTAATAGCACACATTGTGGTGGGGGTGTAGTGAAGAGTAGGAAAAACTTTGATGAATTTACCTCAGAGTGGCGTGGTGGGTGTCGAGGCCTAGTAGCGTGCAAAGCCTGCGGCCTCGCCTAAAATTGTCGGCTTGGAAGAGGCAGGGTACGGGTGGCGTTCCTTCCCCCCCCCCTAGCGCTCCAACAATACTGTGTAATGGCTATTATTTAATTAAATACGGAGCTTATGAAAGTGGCGAAGGCGTGGCTAGCCGTTGGCAGGGGCAACCGCCGTTCAATGAAACTGCAGCCCTTGGCGAAGGCGTGGCTAGCCGTTGCCAGGTCCAATGAAAGCGGCGAAGGCGTGGCTAGCCGTTGCCAGGGGCAACCGCCGTCCAATGAAAGTGCGTATGGGCCAAAGTCCACACACACACAGACAGACAGACATGAACGATTTTATATATATAGATTAAGCATCAAGAATGTAATATGTATATAAACGTTATTGGGTGTGTGTATACTGGATTATATTTAGCATCTTTGTATGGATAGTGTATGGTATTGAGCTATCATCATGAGCCATGATCGATCCACAGCAGGATGAAGCGCCCCTCCCCCCCCAACCCTCGCAACCTCTCATGGTTCAGTGACACATGAATGCATGTAGCTCCTGCACACGAGCTGATTTCACTGCTCCATCTCTGCATTTTCCGTACTCTCGTTTGCGTTCCCTCCTTTGGCTACAACGCTGAAGTTGTCGGCTTAAATTGCCGAGCGGCTGAATAAAAATCACAACCTTTAGTTTGTGGCGTATTTGCCGACGATATTCTTCAACTAAACTATGTTTTATTTGACCAGGTCAGGCCCACTGGACTCTATAGCTCTTTTTCAGAAACGACCTGCCCACAAATGATAGCCCAATGAAGTAGGCCCATCATGTGGAAATTTACAGCAAATACTCGAAACACGTTTCTAAACGTGGCGGGAGAAAAATCCACGCGACCACGGGGAGAACATGAAACCTCCAACTATACAGCAGGCGTCTGGGTCTGGATCGAACCCACTAACCCTCCTGTATACCAGGTGAAGTGGTTAACATCTCACCACCACCGTCGTTCATCTCGACAACCTCCCTAATGGGTACGTATTGGGTGTACTGTACACGTATAAGGAGCATATTGTATTGTATTAAATAGCAAAACATCGCCCCCTACTGGGAGCTAATGCCCGCTCGCAGGCCGATGCCGAGTCGCCCTATGGGCTCAGGGCCAGCTGCCACTGGGGGTGCCCATTCCAAATGAGATACGATGTGATGCAATTCGCTTATTGCGTGTAAAGAGCAATCTACGATACGCGAATCATTGTTTATGGTAAACGTATGAGCATAGTATAAGTTGTACGTGTCAATGTAGTGTCATCGTTCTGTAAGCGATGCCACGCGCCTTGAGTGAAGGCGCTGCTCTATAAATATGAATTCGATCAGCGAACTTCCCGCACCTCCGATTAGCACGGTTGGCCACGCACGGTGCGAAAGAAGTCCAGCGTACGTGCAGCAGCCATGGCCAATCCACTGCTGGATGAAGCCTCTCCAAGCCGCCTCCATCTCTCACGAGTGACTATCGGCAACGCGCTGAACGAGGAGTGTGCCTCTGTACCGAATGCGCAACATGCCGTGTACATCGCTCGCCATCGATGTCAGCCGTGGCAGGGAAATAACACATTCCTGCGGAGGGCGGAGGGAGCTGGTAAGAACGTTGGGTTACTCGGTCAATGGCCAGGGTCAACGGCGGCGTGGTGTATTCCGCAAATATGCCCGACTGCGAGGGCGGGCACAAGCCGGCGTGAGTAGGTGAAACGTTGAATTTTATAAGGGCACCACGGGGTGACCAGCACCTCCCCACCCAGCCCCACCCCTCCCACCCCCCACCCAGCCCCACCCCTCCCACCCCCCCACCCAGCCATTCCTCACCCAGCCCCTCCCCACCCAGCCCCACCCCTCCCATTTTTGGATGCACGACGGACAGACGGACACAATAATTCCCTGTGGGCTGGTGGAACCAGGTGGTTCCTACCAGTAAAACTTAAAACATCTCCCGGTTTACATTGCTGCAGTGCGCCAACCATTGCACCACCGCTCCCCTCTCCGATTGGACGTATTAACAATGCAGGATGACGGCGGCGCTCGTGATTGTTAATCGAGTGCGCATGATGAGGTTGCAGTAGCTATTGTCCGTATCAACCAGAATTCGCCCGACTTATTCAGAAATCAGAAGCCAAGCACGCGAGGCATTGAGACTGGATAGTGCTCATACTCTTAGGTTTTTTCGGTAAAGTCACGTAGGTGAAAATAAAAATAATATAAGTAGAAATAATAATAGAATAGAAATAAAATAGTAATTCATATAAATAATAGAAATAAAATAATATTTATTTTATTTCTATTATTTTTATTATTTACTTTTATTTTTGACTTTATTATTTACTTTTATTTTTGACTTTACCGAAAAAACCTAAGAGTATGAATCCTCGCAGCACGAAAGCTTCAAATTTCAACTGGACAGTGCTCGTTAGCGCGACGGATCACCACGCACTCGGCACATTGCTGCCGTGTTAGTGGCAGTGGAGGCAACTCCACAGTGGTCACGTACAGACTGCCACGACTACGCCAACCCTCCTCCTCCACCCGGGAACCCGCCGGGGTTCAAGTGCGGACGAAAGGGCTCTCATCCGGTGGGGGGTGGGTGGTGGTGGGGGGGGTGGTGGGGGGTGGGGTGGTGGTGGGGGGTGGGGTGGTGGTGGGGGGTGGGGGTGGTGGGGGGTGGGTGGGGTGGTGGGGGGTGGGTGGGGTGGTGGTGGGGGGTGGGTGGGGTTGACAAAGTCCGCCGCCGAGAGTGAGTCGTACCAAGGGTGGCACAGTCAGGTTTTTTACAATCGGGTTTGTCTTTTTATATTAAACCCGATCCTCTGAGATTGGGAGAAATCCGGTTTAATTGGTTCTAATTGCAGAACCGCACTTCGCAACGATGGGCTTCATCCATTCCAAGCTAAGGAACTCACTGGCGGCGCCCACGATTGTGGAGAAGAATCTCGTGTTCATCAAGACCAACCTGCCCGCCGCATTCTACGACTACCCCGTGCCCGACGGCCCCCCGAGTACGATGATAGCAGCAACGACGAGGAAGCAGCCTAAGCCTTGGATCAGAGCTTCGTTTTCATTAAACCAGGTTTTAACTCCCCAAAATCGGGTTTAATTGTATTAAAGAAAAAAACCCGATGCCTGCCGCTGGAAAAATCGGGTTTTTTCCACCCACGAGTCGTACAGCAGCAACAACAAGGGGGGTTACGTGTCCCAAACCATCAACAACAAACATCAACAACCATCAACAACAACAAACATCAACAACAACCATCAACAACAACAAACATTAACAACAAACATCAACAACCATCATCAACAACAAACATCAACAACCATCAACAACAACAAACATCAACAACAACAAACATCAACAACCATCAACAACAGCTGCTGCCCCCATCGCCTGCCTCGTGAGGGGGCCACGTCAGCACAGCGGCAACCCCGTGGGCCTCTCCCCCAACCAACCCCTCCTCGGCAGCCGCTCTTAGGGGGGTAGGGGGGTACGAGGATCGAGGGGGGCACGTGGAGCGAGGGGGGCCGGGCCCCCCCCCCAAGTTCAACCCCGGAGCGCCGTGCAAGAAACATCAACAGCACCGACCCCCCCCATCCACAATTCCCAGCGCACATTAGCGCGGCCCGCCGCAACGCGGAGCCCCCATTGGCTGCGCGGCCCCGCGTGGTCGCGCCGCAACCAATGGGGGCGCGGCGTTGCGGCGAGACGCCCGATGCGCTGTGCGAAATCTGAAAGCCGCCGGCGTTCGCCCTCGCTTCGTGTACACGGGGGGGAGGAGGCGAACTCGGACGGCCGCCGCTCCCTCGTCGCCCTCCTCACCAGCGCGTTCTTGATGCCCGTCTTCGCCGCGCCGCCTCCGCCGCCCACCACGACGAGGCTGTCGGAGAGGACGGCGACGGCGTAGAGAGGAAAGGGCGCGCGGTGCAGCTCCGGGGGCGCCATGTTGGGTGAGGGGGTGGGTGAGGGGTGGGGGCCGCGGGGTGACTGTAACGCAGCCCCTTGCCCAAGATGGCCGCGCGGTTGTGACGTGTGTAGGGCGCCATGTTGGGTGAGGGTGGGAAAGGGGTGGCTGTGCCGTAGCCCCTGCCCAAGATGGCCGCGCGGTGTCACGCGGAGGGCGCCATGTTGGGTGAGGGTGGGGGAGACGAGGACCAACGCTTTAGGGGCCGTCCATAAATGACGTCACGCGATTTTGGACGATTTTGACCCCCCCCCCTCGTCACACGACGTCACAAAACTCTGCCTCCCCCCAAACCATAAAAAATGCTTCAAATCGCTTAAAACTATTGTCATTGTAGTGCGTATTTAATGTGGCGCTGCACTCTGATGCTGTAGGAGAAAACATTTATTAAAAAGTATATTTAATTAAGTAGAACGTGATTTAAAGCTTTCGTGACTGTAGGGATTCATATTCTTGGTTCTTTCGGTAAAGTCACGTAGAAGGGAAATAATAAAATAATATAAATATAAAACAATAAAAATTCTCACGACGTTTCGACTTCAACACAAGCCATCATCATCAAGTGTGAAATCCACAGAAAGATGTTTTTCTTTCTACGTGTTTATATTTATTTAAAGTTGCGCATTTTGATGTGACGTCACATTTATCAACCCTCCCCCCCTGTCTGACCCCCCCCCCCCCCCAGGTGCGTGATGTCATTTATGAACGGCCCCTTACTCTCCACCACATGTTATCTGTCGATTGACTGTGTAAGTATAAAACGATAGGATAACCTGAACTCTCAAGACTGGAAATGATACTCGGTGTTTATACTGGTAGGAACGAAGTGGACCAGACCACCAATAGATTAATGTGTCCGTCCGTCCATCCGTGTATCAACATCGCCTCCTACTGCAAACACTTAGCATGACCCTACAAAAACCTTTAGACTCAGTGACGCTATCCTGGTAGCAACATCGCCCCCTACTGCAAACACTTGGCATGACAAGTGTAACATTCCCTTATTCCCTTAGATAGCTTTTAATTAAAACTTTGAAATTAAATTTAAAAAACTCACAGCGCCATAAAGCCTACAGCTAGGCCTAAAGCCTAGAACTAGGCCTGAAACTCTCCCTTCGTATCGTACCCCCGCGTGTGTGAAAGGGAGTTATGTTTAACAATGTTACATTCCCTCATGTTTTTAAATAGAAACATTTACATTTAAAGCTTTTACATAAATCATTAAAACATTTAAATAAAAAATTAACTCACAGCACCCTAAAGCCTACAGCTAGGCCTAAAGCCTAGAACTAGGCCTCAATCTCTCCCTTCGTATCGTCCGATTTGGTGTAGCAACATCGCCCCCTACTGCAAACACTTGGCAGGACCCTACAAAAACCTTTTGACTCAGTGGGGCTTTCCTGGCTTAACAAGTGTAATAATAAACTTCGCTTCAAATTTACTTTACTGAAACGCAGCACGTTTTTTTAACACAGAGACAAGATACATTTATTAACACAGAGACAAGATACATTTAATCGCCTTATTTGTGCACGAAAAGCACGGCGCAAGGCCTAGTGCGGCAGGCTTTGCGAGGCCTACTGCGGAAAAGGTTTCGCGAGGCCTACTGCAGAGAAGGCTTCGCGAGGCCTACTGCAGAGAAGGCTTCGCGAGGCCTACTGCAGGGAAAGCTTCGTGAGGCCTAGTGCAGAAGGCTTCGCGAGGCCTACTGCAGGAGGCTTCGCGAGGCCTACTGCGACAGGCTTCACGAGGCCGTCCGTCTCTCTGACAAGATGGCCGCCCGCTCCCCCTGCGATCCGTGAACTAAATGAACTAAACAAGATGGCCGTCGCATCCGGCGCAGCCAATGACATCGCCTGTTGCAATCCTTGCTGTGGGCGCGCGAGTCAGTGGGGAGGGGGGTGTGGACGTCATCGCTCTGTGGGCTCGCGAGTCAGTGGGGAGGGGGGTGGTGACGTCATTGCTCCGTGGGCTCGCGAGTCAGTGGGGAGGGGGGTGTTGACGTCATTGCTCTGTGTGCGCGCGAGTCAGTGGGGAGGGGGGTGTGGACGTCATCGCTCACCCCCCATGCACAAATCATTTTCTTTTTAACTCCTCTATACCCGGTCGATATCCCTGTACCGGTATTAGTATTATTCCTACCAGCCCACCCCGCAGGGTCCTGTTACTGGTAGGAACGAAGTGGACCAGACCACCAATAGATTAATGTGTCCGTCCGTCCGTGTATCAACATCGCCCCCTACTGCAAACACTTGGCATGACCCTGTCCGACAAGATGGCCGCCCGCTCCCCCTGCGATCTGTCAACTAAACAAGATGGCCGTCGCTTCCGGCGCCTCACGGCGAAACTTTAAACTTCGCTTCAAATTTACTTTACTGAAACGCAGCATGTTTTTTTAACACAGAGACGAGATACATTTAATCGCCTTATTTGTGCACGAAAAGCGCGGCTTCGCGAGGCCTAGTGCAGAAGGCTTCACTAAGTCTACTGCAGAGAAGGTTTTGCGAGGCCTAGTGCGGCAGGCTTCGCGAGGCCTAGTGCAGAAGGCTTCGCTAAGTCTACTGCAGAGAAGGCTTCGCGAGGCCTAGTGCAGCAGGCTTCGCTAAGTCTACTGCAGAGAAGGCTTCGCGAGGCCTAGTGCAGAAGGCTTCGCTAAGTCTACTGCAGAGAAGGCTTCGCGAGGCCTAGTGCAGAAGGCTTCGCTAAGTCTACTGCAGAGGCTTCGCGAGGCCTAGTGCAGCAGGCTTCGCGAGGCCTAGTGCAGAGGGCTTCGCTAAGTCTACTGCAGAGAAGGCTTCGCGAGGCCTAGTGCAGAAGGCTTCGCTAAGTCTACTGCAGAGGCTTCGCGAGGCCTAGTGCAGCAGGCTTCGCGAGGCCTAGTGCAGAGGGCTTCGCTAAGTCTACTGCAGAGAAGGCTTCGCGAGGCCTAGTGCAGAAGGCTTCGCTAAGCGTTTCTTGTCAAAACAAACACTTAATTAACGTTACACTAGAATACAGTATTTTTTTCTTTAACTCCTCTATACCCGGTCGATATCCCTGTACCGGTACTAAGTATTATTCCTACCAGCCCACCCCGCAGGGTCCTGTTTTCACTCGTAGCAATCGCCCACCCCTGATTTCTATCAGCATTAAAGTCGTCATGAACCCACCTGTGAAATGTAATTATTTGATGTCTATTTTGTATTTCGCACAAACACTTATAAAAAAAATTCAAAGGTAATGACCACCCCAATGTTGGAGGTCCCAAAATACCAATAATGTTTACATCGGTGTAAGTTAGAAAATTAAACGTTTGACATTTCGGCCTCCCACATTTGGGAGAACAGAAACATCTAATTTTTTTTTGAAAATGTGTTGCATTATTTTGATTCAATACCCTTCGAAACATACAGATACAACACTTTGCAGACCTAGATAAATGTTTGGTGATTGATCGGTGAGTGGGTGCTGAGTATTTTTTAAATTTCGTGACTGCAGGAATTAATATTCTTTTGATTCTTTTGGTAAAAAGAAAAATAATAATAAAAAATAAAGTGAATAAAAAATAATATAAATAAAATAAAAACAAAAACCACGACGTTTCGATTGCAACATAAGCGGTTGTCATCAGGAGAAGGGGGGTTAGCCTCGAAAGGCAAACTGTTTATAAAGGTTTAGAGATGGGCGTAGCCAGGGTTGCGATTTCCGCATGGAAAATGCGGAAGGAGGGTTCAAATTTTCCCGCATTTTTGCTAAAGTCAACCGCAAACGGTGGAAAGACTACTCCTATGACCGCGCGCTTTTAACAACACGTTAATGCGTTCTATTGGAAAGGATACATCATGTACATGTGCTCGTAATCACGGCTCCGCATTTGAATAAAGTATGTGGTTCTTGTGCGGAAATGCGGAAATCATATATTCATTCCAATCAGTAACTCGAAGCCCTACGTGATGCTGGGCCTTGCATGTATCCTTTCCAATAGAACGCATTAACGTGTTGTTAAAAGCGCGCGGTCATAGGAGTAGTCTTTCCACCGTTTGCGGTTGACTTTAGCAAAAATGCGGGAAAATTTGAACCCTCCTTCCGCATTTTCCATGCGGAAATCGCAACCCTGGGCGTAGCCCAAGTGTGTCAGCAGCATGGGCGGGGCAGCTGATGTTAATGTAGGAGAAAGACAAGCAACTACACCAATCAAAGGGCCGCCAGGCAATCATTGCACCTTGTTCCACACACACTGCTGACGGTGAAGGTTGACAAGAAAACACAAATCAAGTCATGACCCAATGTGGTTGATGACATCGTTCCAATGATTGCTGAGTTCATAACCATCTTCTCTGTTGAAATTGTGTCTGTATATATGGATGGCTTCATGAACAAATCTTTGTTGATAGCCAGTAGGCTTGCAAAGTACCATCGTCTTAGAGAAATAGACTTCGTGTGAGCCAGCCACATTAAAATAATGATCAGCCACGACAGAAGTATTGGTCCTACCGTGTTTCAAATCTCCCTTGTGTTCACGAACACGGTCTGAGACATGTCGCTTAGTTTCCCCAATGTAACTGCTGCCACAGACAGACACAGCTTAGTTTGTAGACGCTGGGATATTGCATTTCAGGAATCTTGTCTTTCACAGATGGGATCAGATAACAAATTTGATGTACTGTGTTAAATCGGACCTGGATCGTGTGTTTGTTCATGATTTTGGAAATCTTTTTGGTTACTCCTGCTATGTATGGCTAGGTGATGGTTTTATTGGATCCTCAGATAGCTCTTTCCTCACGGTTGGGGGGATGGCTTTGCGGATTGTGTAGGAATATCTATTCGCCTTGAGAGCTTGGTGTCCGTGTTTGAGTTTACTGGTCAAGTGTTATTGAGCTCTATGGTGTAGCGTTTTGATGAGGGAATTCTTCTGGGATGGATGGTGGTGGGAATCAGGTTTTAGGTAGGCGTCAGTATGGGTTACTTTCCTGTAGAGAGAATGGCTCGTTGAGCCATCTGGTCTCTTTTCGATTAAAACATCCAAGAATGGTAGCATGCCATCCTTTTCTACCTCCATGGTGAATTTGATGGCTGGGTGTATGGAATTGATGTGGTTGAGGAATTGATTCAGAGCTGGTAGGCCATGTGGCCAGATGACGATCGTGTCATCTACATACCTCTTCCACAAAGACGGGCATAGAGTGGATGCCTGGATGGCGTCCATCTCAAAATTTTCCATGAAAACATTGGCTACAACCGGAGATAAGGGAGAACCCATTGGGTGACTTCAGTTTGTTTGTAGAATGTTCCTTTCCAGGTGAAGTATGTATTGGTGAGGCAGTGTCTCACCAGAGCATTTTGAGTTATCTCAATTGAAAAAGAGGGATGATATTGTCATCCTCAGCCGACAAGAGCAATGCCATGGTCATCATGGACAAAACCGTGTATCGTATCTATCGTAAACGGTCTTATCTAAATCAGTGTTTTTTTTTACCTTTTCTGCAGCCTTGCATCCCTTTGGTTCTAATTCGTATTTTTTATGTTAATAAATATAGGGTTTAATGAAACAAAGTACAGGGTGTTTTAAAAAGATGGACCCGATTTGAAATCGTTATCTCTGCAACCACGAACCGCCCATGAATGAAACTCTTACCACTTGAAAGGGCGGGGCATAGAGAGGGCGGGGCATAGAGTTTCAATTGATTACCGCTCGATGCCTATCCCAGCGCACAAACAGCCCCTAGCCTCAGTCATTCACAAGACACACTGCCTCAACGTTGTATAGGTCGCACGGGACACCAAGACTTGGCGCTACACGCTTGGCCCCCAAGATCCCCAGACATCATCACACCCTGCGACTTTTTCTGGTGGGGATATGTCAAAGACCGTGGTGTTTTTGTGCCACCATTAGCGACTAATCTGGATGACCTCAAAAACAGAATCACGGCAGCGGTGACTTCAGTGGAAGAAGACACTTTGAGAGGCGTTTGGGACGAATTCAACTATCGTCTCGATGTTGTCCGTACAGCAGGTGGAGGGCACATAGTGCATATATAAAATGGTTAGTAAAACTAGATAACTCATTAAACCGCTTGTAACTTTTCGTGTGATTGTAACATGTTGCCATCTTAAAATATAATGCTTTGAAATTGGTCCCATCTTTTTAAAACATCGTGTAAGTGTACTTACGTGCCGGCTCTTAACTTGTGTTTTATAGATTTACATTCGAAAACAATTCTGGGATGTCTCGCATTCCAGGTTAAGAGCAACTGTTCTAAATGAAGGCCAGGATGGGCAAGGCCAGGATGGGCAAAACCAGTTTTCTCCCCCCAATATGAATGATGTAGCTGTAATAAACGTGTCCCTAAGCTAACATAAATGACTAAGCAATGTAACTGCATACCTTCTAAAGAGCTCGCCTAAAACACAACTAACGCCCTTCCATTCCAGAAACTCAACTCTCCTAACGATCTCACTCTCTGTGCCATTTCGTCACTGTGATTGACAGCTGTCACGCGCCGACAAGCTCGCGACCCCTCCCTCCCTCCCATCCCCCGGGGTTGGAAGGGCAGGGGCGCCACCCCCCCTCAAACCAGCCCCCCCCTTCCAAACCAGCCCCCCCTTCCAAACCAGCCCCCCCAAACCAGCCCCCCTCCCTAAACCAGCCCCCCCAAACCAGCCCCCCTCAAAACCAGCCCCCCCCCCCACAAAACACCCCCCCCCACAAAACACCCCCCCAAACCAACCACCCCCCCCAAACCAACCACCCCCAAAACCAGCCCACCCTCCAAACCACCCCCCCCTCCCTAAAACCAGCCCCCCCCCCAAAACCAGCCGCCCCCCCTAAAACCAGCCCCCCCCCAAACCAGCCCCCCCCAAAACCAACCACCCCCCCAAACCAACCACCCCCCCAAACCAGCCCCCCCTCCCAAAACCAGCCCACCCTCCAAACCACCCCCCCTCCCTAAAACCAGCCCCCCCCCCAAAACCAGCCGCCCCCCCCAAAACCAGCCCCCCACTAAACCAGCCCCCCACTAAACCAGCCCCCCCCCCCAAAACCAGCCCCCCCCCACAAACCAGCTGCACCCCCAATGGGCACCCCGCCCCCCAATCGGCACACGCGGCCGCGTCACCCATCGCAGGCTCGGCGTGCCGGGACCCAGAATCGCACTCGGAATGTTTATTTGTAGTGGGGGAATCCGATGAGCTGCAAGTAGAGGGAAGGTAAACACATCACTTAAAATACACGTTTTGGGTTTACAGTAAACGCTTACATTTCCTGGAATGTGATCTATTTTCCCCCCGACGTCTGGCAATAAAACAACGACTAAACAATGGTAAAGGTCTTGGTGATTGTTTTGAAAAGGTCAGTTCCTCACTGTGCTATTGGTGGAAATTCCACGTGTCCATGACAGGAAATGGTACATCCGTAAGAGCAGCAGTGTCGACTTGGCACGGAGCAGTGCTTCTCATTGAGTTTAACTCATGGGCCAGGCATGCTCGGCTGAACATCATCATAACCATCAATTATCATCAACATCCATCAATATCACCACCACCAGCATAACATTCACCATTGTGATCATCATCACAAACTTTGCTATTCTTCTCACCACCATCTTCAGTGGCGGAGCGCGCTTGGCAGGCGCCCTCCGGCAAGGAATTAAATGGGGCCGCCCCCTGTACAAATTCTCTTCGGAGCGCGAGGTCTGGGCCACTCTGGTCCATTGGCCACGGATGCAGTTGCACCAAGACCGGAGCCATGGGGTCAACATGGGGGGGGGGGGGGTGGGGACCCAAATCTTCCAGGCGGGCTGGGGGTTCCCCTACCCCCCCCAGAAAAAAAAAATCTAAATTTGAAAACGAATTTCCTGCTATTTCCTGCCTAAAATATGAAAAAATTTACCAACACATGGGATAGACTTTTTTTATATTTTTAACAATAATGTCTAATAGTGTATTGTATTACCGTACATTGCTCTGTTTTTTCCTTTTTTTACCTTTTCTTGTTTCATTATATGTAATGGCAGAGATTAGGGATTTATAAAGTACAACCATAACCACATAAAAAGAAATCTACTTTATAGTAATATATTGGGGGGGGGGGGGGAATTTTGAGCATATTTTAATATATTGGAGAAGATGTGCCCCCCCCCCCAATATAAATGATAATTACGCCCTTGAGTTGCCCCGCCTGCACACTCGCCAGCGATAAATGTCTCTGGGTCCTATGCTAGTCTGTTAATCGCTTGCATTTGCTGTACCGAATGGTGTCGGTTTGCGGTGGAGATAGGGCTAATAAGACACATTTCTTGGGGCGATCACTTAAAATCAACACAGCGGCTGAAGTGGATGATAATTTTTTTTACCATTTTATCTGGCAACAAAACTGACACCTTTTTTATGAGTCATGTTTGCATTGACCACAATACCTGCGGTCAGAATGCAAACAAAAAACACAACTCTGATAATGTATGCACTGTCCTTGAAAGGAGGTTCCAATGGTGGCTGAAGTGGACTTCATCAAACTCGGAGACACCAAAACGAGACGAGAGGCACGGGCAGGACCTTGCATCGCAACATATGCTTCCTTTTAATGCATTTAATACAATGTACAAAGTTTGGCAGGATACAGGCATTAACATGCTTCACGCTAACCGTGCCCAACAACACACAGCATCCGCGGGGGGTTCGTGCCCCTCCCCGCCTCGCGACTGCATGGATTGTTCATTTACTGGCAATGTGTTCTCCGTGTCTTGAATAGTATTGCTTTTGCCCACACAGTGTAAACCATGGGCTTGCTTGCCACCAACAGAGCCCAAATACCTTGTACACACGAGGCAATTAAGCTGGCTGTGGTGTGTACACACACACACAAAGAGTTTTGATCAGGCGCCCAAAACATAAACGGACTTAGCTTATTAACGTAGAGGAAGAAGCGCTTTCAGCCTCTCTCAGTCAGCGGGATTGGGGACCGTGTAGTGATGATATTCATGGGACGAGCTTGACACTCAAGAGGTTAATTTAAATCGGGCACGGGACGCAGACACAAATGGCGTTGTATACACGACGTGGCAAGCTTGCAGGCGTCACAAATGCATTTACAAACCGACGTGCCAACCGAACGTGGGTTTGGCGTCTGGAACTGTCTCCACGACATGTTCAGCAAGTGTGTGCACGGTGCACACGTGTGCTGCCCAGGCTCTCTCCGCCTATTCTTAGAATGCTCAAGCACTGACGCAGTGCAGTCGGAAGAGGCGTTTGAATACAACACGTGCACACACGGGAGGTCTGACAGCAGCGTCCCACCGCGCTCCCAACTGTTGGGCCATCAAGTACAATAATAACCGAACGCAATGTACAGGTACTGTATCAATACCTCGGTTGGCTACGTACACGGCGCGAGAGAAGTTCAACATACATACGTACATTAATATTTCATTCATGTGCGGCGTGCGCCGTGATCATCGGAACACTTCCGCGCTGCGTTACGTACACGCGGGTCGACTCTGCGATCGATCCCAATCAACTCTCCACGGAGGGGAGGGATCAAACTAAACCGTGTGAGTGGGAACGGCTATGTATATGTATGCACACTAGACGACGACGAGACTTGGATTTTGAATATGTAAGTGCTGAGTGACAAGAGCTTACTCAAACTTCGATATGGGATTTTTTAAAACAATAAAGGAAATGGCTATGTACAAGGGGAAGGCATTAAATGTTATTTCATCGCGACGTGATGATGTTGATATGGATGGATGCACATGATAATGCAATGATAGTTCGTAAACGTAGCCAGAAGATGGGCCTGATAATTTGATCATGATATTGTGACAATTATAACAATGCCAATGGCATTTTTATTGAACAAAAAAAACTCGGTGACAATTACGGACAATGTCGTCGATGGTAAAAAGGTCGTAATTATTGGACCAAAAACAATATTGAAATGTACTAATTGACATTGTTTACAATGTGTTTTTTATTACAACAATTCAATGATAATTATGAGATAATGTGATGATAATGGGGGGAAATTAAAACGGAATAGGAATACGTTCAAACTATTCTAATGAAATTAATAGCTGGCATTAAAAATGTGTACATGTAAAAACACTAATAGTGGTGAAACGGTGACAGGCAGCTTAACAATTCAAAGTGCTCCGAGCTCCTTGACCTGTTGAATCTCAGACGAAAAACAAATTAGGCTCCGTAGGTTTGTCACGGTTTGTGCTGCCGTGTAGCGCTGATGTCTAGCGTTTCGTTCCACGTGGTGGATCTCTCCGATGCTAAGGAGCCACCCGGCACAGGAAGCTACGTGGAGCCGAACAAACATGCGGTACAACGTGGACACTCGAGGGCGGAAAACAATTTGGTTGAATTTTGTTAAAATTAATGATGCACAGCGCTCATCACTGGGTAGCTTCTCCACATCTTCTAATTCACAAAACCCCTCCTCGTACGTTTCAAACTGCAATTGACTTTTCAACAGCAAGTTATTGGGTAACTGCGAGATTTTTATACTCGGTCACAAAGTCAACATACATTTAAAATTGACATAAACATAATTACAACAGACGAGACAATGTAAGAGCTGTTAAATCTCCGATAGGCAATGCGTGCAGTGCAATGAAGGATCAGCCCCATGTTCCATCTCCTGCACCTCCGTTTAGCACGGTGCAAAACAAGTTCAACATACATACACATTTCACTCGAGGACTCTTCAACTGCATTTTATGGAGGGCCAAAAAATGTTGCGTCTGCTGTGGATCACATGACCTTATGTCATGTATACACTCGGGATAAAGTCACATGGCGTCGTGATATTATAACGTCTGTGCATGTGACCACAAATCTATACCTCCTATCTCCAAGTCGCATACCTCTCGTGAACCTCGCTTTCAGTACATGAATCTTAATCTCTTTAGGTCTCGGTGAGTCAACATCTCTCGGCAGGCCACAGTTCAGTGGACCACTTGTAAGAGCCTTTGCGGATCAGGTCTGACCCACGGGGCTGCCAGTTGAAGAACCTACGCTACTCCATGTTCATTCACTCGAACGATCACACACGTGATGGGGCTCGCAAAGTTTCTTCCCAACGATGGATTCATTAGTTACGTGACTAACGGCGGAGCCCCATGGCAGTGATAATCAAATGGCTACGACGTTGTGGCTATGGCGACGCCCCTAGGCAGCACTTTGTTTTTATTTTTGCAAAGAGATTGCTGGGAGGTGGGTGGTCGGGGCGGGATTCAAGTCTTCTGGAGGAGGGTTATGAAAACTGGGTTTAACGTAAGCGATTAAACCCCGGTTGTAAATACTAAAGCAAAAAACCATGGTGGCGTCTCCCACAATTAATTGTGCTTTGTGCCCCCATCACTTTCATTGAGCCCTCAAGTGTTGAGATGCCAGTGTGATGGGGCAAGGGTCAGCAAGGGTACGATCACAACTAAGGAGGCTCGTGGGAGGCATTGCAGGAAAGAGATTACAAATGATCACCCATACGTATGCATTGCATTGTTTTTACCTTATAATCATTATTGTTCTTCTATAATTCACATTGAACGTGGAAACAAGGCGATTGACTGGGAAAGCTTGGCCACCCCCCAAGTCTTACTGCGACGCGGATACAACAGGCGAGTTTCGGTGACCAGCCAAAACTGGAGTCAAAGGCAGCATCTGCAGCGGGTTGCAAATGGAAAGGCCGTTTCTATTTACACAGCATATACACCTGTACATATACACGCCAGGCCCGTGGTTAAAGCGAACCTCTAGACGGCGTCTTTGATCGACTTTGCGGTCTTTGCTGCTTCATCATCGCGCAGCCAGATTGGTCATGCAACCTTTCTCGTTTAAATGCACACGGCTCTTCATAATCTTCGTGGTGGCGCAGTTATACGCACACTGCCATCGGAGTTGGATTCCCAGCTCACGGCTATCGTCAGTAACTATGGACCATGCGGTAAACCACTGTCTGCGCTCTTTCAAAAGAAGCCCTCTCGTGGCTTGCAAGATCGACAATGGCATTCAGCCCCCTGAATATGTTGCCATACGCAAGAAGAGTAGTAACGAGTGATAATCTCAACCGGTCCTGGGTCATCCCTTTTCACCAGCCAGCACTTACCAGCATGGTGAAGTATGGTCAAACAACCTCCATGAGCGACACAGCGATAGGAAGCATTCAAACAGCAGTGGAACGAAAAGGGCAGTAAATTATTAAACGTATCAGCTATAAATCGTGGTGGAACATGCTGGAACCATCTAGGCCTCACGTGCATTTGGAGAGTGCCGTTAGGAAGGGAACCGTGCAGAAGTGCTGTGGGAATGAGAACATGCACCACATGGGCATGCAGGAATTGGAATAAAAACCCATGAAAATGGATGGGAATTGAGCAAAGGGATTGGACGGGAGGAACATTGGGTATTTGTGTGCACGTAAGTACGTGTGCGTGTGAGTGCGCATGTTACGATGTGTATGCATGTTATTATTTACGTGCACCTCTGTGTGTGCATGGCACGTGTGTCTTTGTTAGTATGTGGATGTATGGTGAAATATAGACGCGTCTTTGTGTATGTGCACCTGGCCTGGCACAAGTGCCGTGGTGACGTCACCGCCACTTAGTAGCGAATGGTGGCTGTTGTTGTGGTAGTATTTGTGGTGTGTGTGTGCGCGACAGGCTTACAGAGCAGGATGGGACAATGTTTGTTGGGAAGGGTACTTGGGGGTAGGGTCAATGTTAAAGGGACAAGACAGGACTGGATGGAATTTGAATTTAATTCCCATGTCACTTCCTCATGTGAGAGCACATGTGGAAAGATTAATATTGTTTGCACTCGTTTGTGTTATTATTCGTAGGTACGCTGGTTGAAGTCTTGCTGTGTGCTCGTGTGTTTGTGGCCCTTGCGTGTGCGGGCGAGCGTGTCCCCTGAATCTAAGACCAGCTACGATTCAGACGGACGTGAGATCCTGCTGCGCTGTCAGTCCGAGAGGATGTGGACGAAGGACACGGGGAAGACGCCCGTTCTCTCCGGCTCACCCTCCACGTGGCCGATCTGGCGATACAGAATCAGTCGGTCACGATCCAGCACAGCACCACAGCGACTTGACGTGCGGTGAACAAACGTTCGTCTCGTTTGGGTCAAAATGGAACGGGCGAAGCAGCCTCATGGCTAAATGGATTTCAGCTGTAGCTATGGGAAAGCGTGGAGGAGTAACACACAAGTGACCTCATGGGTTCAGTGGGATCTATAGATATCGCTTTGGCACCACCTCATACGATCATCCAACAACACGGGCTGGATCTGCTGGCTTCAGCTATGGCCAAATATCCGGACTGCGCCCGAGACCTTCGAATCTAAGCATGTTTTAGCCCTGGATAGCACTTGAATGGGTGACCACCAAGCACAAAATACAGGTGTAAGAAGGGATGTCGTGGGCAGCAGAGGACGGTGCAGAAAAGTTCATTGCTCAGCACACATTCACCAACCCACACTAACCAGCGTGGCGAAGTGTGGTCAAATATCCTTCACTGCCCGCATTGGGTGGGAGGCCCTCATCCAGCAATGGATTAATAAAACGGGCTCTACACGTACACTGGCTTTGGCAGAGACGGCTTACAGGCTGTGGTGCTCTCCGCTCTAATTTCATAGCGACGCAGCTCTTGCTCTGGTGGAGACACTGCATCAACAAGCGATGGCTGTGGTTTCTGCCAGGCCATACAGAAATATAAGAATTCCTGCTCGAGTAAAAATAGATTTCTGCAGGCCTGGGCAGCACCCACGTGACTCCCTCCCTTCCTCCCCATTTCATCAGCACAGCGATAAAACAAATACAGCGTTTCTTATCCTAAGGGGTCTTTAGAATGGGAGCTTTGAGGCAGAATAGCTGGCGTGGCCTGAATCATACAGCCCCAACTGGGACATGTGGTAGCTCCAGCCGTGTGCAGGAGAAGAGAGGAGGTGGATTTACGCACCCACCAATCCGCATCCTCCTCTTCCACCACGAGCAGCACCTCGCCCTCGTGGAAGGTCAGCTCGTCGGGGTGGTCGGCTGTGCAGTCGTAGATGGCCTTCACGCGCCGCTTCTTCGTCTTCACTCGCTGTGGGGCGACGGCCGCGGAGGGCGGGGGTGAGAGGTCAATTGCGTGAGAGCATGGTGGGGTGAGAGGTCAATTGTGTGAGAGCATGGTGGGGTGAGAGGTCAATTGTGTGAGAGCATGGTGGCGTGAGAGGTCAATTGTGTGAGAGCATGGTGGGGTGAGAGGCGTTTCTCTTTTGGCTAGTGGAACAAACGAGGCGGAATGAGTCAGGCACAAAATACGAGACGGACAATGAGACTTTAAAAATAATGCAACAAAAAAGTACAACGCAGACTAAATTGACAAGTTGTGAAAATCTATCGATTTACTGTGTGTGGGTGGAACCTTTACATGCCCAGTACAGAGCAGAACGTAAGTAACGAAGTAGCAGAGCACAGGGGCACAACGCGGCAGGGCGAGGCCCACACAGCACACAGCCAGCACACAGCCAGCACACAGCCAGCACACAGCCAGCACACACGACGCTGGATAAACTCAGTACCTGCACGGTCTTGCGCGGCAGAGGAAGTGGCGCCGGCGAGGAGGGCGACAGCTGCTCCTCCATCGCCTGCACCTCCTCCGTGGATCCCGACACGCGCTTGCTGTGCTGCTGCCGCTGCAGCGGCGGTGGCGGCGGCGGCATCTGCGGTCGCATCGGAGGATCGGGGCCACGGGAAAATCCTGTTCGCCGCCCTCTCAGACTCGGTGCTCCACCGGCTCGGTTTGGCCGACTGCTCGGGGGCTCGGGGCCGGACCGGCGTGAGTTCGGCGAGCTGCGGCTTGGTCGCCGGATCTGGCAGCTGAGGCTTGGGCGCCAACGCGAGCGGCTGCGGCCTGAGGCTCTGGTCCGCAGCGTGCGGCTTACTTCTCTGATCCGGAAGCTGGGGCTTGGTTCCAGGATCCGGAGTCTGCGGCTTGCTCGGAGGAAGTTCTGGCATCTGCAGTCTGGCCCGGTTCTCGGAGGCCTGAGGTTTGGCTCCAGGGAGATCCGGGAGGTGAGGCTTCGTACCAGGGTCGGGCGGAATCAGTTTGGGCATGGGGTGATTCATAGACTGTGGCTTCGTCCCAGGATCTGGAGCCAGCGGTTTGTGTCCAGGGTGGTCCGGCAGCTGAGGCTTGGCTCCCAGGCGTTCCAGCGGTGGGGTGCGGCTCGCGGTGCCGGGGAGCACGGGCCTGGCGGCCGGGTTGACAGGCGGCGGCTGCTGCTGCTGCTGCTGCGACAGGGACTCGGTGCTCCCCGTTGTCTCTGACCTCCTCCTCAGCGCTGCACAGAACATGAGCACGTAACAGCACGTACAGCCCCTTGTCATTCCGCTGCTGGGCGAGGGCCTCCCCACGTAGTGTGTGTCATGAGAGGTGAGTTGCCCATGCTTCACCACACTGGTGCTTGTGGGTTGGTGAACGTGGGGTATAATACGGAACGATTTTTGATTTTGCTGCATTTCCCTCTGCTGCTCACAATGCCTACAACACCTGTTTTTTGTGTGCATGGTGCTTGCCCACTCAAGCATTATTCAGGCTTAATCCTGCTTAGCTTACAATATCCAATAGAATCAGCCACCTGTGATTATAAACCAGGCTCTCAAGAATAGCTACAGGCTTAGGAGCGGCCTGGAAGCATATAATTAAATAAAACATTACATTTCCTTATAGGGGAAACACATACTAATTAACTGATTACTAACGTAGCATATAATTACAATAACACACATTACAACTAATTACTAATCATAATAAGTAACTTATTACTAATCTATTATATAATTACAATACCTCCCCCCCCTCCGCCTCAAATCACTGCACCTGAATTAGTTAAATGATGACGTCACCCTGCTGCTGCTCTATTTAAGACCGGGAGCAAGTGGAGGGCTTCACCATTCTGGCAAATTGCCCGATGATGCTGGATGTAGTTACCAGCGAAACGTCGTACTCAAAAATTGTAAATGTTGTGGATTCACTCTTCAACACACTGGTGGGCTAAAGTAGTGAACTATTTGTCTTTTTGTCAACGTGACACTTTTTTAACGGATTGGCCGTGTCGGGTGGTGGAGGGTTACGACACATTTATAAATAACGCGATCTAACCCAAAAACGTATATTATCAATAATATAGGTCGCGAAAGCCTAGGTGATAAATATCATTGTGTTTTTTGTTTTAAGGGGCTTAGTCCAGCTCCGAGGTGTAAAACATGTTTGTTTGATTTAGATGCGATGAGCATCGTGCAGGGCATTTAAAAGACGGACCGATAGTACGGATAAAAAAAGCCTGATAATTCGAGCCATAGTTCTGTGATCGTATTTTGGGGCTTCTCGGAAAAACAAGAGCAATGCTAGGGGCAGGAATCCCAATTGATAAAGTATTTGTCTCATGATGTGATACCGATAGCGTTAAACTTAAAAACTAAACTATTTTTTATTTTACCAGGTAAGGTCAGAAGCAACATGGCCACAAATTAAGTGGCTGATTGTGAAATTTCTAGCAGCCAAATACTCTAGGTGCATGTTTTTAAACGCGGAGGGAAAAACCGGAGAACCCGGAGAAAAATCCACAGTGTATAACTGGGAGAGAATGGCCAAAACCACGCCCTGTTGTAATGGGACACATGTTCTTTCTGGTTTTCAGTTTCAGTTTCATTTATCTGGTATAGCCCTGTGAGCCATTCGGCTCTTGAATCGGGTGCAACCGCAACAAACAACATGAACAAGTAAACATCTTAAAGTGACGACGCGCAACAGAAATATCCAGGAAAAAACAGCAAAGTCTTCCAGAAATATCAACGCTGTGTGCAAAAATCCCAGTGGGATGCAAGTCAAACAATAACAACCATAAGACAATTTAGATTAAAGTTATCAGTCTAACTCTGTACAACAACAAACAAATATGGCTAATGCAAAAGTTTTCGAAATCACCAAAATAAAGCTATAAAAACAACGTACAGTGATCATAGGAACTGCTGATTCAAATTTAACAAAAAACGATATACATGTACGACGAAACTTTGCAGCCATAGCTTGCAGCATGAGTCACTGGTGAGAGACCGGAGCGTTAAGCCAAGAAATTGTTCCATCGCTAGATTGTGGTGCGTCAGCTTGCTGGCATACAGCAAATGTTGTCACTACCTGAGGCGGAAGGAGGCGTCTTGGGCAGGACACGCAGGCCGTGGATGGTTGGCCGTTTCCCAGCTTGCAGCTTGTTGTCAGGGCTGTCCACGGGAACACGCGATTCACTCATCGTCAAGCCGAACCTGAATGACCCTAACTAATCCCATTGCCTAAGCACAACTTACAAAACAAATAAAAACATTCGTCAATAACACTGCCTTAAATGAAAACAAAATATATAACACGTGACATTTTGGGCAATGGTCCTTCTTTATAGCACACAGAGAGAGGAGATGATGATGGTCGAGATCAATAAAAGAGTGGCAGCCAAAGCAGGGAACACACCCAAGGTAATGTCCACTGAGGAGATAGAGCGATGAAATCGGCTCGTGTGCAGAATCAAGACCGCGGGACCATGAGGGATGGAGACAGCCTTGGGGAGGCCTTCATCCAGCAGCGGATAGATTATGGCGAACGTGAAGATAACGGGGTTCTTGTTCAGACATCGGGTGCACGTCGCTAAATATTCACGGGGGCTCTTTCTTCTTGTGCGTGGCAGTGTTAACCGATCCGGTGTTCGGGGGGGGGGGGGGGGGCTCACCTTGGCTGCCGATTGCCGATGTCGCAAAGTGCCGCTGGCTTGGCCACGGGAGGGGGCGGAGGCGGTGAGCTTTCGTTGGACCCTGGAACGAGAGGAGGCCGAGACACTGCGTCTCACCCCGTTCACCAGTACAAAACCCACAGCCGGCAAAGACCACGGCCGCACAGACAACCGCCGGTTGTGTTGCCGTCGTGGTGCGCGCCTGTAGCCCAGGAAAGTGGGGGCGGGTTTGGTGGACACCCTCCTGAAGGGCAGCAAGTAGTAAGCACACTTTTGGGTATTATTATATTATTGCAAGTTGTTGAGATTCGGTGACTGCTTTAGTGTTAAAATATGGTGCTGTATTTTTAGGATAGCGTGTTTATAATATCATTGTATGTAGATATCCACATTTATTTAATATTTATTTTCTTCTGCAGATTTTATTGAAAATTCAATATTTGATATCTCAAAAACCTGAGGTGATAGACAAAAACTGATGCCAGATTTGGAATCAGCACCCCAAAATTACCTTACAACCGTTGGAATACCTTATGCCAGAAAAAGTGTGTTGACCAGTGTTATCTAACTTCCACATCTCAACATCGCCCCCTTCTGTGCAACTCCTGGCACACTCAACTCGTCCGTGACTACACTCGTCGTAGATATAACAAATGCCAACGAATGCCAGATGCGGCTAACGATCCGAGCCGATTCTGCGCTCGCCGCACAGACCACAGACCACAGGGGTCGGTCGCGGGAGGGAAACGCGGCCCGGGGTCTCCGCGCGAGCCTCTCGGCCCGGCCCGGGGCCCTCACCGCGCAGCACCGAGGAGCCGCGCACGGGCGGCGTGGGCGGCATCACCCCCGGCGGCTCCGACAGGGTCCGCTTGTGCCCCGAGCCGGGGCTGCTGGCGGGCGGGGGAGGAGGCGGCTTTTTCCGCGACATCGAGTTGCAGCTGCCCGCCACCATGTTAGCGGCGAGGCCGGGGAGGCCCGGCACGGCTGCACGCCCGGAAAGCAGCGCAACGGAGAGTAAGAGGCACCCGACCCAGCGACACCGCACGGCACCCAAGCGTCAGGGAGTCCACAGAGACGGGTGACCGGATGAGTCGCAGCGGGGGTGATGGTAAATCAGGAATAGCGGTGCTCAGTCGGTGGGGTTTTTTTTTTGTATTAATCGCCCACTTGGATGTAAAAATCGTCTCCTATCCCATCACTGGCGAGATCACCAATCAATCGTTAGGCTCACTCATTCAATCAATTAGTGATAACACCACTGACGGGACCGCTCTTTTGATCGCTGAAAGCGCCACAAATTGAACCACCGGTTATAAAAACATTAAGCGAGTATCCCAGACAGAACCGCTGTTAGGAAACACTAAGAGCATAATTTACAAGCACCGCCGTCAAGACAAATAAAAGAAACGCGCATTATCGAACCATTTCCCTGCCTCTTTTCCTGACGCTGTTGCATCACTCACGTGGGCCCTTGATAGCGCTGCCCACGATGCGAGGAGGTAGCGGAGGTGCCGTGCAGACGTCCGTCTGCTGCCCGCCGTTACTGTAATCCGTCCCAGCAGCAGCAGCCGACGCCGCCGCCGCAGCCGCCGCCGCGGCCGCCACCTCGGCCGCCACCCGCTTGGTGGCGCCGGCGAGCGTGGAGAGCTGCCGCGACGCCGGGTCGACCCCGTGCAGCGGCGGGGCGCGCCGCTCGCGCGTCGAGCCGGGCCGCTCGCGGCTCAGGTGCTGCTGCGATGGGCAGTGGTAGCAGCTGACGGGGCGGGCGCCGCGCTCGCGCCGCACGGGGCTCACCTGCGAGCGACGCGTGGCATCGAGCGCGAGTTACGCAACGAGACACACCCCCCCCCCACCACCAGCTCCCCGTGTAGCCTTTAGCAGACTTGTGAGCGCGGTTGGCGAGCGACTATCAAGGCCGCCGCGGTGCACGTAGAGGTGGTGCGGCCAGCGCTATGCTTGGCTGCCTTTGTCTCCCCAGTGGCGATTTTTACACCACCCGCACCAGGTGCTCATTTAAGCCTCAATTGATAGACGGGAGACCCAGGACCAGTTTAGACATTTCTGACTGACGTTGGCCGGGAGTTGCAACTCGGGTCGCCGGGTTCATAGCACCGTGCACTAAGCACTCGACCACTGCTGCCCATAGGTGTTACATAAGTGCGTGCAAGTTACACGAGACAAAGATCCCCCATATAGTCTTAACAGACTGTTGGGGCAAGTACTGATAGCGAGCACCTTTGAAGGCCGGCGCGACACACGAGGGGGTGGGTGACCAGCACCATGCCCGACCGCCTTTGTCTCCCTAGTGGCGATGTTTACACACTGCACCAGGTATTCATTTGAGGTGGAGTCGATCTAGGAGAAACCCAGAACCGGTTCAGATAATCGTCACTGGTGTTGGTCATGAGCAGACATCGAACTCGGGTCTCCGGGTTCGTAGCGTAGCGTGCTACCGCTACAGCGAGTTACACACCCACACATTCACACACTGCAGAACGAGTGCCGAGAGACAATCTGAGTGAACAGCGATGCAACAACAACTGGCGGTCTCGCACGGCAGGTGTCACCTTCTCATCTGGGTCGTCGTCACTCTCATCAAAGTCATCCTGCTGCAGGTTCCAGTTGTATTCCACGTGCACCCGGGTGCCGAAGATCCCTGCGATCGCCTGCTCCAGCTGCGAGCGGCACAGCAGAGACAGACATCTCAGTATCAGGGACAACGCCGCACAATGGGATACACACAGCACCTGCTTTAAAGTACGATGATGCTGTGTTAGACTGGGATGAATCAACATACAGGCTGCAGGGTACTGCTTTGTTTTTTGTTTAATTCATGATGAAGCCAATGACTGACCACTTCCAGCTGCCTCACTTCGTCTCACTTAATATCAAGGCCTGAACACAAAAACTCAAAACATTAGTTGAGAACGTTGGATTAAAAGGAAATATATATTTGATAATCGACACTTCAGGGCAATGGCCCTTCTTCATAGCACATAAATGATTTATTCAATGATAAATAATTATAGAAGAGCCTTTGCTTGACATGTCACCAATTATATATTTTTCCTCATAAGGTTCACAGAGTTACTTACAAATGTGTTGAGTTTTTGTTGTTGTTGTTATGCTTGTTTGTGTGCACCCCTGCCAACGCAGTATCACCACCAAACAATGCGTTTGGCTTCCATCTATTAGTGCCTCATTGAGTCCACAATTCCTCACCTCTGCATGATTTCTCTCATTGTCTTTCAAATAAAATCCTACATCTTCTGCACAATGGAACAAAGACGGTCACTGCATCGCGCGCGCTTTCAGATGCGCTTCTGCGGCCGTCTGGAATGCTCTTCCTTCCGATATTAGGAAGCCACTGGAGCTATTCACTTTGAGATCTAGATTGAAAACGAATTTATTTACAACTGCTTCTTGTGTTTAGTTTGTTGTCCTTCCCCCGGCAACTCCGATTAGCACGGTTGGCTACGTACGGTGCGGAAGAAGTTCAACAAACATACAATTTCATTACAATGCACGTGTTTCTTTCTCTAGTGCCTTCACATAGTGGCCGATTCTGATTCTGACATGCCGCTGTATTTGGGACAAATGGCCGTGTTGAAATAAAAATTGTATTCATAATTACAATATTTATATGTGCAGGGAAGCCTCACTTAGACTCAAGGCCTTTTTAAGGAGGGTTCTGTCTGATGGGATGGGATGGGGGGGTGGCATTTCAGGTGATTTAGTCATAGGCCAATTGCATGGTAACCTTGTGTAGGCTTAGCTGCCTGTAATGAATCGCATGTATATAATTGTGCACTCGGTAGCATATGGGAAACTAAGAAACGATGTTGCACAGCTACAGACAGCCAGTTGCGTTTTAAAAAAAATATTATTTAAGAGAAGGCGATGGTGACCAGGGATTGGACCCCGAGCACCCAAACGCACGGTGGAGTACGAGACACGTCCCAAATTGAGCTTTGGGCTGACCGCCGGACCGAGAAATTCATCTGCGGTGTTGTGACGTGGAGGGTGTCTCTGATCGTAATTGCGGCCAACCGGTCCCCACCTTGCATGGATTCACGACGGGAGGAGGGGACAGGGCAGACCGGCTACAACTGCACAGTGTTGAACTGCGACTCTAGTGTACTGAACCGCGTGTGATCTCACCAGCTCCGTGCACTGCGAGTGGTTGAGTCTCCGCGCCACATCCAGAGCAGTCTCTCCATCGGCGTTTTCTGTGCAGAGGGAATTACAAAAAACCAAAGCGCCGTTCGTTTAGAAAGTGTGGTGGTAGCTACAGGGAGAGATAGGATGGTGAGATGATTAAGTCGATTAATCCGTAATTGATTACTCGGCTTAGTTAAACAATGGCAGCCACCCCCCACAAGCCGTGCAGGAAAACCCATACGATCCCAGGGTGAAGCGGCTGATGATGCTGAAGATGTCACCAAGCCCCCAAACATCACCTCCCCACCCAGCGGGACACAAATGAGAACGGTCACGATGCCGTCACGTTCAATACTTATTTCCCATTAACAGAGCTTCAAACTCATGTGAGACAGCATGGCATACAGCACACGCGCAGCCCTTTGTCAATCCCACTGCTGGATGAAGGCCTCCTCATGCTGCGCGACAGCGACAGCTCTTCCGCCGTAGTTCCCCAGCGCTGCTTCCATGCGAGTTGGTGAAGCCGGGGAGCACAGGCCAGAGGTCGCAAACGGGTTTTGACTCCATACCCGTACCCGTACCCGGCCGCACCAGGGTCGCAAACGTGTACCCGTACCCTACCCGATACCCGGCTACCCGTACCCAGCCGGGTACGGGTAGGGTACGGGTATCAGGTACCTGATTGCGACCTCTGGGATGAAGCCATGTTGCAGGCGCGGGTGGGTTGATTCTAGGAACTTGAATTGTGAGAAGAGACAAGACGTTGGGAAATGAGTGACAAACGGTGACTCATCAGTGACTCACGGCCTACCCGTACCCGGCCGCACCAGGGTCGCAAACGGGTACCCGTACCCGGCCGTGTACGGGTAGCCGGGTATCGGGTAGGGGTACGGGTATCGGGTACCTGGTTGCGACCTCTGGCACAGGCGAAGGCGTTCAAAAGTGCGGTACAACTGCGCTGCGTTGCCGTCTGCTGCTGCTGCTGCCCACCGCGTAGCCCAACCTCAGGGGTGTTGCGATTGAAACAATTAAAACCGTGGTTTTGTTTTATTTTGGCATCGCGGCAGTCCTCAGGGGTTGTGCGTCCCGCTGTGCTCGCGCGTACTGATGTCAGTGTGGGCCTTGCTCCGCAGCAGCAGCTTGAGGCCCTCGGTCTGGTTGTGGCGGCAGCAGTAGTGCAGCGCCGTGTTGCCGCTCTCCGTCTGCTTGTCCATGTTGTGGCTGTGCGTGACGACGACGGCAGGAATGCGTACGGGGAAGAGGGAGGAGGAGGAGGCAGTGTTTACTAAAGCAACATCAGTGTTTTATTAAAGTGCATCCGACTTGGATCGCGCGTAAGTTAGCACTGTGCCAAACGTGTTTAATCTCCAGCAAGACTGACAAGACACAGTGACACTCCTCTCATCCACGTTGATGTGGGGAGAGCTCTATTACAAGAGTCTCGCCGTAAAAAAATGCTCTATCTGCGCGAGTAGCTGTGGCTAAAAGCAATCTCATGAATTTGCCATCACTTCAAACGGACCTCTTTTATATTCTATGGTTCTTTCGGTAAAGTCAAGCAACACAAGGGGTCGACTGCTTGTGTTGCGATCGAAACGTTGTGATATTTGTATTATTTTTTATTCACTTTTTACATTTTTATTTGTATAATTGTATTGTTATTATATTTTCTATTTACGTGACTTTGCCGAAAGAACCATAGAATATGAATTCCTGCAGTCACGAAAGTTTTAAGTGAAAATTTGACCTCGTTTATCCGTGAAAATGTGGATCCTAGGACAAAAATATTACTTCCGGCAGACCGCTTCTGGGGAAATCCTCATATCCATGTAATAACGCAGAGAATAAGAATTCATTTGCGGGTAACAATATATTTCGCTGATTGACTGGAGGCTCTGCTAATTGGAGTTCTGGTCATAAAATGAAGTTCAGTCTTCTCTATAACACAGCGGGAAATGCAAATGTCAAGCACCGGACAATATTCGGATGAAAAGTTACTAGAGTCCATTGCAGTATTTTGTTTTAAACATTGCAGACTGATCGCGAATGGACTCTCGGCTCGTGAGCTCCTGCACACGAAGTGCCACAGAAAGGCTGACTCGTGCAGCTTGGCTCCAGCCTCCAGAAAGGCCACCCGCGGGTGCAAGGTGCTCCTCACCATCTTCTTGGTTCTTTCGGTAAAGTCACGTAGAAGGGACATAATAAAATAATTAAAATAAAACATAATAAAATAATTCTCACGACGTTTCGGCCACAACGCAAGCAGCCGTCCTCAGGTGAAGAACAGTGTCATTCAGACACTGTCTTTCCGACAGACCTGTTCTTCACCTGAGGACGGCTGCTTGCGTTGTGGCCGAAACGTCGTGATAATTATTTTATTATGTTTTATTTTTATTATTTTATTATGTCCCTTCTACGTGACTTTACCGAAAGAACCAAGAAGATGAATCCCTGCAGTCACGAAAGCTTTAAATCGAAATGCTCCTCACCAGTTCTGCGCAAAGTAGTCGACGATGTGCAGCAGAGACACATCCGCCAGCCGGATGGCCAAGTGCAGTGGAGTTTCGCCCGCCTCCTGGTGTTGCACAAGCACGCAAGAGACAAAAACAAAGAGAAGGATCCACCCCCCCTCGTGTAGCCTACACAGCGTGTCGGGGGCGACTGGGAGACTTGCACATGCATCGCCGACGCAGCCCGGCGCTCCCCACCTGTCCACGCGTGCTGGGCAGCGAGGCGGAGAGGTCGACCCCGCTGGCGGACACCACGAGCAGCTTGAGCACGTCCCTCTCGTGCACCGCCTCCACCAAGGCCACGCGCAGGTCCTGAGCAGTCGCCTCGGGCTTCTGGGCGAAGCGCCGCTCCACAGTACTTGGCCATGATGAAGCCCTTCCTCGCCTCCCTGTGCCATCCCACGCAACACAGGCTTCAGGTCAAAGGGCAGGATGGAGCGCTGGGTGGCATTCTTGTCTCTCTCTCTGCTGATGGTCCTGAACCAGCGCTGGTAATTCCACATTCTGCAGCAACTCACGATGGATGGAGAAGCTACCTATAGTTTAGCATTTGTTTTACCCAGAAAAGCATCACAGAGCCTCAACTGTATTTCAGGTGGGTCGTGCTAATATTGTCACAGTAGGAGGCGCTATGCGTTTCCCAATTCGGTAATTTTGGAGTAATTTTTCAAATTTGTCAAATTTAGACCTTGATGCCAGCACGCACAGCCTACTCTTCTTCGAACTGCTGGCATGGGCTCTTGAATGTCCGCTGTGAAGCAGACGGTACGGAGTGTCTTAAGGTTAAAACATACACCGCAGTATTAGCCAGGGCGGCCTGCCTGATTTAAAACCTGAACCTCCGCAACAACAAGCGGCGAATGCGCCACTGCAGGGCCATGTCACCGCCATCAACTCTCGCATGCCTACATAGACATTCATAGAATATCTTGTTGAATTATCAGCTACCCCTCACACTCATTGATGGTCAGTGACTAGATAACCACGTGGCCACAAACATGACGGCAAGTAAACCGATCACAGACAACTGAAATCCGGGTTATTCAATCCCATTCTATGAAGCTAGCAATGCGTACATTTTACAGCCCCAGTCGCATACATTTTGCATTTTTCGTGTTCACTGTTTGATCCGAGCCACCGCTCGCCCCACAACCCTGGAAAACGGAGAGCGTCACCTGCCGTTTTCCTTCCGAGGCTCGCAGCCAAAACAGAGGCAGTAGCAGGCAACTCACATGTCACTCATCGCCGTGGGTTTGGCCGTATTTGTGCTCTTCAGCTCGGCCTCCATGACCTTATTGAAGCTCGTGTTGCCAACGTTCTTTGCCAACTGCGCGGGATTGGGAAGGGGGAACACACGCGTAGCACGTCGTCATCGCTCTGCCCCACGCGCGTTGCCATCGTTACGTGCGCAATCGCACGGACGGGCTGGTGCGCGAAGCCACCCACACGCGCCCACACAATGACGCGCTGTTGCACGCTGCCGGGCACATATGCTTGCTCACACTAGAATGCGCTGCCAGGTTGGATCCGCGCACGCACGTGTAGAGGAGTAAAATGAGGACGTGACGTCAGGTGTGTCGTTCAGTGCGATGACGTCACGTCTACTAGAGTACTTAAGGGAGACCCCGTGACGAAAGCAGGGTCACTGTGGGAACGGGTAGAGTACGAAGGGTGAAGAGGGAACCAGGGGTAGAGAGAGGGATCGAGTGGTGAGTCTGGGGAGAAGCTGGTGGTAGCCGTAGAGGTGCTTCTCTCTCCGGTCCGTGGAGTCGGCAGAGTCCCCGATCCGACACGAGAGAGAGAGACCGGAGCTAGCCGGCAGGGACCCGGACTCAGAGTAGGACCTCTAGCCCCTGGGAGTTGTGTACCCTTGTGTGTATTGTGAAGCCTTTAATAAACCCTCGGCGAAAGCCCTTAACTTACCTACGTCTCTGAGTGCGTCCGTGGGAACTCCTCAACACACGTAGACACCTTCTATGGGCGCTGATCGTTAGGTGGCTGGTAAAGCTGTTGCGGTGTCATTTTTTAACGACACGGTCTTGGATATTCACGATTCGACTATTATCGTGATATTGGTTATACTTAAATTTGCCGTTGTATTTCACTGTTTAATCTCCCTGTTTTTTTGCTACCATTTATTTCAAGTACAAATAAAGATGCTTAAATTGTTATTCAACTGCAAGTTCACGTAACATAATCCAGCCACAGGTTTTTTTAAATAGTGATACTTGATAATCTAATTTAAATGCACATTCTGTCAGAAAATTATGACATCACTATGGAAAATGTTATACAAAGCACTAACTGAATGGCTTACAGTAATACTGTTTTTTACTTTCACTGTTATCGTGAACTTTACTGTTATTTTAGAGCTATTATTGAGCAACGAAAATCATAATCTGCCGATGTTTGACAAATCGGACGATGCTCTTATCGCGCTTCTTACATCTTCTTGGGTCTTTCCATAAAGTCATGTAAATAGGGTCAAAGAACATAATAAAAAATTACAGAAAACTACGACGTTTCGATCGCAACGCAAGTGGTCGTCTTCAGGAAAAGGGGGGTTAGCTTCCAAGGCAAACTGTTTATAAGGGTTTGAAATGGGCGTAGCCCAAATGTCAGCAGCCAATGAGTAAGTGTTCGTCAGCGAGCCTGGCGGTGGTTCGTTGAAAATGAGCATGTTAAAGAGAGATTAGCAAGTTAATGGCAGATCGCAGAGCCGCAGCCAAGGGGTCAGCACACGAAGTGACTGTGAAAGCGCAAGTTTGAAATGGGCGTAAAGCACAACTAACATCGGAAGGTGGTAGGATGGGAACTTCATAGCCAATTATGACATAAACTGGTTGATAACGTCCTTCCAATGATTGCTCAGTTTGTACCCATCTTCTCGGTTGAAATTGTGTCTGTGTTTATATATATGGATGGCTTCATGAACGAATCTTTGTTGATAGCCAGTGGGCTTGCAAAGTACCTTCGTTTTAAAGAAATCAATTTCGTGTGAGCCCACCGCGTTAAAACAATGATCAGCCACGGCCGAGGTATTGGTCCTACCGTGTTTCAGATCTGCCTTGTGTTCACGAACACGGTCCGAGGCATGTCGCTTAGTTTCCCCAATGTAACTACTGCCGCAGACACAGCTTAGTTTGTAGACGCCGGGGTATTGCATGTCAGGGATCTTGTCCTTCACAGATGGGATCACATCACGAATTTTATGTACTGTGTTAAATCGAACCTGGATCTTGTGTTTGCTCATGATTTTGGAAATATTTTTGGTGACCCCTGCTATGTATGGCAAGGTGATGGTTTTGATTGGGTCCTCAGATGGTTCTTTCCCAACGGTTGGGGTGATAGCTTTACGGATTGTGTAGTCTGAACATCCATTCATCTTGAGGGCTTGGTGTACGTGTTCCAGTTCACTGGCTAGGTGGTGACGGTCAGAAATACAGCGAGCTCTATGGTGTAGAGTTTTGATGAGGGAATTCTTCTGGGATGGATGGTGGTGGGAGTCAGGTTTTAGGTAGGCATCAGTATGGGTTGCTTTCCTGTAGACAGAATGGCTCATTGAGCCATCTGGTCTCTTTTTGATTAGGACATTCAAGAAAGGTAGCGTGCCATCCTTTTCCACCTCCATGGTGAATTTGATGGCTGGGTGTATGGAATTGATGCGGTTGAAGAATTGGCCCAGAGCTGGTAGGCCATGTGGCCAGATGACGAACGTGCCATCTACATACCTCTTCCACAAGGACGGACGTAGAGTGGATGCCTGGATAGCATCTGTCTCAAATTTTTCCATGAAAACATTGGCTACAACTGGAGATAAGGGAGAACCCATTGGGTACCTTCAACTTGTTTGTAGAATGTTCTATTCCAGGTGAAGTGTTGGTGTTTACTAAAGTTCCTGTGCCTGACACAATTGCAATCTTTGCAGATTTGGTCCAACAAGGACTGAATGTTGATGTACCAGCCCTGGTGAGACACTGCCTCACCAACACTTACTTCACCTGGAATGGAACAGCAACGGAGCTGTCCTCAGCATCTACAACTGCCCGCTCTCAAGAATGAGAAGGCTCAATCGCAACCTTCGGAGAGCCGTGCGGCGCTGCGAGGATGAGCTAGGGTCGCCGACTGCCGCGGAGATGAAAACCGCATCGGTAGCCCGCAATCACAAAGCACGCTTTGAAACCGTGGGAAAAAAAAATCACTCGTAGTGCTACCCCTTACTGCACTTCTTAAGGGGAAGATTGGCAACCTGATCTCCAAGCCCCAGGATGAGGTCTGCAGATTTCCTGAGCATTGTTGTGAGGTCTTGGGGGAGGAGGAACTTGCTCAGCATAGGAACAGGGTGGGAGGGGGCTGGAGGAGGGGGGCTGACCATGTGGGGATGAGGGGGGTGACTGAGCCTCAACGGATGGAAAAACTGAGCTCGTGTGTGTGTATGTACTCCTATGTGTGTTGTGTATACACACTAGTAAACACATTTGCATATGCACGTACATAGGTGCGTGGAGTACGGTATATATGTGAATATACGCGGGTGCATGCACGTTTGTTATCATGACTTTGTGCTTGTGAGTCAGTGTGCATACGTGCGTGCAAGAATTTGTGCGTGTATGTGCGGACACGTGATTGTGTGTGCGTGCGTGTGTGTGCATTTGTGCGTGTATGTGCGGACACGTGATTGTGTGTGCGCGTGCGTGTGTGTATTTGTGCGTGTATGTGTGGACACGTGAATGTGTGTGCGCGCGTGTGCATTTGTGCGTGTATGTGTGGACACATGATTGTGTGTGCGCGTGTGTGCATTTGTGCGTGTATGTGTGGACACGTGACTGTGTGAGCGCGTGTGTGTGTGTGCATTTGTGCGTGTATGTGTGAACACGTAAATGTGTGAGCGTGCGTGTGACTGTGCGTGTGCACGCGCTTTGCTGCCCCATACCAGCAGCTCGGAGTTGCCCAGGCGGTCGAGCTTGAGAGACTGGATGCGGGAGATGTGCACTCCCATTTCCCGGTGGATGCCCGAGCACTCGATGCACGTCAGCACTCCCAGGTTGGTGGACAGCCACGTCGGGTCTGTGCGACACGGTTCACCGCGCGTGAGCAAAACCACCGGCGAGGACCTCGTCAATGGCTCGAGACGCGACGACGACATCCCGACGACCACGACGACCGTATTGTTCACGTTATAAGGGCGGGCACGTTTTCCCCCCTGTATTTTAAGGGAACATTTAAGATAATAATATTAATAATGATCAATCTAAACTTAAAGCTTTCGTGACCGCAGGATTTTATATTCTTTGGGTCTTTCGGTAAAGTCACGTAAATAGGTTTAAAGAAAATAACCAAAAAAATAACAAAAAACCACGACGTTTCGATTGCAACACAAGCAGTCGTCATCAGGAAAAGGGGGGTTAGCTTCTAAAGACCTGAATGCTGATGTACGGGCCCTGGTGAGACACTGCCTCACCAACACCTACTTCACCTGAAATAGAACATCCTACAAACAAGTTGAAGGTACCCCAATGGGTTCTCCCTTATCTCCAGTTGTAGACAATGTTTTCATGGAAAATTTTGAGACAGATGCCATCGAGGCATTCACTCTACGTCCGTCCTTGTGGAAGAGGTACGTAGATGACACGTTCGTCATCTGGCCACATGGCCTACCAGCTCTCAACCAATTTCTCAACCACATCAACTCCATACACCCAGCCATCAAATTCACCATGGAGGTGGAAAAGGATGGCAAGTTACTATTCTTGGATGTTTTAATCAAAAAGAGACCAGATGGCTCAATGGGACATTCTGTCTACAGGAAAGCCACCCATACGGATGCATATCTAAACCTGACTCCCACCACCATCCATCCCAGAAGAAATTCCCTTATCAAAACTACACCATAGAGCTCGATGTACTGAAACACGTACACCAAGCTCTCAAGAAGAATGGATATTCAGACTACACAATCCACAAAGCTATCACCCCAACCGGTGAGAAAGAACCATCTGAGGACCCAATCAAAACCATCACCTTGCCATACATAGCAGGGGTCACCAAATTTTTTCAAAAAACCTGAGCAAACACAAGTTCCAAGTTCAATTTAACACAGTACATAAAATTCATGATCTGATCCCATCTGTGAAGGATGTGATCCCTAACATGCAATACCCCGGCGTCTACAAACTAAGCTGTGTCTGCGGCAGTAGTTACATTGGGGAAACTAACCGACATGTCTCGGACCAGGTTCATGAACAGAAGGCAGATCTGAAACACGGTAGAACCAATACCTCGGCCGTAGCTGATTATTGTTTTAATGCGGTGGGCTCACACGAAATTGATTTCTCTAAGACGAAGGTACTTTACAAACCCACTGGCTATCAACAAAGATTTGTTCATGAAGCCATCCATATATATAGACACAGACACAATTTCAACCGAGAAGATGGGTACAAACTGAGCAATCATTGGAAGGACGTTATCAACCAGTTTAAGTCATAACTGGCTGTGATGTTCCCAGCTCGAAGTGCAGCGTGCTAATCGCTGCACCACTGTTCAATGATGACTCTCACGCAAACATAGCCACTGACATACACTAAAGACAAAGATCCCCCCTATAGCCTTAACAGGCTATGAAGGCCGACACGGCACACAAGGGGCTAGGTGGCCAGCACCACGCCCGGCCGCCTTTGTCTCCCTAGTGGCAATGTTTACACGTTGCACCAGGTACTCATTTGAGGCTGAGTCGACTTAGAGTAGGCCCAGGACCAGTTCAGATAATCATCAGCGATTTTGGCCGTGAGCGAGAATCGAACTCGGGTCGCCAGGTTCATAGCGCAGCGTGCTAACCGCTAGACTACTGCTCCCCATCGGACGCACGCACACATTTTTGTTCAATAACGTCTGAACTGTGATTACAGGGCTGGGCCTCACCGGGTGCGGAGCAGTCGCAGCACATGTTGTTGCCGGGCAGCCGCTGCACGTCCAGGATGATGGCCTTGGTGAGGTCATCGGCGCTGCTGCCCTCCACATAGCCGCCACCGACGCCTCCACCGCTGTCGTTGAAGAACTCCCTGTTGAGCGCCTCCTCCTTGCCGTTCACCAGCACCTGGATCCAGCTGTTCGCAGAGTGGGGCAGGGCGGAGGGGGCGCAGCGCATGGGCAGGGGTGAAAAACAGCGGCTGAGAATGGACTGTGCGTTAACCACAAAGCGCGAACCTACACACGCTACAATGCCGTCTGGGGGGGGGGCTCGCTTGAGCTCCCTCTAGTGCAGGCAGTGGCAGCACCTTTAAGACCCACCTATACAGCAGACACCTACGCAGGGAATGGCACCCGATATCCGCACATCTCAGCAGCTAAGCAGAGCAGTGCCTACAGAGGGCTTTGATGGGTCACGGCCATTCATGAAAATTGAAGTCTTAGGCTGCTATGGGGCTATGTTGTCGGCAGAGGGCAGTGCATGCCATGACGTGAATTGCTTTATTCGAAATCGTGACTTAAAGCTTTCGTGACTGCAGTAATTCACTCTTTGGGTCTTTCGGTAAAGTCACGTAGATAGGTTCAAATAAAATAACAAAACAAATTCTAAATAAGTAATATCTAAAATACTTTTTTAAAAAACACGCTTTAATGAAATGTACTGTACTGGTAATGGCAGAACTCGACAACTCCAGGAAGTGGCCCCGAGGCTTGCCATAACGTAAGGGACCGTGGTGATTTACAGCCAACATCAGTTGAGCGTGGACAATTAGACCCAAGCCGAAACTTAACATATAAAACAGATGGTTTAATTTATTTTTTTAATGATAGAATATATAGTATTGTCATCAGTAAGACATAAGTATACCAAGTTTGCAGTCGATACCACATTGGGAAGTGGGTTAAAATTGAGTTACAATATTTGAGGATACTACAACAACAACAGACAGAGTGAGTTAAATAAAAGTGTGTAATAAAAATACGACATTTCGACCACAACACAAACGATCGTCATCAGGAAGAAAAATGAGACAAACACTCATTTCTTTTTTCTTCCCAATGACGACCGCTTGTGTGGTGGTCGAAACGTCGTAGCTTTTTGTTATTTTCTTTGAACCTATCTACGTGACTTTACCGTAAGACCCAAAGAGTATGCTTCATTCGAATTCATGTAGCTAAAAACTCACGGCAGACAGCCCAAAACTTACAGCTTCGGAATGAATCTGTCTTTTCAGCATGGACTCTAACCAGCATAACAATAAAATAAAATGATTGAATTAAAAGACAAACACTCACTTCAAGCAGTCCAGCTCATCTTCGGCCTGAAAGTGATATGTCCTGTTGTCTGCAAAAATACAAATAAGACGATGCCATTGAGAGGCAAGCAACTCAACCACACAAGCATCTATTAGCACACAACACTGAACAAAATACTATCCCTCGGCTATGCTGGTCGGTAATTTCCATAGGGGCTGGATGTCATACAGTACAATACCAGTTGGATTTATTTGGTATCTGAATTTGACCAAATGTCAAGACGCTGTTCAGAACCAGTGCGCAGATTTGTTTTAGGGAGTAAGGCAGTCAATCAATCATAGCCGGGGTAAAAAGGAGGGTCTTGAGCAAGGAGTTCACCAGGGGCATGGCGCTGACAGCACAGTGGGCTGGGGGAAGGGAGTTCCTGACCACGGGGGCAGCAGCGGAGAGCGAGTGACCTCTCACCAAGTGAAATTTTGAATGGGAGCGGAGAATCTGTGAAGGGGAGTAGAGTGGGATGAAAGGGGGGGGGAGGTCAGAGGGTGTGTGGAGGGGAGTAGAGTGGGATGAGACCTAGGAAGGGGGTGGAGGATCTTGAAGACAGTGAGCGTGATCTTGGAATCCGTGTGGGATTGGATTGGGATCCCGTGGAGCAACTGGAGTGTTGGGCTGATGGGGCCCCGTTTACGGGTGAGGAGTGGCAACTTACAGGAGAAGAGGTCGAAGCATTTCTTCTCGTCCAGGCACGGCTTCACCTGGCACGTGAGCAGGTTCAGCTTGGCAGGCGGCTGGTTCGCCTGACGTGCGCACAAAGACAAAGATCCCCCCCGTATAGCCTTTAACAGACTGTTGGGGCAAGTGCTGTTAGCGAGCATCTAGGAAGAAGGCCGGCACGGCACAGGAGGAGGTGGGTGGCCAGCACCACGCCCCGCCACATTTTTTTTCTCGCCGTGGCGATTTTTACACACCGCATCAGGTACTCATTAGAGACTGAGTCGACCTAGGGGAGGCCCAGGACCAGTTCAGATAATCGGGAATCGAACTCGGATCATTGGGTTCGTAGCGCAGGGCGCTAACCACTACACTACCGCTCCTCACGTGTGCCCACACACGCACACACACACACACAAGCATCCTCACAAAGATATATTTCAGCTCTATAGCCTCATAAATTACCATTGAATTTGGCCTGTTGTTTATTTAGTATTTAAGTGGATAGCCTATTTTTTTAAATTTACCTTGCTACAATCTCAAGACTATACTTCTTGTACGTGTATTTGCCAAACTCACTCTTCGAGCCGGGCAAGGCCTATTAAGATTCATGTGAGAAACCACACTCCTGTGATATTACTTTGTGTGCTCATTGGTGACCGGCTGAAAGGCCAACCACTCGCTCGACACTTGAGAGCTTTTATATCCACAGATCGGCTGCCCGGCATCAATCAATCACAGCTCAGTGCTCTTGACACCCGAATTTTGAACCCAACGAGCCACCCTTTAATCGAGCACGTTGATTACACAGACACACACACAGAGAATGGGACGTAGGTTCCATATCAGCCCTTACCGTGGCATGCGAGATGGTCAGGTATGCACCCTTCACGGCGCACTTCCGTCTCTGCCAAACCTTCCGTATCCTGTAAGAGGTTAACAAGTCGCATCAGTTGGCCAAGGACACCACATCGATCACACGGGCATGGCTCATGTAGCTGGGAGAGTGAAATCGCATTCAGTCTCGACTTCTACACTGATAAACGAACAGAATTGATAACAAACTGAAAGAACCTAGCAGTTAGGAGGGGCCTTCACCAACCCATAAGCAACAGGTGTACAATAGGCAATGCGAGCTTTTATAAGAATCCTTCATTTAGTTTAATCTCCAAGTGATATTAAAATTGTGCTACGGTTATCCAGATTTAGTTTTTCATTCAATTTGGCATACGAAAGCTGCCTCGATTCGAACGTAGGGTCTCAGTGGTGCTGGTTCAGTGCACGGACACGGTGTTAACCCGGAATATTCAACTTTTGTGGGCGAGGGCCTAACCTCGCCACGTGGGTTGCAGGGATTAATTTAACCATTATTCGGCAGGTTGCTCAGTGTGGGTTGGTGAAGGCGGGGGGAGAACGGACATCGGCGCGTTGTAAACCAGCTGATATTCCTGCACTGCCTGATGGTACCCACAACGGAGTCTCGTGACCAAACCACACAGAATGCTCCCAGTCTCGTCAGCTCGCAGAAGCTAAGCAGGGTTGAGCAAAGATATCGAGCTTGGATAGGGCAACAACCCATCGTGCGTAATAGAGGTGCAGCAGGCCGCTGAGTGGCAGCGTTTCTGCAGCGATGCCGCGCTGGCCCACACGCTCACGAAGGAAGACATAACAAAACATACAATAACCTTTACTTAAGAAAGTTATTTTTGAATAATGTTTTCGAATTGCGTGTTGTTGACGAGCCGAAGAACCAGCGGCCGACAATCCTGTACACACACGTGCTCAGGGGCCGTGCTAGCGCCCTTCTAAATACGTCGACTTGGCAAAAAGGCCAGCCCTCTTATTCTGACTGCACTCCAACGCCTTGCTGTGGTCTGGACTCCACGTTACCCGGGTCAGAGGGCATCCTCCTGTTATTTTAGAAACGCATCCCAAAGGAAAACAGAGAGGTCTAAATATAGCGGGCAATTTATTGAAGGAGGTCAAGGCTCCGAGAACAGTGGTGTGGAGCCGGGGATTTTGGACGTAGACTTCCGAGAAAATGTCAACACTTAAAGGTGGGGAGGGCGGCAGTAAATGGCGCCGTGATGTGGAATGACTCCGCTCAATTGGGGAGTGGCGGTGACGTGCGTGCACACAACGTGCACGCACATGCACGCTGGCGAACGTGCATGCGAACGTGCAGAAAAACAAGCGGCACAAAGAATGGCACTTGCAGGCTTGGATGCACGCAGAGACAAAGGGGTTATGTCCAGGCAACTATAGGCATAGTCGAGTAAGAATTTAAGCACCCGACACAAAGACAGCCGCAATGATGGACATTTCAATGTGTACAATGATATACAAAAGCGCACACGCTAACACGCATTCTCGTGCACATATGCACTCTCACACACTCAAAAGAAACGCACACAAATACGTGCAAAGATGAACACACGCAAGTGAGTATTTGAAATAGACACACACACTCATACATCTACAAGAAGCCTATTTTATGTTTTTCAGGCTATTGGGGCAAGTGATGTTAGCGAGGACCTATTATGGTGAATATTACACACTGAGAAAGGATGAGTGTGCAGACGATAAAGAAAATATATTTGAAGTGAGCGAGTGGATAAGGGTGTGGGGGCGTAGATGAGTTAGTGAATCGGTGAGTGGCTAGAAATGTGAGTAGGGGAGTGAGTGAATGAGTGAGAGAGTGAGTTGGTGGGTGTGTGGGTTGGGGGCTGAGTGGGTAAAAGAATCGGAGCGAGTGAGTCAGCTGGTGGGTGATTGTGCAAGTGCCAATTGCATGGGTTGGTGACCGAGTGAGCATGAGTCTTTGTGTTGGCCTTACCCATCGCTCTTCTTGAGCAGGAAGCCCGTCTTCTCATTGCCAAAGTTCTTGTTGCTCTGCAGCTGATGCAGGTTGTATCCGGCCAACTTTGCTTGCGACTCCTGTGCACACGGACAGCGATCCGTGAATTGGCATCAGCCGGGACATATGCCCACAAACACAAACATTTGCCTGCCTTTGTCTGACCAGTGTTGTTAATAAGCGCCTAGAAATAAAGTTGGGAACCAACCTTGGAGCCAACTTAGCACGGCAAAGTTGCATCTTAGAGATCAGGCGTAGAAAGATTCAACCCCATCCCCTGCCAAACCGCCCACCCCCACCACTCAGAGTGATTCAATATGAAATTAACTGTTATGATTCAGGGTCAAGATTCGATTCTAGAATACATGTTTTTGTTCTGTCATGTTTGTATTGTATTGTCTGTATCATTTGTTTCATCTTGGTATGTTCCACCAATCTATTATAATTGATTATATATAAAACGCCCAATTTGACACGCCTATCTTGTAGGTGAGGATCAAGTTGTAAAACGATTAATCTTGTATGTCTTTGAGTTCACAGCATTTCTGTTTGTGCATTGCTGGTATGAGAGCGGTCATGATTATGAGGGGCGCACGATGGGACGTATGATGCGAGTGGAACATACATTGGGGCATGCAAAACGCGTGCAGGCTTTCGCGACCAATGCAATACGATTCAAAATTAATCTTTGGATCATAACCGTGCGAATAAAATGCGCGTTGTAAACCCTCTTCCGCCCGGCTCAGCCAAGTAAGAACGCTGTCACATGAACAAACGTGCTAATCTATTACTGCTTCTAAACTATACAAATGTTATTTTACCAGTTAAAGCTCACTAAGCTATATAACTCTTTTTCAGAAGCGACATGGCCACAAATGATAGTCCATGGAAATGTATTGCAGCCAATTACTCTAAACGCATGTTACTTCTAAATGTGGAGGGAAATACTGGAAGACACGGAGAAAAATCCACGCAACCACCACAAAGAGAACATGCAAACTCCAAATATAAAGCAGGCGTCAGGTTCGGGATCAAACCCACGACCTCCTGCATACCAGGCGAGGTAGTTAACATCTCGCTACTGTGACGATGATTACGATGAGAGACACACGAACTCCAATTATACAACAGAGGTCAGGGTCTGGATCGAACTCACGACCTCCTGCATACCAGGCAAAGTAGTTAACATCTCGCCACCGTGATGATGAGAGAGAGAGACAACAGGCGTCTGGGTAGGAATCGAACCCACGACCTCCTGCATACCAGGTGAGGTAGTTAACATCTCTTAGCCACCGGTGGGTGTTGCCAACTACACAGGAGGCAGACGCACGTCACGGCTCACCTCTCGGGACTCCCTGGGCATGGCTGTCTTGAGGACGTCTCGGAGCACGCACAGCTGGTTCCGCTCCTCGTCCTGCATCTGCGTCACCTGCCGCGCAACACCAAAGGCAGGGGACGCAAAGCATCGCCCCCACTTAACCTTACACAACGGGGCCTGCGGAACCTCATCCTTGCCGAGGGATGGACGGGAGCGTCGAACGCCTCTTGGCGGGGTAACCACACGTTGAAGGCACGCCTCGCTCGAGGCTGTCACCGACTGTCAATCGCACCTCGAATTAACGCGGTTTGCTACGTACGGCGCGACAGAAGTTCAACAAACATACGTACAAGAGGCCCTTGCGTCGCATGCCAAGACTGCAAGCGAAGTGTTGGTTTTAATTTCGAAAATATTCCCCTCGGGTATCTGATTCGTGTAGTGTGGCGACGATGATCGCAGTTTCGGATCAATCTTTTTTACGGGCTGTTTTGAAGTGGTAGGTTCCTCATGTGGTCACAGATCGTTTGAAATTAAGTCATTGCCTGTAGGTTCCCCACCTATGTTAAAAAACATAGGGGCAAGTACAGTACTGTTAGCAAGCATCTATTAAGGCCAGTATAGCATTCGGCTCAGAGGGCAAACTGAATCTAGGACTGAGTAAAACTGGATGAGGCCCAGGACCGGTTTAGATACCATCCACCAATGATGTTATCCATGGTTGGAACTCAAACTTAAGTTTCCAGAATCAGTGCAATATGCGAGCTAATACACCACACAAAAGACAGAGATCCCCCATAAAGCCTTAACAGACTGTTGGGGCAAGTGCTGTTAGCGAGCAGCTATGAAGGCTGGCACAGCACACGAAGGGGTGGGTGACCAGTACAATGCCTGGCTGCCTTTTTCTCCCTAGTGGCGAAGTTTACGCACCACCTCAGGTACCAATTTGAGGCCGAGTCGACCTAGGGGAGGCCCAGGACCAGTTCAGATAATCGTTACTGGTGTTTGCCACGAGCGGGAATCGAACCCGGGTTGCTGGGTTTTTGGCGCAACGCGCTAATCTATACCGTGAGCAAATGTCTAGCTAGCCTTTCAGTTCATATAGCTGCAATCACTACAGCTTACAAATCAAAAAGACGAAAAAAGATCAAACACAGGGAATCAGCGAACCTCACGGTTTACACATTAGCACTTGAGCTTCAAAGGCAGAGCAGCAAGGCTCAGTTTGATTGCAGCGAGCAAATTCATATTATTTCACGGTATTAACAGAATATTGGAAATTCATTCCCCACGCGTGGCCAGCCATTCACAGCATTATTACGAGTGCCATATTTGTTTAAGATTGAATGCAGCTATTGTCGAAATAAAAAATTGTGTTTTTATAGCTAACACCATGCCCATGGCAGCCTTGCTGTAAAACTCGGTTAACCGAGCTGTCCCGTGTATGGATTTTAAAATAAATAACATTCATTGGGTGCATGCTTTGAAAAGTAAATGCTCGTTTCACCAGCGTGCAGCCTCCCGTCTGCTCTGTCCACGCGGGGAGGTGGCCAGGGTACAGGGCGGGTTTGAAGATCGAGCGACGGAATGGATCGGTGAGAGACGAGAGCTCTTGGGTTTGACTTCAGCAACGTGTACCACCGGCATTAGCTGTGCCAAGCGAGTCCTTTCGATGTTGTTGTTCACATTGTACAGTAATACCTCGGTTTACTTCGGGGATGCGATCCTGAAAGGTGCGATGCCGAATGTCGAAACGCCACAAATCGAAGCAATTAAGAGGGGTTAGTGGAAGCGAAGGCCGAGGTGATGGATACGAGCAAGGACGGATGATGCTGTCAGCGACGTAAGTGTGGGTTGAGGCAACGGAAATCAGATGGTGGTGTTAATAAAGTGACAACGTACTTGCGAAACGACAAACGGTGGAGACGTAAATTGGGGTATTACTGCAGTACAAATGGTGGATGAATATACAACTAGGTTGTCTAAATATACTGACCTGCAAATTACACCAAGTAGATTTGTATCAACATACAAGCCCGTTTCCGGAAGAATACGTGTTCACGTCAATGTTCATATTAACTACAAATAGTACATGCAAGCTCGTGTCCTGCACATACGCCTCGTGCGGGAGAAGAAACGAGGTTTCTGAAATCATGTAAACTGCAGTTATCTTCCGAAAGAAGATAAGTTGTTTTTGTGTTGTTGTTCTTCTCTGGAATGAAGTAGAGAAGGCAGAGCCCACACACGAGTGGGGAAATGTCAGTAAGAGGAAGAAAGCTCATTTGGGGCCGTCCATAAATGACGTCACGTGATTTTGGACGATTTTTGCTCCCCCCCCTCTCTCGTCACACGGCGTCACAAAAAGTCAGACCCTCCCTCAAATATGACGTCATTAAGCTCTGCCCCCCCCCGAAACCATATTTCCATTTTGAAAATAAAACATGCTTCAAATCGCTTTAACTATTGTCATTGTAGTGCGTATTTAATGTGGCGCTGTACTCTGATGTTGTAGGAGTGTTGTTATAACAATCAGTGTTGTTATAACAAATCTATATTTATTTAAAGTTCCACATTTTGATGTGACGTCACATTTCTCAAACCCCCCCCCCTCGCCTCGTCACACATCGTCACAAATGTCTGACCCCCCCCCCCCCCCTAGGTGCGTGATGTCATTTATGGACGGCCCCTTTCCAGAATGGGCAAAAAGACAGAAAAAAACGAGGCAGACAATTCCAACTTGAAGGTAGAAAAGTAAACAATTGTTGAATTCATGTGGGACCTCAAATATCATCAATAGATGTAACTGCTTGGGAAGTTGCACGGTGGGGGCAATTGCTGCAAGCCTACAATCACATCATCTAATAGAGTAATATAGTAATCGGGAATCAGTTATGAGCATGCAGAGACAATTCCATCATCAATGGGATTGTTCAAACGTCCCATTGTGCGGCCTGGAAGCGTATTATTAAATAAATACAATTACAATTTCTTATAAGGGAAACAAATACCAATGAATAACAATTGATTAATTACCAATCTATATAATTACAATACCCTCCCGCTTTTTGCCTCCAATCACTGCACCAGATTGAACTGAATTGAATGATGACGTCACCCTGATGTTGCTGCTCTATTTAAGACCGGAAGCAACAGGAGAGCTTCACCATTCTTGCCCGATGAAGCTGATTGTAATTATCAGCGAAACGTCGGACTACTCACATATTTAAATGCTGTTGATTCTCTCTTCAACACACCGGTGGGCTAAAGAAGTGAATTATTTTGTCCTTTGAAAAACGTGAAACATTTTTTACTGTTTGGCCATGTCGGGTGGTGGAGGGTTACGACACATTTATAAATAACGCCATCTGACCCAAAAACCTTGATTATGCATTGTAGTGGGCACTCTCTGTGAACCTCAGTGAAGCTTTCCTGAGTCAATAAGTTTTGTCGAGTCAAATGTATTTGTATAACCAGGTGGTAAGAACTCAAGATGCCCGGATGTATCTCATTTCCAAGAGTGACCTGGGGTCACCAACATAACAAACGGAAAAATAACAAATAAAATAAAATACAGCAATGAAGTAAAAAAGATAATCGGGGCAAAAACAAACTTTGCCACGATAGAGGACACTGAATCGTGAGATGCGGTCGCATTTTGACGACTTGTTTTTGTTGCTGTACGTACGGATTCCAGCACAGTTTTGGCCTTGTCGATGCACATCTTGAATTTGTCCATTATCTTGAGACCATCTTGAAAAAAGCTGTGATACCAAACAGAGAGTAGGCAGCGTGAGTGACGAGGCACGCAGTGCTGACAGGACACGCAACTTCATGAGAGGGGAAATGACCGTTTCAACAGTATTAGCAGAAATCATCTGCCTCAACAGTGTATGGCAAAATGGTGTTTGTCATTGTGTACAAGTGTAAATGTTAGCATGTGTGTGTGCATCTCTGTGCGTGTACTGGGCCACTCACGTGTACTGCGTTTGGAAATACAAGATGAAGCTGTACATGATATCCACGCCCTTCTTGGTGTTGATGTCGTTGACCTTGATGAGATACTGCACCATCACAAGCAGAGAGAACGCGGAGAGGGTGCAGAAATGAGTTGTGGGATCCCCCAAGGCTCGACTGCCGCAGGCCAATGGTGACGTTGAGACGAGACTAAAGGTGCTCTGAGATGCTGGGGCATTTAAACGCACTATAAATGTAAATCGTTGTCCCGAGGTGATCACGCGCGTCTGTGAAACCTCGTCCAGCCAAACTGAGCACTCTAACTCATGCATTAGGCCACGATTTATAGTTATTTTCAGCACATTAGCACATCGGCGTTTCAGATAAACTTTCACGCAGATGCTTTCAGAACGTTGACCGCCACGCTGAATAAGTAATATAAGAAAGCGTGACCCGACTCTCAGAAAATCGTTACGTACATCCTATTCTAAAGCCAATTCTTTATTGAGTTTTTTGCATGTGGGAGTAAACCGAAGCATCTGGAGGATATCGAATACATATTCTTAGGTTTTTTCGGTAAAGTCACGTAGGTAAAAAAATGTAAATTAATAAAAGTAAACAGGACTATTTTCTTGGAATTTCTCTCACTTGATACAGCAATCGTGCTGTGACGGTTCCACCTGAAGACGGAGGCTTGTGTTGCCTCCGAAACGTCGTGATTTTTATTTTATTTTTTATTTTACTTTTATGAATTTAAATTTTTTACCTACGTGACTTTACCGAAAAAAACCTAAGAAAATGAATGTCTTGCAGTCACGAAAGCTTCAAATCTAGAAGATATCGAATACATAGATGGGAGGGCAAATGTTGATGGCCAGCGAATGAGCACTTTACCAATGTATGTTCCCAAGCTGTACACTCACTTATTCACACATTAAATTACCTATGCAGTCTACATAGACTGCTGAGGGCAAGTCCTGTCAGCAAGCACCACGCCTAGCCCCGCTTTGTCTCTCCGGTGCTGATGTTTACACAGCGCACCAGGCACTCACTCAAGACAGTCGACCTTTGGGAGGCCCGGGGCAAGTTCCGATCACGCTCGCCACTGACATTAGGCATGGTTGGGAATCGAACTCGGGTAGCTGGGCTTGTAGTGCAGTGGATTAACCACGATAACAGCATTCCCAGATTCACTTAAGAATCTGATTATTTATCCTGGAAGAATCTGATGAGCTATGAAGCTGTTTGCACAGATGTCCAGTAGAAGCAGGCCGACAAGTTACATCAACAAAAAAATACAATACAGGATACAAGAGTAAGACAGAGAAAAGTTTATAAAGTAAGAAATAAATCTTGACTTAAAGCTTTCGTGACTGCAGGAATTCATATTCTTGGGTCTTTCGGTAAAGTCACGTAGATAGGTTCAAAGAAAATAACAAAAAATAAGAAAAAACTACGACGTTTCGATCATCGCAACACAAGCGGTCGTCTTCAGGAAAAGAAAGACGATCACTTTTGTTGCGATGGAAACGTCATCGTTGTTTTGTTAATTTCTTTGAATCTATCTACGTGACTTTAGGGAAAGACCCAAGAATAAGTAAGAAATAAACATAGATATAGCATGGATGTACAAATCGCAACCGTACGTACATTCCTGCAGATTTGTCAAGACTAAATGTAAGCTTAGGCAAGGCAGCAAAACAACAACAACAATCCAAGACACCACCAAGACAATACAGTCCCTCGACTAGAATGCACTTTATATTTGAACTATCCATACATGGGTAAGGTTCACAGTTTAAAATCACATTTTCAAATGTGGCTGTGTCTGCCACTGGTCTTCTGTTTAAGGATATTTTTTATAATGAAGATTCAATAGCTTAGAGAAGAAACGAGGTTGTTCTAAAACGTTGGTGTTGCAATGGCAAAAGCTTTGTCATCCCATCCAATTCTCGCTCCAGGGATAGTTAAAGGGCAATGAGATGGATATCTCAGGTTTGTTGGATTTGACAATGGTGTTAATGAATGCACAAAGTAAATAGTAGATTTTCCCAAAAAATATTTTAAGGATAAACAGGGTCCAATGTAAATGTCTTCTTGCAGCGAGTGATATGGGATTATAATTTAAATAAAGGTCACAAAAGTGGGTCCTGTATGGTCCATCCAGGGCAAATCGAACAGCAGAACGATAGAGCGGGTAACGTCTGTTCAGTGTTTCATTTGTAGCTGATCTGTAAGTAATGTCATATAGTAGTGAAAAAGTGATAGCTTCAACACACACTCACACACACAGTCACTCTCTGGCACTATCATTTTGATGGCTTAGTGCCATCTTCTGTTGCCAAAAACCTCCTCGTGGCAAAGAGGGGCAGAGTGGGGTGTTGAGGGAGAAGAGTGTTTGTATCAACTACGCTTGTTTGTATCAACTAGGCAAGTCAACCTGGCAGGCAGTCACGAGTTTGAAAAGCAATTACAAAAGCATTAAAGGTAAAAAAAATTTATACAAGAGAATAAGATACGAATATCACGCAATCACAAACAGGCTGTACACTAAATTTTGGATCAAAGCCTAAGATCGGATATGTAACAAACAACCTGACGTAATTTAAAATATGTGAAGGAGATTTGTTGAATATCTTCCGTACGCTCAGAATAAACAAAGCCTTCAGCAGGCACCGCAGAGATGATCACTACAAAAACAAGGCAGGAAATTCATGCACATGCATGGATTCTATTATGCTTTCAAAACGTGCGTTTAACAACCAAAATGTTAGCTTGCGAGTCGCAAAATGAGATGACATTACACGGCATGACACATCACGAGGTGACATGACACAATTACGTCATGGGTAGGCAAGCTCGCCGACGGCGTGGTGTCTTTGTCTTGGCCAAAAAGGCTGACCTTTTACTGCTGTTTTTTTATTTATTCATCACCAAGCATTAGTTAACTCCTTTTAGCAATTTGCCTGGTTTTAAATAGTGTAAATCCATAACAGCAAGAATATTTTAAATACATTTATAAATTTTTATTGGATGTTCTTTAACAGAGTTATCATGACCCACATCACATACATACAGATAAACGGACAGAGGAAATCCATTACCAATTTGAACCTTAGTTGGAGTGTTCGATAATAATAAAACATCACACGCATGGCTGTAGGTGAGGGTGCATGGCTGGTTTGTTGTGCCTAGTTTGTTCTTGTACTATTCCGAATCTGTCTCCCAGAGGAGTGAATGTGTGCAGGGCACTGATTCTTGATCCGTATTGATGTGAGCAGCGTGGGCTGAATGCCAAACTCTGCCAACTATAACCCGCTCATGCTCCCCCCGCCCCCCCTTGTCTGCCCAAATCTATTCTGCTGCAGTACCAACGGCTAAAACCACCGCATTCCCCATGCATTGTTCTTCCTCGGAAAAACTATTTTTAAGTGTTCTCGCGGTTACTCTGAATGCCAATCAGCTGCTGCAAGACACAAACAACCAAGTCCGCTGTCGCAGTTTGCGGAGGGGGCAGGAGGAAGGACGCCACCGTTCATCTTCATCGCAGCGCTCACGATGCAACATAAGTGACGGGTCACAGCGCCCAAAAATCAATGGGCAGCACACGTACAACACCATCACCGTGGTATGTAGACTGGACCGGCCGGTTCCATTACTCGTAGTTTCACAACCTGTGAAGTTGCCCCGGCCAAATCACCCTAATAACCGTAATCTCAGCAGATCTTGGAATTTTAAGCAAACTCGAGTCTTCTTAGTACATTGGTGGAAGACTGCCCGGGAATAAGAGGTGATGTAGGGGAGGGCTCCATGTTGGCAAGGAGAGGCCTCACAACAATGGATTTTGTAAACTGTCTGCATAAAGCATTGAACGTATGCACGGGTTATTTTGTTATTCTGGTTGTCTCCCACATAAAGCCAAACACTCAATTATGGAAAATGCCAAACGTTCCAAAGCAGAATCCTGTTGAAAAAGGGTTCTGCAACTTAAGTAAGGCTCCTGTGGGAAGTAAAGGGAATTACTGTCATCATTATCATTATTATTATTGTAAGTTCCTTCAGATGGCTAGGATATGTCTTAGGAAGAAAGAACACCACGTCGGAAGAAAGGTGGTGGACATGGAAGCACTCGGAGAGAGGCCGAGAGGTAGTCCGAGAGAGAGGTTGTTGGAAGTGGGTGAGAGCCAGGGTATGAAGGACTATAGAGTGGATGTGGAGATGGCCCAGGACAGAAATGGGTGGAGAAAGAGAACTAGGAAGGCAGACAGGTAAAATAAATAAATAAAATCACGACGTTTTGGGCACTTAAGCGGTGTGCTTTCGTGTGTCTCTGAGACACACTTAAGCGGTGTGCTTTTGCTAAGTTGTCCCCACCTGAAGAAGGACGCTTGTGTTGCGCCCGAAACGTCGCGATTTAATTGATTTAAATTTTTTACCTACGTGACTTTACCGAAAAAACTCAAAAAGTATGAATCCTTGCAGTCACGAAAACTTCAAATCTAGAATTAGGAAGGCAGACTCTACACACCTGGGGAAAAAATGTCAACAACAATGAAAATATTATTTTTGTTATAAGTTGCTATTTCAGCCAAACACTCCGGCTTTGCAGTTCTGAGGAGCGCTGCCCACCGCTCGCTAAACCTGCCATGGGCCCGGTCTCGAAGCCGTAGCAGCCAGAATCCACACAACAAACAGAGGCCGGACGCAGTCTCACGACCGGGTGCAGGAGCTCGTTAAGGAACCAAGCGAACGGGAGAAGGGCAGGAGAGACCCCTGGACGGGCGAACGGATACCTCGCACATCTGCAGCTGGAACATGCGGCGCTCCTTCTCCAGGTCCTCGGCGATCTCGGCGCCCGTGATCTCGTTGCGGATCATGCCGTGCTGCCGGGCCTGCTCGCGCTTCTCCTTCTCAATTTTCAAGCTACGGGAACGGAACACGTACACGATCCGCACATTGACAACACACGAATGATCGACACCCCCCCCCCCCCGCCCCGTGAAGCCTCAACAGACTGTTGGGGCAAGTGCTGTTCGCGAGTAACATCTATGACGGCCAGTACGGCACACGAGGTGGGTGGGTGGCCAGAATCATGCCCGACTGCCTTTGTCTCCCGAGTGGCGATGTTTAAAGATCAAACTAAGTACTCATTTGAGGTTGAGCCGAACTACAGCAGGGCCCAGGACCAGTTCAGATGATCGTCACTGGTGTTGGCCGTGAGTGAGAAGTGAACTCGTGTCGCCGGGTTCACGTACAAATACAACACAAAAACACACGCAGCAACAACAACAGTCACAATTTGTCACCCATAAACAACACTGACAATAGGCGAGGTCAGGGGTCGGCAAATAAAACGACACATTTTTTTTCTAATTCGGTAAAAAGCTCCATATTTTGAAGAGCTGCAATGCATGTGAATACGTGACGGTGCTCCTTATTAAATAACGTCGCGAGCAGTCCTTAAAGAGCCGCATGCGGCTTCGGAGCCACAGGATGCCAACCCCTGGGCTAGGTAAACTCTTAGGCGAGATTCAGTGGCGAAGTGCTTCATATTTGGTAAATTAAAAAAATTATCAATATACATGGGTGTAGTTAATGCAAACTGAAAATAGTGATTTTTTTTAAGCAAAAAAAAAACAGACATGTGTGAAATAATAAATTTGTTTGTGGTAGTGATAAAAAACCCGTGACAACACAACAGCTTGTGTGGCCTGATTATCTCGTTATAGATGGCCTGGGATAATTCGGGAAACTGAACTGAACACGGACACATGGCCTAAACCAGGTTGGTATTTACACCCATGTCTCGCTATGAAAATATAATTCCGATCTGAATGGGCTCTTAACTGGTTTTATATATATTTAAAAGGTAACCAATCGATTTAGCTCCAGAATAAATAGCAAAACTATAGAATGTGATGAATAAACAACAATGTACTAATCTGACCACATCGAAACCAGACGACCGCACTCACAATTTCGTCTCGTAGTCTTTCCAAGCCTTGTCAAACGGCTTCTTTAGTTCCTGCACACACCAGCAGAGGAAAAGGCGCACAGACACAACCATAGTTGTACGCCTTACTGACTACTCGGGGCAAGGGCTGTTAGCCGCCATGTGACTCGCCCACCTCGTGTGGATAGCTACACGTAGACGCAGCATCCTACGTCTTCTCCCCCCTGCGGCAGTACACGGAGGGGTCAATGTAAGTCAGGTCAAAAGTCAATGCTCAAACAATAGGTGGGCAGTGCTTGGCGTTGTAAAACGAACAACCCTTTTGTCAATCTGCTGCGAAAGAAGTTCAACATACAGCTCTGCAGCCGCCAACAGCAACCAGCCTATTATTATCAAAGTGCCCGAAATGCACCCATCTTGTCAGCCCTCGGAAACTAGGCAGGTTGAGCCTGGATAGTGCCTGGATGAGCGGCCACCATGGTTGCCTGCCATTTACCCGGAATTTTTATTTTAATTTCACAATTAAAAGCCCTGTTATCTCGATGAGCTCGGATGAATCATGGCCGGGGAAATAATGTAGGATACATATATTTTGAAATGTAAACTACATAATGGGGCTCCGTGAAAATCATTACCATTGAAGTAAAGCTTAAAATTCTGTTTCTTACAAAAAAAAAAACTGTGCAAGCACATGTGTATTTATGTCTGGCCAGGATGCACGGTGGAGATGCATTATCTTGTTTACAGCCCGTGTTGGCAAGCGGCGCAGTCCCACGCTATTTTAGACTCGTGTCTAGGCCTTGGAGCCACTGGGTGCGTTACAAAACACCGTACAGACAAACGAGCTGCGGGTGTTGTTACTATCTTTTACATGATGTGTATATTTGATGCGAAAACTAATTTAACGAAATAACAAAAATATGGATGTAAAAAAAGTGCTTTGAAAAAATAACAAAAATCCGAAGTGGTTTCTCACTCAAATGAGTTTGGAGTGGCCCCTCATATCCTGTTTACAGTTTTGAGATTTGGGAAATTTCACTTTCAGATTTCGGAAAAGAGTGAATCCATATAATAAACCGGCCACTTTCCATAAAAGTGGTCGCAAAGATTATTGACCCGAGGTAAGTCAAGGTCTAAGTCACCCTACGACCGGGACTTGAACTTGTAATTTTACGACAGTGAGCCATGCTACTTTACCACTGCAATTCTTGTTACTGCACTGCATTTGAGCTGTCTGCAGTCATTAGACCATAATTTGATTAATGGCAGTCCCTCTCACCCGGCAAACAGTCCACCTTTGTTGCTTTTACCAACACTTTCATTGGACAATCGCACCAGCTAATCACGAGTGGAAATGGGCATTTTTGTGCCGCGTTGCATTTGAGATACGCTGACACAAGTAACTTATTAGTAATCTGTCAGTACAGCACCATTGGATCATCCATTAGCCTCACCGGTCCATTAGGGGCCATCCATTTAGTACGTACGCATGGAGGGTGAGGGGGGGTTAACTCGAATGCGTACGCTTGCGTATGGGGGGTCTACTGACAATGTCCGTACGCATAGGAAACAGGGGGGGGAGGTGTGAAGCCTCTATAATAATTTGTCTGCATTGGCCTTCAAATGAGCCACAGTTCAGTTTCTTCAGCTGTCAGACAACAAGTCCTGCCGGGAGAAGTGGGACTCTGGGAGAGGTGTCACTCGTGTGCCACCGTGCCCCTGACTGCAGCTATCACGCAGCTCAGAACAATAAGTGGCAAAGGCTACGCAACTTAATTGTTTAATGCAGCCGGCGGTAGACTATCTGTTTCCTTTAACACGTTAATATTATTCATCCTTGATCGTTTCTGCGTGGATTAAATATCGGCCGTTTTATAGGTTTCGGTGGGGGGTTGCGTCAAGCGTACGTAAAGCAGGTGGGGGGGGGGGGGGTGTAAAAAGTACACGTGCATACAGGGAGGGGGGGGGGGAGGGGTCAAGTTGACAGATTTTTGCGTATGTACTAAATGGATGGCCCCTTACTGTGCAATCGGCAAGTCATTAGTGAGCGCGCCGCCCAAACCATTATTGATACAACTCGCCCGCGTCCAATAAATGGTGCCCGCATGCGTCCAGCGTCTCTCACCCCTTTCACTTCCTTGAAGTCACCCTTGAGCACGGACTCGAGCGGAAACACCAAGATGTTGGTCATGTTGCAGATCTGCGGAACAATAACAACCCAGGGTGACCAGGGTCCCTGTTGAGCTCGTGGAGAGCCGGCCTCCTGGCCTCTCGCTCTATGGGCGGTGAGATAAGACGTCGTGCACGTGCGTGGATTATGTAACGCCTTCTAGCACGCGCTTGTCCTTGGGAGTATTTAATTATGGATAGCGACGGTGGCGCTCGTGGAAGTCGCGTAGGAGGCAGGGCGTCCGTGGGCCACGATGCGACGACGGGGGCTTGGACAGAGGATTTACTGGGAAGGGTGCGCTTCAGATGGCAGGCCCTTCAAGCGTCTTTCTTAATGACGTTATTCTAAAGTCGTGTTCCTATTATCGTGCCTGACTTACAGGCAGATGGGCAAGATAGAGCTGACGCATTTACAATTTAAACCTTAGTTGGAAAGTGTTCAAAACACTCCACGACAAGCCAAAGTGTTGGGCAATGGCTCTTCTTAAGAGCGAAAGATTGTACAGTGGGATACTTCTAAAGGAGGTTCCTGTACCTTGGTAAAAACTGGATTTTGGGAATCATTGCCAACTCCCCAAAAACGATTTAAACTCATAAAATAATTAGCACATTTTTATTCAGAAACCTGTTTTACTGTAAAGTAACAAAGTTGGGTGTTGTGAAGTATTACTTCTAAAGTAGTTAATACAATTTATTTTAAATTGAAGGAAAATAAATTCTGAGACTTTAATAACTGTTTCGCAACACAACACGTAGCGCTATTATGAACAGATAAATTACGGACATTAATGTTCACGCAAGAGTATTTTAGAGTTCAATTGTTTAACTCCATTGGAGTTTGCAGACCTAGTTTCTCATGCTCGTTAACAAATTCTTGACTGAATGCCAAGGCCAGAGACCAAACGTATACAATAGTCTTTGATAGCCTTATTTTATTATATATGTGCAGGTGGCTGTAAAGCAGGGTTTTCATGACCCAACTGAAACTCTTGTGCTTCGAATATTTCTTTTCCATACTTGGAAATAAAAAAAAATTGATTCATGAGGTTGAGATGACGTAGTTTGCAAAAACTCTATGCATGAGCTCATCCAGTGATGAAATGCAGACCAGGACTCGCAGAGTGGCAGTGATGCAGTAAAACAATGACACGAAACTTCTACTGGAGTAGACATATTGTACAAATCAGGGTTCACATTACCCATCGAGTCAGACACTGATTTCCACACAAGCGTCGCTTTAGTTACTCGACTCGCACGTTTCATTCTTTTCGTTGTAAATTAATTGGAGCAAATTCAATGCACGCATAAGCATCGATTTAAATTGACGGAATGGCACAATCGCGATGTGGCCGACTGAAAGGCGGCCGACTATAGCGGCCGAACGAGCAGCAATCAGGGGGAACGGCGGAGGCGGAGGCGGGGGGGAGGACACGGCAGCCACACGGCGGCGCGTGGGAGTGGGCCCGAGCCTGCGCACCATGTTCTTGAGGACGGCGGCGATCTCTTTGGTACACGAGGCGACGTTCGTGAACGCCTCGCCCAGATCGATCTCGTTCCGCTCCAGAAACGTATTCCCAAACTTGTCCAGAGCCTGTGACAGAGCATCCTCGCTGTCCACGTGGGCTGACGGGGTCAGAGGGGACAGGAGGAGGTGGGGACGAGAGAATGCGAATGAAGTTAGAGAAATGCTGCTTGCGGTATTCCCCCTTCCACCGCCGGGCACCCACCCCTGGCGGACCCTCTTCGTCTTCCCAATGCGATGCCTCGATGCCTCTCCGCCTCTCAGCTTTCCATCACCCCCCACCCCTTAACCCAGCTACGACCAGGCCTACAGCAACCCCTCCTTAACGACTCCCGTCTGTGCTACTGTCACTAAAACGATACCACCACTTTTAATACGGCTATTGTCCATCTCAAACCATTCTCATTTTAAATATTATTTATAATTGCCCGAAAGCGCCTTGGAAATGGTCCTATATAAATCTATATATAAAATAAGATCCATAAGTATGGATTATGTAAAGAGTTCCAACACGCATTTATACCCGGATGTGTTTCATTATCAATATGGAAGCTGTATATTTACAAATAGCCCTTTTGCCTCCAGTGGGTATGCTGGGCAACCCTTTGATCTATTTTGCCATTTTTCAATTGGGTCAGCAAATTGGTACAATTTACTTCAATAAATGTTCACAATGTAAGTAATTGGCTTAAACAGCAAATACATTAGAGGCATTAATGTTCATATTTAACGTTACTAAAGTTTCACTAAAATTGTATTGACATTTATGAGACTTACGGTGCCCCCTTATGAATAAAAACTGATTTTAATAGTCGAATTGATTCTTCGTTTCAGGTTGGCCGTCGTGTACACCATGCGTGGTGGAAGCCGCTCGACTCACCCAGTCCGGACGCGTTGATGGCTTTCACGGCTTTCTTAATCTTCTGCAAGATATTGCGGTCGACGTCCAAGTACTGCGGAGAAAAGGGAATCCACCAAGTCAGTGCGGAGGCTAACGTCCCTCCTGGGTGACCCCTGCAGGTTGCATTTATTTTAACGCAGGACTAAACATCTCAACGTTGTACCAAACATCTCACCGCTGGGCCAAACATCTCAACGCTGAGCCAGACATCTCAATGCTGAGCCAAACATCTCAACGCTGTAACAGACATCTCAACGCTGGGCCAAACATCTCAACGCTGGGCCAAAGATCTCACCGCTGGGCCAAACATCTCAACGCTGAGCCAAACATCTCAACGCTGTAACAGACATCTCAACGCTGGGCCAAACATCTCAACGCTGGGCCAAAGATCTCAACGCTGGGCAAAACATCTCAACACTGGGCCAAACATCTCAATGCTGTAACAAACATCTCAACGCTGTAACAAAAATCTCAACGCTGTAACAAAGATCTCAACGCTGGGCCAAACATCTCCATGCTGTAACAAAGATCTCAACGCTGTAACAAACATCTCAACGCTGAGCCAAACATCTCAACGTTGAGCCAAACATCTCAACATTGAGCCAAACATCTCAACGTTGTAACAAACATCTTACCGCTGGGCCAAACATCTCAACGCTGAGCCAAACATCTCAACGCTGTAACAGACATCTCAACGCTGGGCCAAACATCTCAACGCTGGGCCAAAGATCTCAACGCTGGGCAAAACATCTCAACACTGGGCCAAACATCTCAACGCTGTAACAAACATCTCAACGCTGTAACAAAAATCTCAACGCTGTAACAAAGATCTCAACGCTGGGCCAAACATCTCCATGCTGTAACAAAGATCTCAACGCTGTAACAAACATCTCAACGCTAAGCCAACATCTCAACGTTGAGCCAAACATCTCAACATTGAGCCAAACATCTCAACGTTGTAACAGACATCTCAACGCTGTAACAGACATCTCAACGCTGGGCCGAAGATCTCAACGCTGGGCAAAACATCTCAACACTGGGCAAAACATCTCAATGTGGAATCGAACATCCCTATGCAGGACAGTTAATGCAATGTAATGGAGTAGATATCTAGATATATGGTACAGTCATACCTTGCCCAACGCAGTTTTAGAGAAGGTGTGTTTCGGCTATACACGGTTTAATTATTGAGGTATGTTCACCGGAACGTGGGTGTGATATTTCGGCTCTAGGCGGTTAGACGCTACGATTCTCATCTCCACGTTGACAAGTAGTACACTCCAGATTTGAAGCTTTCGTGACTGCAGGAATCCATATTTCGGTAAAGTCACATAGAACCAAAGAGTATAAGTAGTACACTGTACGATTGTACAGTACAGCAGACGCTGCGGATGGATATCTTGTCTCCATCTTCCCCCCCCCAACACTCTTACTCAGGCTCGCTCCAAGCGTCACCAGCCCTCTCCAACACCCCCACCATCGTTCATCATCAGTAAAAATGTTGAATGTCACTTTTTAAAATAAATTTTACGTCTTGATATATTTTATTTTATTCTAGACACGTATTGTGCGTCTGTTTTTTATTTTTACGTGACACCAACTGGGGGAAAATCATGTAGAATTAGTCAAACATAGAGGCAAAGGGTGATAATGTTGGACCGAGGAACGTAACCCACTTTTTCCCATAAGGCCTATTATTTGTCGAAAGCATTTTTTTCCCAACACGGAATTTTCCAGGAACGTAACCCCCGCGATTGATAAGGTAATACTGCACTAAGAATGCCTGTATCACCCAGCATTATTAATGAAATAAGCAAGCAATGAAGCCTCATCTTACAGACTCTTTATCAACTACCTGGGCTTGGTTGGCTGCGTGTTCGAACGTACACGAATGAGAAAATTAAAGTTTATAGTTAAGACCACGCTTCTATTCACTTCAATAAATTGTCGACGGAGTGACGTCACAACATCAAGGATCACACTGCTGCGCCTGACCATGACATGACACAGTTTTTTTTGTTCTCACAAAAAATAAATATAGAAACTCGTGTAGGTCACACAGCCTCAGTGCGCTTATAAATGGTAAGGGCTGTTTGTTTCTTGGGCAGTGTCTTCCTTTAAAAGAGATTCCCATCGGCTGGTTATTGCTCGACTCATGTTCAGCAACATCAGCGAGGTTGTGCGTGCTTTCGACAGTCAGACAAGTGTATGGACATGTGACTTTGACGCCCGGGACAAGGGATTCATCAGATCCAGCACATGCGACAAGTATAAATAACCTTGATCAATTCAAGAAACGTTATCAACTCTCATCTATTACAAATTTAGTTGTGTTGCTTGCTTTCTGATCGCTTGGAATTTGGGGCCTTTGGGCCTGTGCTCATCAACTGTGATATAAAAAAAGCATAGTGAGTGGCTCTCAACTTGCTTCCAATCAGGTTAGCTACGTACGGTGCAAAAGAAGTTCAGCATACATACATTAGGATTGATTTGATTGATCGATTGACAAACATTAACAAGGGAGCCACCCAAGGCAGGTTACGCACAATATCTCCCCCAGTGATCTGGCTTCAGCCTTCTCTGGCTGTATAGCCATACGTGAATTACACATCAGGAATCTGTAGCGGGTAATCCGCACTGATTGATATGTTTCCCGTTAATGAATGCTCCTATGTCGCTTTTCATCGTCAAATTCACTTTTTTTTAGACATCACTTCAACTTGCTCTTGATTGCAAATGTATTTCATAATTTCGACCTCGGTCTGCCTTCATGAATGACCCTATATATATTTACTCTGCTGTGATATATGGACACTGACACAGGAAATGAAACAAAAGCTGAAAACTACTGCACGCCGAGAGACGGGAACATAGGAATCGGGAGACAAATTAAATCAGGAACAGCAGTCAATCATACTGACTGCTAAAAGGAGTAAGTGGGCTTGGGCAGGACACATCACTCGCAGGAGTAACGCACGATGGGCAACGCTGATGATGAAATGGAAGTGTAATGCGGAGCGTGTTATTCTCCCATTCAGATGAGAGGAGCAAGAGGCGTTACGACAACCAGGAGGAATGGCAATGACATAAGGGAGGTCTTGATCCAGCAGTGGATAGATCATGGCTGTTGATGATGTCGACGATGTCATCAGAGAGTTAGGTTTGTAAGAACAATGAGGTTGATTGATCAGACGCGGCCACTTTTGGTAGCTTCTTTAAAGCCGTTATGGCCCCTTCCATTGCATCATTCCGAGGTCCATATTTGAATGTAAACAGCACCATGTGATATATTGATTTGCTTAATAATAGCGATGTTAGTGATCAGTGCAATCTCTTACTGAGTAAGACTAATAAGGCAAATGCTATGCCTCTAAGTATACACCAGAATGTTGCAGAAAGTGCCCGCTGATCCAGAATTCAAGTTTACTAATCCTGGAACTCTTTAATCGTTAAGAATCAGCAGGCGCATTTGTGCAAATGAAAACTCTCCGTTTCTCTCTCACGCTTATCCCGAAGCAAGAGGCCCATGCCCGATCCACCCTCAGGCCACACCAGATAAAGCGACGGGAGTGAAAATTCAACGTCAAATGTTACGCAAATGGGACACAGAAGGCGGCTCGACACACACGACCGATACAGCCTGGTATCTGAAGCGGCACACTTCCCGTAAGTGCCCTATCGGCACCAGTCCAACTAAAAACACAGGCACAAACAAAAAGACAAAGATTCCCCATATAGCCTTAACAGACTGTTGGGGCAAGTGCTTTTAGCGAGCACCTATGAAGGCCGGCACGGCATACGAGGGTGGGTGGCTGGCACCACGCCCGACCACCTTTGTCTCCCCAGTGGCGATGTTTACACACTGCACATGGTACTTTAATTTGAGGATAAATCGACCAAGCGGAGGGCCAGAATCGGTTAAAATAATTTTCACTGGTGTCGGCCGTGAGCGGGAATCGAACTCGCAGGGTTCATAGCGCAGCTCGCGATCCGCTACACTACCGATCCCCACACATGCACAAACACAGGCACACGACACACACACGGTATACATGGGTTGGGTTGGGAGGAGCTGGGAGGGGTGGAGAAGAGGCAGGAAGAGCAGTGGGCCCAGAGGTCAAGCATACACCGACTGCATTTAAATTAAATACGGTCTGTTTGCATGCCTCATTTACAATTTAACAAGTGCTCTATTTTTTGGGAAAGCGTTGCACTTATATTCATAATCATCACCAGTCGCATCACAGAACCACCACTGTTGTCTTCCCACAAAGCAGTGCTTTTGTAGATGAAAGATGGGCACCAGGCAGGAGTTACACTCACCAACTTCCAAATGTGGACACAAGAAAATCACCATGTTTGTCATTCACGCTGCCTTAGAACATAAGTAAATGTATTCGGTTAAAAGAAAATATTACCTTTTCCTCCTGTACAAAGTTCTTTCATAAAGGGATGTTAATAACAAATGCAATATAAAAAAATTATGTAGTCCCTTAAATGTATTATTCTTCCAAATACAGGTCATGTATTTTTTGGGTCTTTCGGTAAAGCCACGTAGATAGAAAATAATAATAAAAATATCACGACTTTTCGATCACAACACAAGCAATCGTCATCAGGTGAAAAATTGCGGGAGAGCTGCTGAGGCAGGCTGTTATAAAGGTTTGAGATGGGTGTCGCCCAAGGGTCATAAGCGTAGTGGGCGAGCTATTGATGAAATTTGCATGTCAATGTAAGATCTGGTAAATTGGAGAGCTACCTCCACGACGACGAAGCTGCAGAGGTGGCCATTGTCTTGTCAGAGATTAGCATGTCAATGTTCGATCGCAGCGCCACATCGAGGAAAACGAGCAATGGTGGCTGTGTTAGTGAGACATTCAACCTGTTAATGTAACACCAGAGTCGAAAATAACTACTAACATCGGCAGGTAGGATGGAAACATCACAGCCAGTTATGACTTAAACTGGTTCAACATACATACGTACATAAACACACGCTTACCATTCCCATTAACCCTCGGCTACATCTCAACAATTCTTTCTTGCGAATGGGGAGCGAGCGTCAAGATCTGCTCATCACAGGTTGACGCGTGTGAATGCAGACGACGGGGAGGGACATTCTGAGAACGTCGTCGCTTCGGGGGCCAACGCGAGCGAGACGACTGGGGGCGTCCCTCCGTGTCTCGCATTAGAACGGCGTGCCGCCTTCATCATTAGCACTGCTTCGATGAACTCCACCCGGCGTGTGTCTGTGCTGCCAGGGCTCCTGTTCGCCACCGCCGTGTATTTAATGCGCCGCTTTGTTTGCAAGCCACCCCGAGCAAAAACAATCGCAGCTGTCATTACGACTAATATCATTAAGGGATGAAGAGAGAGCTGGTCAGCTGTTGGCTGGGCTGATGCTCGTGTTGTGTGCTTAACGACGATGCGGAGGCAGGTCTTCATGTAAGGGCTTGCGCCGGTTTATTAATAAGACTTGAGACAACTTCACTAGAGGAAGGTGCCCTACACTGGGTCCTTCACGTGGACCCTCGGCTCTGTCTGTCCCTAGCCTCGGCTATCTCCTGGGCTCTCTCACTCGAGTCGGATCGGGGGATCAGCCAACACTAACCGACCAGGGAGAGCAGCACCTTCTACGACTTCAGCCGGCTTCTCTCCAGACTCTCCGAGCTCTACCCCCGGCTGTGTCTTCAACCGCTCTCCATCCCGCGCTCCCACCACGACCCGCTTTCGTCACGGGGTCCCCCCCCCCTTAAGTACCACGAGGAGACATGACGTCATCGCACCACACAGCACGCATGACGTCACGTCCCCATATTACTCCTCTACACTAGCATTAGGATTACAGACCAAGGATCAATTCATGGGATTATGGGCAGTAGGAAATTATAGCGTTGCCAAAAGTGAGTGTTTGTAGAGGTGGGCCAGGTGGCGCAAGGGGACGAATGCCATGTCAGAGGCCTGAGCTGGCACCACTGGGATTGTGCCAATGAGGGCAACCACCCATGATTAAATCTGTTTTTCACTTGTAGTGGAGTTGATGGGGTCAACCCATCAGCAATTACTGCACAAACACGACGTATTACATTTGTCATTGATGTCACTTATAGCACACTCCAACCTGTGAGAATAAAAATGTTCGGTGTTTTCATTCGACACTGTTTACAAAGCAACAATAGGTTTTACCCAAATGCAAATAAGGAGATCTATTGGAGAGACCTTGGGAATAGTTCTGTAAAGCCACCTTTTTAGGGCTCTCAAAACACAATGTGGTACACCGCTCATTGCAAGAGTACCCAATTTGAACTTTATTCATCTGATAAGCGAATAAATGTAGAATATCTGAAATGTAACTTGGATAACAAAGAGGTAAATGTTGCAGACCATTACAGTCAAAGAGAACGCTGCTGGATTTGCGTGTAATGACAGGATGTACGTTGAACTTCTTTTCGCACCGTACTTAGCCAAACGTGCCTTTTCGTAGGTGCGGGGAAGGCCAACAAACGCACAGTAGACTCTAGAGTCGTTTAGCAGCCAGAATGAGCATCGTGGCAATAAAACCTGACACAGTGCTGATGATCCCGAGAAAGGGTCAAAGCTGGTACACCACAAATGTGTGGTCATGATCACGGGGCAGCGCGGTGGGGAGACGTTGTTATCCTCCCTAGTCTGCTTAGCAGGGGATCGTGGGTTCAATCATGCCGCTGACGCTTGTATTTCCCGTGGTGGTCACGTGGATTTTCCTCCGGCTCCTCCGAATTTTGCCCTCCACATTCAGAAATATGCATTTACGTTATTAGGCTACGACTAGAAATTCCCACGTGTGATGATGATGATGATATAAGCCACTTCGATAATGGGCTATCACGTGTGGCCAGGTTGCCTCTGAAAAATAGCTCAGTTGGTTTTTTACCCGGTAAACAAAAGTTTTGTTTTCATTCAGCAAAACAAACGCAACGTAATTATTTGATCAAAAAAGGCCACTTGGCTTCACAAAGAGCGATTTGGCTGCGGAATCCTCCGCGGTCCCCAAGCGAGCCCTCTTATCTCGAGCGTGCAGTGGCGTGAAGTAGATCGCAGGCGACGGGTATGCGTCCAGCTGCATTAGGCGGCAGGGAAGCCAGATGTTGTTCGGGGCCAAGGGAGAGTGGTAAACACGCGCTCGTTCGCTAGCCGTAGACAGCAGCAAAGCCAAGCAGTGAAGCCAGGCGGTGTGCACACCAGGGAACGCCGCAAACTCAACGAGCAGCCGTTTTCGAACACTCAACGCGCTCGGCCCACTCTCTCACGCTCCCTCCCATGTGTACGCAAACAAGGACTCGCTCATGGTGGTGGTGTCATGTTAACGATTAATTATGAATGGATGTTTAATCATACATGCCTCACGGCGGAATGGTTAAATTTAATTAGCTACTGGTCCCCAGGAGTTGGCTGTAAAGTTAGCAAGTTATTACGTGCCGCCTCCGCATGACTGAGGGAATTACGATGAAATGTGAAAACTCTTGTGCTCAGTATAGTGTTTTAGTTTACGTTTCCCTTCCCACCTTTCACCATCTCATATTCCTCAACGCCGCCATCTCTCCCAGCCTCCCCAAGCACCACAGAAAGTGTGATTGGCAATCTCCATACAAAGCCAATGACCAGTCAGTTCGAGTCTTAAAACAAACATCCACCCACCGCAATGCAGAGCAAATAAGAGTTACTTCATGCAGGGGAGATGTGAGGTCACTGCGCACAGGAACAAGCAAGCTTCCTTGATGAGACATTTTAAACATGACTTCACTAAACCGTGTGGTGCAACAATGAGTTGGTTGTTCCAGCATGGGGTAAGCGTGCGGCGTTTAAACGTCTACAAGACATCAGGGACACAACACACTTACTCTATATGCATGTACTCATCGACAGCTTTGTGGCTGTTTGCAGGGTTGTACACATATGCTACACATATATGAAACACAAATAATAATCACTCATAATCATTTCAACTTGTAACGCCCACACAGCATTGACTCACTCTCGACGAGAGCGAATGATTCAAGAGGTACGAGGAACTACAGACAAGCGGAAAGGCTGTTGGGCAGTGACCCGGCACCAACAATTACCCCAAGCTCTGCGATCCTCAAAATATTAAGATGTTTTAAAAATGTGTTTTTTAAACATGTGGGAGCAACATCATGGGACCTCCTTTGCCAGTACCAAAATATTCTAATAGGGTTTTTCCCCTTTTTTTCTGGCAATAAAACTGACACCTTTTTGGTGTCAGTTTTGTTGCCAGAAAAAAGGGGAAAAACCCTATTAGTATGTGGGCGCAAATCAGAGCACTGGGAAAAAAAAAACCCAAGCATGCGATAGGGCAACAGTTTATTCCATACAGACGAGAGGGATTAATATTAGTCCACATTTTTCTGCACTGTTCTCGCCTGGAAAATAAGAGGATGACACCTCGAAGCCCACAGGAAGGGAGTTTATCATCTGCGTGATCTGCCAACCATTGTCTCCTCCACAGTGCTGGATTACAGGCGTGTGCCACCACCGTCCAGCTATCATCATCATCATCATCGGCCATGATCTGTCCACTACTGAATGAAGGTCTCCCGAAACCGTCGCCATTTCTCAGTCACTCAGGGAAAAAAACTATAGCCTAGGCAATTGAAGCCTCTTTACTGATCAAACGTGTGTACTAAAACTGACATGAATGACAACACAAAATATGAGGGACATCTGTGTACCCAAACTGGCCGACATGCAAAGTTGCAATGACACGTGGGATTTTAAAGAGTTTTTTTCATAGATATAACACTCAAAACATTACATTTTACGTACCTAATATACAGCATAGAATCCCTTTAATCATCGGGATGGTTTATAAGTGAAAGGCAAAAGGTACAACATATACATTAGAGTGATGTTGCATTCGACATTACAATGGTGGAGTGTGTGAGAGACGTGAAAATAAAATTAAGCATGACGAATTGTCATTAATATAGGGAGTGTGTACGTATACAAATCCCCACATTAGCCACAGGGGTAAATATGCGGTCAGGTGAGTTTGGGTTCTAGTACACTCCATGGCCCTGTGCAGGCATCTCACCAAGCGAAAGGCAAAAACGAGTCGCCAATGTGGCTTCATCCATAACAGGTTTTGTGGGTTAGATCGCGTCAATTTACGTGTTAAATCGAATATGGCTTTACCAGACCTAGAACTCAACATCCACCTCGTGGCTCAGAGCACAGCTTGAGAAAACAATGACCTCTCGATGTTGTATTCACTGCCTCCAGGTGTGGCTGTAAGCTGGGTCCAAGCAAAAACAAAGTGTGTGTTTACATTTTGCATAAGGTTATGGTCATTTGTCCCACCTGCTATGATAAATTATTTTTCATAAACCACGGAGGCCAAACCAGGCTTCTCACCAGCTTCCCATCACTGGTAATTCAGGAAATATGCATACAGCCCTTTTGTCAATCCACTGCTAGGTGAAGGCCACTCCATGCCATATTGGAAGCTGGTGTTATTTGAATATACTTCACCATATTGGTGAGTTTGGGTTGGTGAAGGGGGGGAAGAGGGGGCTCAAGACCGGTTCAGATATCACTTGCCACTAATGTTAGCCATGGCCAGGAATCGAACTCAGGGGTCCGGGGGTTAATGTTGCGGTACGTTAAACACTGCGACAGCGTTCCGCCCCTCAGGGAATGTGCGTGATAGCGCCCAACATTTAAATCATCGCTAAACGTCTGACGCAACGAAAGCTCCGGACTTGACCCCGGACATAACAACAAGCCGACGATTCCCAATATAAACACGCACACCCACACACTACAATTCTCATGAGCAACTGACACACACACATAGCGTGTATATACTAGGGGGGGGGGGGGGGGCGCCAACTCACCCTTCCGCTTCCCCAGTGATTCATTGAATTGTCATGATTCAGGGCCACAATTCCATAAGAATCTAACAGTTTTGGTTTTGCAATTCCGTTTGTTGCGTTTCTCATTTTTCCCATCTCATTGTTTTAATTATTGCATAAGCTTGGATGCTTACCATTAGCACAAATCAAAAATCACTGATTCTCAAATTCATGATTGTATGTATTGAGCTTTAACAATTAATAATAATGCATGATTTTATGCATTGTTACCCCTGGTATACACTCTATTACACAAGCACAAGGTAATGCAACATTGCTCAAAGATAAGCATTAAATATTTGGGTGAGCAGTGGCGGCAGTGGTTAGTATGCTGCACTATTAACTTGATGACCTCAAGTCGATCCCCAGCCACGTCTACCATCAGGGGCGAATGAAAACCAAAACAGTCGTGGGTTCTCCCCCTTCATCAATCTGCACAGATCAGCATGGTGAAGTATGGTCCAAACCTCCATCTCTGACAAGCTACGGGGAGGACGAAATCCGGCAGTGAATTTACAAAGGGACGAGTATTTTATGACATACGTGGTGAGACGTAAAATGTTAAACCAGCGATGACGTACGTGCCAGCACACCCACACGCACAATGAGCCATCGCCAAAAATTGTGCGCACGTTACAGCTATTTGGCTAAAACTGCAAACCTACTTGCAGTGGCAGCAAACAATCAAAATGTTTGGCTTCTTGTGGCAAATTAGATGCTGTATTGTAAACATAAATCATGCGTGTTTATTTATTTGTTCCAACAAATTCCCACAGTCCCGTGTTACACAATGTCTGCTCAATATCTTCAGTACGGTGAATATTTTTCAGGAACTTTGTTAAATTAGTTTTAAAGTGGAGCAGTGAAACAGTGGTTAGTACACCCACACTATGAACCTGGCCCCCTGAGTTTGATTCCCGGCCATTGCGAGTGGCATTAGATCAGGCCATCTTCACCAATCCGCAATGACCAGCATGGTGAAGTATAAGTCAAACGACCCCCGCATGACTTACATGGCATGGTGAGGTCTTTACCCAGTAGTGGATTAAGGATTGAAAAAGAGTGATCGGTTTATGACAAAATTGCAACAGAGGCCCGCTTCAGCAGGCGACGACAGCGGGAGGCATCGTGTGGATGATGAAGAGCGCCGTGCTTCTATCGATGTACCCAGCAAGACGTGCCAGACACTTCTGAATATAAACACACCGCGCTGATTAGGCCCGTTATTTACAGCAAGCGGCAGTTTGCCCGTTTTAGCTACGTCCTGTTTACTCTTCAATTAAACGATAATGCTATGTGGGGTGTGCCTTTAAAAAAAAATACATCAACCAAGGACACAAATATTCACGCAGTCATTGCTCAACGGGACGAAGGTGTACAGCCCTTTGTCAGGAAAACTTAACTCCACAATAAAAAGCAACATGCCATTGCTCTTTGGTTCTTTCGGTAAAGTCACGTAGTAATAAAATCAATTAAATCACGAAATTTCGGGCGCAACACAAGCGTCCGTCATCAGGTGGGATCGCATGGTCTGCTGCTGATCTATTGTATTTAATTTTCTACCTACGTGACTTTACCGAAAGAACCAAAAAGAGTATGGTTTCCTGCAGTCACGAAAGCTTCAAATCAACATACCAATGCACACGTAAAGAAAGTAAAAATATGCTTTTGATTATTTGCCCACAATTTTATCCCGATTGCGCCATCGGCGTCACGCCATGAGATTAATTATCCTTTGAGATCTGCCGCAGAGCAGTGGCACCCCCCTCCGTGTCAAAGAATGCGCGAGGGGGGGGGGCAAGATGGACTGTGGCACTGCAAGGCCGCGAGAGGTGGCGGCTCCATGTGGCCTTCTTCATCAAGCAGTGGATTGATCATGGCTGATGATGGCGAGGACGACTATCATTACAATTATTATTTATCAGATGCCCAAGCCCCACACACACAGCAGTCGCCTTCCTCTCGCCCAGCCAAGGGCACCACGGTGGCAAGATGTTAACTACGTCGCCTGGTATACAGAAGGTAGTGGGTTCAATCACGACCCTCATGCCTGCTATTATATTTGGAGTTTGCATATTCTCCCCGTAGTCGTGTAGATTTTTCTCCGGGTCCTCCAGTTTTTCCCTCCAAATTTAGAATCAACATGCATTTAGAGCATCTGGCTGCTGTAAATGTCCACGTGATAAGCCACTTCGTTGAGCTACTATTTGTGGCCAGGTCGCTTCTGCAAAAAGAGCTAGATAGTGCAGCGGGCCTTACCTGGTAAAATAAAAATGTATTTTAGTTTAGTTTAGTTTTTAGCGGCGGTGGCGGTCACGGGACAGCTGGGCCCGGCACAGCGAGTCGGGCTTGCCTCTTATGGCGCCGGAAATGGCGCTTAGCTCAGTGCGGAGAAGGCAGGAAAACCACGGCCTTGGCAGAGGAGCCGTGCCGGCACATGGCTGCAGAGTCCCCGCAAACGCTGTCGAGCGCAACGCCGTTTAACTTGGGCAGCCTGGCCCGGCCCGGCCTGGCCTCGGTGCCACCATCAATGGGAAGGAAAGTTACATTTAAACTTTAGGGTCAAACCACGAAGGGTTGATTCGTCGTTTAAATGGGCAGAAATGGAACGCTTCTGTCGACAAAGCTGATTTTAACCGCTCTATGTATTTATTTAAGAAGTTGGTTAAATTGGGTAAGGGTGTGGGATGTCTGTGACACAAAATCACCTGCTATGTGCCTGATCTCGGAAGCTAAGCAGGATTGAGTCTCCATAATGCTTGGATGGATGGCCACCAAGCATAGAAAAGGTGTTGCAGGCTGCTGGGGGGCCATGTTCACTGTTTCATTGCTTTCATGGCTTTATTTTGGTGATTTCGAAAAGTGTATTGGTTTAGCCATGTTTGTTTGTTGTAGTACAGAGTTAGACTGATGGCCTTAATCTAAGTTGTCTTGTTGTTGTTGTTTGACTTGCATCCCACTGGGATTTTTGCACACAGCGTTGGTGTACGGTGTTTTTTCTGCAATATTTTGCTGTCTTTTCTTGGATTTTCTGTTTGCACTCAGTCACATATTCACTTTAAGATGTTTTTTTGTTCATGTTTTTGTTTTTTGTTTGTTGCGGTTGCACCCGATTCAAGAGCCGAATGGCTCACAGGGCTATACCTAATAAATGAACTTGAACTTGATGTTGTCAACAGGGGGAAATGCATTTTATTTTAGTTGTACATTACTATGCTTGTAAGTCGATGCTCCCCACCTTCACCAACCCCTACTGATCAGCATGTAAAAACTTGGTACAATGACCAACATGGCATGGAGAGGCCTTCATCCAGCAGTGGATTGGGAAAAGTTTATTTATTTACAGTCAGCTGTGCCGTTAATTAGATTGAATTGCCACAATTTGGGGTCATGATTCCATGCAAGTAGTGATTCCCTGTGTGCCATTGTGGCCACTTGCAGTAGCTGCAGGGTTGGCTTGAACAAACGAGATGCGATAGAGATGAATCGAATATAATCGACTCTCACACGCACGATTCAATGGGCAGGTCGCGAAAGCAGATTCCCATTTTAAATAGACGCATTGTCACAAGCCCACAGAATGCGCACGCACAATCGCCCTTACACTGTACAGCGTTTGAATGCCGCAAGAGCAGAACAAATAAAGAATAAAATAAGATTCCACGCATTTTACAGGAGGTCACGTTACACCTTCCCAGAAGGCGCGTTCCAGTCGATTTTGTGCACAACACTAATTTCCGTCCATCCTCCCACTTCCCCCGTTCTTTTTTCCCCCAAGCGCAATTCCTCGCCATTGTTCGCCCTGACCCGGCGAGTGCTGCCCGTGCCGACGTGCGTGCCCCCATGCCGTTGTTTGCCCGGCGTATGACAAACGCACGGCACTCGCTCGCTCGGTCGGTCGGCAGGATTGCTGCTCCGTTGACGTTGACCGCGCCTGTCAGAAACCAGAGACCTTGCTCGTTGGTTGTACAGACTGCTGCAGGCACCGCAAGGGCTGAGATCACTGCAAGGTCCAACGAAATCCACCGCCAAGTCGATGGATTACATGGGCACGCGTTGCAACCACGAGCTGCGTTTAAAATTTTAAGTAGGAGCAACAATTCTACCCCGACAAAGCTAAACATGTTTCCCTTTCTTTTTCGCTGTGTTGTAAAATACTCCGGCTGAAATCAGTTCACTCCCGGAGATTCAATTAATTATTACGAATCAGGGCCATGATTTTTTAAATTAAAGAATCAATCTGTTTATGAATGCTGCGGTGAACAAGTGGCTGTAGGGGTCACACCAGAGGTCGCAACCGGGTACCCGATACCCGTACCCTACCCGATACCCGGCTACCCGTACCCGGTAGGGTACGGGTACGGGTACCCGTTTGCGACCCTGGTGCGGCCGGGTACGGGTAGGCCGTGAGTCACCGGTGAGTAACCGTTTGTCACTCATTTCCCAACGTCTTGTCTCTTCTCACAAGTCAAGTTCCTAGAATCAACCCACCCGCGCCTGCAACATGGCTTTATCCCAGAGGTCGCAATCGGGTACCCGATACCCGTACCGTACCCGTACGGGTAGGGTACAGGTACGGCCGGGTACGGGTACGGGTACCCGTTTGCGACCCTGGTGCGGCCGGGTACGGGTACGGGTAAGGAATCAAAACCCGTTTGCGACCTCTGGGTCACGCAGAGGCGGGCCGTCAGGGGCCAGCAAGGCCTTCTCTGCTGGCCTAGACATTTTCAGAATCAGAAAATTATATTTTTATAATTTAACTAGCTTTACTACCCGGCTTCGCCCGGGACTTGGATTCACCACGCCCGGCCGCCTTTGTTTCCCCAGTGGCGATGTTCACACACCACACCAGTTACTCGTTTGAGGCCGAGTCGACCTAGGAGAGGCCCAGGACCGGTTCAAATAATCGTCACTGGTGGTGGCCGTGAGCGGGAATCGAACTCGAGTCGCCGGGCTCGTAGCGCAGCGCGCTAACCACGACACTACCGCTCCCCCCACACACACGCGCGCGCGTCCATAGGTACACATACACGCGCTTGCTGCAGACACATACAACTTTCAGGGTGCGTACGGCAGTGAACGACTCAAATAATAAAGCAGCAATGCTGCGTGAAGAACGCCTTAGACCTGCAACACTTTTGTATGGCACTTTACTCGCGGAGGGTTGGGGGGGGATGCGTGACGCTTCCGCATGCAGGTGACATCACAGATGTGACGTCACAGTTCACTTGCCGTGCAAAATACTGTATATCCATTATTGCGCCACCGTCTGGAAACTACCCACATGCCAAATTTCAAGTTTGTTGCATGTCGGGAAGTCATTTCGAACAGACACACATTCACAAATTTCTCTTTTATATATATGGAGATATATATTTTCATTAATGCTATATGTATTTTACAAAGCTCGTTCCCATCAGTCTATTAACGTCATTTCATTGCTACTCTCTCCCTCAGTTGCGCTGCTTCCAGTGCAACTCATATAAATAAGAGCTTTTACCCAATCAGATTTTACACCTGTGCTGTCTCCGGGTGAAAAATCTACCCTGAGGCCTTCAGAATTTCGAGTGAATCCCTTCTGCTGTTGAAGCAAATGGGGACGATGTTGTTGATTGGCATATTCTTGAGCCAATCAGATTTCGAGTCTGCCATGTTGGGCGTATTCTTTGACACGCCGGAGCCTTCTAGCTGGCCTAGCCGCCTACATTAGCATTTTTCGCGTGGCGTCATCGGAGGGCCAGTTAGATAACTGAATTAAAACTAGCTAGCACGTAAAGTAGCATCATCATCATCTAAGAATAAACGCCTAACTTTATTTGTGAGGAACGCTGCACTTCCCGTCGTTTTCATGCAGAGGGCGCGGACAGACGTTCGATTACATTGGAATCGATCTGCATCGTCTTGGCCGCCACTGGCACGACTTTGCCATTTGTTTTGCAACGACGACGACAATTTCCCATTCTCCCCACATACGCTATCACTATCAACATGTCGCAGGGACAGACATTCGATTACGTTGGTAAGCGCACAACTTTATCGATCTTTCTATGGTGAATAATATAATAATATGAGATAAAACTTCTAAACGGAGCATCGGGTGCTTGCGGGAATGCGTCGTTCGTGCGCAAATTTTGTCATCAGAGATTTATTTAAACTCGGAGGAGATCGATAAACAGATAGACTTCATCCTGGCGCCGGGCCTGTTACTAGCTGTGTATTATGATTGCTTGCTTTAGATCGTTGCTGCTGGTGTGAATGACATTCAGATTCAGTGGCCTGGCTGTGCTTTGAGTGCGCGTGGTGGCATGTGCGTTTAGGCCCAGCAGCTTGGCTGGAATCTGTGGGGAAGCCTGTTGAATCCTGATTGTGTTATTGGTGTTTTACAGCATTTTTGCTTGCTTGGTGGTCGTATGAGTAAATGTGACTGGTTGTTGTGAGTTTGTTCTGGTTTCTTTGGCAATGACATTGATTTGGGCAATGCGATGTCTATTTGTGATGCAGCATCCTGTCATACTGCGTAATAGTGGTACATCCCTGATGGTTTCAGTCACCATGTACTCATGTCTCTGCAATAAGTGTATTGTAACTCTCATAGGTTTTGAGCCTCGTGTTAAATCACTTTACTACACTCGATAAAGGTTACCGTCACTGTGAATATGGGGTGGTTATGTCGAATGACAATAGCCTATAGCCCTAGTGTCATGGTGCGGTTATTCGAGGGCGGTTTAATTGCGGGAGGATAGCACTGAAGGCTTAGGTGTAAAACACAAGGCCTGCCACTGCAGTTTACTTTCCCTAACGCTTTCACTCCAAGTGAACCCATCGACTCCGCAAGGGCCAGTTGTGTGCCTATGGTCTCTACCTAAGGTTAGCATGGTAATGTTCTGACACCCTTTATGTTAATGTAAAACGAGGGCTCAAAATGGAGAAGTCTAGCACCAGGAAGCACATTCTCTTCTAACAGCTTTGACGTAAAATAAAATAACGACAAGCAGTGAGTTATTAATAATAAATATTTTGAAACTTAAAACTGTACCTATTTTTATTTTACCAGGTCAGGCCCACTGAGCTCTGTAGCTCTTTTTCAGGAGCGACCTGGCCACAAATGATAGCTCATGTGGAAATTTATAGCAGCCAAATACTATTTATAAATGTGAAGGGAAAAACTGGAGGACCTGGAGAAAACTCCACATGACCATAGGAAGAAGTTGCGCACTCCAAATATACAGCAGCAGGCGTCAGGGTGGAGGTCAAACTCACGACCTCCTGTGTACCAGGCGAGGTAGTTAACATTTCACCACCGTGGCGCCCCCCTTTTTGAAGCGAGCGCAAAGTGTGAGCAAACATGCGGGGTTCTAACTGCACGCAGCCGTGTCTCTCTGCCTCGCTCTGGGGGGGGGGGGGGCGGCATTTAAGGCAGGACGGGCCACTTCCTTCCCACGAGCAAACAACAGGAAGCCAGAAGACGAGCAGTTTCCTAACCGGCCGGCCCCTCTCCCTAAACACCGCACGACAGTGCGGATGCCGCCACCGCCGCCGCCGCCGTCACCACCGCTGCGGAACACGGCGACCCCCCACACAGCCACGCCTCGCCGTGTCTCCTGGAACTCCACACTCGCTGCACTGGACCAGGGCGCCATTCCGAAGAGTCAAAACGTTAAAACCTCCTACCGCCACTGAACACTTAAACTGTTAATAGCCACGCCTGTGTCAAATACAATATCCCGCTGGCGGGTGTGGACCACGGGGCTTTAAACCCACCCACTATCGCCACGCCTAACCGTGTCCCCGGTGGGATCCCACACTGCTGGGTAGCATTGGACTCTGGGATATTGTTAACAGGTTTTATAAGTATTTACATTATGAGACCTCCTTTATCAGTGGCAAAATATAGTAATAGGTTTTTGTACCAGTTGAAAGGGTAAAAACCTATTACTAGGTTTTATAAGCATAAGATATGGATTTAATAAGTAGATAGATGTCCAGGAGGCTCAGGGGTCAGAGTATTGAGACAACAAACTTAGCCCCTGGGTTCAAATCCAGGTTTAGGCCACCAAAGATTAGAGTGAGTTCTTACGTGGAGTGAGATGGTGGTCTCAGCCAAGTCACCAAACACGCCTTTGATATGAAATTTGGTTTCATTTAAATTGGCTGAATTCCATAAGATTTTTTTTCATGTTAGACTAACAAGCGATTAACTAGCTCTATCGATATTAAAAGTCTGACCCTATTGCTGATAAAGAAATCCATTAAAGTAACTTCATAAGATATTCTGTGACGTAATTTTCCAAGGCCATTCTCTCATAGAGGATGATGCAACTGCTATGCGAGTCCCAAATAGAATTGATTCAGTTTCTTGACAAGATGCCAAAAGCACAATTGCAATACACTCATTCGGGAAAAATAAAAAAATATATACAAGTATATGGTGGACTGTGATTAGGTTTGGCATAATGAGCTCACGCTGCCGAGGTGAATATCACTTTAGTACAAGTCCCGGGGTGAAATGTCAGTGCAGTTGCCAGCATACTGCGCTATGAACCCAGCGACCTGAGTTCCACAGCTAACACCGACGGCAGAAAGACATCTTTACCAGCACGAGGCCATGCCCTTCACGAACCGCTCAACCAGCTTGGCCTTCTCGACAGACCTGTTCTCCACCTGAAGACGGCTGCTTGCGTTGTGGCCGAAACGTCGTGAGAATTATTTTATTATGTTTGATTTTTATTATTTTCCTTCTACGTGACTTTACCGAAAGAACCAAGAAGATGAATCCCTGCAGTCACGAAAGCTTTAAATCGAAATTCAGCTTGGCGAAGTATGGCCAAACAACTCCCGGGACTAAACTTACTTGAACAGGCATTCATCTGCAAGAGGACTGACCGGTTTTTGCCCATAAACATGGCAACGAGAGAGAAACACACGCACACACGGGGCGTTGCTCGAGCACCACACCCATCCCCACCCGCCCACTCCACGGTCAGTGTCGTCGGGGCTTTCCGTGACCGGCGCAATTGGATCATTTCCCCAGGGAGCCACGGCCGAACAAAAAATGCACAAAGATCATTAATGGAGCGCTTTCTTTAACGGGGAAAATCACCCACCGCCTGGCGTTTCCGAGAGGCCGTGCGGGTTTCAGCCTCAAAGTTTCGTGCGAATTGCATTGAGGTAGTGAAATGTAAAAAAAAGTAATCGGTCAAGCTCTCGGTGCTAGCCACAAGCGGGCGAGGATCAATTAGCTAGCGGGGAGAGCAGTCCAAGCTGGCGTGGGGACAGTGGCGAGTGAGCGCAAATACATGACACATGAAATGCATGACAAGGCAATTCTGTACAAGATGGTGTTGCACTGGCGGTCCCGCAGGCCACATTGGAGCTGTTCGCCGAGCTATGGCCTGCTGAGAGATATTTCTCGCCTTGACAAAGAGATACAGATGAGTGAGGTGATAGCCAGATAAAAGAGAGAGAATGAGCGAGCTGGAGACAAGAGATACGCATCGGTGGTAACTTGCGCAGACGTTATATCGTGTGAAGTCGTAACGTCTGTACACGTGACCCGTGATGTCACATGGCCCATCAGCTCAGGATACTCTTATGCAGGAAGCCAAAAATACATTTAAAGACCCCAGTTGAATAATCCATGGTTATGTAAAGGAACCAACTGATACTACTTTACTTCCATCACCAATACAATACAGGCATCATATCACAAATATGTAGAATTTGATGATTTTGATATGTATATTTTATAAGTAAAAAGGATTTACATGACTTATCCAGCAAATACAGGCAGCAAAGTGATTCTTCAAGAAAATCGTGACCCTGAATCGTCAAAATCATTCAATCGCATTGTAACCGAAAAAAGATCCGTGTTTAGTAATGGTCCTTCTTCAGAACAGAGATGCAAGTTTAAATTTGGAGCACATAATACACGCCATACAGCTGTGATCTTCATCTGACAGCTGACAGACGAGATCCCAACGGCATCACAAACATGCGTCTCAGCGGTCAGTTTGAAAAGATGCCACAGCGCAGGGAACTATAAGTTGGCAGAAACGAGATTTACAAAGGTTGGACGTGAAGGTCAATGTGTCCCCCTACATAAGTTATTTTCTTACGAGCGAGTTCACTTCAAGTTATTTCAAAGGTGACTGCACTTTAAATGGCTTCATATGACTTCACAGTGCGCTGAAAGCTAAAAACATTGTTTGCAAAACACCGTTTCCATGTGAATTTCAGATGTCTGCCCCATCATCTTCAGCAAAACAATACTCAACTGCTTAATCATCCCTTCCCATCACTTGTCAAAATCTTTATCCTGTTCACGAGTGCGAGCTCTATAAACGCATTAATACAGATCAGATTGAACACGACGCCAGTTCGATAAACTTGGTTTGTCTGCGTAAAAAAAATGCCAATGACGGAGAAAATACTGATGCCAACAGAGCACTTCTATTGATGCCGCGTTTGTTTAGTGCCGGGGCTTTGAGGAGGAGGGGGTGGAGGCGATGACAGGAGCCATGCGGAGCGCCTGAGAGTTCAGAGTTGGGCACAGCCAGGAGGAGCACGCCGTGACGCACCATGACGCATCGCTCGCACAGCTCCCATCCTGTGACACCACCACTGCCACGTGTTGTGGCACAACCACAACCACACTGCCACCCGCGGTGTACGGCTGTGACATGCCACCACACCCGGCACGTGTAGTGTGCCTTAAGTTACACATCACTACCCTGCCACAGTCAGCGTGCCTTTGTGTCACACCACCAGCACCCTGCCACGTGCAGTTTGCTGCTTGTGGAATATTCACCCTGCCACAGGAAAGTGTGAACGTCCGAGACACTTCACTACCCTGCCACATGCATCTTGCTCACAAACAACAATATATACAATCCCTCGTAGAGCCTTAACAGAGTGTTGGGCCAGCAAGTGCTATTAGCGAGCATCTATGAAGGCCGGTACAGCACACGAGGAAGTAGGTGGCCAAAACCACGCCAGGACACCTTTGTCTCATTTGTGGTGATGTTTACACACAGCACCAGGTTCTCATTTGAGGCTGAGTAGACCTACAAGGGGCCCAGGATCAGTTCAGATAATCATCACTGGTGTTGGCTGTGAGCGGGAATCGACGTGGGGTCCCCGGGTTCGTAGCACAGCGCGCTAACCGCTACACGACAGCTACCTGCAGACTATACACAGCTACCCTGCCACGTGCAGGATGCATCTCCTAACAGCGCCAACCCCTCCACATGTCGCGTGCCACCATCGCACAAGCCACCCTGTTATGCACGGCTTGTACTGGCTCACCCACATGGTGTGCATCTCTGACACACACACCACCCTGCCGCACGCAAGTGGCTTGCCAGCACACACCACCCTGCCACGTGCAATGTGATATCTCACTGCGTACGCATTTCTGTTGCATCACGCGCGCTGCTCCTCGTATATTCTGCGCCTCTTTCCCTGCACATTCGAGCTTCTTCCAAGGGAACACATTTTTCAAATTCCATGCATTCCTACGGCTCCTGAGTGCTTTTTCTCCGAGTGTGTTTTTTTCTCGTGGTTCCACCCCACTCAATCAACGTGGGCTCTGCTCGCACCAGATGCAGCAGTGAGGCACAGCGAGAGACTCGGTGGGACGCAGTGAGGCTCAGAGACTTTGGTGCGACTCGGCGAGATTCAGAAAGGCGATGAGATTCCGAGACTCGGTGAAACTCGGGGAGAATACCTGCGTTGATGGAGCCCTCATTGGCCGCCATACATGTTGATAAGTTTGGCTATATAACTATGACAAGTTATACTAATAAGCCGACAAGTGCCTGTCTTTTCATATAAATATATAATTTTTGTCCATCAACAAATGTACTTTCTGGACCAACGTTTTCATTCGCGACTGTTTAATCAGCCATGTGTGGACCAGTTGTTACAAATTACGTCGGGCAACATTGCTCTCGAAAGCTCAAAGGCTACCGAGCTAAAATTGTTATTTAATTTTAAAATGGACAAATGGGACTCGTGTATTTGTAAGCGTTGTTCTCAATACTACACGATGACGCATAGTTAACGTAAATGCTAAATTTCAGTCGAGTGGTTCCAAAGTTCACAATGAAGGTTGATATTTAAAGAAATGTGTAAGTGGTAAAAAAAAAAGTGCTTACAAAGTGACATTCAGATAAACTTGAGCTCAATTGGCCCCGCCACACGTACTGTACTTGAATCACAATGTCAATAAGAGCCATCGCTGCTAGACCTCCCTAGGTGCAGTAATCCAAGACATTTTGGCAGCCACGAAAAAAATCACGTTGGCAAACCCAACTAAAATCAATTATCCTGCCCCACGTAATGCAAACGCGCGGTGTAATACGGTACGCCAACTTGTATGCATGCGATAAATAAGAAATGTACACGCCGTACCGTGTACACACGGACATTTTTACGCACGTACTCTCACCGCACACAGAATACTACTGGATGTTAAGTGCAGCATATGCCGGGGCGTATTTTCTGAATGCGACAACGCGGCTGATATACGGTTTGGAGCGCATGTGCGCGCCACTAATGCATGCGCCGCTTATAGAAGCCGCTATAATCCCACGCACTCTAAATAATAACGCGCGGTGTTGCATGCACCGTTTGTGGACTGCCTGGCGAGTATTCATGCGCTTTAAAAGCAGCGTTGGGTTCCTGCACGATTCAGCCTTTTTTTAAATTCTTCAGCGAAACAACAACATAAATAATGCATTCTGGGTATTTCCGAGTGCCGTTTCAGCTCCAATGACCCGACTCTGTCTATGCTGTCGAAAGTCGCGTCTAAATGTATGTTGGCCAGACATAAATACACATGTGCTTGCACGTTGTTGTTTTTTTTTGTAAGAAACAGAAATATAAATGTTGCTTTACTTCTATGGTACTGATTTTCATGGAACCATTATGTTAATTACATTTCAGAATATAGTATCCCATCTTATTCCCCGAGCCATGATTTATCCGAGCTCATAGGAAAAAAAAGGGCTTTTAATTGCGAGGTTAAAAGTACAATTCCTGGTAAATCGCAGGCAACTATGGTGGTCGCTCATCCAGGCACTATCCAGGCTCCACCTGCTTAGCTTCCGAGGGCTGACAATGTGGGTGCATTCTGGGCGCTTTGGTCATAGGCTAGTTGCTATAGGCGGCTGCAGGGCCGGATGTATGTTGAATTTATTTCGCACCGCACGTCAGAAGTCGCAAACGGGTTTTGATTCTTTATCCGTACCCGTACCCGGCCGCACCAGGGTCACAAACGGGTACCCGTACCCGGCCGTACCCGTACCCTACCCGTACCCGGCTGGGTACGGGTAGGGTACGGGTATCGGGTACCTGATTGCGACCTCTGGGATGAAGCCATGTTGCAGGCGCGGGTGGGTTGATTCTAGGAACTTGAATTGTGAGAAGAGACGAGACGTTGGGAAATGAGTGACAAACAGTTACTTACCAGTGACTCACGGCCTACCCGTACCCGTACTCGGCCGCACCAGGGTAGCAAATGGGTACCCGTACCCGGCTGGGTACGGGTAGCCGGGTATCGGGTAGGGTACAGGTATCGGGTACCGGGTTGCGACCTCTGCCGCACGTAGCCAACCATGCTAATCAGAGATGCGTTTAAATGGGGAGAAAAAATAATGGGAAGGTAAAATGGGGGTGTTGGATTCAAGGAGCAAGAGGGGCCTCCAATCGTGAGAGCAGTGCTGCACAGCCACCAAAGCAAAAAAAAGACAGGAGAATGGTAGTGAACACGTGAGCCATTCATAACAAAGTAATACAAGTCATGAGCAGCACTGTGGTGAACATAAGTAACGAAATAGATAAATATACTTCGTACAACGTATTTATTTCAACTTGAACCAATATACTCTTAGGTTTTTTCGGTAAAGTCACGCAGGTAAAAGTAAGTAAATAATAAAATAATAATAAAAAAGAGCACTTTTTGCTTTTCTTTTATTATTTACTTTTTTTTCTCCTACGTGACTTTACCGAAAAAACCTAAGAGTATGAATCCTTGCAGTCACGAAAGCTTCAAATCTAGACTTGAACCAATATCTTAAAAGAGACGGTCCTTGCCTGTAGCAGCTGACAGTTCACCAGCCTTGATTCAACTCAACCTGATGTGGCTGGTGGGACAATGACAATGAGTGTTGAAACTGGTCTCGGGTTTATTTTAATGGAATCGATGTTGCTAAAATGTACACACTACCAGAAGGCTGTGGGGCCACTGGGTGATGTGAACAAAAAATACTGCAAACTTTTAAGTGGATAGACAGAGGTATGAACCAGATATTGTCTTTTTATCTTTGTTGTTATTCATAATGAAGGCGATCTGGCTATATAAGCAAGGGAATGTGAGGGTTGAGATCAAGAGACCCAGAACACGGAAGATTATATTCTGCATCGTAGAGGCTCAAGTGTCCCAAGGACACCAGGCAACACACACACACAACCTGCCAGCCCAAGTTCTTAGTGGAGCCGGTGGTTCAAGATGTTTGCAAGCATGCAACATCGTAATTCGTGCCACCGTGTAGGTGATTAGGGAGGCGTTCCCCTTGACACCCAGTTAAGCCTCGTGGATGGGTACCCATCAAACGTGCTTTTATGGACAAATCCAAGTGTGGTGTAAATAATACTGGTAGGAACCACCTGATTCCACCAGCCCGCAGGGGATTATTGTGTCCGTCCGTCGAGCATCCAAAAATGGGAGGGGTGGGGCTGGGTGGAGAGGGGAGGGTGGGGAGGGGCTGGGTGGGGAGGGGAGGGTGGAAAAGGGCTGGGTGGGGTGGGTGGGGTTGGGTGGGGGGTGGGAGGGGTGGGGCTGGGTGAGGAGGGGCTGGTCACTCCGTGGTGCCCTTATAAAACTCAACGTTTAACCTCCTCACGCCGGCTTGTGCCCGCCCTCACAGTCGGCCATGTTTGCGGAATACACCACGCCGCCGTTGACCCTGGCCATTGACCGAGCAACCCAACGTTCCTACCAGCTCCCTCCGCAGGAATGTGTTTAAATAGGTCTCGTGCAGGAGTGAAAACTTATACATCCCTGCCTAGGTGATGTTGTTCCTATAGTGTCTACGTTAAACCGCACTCATTAAGTCTGTGTACGTGTACTCCATACCGTGTTGTCATTGCCGTACGTACTGAGACTTCGTAGTAGCGGAGTATGAATGAGGAGTCGGGGACTTGGAGTAGTGTGTTACAGACCGCATTCCTGGATACTAATTACAGAGTAATAGATTGGAGACTAATTGGTAAGCAAGCAACTATTCTCTCTCTCCCTCCCCCCCTATTACGAGTTGATGGAATTGCCACGATTTGGAGATGCAATTAAATTCAAAGCTAGGTTCTGTTTCCTCGTTTACACAATATCGTGTAATCGCTTATCATCATTCCCGGTCTTGCTTGTACAGTTGCTTCTCACTCTATTAGCTAAAATGCCATACCAACATAACATTTGCATATTATTTGTTTAAACTATAATCAATTATCACGTAAGATTCAATACACTCGTTGTCTATCCACAAATAATTATGTTTTGAAATTAAATTAACCGATGCAGTGGAAGATTGTTTAAGGCACTTTGTAAATTTAGATTTTTATTCATACAGGACAGATTTATCTTTATCCACCTTGAGCAGTCCACTTATGCATGAAGGCCTTTCCAATGCAGTCTCCATCTCGTACGGTTCCGGCCATGTAACAATCCATCTCGTGCCTGCACACGAGTCGATGTATTCCCTCCACCCCTGGCCCGTTCTCGGCTGCCACTCCATCGTAAGCAAGTCTCGATCACCGGTCAAGCGTCCCTTCCAACAACGTGTCCTTCCCAAGCCCCACTAATATCCATCAACAGTCAACAATGTCCCTAACCTGGAAATATTCGCTATTTATATTTCTCTATTTATATATAAAAAAAGAGACTTTTAACCTTTTTGACCAGCCCCAAGTAACGTTCTGACCCGCCCCTCCTGGACATCTGTGAAAAAGAGCTTTATCGCTCATCGGATTCCTCCAGTATAAATAAATATTCTCATAATTCAGGGTGGGGGGCACTGCCTAAGCTCTGGCACCCCCCGTGTGCAGTACATGCAAGCGTCGCTCACTCAAGCTGTGCAGTAGACAATGCCATACGCAACGCTTGAGGCAGGCAGGCATGCGCCACCCGTACCTACTGGTTGAGTGATGTGTCTCTGCATTTCGCAGCACACGCCAGTCACCGTGCAGAACTGCGTTCGCCTCGTGTGTCACGTGCCGCCTGTTCGTACTGTGCAGTAGATAAATGGGGTTTGAACCACGTGCCAAGCATAAAACACCACGCACTGTCTTGGAGAAATGTCTGTGATAAAATAATAAATAAACAAATCAACATACAGAAATGTGTCTCACTATAAAAACACAAGATGTCAATTTCTGTCCCATCAGCCGAAAGGCTTTTAGATCAAAATGTTCAAGTAGCATTTGCGCATGCGGTCAAACTGTGTACTGGTTTCGCCTTCTCAGAACCTTATCAGCAGGGTGTGGGCATGTTAACCAAATGTTGTTGAATTGCTTGGTGCTTTGGCAAGAAAAAAAGCCATTCATGAACGCGGGACAATTAACATTGCATAAAATAACCAGAAAGCATCACAATTGCTGTATATTTATCTTTTGTCGAGCTCTCTTCGGTACATTCATTCCGCGCGGACCATTCCACGGACTTGCTCGGTGTCAAACACGACGCACGAACGCTCCCGGGGGGGGGGGGGGACGCACAGTGAATGTGGGAGCGTGGAACAGCAAGGCAGCGATCAATTTCCCCACCACCACCACCATCAACCACCACCACCACCACCACTACTGCCACTGTGCTGCTCACTCCTTTACGCCCCAGCCTGCCCTACCCCATCACTGTCTGCAAATACAATTTACCACCAAGCTGTCAAAGGGGGCTTCCACTTCAGATATAAGTGGACCATTGGATATTTAGAGGCAAAACGAGACTATTGTGCATGCTCAGCAGCCCATAAAACACGTGGGGGGGGGGGGGGGGCAGGAAAGGACATTTTTGGGCCGAATGTGAATCGTATATTTTGGGTACCCAAATGTATCCATGTGTCAGTGACATAATACCAACAGTGAGTTCACGATAAGTGCATTAAATTGCCGATGCAGGGGAATCTAAATTATTCGAATCGTTTATATTATATTGACTGTTGCCTTTCAAGATTAAGTTACATTTTACAAAAGCAACCCAAGCAGCTCTTGTCAACCTCTTTATTTCCGAATGTTCACGTGTGTATGTTGAACTTCTTTCACACCGTATGTAGCCAAGCTACCAGTACACCTTCAATAACTGCTCTCGGTATAACATACGCGAATGTGTTTTGGCAACGTGTCCCTCCGTCAGATACATTCAACTGCTCGGTGAACTTGTTGTAACTGATGTTTGTCTTGCTCATGTCCATCTTGAGCCCATGTAGCAACCTTTAGAATTAAGTACACATCATTTCCAGGAGTTCTTTTCCATCGTACGTCATTTAAATGGGTAACTATTGCATCGTACGTCATTTCAATTGGTAACTATTGCAGAGACTTTGTCACAATTATAACAATCGATTACCATCATCAGGAACATATGAATGTGCCGAAAGTGTAAAATTAGCTTTGTATCACTTGCCAAGATATATTTTACCGAAACAAAAAACACTGACAAAAGAAAATTAAAAAAAACTGCAAAACGCTAAGTCAAGTATGGAAGACTGCACGCTTGGAATTACACAGAGAGACGAAAATAGGAATGGATAGATTTACGCAACTTGGGAGAAATGGTGACTGTTAAGAAAAGTATGTGGCCTTGAGCAAAACGCGCTGCCAGACGTGATGATGGCCGCGACGTTGACACTAATGACAGAGTGACAGCCAAAGGTGGGAACACACCCAAGGAGATGTCCACCAGGCGCGGGAGGTGGAACGACGAAATCATGTCACGTGCAGCTGCTCCGTGGATTATTACGCTGCAAAGATCGTGAGAAATGGTGATGGGTGCTGGATGAAGGCCCTCCCAAACGAGACCAGATTATGTCTGATTAATGAAAATTACAAGCAGATGATAAGCTAATGTTACAATTATGCCGAATACAAAACTGTAAATAAACGATAAACTATTTTTTCTTTCACCAGGTCAGGCCCACTGAGCATTTGAGCTCTTTTTCAGAAGTAACCTGGCCACAAATGATAGCTCAACGAAGTGGCTTATCATGCAGAAATTTACAGCAGTCAAATACTCTAAATGCATTTTGATCCTAAATTTGGAGGAAGAAACTGGAGGACCCAGAGTAAAATCCACGCGACCACAGGGAGAACATGCAAACTCCAAATATACATGCATTGCCAAGGGTTGGGATGGAACCCACGACCTCCTGCGTGCCAGGCGAGGTAGTTAACATCTCACCACCACGGTGAGACGAAGTAAATGCAAGGCAAACTCTTTTAGTTTTCAATAAAACAGCGACGCTGATTCGTGACAATTCAGGTTCGGCGCAGTGGTAACACTCGCACCTCACAGAAAAAGGTCCTGAGTTTGATTCTTGACTCGGGGCATCTTTCTGTGTGGATTTTGGATGTTCTCCCCCTGTTCTACAGGGGTTTCCTCTCCGGGCTCTTCGGTTTCCTGCCCCATAACTACAAAAACACATACAATGCAACTGGTATTGGCCAAACATCCCAATGCTGAAAGATTACCAGAAAAATATTTGAATCGGCATGACAGCCACATCAGCCCCCGACTGGGGTGACAATTAATTTAATTACTGGGGGGGGAATTAATCGTTATTGGCGTACTTTTTTAAAATACGAATTATATATTCAAATGTGGGGGCGTTTTATTTTGTAGGCAGACCCCCCCCCCCCCCACATTCCCTGTGCATGTTGGGCGCATCAGTGGTGGCATGTGAGCAACGCTCATTACATTTTCATGCAATTTGTACTTTCAAGTATATACTTTATTTGTATTTATCTTTGGTGACTTGCTTACCTTTTCTCTACTTTGCACTCGTATCGTGGTTTTTGTGGTTTATTGTTGTACATTTCTGACTCAGCCCCACTGGACATATGTGCAAAAATAGATTTATAGCTCATCGGATTCCTCCAGGATAAATAGAGATTCTGATGTCAACAGCAGTGCTGTGTGGGTGTTATGATCACACTTTACAAATTTGGTATACTTATGTCATACTGATGACAATACTATATTCTATCATAAAAAAGCATATATTTAAAAACATTCTTTTTGACATGTTATGTTTCGGCTTGGCTCTAATGATCCACGATAAACTGACGTTGGCTGTAAATGGCCACGGTCCCTTACGTTATGGCAAGCCTCGGGGCCACTTCCTGGAGTCGTGGAGTTCTGCCATTACTAGTACGGTACATTTGATTAAAGCGTGTTTTAAAAAAGTTTTTTTAAATATTACTTATTTCATCTGTCTATGACCAACTGCCTCTCTCTATAAATAAATATGCCCACTGTTTCTGTACAATGGGTAAAATTCCCACATGCAAAAAAACAAAAAGGATTTGGCGAAATATCTCAAATGCAGGGCACAGCTGATGAAAGGGTCTTAAGATTTGGTCAGGCTTTCCATTACGCCTATCATTATAAAGATACTCAGCAGAATAACTGTGATAAATAAATAAAAATCAATCCCAAACAAGTAAAATGACATAACTGTGGCTGACTTTGCGGCTCAATTTCAAAGTCACAGAGGTGCTCGCGCACTCGCTCAAACACCAACCACTGCTCCATCCTGTCCATCAACGGGTACAGCATCCATTCTCTTGCAAGCCACAACGTGTGCACAGCGACTACAATTACAATGCAGTAAAAGAGGCTGCCAGGGAGCCACAGACACACAGGCATAGATGGCCGTGCATGCACGGGCCTGGGTGCGGTGGCCAGCGTGGCTACCATGCTTGGTTCACGGCCAGACAGCCCCCACGACAAAGCACGTTCCTTCCCGCAAAATAATCTAAAAACTAAACTTTTTTTTTTACCAGGTAAGGCCCACTAAGCTATATAGCTCTTTTCTAGACATTACCTGGCCAAAACGGTAGCTCAATACAATGGTTTATCATCATCGTTGAAATGTAGAGCAGGAAAATGTTCTAAACGCACGTTGAAAAACCAGAGGACGTGGAGAAAAATCCACATGCGCACGGGGAGAGAGAACATGCAAACTACAAATATACAGGAGTCAGGGTCAGGATCGAACCTACAAACACGCGTATACTAGAAGAGGTCATTAACATCTTGCCACTGAGGCGCCTAAAAGAACCAACCAAAGCAACAACAAAAATATGCCCTCTATATCCCCCAGGCAGGATGCAGCAATCACTATGTGATGTGAGTTCTGTTCAAGTCGACCAGAGCCAGTTTTATATCAGCATCAGGGCTATTAATATACGTCTTAACAGGCTTTTCCAGTACACTGCCTTTGATTGCTGCATCCATCATGTTCTATAGCGAAGCTTTCTTTTTCAGATTTATTTTATTTTGATGTGTGTATTTGTTCTACGAATAACAAAGATGGCTGTGGCTATAACGAACCTAATAATACTAATGCAACATCATGGGACCTCCTTTGCCAGTAGCAAAATATGAGAATTAGTTTTTCCCCTTTTTTCTGCAAACAAAAAAACACATACTCTGACAATGCATTGCTTATCAGAGTATGTTTTTTGTTTGCATTCTGACCACAAGTATTGTGGTTAATGCAGATATGATTCCTTGTAAAAGGTGTTTTTTTGTTATAATACTAATGCTAATGCAATTTATAAACGCACACCATTTTTCACAGACACATAAATGTCCGTGACTCTGAGATGTGAAGCGAGGTTCCGTGTCACCTGAACGGCGGGCAACCCCAAGCCCAACCCTTGAACCTTCACATTAACAGGCATGCAACATGTAAGGATTAAATCCCCCTAAGGTTTTGCGGAATTGTCATTATTTTGAACGGCTTTTTGATTCAAGGGTAAATGATCATTTTACCGTTGCAGTAAAAGTGGCATCTCTGGTAGCTGCAGGGTTTATGTGAACAAATTGGACACACGAGATAAATAACGATTCTGCAAGCAGGACTCGGAGCACGTATTGTGAGTGCATGAATATTTTTATCGATAAAAACGATGCATTGATAACATGGCTCAAGTTAAGCCTCGGCATTAGATTTAAACTTGAGTCACAACTACCACGGTTCTAACTCGACACCTGACCCAACCTCACCCGAACATTTACACTTCACGTACTTAACCCTCACCCCAAAACCTAAGTAAATATAACCCTCGTCTAACTATGTAACCCCGAAACCCTCCCCGACCCAAGCACTCACCACAACCGCAACGAAAACCCTCAATCACGCCGGTCTTGTATGGACGGTGCCATGTACCGACAATGGGCCTGCTGGGAGAGTGCACAGAGGTGGTGGCCACGTGGCCCTGTGTCACCGAGCAGCTCGGAGCGACGTGGATGAAGCTCCTTGGGGAATAGTCCACCGCCCGGTTCGCATGACAAAATGCGGATTTGCTATTTAATTTGATCCAACCTTAAAATGCGTCAGCGGAGCTCGCATGGCAAGAGAGGTGGTGCACACCATCATGCTTTATCGGCTCAAACACATTCACAAATAATTAAATGTAGGTTCACCAAAATAAAGGTGATTCTACCCGTGAGACACCGAGGTGTAATTTTTGCCCAAGGGGTTACGAATATCAATTTCAAGATTCCGCTAACGGTCTTCAAGATCCTCCAGCGACTCGATCCTTCCTGCCTCCGCCCTCTCATCTCGCTCTACTCCCCTCCACGCACATTCTGCTTCAGCAACTAAGGCCCCCACTCAACACTCGGCCAGTGAGAGGTCGCTCATTCACCTACGCCGTTCGCACAGTCTGTAACTTACATCCCTTAGCCATCCATGCTATGAAGCCCCCCCTGTTCAAAGTTCACACTTACAACCTCAAGTGTGGACTTGACACTGCTTCTAGATACAAAATAAATATGCGCACATTGGTTTTGTACAGGGCTTTGGAGCTGTGGTTACATTTGCAAGTTCTATGAATCCAAATTGTATTCTGGTGTGCTCCTACCTTGCTCCGCAGGTCGAGTGGATAGCAAGCACTCATGTGAACTCCAAACAACAGCAGCGAGATTGCCCCCCCCCCCCCCATCATGCAGAAGTATGCTGGGAAATAATGAACAAGAAATGCAGCATTCTCCTAACAGACGGTGTCAAGATAAGGCGCGAGAGCTGTGGAATTCACTTTATGGATTGTAGAGAGGCAGCCAGCCAGGTTTAATGCCCCCCAACAGGTTGGGTGTGGAGACAACCAGACCCGCCACCATCATCCTCATTTATTATTTATACTGCACGTTCCACAAAAACCCTGTCACTGGCACGAGCGTTACGTCATCGTCATATATCCCGCTCGATACCAAGGATTAAAAAGGGATGATGCCTCTTTTTTTTACTGTGTGCAGTGACCTGAAGTCTAACCATATCGACTTATTGTACCAATATACTTGGAACAGCCGCGTTTCTGATTTTAACCCACCCTTCAAGGTTGGCATTATGCATTTATACAAAGTATTCCTCATTTGACTATCAGAACAATAACATTAGCAGTGGTGGCAGTGCGTCCACTGCACTCTGACACGAGTAACATGAGTTTGATTCCTAACGATGCCTGGCATTGATGCCAATGATAATCATTTTATTTTACATTGCATCACATTCGGAGACAGTCACATCTGAAGCAGTTCTGCGCTACATTTTATAAACCGCAATGACTGATAATTACGTGGGAAGGTCTTTATCCAGCAGTGGATTGACACAGGGTAGAACATTATTATTAATTATTTTCATTCTATATATAGGCAGGATTAATGTTTCAAAGCCAACTGGTGGCAATAGCCAAAAACTAATCAAGTAATGGCTAGCAATACCGCATAGCCTCCCAAACCAATCCCTAGTGTAAATCGAGAGCACATTTCCATTTACACCGATCGACTCAACACAAATTTGGATAGACACGGAAAGGCGGACTGCTGTATGGCTCACAGCCTTGGAGTGTGAGAAGCATTGCAATGTGGGAAACGTGCCCAAGAGGAAAAGCTAAGGGGAGACTGAATAATATTCGGCGGGCGCCGATTAAGCTCCGCTTCCGGCGAGAGCCATGCCCTTTATCTGCGGCTGGGGGCTGGCTGCACGCATGTTCGGAAAGTGCCTGCCTCTCCAAGCCCCTGTGGCCGAGCGATTGGGCGCAAGCCTGGAAAAAAGAATGTTTTGAACAATAAACATGGGTGACGTGCGGGAAGGATGCCGTCCTTTCCATACAGTACAGCTGGTCACGGGGTTCCGCACACACAGAACCATCATTTACTGGGCGGCAGTGTGGAGCCCACGGACAGCACAGCAGCAAAGTTGATCATTGTCCTCTTAGACGATTTATTTTGCACCAGGGCAGCAGCTGCTGACCATTGCCATAATCATCAATTTGTCACTGGTTGCTGATTTTTGTAAATAGATATGAAACCGGTCAGCTTCAAAACTGCAGACTAATCCAGTTTTCCAGAGTATATTCCTGAATCACGGTGTTAAATTTTTATTTAGGCCGTTCAGTAACAATGACAGACAAAAGGCCGGTGGAACGCAGTACATTAATACGATTAGAAAGTATATACGAGAAATATCACCGTGTAATCCTTGGTCATGACGTACGGAAACTCGCGAGGATCTAACGAGCTACGCAAGGCGAAGGCCAGTCGAGTGCCAAATGAGAGAAGAGGATTGCAAAGAGGATTGCAAAGAGGAAGTTTAAAAGGGAAGACGAGAAATGGATCATGTCAAGCAAAAGAGTGTGCGGTTTCAACCCACACTTGTTACCCTCACAGCACTGTATTTATTTCGTGCAGAAGTTATCTGGCGGCCAATGCAGAAATCAAACTGACGGCTTCATGCAAACTGGCGCAGTGACAACTGTGCAGACGACGGGGATATCCAAGCACCGGGGTTGAATGGTTAAAACTGCAAATAAAGCCGTAGAGGAAGCAGAAAAACAGTCTATGTAATGCTTGAAGGAAGACACAGCACACAACACAAACAGCTTTTACTCTGTAGCTACGCACTTAGTCTGCGTGTCCTGGGGTGCCTAACGTTGGTTTGAAGCAGCATTAATAACGACACGCACTTTAAAATCATGGTCAGGCACACTTTCACGGCATTTTTGTGACGTCAGTCCTGTACGTCTTGATTCGGCAACGCATTGACACGATGAGAGTGAGCTATGGTGACCTGCTTGGCCGTGATTTTAAAGTCTAATACCTTATCAGAGAGCTTCAAAGTCGAAACCCAGAGCCTGGACACACAAAACCTGGGCTCATATCTACACGCTAAGAGCTGTACGTTCTTTGGATTCCATCTTCAGATGAATCTGAAAATCTCTTTTGAAGAGCGGTGATTTTACACACCGCTCACTGTTTAGCCGAATGAGATAACAGCAACAAGGCAGAGAGAGGGGTCACGTGACCCACATCAATTGTAAGAGGGCGCATGATCCGATTATCCGAATCACGAAACGTTCCATCGATTATTGACTCCATTACTCCCTGCTTGGGCATTAACCATGCAGCGCCGATGCACAGTGGTAAATCTCCCGACGGCTGTGGATTTTTCGAACCCAGCGCCTGCTCTGGCTTCCACTCGAGCTGTGGCGAGCCGAGAGAGATCACCTGCATCAATCGCCGCGAGCTCTTATCGCTCGCACCGTCAGCGACCCCGGGGGGGCAGCGTGGAATTGCCACACCGAGCAAAAACATTACACTGGTCAACACACTTTTTTTGGCATAAGGTATTCCAACGGGTTTAATGTAATTTTGGGGTGCCGATTCCAAATCTGGCATCAGTTTTTGTCTATCACATCAGGTTTTTGAGATATCAAATATTGTATTTTATTATGTTTTATTTTTATTATTTTATTACTTCCCTTCTACGTGACTTTACCGAAAGAACCAAGAAGATGAATCCCTGCAGTCACGAAAGCTTTAAATCGAAAAATATTGTATTTTCAATAAAAACTGCAGAAGAAAAATATTAAATAAATGTGGATATCTACATAAAATGATATTATAAACACACTATCCTAAAAATACAGCACCATATTTTAACACTAAAGCAGTCACTGACTCGCAACAACTTGAAATCATAAGTGACAGAGTTAATTTCGGGTAAAATCAATGAAAATGGGGTATGCCGATAGCATAAAAATGAGATGTCATAAAGAAAATCTGAGATCAGATTTATAATCAGCACCCTGAAATTAGTCTAAAACAGCTGCAAAAGTCCAGGCCAGAAAAAAATGTTTTTTTTGTTGACCAGTGTTATCTTACCCCGTCCCTTCAGAACAATGTTTCCATTTGTCCCCTCTGCGCTGATCGAGAGGAAGAATGCAAAGCCGGAAATATTACTCGAAAAGAATGAACGTTTTGTAACACAGTGGTGTATACCGTATGACCAAATCACCACGTCCAATCTCATCAGATCTCGCAAGCTAAGCAAATTTCAACCTGGACAGTGTTTGCATAGGTGTTGTAAATTGCACCCACCACGCATTTGGGCGCCACGGTGGCGAAATGTTAACTACCTTGCCTGGGCCCTCTGGTTTTTCTCTCCACATTTAGAATTAACTTGCGTTCAGAGTATTTGGCTGCTATAAATTTCCACACGATACGCAGCTGCGTTGAGCTATCATTTGTGGCCAGGTCGCTTCTGAAAAAAAGAGCTATAGAGCTCAATGGGCCCTACCTGGTAAAATAAAATAAAACTGTTTAACAAACAGGTGTTATCGATTTTGGGGCTACGTTGTGGGTAGCAGAGGGCTGTGCATCAAAATCCACACGTGTGCTCTCCAGCATTCACAAACCCGTGCTAACCAGTGTGGTGAGGCTTAGTCAAACAACACCCCACAACCTGCATGATGTAGACACACCCTCACCTAGCAGTTGAGTGACACAGGGCGATACATATATATAAACAAGACGGGATATAATAAAAATCGAATCAATCATAGCACAAGGCGTCCGTGTAAAGACAATCCCATTGCTCCTTCTCAGCTCGGGATGAGATATGAGCCTCTGCACTTTAATCTCCTTGCAGCATCGCTCTCAGCTTAATAATTATTTATAGTTTCCCGTGCAATCGGCATTAATTAAATGCAGCGGCTTGCACTTGACGTTGGTACTTGGAGGGGGCCACCAGAGCCCATCTACCGAGCTCAGTGCAGCTGTTGTTAGCCGACAGGCAAGGCGATCAAGCAAACCTCAAACATTCAAAACTCCTAATTAAATGACGGTCCTGCATCAAAGCCACGTCCCTCTTCTGCTGTCCATTCCTGCAGAGGATGTCTGCCACCAATAAATGCAAGTTGGGGCATGATGGCAGGCATGCCTGTGATCCAGAACTGTGGAGGCGGGGAGTTAGTGAATCACAGAGACCCGTAAATAATCTGACTCCAAACATGCTGGGAGGTGGCAGTACAGCAAGTGGGTCAGGAAACCAATCTGTGTAAAACTTTGAGTGTCATCGCAAAGTATGCATGAGTTTTGCTCCCAAATGATGCATCTAATCCATGTGAGCCTCTTCCCGTCTCTCAGTGGAACTCCCAAGATTCCTCTCTCCCTGCTTCTTTGAGCACTTTTTCAGCTTTTATTCCATTTAATTTATTAACGTCAAAGTTCTGATTGATACGTGATAGCAAGTAAAGAGGTGCACGAGAGCAAGTTGGGAGTGCTTTAAGAAATCTCAATTCATAAAGAAAAGCAGCAGAGCAATGTGCCCAATTTATTCTTATGCCCCAGTGAGGCTTTCATGGATAAACACATTTTTGTTCATTCAAATTGACTGCATGGCCCATCATCACTGCCCAGACAATACATCCCGTCAGCAGTGAGCATTACTATAAAATGTCTAATTTAAGTTTTTTCGGTAAAGTCACGTAGGTAAAAAATTTAAATTAATAAAAGTAAAAGTAAAATAAAATAAAAATCACGACGTTTCGGAGGCAACACAAGCCTCCGTCTTCAGGTGGAACCGTCACAGCACGATAGCTGTATCAAGTGAGAGAAATTCCAAGAACACAGTATTTGTATATATACTGGTTGAGGGTGGGAGGAAACAAGGTAGGCCCTGAATATCCTTGCAATCACGAAAGCTTCAAATCTAGAATTAATGTCTAATTTAAGTTATTTCCTCTCGTCATTCGGCACAGCAGTCGCCGCGCTTCAACGACCGCTGGCACAAAGAGGAGCGCACGTGTCGGGCGGGGGGTCACGGGGACCAAGAGCGACGTGCACCATGTGACAATGGGACAGGGTACTAATACAGGGAGCTGCTCCAAGCGAGGGTGCCACCAGTCTCCCATAGTTAGCCGAGGACAACAGCCAACACCAACATTATCCCCTTCAGTGCCCATGTCCGCGTACGGCCCCGTCAATCCGCTGCTGGATGAGGACCTTTCCAACGCCATGCGGATCGTCGGGGTTATTTTTACTACAGTTCAGGAAATTGGTCAGTCAGTTGCGGCTCGGTGAAAGGAGCATAGATGTTTCAGCTTAAAATTAGAATGCAATGAGTGCTTCACTTCCCTCTGCTACCCGATACGTAGCCATATTATAAACATATTAAAGATCGAAAGAAATTCCCAAAGAATATTAACTGGGGGGGGAGGGGGGTGAAAACAAACTCTTCCCTCAACCTTTCCGCCCGTCCCTCCAAGTTTTCACATCTTCTTAACGAAATTTAAATAGATTCGTTCCATAATGTCAGCATTGGAAATAGGCAGAGGGAACCTACACTTGCGCTGTGGTGGGTCGCAGGAAGTGGCCTTTGGAAAAGACTACATTCAACAATATTCGTACAGAACCAAAATGAAATGCAATAATTTTTTAGATTCTGCGGAAATGCCTGCTAAGGCTCAAATAGCATTAAAAAATGTACCCAGAAAGAAATTGGCTTAAAACTCCTTAGCAGAAGCCCTCCTAAAACACAAGTGAACACTCAGTGGGGATTTCCTGGGTTAACATTTCAAATTATAGCAGAGTAAATAAAACCAAATGAAATTAAACACTTTTGCTGAAAGCAGCTAAGGAATGCACGCAACCACCATCAGCAACATCGACATCGTAGACCTTAATTTACCGACTTGGGACTCACCAAACCAGCCCAAACAAGCCCACTTCACCCCGAATACGAGCAAACCAATTTAAACTTATGAACGTTGAAGAGTGCATACATGAGGGCCGTATTAGACAGAACACTAGTGTTTTTCTTTAGATCCGTTTCGCAGCAGGATGAACATCGTGCCACCCAGGCTATGTGCTAAAGTCACTTTGCGGTGGGAAACACCGCTGTGCTGTATTTGAACAAACTCACCATGGTGAAAGGAGAAATACGCAAACATATTGGAGCGTGTGAATATGTATAAACGGAGGCAGACTGGACAAGGATGAAATGGGCTGCTTCTGGAGCGTACCAATCCGCGGTGAATGTGACAAGAGATGCAACGCAATTGATTCGGCGCTTGTGTAAAGAATGGATGGACCAAATGCTTCCGCCTGTGGAATGCGTGACCAGCTGAATGTGGGGCTTGGGTGTAAGCTTTTGGAGACTGGCCGTCGCAGCAAATCCTCCTTTGCTTTTCAGCTTGGTGTGAGTGCTTTAATGCACGGTGCATATTAACGTCCTGAAGCAGTGCTTTACATTTTAAAAGAGCTAACATTTCTACAAATATTGTCATGACACCAATGGCCAATCAAAAAAGCACAGCGTGACACCATAAAGAAACTGTTTACAGTGCACAATTCAAAAGAAACTGTGGATGTTATCCTGTTTTGGAGCTCTCTCACACTATCCGCGGGTAATTTTTTTTATCGCAGTTGGTAATGTGCTGGTGGTTAGCAGAGTGAAATGTTAACGGCTGCACTCATCATCCCGCTGCGCAACGGAATGTGTGCCACGGCGAGTAAACCAGCCAGGAAGAAGCACTTGCAGTGTGTGTGTGTGTGTGCCGCACGGCGCTATCTTAACAGCAGATGCACAGCGCGATATTGCAAGCGCCGATGCTTAATGGCACTCGAAATGCCTCCACTACGAGCCTTTGTTGTTATGCGATTCCTGCCCTACTTGTCAGAGATTATAACGGTGCAGTAGCTTAATCACGCACAGCAGCAGCAGCAGCAACCCTGAGGTCCGATGCGTCCTCTGTAAAGTGGTATTCGCACAAAATAATTAAATCGTGGTTCTCCTTTAGGGACACGACGGAACATGTCAATGAGCCATCGGTAAATGTTTGATGATACCTCGATGATATAGACTCAACGCACAGCTTAACCTTGTGCAAGATTTCCAACGACAGACACCCTGCTGATCAATGATCACACCTGTCGGGAGAGGGTTATTATGTAATAGTCTATTGTGTGGCCAGTAACCTGAGTGCAGCAACAATACGCCGCCTTTCCAGAACCGCGATAATGAAACACCACTCTTCACATACCGTCATGTTTTTTGAGAACAGCCTGTCCGCACCCACACTACTCGCTGTCCATGGCGATGGCAGAGCATTAGGTTCGGATATGAGAAATATGTCCGGATCGTTGCATTCCTATGTCAGTCATTCAAAATATGTGCCACGAAATACCTAAAGCCCTCTGCTAAGTTAAAAGACTTATTGTCTGGTATGAAAAATATTAAGCGATACACACGCTTACATTATCTAAAGTCAGAAGCACCAATTGAAAAAAAAACCAAGCAGACAAACAAATATAAATGGCAAGAGCATGGCGTTTTTGCCCTTCAAAGGCTATTCGATAACAATTAGACACTTGTGCAAATAAGACATTTCAATTTGCCTTACATAAAGATCACCCTGAATGCACCGGTCATATCTCGAGGTGAAGCCAGGTCAACCCTGATGAGTACTTGGATCAGAGACTCACCACCCCAATCTTCGGATAACTCCACAATCATTTCTGAGTGAACTAGAAGATCAGTGTTTTGAAGGTCCTCCATGGACTGGACTACCAGAGGTCGCAACCGGGTACCCGATACCCGTACCCTACCTGATACCCGGCTACCCGTACCCGGCTGGGTACGTTACGGGTACCCGTTTGCGACCCTGGTGCGGCCGGGTACGGGTAGGCCGTGAGTCACTGGTGAGTCACCGTTTGTCACTCATTTCCCAACGTCGTCTCTTCTCACAATTCAAGTTCCTAGAATCAACCCACCCGCGCCTGCAACATGGCTTCATCCCAGAGGTCGCAATCAGGTACCCGATACCCGTACCCTACCCTACCCGTACCCGGCCGGGTACGGGTAAAGTACGGGTACCCATTTGCGACCCTGGTGCGGCCGGGTACGGGTAAGGAATCAAAACCCGTTTGCGACCTCTGCCGTCTACCCCCTAGCCCTTTTGTCTTGCTCTACTCTCATTCACATGCTCTCCTCTCTAGCGCCAAGAACCATTGGGAAAGACCCCAAGGCAATCTCTCCTGAGCGAGAGGTCAGACCTACATGGTACCATGCAGTGCGGAATTCACACCAGTGACACAAAACTAGCATTGTCACTGAACAGCGACCAAAAGCTTACTCTGGGGACACTTCGTCCCAAACTTCTGTTATTACAGGAAAGGCACTGTCATTGGGGGACGTCAAACAGGGAAAACACACCCAAGATGATGGAGATGGAGAACTATGGAGATGGAACAATTTACTCGACTCGTGTGAAGGAGACAAATGGATTGTTGCATGGTGAGGCAAAGGGTGATGCTTAAGGAGACCCTAATCATGGTTGCTACTGCTGGTGGTAAAGGCAACACTGTCCACCATTCTGTTAAAAATCAGCTTCCACCAACACATTAATTCGTTCCTGTGATATTACGTTTCAGAATGGCAAACAGCTTCAGGGCCAAAGAGCTGGTGATGGGCCATCCGTCTGTTGTAATAAGCACTATTTTATAGGAGCACACCCCACATTACATTATGACAACACCATTATTGCTCACTGCTAAGTAAAACATGAAAACCAACACACCCCAATCTGACACCCCACCCATGGCTACGTAATACAAGATGACACGAGCACATGCTTCAACGCTGCCATGTTGAAAACACCATGGTGTGTGTGTGTGCATGGTCAAGTGGTAAACACATCTTCTTGGTTCTTTCGGTAAAGTCACGTAGAAGGGAAATAATAAAATAATATAAATAAAACATAATAAAATACAATTCTCACGACATTTCGGCCACAACGCAAGCAGCCGTCCTCAGGTGAAGAACGGGGCTGTCGGAAAGACAGCGTCTGAATGAACACCACCAAGCTTGGTGGTGTTCATTCGGACGCTGTCTTTCCGTGGCCGAAACGTCGTGAGAATTTGATTTTATTTAGTTTAATTTTTATTATTTTATTATTTCCCTTCTACGTGACTTTACCGAAAGAACCAAGAAGATGAATCCCTGCAGTCACGAAAGCTTGAAATCGAAAAATGGTACACACATTACAAAGTACTCATTTCAGACCCAGTTGACCTAGGGAAGGATCAGGACCAGTTCAAATGTCCACCAACGATGTTTGCAAATCGCCAAGAATTGAACTCAGTCTTGATTTGAAGCTTTTGGTTCTTTCGGTAAAGTCACGTAGGCAGAAAATAAAATAAATCACGACATTTCGGGCGCAACACTTCACCCAAGACCCCACAGTCCACACCACATATAAACAACACACGCTGCAGGGAGTAACATCATTTGCTCTTAGGGTTCAGAATCTACGATTTTTTTTCTTGAGAGAGCCAAGCCAAGGCACCCTCATAACACGCAAGCGGAAATAAATTGCAAATATTACCAACACACAGTATGGCATGTTTACCTTGTAACCCTAGGATGCAAGCATCCCTGGCATTCAAAAGACCTGGCCATGATGTCTTTGGTATACATGTTCTAGGCTCGTGTATGACCCTATTCAAGACATGTAACACATCATTGCATAAAGGGATGAATAAGCCATATTCTCTGCTTCCAGACCCGACCACTGGCACAGCAGAGAATTTCAGGGCTCCATCTATACCCTTTGGTTAACAGCGGTTGACTCTGCGACATGACAAGCACTTCGATTTGGTTACTTACGAGCCAAAACTCGTGTAGCTGCTGGCGAGAAATTCAGCGCACACCTACCAACATCCTGCGGCGATATTATTGGTAGAGATGTCCGAGGTAACAATTTCATTGGCGTAATGCTTTTACTGGAAGTCGCTGTAGCTGGTGAAGGCAAGGCATGTGTGTGTGCGTCCCGTTGAAGTCCAAGTTGTTTCATGGTTGTGCAACCACAAGCTAGAACACACACAGTTTCAAAGACTCTTTTCAAATGGAGACCTGATTGTGCACACAAGTATTCGTGCGCGGTTTAATGTATTTATCTAATAAACTAGCTGTACTACCCGGCTTCGCCCGGGACTTGGATTCACGACGCCCGGCCGCCTTTGTCTCCCCAGTGGCGATGTTCACACACCACAGCAGTTACTCGTTTGAGGCTGAGTCGACCTAGGGGGAGGCCCAGTACCGGATTCAAATAATCGTCACCAGTGGTGGCCGTGAGCGGGAATCGAACTCGGGTCGCCGGGTTCGTAGCGCGGCGCGCTACCCACTACACTACAATGCGTTACGCTTCCACGTGCGCGGGTCACGTGACAGATGTGACGTCACAGCTCACTTGCCGTGCAAAAAATAAATGCATTATTGAGCTCCCCCTCCCCCCAAAAAAAGTGTATTTTAATAATGTTTACATGGTGTACAGTCTGGAAAGTACCCATATGGCAAATTTAAAGTTTGTTGCATGTCGGGAAGTACGCTAAACATTTTGAACAGACACACATAATCCCAGCTTTGCTTTTCATATATATGGAGATAACATGAAAGCCATTCCCATTCCGTGTCGCCACATGGGCTGTTTAACCGTACTTCACCACGCTGGTCAATGAAGGGGGTACCCCCGGCAGGTTCAGATATCACTCGTCACTGATTTTAGTGGCAGCCGGAAACCGACGGTGGATCGGATATGTGACCTGCCGCACCTGGTATGTAGGAGGGTTCGATCCCGACCCTGACGGATGTATATTTGCAGCTTGCGTGTTCTCCTCGTGGTCGTGTGGATTTTTCTCTGGGTCCTCAGAGTTTTCCCCTCCACATTTAGAAACGTGCGTTTACAGTATTTCGTTGCGACAAATGTCCACATGAGCCACTTTGCTGAGCTGGGCATTAACCGGTAAAATAATAAAACATCGTTAGTTAGTTAGAACTCTCGATTTAAAGCTTTCGTGACTGCAGGGATTCATCTTCTTGGTTCTTTCGGTAAAGTCACGTAGAAGGGAAGTAATAAAATAATAAAAATAAAACATAATAAAATAAAATAATTCTCACGACGTTTCGGCTACAACGCAAGCAGCCGTCTTCAGGTGAGGACGGCTGCTTGCGTTGTAGCCGAAACGTCGTGAGAATTATTTTATTTTATTATGTTTTATTTTTATTATTTTATTACTTCCCTTCTACGTGACTATACCGAAAGAACCAAGAAGATTAGTTAGAACTCGTTAGTTAGAACTCTGGTGGCCAGGTTCATAGCGCAATGTGCTAACCACTACGCCACTGCTCCATACCTTTAATGCAGGTTTCTATATAGCTGCATGCGGGTTTGGGTTTTTGCGGTTTCGCGAAGATGCGGCTCACCTATTTCTACCCAAAATTTGTTGTGGTTTGAATTCACTCGTATGCGGGCGGCTATGCGGTCGGACGTGGGGCAACATTGTGCACTGTGTGTGTATTGTGTGTACTGTGTGTGTGTGTACTACTGTGTGTGTACTACTGTGTGTACCTGTGTGTGTACTACTGTGTGTATTGTGTGTGTACCTGTGTGTGTGCTGTGTGTGTATCGTGTGGTGTACCTGTGTGTGTGTTGTGTGTATCTGTGTGTGTATCTGTGTGTGTGTTGTGTGTGTATCTGTATGTGTATTGTGTGTGTACTACTGTGTGTGCATTTAATACCACGTAAAGCGAGGGAAACGTGTTATCACTCACATATCAACCAGGGTTTCTTATTTCCATGCTATACGTACCATGCTGTTTTGTCAGTATAATTAAACACACGTATTGTTATTACAAAAACTGAAGTTGTAATTCCACATTCACCGACACACGCTATATTTTACATGCTAAATTGCAAGTACGTATTCAGCGTCGCTATAATCATATGGTGTATAACCTGTTACGTTACGTGTCACCCGTACACTTAATATTGTTTCCAGTCGTATGCTTTGTACATAACTATTGGCGAAATTATGGTTAAGATCTCACATCTTGTGACACACACACACGTGATTATTTTATACAATGCCATCTTGTACATTTCTATTGCAGTACACCAATGTTAAAATCACAACTTATATAGAATTGTCACACGTACTCTCATGGTGCATGCTTTACCTATGTTGCAGTATTGTTATAATCAAACATTGTCTAGAACTGTGTTGTTACACACGTCACTCGAACACCGAGTGTTAGCATTGTTATAGATTCGGCTGCATTGTATAATACGTGTATAACACAATGGTTGTGTATAACCACGTTAAAACACAATGAGTATGTATAACCGCGTTACAACACGACGAGTATGTATAACGCAGTGATTGTATATAACACAACGATTATGTATAACAGTGATTGTGTATGACACAATGATTGTGTATGACACAATGATTGTGTATAACACGATGATTGTGTATAACAGAGTGATTGTGTATAACAGTGATTGTGTATATCAGAGTGATTGTGTATAACACGATGATTGTGTATAACAGAGTGATTGTGTATAACAGTGATTGTGTATATCAGAGTGATTGTGTATAACACGATGATTGTGTATAATAGAGTGATTGTGTATAACAGTGATTGTGTATAACAGAGTGATTGTGCATAACAGTGATTGTGTATAACACAATATTGTGTATAACACAGTGATTGTGTATAACAGAGTGATTGTGTATAACAGAGTGATTGTGTATAACAATGATTGTGTATAACACAATATTGTGTATAACACAGTGATTGTGTATAACAGAGTGATTATGTATAACAGTGATTGTGTATGACACAGTGATTGTGTATAACAGTGATTGTGTATAACACAATGTTATGTATAACACAGTGATTGCGTATAGCCGCACGTGTTAACAGCGTCACGCGTTGTTGACATCTCGCTACGGAGACCGCGCGCGGACAAACCCCGCACCACCAACATCACCCCTCAACACAGAGAGACTCAAACAATCACAACAGCAGAACAGCAACTTCTCCATTGATTTCACCGATACCCCCCCTCCTCCTTACACCACCGTCACCACCTCCACCACCACTCAACACAGAGAGACTCAAACAATCACAACCCTCAGAGCAGCAACTTCTCCATTGACTTCACCGATACCCCCCCATCCTCCTTACACCACCGTCACCAGCACCAACATCACCACTCAACACAGAGAGACTCAAACAATCACAACAGCAGAACAGCAACTTCTCCATTGATTTCACCGATACCCCCCCCTCCTCCTTACACCACCGTCACCACCTCCACCACCACTCAACACAGAGAGACTCAAACAATCACAACCCTCAGAGCAGCAACTTCTCCATTGACTTCACTGATACCCCCTACCCCATCCTCCTTACACCACCACCACCACCACCTTTTTCTACCGCGACCAAAGACGCGATCCCAAAAAAAATCACAGTTGTCGTAAGAGAACTCCACTGACACTAACTACCTCCAACCACCAACACCACCACCACCACCCAAACAGCGCGATCCCAACAATATCACAAACCCTCACGACAGACAACTTCTCCACAAAGACACAACCACCACAACCACCAATCACAACACCACCACAACGCAACCACAACACCACCACAACACCACAACCACAACACCACAACCACAACACCACACACACCACAACCACAACACCACTCACACTACAACCACCAACCACAATCACCACTCACACCACAACCACAACACCACCACAACCACCGCTCACCTCCTCCAGCATGCTCGCCACCACCACAACACCACCACTCACGACACCACCACCACTACAACACCACCACTACACAACCACCACCACAACCACGGCTCACCTCCTCCAGCGTGCTCACCACCACCACAACACCACAACACCACCACAACAATATCACCACAACAACACCACCACACCACAACCACCACCACACCACCACCACCGCCGCTCACCTCCTCCAGCGTGCTCACCACCACCACAACACCACCACAACAACACCACAACAACACCACCACGGCTCACCTCCTCCAGCGTGCTCACCACCACCATAACACACACCACAACCACCACAACAACACCACCACCACGGCAACACCACCACAACCACAACCACCACAACCACCACCACGGCTCACCTCCTCCAGCGTGCTCACCACCACCACCACCACACAACCACCACACCACAACACCACCACAACCCCACCACAACAACCCCACCACCACAACACCACCACCACACCACAACACCACGGCTCACCTCCTCCAACGTGCTCACGGTGTGTCTGCAGCTCGCGATGCGGCTGCCGAAGTCCGAGGCGGTGGGCGCGCTGTAATCATCCATCGCCTCCGCCACGAAGTCGCTCGCTCCTATCAGCGTCATTGTCGCCGTCTCTGAGCGGCTCTGCCGGTGGGGAGCCGAGTGGGGAGGGGGGCGCCAGGCGGCAACAGCTTCAGCGGCAACAGCAGCGGCAGCAGCGGCCGGCCCGGACCATGGCACCCCGCCCGCCACCGCCTGTCAAGTTGTGAGCCTCGCAGTGTCAAGCCGCGCGTGACGTCATACCCACGCAATGTGACGTCATACCCGCGCGGTTTGACGTCACGCCTCGCTTTGCGCGGGAAAGGAAGGGAGGGGGCGCGTCCCCGTCGTCGCCATGGTTACGCGGGGCAAGAGTTTCGACGTCAGCGCGCAGGGTGGGGTTGACGTCACCACGCAGCGGAAGGTGGGGGTGATGTCATCACGCAGGGGTGGAGACGTCACAACGCAGGAGGCGGGGTGACGTCGGCGCGCATAGTGGGCGACGTCGGCGCGCAGGGGGGGGAGGAGTCGACGTCATCACGCAAGGGTGGTGACGTCACAACGCAGGATAGGTGACGTCACCACGCTGGGTGGGTGACGTTACCACGCAGGGGGTGGAGTGACGTCGGCACGCAGGGTGAGTGACGTTATCACGCACGGTGGGTGACGTCAGCACGCATGGGTTGGCCGAGGCGGAAGTGGCGTTGCTTTCCCTGAGCAAGATGGCTGAGTGGACGTGAGCGATCTCTGCCCCGGTGTGCGTGTGAATTCGTTATCACGGCTCCTCTCTCTCCCTTAACACCTCAAACTACCGTCAATGTCGTCGCTGCAAAGGTCTCCTCTTTCTACTCTCCCCGTGTAAAGCACAATATGATGAGACGCCGTCGATTCTTTAAAGCTTCGCTTTGCAGTTGCCTTTTGCATAATGTAGTACTCCTGTACCTTAACATGCAGCATTACCGCTATGAGCGATCAACCTCCATTTGTTTAACGATTCATGTTTCAGGAGCTTGTTATTTGTGCTGCGATCGATCTGGAGGCAAATCTTCCCGAGACGAATTGCGCTGCAGGTAATTCAATGGTAGGGCTTTGATTTAGCGTTGATTTGTGTTGACCGCGGAAGTTGCGTTTAAGGAAGTATCCCCCAGTGTCACTTATCCATTAATCGTCAACGCACCTGCTATTTAAATCATCCCATTCTGTTACCGTTTCGTAAGCCATGGCGAACGTATTGAGTGCTAGCGCTCTATACATTACATTAATTAAGTGTTTTTTTATTTAGTTCTTAATGATCTTCTTGGTTATTTCAGTGAAGTCACATAGAAGGGAAATAATAAAATAATAAAAATAAAACAATTAAATAAAATACTTTTATATAATAAAAATAAAACATAACAAAAGACTTTTATATAATAAAAATAAAACAATAACAAAATACTTTTATATAATAAAATTAAACAAAAAATAATTTATTTTATTATGTTTTATTTTTATTATTTTATTAATTTTCTTTTATTATGTTTTCCTTTTTATTATTTCGCTTCTACGTGACTTTACCGAAAGAACCAAGAAGATGAATCCCTGCAGTCACGAAAGCTTTAAATCGAAATTTAGTTCTGAATGATTTATTGAATCTGCTCAATCAAAATGAACTTGAGTGAGATTGCTCGGAAAAAAACGATTGGTTGGGAATTCCCATGAAGTTTTTGTTGGGTTAGATCGCGTAAATATATAAATGTGTCGTTATACCCGCCACCACCCAACACAGCCAACTAGTAAGGGTTGTGTAAACAAGACGTGCCAGTTAGTTACTATTTCAGCACACCGGTTTGTTGGAGAATAAACCCACAACATTCGCTGGTGATTACCACCAGCTTCAACAGGCGATATCCAGAATTTATTAAATACAGCCTAACAGAGCCTGTCCCGTGCATAATCATCGGCCACTGTCTCTTCACTGTTCTTGTTTGTTGCGGTTGCACCCGACTCAAGAGCGTGAATGGCCACAGGGCTATACCTAATGAATTAAACTGAAATGAAACTGCTGGATGCTGTTGCTGTCCATCAAGTTGTAGTGCTGTTACCATCCCCAGACATCTCACACCTGCACATGAACTGACCCTCATCATTGATCATTACACCAGCTAACAATCATCGCCCCCTACTGGCAGATATCCCCGATTGCCAAGCGCTGAACCATAGGGACAGCTGCCACTGGGGGTGCGCTTTTGAATGTGTTGATTCCGCTTGTAAAGCGCTCCCAGACTTCACATGACATTTTACGTAAACAATTGTAGGTAATAAATCTGCTAACATCGATACATCCTGCCGTCATTACATCTGCAGTGGCTGTGGGAAGATGTTGCTGTTTGTAGAGCAGAAGAGTTATGAATAAATGAGTTTTAAGTATTTCTTCAGGGTCGAAGTGAAACCAAATACTGCAGGCATGAACGAGCACCCCCTGCTGACCTATAGCAATAAGTGCAGTTCACGAATGCCGTCATCACAGATAGGATGAGTCTTGCTAAAGCAAGGTGGGACACATACCAACACATTCCTGCGGAGGGAGCTGGTAGGAACGTTGGGTTGCTCGGTCAATGGCCAGGGTCAACGGCGGCGTGGTGTATTCCGCAAATATGCCCGAATGTGTGGGCGGGGCACAAGCCGGCGTGAGTAGGTTAAACGTTGAGTTTTATAAGGGCACCACGGGGTGACCAGCCCCTCCTCACCCAGCCCCACCCCTCCCACCCCCCATTCAGCCCCTACCCACCCTCCCCACCCAGCCCCTTCCCACCCAGCCCCACCCTCCCCACCCAGCCCCTTCCCACCCTCCCCACCCAACCCCTCCCCACCCTCCCCATCCAGCCCCTCCCTCCCCACCCAGCCCCACCCTCCCCACCCAGCCCCTTCCCACCCAGCCCCACCCTCCCCACCCAGCCCCTTCCCACCCTCCCCACCCAGCCCCTCCCCACCCTCCCCATCCAGCCCCTCCATCCCCACCCGGCCCCACCCTCCCCACCCAGCCCCTTCCCACCCTCCCCACCCAACCCCTCCCTCCCCACCCAGCCCCTCCTCACCCTCCCCTCTCCACCCAGCCCTACCCTCCCATTTTTGGATGCACGACGGACGGACACAATAATCGCCTGTGGGCTGGTGGAACCAGGAGGTTCCTACCAGTATAATGAGCAGTTGTCGTTTAGTTTGCTCAAAGACACGCTGTGCTTGATATGAACGCAACAATAGGAGCGTGGAACATTCTTTCACTTCGTCAACAGTGGTTGTTGGGTAAGGACAAACTAAGTTCTGTAATATAACAAGAGATGTTCCAGCTAAACAAATGTTTACAGAAAAACAAAACTGGTTGTATTTACTAAAGTATAGACGGGGTCTTCGTATATAGAAGGAGCACGGTGGATTGGGATGGTGATTAGGACTTGCATTTATGCAGCACTTAAATACAAAGAGTATCTCTCCAAGCGTGCTACACAATCATCCCAGATGAACAATATGACCAGGGAGAGAGAAAGGAATAGAGAGTAAGGGGCCGTCCATAAATGACGTCACGCGATTTTGAACGATTTTTTACCCCCCCCCCCTCGTCACGCGGCGTCACAAAAAGTCAGACCCCCCCTCAATTATGACGTCACAAAGCTCTGCCACCCCCCCCTCCAACAATGTAACATGCTTCAAATAGCTTTGAACTATTGTCATTGTAGTGTGTATTTAATGTGACGCTGAACTCTGATGTTTTAGGAGAAAACATTTATTACAAAGTCTATTTAATTAAGCAGACCTTGTCTATATTTATTTAAAGTTGCGCATTTTGATGTGACGTCACATTTTTCAAACCCCCCCGCCCCCTCGTCACACATCGTCACAAATGTCTGACCCCCCCCCCCCCTAGGTGCGTGACGTCATTTATGGACGGCCCCTAAATACAGACAAATGATAACCAGTAAAAGAACACAAAACGCACGTTTCCATGCAGGGATGCAGGCCATGACTCGATAAACATGGAAAGTTGGGCCAACGTTGTATATTTATAGGGTAATAGTGCACTCCGTTATAAGGCGGGCAACCTAAGTTTGATTCTCAGTCACGGCTAACGTCAGTGGCGAAATGATATCTGGAACCTTTCCTGGGTTCCCCGCCTTTCAACCCGTACTGAGCCGGTGTGCTGAGATAAGGCCACTTCCCGTGACGAACACTGGGGAAGCATTCAATGACAAAGGTGTGTACATTTCTAAGCCACAGTTATATAGGAATTTGGCCCATAATAAAGACGATGTAATGTATAGACAGCAGATTGCGTGTTGTAACTTGTAAGATAGGAGCAGATGGAAGACCTTGAGATTCGCAAGGGATAAGGCTGCTCAAGGCATTAATCACTTTGCCGGATTCATGGCGACATTCCGCTAGGGGGCACAGCAACACCTCCACTGAATTGCACGTTCAATGCCTGGGGATGGGGTTTTAACACTCATGTCAGCATCATCAAGATTCATTGCTACGACTGCAAATATTCACCAATGCTGTTCATAACCTACATAGTCTTCTTGGTTCTTTCGGTAAAGTCACGTAGAATGGAAATAATAAAATAATATATTATATTATTTTTTATTATGTTTTATTTTTATTATTTTATTATTTCCATTCTACGTGACTTTACCGAAAGAACCAAGAAAATGAATCCCTGCAGTCACGAAAGCTTTAAATCGAAATTTAACCTATATAGTATAATGTACGGTGTTTGTTCGACCAATCTATTTTCACATACTTTACAGATTTATTGCATTTACAATATCAAGACGTTGTCATGGCCAAAACCGTTGATACAACCACACATCCAATGCATTCTGCGTTCTCCTATATCTCACATCTGCTGCACAATAGACACGCGACCTTCAAGATTTGCCATCAGTATCCCACCAGCTGCTCTAAAGTGTTCCTCTTGATTGCTAGACTCGTGTAGACTATTCCAACATCTGTCTCGTTAAGACCGCTTTCCTCCATCCTGTACAGCGATCCTACCCAGCAGAATGTGTTTGCCAAATCATGTCTACAACACTTACCCTCCATGTTCTCTTCCGAACTTTCGCGTTGCTTATCATATCTTGCCATGAAATTCCAAGCATCCATCTCAGACACCAATGCTCAAATGCCAAAACTTAAATGTCAAACGCTTCGGAGTCCAGCTCCATGATCAATGTTATCTTATTTTAACTTAATTTGAAGTAAAACAGATATCTTTACAGTACTGTCGTGTTGTTTCCAAGTTTATTTGTACGCAATTAACATCCTGATCGTTTTCCACTTTTAAACTGTGTGCATTAACAATTACTGTTATTACCGTAAAATATCATCTTCATTCACACACAATAACTTAAATTTCTAGTTAAAGCTTTCGTGACTGCAGGGATTCATCTTCTTGATTCTTTCGGTAAGTCACGTAGAAGGGAAATAATACAAATAAAACATAATAAAATACAATTCTCACGACGTTTCGGCCACAACGCAAGCAGCCGTCCTCAGGTGAAGAACAGCGTCTTTTAACTTCACTTGAGGACGGCTGCTTGCGTTGTGGCCGAAACGTCGTGAGAATTGTATTTTATTATGTTTTATTTTTATTCTTTTATTATTTCCCTTCTACGTGACTTTACCGAAAGAACCAAGAACACGATAACTTCTAGCGCTTTTCATTTAGTGCCTTTGAAATGTACGCAACCATTTCGTGGTAAATATTTGTGATGAGATGAGACTTGGAAGATTGTGAAATCTCAATAAATCATAAATGTTTGTGGTAAGATGAGACTTGGAGGATTGTGAATCCATAATCATAAATGTTGGGTAAGATGAGACTTGGAGGATTGTGAAATCTCAATAAATCATAAATGTTTGTGGTGAGATGAGACTTGGAGGATTGTGAAATCTCAATAAATCATAAATGTTTGTGGTAAGATGAGACTTGGAGGATTGTGAAATCTCAATAAATCATAAATGTTTGTGGTAAGATGAGACTTGGAGGATTGTGAAATCTCAATAAATCATAAATGTTTGTGGTGAGATGAGACTTGGAGGATTGTGAAATCTCAATAAATCATAAATGTTTGTGGTAAGATGAGACTTGGAGGATTGTGAAATCTCAATAAATCATAAATGTTTGTGGTGAGATGATACTTGGAGATTGTGAATCTCCAATAAATCATAATGTTTGTGGTAAGATGAGACTTGGAGGATTGTGAAATCTCAATAAATCATAAATGTTTGTGGTAAGATGAGACTTGGAGTATGTTGAAATCTCAATAAATCATAAATGTTTGTGGTGAGATGAGACTTGGAGGATTGTGAAATCTCAATAAATCATAAATGTTTGTGGTAAGATGAGACTTGGAGGATTGTGAAATCTCAATAAATCATAAATGTTTGTGGTAAGATGAGACTTGGAGGATTGTGAAATCTCAATAAATCATAAATGTTTGTGGTGAGATGAGACTTGGAGGATTGTGAAATCTCAATAAATCATAAATGTTTGCTCTGATGACTCACATCCAAGCACAGCAACAGCCCAACATGACGTGTCCACATAGTTTGTGCTTGGGTTACACACGACACATTGAGCATTACGTCTGTAACGATTGAAACGTCCCCCTTGAGTTTAGATTAGATTGTCATGATTTGAGGGCGGGGGTTATGATTGTGTCTAAGAATAATATCTATTAAAACAATCGCGATGGATTTCAGCTCTGCTAGTGGCTTCACATGTCACGTTAAGTATTTGCATAAAACATACGAATAAAAAAAGTATAATTCTTAACACAATTCTATGCATGCATTGTAAGCAGACTCGAATTAACAGATATCTCATGTATTTCGAACTTCTTTTGCACCGCGCGTAGCTTGCCGTGCTCATACTCTTATTAAGTATTGTCCTGTACATTCATACATTGCACATATCAGTATTACGCGCATGCACACACTGAACACATTCAAAAAAAGACAATGGACCATGAGCCCAGGGCAAACATTCGACTGTTTTGGTACCACCCGATCTGGCAACACTTGAGTTCTACCAACAACATCATCATTACATTGCCAATTGAAGTGAAATGATGCAATTATTTCATTGAACAATAATTACATAATGCACTTGCATTAGTCATATACAGAAACTGGTTTCACAATATTTTGCCACTACCCATGGTAGCAAATAATGATCTGGCCCATGGACTTGTTTTTATTTTGCGCTGGTATGTTCGCCAGGGCACGTTCAGTTTAGTGTGCACCTATTGCAGGATAAAATAACACGTACGTGTGTGCGGTGGGTTGCCTCTGCCAGTCAATGTGTTTATTACGCCACAGGAGTACTGCACTAGACAGTCGTTCAGATAGGAAAACTCAAGACATTCGTTACTAGCACTGCCTTAAAAGAGAAATGTATGTCATCGGAAACTTGTCCGGCAATGCCTCTTCGTCATAGCACATTCAGACACTACACATTTTCAACAAACCGTGGTACCAGATTCTGCTCTGGCCATTGGACTAAGGCAGGAGTGGGGAAGGTCTGGGCCCGCGGGCCGTATGAGGCCCACGAAATCATTTGGTCTCTGGCCCTGCCAAGGCAACCGCAGGCGGGACTCGAAATTCAATCAATCTAGGAGCAAACCTGGAAAAGGAGTTGTGAGTAGCAGCAACATCATCAATACCAGCTAACATCATCACACGCCTCGCCAGAGAGAAGCAGTTCCAGCCATCGCATTAGGGGTGAGTTAATTCAATGTTTGACCAAATATAACAGGCTAATGTTTAAGTTGATGATTTAGTAAGGCCCGCGAATGATGTTATATATATATACAAATGGCCCTTGGTAGGTAAAAGGCTACCCACCCCTGGACTAAAGGATCCCTCATGTTACATTTAGTTTAGACCAGCGGTCGGGAACCTATGGCTCACGAGCCATATATGGCTCTTCCGGTGACGGCATATGGCTCCCAGACAATTTTGAGTTGAAAAAAAAATAAAATAAAAATAAAATCAGTTTGGAAGCTCGTAATATTGCTTAATAATACGGTGTCATTTTAAAATAAACAGAAATTAGTTTTGAAGATAAAATTTCTCGGGTCACGGGATCCCGTGACCAGAAGTCGCATTAAAAGTAAGACGTATTTAATTTATTATACGTAAAAAATACTATATGGCTGTCAATGAAATATATTTAGAAATATTTGGCTTTTATGGCTCTCCCAGTCAAAAAGGTTCCCGACCCCTGGTTTAGACTGAGTCAACTTGACCTGGTTCCGTTGTATCAATTTGCACTTGTGGCTGAGTTATGATCAGGAGTCAACTCCAGGCCACTGTGATAAAAGTGTGGGGCGCAAACCACATCACACAACAGAACAACCCACGACGTAATTCACACCTAAATGATGGTGACATCCTCACGTCGCCTGAGCTCTCATGCACTCATAAACACAGACCACTTTAACACTTCTCCTCCCACCCACATGCACACGACAAGCATACAAACACAACTCTCCCGTTTCATGCAGCCACTCCGGGTGTAAAATAACCGCTATGTTTTAATCTGCGTAGCGCGCTCTGTAATTACACGACACGTCAGGCTAATCTGTGCCTTTTCCCACCCAGTACGAATCGTCTGCGCGTGGGCAAATGTTGCGACATCGCCGAACCCCGCTGATGTCGGCTGACCGTGAAATTAGCACCGCAAACGCCAGTGCAATTCAAATTACGTGGGCTGTGGACGTTATCATAATGGTGGGTGACTCAACTGTTGAAACAACTTGGCTTCTTCCTCTCCGTTGAATATGATAAGTAAGCAAGTGGTTTAAGGATAGGGTTTCCCCGTTTTTCTGGCAACCAAACAGGTGTTAAGATTTTGATTTAAAGCTTTCGTGACTGCAGGGATTCATCTTCTTGGTTCTTTCGGTAAAGTCACGTAGAAGGGAGATAATAAAATAATAAAAATAAAACATAATAAAATAATACAATTCTCACGATGTTTCGGCCACAACGCAAGCAGCCATCCTCAGGTGAAGAACGGGTCTGTCAGAAAGACAGCGTCTGAACTTGTGGTATATATACATACTGTCAGAGCATGTTTTTTGTTTGTATTTACACCACAAGTATCTGTGGTTAATGCAGACATGATTCCTTGCAAAAGGTTTCAGTTTGGTGTTTTAACATCTTAACACCTATTCTTGGTTCTTTCGGTAAAGGCACGTAGAAGGGAAACAATAAAATAATAGAAATATAAAAACAATACAAATTTCACGACGTTTCGACTGCAACACAAACGATCATCATCTTTTCTACGTGACTTTACCGAAAGAACCAATAATATGAATCCCTGCAGTCACGAAAGCTTTAAATCAAAATCTTAACACCTATTTTGTTTGCCAGAAAAACGGGGAAAACCTGTTAGATGTTGACATTGGCAAAGTAGGTCCCATGAAGCAAGTGGTTCTCAAACACGATTCCTTCCGAACCCCCGACCGTACAGCTTTCTGTCACTACCCATCAAGTGAATTACGCTTTGCAATTCACACACCAGATGGTTGATTCTGTCCAAGCCAACTAACTTTTATAAACAATCAATATGATATCTCTAACTTGAGTATGTTCTCATATCCAAGTGTTCCTCTGTATGTCTCTTCGTCTTATTTCAAGCGTTATAGAAGCACGCCATCCTTCTGTGTGCACTTCTAAGCCTTTTCTCAATTGTCTTTGTCAACGTTCATGTTTGTGACCCTTATGTTATAACAGGTACTATGCACTGATCGGAAACTCTCTTCCTATGCATATTGGTACCTTGGTTTTCATTACCAAGTTCAGTTTTCCTAAATCAGACAGCGGCCTCTTTATTTCATTACTTTGATGTCAACTTGCATTCGACAACTGTCCAAGTTGTTTTCTTTATTTTTCAGTTGTTCAGCCAACTTTACTGTAAGCCAACAACCTCTCTACCCACAGCACGCCACGGGAAGGGGAGCAGAATCAACGAGATAATGTTTGGGAAAAAGAAAGAGGAACGAGAAATTTAAGAAGAGAAATAATGGGAATTAAGGGAAAATTGTGGAAAAAGAACGGCATAACGGGACCAAAGGAGCAGGAGAGATGCGGATAGTAGGAGGCTATTTATAAGGGTATGGAGGCTGCTGCATGGAGCAGTCTGGAGAGGTGGTGTTGTATATGTTGGTTATGAAAATTTGTTATGTTGTATGCGTGCGTGGGTGAATTATTATGTTGTATGTGTGGGTTATGAATATTCAGTGGAAATAATAATAATTAATGAAATTTGGCCAAATGTGTAATTATCCGGAAATATGTTAATTATGTAATTACGCACATTTTAATTATGCCAATTCGAGAGGTAATCGTATTAATTATGCGAGTGGGTGTAATTATGATAACGCAAGTCGTTATGATAACCAGACCCCGGTTCACCCCGTTATCGCTTTAACATTTACTGAGTATGTATTAGTGTGTTTATTAAGGTCACCAAGTTCAAATCTCAACGCAGAAGCAGATCTTATGCATAGATTTCAGGAAAGAATCACACAACCACTTCTGTATTGATCAATTTATTACTAATTCAACCTTAACTATGATATAGTATGCGAACTCTCAATCCCGGAACGTCAATACGGCATCAATACAGTATCATCAACGATTGTCTGATTTCACTTTGACAACGGCACATGGATCCCGCATAACGCGATGGTTCTTAGTGAGAGAGAGAGTCGTTAAAACATGCAAATATTATGCTAAGAAAACCTTAACGTTAATGAATGATTATACTCAATATTGTTCACGCAGTACCGCACTCCTTATTGATCATACGCAACCCTTATCACGTTGTTAACACCTTGGGTCACGGAACAGTTGAATATTCTGTAGAGGATGCGAGTACGTGCGGCGATTATGACTGAAAGATACTTGAAAGATTATACGGCGATAAAAAACACAATCGAAAACAGTTATTATTCTTAAAGGCACCAATCTCAACAGATACATCGGCAGGTTATCTCAGAACGGCTCGGAGTAAGGGCCTGCGACGGTGCTCCTTTTCCGAAGATCGTTATCTTATACCAAGTTTACTAATTGGGGACCAGATCACCTGATAAGGATCCGGTGGGCCACCACTCCCCACGTGAGCGTGGCTCGGCGGAAGGAGGTGCCAAGAATCAGTTCGTATTGATGGATCTGTTGGGAATTTATGCGATTAAGAGTACAGCCCACTAAATATTAAAGATAAAAATTAAGAATACTCTTATAAACGACGGAGGGCCATCCCTCGGTCTCGTTGTGATGCTTTCCAGCCACGGATGGCTTATGGGTTCGAGTGTTTTTGAGTGGTAAGAGTTGTCTTGAATAGTCAGTGTTCGGAGTCGATTCTTTAGGTCAAACAGACGCCTGGTGGTCGTGTGGTGAGGGGGCGGTGCGCGTCATACGTATCCATCGCTCCCCTGCCTGTCGGATGGCTGTTGATACGCTGTCGCAGTTCGGAACCCGGTCGGTAGGTGGCGCCCACAACTCGCTCGTAGCGTGCAGCGCTGGATCGTCGCCAAGTCGCGACGCTCACCACCGGCGGCAGCGGAGATCTCCGGCGGCAGCAGAGATTGACGAGCTGAAGATGAGTCGAGCCGACCCGCTGGTCGCAGCTCGCTCCTGAGTCGACCCTCCCGGTCGAGCTCGCTCCTGGGTCGACCCGCTGGTCGCCCTCGCTCCTGAGTCGACTCTCTGGTCGCACTCCTGAGTGGACCCGCTCTGGTCGCACTCGTTCCTGAGTCGACCCTCCCGGTCGAGCTTCTGAGTGGACCCTCCCGTCGCACTCGTTCCTGAGTCGACCCTCCCGGTCGAGCTTCTGAGTGGACCCTCCCGTCGCACTGGTTTCCAATGTTCAGGATCCGTTCCTTTATGCTGAAAAATCCCCCTGGATCCCGCCCACAAGGCGGGGCTTCCGATTTTTGCTGTGTCAGGATCTGTCCGTAGGCAGGTGTGTCCATGTGTGTGTCCGTATGTCCTTGTGTGCATCACTGACGGTATATTCCGTTGTCAACTCCCTCCATAAAACCCACGAGCAAACAACCAGATGTTACAAATTGTCTCGAAGTCGTCTCTCTGTCTGGGTGCAATTTATCTCTTGTCTGGCCTTCTTCATGAACCCAAAACACAGACGTTACAAATCGTCTCATAGGCGTCTTTGTTCGTGTTGCACAACCTGGAGGGGGGCAACACTCTCTCCGACCCGGCGCACAAAGAAATGGTTAAAAGTTTTAAGTTAACATTTGTCCCTTACTATTTCACAGTTATGATTCTGTATGTAACCTAAGGTCTGTCGTTTCCCATCGTGGTGCTTGACTCAAGTGTAGGTTTCCCCGAGCGTATACACACTCCTATCCCGCGCTGCGGGGATACAAAGACGGCCGGGATCTCCCTTTCTCTCCGACCCTGGGTTTAACATTGTGTTTTTTTTTTTATTATGTATTTATATTCCACCTGGTTGTGATTCATCTCGTTATCCTGGCTTTTCCATAAGTTTTACTTTGTCTTTTCATGCATATACTTATTACTATTAATTTATTTCCGATATCTTAGGTTAAGGGGTAAGTTTCTTGATCCTAGGAATTCGTATTCCTTGGTGCCTGGATGGTTATATAAGCGGAATATAGTTTACGGTGAATAGCGTTAACATTGATGTTATGTGCGATATTATGTATTGTGATGTCTTTAACTTAACTTGTTTGTCAGGGCTTTACTGACACGAAGTTGCATTCCATGGTCCGCAGTCTTTGCCCCACCCTATCTCTGCTCGCCGTTGTTGTTGCCTGCCGTTAATTCAAGGCCTCATTAATTTCCGTCACTCCTGAGTAGGTGAGGGCGGTTGAACCTTGGAGTCAGTTCTGGTTTTTGTCTGCCTGCTTCTTCTTGTATCCCCTGACCCCGGGAGTTATTATTCTACTTTATGGCCTGTCGAAGCCCCACTCGCTGTTGCTGGGCTGGTGTTGTTCCCGGCTTTTTGCTTACGTTTGCAGTTCTCCGTGCTCTTAATTTCCTTCCCTCGTCAACCTTATATCGACTATTCGCTCCTGTCTGGGTGCGATTCAATTTTGACTTAGGAAGGTTCTGATTGTCATATGCTTCGGGTCGAGTTGTATAGAAAGTATTGAAGTATGGAAATAGCATTTCATATTGACTTAATGATGGTGATGGTTCAGTAGGCGTAACTTGTGACCTGGTTTAATTGGAGTGGGTGTGAATATCAATAACTTTAGCCTACTCTGTTGTTAAATTCCGACTTTAACGTTACTTTAATAGCAATACAGAATAATTGAGCTTTTTGTCTTAACTAGGCGAATGCGAACTTCTGGTGACCCCCGCAGCCGTGTTGTTCAGCTGGGTCTTGTGCCTTGAGAGATATACAACCCTCTTTTAAATCACCTCTCCCCCTGTCCACCTTCTGCTCTGGGAGTGTTTATTCTTGATTCCAGGTCCAAGGCCCCCTCACGTCCAGACGCGCAGGGTTGTTTACATCAGCTCCCCCCCTGTGCACGTGTTCTAACTAGCTCGGAATTCCTGAACACACAATCAGTGATGATTCCTGACTTTCTGTGGTTGTGATTTAGACAAAGGCGCCTCTGTTTCTTCCATTGCCTTTGAGTCGACACTGCCCTATTATTTGCCCATGTGCTGAGGTCATAGAATTCGTTTTGACTTCAGTAATATTAACATTCAGTATTGGATTAGCAAATGGGCAATGGTTCATTGATGTAGCTCGCAGCCTGGTCTCCAATTTGAGCGAGCGCGAGGATCGATAATTTAGCCTACTCTGTTGTTGAATTTCGAATTTTGACGTTACTTTAAAACCATGCAGGATGATTGGGCTTTTGCCTTAACTATGTCTGGCTGACACTCCCACTGTCTCTGCCGCCTGCACGGGTGACATGTGCCCGTTCATCAGGCCTTATCTTCCCTTGAAGCAACGTTGTAAATTCTGCCATCCTAGCCCTCCTCCGGTTCATTACTTAACAACACCTGGTGTTTTGCAGTTTGCTGCGCTTGGTGTGTTTCACTCATTAAAAAAACAAGTAAAAAGATAATATATAAAAATCATCAAATATTATTAATCTCAATTATGGAAGAAGGGTTAGTATACAACATTCCGCCCTTTTAAAAATGACCAGTGGTCAAATGGCCACGGGTTATTTTTAAAAAAATGTATACCCTTCTTCCATCATGAACCATCGATTGTCCTCAAGTTTTGCTGCTATTCCTTACAACGCGCGCGTACGTGTCACAACTTAACATGGTTATTTTGAATTGAGCAAAGAAAATTAAACAAGCGTTAAACATCGATATTGCGTTACATCGGTTCTGATACATCATGACTCCGACGAATATTCATTTTTGTTTTTGTTAAATCCTGGGAAACGCTAGGTAGCGGTTTCGAACGCATTTATGCGTTACTTTCCTCATGTTGCCTCGTTCACCACTTATCACTTCGATAATTCGATCACGGTTTTCGGGGTTCGTTTTTGTAGTTTCTTCTCTCACTCTCTGTGTCGTGGGAGTGTGTGGTGAAAAATTGTGCTGCACATAACCAGAATTCGCGCACCCGACCCACTTTGACCCTTGGTTCGAGGCATTCGCTCTCTCTGCGATTACATGCACATTTGCCGAGTCCGTGTGTCGATTTAATTCTGTCCCTCGTAATGTTGCCCTCTTTGTTTTTACTAGTGTGTTGGATTTCAACACCATTCCCGATACGTCATGGACATTCGTCTCCATTTTAGCACTCCGATCCACATAATTTTTGGTTTCCCTTGGATATTTTCCATTCAAAGGCTCATGCCTGCGCTCCTCAGGGCGTGTCCCTGCTGTCTGTTTTTGTACTGTCCGATCACGCTTCAATGCAACCCTGTCCTTGTATTCGATCCGCGCGTCATTTACGGGAGCACTGTCCACGTTTTTGCCCGCCCTGTCACTTGCAGCCTGCCTGTATTTCACATTGAGCGCCGGGTTTAACACCTCGGCGGGTGTGGCGCGTATGGGCTGCCCGCTCTCAATCACTGTGGATGGTTCATCACGTATTTGGACCGTATTCTGTGTTATTCCTCTATTCCCTCCTGGTATAGCCGGTGGAGGAATTGGTCGGAATTGTATCGATTGTGTTTGACCTCCCATCCTGCGATTCTCGTGAATGTTCGCATCCATACCTCCGCGGTATGTGTAACACCTTCCCGCTAGGTGGTTATCTTCCCATCTCTGTGCGTAATTTGAACCTTGCGTGTGTCGTGGGATGGGGTGTTGATATGGTTCTGTTCTGAACCTCCCCCTCCTACGATTCTCCTGCACCCTTGGCCCAGTGTTTTTCCCATTTGGGTGCCAAATTTTTCCTGGATTGTTACTTCGCCATCCCTGTGGGTAATCTTGACCTTGCGCATGTCGGGGCATGGGGTGTTGGTATGGTTCTATTCTGAACCTCCCCCTCCTGCGATTCTCCTGAATGTTCGGCTTTGTGCCGCTCTCATTCTCGTGCCAACCTCTCTCTGGGTTATTTTGCCATGTGTGCGTGCGTTTCTGCTGCTCTCTGCATGGTGGGACTGCTCGGTGATTTTTATTCCTCTCTGAGAGGCTGGGTTCCTCATCCCTCTCCCTGTGTTCTGGATCCGAATTATGATTCTTAGCTCTGTATAACCATGCCATGTACGCCTTGCTCTCTATGCGGCGTAAGGATGCGGTTTCTGGATTCAAAACCATTCTCACCCTTTCTGTAATCTCTGGGCTCAAGGATTCAAAAAACATTATTTTGAACATTTTATCCCCTTCGTGGTATTGATTCACATCGCCTGCGTAATACGCTCTTTTAAATTGGACGAGGTAGTCACGTGGATCTTGGTCCATGCCCTGGGTCATCGATTTTACAGCATAAAACCCCTCAGTGAGTGTCGAATATTCTCCAAACTTCCGAATCACTGCCAGGCTCAATTGTTTAAAATCATTTCTAACCTTGTGTGGTAGTGACTTTACCCATGGAATAGATTCTTTATGTAAGGTCCGTTTCAACAAACTCGCTTTTTCATCCCGTCTCCTCAGCCCTCTAATCATTGCCTCCTCTTCCACTGTCGCGATATGTGTGTGGATATCCATAGTCTTATTGTGGGGGTCAAAATCGGGAATTCTGACTAGAGCCTTGTCCATCAACTTAAGGGTTTTACTGGTGAACAGGTATTCCGAAAGTTGATTGCTGACAGCGTCATCATCAAACAAGTTATCATCAGGCAATCTGTCACTTTGGTCTGTGCTGTGTCTCTTGTGTTTAAGTGGTGTGCATTTTCTGTGTGCGCGCCCAGGGCCGTGTCGCTCGTGTTGCCATTTCCCTTCAGTTTTTGCCTCTGCCCTTAGTGTACCATGTCCTGGCGATTTTACTTTAACTTTTGTGCGATCAATCCCTGGACTCTGTCCACGTACCCAAGAGAGTGATTTGATGTTACTTCCATATTTATTTTGTGGCTCAACGTCTGTGAGTTTCGCTGGTGTCGCGAGCTTTGACTTCTCCTCCCTCTCGAGGGCGTCTGCTGCTTCAATTTGTTGTTCTATTTGTTCTTCTATTGTAAGGACTCTTCCCTCTTGGTTTGGATCTAGGGCCTTCGTGGTTTCGGGCGGCTCAATTGAAAGTTCCTTTTGCGTTACTATCGGTTGAGTTGCCTTGGCTTCATCCGAGGGTAATACGCTCTTGCCCTTGGGTTCTCCTTCATCAGTTTGCAGTTCGTCGGTTTGGCCTCCAGGGGGCGGTATATACTCCATGAGGGGACAGTCTTTCGGTGATACTGACTCTAAGTCGGCTTCCTTTCGGACTTCTCTCAGTCTGTTAGTCATTAGCTGAGTGATTCGAATTCCTGCGGGGAGCTTGTCTTCGTTCCTGATTGTCGTTGATAGGTCGTCGAGCTCTTGTGTTATCACTTGGATTCCCGTGGAGTCTCTCATAACGTCTTCATCTTCTGAGTCCCTTTGTTTCTCCGGCATTGACTGTGCCCAAATTTGTCGGGATTCAAGGTTCACAATGGGTTTCAGGCGATTCAGTAGTTCGATCCCAAAAATCAGTTCTTTTCCTGGGTATTGTATGACATATAGGGGATGGTTCATGTTGATTTTGTTGAATGTCAACTTCGTCATAACTTTGCCCAATGGTCGCATGTGGGTCCCTTCACATCCTGAGTAGGTAAGTTTACTTGGCATCACTTGTAGTGTTTCATTCTTCCTCTGGAGGGCAGTCTGGAGTTCGTCAAATAATTCTCTGGATATCATGGATATTTCTGCTCCAGTATCACAAAGGCCTTGGCTGGTCAGGGTGTCTTGCAGTATTACTTCCACGTGGACTCGTCCAACTGGTCCTACGGGAATCAATTCCCCCAGATGGTACCCTTTTCCTTCTGGTACCACTTCGGTGATTGCTTCGAGGCTTCTTGTCTTCTCTACGTTCACTTGGGCTACCTTTGCTCTGGGTGTGCCCTCCTCCTGTGTGGGTATAGTTGGTATTCTTCCCTTCGCTACTTGCATGGAAGTCTTCATACTCCCTAGGAGCTCTTTTTCCATCCTAATGTGGTGAGCATATCGATTCCTGTTAGCTAACGGCGGTCTATGCTCTATTGCTGGTGGAGGCGGCAGTAGGGGACGATATGGTGACTGGTTTGGTGGGCGTCGGCCTCCGCGGGGTAGGTGTGGCCCGTCACTCTCTCTTCCTCGTCCATAATTCCAGCCTCCGCCCTCTTCTGAATTCCATGGTGGTGGCGGCTGTGGGTGCCAAGTTCCTCTGGCCTCGTTCCTCCCCCCACGTGGAACGTTATTCAGCGTGTTGTGGACGGGTGTCGATTCTATTGGGTTAGGCGCCCTCTCCTGGGGGAATTCATGTCTACCCCGTGTGGCGCTAATATTATTCCTTGGAGATTCGCTTCCCTCCAGATCGAGGCATTCTTTATCTCTGGTGACGATGTGGGTTTTGGCTATGCCAGTGGTTTTCCGTCCGTTCACCCAGGCCGTGTGGGCCTTGCTTTCAATCTGGCGTAGGGAGGCAGTCTCGGGGTCCAACATCATTCCTACTATTCTCACTATTTCAGGTCTCAATGATTGGAAGAACATCACTTTTAAGACTGTCTTATCTCCCTGGGCATTGTCCACGTCCCCTGCGTAATATGCTTTCTTAAGGCGTAGGAGATAATCTCGTGGGTCTTCGTCTACACGCTGGGTCATCAACTTTGCCGCGTTCAATCCTTCGGATAGTGTGGAGTATTCCCCAAATCTCTTAACTACTGCTCGGCTCAATTGTTTAAAGTCACTCTTCACCCTATTTGGCAGGGAGGCTACCCATGGTCTGGCGGGTTCATGTAGGCTCCTTGATAATAAACATGCCTTTTCTGCTGATTTACCCAGACCCCGGATCTTAGCCTCCTGTTCTACTGTAGTTATGTGAGTGTGGATATCCCTGTTTTTGTTATGTGGATCGAAATAGGGAATTCTCACGAGTGCTTTGTCCATTAGTTTTAGTGTCTTACTGTTAAAAGTGTGTTGTTCGTCACCAGTGGTCTCGGTTCCTGAGGAGTGCTCCCTTGAGCTACCCTTGTCTCCACTATCACTGTTGTCATGTGTCCCGTGTCTGTGTCGTGATCTCCCTCTGTCCGAGGATTCGTATCTGTCCCGTTGCTTGTGTCTCTTGTTTTCCTTATGTGGGTCTTGTGATTCGTGCTTGTGGGTTGGTGTGCGTGATCTCCTTGAGCGGTGTCTATGTGGTGAGTGTTTTTGTCCTCGACCTTCATGCTGCCTACTACGTGTGTGGTGCCTGCTAGGTGAGGTGTTGAATTTATGTTTGTCTCGTGCTTCATGGTTATCGGGATTCCTGTCTCTGGGATTTTTGGTGCGGGTGGTTTTGCGTGGGTGATTTTTACATGTCATGCGTCCCTCTGGTGAGCTCTCTCTGGTACCCATGTCGTGTTGGTCATTGTCAGAGGAGTCAGTGTTAGATGAGCCGTCACCATCACGGTGGCTCTGCTTAACATAACTTTTGTAGTGCCTTTTGCACCTGTTACGTGGGTCAACTTGGCTCGGTGATTTCTGCTTATCCCATGGCTCATGCTTGTGTGATGTGCGTCTCTCTGGTGAGCTCCTGTTATCCGTGTCGTGTTGGTCATTGTCAGAGAAGTCAGTGTCAGATGAGCCGTCACCATCACGATGGCTCTGCTTAACATAACTTTTGTAGTGCCTTTTGCACCTGTTACGTGGGTCAACTTGGCTCGGTGATTTCTGCTTATCCCATGGCTCATGCTTGTGTGATGTGCGTCTGCCTGGTGTTCTGTTTATGTCATGTTTCCCGTCTTGCACCAGCTCCGCCCTTTCCCGCTCTATCATTACAGTGTATCCTGATGACTTAGGGTTAATTATTTGTCTCTCTCTAACGTTGGGGTGGTCGGCCTCATGTTTTCCCGTTTGTATTATTATTTCCTCTTCTCTCTCCTCGATTTGCGAGGGTGTTACTTTATCAAAATTGCTTTGCATAGTAGCCACACTCATTGTGGGATCTGGCCCTGGGCTACGTCCCCGTGGCTCGGAGTGTGGTAAATTGTTACTCCCGTATGTGTCCTGTGTATCAACGTCTGGGTGTTTCACTGGTGCATTTAGTGCGGATTCTTTCTCTCTCACGAGGGCGTGCAGACGCTCTACCTGCACCATTAAGGACAGTTTCTCTTGTCTCTCCCTTTCAAATTTTTCCTCATTCCATAATCTTTCTCTGTCTGTCTGTGCGAGGAGATACGAGTCTACCCTCGCTATTTCTGCAATTTTTACGTCACGTTTGGCTTTGCCACATTTCATCACGTCCTTAAGTAGTTTCCTTCTATGGGCCTTAACATCTTCTGTATGGCTCCCCTCCCATATATCTCTCTGCTCCGTCTGCTGGCTAGCAGTCCGTCCAGTACGTTTTAACACAAATTCCCGATATTGTTTTTCCATAGATTCCATCTCCTCCTCAGAGGTCCACTCTGTATCAGTGTTATGCGTTGGTGTGTCAAACTCAGAATGTTGTGGATCCTGTGCCATCTCTATTATGTAGTGTGGTTAATAGACTTAAGAGTGTATCTTAATTCTAACATCTCATGTGCGTCGTGAGTTACTCTAGAATTCCCTTTCAGAGCACATATAAACAATTGTATCACAGGATGCGTCAGTTTAACTCGAGCAAATAATCTCAGCCCAGCTGTCTTTTTTATACTCTGCTACTCTGGTACCTCCCTTCAGAGCGCGTTTTGTTTGTATACCCCCGTTTACAATCACAAGGCAACGTTAGTTCACAACACTTTGATTAACACATCAGTGATTCGTTCCTGAATTCATGCATAACTGTCTGCGAGAGATCCCGGAAGACGAGCCCCCATTATGTTGTATATGTTGGTTATGAAAATTTGTTATGTTGTATGCGTGCGTGGGTGAATTATTATGTTGTATGTGTGGGTTATGAATATTCAGTGGAAATAATAATAATTAATGAAATTTGGCCAAATGTGTAATTATCCGGAAATATGTTAATTATGTAATTACGCACATTTTAATTATGCCAATTCGAGAGGTAATCGTATTAATTATGCGAGTGGGTGTAATTATGATAACGCAAGTCGTTATGATAACCAGACCCCGGTTCACCCCGTTATCGCTTTAACATTTACTGAGTATGTATTAGTGTGTTTATTAAGGTCACCAAGTTCAAATCTCAACGCAGAAGCAGATCTTATGCATAGATTTCAGGAAAGAATCACACAACCACTTCTGTATTGATCAATTTATTACTAATTCAACCTTAACTATGATATAGTATGCGAACTCTCAATCCCGGAACGTCAATACGGCATCAATACAGTATCATCAACGATTGTCTGATTTCACTTTGACAACGGCACATGGATCCCGCATAACGCGATGGTTCTTAGTGAGAGAGAGAGTCGTTAAAACATGCAAATATTATGCTAAGAAAACCTTAACGTTAATGAATGATTATACTCAATATTGTTCACGCAGTACCGCACTCCTTATTGATCATACGCAACCCTTATCACGTTGTTAACACCTTGGGTCACGGAACAGTTGAATATTCTGTAGAGGATGCGAGTACGTGCGGCGATTATGACTGAAAGATACTTGAAAGATTATACGGCGATAAAAAACACAATCGAAAACAGTTATTATTCTTAAAGGCACCAATCTCAACAGATACATCGGCAGGTTATCTCAGAACGGCTCGGAGTAAGGGCCTGCGACGGTGCTCCTTTTCCGAAGATCGTTATCTTATACCAAGTTTACTAATTGGGGACCAGATCACCTGATAAGGATCCGGTGGGCCACCACTCCCCACGTGAGCGTGGCTCGGCGGAAGGAGGTGCCAAGAATCAGTTCGTATTGATGGATCTGTTGGGAATTTATGCGATTAAGAGTACAGCCCACTAAATATTAAAGATAAAAATTAAGAATACTCTTATAAACGACGGAGGGCCATCCCTCGGTCTCGTTGTGATGCTTTCCAGCCACGGATGGCTTATGGGTTCGAGTGTTTTTGAGTGGTAAGAGTTGTCTTGAATAGTCAGTGTTCGGAGTCGATTCTTTAGGTCAAACAGACGCCTGGTGGTCGTGTGGTGAGGGGGCGGTGCGCGTCATACGTATCCATCGCTCCCCTGCCTGTCGGATGGCTGTTGATACGCTGTCGCAGTTCGGAACCCGGTCGGTAGGTGGCGCCCACAACTCGCTCGTAGCGTGCAGCGCTGGATCGTCGCCAAGTCGCGACGCTCACCACCGGCGGCAGCGGAGATCTCCGGCGGCAGCAGAGATTGACGAGCTGAAGATGAGTCGAGCCGACCCGCTGGTCGCAGCTCGCTCCTGAGTCGACCCTCCCGGTCGAGCTCGCTCCTGGGTCGACCCGCTGGTCGCCCTCGCTCCTGAGTCGACTCTCTGGTCGCACTCCTGAGTGGACCCGCTCTGGTCGCACTCGTTCCTGAGTCGACCCTCCCGGTCGAGCTTCTGAGTGGACCCTCCCGTCGCACTCGTTCCTGAGTCGACCCTCCCGGTCGAGCTTCTGAGTGGACCCTCCCGTCGCACTGGTTTCCAATGTTCAGGATCCGTTCCTTTATGCTGAAAAATCCCCCTGGATCCCGCCCACAAGGCGGGGCTTCCGATTTTTGCTGTGTCAGGATCTGTCCGTAGGCAGGTGTGTCCATGTGTGTGTCCGTATGTCCTTGTGTGCATCACTGACGGTATATTCCGTTGTCAACTCCCTCCATAAAACCCACGAGCAAACAACCAGATGTTACAAATTGTCTCGAAGTCGTCTCTCTGTCTGGGTGCAATTTATCTCTTGTCTGGCCTTCTTCATGAACCCAAAACACAGACGTTACAAATCGTCTCATAGGCGTCTTTGTTCGTGTTGCACAACCTGGAGGGGGGCAACACTCTCTCCGACCCGGCGCACAAAGAAATGGTTAAAAGTTTTAAGTTAACATTTGTCCCTTACTATTTCACAGTTATGATTCTGTATGTAACCTAAGGTCTGTCGTTTCCCATCGTGGTGCTTGACTCAAGTGTAGGTTTCCCCGAGCGTATACACACTCCTATCCCGCGCTGCGGGGATACAAAGACGGCCGGGATCTCCCTTTCTCTCCGACCCTGGGTTTAACATTGTGTTTTTTTTTTTATTATGTATTTATATTCCACCTGGTTGTGATTCATCTCGTTATCCTGGCTTTTCCATAAGTTTTACTTTGTCTTTTCATGCATATACTTATTACTATTAATTTATTTCCGATATCTTAGGTTAAGGGGTAAGTTTCTTGATCCTAGGAATTCGTATTCCTTGGTGCCTGGATGGTTATATAAGCGGAATATAGTTTACGGTGAATAGCGTTAACATTGATGTTATGTGCGATATTATGTATTGTGATGTCTTTAACTTAACTTGTTTGTCAGGGCTTTACTGACACGAAGTTGCATTCCATGGTCCGCAGTCTTTGCCCCACCCTATCTCTGCTCGCCGTTGTTGTTGCCTGCCGTTAATTCAAGGCCTCATTAATTTCCGTCACTCCTGAGTAGGTGAGGGCGGTTGAACCTTGGAGTCAGTTCTGGTTTTTGTCTGCCTGCTTCTTCTTGTATCCCCTGACCCCGGGAGTTATTATTCTACTTTATGGCCTGTCGAAGCCCCACTCGCTGTTGCTGGGCTGGTGTTGTTCCCGGCTTTTTGCTTACGTTTGCAGTTCTCCGTGCTCTTAATTTCCTTCCCTCGTCAACCTTATATCGACTATTCGCTCCTGTCTGGGTGCGATTCAATTTTGACTTAGGAAGGTTCTGATTGTCATATGCTTCGGGTCGAGTTGTATAGAAAGTATTGAAGTATGGAAATAGCATTTCATATTGACTTAATGATGGTGATGGTTCAGTAGGCGTAACTTGTGACCTGGTTTAATTGGAGTGGGTGTGAATATCAATAACTTTAGCCTACTCTGTTGTTAAATTCCGACTTTAACGTTACTTTAATAGCAATACAGAATAATTGAGCTTTTTGTCTTAACTAGGCGAATGCGAACTTCTGGTGACCCCCGCAGCCGTGTTGTTCAGCTGGGTCTTGTGCCTTGAGAGATATACAACCCTCTTTTAAATCACCTCTCCCCCTGTCCACCTTCTGCTCTGGGAGTGTTTATTCTTGATTCCAGGTCCAAGGCCCCCTCACGTCCAGACGCGCAGGGTTGTTTACATCAGCTCCCCCCCTGTGCACGTGTTCTAACTAGCTCGGAATTCCTGAACACACAATCAGTGATGATTCCTGACTTTCTGTGGTTGTGATTTAGACAAAGGCGCCTCTGTTTCTTCCATTGCCTTTGAGTCGACACTGCCCTATTATTTGCCCATGTGCTGAGGTCATAGAATTCGTTTTGACTTCAGTAATATTAACATTCAGTATTGGATTAGCAAATGGGCAATGGTTCATTGATGTAGCTCGCAGCCTGGTCTCCAATTTGAGCGAGCGCGAGGATCGATAATTTAGCCTACTCTGTTGTTGAATTTCGAATTTTGACGTTACTTTAAAACCATGCAGGATGATTGGGCTTTTGCCTTAACTATGTCTGGCTGACACTCCCACTGTCTCTGCCGCCTGCACGGGTGACATGTGCCCGTTCATCAGGCCTTATCTTCCCTTGAAGCAACGTTGTAAATTCTGCCATCCTAGCCCTCCTCCGGTTCATTACTTAACAACACCTGGTGTTTTGCAGTTTGCTGCGCTTGGTGTGTTTCACTCATTAAAAAAACAAGTAAAAAGATAATATATAAAAATCATCAAATATTATTAATCTCAATTATGGAAGAAGGGTTAGTATACAACAGTGGGTAGAGGCTCGGCTATTGAGGATCTTGACGAAGATGAGTGATCCAGGATTTTATTAGGCGGAATTCAAGGGGATTGGAATATATTCTTTGTTTTTTTTGGGAAAGTCACGTAGGTAAAAAAATTAAAATAAATTAAATCACGACGTTTCGGAGGCAACAAAAGCTTCCGTCTTCAGGTGGAAGCGTCACAGCAAAATTTACTGGATCAAGTGAAGAGGAAAAAATCAAAGAGTATGAATCCTTGCAGTCACGAAAACTTCAAATCTAGAATTAATGGATTGGAATAGTGGTGTGAAGTGGTCTTGCTTACGGATCTGGGTGAGAATTCTGGCAAACAGTATATTGGATTATGTAGAGTTTGTAAATTAGGAGTTGTGAGATGCTGTTGAGAAGAGAGTTGCAGCAGTCGAGTCTGGACATGATGAAGGCACAAATTAACGTCTCAGTCGCACCTGGGGTAAGAACATGTTGGACACGGGAGATGATGCACAGATGGAGGTGGGAAATCCTGCATGGCTGAGATAAGTGGGCGTAACAGGGGTGTCTGGTATCAACGACAACGCCATGGGTTCACACACTTCTTCACCGGTACCATGTCAGAGTTTCGGAGGCGCACACTCAAACTGGAGTCTTTACTGAGAGTGGACTTTTTGCCGTTGAAGAGCACTTAAGTTTGTACAACATTTAGCCGGAGCAAGTCAGAGAATTCACAATGACACCGCATCAAGGCAGTAGGTGAAGAGTTGACTGCGTTATTGTCCAGTCTCGCATCCTGTTAAACGACAGTATTTAGAGACAGGCGAGCATGTCTTACATTTTCCCCCTTTGTGCTCGTTCACCACTGCCAATGTAGTCCCATAACGTTGTCGTATTGTATTTAACGTAAATAATTACATATTAACACAAGCCTTGGCATACTGAAGCGTACATCTCCGATGTGTGTCCGGGTTGTGCCGCGTGTTAGGGGCCGTCCATAAATGACGTCACGCACCTGGGGGGGTCAGACATTTGTGACGATGTGTGACGGGGGGGGGGTGAGAAATGTGATGTCACGTAAAAATGCGCAACTTTAAATAAATATAGAAAACACGTTCTACTTAATTAAATTTACTTTTTAAAAATGTTTTCTCCTACAACATCAGAGTGCAGCGCCACATTAAAAACGCACTACAATGACAATAGTTTAAAGCGATTTGAAGCATGTTTTATTTTCAAAATGGAAATATGGTTTTGGGGGGGCAGAGCTTTGTGACGTCATATTTGAGGAGGGGGGTCAGACTTTTTGTGACGCTGTGTGACGAAGGGGGGGGGGGGTCAAAAATCGTCCACAATCGCGTGACGTCATTTATGGACGACCCCTTGTTCAACATGATGTCCTAATTTTCGATTTAAAGCTTTCGTGGCTGCAGGGATTCATCTTCTTGGTTCTTTCGGTAAAGTCACGTAGAAGGAAAATAATAAAATAATAAATATTTAATTACTTCCCTTCTACGTGACTTTACCGAAAGAACCAAGAAGATGATGTCCTAAGTTTAGCACGACATGCTGGGAGGCGTACAGGTGTCCCTCACTTGATGCTGTAGATGTGTTCCAAAACAAGGGGGCACAAAGTGAAATCGCGTAGCATGGGCAGCAGTCACCTCATCCGCAACGCATTCATACGCACCAGCTGCCTGCTGAGTAGCCCATTCAGTACACAATGCTGTCCCACGTGAGTGAATGGGAACCACATGCAGTATAGCGAATTTTGGATAGAAATAGGTGAGTCCCAGATACGCGATTTCGCACAAAGCGAACCCAGCACGAATCGAGGGAAACCTGTATTAATTTTCTGTAGCAGGTCCCAGCACGTGGAGTGAAACATCACAGAGCTCGAGAGAAAACCCGCAGAAACTTACGTATTCATATTAAGGGGGAAACGTGCGTTTCACAAGCAGATTGAAGCAGGTAATGAGAAGATCTGTCCATAAACTAAACCATTTTTTTATTTGACTCTTTCTCAGAAGCGACCTGGCCACAAATTAAAGCTGAAGGAAGTGGCTTATCACGTGTACATTTATAGCAGCCGTATACTCGAAACGCATGTTGATTCAATTTCGATTTAAAGCTTTCGTGACTGCAGGGATTCATCTTCTTGGTTCTTTCGGTAAAGTCACGTAGAAGGGAAATAATAAAATAATAAAAATAAAACATAATAAGATAATTCTCACGACGCTTTGGCCACAACGCAAGAAGAAGTCCTCAGGTGGAGACCAGGTCTGTCGGGGAAACAGCGTGAGCGTCTCCCCGACAGACCTGCTTGCGTTGTGGGCGAAACGTCGTGAGAATTATTTTATTATGTTTTATTTTTTATTATTTTATTACTTCCCTTCTACGTGACTTTACCGAAAGAACCAAGCAGACGCGTGTTGATTCTAAATGTGGAGGGAAAAACCAGAGGACCCGGAGAAAAGTCCATTCGAGCACGGTGCGAGAGACACGCAAACTCCAAATATACAGCAGCAGCAGGCGTCAGGGTCGGGATCGAACCCACGACCTCCTGCATACCAGGCGAGGTAGTTAACATCTCATCATGCAGGCAGGGTCATATTTAGCTTCACAGTGGCAGTGAAATTGTATCATGCACGGGTGATACAGCGCATCTGGGGCCAGCCCTACTGCGTGTTGGTGGCTGCACGTGCAGGGGAGGGTGATGGAGCTTGTCTGGTGCCGGGCGTGGGGGGGGGGACGACTACTTGGGGATTTCACTGCGGCTGTCGCGCCCTGTAGCTAATCCGGCACCCGCTCGTTATCCCTAATCTAACACATGTCGCTACACAGTTGGGGCTTGACTTGACGAGCGGCGGCACCACGCCGCTTTGGTCTTGCAAAATCATCTGAAGGGTCGTCTGCCGGCGGCGGTCGTTAATGCTTGGGGCTGAGCACGATTGCACCGCAATATTAGACGCCAATGTGAGCTGCTTGTGTGCATGGGAAGGTGGTGCATGGAATTCGGTTCCGCTTGTTTGACACCGAAAGACCTTATCAACTTGCCTAATGCTGAGCATTTCAATGTTGTTAGTTTAACCATTATCACATCCCACAGTCGTCCTGTCCAGTTTGTTTCCTGCTTTGGCTGCCATTCCATCCCCAATCGGATTAATTGATCTTCATTCCTTCGAGGGATGTGTTCTACCAAAGCCCAATTATATATATTGATTTTGAAATGAACAGTCAATATGATTTCTTTAATATGCATTTTTCTACTGATCCATGTGTTCTTCTTTCATCATAGTAATTCTCAGCACATTTCGTTCCCACGCTTCTTTATGTGCTTCAGTTTTTGTTCCATTTTCTTTCATTTTTGTGATCCGTGTCATAGCAGGCAATATGCACGAATCGATAACGTTTCTTTCTAACGGAGCAATGAACTCAGAAAGAACAGGACCAAGATTGTAGCATCATTACACGATGAGAAATTGGGTTAGCGTGGGTACGCATTCATCCAGCAGATCATGGTGAATGATGATGACATCCAATGTTCACGAGAAAAGTCACTACTGTTGCTCGACATGCCCTCATGCGCTTTAGTATATTTAGTTTTGTTGTACAACTGCAATATACAATTGCAGCTCCTATATAAAATAAAGAAGACTGCCTAATTTTCTCGACTAATCAAATAAAGCACAATTTCATGAAACATCTTGAAAAAATATAACATTTTCAGGCAGTATTTAATATTAACGGTAGTCAACATTTCGGTAATGCACGTCTGGAGATTAGATTCCAATCATTAAACTTCACACAGGGCAGATGGGTAGACGAAAAGCCACCATGCTAATGGGGATCTGTAGTTTGGCCACAAAGCAAATCCCCATCCTTGGGAAGCGCAGAGAAATGGGGTCATGTCTCCAGAACAGGCCGTGTACAGCGCGTAAAGCTGACCCACAATGACAAACCCCTAATTGATTTGTCTCAAAAGTGGGTCTAATTACACGGATTGGGGCTTCTGTCCAGACAGCGTGGAGCTCAAAATTGAGGCTTGCCATACATGACTGCTCTTCAGTCTAGAGGCCTAGCCCAGTTAACCTGGTTCCTATCGGGTTCATGGTCACCACGTTGACTGCCTCGCATAGTGTACAGGTCATGGGTTCGATCCCGACTCTGAAGATCGTATATTTGGAGTTTTCATGTCTCTCCTCGTGGTCACGTGGATTTATCACCAGGTTCAAAACCGTCCACTTTTAGAAACATGTTTTTTGAGTATTTGGCTTCTTTAAATTTCCACTTCGTTGAGCTGTCATTTGTGACCAGGTCGCTTCTGAAAAAGAGCTATATCGCTCATTGGGCCTTACCTGGTAAAATAACTATTGTTTTTGCCTGGACTAATAGGTTCAATGTCTACAGTATTTCGGTATTTTTTTAGGGGAGAAAAAAATATTTTATGAAATTTTCACATATAATATAATCACAATATAAATGAATCTATTTGCCAGTGCTGTTGCCCAAACGGCTACCGTTTAAAAGACCATGCAATAAACGTTACAGTCATTACTAATTGGCTGGGTGGCTAGCATTGTCAAGAGTACTGAGCTGGCACAGATGAGATCTTTGGTTTAAATCTGGGTACCCACCTGTGATTAAACTGAATCCTCAAGTGAAGCGACTTAATGGTTTAAGCCTGGTAAATAACTAAAATATTAATTAATTTGTATTTTCACTTAATTATAAATACATGTATTCTTATTTTGAGGATTTCTATTTTCATTTGACTGACATGCGATGACAACTTTGCATCAGTTTATATAAATGGTATGGTATTCTGGGCGTGAATTCAGCAGCCACTTCACGTGGTCTCAATGTACATCTATCCTGGCACAAGTGCTACGGTGACATCACCGCCACTTTATTGTGAATGGCGGTTGTTGTTGTGTTGTTATCGCGGTGACCTGTCATAGCTGACATTTTCTAGGTCTATTCTGACACAGGATGATGCACTGCTAGCTGTACGCATACCACATAGACATACCACGTGGACGTGTTGAATTATACGATAATTTGAATAAAATTTTAGTACGAAGTACACAATAATTTACGCAGCTATTTTTACTGGTCTCCATTGCTAAAGAGAAAATGTTTATTATTGTACTTTGACCTTCATAAATAAAGGCCTTCCAGTAAACAAATATATTTAATGTGTAACTGCATTTCACTCTTAAATGTATTATTACATTCATCACGATTTGAAATGTCATACTGCCTGTAATCTAACTATATGTGCAATATTTGCTTAATCATTTCATGGTATGGAAATACACATCATGTATAGCTTTTTACTGTGTAACATTTTTTTTTGTTCCTGGGTAGTAAGTATTATTAAATCCTTTATATTAAGTTCACTTGCTTGCTTGCTTGCGCGCTTACGACCGTGCAAATCTTTCGGTCGTTTGTAAATCCTTTATATTAAGTTCGCTTGCTTGCTTGCTTGCGTGCTTGCTTGCGTGCTTGCTTGCTTACGACCGTGCAAATCTTTCGGTCGTTTTTTAACCCACTTCCCGTGATCCAATCGAGCTGATATTTTCCACACAGACTCGTTGTGCGAGACAATTAATGTTCGTGAAAAAAAATTCCCAAAATTTGACACTGTTTAGGGAAAACAAATTAAATATTTAATTACCAATTGCTTAATACTGGCAGACAATCATCTGACCCATAGGTGGCAGCCATCTCAAGCCAGAGGACGAGAAGACTCTAGCCGCCACGCATATAAAGGATTTATAGTGAAAAACTTTGTTTTTACGGGTTTCCTTGTTTAACCCACTTCCCGTGATCCAATCGAGCTGACATTTTGCGCACAGACTCATTGTGCGTGACAATTTATTGTCGTGAAAAATTTTTCCAAAATTTTCCACTTTTTAGGATTTTTTTTTTCATATTTAATTTAAAATACCAATGTGATAAAAATGAAACTCTTACTCAAGAAAAACAGAAATGAATAATAAAATAAAACCGATGCCACGCATATAAAGGATTTATAGTGAAAAACTTTGTTTTTACGGGATAATTTTTTTTCTAATTGCTTATGCCTCAAAAGTACAGAAAATGGCTATTATTCCCCACAAACTTTGCTTTTGTGACCAGGACAGTGATATTTTGAAATTGACCTATTTTCAATGATAAAACGTGGTGTGCATTTGTGTCATTCCTTCATGTAAAGTCCTGGTCACAAAAGCAAAGTTTGTGGGGAATAATAAGAGCCATTTTCTGTACTTTTGAGGCATAAGAAATTAGGAAATAACACTTACTACCCAGGAACAAAAATTGTCTTACATAGTGAATGTAAAGGCCGTTGGGACAATGAAGGCCTCCCCATGCCAGACTAATCAAGGCAGTTGTTTGACCATACTTGACCATACTGGTCAGTGTGTGTTGGTGAAGGAGATGCCCAGGATCAGTTCAGATACCATTCGCCACCGACGTTATCCACAGTCGGGAATTGAACTCACATCGCCCGGTTCACTGAGAAGGGCGCTATCAATTGCACTACCGGTCCACCCCGTTTTAACTCTTATGCTTCTCATATTTAAGAAGAGCTGATATACCACAGCCTTCACGCAACAACCCTATTTAACGTGGATATGTGTTACTAAGTAGACAAAATGTACGGGCCTTGCAGCGCATGTTGAGTTCACTTTACACATCAATACCACCGAGTCGTTTGAGTCAACGTGTTTTATTATAAAACACAGAATCAATTCCTGTACATGAATGCAAAATGGATGGAACAATCCATTCAAAGTAGTAAACAACACTGCTTGCACCATTTGAGTTTACATTTTATAAAGAATTTAAGAACCAATCTCTGAACCGTTAAAAACGCACATGTCAAGTGCAGCACGAGTGCGAAAGAAGTTCAACGTACACACGTCGACCAAGCAAATAACATGGCGATAAAAAGCTGGTACACATGTATTTCAAACATGGGCACGTCGTAATATTGCCTCTTCCAAAACCTGCTGCTATAAAAACAAGTAAAAACAACCTCACCCTCGGAACTGTTACAGCCATGGTCCGTTTCAGACACCATATCACATTCTGCAAGTTTGCGTAATATCGCTGTGCAATGAACCCTCCATGGGAGGGTGAGCAGTGCTCTATATTTAATGCAAAATGGGATGCTGTCTGCCTCCTTGAGCGCACTTGGTTTGACTGTCAATTCCAGAGGTTTTGAAGACAGTGCTTAATGCTTAGTGCCTCCGGATGCCACGTCATATTACACCACTGCTCATCACGTATCGTATATACTGCATATGCACACACAGCGCGATGATAGAAGTTGGCAGCTTGGAGATGCATGCAGACTTGTGTGCAAGACATCCATCCAAACGTGCTAAATGGCAGTCCACAAATGAGTTTCCGACGTTTATATACAGACTGAGTGTCATGCCTTGTTATGCATGTGGGTTTTATCACGGTACTGTGGTTTAGTCCCACACGTAACAGTACTCAGTCTAGAACTGGCCATACGTCACAATCCAGGACCTTCCTGAATAAGTATCCTGAGACTCAGGCTTTGCTGGACAAACAAACATTCCATTCATTTAGCTAAAGAACAAGTCGCCAGCCTCTTCAACCCCCACATCAGGCACCGTCTGGTCGTCGTTCCTGGCCCGCGCATAGCCTGCATTCACACTCGGGTTCACGGACATAGTTCTGGAATTCGTGGCGGTGTCCGTGGCTGAGCCTGCGTCGCCAACTCTCAGCCACGGGTGCTGCAGGGCATCCCGCGCCGTGGCCCTCTCGGACGGCTCGTGCCGCAGCAGGCCCCCGATGAGGCAGCGTGCCGCCGGCGAAAGCCACTCGGGGAGCGCGTAGCGGCCGTGGCGGATCTTGCGGAAGAGGGCCGAGGGTGCCGGGTCGTGGAACGGGTAGCGGCCCACGAGCATGGCGTACAGCGCGACACCCAGCCCCCACACGTCGGCGGCACGGCCAGAGTACGGCACGGGCCGGGGAGCGCCGGCGGATGCGGACGGCGACGACCGCAGCAACTCGGGGCTCACGTAAGCCGGGCACGCGCGACGGTCGGTCAGAGAGTCGTCCGTGCCCTGCAGCAGCAGCGCGTCCTCCAGGCCGTCCAGCACCAGCTCCGTCCTGCAGCGGGGACATCCATTATTGCAACTTTCATTGTTCTGCAAATGCTCCACTGTTGTAGAAATAAGTTAGGGAAAATCATAAATATGTGTTCGATATGTAATGGATTCCAATGTGGGTTTGTCTGGAAGTACTGAAATAGCAGTGTGGAAATCGATGGGTAGTAGTCGAGGCAATAAGCGTTTGAATATTTGCCAATAGTCTTCTTTGCTCTGGTTTGTATTGCCAAATTTTGGTCAATCCTCTGATCACTTTGCCTAGTTTTAATAGGATAAAGCTCTTATAGAAGCTCAACTTTACACTACAGTTTAGTCAAAACAAATATAGAGTATTAAAAATGGGTTTGGACAACTTTAACACTGTCCGTAACTTTTTAGAGGTTTTAACCTATTACACGTTGACTTCAACATTTCCCCCAAGTTTCTGCGATCAATAACAAGCACGAGTTCAAGTAATGAGTCATGTTTGCAAATGAGCGCGTGAGTTCACGTTTTATTTTAATGTTTTAATAATTTCAAGGTATTATTTCAAACTTAGAACAAGGGTGTGTGCGTAACGTAGTGCCTCTAGGCTATGAATGCGCCTATGTAAGTGAACGTGTCAAATTACAGCTAAAGCTGTAATTTTCGCAATTTGTCCACGATCAAAGGTGTTTAGTCAAAGTCAGAAATTACCAACATTATTGAGCTTAGCAAGAAGCATACAGGGTAAAGGACCAGAAGCGTTGCACTATCTCCAGCCCTGTGCCACCTCACGTACCGGGCCCAGCTCCGGCTCATCGAGGATTAGGGGGGCGTAGTAGCGCAGTTGTTCGGGTGGACAACCAGAGCCGTAATATACTGCTAAGGAAAATTAATTTGGGTGGGCCAAATGGATATATGGCGGCTTTGGCATGCACTGTCTAGACAACCTGCCAGGCAAACTGCCCTCACTCCAACTCGCTTTCCAAAAGCCAAGAAACTTTGACCCTTGTACACATGACTCACAGCACATGGCATGAGCACACATGACATGGTCCCATCCTCCCTAGGTATTGTGACAACGAGAACAGAAAAAAACGCAAATTGCTGTAAACATTAACTACATGTATTCACCACCATCATCATGTTTGGTATCTGGGATATTGTCTGGTTCGTTGGTAGACCACTTATCTCCAAGCATTTAAAGGAAAATTAACTGCTTAAACAGCAACATTAATTGAGTCTAATTCACTAATTGGGAGCAGATTTGAAGCATTTGAATTCTAATTTCTATTTGGTTGTTTTGCTCTGATTTATATTCCTTTCATTCTGTGTATTTGTCTTGGCATTGCTGCTCTTGTCATATCGGTAACCCAGGTCACCTCTGCAAATGAGAAACTTTCCTCGTCTCCCTTGAGAGTTCCACAACCTGGTTAAACAAAACCAACTTGAAACCCCAAATGCACCCCATAGTTAATCCAGCCGTGCCACCTGTCCTGCACGCACCTTTCGGGGTCCCTGAAGACGAAGCGACGCAGCTTGAGGTCACGGAGCACCAGGCCCCGCTCGTGACAGCGCGCCACCGCCTCCGCCATGTGGCGGAAGAGTCGTGCCGCCTCGGGCTCCGGCAGGCGGCCCCGCTCCCGCACCAGCGCGTGCGCGTCGCTGTGCACGTGCGCGTGCAGCGCGTACGTGCGCCGAGAGCCCACGAGCAGCTCCACGGGCGAGGACACGAGCTCGTGCGGGCACACGCGGCGGTACGCCTCCAGCAGCGTCGGCCAGCGGGCTGCGTCCACCACCTGCACAAGACACAGGCCACGGGGAGTGGCGTCGTCATTGGTGTTATTGTGGACGCGAACACCTCCATCGGCACAATCATCGTCATTATTGTTATGATGATCACGATCATCTCAACAGTTACGATCATCACCATGATTTTTTTACTGGCAAATGAGGTTCCAATGGTGTAAATGCTTACCCCGAGCTCTCATATTCTGATGGTGCATTGTCTTTGAGTTGTGCGCCTTTTGGCGTCATCTGGTCCAACCCATGTGAGACTAGGCTCTAAGGAAAGCTGTCTCGGGTGTGGAACAATCAACTTCAAAGACAGTGCACATTATCAGAGTTGTGTTTTTTGTTTGCATTATGACCGCAGGTATTGTGGTCTATGTAAACATGACTCCTTGTAAAAAAGGTGTCAGTTTTGTTGCCAGATAGAAGGATAAAAAACCAATTATCATCACCATGATTGTTCTTGTTTTCACGATCACCATTTTTGTGATTACCATCAATGCCATCAACATCACCATTACTATCGTCACTATTGTCACTATCACCAGCAATGTCATGATCATCATTTTGATGATAATAATGTCAAGCACATATCAACGAAAGCCTCAATGAGCTTTAAAACTGTTTCAGGAAGGTAGTGAATTGAGGATATATCGATGAGATCTACAAATCCATGCCTCAAAAGCACTTAATTGATCGCTGATGTGCACTATCAATTCTCGCCATCATCATCACTCGTTATATTCATCATCAATAAAACAGTAAGTAGTAAAACATTGCCCCTCTTGGATATTAAACTTGAGACTGAGTGATGTTGCTTTTAAATAAATAAAAACTCTTACTAACTTATTTTCATTTTCACGACCGTTTAAATGATTGTCATCAATAATATCAAATTAAGAACTAGCTAAACAACTCAAGTGAGACTTGAAAATGAGTCTTGAGTGAAGGGTATTTCTGGTTGAAGGATATAACGATCACCCCTCTTCCAAATCATTTTATCGTTTATACCACCAATCGACACAACAAATTATAAACACGCATTCGTGTAAATATATTGTCTAGGCTGAATGATTAGATCCTGACGAAACTCTGCACTCCGCCTACCCAACTACCTACCCCGCTAGCAAATGTCTACCCCCTCTCCTCACAGGGTGAAATGTATGCAAGTGTAATATAATACTATAGTTTATGTTCGAGAAAAACCCGACTACATTGTGGTCGGCTCCGTCGAGTACACGCTCTGCAGTGCAACGCAGACTTTGTTGATTCGCTACAAAAACTGGCCCCGTGTGTTGCCTCGCCCATTCCGTGAGTCGCGTAACCCTGTTGCAATATTGTCTGGGTTAGTGAGGGCGTCAATAGTTTTACATTATCGTGTCCACTTGGACCATCTGAGTCCCATGTTTTCGTATAACCGCAGATATATGAATAAAGTTCCGTACAGTACTGCACTTACGATTATTCTTTCCCATAATTACTTCAATACTAAGAATGCTGCAGGGTTATTTCAGAGAATGAAGCAATATATTTGCAAGGTATAAAAATTCCTACAAAATTTCCAATATTTTTTACTCGAGTTAAAGAGTAACCCAAGACTGGTAATTATTGCTTCCTTAACAGTATAATTCACGTGTACATTTTTTTGTGCCACGGATTTTTTTCGTGGCAAAATATACACGTTCGTCTCAAGAGGAGGAACAACAACACACTGGATCAGATAACATACACAAGTTACAGACGTTACACAAGTCCATGGCTGATAAGAAAATAATTGGGCTTGGGCAGGCAACATTGGCAATAGCCGGTGGTCGATATTAACCGTGGGAGTGGAGCCAAATCAACACGCCCGAAACGACTCCACCCCGCCCACCCCGTCTCAAATACGAAGCGATTAAATCAGCTTGTGTGCAAGAATCAAATGTATTACATCGATTTGCTTTGAAGAAGAGGCATTGGACGAAATGTTGCCTACAGTATTATGTATTTGTTTTCCTGTGTAAGGCAGTGCTATTGACGAATGTGTTTGGAGTGTGTTGTTGTGCGAGATGCTGAGACACCCACTAACAACGCAGCAGCAGCAGCAGCACCAAATAGTTTTAGGCCGACGTGTTGCAGTATTGTTGCATCACGAGGTTGTTGTGAGCTGACAAGAGCTCGGGGGAGATATTCATACAGCAGTGAATACATTAAGGCTGATGATGGTGGTGGTGGCGATTTCATGGAGTGTTTACAACGTGGGTTTTTTTTCAAGTCGTTCAGCACAAAAGTCACCAGGCATCAAAACAGATCGTGTCCATCAAGGGTAAATCATATATTGCTGGTTTCAATAATCAACGTGGAAACTCCCTTACCCGCCCAGCACTGAATCACAAATCATTGTTGCATTGTAAAGGAAGTCAAGAATTGAAGTTGAAAACAACAGGGGATACAATCTATAACCAGATAAAGAGTCAAGTGCATACCATTTTAAATACGTGAAATCAGCTCATGACCTAAATAATTCTTCTATTATCACCAAGATGGGAAATCCACCCGGGCTCAGCACTTGAACTCAGCTTTTCACAGACGTTTTTGATTAAATAAAAACCACCACACAATGCGTGTCCTTTAAAGCTTCCCAGCCACGTCTCAACCCCAGTAGGAATCAGTGGCTCCCCACCACCATCCACGCATCTCTCCTCAAACCCACAACCCACCTGTGCCTCCCCACCACCATCCACGCATCTCTCCTCTCTCAAACCCACAACCCACCTGTAGCTCCCCACCACCATCCACGCATCTCTCCTCTCTCAAACCCACAACCCACCTGTAGCTCCCCACCACCTTCCACGCATCTCTCCTCTCTCAAACCCACAACCCACCTGTGTCTCCCCACCACCACCCACGCATCTCTCCTCTCTCAAACCCACAACCCACCTGTGTCTCCCCAACACCACCCACGCATCTCTTCTCTCTCAAACCCACAACCCACCTGTAGCTCCCCACCACCATCCACGCATCTCTCAAACCCACAACCCACCTGTGTCTCCCCACCACCACCCACGCATCTCTCCTCTCTCAAACCCACAACCCACCTGTGTCTCCCCACCACCATCCACGCATCTCTCAAACCCACAACCCACCTGTGTCTCCCCACCACCACCCACGCATCTCTCCTCTCTCAAACCCACAACCCACCTTGCAGATGAACTCCTTCCCCGTGGCCTCGTGCACCGCTCTGTAGCCTCCCACGTCGAGCGGGGCCACCAGCAGGTACTCGCCCACTCTGGCCGGGCAGTGGCCCCGTGGCTTCACGGCCAAAGCCGGCGGGAGGCCCTCTCGCTCGGGGTGGTGCCGCGGGGTCTGGCCGCAGCTTGTCCGGGCCCTCTTGCCGAGCAGCGAACTCGGCCGGGCCTCCTGGAGACGACGGAGCTCCTCCGTTGGACGAGTCTGAGTCTCTTCCATCGGGGACGGATGGCTCTGAAGGAAATGCGGCGTCGTCTCGACCGGTGCCCGTGTCTATCTGCGCTCCGTGTGATGTCCCTGGCCACCAAAAGAGCCCTCCCCGCCCCCTCTCAACAACAACTTTTGTCAATCTGCGGCTGGGTGGTTTCGCCACGCCAGCGCTCCTACCCTGCCCCCACCCCCCCAATGACCCAACGTGGTGGAGTAATCGTCGAGTTGACCTTCACGACCCCCCGCAGGTCAAACACGGCCCGTGCATCAGCCCGCGACTTTAATTGCGCATTAATTGCGTCCGCAACAGGAGCGAGCTCCAAACTGCTTGGACCAAACGAAGGCACGTGGCATGCACTTACACCGTGTGCCTTGTCTTTTGTATCCTACGTTTAGATTTTCTAAGGCTTCCTTTAAACTTAAACGCCACTCCGAAAGTCGAGGTTTTCTTAATAAGTTAAGCCAGGTGACGTTTGCGAGGAATTGAACTCCGGTTGCACGGCGTTATCCAAGCACAAAAGTCCGAACGATGTTTACCACGAAACCAAGTCTCTTAACTTCGCGACTTAAAAACAACAAACACAATCAGCTGCGACTCCCATCGCCACCACACGCAGCGAGGCTGAGCTGCTGCTGCTGTCTCCTTTGTAGTAACGAGAGCGATGGGAAGGGAGGATCGAGAGATGTGAGCGAGGAGGGAGATGGGGAGGAAGAGGAGAGCGAGGAGGGAGTGTGCGGCATCAGCAGCATCACGCAATCGCCTCTCTCTCTCTCGTTGGCCACATCGTGAAACGCGAGGCGGCGATTGAGTCAGCCCCGTCTCGCCCCCACCCTCGTCCCCCCAACCCACCCCACCCTCTCGCGCCCCCCACCCTCGCCCCCACCCTCTCGCCCCCCCACCCTCGTCCCCCCACCCCACCCCACCCTCTCGCCCCCCCCACCCTCGTCCCCCCACCCCACCCCACCCTCTCGCCCCCCCACCCTCGTCCTCCCCCCACCCTCGCCCCCACCCTCGGCCCCCCCCCGCCCTCTCGCGCCCCCACTCGCCCCCTCCCCCCCTCTCGCGCCCCCACTCGCCCCCTCCCCCCCTCTCGCGCCCCCAACTCGCCCCCCCGCCCTCTCGCGCCCCCCCCGCACCCCCCCCGCACCCCGCCCTCTCGTGCCCCCCCCGCCCACTCGCGCCCCCCCGCCCTAGCGCCCCCCCTCGGGGCGCGCAAAAGGAAAGCAGAACTGGTGCGGCTGTGACGTAAGGAAGGAGGTAAACAGCTGCGTGGACGAGAAGTGACGTAGGATGCTCGCTCGCTCATTCACCCACTCAGACACCCATTCACTCAGACACCCACCCACTCACCCACACACTCACTCACTCAGACACTCACTCAGACACTCACCCACTCACACACTCACTCACTCAGACACCCACTCATTCACTCAGACACCCACTCATTCACTCAGATACTCAGACACTCACTCACTCAGACACTCACTCACTCAGATACCCACTCACTCAGACACCCACTCACACACTCACTCACTCAGACACTCACTCAGACACCCACTCACACACTCACTCACTCAGACACTCACTCAGACACCCACTCACTCAGACACTCACCCACTCACACATTCACTCACTCAGACACCCACTCATTCACTCAGACACCCACTCATTCACTCAGATACTCACTCAGACACTCACTCACTCAGAAACTCACTCAGACACTCACTCAGACAGTCACTCAGACACTCATTCAGACACTCACTCACTCAGACACTCACTCAGACACTCACTCAGACACTCATTCAGACACTCACTCACTCAGACACTTACTCACCCACTCAGATACTCACCCACTCAGACACTCGCTCACCTACTCAGACACTTACTCAGACACTCACTCACTCAGACACTCACTCACTCAGACACTCACTTAGACACTCACTCACTCAGACATTCACTCAGACACTCACTCACTCAGTCACTCACTCAGACACGAATTCAGACACTCACTCACTCAGACACTCACTCACCCACTCAGACACTCACCCACTCAGACACTCACTCAAACACTCACTCAGACACTCACTCACCCACTCAGACACCCACTCAGACACTCATTCACCCAGTCAGACACTCACTCAGACACTCACTCACTCAGACACTCACTCACTCAGACACCCACTCAGACACCCACTCACTCACTCAGACACTCACTCAGACACTCACTCACTCAGACACTCACTCAGACACCCACATACTCAGACACTCACACACTCAGACACTCACTCAGACACCCACTCACTCAGACACTCACTCATTCACTCAGACACCAACTCATTCACTTAGATACTAACTCAGACACTCACTCACTCAGACACTCACTCAGACACTCACTCACTCAGACACTCACTCACTCAGACACTCACTCAGACACCCACTCACTCAGACACTCACCCACGCACACACTCACTCAGACACCCACTCATTCACTCAGACACCCACTCATTCACTCAGATACTCACTCAGACACTCACTCACTCACTCAGACACTCACTCAGACACTCACTCACTCACTCAGACACTCACTCACTCAGACAGTCACTCACTCAGACAGCACTCACTCAGACACTCAGACACTCACTGTCTCACTCAGACACTCACTCACCCACTCAGACACCCACTCAGACACTCAGACACTCACTGTCTCACTCAGACACTCGCTCACTCAGACACTCACTCAGACACACACTGAGATACACTGAGATACTCACTTAGACAAGATCCCCCGTATAGCCTTAACAGACTGTAGGGGCAAGTGCTGTTCGCGAGCACCTATGAAGGCCAGCACGGCACACGAGGGGGTGGGTTGGCCAGCAGCACGCCCGGCCGCCTTTGTCTTCCCAGTGGCGATGCTTACACACCGCCTCAATCTTAAAACGAGGTACTCGTTTTAAGGTTGAGGCGACCTAGGCGAATCCCAGGACCGGTTTGGATAATCGTCACGGGTATCGGCCGTGAGCGTGAATCTTAACTCGGCGGGTTAGTAGCGCAGTGCGCTAATCACTGCGCCACCGCTCCCCACAAGGCACATCAGCCACATGGCCAGCAATCACTTGGCGAGTGTCGTCAGCCGTGGAGGCTGGAACACCTCCAAGGTCATTGTGACTGTGATGCTGAATCCGCGTCCCTTTTATTGAACACAAAGCGCAGTTGAGGCGCGACACTGAACGGCGTAAAATCAGTTCTGTAAACAAGTCAACGCGATACTGTGCAGTTCAACTTTACTGTTGAAACTAGAATCGTAAATGGACATTTACAGGCCGTGTTGTCAAATCACCTGCTGAGTAAGGAGATATCACCGCGCCGTGCGGATCGTGGGGGTTATTTGGCCACACTTTTCCACTCTGTAAGGTGCAGGTCGGTCGAGGTGGAGAAGCAATTTCCCCTGGCACATGCTGCTCACGGCGTATCCCCGAAGCAGCGGATAGCAACGCGTGATGCGTGGTGGTCGCCCATCCAAGCACTATCCAGGCTCATTCAGGATGACTCAGTAAATAAACACATTCCTGCGGAGGGAGCTGGTAGGAACGTTGGGTTGCTCGGTCAATGGCCTGCAGGGTCAACGGCGGCGTGGTGTATTCCGCAAATATGGCCGACTGTGAGGGCGGGCACAAGCCGGCGTGAGTAGGTTAAACGTTGAGTTTTATAAGGGCACCACGGGGTGACCAGCCCCTCCCCTCCCCACCCAGCCCCACCCCTCCCACCCCCCACCCAGACCCTCCCCACCCTCCCCTCTTCACCCAGCCCAGCCCCACCCCTCCCACCCCCCCACCCAGCCCCACCCTCCCCACACAGCCCCTCCCCACCCTCCCCTCCCCACCCAGCCCCTCCCCACCCAGCCCCTCCCCACCCTCCCCTCTCCACCCTGCCCCACCCCTCCCATTTTTGGATGCACGACGGACGGACGGACACAATAATCCCTTGTGGGCTGGTGTAACCAGGGGGTTCCTACCAGTATCAGACTCTGGGCCAACGTTCGTCCAAAGGTTTCCAAACCACCCGTCAAGGTTGACCCAATGTTGGCTTGTTTACTGGGGAGCTTCCGTGATCTGCCGAGATCAGGTTCACTCCGGCTGGTCTGGTGACAGCCGGAGTCTTGGCACTCCTGTACCACCATCACGTTAGACTACAAGATAAACACAACACTCTTCTTCACCCACCATACACACACACGTTCACACGTACTCGTCGTACAATCATACACTCGCACTCATTACGTGATCACAACGTCGGCATGTTCACTGGGGAGCTTCCGTGAAATTGCTGACTCCAGTGGACGAATGTTGTTTTGCAATTGCGCATGCATGGGTCGCCACATGTTGCAATAACGGCGCAATGGTGTGTCGATAATGATGCAATCGATAACCCGAGATAGAATCGCATCAACATCGCCACAGATAACACTGGTCAACAAAAAAAATCATTTTTTTCTGGCCTGAACTTTTGCAGCTGTTTAAGACTCATTTCAGGGTGCTGATTCCAAATCTGATCTCAGATTTGCTCTATCACATCATTTTTATGCTATCGGCATACCCCATTTTCATTGATTTTACCCGAAATTAACTCTGTCACTTATGATTGCAAGTTGTTGCGAGTCAGTGACTGCTTTAGTGTTAAAATATGATGCTGTACTTTAGGATAGTGTGTTTATTATATCATTTTATGTAGATATCCAAATTTATTTAATATCTTTCTTCTGCAGTTTTTATTGAAAATACAATATTTGATATCTCAAAAACCTAAAGTGATAGGCAAAAACTGATGCCAGATTTGGAATCAGCACCTCAAAATTACCTTTAATATACCTTATGCCAGAAAAAGTGTGTTGACCAGTGTAATTATTCAGTTGTAATGTACACGGACAAAGCAGCAATAATCGCCCCCTATTGGCAAGACTAATGCCTTGTTGCTGAGTCACTTTGCGTCGCATAGGGTACAGCTGCCACTGGAGGTGCTCTGCGAATTATTTGAAACGAGATGATGTGAGGCGCTTTGACCTGCTGAGGCATTAAACCCATATAGATGCCTATATAATTATAATATAAACAGCTGTCGTCATACTCTTCTCACAGTCCTGTACGAAGAGCACTAAAAGTAATCATCGTTTAACGTAATAAAAAGCAAAGATAATACGAATTGTGAGGTTTAAACAAACTAATATTCCCATGGATTTAAATAATATTCTGGCGAATAGTTACATTAAGAGCACAAACTAAAACTTTAGAGCATTTCTTGTGTATGTCGCCAACCGTGATAAATTGTAGGTGCCACGCTTTTAAGTGAACCATTCCAGCCTTTTGTATTATCTATTATCTCTTCCGAAGTTCTTCCACCGTTTTAATTCGATTGAACGTGTATTTGTTACACGGAATATCCCGTTTATCCAGCTAGTTGTGTGATATATATACAGTCGTCTGATGTGTACGTATCTTGAACTTCTTTCGCACGGTACGTAGCCAACCGTGCTAATCGGAGGTGCCGGGAAGGACAATATAATAAATATGATATCTTAAAATAATTGTTAGATTTTCCTAATGTTTTCATGATTCAATAAAAAATAAAACACACATTTTTACAATGAAAAATAAGATTTGTATCCGGTATGCTCATGATCCGTCAGCTCCACGTGTTTCCCGCTCAGTAACCGAGCTCGCTGACGCCACGTGGCAGTGGAGCCCTGAGGAGCCCAGCCAGCAGCCAGCCAGGAAACTCGGGGCATAGGTTATTTCGTAAATTATATACTTGGGAATTGGAATACTTTAGAAAACAACAAGAGCAACAATAATCACGATATGAATGTATTTTGAAAAAAGTACAAGACTATTGTGTTGGCTTGTATGTCGGAGTATTGTCATATCGTGGTAACTGTCAGCTGCATCGTATTGGAAGCGATGGTTCGAGATCAGACTGCTATGCATGCACGCACCAGAAGAGGGCATGTCTATTATCGACACAACACATTCCTGCGGAGGGAGCTGGTAGGAACTTTGGGTTGCTCGGTCAATGGCCAGGTCAATGGTCAGGGTGTAGTCCGCAAATATGGCCGACTGTGAGGGCGGGCACAGGCCGGCGTGAGTAGGTTAAACGTTGAATTTTATAAGAGCACCACGGGGTGACCAGCCCCTCCCCACCCAGCCCCACCCAGGCCCTCCCCACCCTCCCCTCCCCACCCAGCCCCACCCCTCCCATTGTTGGATTCACAACGGACGGACGGACACAATAATCCCCTGTTGGCTGGTGTAACCAGGAGGTTCCTACCAGTAAAATGTTCACACTTCTGAGAATTTGCAACAATACCACAATGAATGTGCCTCCGGCTCTGGAGACCACCTGGAGAAGATTCCAGGCACGTGTTGACATTAATGGCGAACAAGTGGAGACTATTTGACCTTTTGAAGCTATTAACATACATTTGTTATCATGTTACTGTGTATTATACGTTTTTTTTTCCTTTAAAAACGAAAGTCCCATGTAAGTGTTAACATTTTTTAAAAAGCACTCTGTATTTCTTGCTGCTGGTGTGTTGCAGCCAAACCATTTTATAAGTGCTTTCCTTTCTATTTTGTCTTGGCAAAGAAATGGAAGACATCCGAAAGGCCGTCGACCGTAGGTACTGGATGGTTTGTGTATTGCAAGATTTTGAGAGGTGGCGGTGGCATTTGGGAGGCCTTAATCCATCAGCGAATTGATCATGGCTGATGAAGGTGGCCTCCACAGATACATTTTCTCAGGTGATGGGGATTGTCAAGGGCTGGGAAGGACGTTAACCTTTCGACTGAGCACCTTTTTGCACAGATGGCTCGCCGTTTCTTAGAAGGCTGCGCACAGTAATCTAGGCACAGCTCGAAGCATGGAATAACCTCGGCTTAGATTACATCTGTAGTGTCTGAAAGTGTGAGGTAGCTATGGAGCTGACATGTTGCTTTTACGCCCATGAATTTACAAAGTTAGTTACTCTTTCACCTTCGCTAAATCGGTGGAAAAACAATTTGGTTGTGCACAATTTTGCACGCACGAATACGCGCCCAGCAGAGGGCATGCAGGGCCACGCATGGGCTCTTCACGATGCCTTTCAGCACAGCAGTTCGTGTATCTCACTGTCAGTGCGCTCTACAGTACATTCCTTGCTGTTTTGTCTCGGCCCTCCATAGTGAACAGGAGTGTGTCTTGGACAGGGAGGTAAGTAGCCGACGTTGTGCAGATGGCAAAAAGACTGCAAGAGGTGGAGAGAATTGAGTTATCACAGCATCACTGCTGAACCAACGACCAACACGACTCAGGCTGATGGTGATGACATGGTTTCAGTTCACAGGTACTGTCAACAATGGCTTTATTAATACACTTGTTTGCCCGGAAAAGCCTGAGTCTTAAGAACACTTTTTCAAGGAGGATCCTGTCAAGGTGTTTGCAGCAGGGGGCGATGTTGCCACGTGTAATACCAATTAAATAATTTTCAAGCCACGTACTGTACTGAAGTTTTTCAACATTGGATGTTTGCCCAATACCAGCTACATTGTATAACAGTATTGTATATATTATTTAACAGCGGTAGTTACGTATGGGCCCCATGCACGTTCTGTTTTGAGAAGTTTCAGTGGGAATATAAGAATGGTAGTGTCGGATTTTGTCACTTCTCAGCTAAAGGCGTTCAGGTTACTTGTGCATCGGTGCAGAGCCGGCCCTAGACCTTTGGGGGCCCTAAGCAAAATTAGTTTGGAGGCCCATTTCTTTTTATTTATTTTATGTTATTTTTGATGTATGATTTTTTTCACCCACTAGCTAGCAGTGACTCTAGGGGGCCCTCTGCTGGCCACGGGGCCCTTTGCAATTGCAAGGGTCGCTTAGTGGCTGGGCCGGCTCTGCATCGGTGGCAGAAGGACTGTGGTTTAAATGTAGACCGTGTTGAGAAATTTGCGAGCTGTCATACTGGAATGAAAGCCCTCTTCTCGAGACAAAAGTCAGAGAATAACTTGAACCACCATTCGTAGTTAGCAACGTGCATATAGTAATACAGGAATTGTGAGTAGGAATGTGGGTTTTTGATGGGCTAAATAAACCACTATGGACAAATAAAGCCACTGCATTCACTCACTTTAGTGTGAAAATGTGTGACGCAGGAGCAACGTTCGTGGCACTCTCAGTCAGGAAGTTAGACGTTTAACAAAGCAACTACGGAATTTATTTGCAGAATTACGAACGCAATTTGGAGGTTCAGGTCTCAAACGTGTCAAGAAAATGTTCCGGATATTTTTCAGGAAGAGGCGGTTCCCATGGGCGTCGGGACACGCTGTACATCATGGTAGAGGGCATGTGGTCCAGACGGGCATTGTTAGCGGAATCCAGAGGTCGGTCACCAAGGAGAGCACCCAACGCCGCATGTGGCACCAGGAGCAGACTATACACAGGTTTAGTGCCATCTGTGTAACAACTACGGGAAACGATGGCGTGGTGTGCAGGAGAAGATGCTAACCCTCGTCTTGGCTTTGTCGATGTCAGCTGTTATGGTGGTCTCACTGCAGAGCTGTTTTATACAAGAGCACTAGCACAATCTATTGCAGTAGCGTTGCAGGGCCCTATTGCAATGCTCCGTATTAATTATGACACGAGTGGGGAATTGCCATGGCTCAAAGGTGCCTGACTATTAATACACAGACAGCCCCATTTTCACACTTAATCACTCGGCAATCACCCCCTTCTCCATAGCACATAAATTAAATTGTGCTATGAACAAGGGCCATTGCCCGAAACGTCGCCTAATATATGTGTTCCATTTAAGACCGAAGTGTTATTGACAAAGCTGTTTAAGTTGTCGCTAATTGTGCACCACTATCAACGTAGCTGGCATCACTAAATTGTTTCAATTCACGAAAAGTGGTTTTATTTAAAACGAGCTTTACTACCCGGCCTCGTCTGGGAATCAAAATAAAATAAAGCGAAATTCAAGAGGTGGTGGAGGGGGGTGGAGGGGGCGGGGGGTGGAGGGGGGGGAGGAAGGGGCGAGGAGGGAGCGGGGGGTGGAGGGGGGGAGGAGGGGGGTGGAGGAGGGGGTGCAGGAGGGGGGGTGGAGGAGGGGGGGAGGGGAGGTGGAGGGGGGGTGGAGGAGGGGAGGAGGGGGGGGGGTGGAGGAGGGGGGTGGAGGAGGGGGGTGGAGGGGGGTGGAGGAGGAGGGGTTGAGGAGGAGGGGTGGAGGGGGGGAGGAGGGGGGTGGAGGAGGGGGGGAGGGGGTGTAGGAGGGGGGGTGGAGGAGGGGGGGAGGAGGGGGTGGAGGAGGGGGGGGAGGAGGGGGGTGGAGGAGGGGGTGGAGGGGGGTGGAGGAGGAGGGGTTGAGGAGGAGGGGTGGAGGGGGGGAGGAGAGGGGTGGAGGAGGGGGGGAGGGGGTGTAGGAGGGGGGGTGGAGGAGGGGGGGAGGAGGGGGTGGAGGAGGGGTGGGGGGTGGAGGGGGGGTGGAGGAGGAGGGGTGGAGGGGGGTGGAGGAGGGGGGGGTGTAGGAGGGGGGTGGAGGAGGGGGTTGGAGGAGGGGGGTGGAGGAGGGGGGGAGGAGGGGGTGGAGGGGGGTTAGAGGGGGGTGGAGGGGGGGGAGGAGGGGGGGTGGAGGGGGGGTGGAGGAGGGGGGGAGGGGGGTGGAGGGGGGTGGAGGAGGGGGAATGGAGGAGGGGGGGTGGAGGAGGGGGGTGGAGGAGGGGGGAGGAGGAGGGGGGGGAGGAGGAGGGGGGGGAGGAGGAGGGGGGGAGGAGGAGGGGGGGGAGGAGGGGTGGAGGAGGAGGAGGGAGGGGGGGGAGTGGAGGAGGGGGGAGGAGGGGGGGTGGAGGAGGAGGGTGGAGGGGGTGGAGGAGGGGGCAGGAGGGGGGGAGGAGGAGGGGGGAGGAGGGGGGGGAGGAGGAGGGGGGGAGGAGGGGTGGAGGAGGAGGGAGGAGGAGGGGGAGGGGGGGAGGAGGAGGGGGGAGGAGGAGGGGGAGGAGGAGGGGGAGGAGGGGGAGGAGGAGGGGGGGCGTATCCGCCGCTGATGACGACGGCAAAGATAACGGGAAGAGGAGAGGAAGAGGCGGACACGTGACAGAGACTCCCCGGGGCTGGGCAGAGAAACGGAGAAGTTGGTCCACTACTCCCACGTGTGAATTGAGCAATTACGGCCGTGATAGAGTGAGAGAGAGAGAGAGAAAGTCAATTACAAAGCTCCAAACCTCGCGTCTCTTTATCGATTTATTTAGGCGGCAAGAAGGAGGAGGGGGACCATGCTTCGTTGCGTCTGCTGACGAACCCCGAGCCCGTTCAGAAGAGCGGGAAGACCGACCGGGAGGCCCGGACTCGCTCTCCCCTCCCCTGCCGGGTGAGTTGAGTCGTCGCCGGTAGGGGCGCTAGGCAAGGCCGTGGCTTCCCGCGGGCGGTGTTGGGCCTTGGTATGGGAGCGAGTGGTTTGAGTTAACGGGATATTATTATTATTGTGATTATTATTACTGTTAGTCGCGGTGTGTTTAACGGACTATGTCATGGCTCTTACTTTGTTAATATTATAGACAGGAACAAATGTTGGTGAAAGGTTTGAGTGTAAAGTTGGTGAACTAAACCGGCTAACAGAGCCCCCCTTTTCACGGGGGTGGTGAACTCCAAGCGGGTTTTAGTGTCACCGATTTGACGACACCATAACAAACCCAGCTTAACTGCCTTGTTTTGAAAAAGAAAGTTATAAACTACGAGGTGAAACTCACCTTGAAGCAGATGGGTTTGTTCTTGAACGTTCCTGTAAAAAAATCAGATTGACCTAATCGATAAATGTTGTCGATAACGCAATCGATGCGGCTCCCTCGCCCCAAATTTCACGAAGGACTAAATCCCGAGGTAACGTCCCGATTTAAACAAGACTATGCACCTATCATATACATACTGCGTGCGGAACGATTTACATTACTTTTTTACCCCCTTCATAAGGAAGTAATTGATCCGTGATAATTGTTTTTTTACCCTTCTATCTGGCAACAAAACTGACACATTTTTTACAAGGAATCATGTTTGCATAGACCACAATACCTGCAGCCATAATGCAAAAACATAACTCTGATAATATATGCACTGTCCTTGAAGTTGATTGGTCCACCCGAGACAACTTTTCTTAGAGCCTAGTCTCACATGGTGTTGGACCAGATGACGCCAAAAGGCGCACAACTCAAAGACAATGCACCATCAGAGTATGAGAGCTCGGGGTAAGCATTTACACCATTGGAACCTCATTTGCCAGTAAAAATATGATAATTGTTTTTTTACCCTTCTATCTGGCAACAAAACTGAACCTTTTTTACAAGGAGTCATGTTTACATAGACCACAATACCTGCAGTCATAATGCAAACAAAAACACAACTCTGATAATGTATGCACTGTCCTTGAAGTTTATTGGTCCACACCCGAGACAGCTTTCCTTAGAGCCTAGTCTCACATGGTGTTGGACCAGATGACGCCAAAAGGCGCACAACTCAAAGACAATGCACCATCAGAGTATAAGAGCTCGGGGTAAGCATTTACACCATTGGAACTTATGGAACCATTTTTACTGGCAAATGAGGTTCCAATGGTGTAATTGATCCTTTTGAAACGTTTTAGTCAAATCGAATGGAGATTAACTTGGTTACGACAACTTAGTTCCGTTTCAGTAAAACTAAATCGGTTTAATGCCACCGATTAGATTCAACCTGTCGTATTGAAAACACGTGAACACAATTCGTTTCCCAACCCTCAGTGTGTCACCAGCCGTGATCTATACACCGTTGGATGAATGCCACCCCAAATCAATCATTCCACACCTCACGGTATTTCGATGTTAACAATCGATCATCCAGCGCACCCGAGATCAATTTAATGGTTCCATCACAACCGTAGACGTCGTTCCCTCCTTTGACTCCCACTCCTTCATTTAGTCTCGACAGCCTTGGTCATCATCATCATCATTATCCCTCTATCCAATAATCACTTAGGTTTCATAACAGTGTAAACGATGTCGTTATAACTTGCCTACATTCTTGAATCCATTTGTTCCTCTCCCTGTCCCGGTGTATTTTCAAAGCACGCTACTCTCTCTCCACACTCAAATGCCCTTCGTTTTTCTTACTTGACCTTATGTCACAGTAAGGTACAGTAGTTGGGACACTTTTGAGCTACTTGCTTCTTTTAGGCACATTGTATTACACACAATTGCAAACCTGTCAACCCCTTATCAGCGCCTACCTGATTACAGACCAATTCAGACCTTATTGGTCACCACATGCCCTTATAAATCTCAACGTCCAACCTACAAGGTTCCATCACAAGGGAGAAACACAAAAACCACGTTCTTTTAGCGCAATTTCCCTGTAGTACAAGAATACGGGTAAAACCTTATGGGTTGACAGCGATGACATTATTTAATCCATTTGTTCCTCTTTGTCTCGATGTATTTTCAAAGCACGCTAACTCTCCCCACGCACAAATATCCTCAGTTATTTTTTTCTGGACCTTATGTCATAGTAAGGTGGTGAACACTTTTGAACGACTTGCTTCTTTTAGGCACATTGGTATGTTGCATCGTATTACACCCAAATTGGTTGCACGACAGCGGAGCGTAAATGCTCACATTGCTCGGCGCTTAAATATCTCGCTCGGTGTGATTAATCAAATCCCTGGACTGTAACGCGATCCTGCCGTGCTGTGTGCAATGTGCTGACCAGCATACGGCACAGCCTATGAGTATTGTTGCCTTTTCCACTGCTGGTTTATATTGTACTGTGTATAGAAATGTACTGTTTAACGCACACATTCGGGCATAACCACGGACATTGTTTGAAGTTGACCTTTCGTTAAGTGACTGCAAGTGTTTGTGCAATTGTGTGTGGGGAGTGGTGGCGCAGGGGTTAGTGTGCTGCGCTACGAACCTGGCGACCCAAGTTCGATTCCTTCTCACGGCCAACACCAGTGACGAGTATCTGAACTGGTCCTGGGCCTCCCCTAGGTCGACTCAGCCTCCAATGGGTACCTGGTGCGGTGTGTAAACATTGCCACCGGGGAGACAAAGGCGGCCCGGCGTGGTGCTGGCCACCCATCCCCTGGTGTGCCGTGCCGGCCTTAATAGGTGCTCGCTAACAGCACTTTCCCCAACAGTCCGTTCAGGCTATACGGGGGATCTTTGTCTTTGTGGAGAGGGTTGTGAATGGGGCGGGGGGGGGTTGCTTTTAACATAGCGCAGGTCACACATGCCAACGTTGCCGCACATCGCTTATGCGGTAGCATGAAAGGCGACGCTTCAAAAACACCAATGTCATTACATGGAGTGATTCTTAGCCGTATAGTGGGTCCCCTTTCTCTCGGGGAGGTTTGAGGGCCAGCATTTTGAGTGACTTCACACCCAGCCCGTGTACCCCCCCCCTCCCCCTCCTTGAGAGTTGGTGAGGTTTCTACGTTGAGTTGTGCTGCGGGCAAAGTCCAAAGAATAGTGGTGCCTCCTTAAGGTTATGGGGCATGTGATAATGCAGTCATAAAGCCGGTACAGTACTGTACTTTCCCCGCTGCTGATGCTGCTGTTGTTGAAACGCTAGAGTGAATCACACACGCCATATGGCTGCTCGAGCAACTGTGGCGAGGGCTTTTTTTGGGGCTCCCAGAGGGAAACATCAATGTGGACCTCTCCGTGGTCACTTTTAAATTTGGAGCATCATCACAGAAGGGTCCATCCAGGCTGTAGCTGCCCGTGATCGACACTTAAGACTGCCCTCTCTTGTGCCCCTTATTAATCTTGAAATGCACTCTGTAGTATAATGTTTTAAAAATATATAGTACTACACTTCATGAATCCACAGATCGGTGAAAGGCCTCCCCATAACATCCTGGTGAAGGGTCGGGAGGGGACCCAGAACTGGTTCAGATACGATTTGCCACTGGTTTTAACCATGGCTGGAAATCATACTCAGGTTGATCGGTTAGGAACAAAGTGCGCAAACCACTGTGACCCTTGAGAGCCAGGTTTACTAGTGTATATGTCAAAGGGAAAGATTAGGAAACTATTCGGCCAATAATGCCTTTCAAGGTCAGTATGTTCTGCTTCCAGGTGTACACCACAAGAGACCACCAATGGGGTTTTTGCTGTGAGCAATCATCATAAAGCAAGCCACTGTTGGTTATACAAATGCCATAGCATGTGGCGATGTCTGGATGCCACAGGCAAGACGCAACATGAACTCTGCAGCCCACATTGGTAAGAAACAGGTTATAGGAAGAGTGCAGCAGCTATTTACAAATATTGTACACATTAATGCCAACCCAACCATAATATAAACCCACATTAGACTACGTTTAGGTGATGTAGAGGTACATGTATAGCTCTTTTGGCGATCCACTTCTAAATGAGGGCCTTCCTATGCTGTCCGGGTCGTGGGGGTTCTGACCAAACTTTCACCCTGTTGGTGAAGGCCTGGGGGTATAATGTGTTGGCATAGCGGTACAGCACATTGAATATTTCTGCACTCCCCGTTGCTGCCCACAATGTAGCCCCAGAGCCTATTGCACTTGCTATGCATGGTGGTTGCCCATCCAAGCACGATCAAGGCTCAGATCTGCTTAGTTTCCACGAATTGATGAGATCGGGGCTTTTCAGGTAATTTTGGTCATAGAATTACATTAATCATTGCAGTTTAATGCTACAGGGTCAGCCCTTAGCTGGACTCTTTCAGGAAAACCCTTTACATGAGCGATTATAACCAACTGCTGATCGTATTGCTATTATTAACATCAGCATCAACCAGAGGGCTGGCAGGTTATTTCCATTGATCCCCCATTCGTGCGGATGCAAAGATTGTTTAATTGATAATGTTTCTTGGTAACCTGTTGGCAAGTTTTGTGGTTGACTGCTACAATGCTAAGCTATTTTAGTCGTGCAATATACAGTGCTTTTAGCTTACCCAACAGCATTGTCAGTGCTGTTTATTTTATATCACCCAGTCATTATCACTTAATGGTAATTATTATATTACTTGTTGAACATTCTTGGGTAAAGTTCCCTCGGCTGCCATTTCATTGTTAGTCATGTACACTGGATATTATACTTCCAAGTGACTGCTGCCAAAACCCACTTGATTTTTTCGTGTAAATTTGATGTCTGTAATATACGTATTTTGTTTAATACACGTATTCTCTTTTGGTCTCAATTTAATCATACACATTTTTTCCTCCTTGCTTCTTTTTGCACACTTTTGGGCTTATATTCCATCAACTCAATGTCCAAGTTCAGGTCCATTTATCACGGCATGTAATAATACTGTACCTTGATTAAAAACAGTTCTTTAGATCGCTTGCTTTTCACTATTAATGTCAGTTTTCCAAATGAAATCTGGCCTGTTGGCTTAGCAGGAGAATGAGTGGATTTCAGTCTGAAGGTTTCGAGTTCAAATCCTGGTTGGGGGTTGATTCGGCCCATCATCCCTCCGGGGTCGATAAAATGAGTGCCATTTTGCTGGGAAGTCAAGAGTGGTTGTCCTATTCTTAGGTTTTTTCGGTAAAGTCACGTAGGTAAAACATCTAAATTAATAAAAATAAAATAAAACAAAAATCACGACGTTTCGGAGGCAACACAAGTGGTTGTCCTATATCTAGACTTGCCCCCTGCCATAAAATGTGGAATTTCCATCACTGGCTCAGGTTTGTGAAAAGGACATCAACACCGTCTCAAGGGTCATTGAGCAGGAAATCACTAACCTTTGAATATTGCCTATATATCATGTTTAGCATCTAAAACTTTAATGATGTTAAACGTTTTACAGTGGATGGCTCCTTGTCGACTTGGTGGAAAGCGGGACAATGAGTGGAGTAGTGGGACTTAGCGAAAATCTTTAAGAATGACCATTTATAATTTGCCTCAGGAAAGGTGGTCGCATTGAGATGGTACATATTTAAAAGTATGACTGTTTTATACATTTATTTGTGACCATCCAGAGGTTGTAATGTAATTACTGTAAATTCAATAATTTATTTTTTTCTTCTTTTTAATTTTTGTTTTGTGGGAGTTTTCTTGACCATTCTTCATGGTGGTCAGTGTGGATTGGTGAAGATGGGAATCCAGGAATTATTTAGGTACCACTCGCCACTGATGTTAGCTGTGACTGTAAATTGAACTTGGGTCGCCGGTTTCATAGGGCAGTGTGCTTGCCCACTGCACCACTGCTCTACCGCTAACGTCACAGCATATTATCATCATCATCATCAGACATTATAAATCCACTGCTGGATGAAGGCCTTCCCAACCCACCACCATATATTGCGATCCTGTGATGGAATAATCCACTGATCACCTGCACGCGAGCTATTTCCATTGCCCCATGTCCTTGGCGGACATCCTCTCAAATGTATTCCATTCGCTGGCTGCCACTCATTCATTCTTGACCATCGGCCATCATCCCTTCTAGCACCATGTACTGCCCAAGCCAACTCACATTTATTAACAGTTTCATATTCTTAGGTTTTTTCGGTAAAGTCACGTAGGTAAAAAATTTAAATTGATAAAAGTAAAAAAAACAGTTTCAATCATCTTTAAAACATGCGTATGACCTCTAATCCAAATGTTTCTCGTTATGTCTCTCAACGTTCTTCCAAGTATGCTTCTTTGTGCACTTTTTATTTTTCGTTCCATTTTTTGTGTGGTTATGACCATGTTTCTGAACCATATGTGTCATAGGACATTGTACGCCCTGAATACAAACTTTCTTCATTCAGGACGTTGGTATGTTACTTTTAATTTTCAAATTCAGCTTTCCAACAAGCACTAAAACCTGCACTCTGTACGCCTTATTATTTCATCATCACTATATACCATGCCAAGGTGATTATTATTATTATTAGATTTTTATAGTTCTCAATTCCAGTAACATTTTATTGCTGTAGGATTTTGCATAAGCCTTACCAGATGTCTCACTGGCTGAATGGAGATATATTAAATATACTGTAATCAGCTTCATTATTGGATGATTTAAATTGATTTTAATATGTCTATATACTGTATTTGTAGACACTTTGTACTCTGCCCTTGGACCTATTTTTGGAAAAGGATATACAGAGGGTGGAGGTACTGAAACCAGATGCAATTCTTCTTGCGTTGAGTAATGGGAAGCGGGAATTGAAAGTGTGTGGCTGCTCCTGCACTTTGGGTTAAGGTAGTTGGGGTTAATTTTGCATCAATTTCCAGTAAAGTCTCTGTTAAATTGTAGTTCTCAGATCACTCCTATGTTGGATTTCCAATTATCAACCTAAAAAATGCACTTCCATCTTAGGTTACATTTGTGTGTGTGTGTGTTGAGCTTATTTCCCACCGTACGAAGCCAACCATGCTAATCGGTGTACAACATTTGTTGTACTTAAAATACTTCCTCTACAGTATATTGCAAAGCAAATAAAAGCAATGTTACATGCTCAGAACCTAAAACAGCCACAGCATCCTGTATGAAGCTCTGGGGAAATGCATGTGTTTTTACATTACTTTGTCATATTTTCTGAAGACACGTGGTTAAATGTACATTTGATTAATTTCATTATGTGGAGTGCCAAGGCAGTTTCCATGAGGGGATGTTATAAGGTGTTTTACAATGCATTGATTAATCTATTAAAATGTATTATTACATTAACAATACATGCAATAAATCAGATATGTAAAAATATTTTTTTTCATTCAAGTATGCTGAATGAAATTGGTTTCCATCGCCCCCGCAGCCACACCAGAGACACTACAATTGTAGATTGCCACTTATTTTCTTGGGTGCGCTGCCTCATCTATTTTGATTAGGGTGGTTCCACTAGACAAAGTAATGGTTTTGTTGACAAATACTCCTACCTCCGCCCACACGCAATAAAACAAATAACTGAGCCAAATTGCTCGAAGCAATGTGTAATTTTTATTCAAAATATAACTCGAAGATGCATGTTTATACCAAACAGTGCGAGTGTGAGTTGGTGTAAAACGTTAAATTATAGACCGGTAACAGCCCATTGTGCCTGTATTGTGTTGAAATAAAAGTAGAGTTTGATTGCGAGAAAAGCTAATTCATTAACGTGGCGGTGCTGTTACCGGGATCGCTGCGAAAATATATTTTTACAATAAAACTCAAGTTTCCTGCAGGGTGATATTTTTTAATTGTATAAAAAAATAACGTCCCCGCTGGGGCTGGAAGAGGGCAGCCACATGAGCCCTGTGCAAGGAGGAAGTGTGGCCACACCGCATCTGCCCTTATAAGGGCCGATCGCCCCTCTCAGGGAAGCCCCAGTGGCTGATGGGAAATGTGGTGAGAACCATGCGTGTGTGTCGCCTGATTTCCCCCTTTTTGCCGTTGCACGACGGTGTTGCGATAAAACTCGTCACCTCTTGGCGAAAAGGTAGCTTGGTGTAGCGTGGATGGACGGTGGCTGTATGCTGCGTTTAAATTAAAATTGTGCCAGTCCGATGGCTGAATAATTTGTGACGTGCACGCCAATGTCGGGCACTGTGCTGTGGTCGGTTGGTGGCATATGAGGAAGCTTGTGAATGTTGCTTTTGCCTATACTATCTACATTGCCATGATGAAATGCCATTTTATTTAATGTGTGTTCTATAATGAGAACCAATATGGAAGATGTCTCAATCTTACCACAAGAGTGTGCTCATTTGGGGGACTATGGGTACCGGGCAAAGTGAGAAAGTTGGTTGGTGTTGCTAAATTTTTTTGCTCTTTCATTCCCAGGTTATCCGAGTGCTCATTGAGCAAATTGTTCAAGTCGAATGAGCCCGAAGCGTTGAACAGGACCTCCACAGTTTTAAGCATTCGGGTAAGCTCACTTTATCAGATCTGAACCACTTATCATGAACAGGGTGAATTCCATGTGAGTGTTGTCATCTTAGTATGTAATTTGAAATTAAATCTTGAATTACAGATTTTTTTTTGTTCAACCAAATGCTGAACGAGGGCCTCCCCTTTCATTCAGCCTTGGTGCTTGTTTGGCCATACTTAACGATGCAGGGCTTCTGGGGGTTTGTGAAGGGCAGTGCCGAGGACCATTTCATATATCACTCGCCACAGATGTTAGCCATGGCCAGGAATCAAACTCAGGTGGTTGATTTTATTGTCCTGTGCTCTTACCACTGTGCTACCACTCCACCCCGTTCCAGTACGAATGCTTTAATCTGCTTTCAAACGTGATGCCATCATTTGCAATGCTGGAGAGTATTAATAACCAAACTGATACCTTGCCATTGGGTAAGGTTAAATGTAACTTTATCTGTTCAAAAGTAGACGCTATTGATTGTTTTCACACAGATTGGGGATATTGTACTGATGTGATGGTGGCGTTTAGTTTAGGGCAGGATAACATTTTTACACAATGTAATTATCATTTGTTTTAGGCTTTCATTTCCTTGAATGTAAAAGTCTTGGCAAGAGTTTGTGTTGAAACCGGAACTTCTGTTTGGGAAGTGCTTAGAAGGAAGTGACGTGGCTTTGACCATCAGATTCTAGTCTTGGGGGTGTCTAGGAGCAGCTTCGCCTCTTGTTTGCCATGTCGATGTACAGTGTAGCATTGTGTCGAGGCCACCGTGAGCAGTGGCACAGCGGGATAGCACACTGCATTTTCATATTCTTAGGTTTTTTCGGTAAAGTCACGTAGGTAAAAAATTAAAGTTAATAAAAGTAAAATAAAAAATCACAACGTTTCGGAGGCAACGCAAGCTTCCGTCTTCTGTGTTGCCTCCGAAACGTCGTGATTTTTATTTTATTTTACTTTTATTAATTTTAATTTTTTACCTACGTGACTTTACCGAAAAAACCTAAGAATATGAATCCTTGCAGTCACGAAAGCTTCAAATCTAGAAGCACACTGCATTGTGAACCCGGCAACTCGAGTTTGGTCCCCAGACATAGCTAATTATTCAAATGGGATCTTTAAAATGGGACGTTTTTTTGCAAGTATTAAAGTATGAAAAAATCAGAATAGGTTTTATGGCCAGAAATGGAAAAACCTGTTATAATTTTTTCATGGTGATTTGTATTTTTATTCACCATTGTTTATCATGACAGCTTTCACTTGCAGAGATAACCGATGCTACGCTGGGCTCTCAGCTGTGTTTAAGTAAAGGGAATGAACAAAAAAAGGCTCGCTTTGTTGTAATTAATTATCCGACATCGATGTTGCCTTCATCAACGCGCTGACCAGCATGGTGAAGTTTTGTCAATCAACTCCCATGGTTGACATGGCCTGGAGAGATCTTTGTCCAGCAGAGGATTTTACAAAGGGCTGTAAATTGTTGTTTACAGTCGTCTGTAAAGTTATAGCCAATATGAATATGTTGCTTGTTGTTTGCTAGGCAGCTCATGGTTTTTTAATTAGTGCCACTTCGCTCATCAAATAAAAATACCGCATTATGTACTCTAATGGTAACGCTTTGTCAAGATAGTCATGTGGCTAATGGGGCTCAAAATGGTCTTGTGTGAGCTTTGAGGCCACACCGCAGAAATCCGAGGTATGAATCCTGGTGTAGCAAGTTGATGGTTTCGACCAGGTTACCAATGACAGCACAAAAGAAAATAATTCAGTAGAATAGTGTTTTTCATTTGACAGGTAATGCATGTTTTGCAAAGTCTTCAGTAAAAACGGCGAGAGATGAAGCGCTGGCTGGTGTCTGTGTGAGAGAAATTCATTGAGGAGTCACCAGGCATTATTCATCTATGGTTGTTTCCTTTGTGAAGATTTAGTTCTGCTGCCATAAGTCTGGAATGCATTCATGCCTTGGCCTCGCGAACTGACTCCAGTGGGGCAATTGTCACGTACCACAAATATGAAATGAAACAAATACGACGATTTGACCAAATGACTTCAGTAAGAATTCATACGTAGATAAGGGTATTCGAATGAGTAATGTGATCGGGCTTGCAGGGAACATGAACCCTGTACATCTGAATAAATGTCTTAAATAATATGACTCCTTTTGGTATTTGTGACATTCTCATCGCACAAGGTTCTCTGGCAGCAGGGTGACGCAGTAGTAACAGTTGTGCTTCACAAGCGACTCTGGGTTCAATTCCTAATTCTGGGCTCTTTCTGCGTGGAGTTTGTATGTTCTCCCCTCTGTTCTGCATGGGTTTCCTGTTTTATGGTTCTTCCCCTAGCTATAAAAGCATACCGTGTAACTGGTATTGGCTAAAACATCCCAATACTGTAAAAATTACCTGAAAACTACTCAATTAGGATCACACATCACAACATTGAGCTCGATGGCAAAAACTGACAGTACTTTGCTAAAAAGAGTCTCTTACTGGGTGAACAAGCATAAATATAACAATTAAATAAAAAACATAGCCGCTTTGTTTCACAGATGGGTATTTGTGGGTAGCATACACTACTGTTCATGATCTTCCTGCTGATCTTCATGCTATACAATAAAATTTCATTTGAGCATTAATATGATAACACAGAATACTACAATGTCGTGGTTTGGTAGCTGTAACACGGTCATTCGTGTTCATTGCATTTGAGCATTAATATGATAACACAATACTACGATGTCGTGGTTTGGTAGCTGTAACACGGTCATTCGTGTTCATTGCATTTGAGCATTAATATGATAACACAATACTACGATGTTGTGGTTTGGTAGCTGTAACACGGTCATTCGTGTTCATTGCGTGTACTTCAAGGTTGACTTGGTTGAAAGCTTTGAAAAGCGCAGCTCAAGCATTACATAATTTCTTTCCGTTTGCCCTTTGCAGGTGATCGCAATATGGGCAACTTACTGAAAGTGCTGACGTGCACTGACCTGGAACAGGGACCAAACTTCTTCCTAGACTTTGAAAGTAAGCCATGGAGCCACCCGTCAATTAGCGTAGTGCATCATTTGTTTCATTAAGACTTGAGTTCAGTTAAATGTCATGAAACCCCTCTCCCCCGATTGTAAAGATTTGATAAATACTTGGCTTACTTCACCATTAAGGTATGAATGTAGTTACAGTAAAAAGGCAAAGGTGCAGCCCTGCAATGTCCTTTCTGACATCACTGCTTGCAGAAGGGCCTGAGCTGGATGAGCTCCAGAGTACCTCCCTCTCGAGTGTAATTGGCCTAATCTTCCATTCATCGGTGGACAGAAGCGCGTGGGGTTTAAGAAACTTGGCCTTAGTTTCAACGAATGCAACCGGAGATGAAACTGGCCGCCTCTGGATTGCAAGTCCAGGGTGCTAACCGTTACACCACAACAGCATCCCCTGGTTAGAGTAACGCGGGTTTCACGTTGCAGTCGTGAATATGCTTCGTAGCTACCGTTCAATGCATTTGGCATTGATTAGCAAAAAATGGAGCTCAGCCCAAATTCCACATATCCATACAAAATGAGTCATGGCGCCCTGAACAGGGGAAACTTGAGCTGACTCAAATGTTCTCTGCATCCTGATGGTTACATTATAATTTAATGAAAACATTTCGATTTCATTTACCGCCTCGACTCGCCATGGATTTCCCCAAGCCGGTTTGCAACAGGACAAGTGATAAAGTTTGTGGTAATTCGTGAGTGCTGACTGATGTAAAAAAAAGGGGGAAGATATAATTTTTTTATTTTATTTACTCATTGATGATTAATAAATAGATGTTATTAGAATGCATTAAACGTTCTGTTTCTTACTGCAAAGTGTTGGTGGAGTGTGGTCTGATGTGAATTCAACTTCTAAAATAAAAAAGTGACCATGTAGATCCATAAGAGAATGGGAATTGCCTCTATGCTTGGTTGCTAAAAGCAAATGTTTATCTGGCTGTCCCTCACGGATCTCAATGCTTGTGTCAAAAATACTTTTTTACGTGTTTTAGAAGATGCTGTTGTTGATGCTGCTGATGACCATCAATGGCTAATAATGATTAAATCCTCATTAGCATCATCGTCAAGAATTCGTCATTTCCACTTTGTCATACTGATTATCATCACTGGGACTCCTTGAAGGGCCTGAACCCACCCCCACGCCGAGGATGCCCTGGGACCTGTAGGTGCTGCCCTGGCTGCCTCAGCTACCCCTGAGGCTCATTGTTGTTGTTGTTCGTGCTGGGACCCTCTTATGCCATCCCAGGATATGGCAGGGTGTTGCTCTCTCTCTCTCTCTGCTGTCTCCCATGGTAACCTGATATTCACCTCGAATGTAGTCTCATCATATTTTTCTAGTATCGTTAGATGTAATTGCATTTAAACGCTCTTATCAATTAAAGTTGTTGATGAGGATGCTGCTGCTGCTGCCGCTGCCCAGATGCACAGCCGACTGACAATGAGCAGCAGACGTGGATGTCGGTGGGGTCGGTGCTGCAGGGCACACGGAGCGTGCTGTCTGAGCTGCAGGAGTACTGCGGCGCTGGCAACGAGATACGAGAGGTGCACACAAAGACACATATCCTCTCACGCGTAGCGCCTCTGAAGGCCGGCACGGCACACGAGGGGGTGGGAGGCCAATACCCACGCCTGGCCGCCTTTATCTCCCTAGTGTCGATGTTTACACTCCACACCAGGTACTCATTTGAGGATAAGTCGACCTAGGGGAGGCCCAGGACCGGTCACTGGTGTTGGCCATGAGTGGGAATTGATCTCGGGTTGCCGGGTTCCTAGTGCAGCATGCTCATCGCTGCACTACCACTCCTGAGAGGTGCACACACAGATAAAGTTCCCCTGTGTAGCCTACAGAGATTTTAGTGGCAAAGGCTGGTAGCCATGAAGGTCTTCAACATGCCCGGCCACTTTTGTCTCCCCAGTGCTAATGTTTACACACCCCACCAAGCATTTTATTCAGGCTGAATCTACCAGTTCAGAAATCACTTGTCGCTGATATTAATGACGGGAATTGATCACATTCTTCGCCTGAGGACGGCTGCTTGCGTTGTGGCCGAAACGTCGTGAGAATTGTTTTATTATGTTTTATTTTTATTATTTTATTACTTCCCTTCTACGTGACTTTACTGAAAGAACCAAGAAGATGAATCCCTGCAGTCACGAAAGCTTTAAATCGAAATTGATCACAGGTTAAGTGGGTTTGTCGTGCAGTGCACTAACCACCATGCCACTACTCCCCAGATGTACACTCGCACACACCACATTTCCTCAAGCGCCATATCCTAAACATGGTGGTCCGACACCTTTTGCTTTCTTGACCACCTCTATGAAAATAACATAATCACTCTCTGTTTCTTTAACATAACCATAATAATAATGTCCTTTCTGGTAAGTCTTTGGTTAACGTGTGTTTACACAACGTTTTTTCGCTACAACGCGGTTCTTCCATGAGGAAACACTTTTTGCACAATGCGAAACCTGCGCCATTATAACAAGGTAACGCGCACCGCTATGATTCGGTTTCTGAGTGGTCACCGACAAACTACTTGAGCTGCACGTGGGAGCAGTATGATACAGTATGCGGAATGATACAGCAACAGCGCGGCGTACCCCGAGTTATTATCCGTCATCTTTCTGTGTGTGTCTACACCGTATCTCGCCAACTTTTATCGTTACATTATTTATGGGGAAATAGTTTTTGCTTAACACGTGTTTTGCTTAACGTAGCACTTTTCAGGAACGCATCTACAGAGGACTTACTTGATTTACCCAAGAGATCCCCACTGAATCTCAAGACTGATGATTGGTTAATTTTATTTATGAGTTAAATTTCGATTTAAAGCTTTCGTGACTGCAGGGATTCATCTTCTTGGTTCTTTCGGTAAAGTCACGTAGAAGGGAAGTAATAAAATAATAAAAATAAAACATAATAAAATTATTCTCACGACGTTTCGGCCACAACGCAAGCAGCCGTCCTCTTCACCTGAGGACGGCTGCGAAACGTCGTGAGAATTATTTTATTATGTTTTATTTTTATTATTTTATTACTTCCCTTCTACATGACTTTACCGAAAGAACCAAGAAGATTATTTATGAGTGTTTGCCTTCATGTACAAGGAACTTGGGGTACCTTTGAAAAAACCCACACGCTCAAAGTTCTACACAGTTTCAATATTCCGTTGTGCTGCCATCTCCTGAGCATCTCTACACCTGGTATCCCCTATCCAAGTATTAACCAGGCCTTATTCAGCTTAGCTGCAGAGATCTGATGATCATGTTCATTTAGGGTCATGTTAGTCATATGCTAGCTGGTAGGTTTACCCCAGTGAGGTCCCTGTAGCTGTACGGTGAGTATCTTGCAGGCCTGTCCATAGGACGTTTTGGACTGTTTTGTCTCCTGTATGCGAATAATTTTAGAAACAAAAATTGTCCGGAAGGAATTAGTTGGATTTCCCAAGCATGAATGTCGTGAACACGATTTGAGACCCGGTTGAGGTGACTGAACGCTGCAGTCGAACATGGTTGGGCTATGAACCGATCTGTATATGGGCCTTTCGTTGCCATTGTGTAACTTTTCCACACACACACAAAGCACTCATTAATGGAATTGGCCAAGCATCCCAATGCAGGAAGGACTGGTAAAAAAACAAACGCTTGAGTATCAGTGAGGCTCGCATGGATAAATAGGTGGACACTGGGTATGACTTTAAAAGAATGTACACACGGTTTCATTTCAGCATTGTTTAACAGAAGAAGAAACTTCTGTTAGCTTTCGCACCACCACTTCTCGCATGGGACATCAGCGTGCATGTGTGCAACAACCACATTCTGAAACAATCGCGGTGTTTTGTCTATGCTCTTGCAGGCGATTTCCAACCCTGGGAATGAGATCTTCCAGGAGAAGGCGTGGAACGCTGTTTGCCCGCTCGTCTCCAAACTCAAACGCTTCTTCGAGTTCTCCCAGCGCCTCGGTGAGGCGTCGCGTCGTGTGACGTGCATCATCTCTGCGCTGTAGCTTGCCAACGGATGAGCTTAGGGAGTTTAAAGTGTCAACACATTTAAATAATAATAGTAATTTGCATCCGTTTTGTCAGTCAACTGCTGGGGAAGGCTTCCCCATGACCATACTTCACCATGCTGGTCAGTAGGAATGGGTGAAGGTGGAGGGGAGTCTAGGGCTGGTTTAGATATTGATCCACTGATTGTAGCTGTGACGGGGAATTCAACTTGTTTCGCCGGGTTCGTAACGCAGTGCATTTACCACTGTGCCACCCACCTCTCTACTCAGATGTATCAAGGAGAGTTTAATTCCTTATCCAACAATATTGAACGGTGGCTTTTGTTAAGCCTAATGCCATTTTAAAACAGTAACCTTGGTATTGTTTGAAATGTCATTTGGCTTAATAAAAGGTACAGAAACAGCTGAATATATGCACATGGTTCTTTAAGTTTGGTATGAATCTTACTTAAGGTATTTAATTTTACAAACTCATGCTTGAAAGTAAACAGCTGCCAAATGTTGTAACTTGATTTCGTATTTGATTTATTTTTACTCTTATAATTGTCAGAGCATAATGGAAAAAATGGATATGCATCGAACAATATTTCTTTGTACCAATGTTCAACATTAATGTAGAGCCTAAGGCATCTTAAGTCATACCATGGTTGGCTACAAATGTATGTGCTCCCACAATAATCTGTTATGGTTTGGCTCAAGATGATGAAAGCAAATAAAAGCATGCTTTTTTTTATACTTGATTAAGTTGGCGTCTGGGCAAGTGTTTTCCAGCCCAGTGGTAGCTGGGTCGTGTGCGTGCGTGCGTGTGTATGCGCGTGGGGAGCAATGTTATGGTGGTTAATAAACTGCTATGAATCGGGGACCTGGGTTCATGCCTGAACTGGTCCTGGGCTTCCTCCTACATCGACTTAGCCTTAAATGAGTATCCCATGATGGGTGTTTAGACATCCGCAATAAGTACAAAAAATGCGGATGGGCGTGGTGTTGGCCACACCGCACCCTTGTACGCCGTGCCAGCCTTCATAGGCGTTCACTTGCAAGCACTTGCCCGAACAGCCTGTGCAGTTTACATGTCTCGTGTGCGCCTGTCAGACCGCGCTCTGCAGAGCCTCCTGGTGGCGCTCACTTGCCCGCCGCTCACGTCCATGCAGCATCTGGAGCGGGAGCAGGCACTCGCTAAGCAGTTTGCAGAGATCCTGCACTTCACTCTGCAGTTCGACGAGCTCAAGGTACCGGGGAACGGGGCCGGCTGATTCAGTGAGAGGCAGCATGTTAAAAGGCATATGTTGTGGACATTGGATGTAAGTTTAACAGGCCCTACATTAATGTATGGCCCTTTTCCTCAATCCACTGCAGGATGGGGGCCTTCCGACACCGTCCAGGTCGCAGTGTTTATTTGATCATACGTCGCCATGCTGCTCAGTATGGGTTGGTGAAAGTGGGAAGCATAGTACAATGTAACAATTGGTTTTACTGTACTCACCTCTGCTGACAATGTAGTCCTGGCTGCTATGGGATGTGGTCACCCATCTAAGCATTATCCAGGCTTAATGGACAATACCTTCTGTGGATAATCTGGAGGTGTTTGATGATTCACCATCCACAAACTCGACCAATTGCCACGATTTGCGTTCACAGCCTATACAATAATTTATATTTTCTGTAAATTGTCTCCTGTTCATTGTTGGTTCATATGATCAGTATCAATTTGTTCCATTAGCCTAAATGCAGACCTGGGGTCAGTAACAATTGTATTCATGGCATTCATAATGAATTGGAGTCACAAAGTAATTGTATTTTTGGCTAACAATGCTGCTGTGAATGTAATTGACCCCGGGTCTGCATAATTGTGGCATTAATCATAATCTGCGGATTTTCACGTGCACATTCCACACATTCATTGTCAGCTAAAGTCTGATTTTCATTTACGCATTGTTACATGTGCCTAATAATTAGTTTTACAATTTGAGCTGTACAGTGAGGGAAAAAAGTATTTGATCCCCTGCTGATTTTGTACATTTGCCCACTGACAAAGAAATGATAAGTCTATAATTTTATCAATTTATAAAATTTTTGACATGCGTTTTTCTGGATTTTGTTGTTGTTATTCGGTCTCTCACTGTTCAAATAAACCTACCATTAAAATTATAGACTGACCATTTCTTTGTCAGTGGGCAAACGTACAAAATCAGCAGGGGATCAAATACTTTTTTCCCTCACTGTATGTTTTATGTTTGTATTATAATTCCATGTTTTTTTTATTGCAGTGTGAGATATTTGTCCTGCTCCTTATTTTCTTGTGCTCACTGTGCCCTGGTTAGATGACCAACCCGGCCATTCAGAACGACTTCAGCTACTACAGACGGACGCTGAGCCGCATGCGCATCAACAACATGGGTGTGAGTGGAACTGAATGAACTCGCATCATTAGAACATTTGGTCTTCACGCCATCCTTATCGCGCACGGGGATCCTGAAGGCACTGTGTTTCACCGACACTGTCTGCAGTAGTTTCGCAGTACGAGGGGATGTTGGTTTGTGTTACCCCAATATGCAGGTCGTTTTAACAATTGGGCAAATTTGGACCATGACGTTGAAAAACATATTGGCTTCCTCTTTTTCAAGGACGTCGTAGGATTTTTTTTTTTCGTCCAGTCTGATGCAGAAGGGACTATTAAGAGAGCGGACTGCCGGTTTCGAACCGCGGACCTCTGCAGATAGTGACAAAGTCCCTGTCAAAGCCCCCAGCTTTCGCCATCGTAGATCAGGGCTGATAAGGAGTCCAGATGAAGATTTATGTGACTCTTGGGCATGCGTCGCCTTTCCCGCACGTTAAAAGTAGCGCTATTGCATGTCAATTCCTTAATCGTTGCCTTCCGTCAAAGCTCGCTTTGTTGAATTATCATCTGCCTTTAAATGTGTTCACTGCTCAAAATGCGTTGGAAAATATTGTTTTGGAGAGTGTAAATTGAACACCAATGACTTGCGTATGTGATCGCACACCCTCTTTGGGAAAAGTAAAAACATAACTTTTGACAAGTTTCTGTTGGCTGCAATGTTTGTTGCTTGAGTATCGTTTTGTCATTGGGATTGACTCAATGCATTACTGGTATTTGCCTTATTTATTAGAAATGAAAATGGTTAGAACGGTGGTGCAGTGTTTGGTGCAGTACGTTGTGAACCCGATGACCTGAGTTTGATTCCTAGCCGCTAAAGGCAGTTTGAGATGCTCCTACACCGCACCTCCGATTAGCTCGGTTGGCTGCGTACAGTGTGAAAGAAGTTTAATATACATACACCTCTGCAATGTATATGAAGTTGACTTCATCCATCCACATGGTCAGCGGTTGGCAACCAAATGAACAAGAACAGCCTTTTTTTCGGATTCGGTAAAAAACAACTCAATATTTCAAGAGCCGCAATGCATGTGAATGCGAGAGACGGTCCTTGATAAACTACGTCACGAAGCGGTCCTTAAAGAGCCACATGCACCTCCAGAGCCGCACGTTGCCGACCCCTGCACATGGGAAACACGAAGTCCATTCCATTACTCAAACTTTGTGTTTATGACACTGCCCACAAGGCATGTAAATATGATCCGTAATATACGTTATTTTGGGTTAGATCGCGTAAATATAAATGCGTGCCAATTTGTAAGGTTTGTCACGTAAACGAAACACGGCAGTTCGTTACTGGTACAGCACACCGCTGTGTTGGAGAGTAAACCCACAACATTTACAATTCGAGTACGACGTTTCTCCAGTAATTACAACTCGCATCATCAGGCGACAGCCACATTTGTGGAGAATTATCCTGTTTCGTTCTTAAATAGAGGGATAAAACTTATGTCGTCCCTTGTGAGTCAATCAGGTGTGAAGGCGGGTGGGGGGGTAATGTATGTATATACATTACAATGTATATGCATTACCGGTTGGGTTATTCATAGGGTTCTAGATTTGAAGTTTTCGTGACTGCAAGGATTCATACTTTTTGGTTTTTTCGGTAAAGTCACGTAGGTCAAAAATAAAATAAATGACAAACAACTCAATTAAATCACGACGTTTCGGGCGCAACATAAGCGTCCTTCTTCAGGTGGGGACAACGTAGCGAAAGCACAACCGCTTAAGTGTGTCTATTCATAGGGTAATCAACACACATTATGCGTGCACATTGTGCTTTACATCCTGCCATTTTTTGTGTGCACAAAAATTGCAGTACCTATTGTGGTCTGCTCACAGTTAATCACCATCGATGCATAGTGACCTGTATAGGTATGCAGTTAAACGGTGTATTACTTTATGTTAACATGTAAAAAATATTAATTCATGAAAATAAGTATGTACACATGACGCATCTAATGATGAGGATGCCACGCTTGTGAAATGTCGTACTATCAAGCCAATATCACAAACGAGCCGGAACATAAAAAACCAGGCAATACAAAAACGGTAAAAAAGAAAGTTAAAAAATGTATCTCAAATTGTGAACGTTTTGTGAATCATGGCAGCAATACGTGCCTTCTGGCTGTCTACTTGACTTTAGTGTTCCATAACTGCTTTTAACGGGAACATTGTCAAACACTTTCTTGGTTCATCATATTTCATTCGGCAGTGTACAGGAGCTGCGGCAGGCGTTGCCCACAAAAACGTGGCGTTGTGCGCAGGCTGATGCGCTTTTCCGTTGCTGCCGTTTTGCATTCGCCACAGTCCGACGTGGAGATGGAGGTGAATAACGAGATGGCGAACCGCATGTCCCTGTTCTACGCGGAAGCGACGCCAATGCTGAAGACGCTGAGCGATGGCACCACGCGGTTTGTGCAGGAGGTAACAGTGGGTGACGTACGCGGTTTATTGTCTCTTGTTCCCGTGTTGGGTCTTTCTGGAGAATGTTTAACAGGATGTGTGCCCCTTCTGGGCTCATATTAGTTTGGTTTGCCTGGTACGTAAGTACAAGGCAACATGTGTGTTGTACATGTACAGTCCTTTGGGAATTTCATTGCTGGATGAGGGCACGTCCCACGCTTTGCATGTTGCAAGGGGTTATTTGACCATACTTTCACGCTGGTCAGTGCGGGTCTGTAAAGATGGGGAGCATTTCCGTGGGAGCATATTCCACTACCACAATACCTTTTGCTGTACTGCCCTTGGATGCCCACAATATTGCCCCGCAGCCAATAACAAACTTTGTGCTTGGCGGTCAACCTTCCATGCACTATCCAGGTTGAGGCCTGCTTGGCTTCTGAGATCTTCCAAGGTCAGACAAATTTGACGTTGACAGTGGCTTGCTATTGAAAATGATAGTAAAGAAAAGTAGATTTGGCTTACAGGTCATTTATTGTGCAAAGTAGTCGCAATTATCCGCCTAGAGATTGATAAGGAAAACCTGTCTCTTATCTACGAGTTGTGGTGTTTAGTGTGGTAACGTGACTAGGCACGCTCTGTTCAGAGAAAATTAAACGAATTATTTGCTCGTGATGCGTTGGCAGTGGGTCATAAATAACAAAAATGTAAAACATTCGTCAATAACACATTCATTACGTGCCATGAGGAAGGGCCATTTCCCCAATACATCATCTATTATATATTCTTCCTTTTAGGATGGTGTTATTGACGAACATGAGTTTTTAGGTTTTGACAGTATCATAGAGTTGCTGGACATTTGAAAACAGCGTCAGGGAAGCCTTATAAATTGTTTGATAAATTACGGCAAATCCCTACCAAATAACAGGCACTCATACTTGATGCTGTTCATGGAATACAGCATTAATTGGGTGGAGAGATATGGGCGATTGTTTCATGGACTTTATTTTACCTGGTGAGAACCCGTTTAGAATGCTAGTTCCTATTTCAAGGGGAGGCCTGGGCCAACATGATAACTGATCCAGTGCAATGCAGGCCTGACATACAGGCCAAAGCAGCAGACGATCCATAGACACGAGTTAAAGGGCACCAAGCCCTCAATTTGGAAGAGTTTACATTGTCCTTTTAAGTCACAACAGCATGTCTTTTTTAGATTTAAAGCTTTCGGGACTGCAGGGATTCATCTTCTTGGTTCTTTCGGTAAAGTCACGTAGAAGGGAAATAATCAAATAATAAAACTCAAACAATAAAATACAATTCTCACGACGTTTCAGACGCTGTCTTTCCGACAGACCTGTTCTTCACCTGAGGACGGCTGCTTGCGTTGTGGCCGAAACGTCGTGAGAATTGTATTTTATTATGTAAAATGTTTTATTATTTTATTATTTCCCTTCTACGTGACTTTACCGAAAGAACCAAGAAGATCATGTCTTTTTTTATATCACTTGGCATTAATAGCCTCAACTTGTTCAAATGTATCTCATTTTTAATAAACGAGCAAGGTTTATCATGGTGAACATATCAAATTCAAATGTTTTATTCGCATATCGCTGGGATATTTGTTTGCTTCACGCCTTTTTGTTTAATCGGTAGTTAATAATGTGTACAATGTTGATTCCTGTTTCAGCACAAGTCACTTCCCCTGGAAAATACGACAGACTGCTTGAGCACCATGGCGAGGGTGTGCAAAGTCATGCTGGAGACACCGTAAGCCTCGCGCTGTGACCGCATGTGACTGTGTGTTGCCGTGTGCTTCAAATGAGCACATGGTTGGTATGTCAACATCTGCACTGGGGAGACGAAGGCGACCGGGTGTGGTGTTGGCCACACCACACCCTCGTGCGCCATGCAGGCCGTCATAGGCCCGCCCCAACGGCACTTGCCCCGACAGTTTGTATGACTACACGGCGATCTTTGTGTTCACGTCGCACTGCACCTACAGTCCGTAGTGGCGTGGTGATTAATGCGCAGCACGGCAATTCCAGTGACCTCGGGTACAATTTTTAGCCACCTCCAGGTGGAATTTTGCATGAACTTCATTATCTGAACTGCTCCAATGGCAGTCCCTGGTATCAAAATATATACAGTAAAACCTTGGATTGCCAGTAACTTGGTCTGCGAGTGTTTTGCCAAACGAGCAAAAATTTTACCTAAATATTAATTTGATTAACGAGCGAGGTCTTGCAATACGAGTAGTATGTGTATATGCTTTGTCTGCCGAGCGTCACGTGATCACAACTGATATACGAGTGCTTTGGATTGCAAACACGTTTCCGGAACGAATTATGCTCGCAATCCAAGGTTTTACTGTATGTAGCTTAAGAATTGATGATGTAGTCCTGCAGCAACATACAATATACCTGTTTTCTATGCATGGTTGTCTTCCATTCAAGCACTATCTGGAATGAAACCTGCTTTGCTTCTGAGATGCGATGAAATGGGGCACATTTTGGGTTCATTTGGTAACACACACACACACAGGCTTGGTTGGCAATTGCAGTCTCTGTGTGTGTGCACTGCCGGCAGGGAGTACAGGAAGCGCTTTGCGAGCGAAGAGACGGTGTTCTTCTGCTTGCGCGTTATGGTGGGCGTCATCATACTCTACGACCACGTGCATCCTGTGGGCGCCTTCGCCAAATCTTCCAAAATCGACGTACGGTGCACGCACACACGCCTGCACGCATGCAAATAAATCCCCTGTATGGCTTAATTTCATTTTGGGGCAAGTAGTGACTCCCAACGGGGTGGTGTGGTCTGAACTACGCCTGGTGATATTTATCTCACCTGTGCTGGTGTTCACACACGGTACCTGGTATGTGTTTTAGGCTGAGTTGATTTAGGGGAAACCCAGACTCTGTTCTGATATCAATTCTGGTTGCTGGTTTTGTAGCGTAGTGGGATAACCACACCGCCATTGCTCCCCCGCCATGCATGCACACACATGTATGTGCACGTCGCTTCAGTTTGGGAACAATAACGTCTGATGTGTAAAAATGTTTGTTACATTTTTATTAAAGTTAACTCCTCATCTTCAGGGTGTTTTTTACCTTTAGATACATTTTTAAACAGTAAAAAATGATTCGAACAGATTATCTTAAACATTAGTTACCTTTTACATTCAATCTAAGTACAGAAAAAATAGGATCCTTTAGAAGATCGTCTTTTTCAGTTTTTTGACAAGCATTTTTTCGTACTACGATATTCTGTTTTGTCAGGACTTTTCAAATAGCTTTACCCAATTGGATCTCTGAGTTTATAACGACAGTTACATGCTAATTTCTCACATTAACATCACTAGCCCCGGCCACTTCTTTATAACCCTTGAGCTACACCCATTTCAAACCTTTTAAAACAGTCTGTCTCAGCAGCAGACCATGCTTTCTCACCTGATGATGGACGCTTGTGTTGCGCCCGAAACGTCGTGATTTATTTTATTTTATACCTACGTGACTTTACCGAAAGAACCAAAGAGTATACTTTATAACGAGTTCAAGACACGCACACAGCTGTGCAAGATCAGAGATGCGGTGGCAGCAAAATCCTTAATCTGCATGGATGCCCACACACCCACACACCCACACATCCACACATGCATGCAGGCTTTCGCATTCACACTGCGCAGATTTGAGAGGATCGTGCCAAAAGTCTCGTGGCCTTTCAACGTTTCACGCGAGAGCACAACGCCATGGCGTGGGTGCGAGGCAAAGAAAACGCTTTGTGTGTCGCCCTGTGCCAAGGTCGGGCGGTTCACCTCTGTATTGAATCTGCACCCGAATGGAGATGTAGCGCTCACAAATGTTACACACTCGCTTTTGTTGCTCGTGAGCGTCCACAGCGAGGATGGGAACCTGCGGGTCCGCACGGTGTGTGCCTCTCGTGACTTGATATCATAGGGCCCACAGGCACATGAGGCCTACTACTTAAAAATGGCCTGCAACATTATACATTTTTCATCGCTGCAATGAAGTGCGCTACAAACCTGGTGAACCCAGTTCCATTCCAGGCCATGGCTATCATAGGTGGAAATTGATATTAAAACTGGTTAAATCTCCCCCACCTTAATTAAATTGCACTGACCAGCTTGGTGAAGGATGGTATAACAACTTCCGTAAACCAAGCGGTTTTGGGAGGCTTTCGTCCAGTCGTTGATTGACAAAGGGTTTTAAATAACAATTATATGGGGCCATCCATTAAGTACGTACGCAAAAATCTGTCAAAACTTGACCCGTCCCTCCCTCCCTGTACGCACGCGTACTCCCCCCCCCCCCCACCCCGAATCCTTTAGAATGGCCGATATTTAATCCATGCAGAAACGATCAAGGATTAATAATATTAACGTGTTTAAGCAAACAGATAGTCCACCTCCGCCTGCATTAAATAATTAAGTTGCGTACCTTGGCCACTGATGTTGCTGAGCTGCGTGACAGCTGCAGTCAGGGGCACGGTGGCACACGAGTGACACCTCTCCCAGAGTCCCACTTCTCCCAGCAGTACTTGTTGTCTGACAGCTGAAGACACTGAACTGTGGCTCATTTGAAGGCCAATGTCGACAAATTACTATAGATGCCTCACCCTTCACTCCCCCCCCCCAGTTTCCTATGCCTACGTACATTGTCAGTAGACCCCCCATATGCAAGCGTACGCATTTGGGTTAAACCCCCCCTTCCCCCCTCCATGCGTACGTACTCCATGGATGGCCCCTATTGTTATTACTCTTAATGTCATTCTTTGCTGTAAAGCGTTTTCATGTGTTTTTGTATTTCGCTGCTTTCTAATTTCAAATTGTGATTGGCACAGTTTTGTCTTGGCACACGAGTTCCTCTCTGAAGTGGAAATGACGAAAAAGGGAAGTTCAGTTGGGCGTTATCAGCTGTGGAGTGTGAGAGGCAGAACTTGGCCAGGGATTTTACACGGGACCGCGTGAATAAAATCCGCTTGATCAGCTCTGTTCACATCACGTCCCACGTCAACTCCTTTCCTCGTCTTCTTGGTTCTTTCGGTAAAGTCACGTAGAAGGGAAGTAATAAAATAAAAAAAATAAAACATAATAAAATAATTCTCACGACGTTTTGGCCACAACGCAAGCATCCGTCTTCAGGTGGAGAACAGGTCTGTCAAGTAGACAGAGTCTGCTTGACTTTACCGAAAGAACCAAGAAGATGAATCCCTGCAGTCACGAAAGCTTTAAATCGAAATCCTTTCCTTGTGTAAACAAAGTTTTAATAGAAGGAATAACGCCGCACTTGCACGAGAAAAATCTCACTGCTGAGCTTTAATAAACAAGTGTTTGATAGTGTTTTGGTAGTTATGTTGGTTGTAGATTACCACATTCATCATTAACGCTGTTCTACACCAGAAGCTCTGCCTTTATAATATAATTTGTTTTCATTCATTAGGCAGAGGTTTCATATTTATAATGATCAATGATTTCTCTAACTGTAATGCCGATAGGGGTTAACGTTATCTTTTAACAGAAAGGTATTGTTAAACAATGAGCGTTGTGGGTATTTCAAATTTGTATTGATTCACCACTACAAGCAGTATGCTCATTTAGAGGGCTTTAACCTGTTAAAGATAATGTTTTGTTGATGCTGTGATTTTACGTATAAATAATTATATTATTTTAAATACTGCATTTTATATATTATTCATGGTTAATGTCTGCACCAATCCGGTTCCCTGGGAACCTTTGTGCCCGTATCCAAGGACAGTACATCTCACGTCTGCGTTCCAGAAAGGGAGTTGTTGTATCTGTGATCTCTCGCTGACTTTAAACATTGCAAAAACTTGAATGAACACGAGTTGTTTGATCACCGATGATGCTCCTGTTCACCTTCTAAAGGGGTTTTTTGTGTGCTGATTTTAACAGATGAAAGGCTGCATCAAGGTGTTAAAGGACCAGCCAGCCAATAGCGTGGAGGGTCTCCTGAATGCGCTCAGGTTTGTGTGCCCCACCCGCCCGCACTGCGTTCCGCCTGCTGCATTCTTGTATTCTTTTTTTATTTCCGTGGGAAAATTGCCAACGAAGACAGTCGGGCTTCCTGTTGGCCGCCCACCCATGTTTATAATGTTTAAAAATATATATTTTTCAACATTTCCACCTCCCCTACTTCTCCATTGCTGCCAGCACGTAAACGGTACCAGTTGCAGAGCAGACTTCTTGTGTTGCCGGTCACTGGAAGTCCTGACAAGAGTCGAGCACGCACATTCTGATTGGGAGCAGTTTTAAATAATGTGCTATTAGCGATCATGTAATTTACCCAAATTAATTCTCCTCTCATTCTTTCTCCTTGATCGTGAGTGCATGTGTCAATGTTCGTTGTGGAGGTGGTGGCAGTGGAGCGGTTAGCCCAGAGGTCGCAAACGGGTTTTGATTCCTTACCCGTACCCGTACCCGGCCGCACCAGGGTCGCAAATGGGTACCCGTACCCGGCCGTACCCGTACCCTACCCGAAATGAGTGACAAACGGTTACTCAGCAGTGACTCACGGCCTACCCGTACCCGGCCGCACCAGGGTCGCAAACGGCTACCCGTACCCGTACCCGGCCGGGTACGGGTAGCCGGGTATCGGGTAGGGTACGGGTATCGGGTACTCGGTTGCGACCTCTGGGTTAGCCCACTTCACTACGAACGCGGCCCACCTGGGTTTGATATTGAGCCATGGCTAAACATGAAGTAAATGTTTACCTGGTGTGGCGTGTGAACAGCAGTACCAGGGAGACGATAGCAGCTGGCCATGGTGCTGGTCACGCGACCGCATCAGGGCACCATGCTGACCTAAATAGGTGCTCGCTAACTTCCCCCAACAGCTCGTGTCGCCGATACACGGGATCTGTGTCTATTTCTGCAAGGCAGCTGTTCCATTGTTTAGCATATTAAAGCTTATTGGCACAGTATTACAGACACAATTGGACATGCAATGGTGCAGTGATTAATCAAGTCAACATTGCATTCAAATTACATGCATCGAAATGTGAGTTTGCGATTAGATTTCCTTCCAATGTATTCAAATTATAAAAATATTATACTCTTGTTTTGTATGGATATAAATTGGGTAGCAAACGTAAACCCACTTGCAATATTTAAATCCAGCTGTTGGCTTCTTGTACCTTCAGAGATTTCTGACATGGAATTAACGATGTGTTCCACTGTTTGTTGTGGTGCATAGCCGTTGCATTAGTTAATTCGTTTATTTTACATTTGTAGAAAAGGTGCTAGTGTTACAGTTAGGCTAATGGGGAAAAATACTATTTTACAACTGAGAAAAGAAAATAACGTAGATAAACATGTTGATACTGGTAGGAACCGCCAGGTTACACCAGCCCACCGGGGATTATTGTGTCCGTCATGCAGGGCGGGGCTGGGTGGGGAGGGTGGGAGCGGTGGGGCTGGGTGGGGAGGGGCTGGTCACCCCATGGTGCCCTTATAAAACTCAACGTTTAACCTACTCACGCCGGCTTGTGCCCGCCCTCAGTCGGGCATATTTGCGGAAGACACCACGCCGCCGTTGACCCTGGCCATTGACGGAGTAACCCAACGTTCCTACCAGCTCCCTCCGCAGGAATGTGTTAAAAGATAATTGACTTCTGACTTGAATCGTGATGGCAAATCAGACCAAGTTATTGAACTACTTGGTGGGTAGTGGTAAATTGTTAACATGCCTACTGTTTACAGGGGACTGTGTTTTAATACATGCACAGCCAGTTTTATAAATATGAGAGCCTGCCTATGCCGCACAGGTTGTGAGCGTTAATTGACCATACTTTACCACGCTTGGTCAGTGCGGGTTGGTGAAGGTGGGAGGTGGACAGAACAACAGCAGATCTTGCTCCGCTGTCAAAGGTGCAGCTGGTAGTGCTCGGATGGTTGCCCATCCAAGCACTATCCAGGCCCAACACTTGCTTAGTTTCCAAGGTCTGACGGGATCGGGATGTGATGGGTATGTCTTGACCATAAAACCCATCACGTGCGTGCCTCTCGTCCATTCCAGGTACAACACCAAGCATTTAAATGAAGAGACCACCTCCAAGCAGATTAAGGCCATGCTCCAGCAGTGAGAGCGTGAGCCCCGGACTGGGCGTCTCGGACGCGCTGCCGCGTGACATCGCTGCTGCCCTTGTCTTTCTAGCCGGCAGGTTCATCTCTCTGTCTCGCCGCCGGCTCTCGTTAACGCGTACGCGCTTTGCCGTGCGTACAGGTTGATGCAAAACGTGCGCCGCACTATTTAAATGTCACCAAGAGGTACTCGTCGAAGTGTTTTTGTTTTTTAATTTGTTCCATCGGTGTGATTATCAGTGTGGACCTGTACTCCAACCAAATGATCAAATTGTACTGTCCTAGGTTTTACAAACTGTGCATGGCAATTGTAACACAGTCGATGGAATTGTAGGGTTTGAGAGCAGTATGGAGTTGATTTTAATAGCCATGATTTGGAAGACTTGGGCTAAGGAAACAATTTGCTGATTGTGTTGAGAGTTCGTTTTATTCATAGCATGACAGTAGATTTCTTTGTATGTGTATATATTTGTTAGCATTTAATTCCAAGCACATACCAGCAAGAATTTGTCCATTTGCACTTGTATATAAGAATGCTGCCTCTTACCAAAGTGACCCTTTTTTAAATGCTATTGCATACATATATAACTGATGAGCTAATTTGCGCCTGCGACAACGTTTTTTATTTTAACAATGTGATGTTCTAAGAGCTTTTGCTGGCCGATCATGCCAAATTGAATGCATCTTCGTGTCCCATTCAATAACGAACGTGAATAGAGTCTGCGACATGCTTCATTAATGACCGAAGCATTTTATTGTGATGGATACGCTCAAAGACTGTTTTTGGGGTGACCTTGGGAGAACAATCTCAATTAAGGCCACCTGGTGGCAGCTGATGTGAATTAAACGGTGCGTTTCAGGAATTGTTTTTTTATCGGGCAACAAGATTCATGGTTGTATCACAAAGCTAATGTCAAGGTTAGTGTTGGCCCATATTTAAAACGTAAGGGTGCAGGTTACAATATTATATCTGCTGGCTAAAAAATTATATTATTTTTTATAAACATTTCTGTCTCATCCTAGTTGACCGTAAGCTTCAATGGTCTAAAGAGCCAAAATCAGCTCCTGTAATCAATGTTAAGTATTCATGGCAATGGCTGATTCAGTTTTTTCAAAGTATGCTCGTGATTTAAATGCAATCTAATATTTTCCATCTGGAGACGTCAATCATCTCAGCGTGTTATGCTTTTGGTGTTAGAGAATGGTAAATTAAAAAAATCAAACAAGTGTTATATAAGTTAATTTTGTATGCATGTAACGATTAAAAAAAATATATAGTATAGTACAATCATTTAAAATGTGGTACCAATGCCCTTGTAGCACCAGCTGCCTTTCTGTAGCATGTGTCTGTAAGATGACTTGGTACTGTGACTATGGACAAAACTTGCGAGTGCTATTTTGCTACTGAGGTACTGACTTGATTTGGCGCTCCTTCAAGGCGATGATACACTATGGACATTGCATGGCATTGTCACTGGAAATAGTTGCCACCATTTCGTTGCCAAAATCTGGACACATCTATTTGCTGCTCCTTGTAGTGAGCAACCAGGATAGCAACTTCCAATCAGATTACAGACAGGTCACATAACTACCAAACGTTGAGTGCTCTATCGACCTATAGCTCATTCAACATATTTCAACAAACTGGTAAAATTGGCTAGGCAGAACTGTTTCGCTGTGCTTTTGCTGCACCGAGTTACTATAGCTGCGCATAGTAATTGCGTTGCTAGTGACGATCGCAGGCGGTGATTTCCCGAGAGTATCATGACCTTCAGGCATTTTTAAAGAGGCTGCAGGATGCACTGCAATCCTAAGTGGCGAGTGGCTAGGTCTAGTAGGGTTTAGCCTGGGCAAACTTTTTTACCAGCTGCGGAATTCAAATACACAGCCTGTGCAGTAAACCCTCTTGAAGGCCTGCTCGCTGACCGCTGACAGAGCGCGAGGTCAACACTATCAGAGCACGTGGTTGACTGACGGGAGAGGTTTGCATCAGATCGTTTTTACGGCTTGCCGTTTTCGGTTGCCGATCAGGTCATATTCACTATGTCATGTTTTTGTCATGACCTGACCCGCATCCGAACGGCAGGTCATGAAAATTACGATGCGAATTATGTGGTGCGTTTGAAGAAATATGGTGCTACGGACCAATTGAGAATCTTGCTTGTATCCTAAAACCCAATGGAATGGACTCCAGACTGACGCAATCGGTGAATCCCATGTCCTTGAGCACGTCAGTCTACGATGTGCTAGGGTAGTGGCAACCTTGCGCGGTCACATTTTTCGACGTACAAAATAATAACATTTATTAAATTATATATAGAAAAAAAATACTTCCAAAAAAACATTTCGGCCCTCCGCAAAGAATATTTTATGCAGCTGCCTCTGGCTGCCTTGCGACGCTTCCTGCCCCCTCTTTAAAGCAGCCTCTTGGAGCCTGAAGAGTGCACTTGCGTGTGAGCGTACACGCGCCCGTAAACCACGTTGCGTGCCCATGTGGCGGCAGTGGCATCGCTGAATGTATTGGGCGTCTGCTCACTTCACAAGCAAAGACTGACGTGTGTAGGAAATGTGTTGCAGCCGCAGAGTGTGCTATGCAAAGTGTGACCATCACTGTAAACCCGCTACTGTTTTAACGCGACTCGTTACTTGAATGTCCGTCGTCACGGCACAAAACAAGCGACGGGAGCCACTCTCGACCCGAGTGTCGGGTTGGCGTCTTGATGCATTTGCGAATCATCCAAGAGAATGCTTGACATGAAGTGGTGAGTGAATTAGTGGTGAGATGTGGCAGACGACGACACATTTGTGAAGTGGAGCAATGTTTCTCCTCCTTGCGACCCCTCCACTGTGGTGCAGCTTTACTTTGCTATGGATTCATCTTCTTGGTTCTTTTGGTAAAGTCACGTAGAAGGGAAATAATAAAATAATAAAAATAAAACATAATAAAATAATTCTCACGACGTTTCGGGCATTCAGACGCCGTCTCCCCGACAGACCTGGTCTTCACCTGAGGACGGCTGTTTGCATTGTGGCCGAAACGTCGTGAGAATTATTATTATTATTTTTTTTTTTTTATTTCCCTTCTATGTGACTTTACCAAAAGAACCAAGAAAGATGAATCCCTGCAGTCACGAAAGCTTTAAATCGAAATTTGCTATGGATCCTTACCTGTCACATTTGATTCGAGCCGCTACACGTTGAACAGACGTCACGGTAATCTCAGAATGCTGCATCGTGGGGAGGTCATTAGGACCGGAGTTTGAGAAACATGGATGTAGAGAATTGTTGCTTGTTAAAACTCCAACCCTTGTGTTCTCTCTCATGGCTTGATTTTCACGAGTTCGTATTTGTGTGCATTGCGACTTCTTGTTGATGTGAGATTCTGAACGCAGGAATGGGGAGATCTTCTGCAAATATGGAAGAGACAATTCAATGAAAATATGTAAACAAGTTGGTTTTAAATAATTGTGTTAAGGGAAATTAATAAACATTGAATTAATCTCAAATATATGCCACGTAATAGATGGAAGTTAATATGAGCCTTTACTATGTACTTTGGGAAAGAGAGTACAATTTAGAAACACGTTAGGGCCGAAAATGCAAAACTATGCGTTTTGTTCATTACACGGGATATTGTTGTACCCTCTTTCTTGCACTGGCTCATCCGATATGGCATCACTATGCTTTTGTGCGTGTTTGTGTTCAGACGTTAATAAGTGTTTGACAACAGACCAACGGCTCAATGACATACATTATTTGAACACTAGTTATGTTTGAAGCAAGCTCTGTCCAAGCTTTACTTGGTAGAATAAACATTCAGTTTTTTTGTAAAGTATACCAGCCTTTACAGTGGTGTATGCCATGGGTAATCGGAAGTCCATTTAGCTCATGTTTAGACTGCCCTCTAGAGGCAATATTAATGTTGGTACGGTTTATTTTCTTGCTTGTGCGGCACATTTAAACCAAAAGCAGGCAAACAAAGAATGCTTTTACGACTACAATATGCTCATGCTTGCTGTATACCGGCTTAGAGGGAAAAGGGGTTTGAATAAGTGCACTTTTTCCCGTGTTGTGACGAACAGCGTAGTAAACCGTTTGGAATGGCCCTGGTTAAATCAGAAATAAGTTTCGAAAGATTCAGTTACTACGAGGTGGCCTGATGGCTAAGGAGAGCCTCAATGGCCATGTTGAAGCACTGAGCCAATGCCACTGAGAAGCTTTACAATCTGGTTCGCGACCCGTGATTAACCACCTTTTCAAGTGTAGTGGATTTGATGGCCTCTTGCTCCTTCACTAATGACCACACACACATAAAAAAAATCATTCAGCACAACTAAAGTTAAGCTTAAAATGTACTCGCGGTCCATGGTCCTGGATCATTGTAAATTTTGGGGCAAAGCTTCGATAAATAACATTGTATATTTGACACTTCAGATGATTAAGCATCAATTGTCAATGGAAGTGTCCTTAAAGTGGTCAGAAAAGCTCTCGATATTGCGGCACGGTTATTTGAGGCCCGACTGACTGGAAAATATCTCAAACGATATTTCTTCACCGAATGACATGAGTAGCATATTTATGATACAATCTGAGATAAATCCCAAAAAGGGAAAAGCATTCCGTGCAGTGAAAACCAACTCGCTGTCGGCTATGAAACAAATGAATGCAGTCACAGTACTCTGTAGAGGCGCTCTTTCGAGTTATCTCCAGCGGAGGACTTCCAGCATGCGGTGATGTGAGCCATCAATTGGAAGGTTGCGCATTTATTAATTACAATCCGAACGTATCACCCGTGGGCTGTCTAACGCTGGTGCATTGTTGGCCACTTGATGCCCCGAGTGTGGCTTTTGAGCACATTTACGATTTTCATGCCATCACAAAACGATGAATTGTTACGATTCGTGGTCGCGACTAATTTGAGTTGATTCTTTCGTCTACCATTCTGATTCATGCAAAATTACGAGTGCGAGAAGCGGTCACAACGTCATGCGGTGGGGGTGCCAGTCCATTGGGAGAGCCCTCTGGAAATTATTTGGGGTGCGTAATTACAACAAACAAATTCTGGACAAAACTACTTGTCAGAGTTACGTGAACCAATCTAATACAACAATTTCAAAGAAATGACTTTTGTTATCGTGTCAATAGCATGATGCCCTTTTATGCTTTTATAAGGATCTCCGTTCAAGCTGATATTGGGTGTTATTTGAATCCCCTAGACTCTTGAGCTCGTTGGGATCATAAACTTCTGCTTATTTTCGTTCTGCCTAGCACCGCCACTGGCATCACACACGAATCAAGAATAATCGAGTCATAACTCGCAGTGTTCCGTGCGCCTTGAGCATAGGTTTTCGATTGTAATCGATGTGTCGTCACGCGTCTAATCGCGTTGCATGAAGATGCGGTGGGGGGAGTGATTGAGATGGGGTTGGCTCAGTGTGTGGTTAAGTGTTGAAAGGAAATGTGCGATTGAAATTGGTGGGAAGTGGCCACGCATTAAAATGAAATGTCCTTTCAAGAATCATACTGTAATTTTGAGGTCCGTTATGCAGTTCATTGCATTTTTAAATGCTCTTTTGTACGAATGAAATCCAACAGAATAAAAGCTTGATGATATATTCCGCTCTGTTGATGGTTTTGTCAGGGATGACAACACAGGATAGACCATGGCTGCTGATGACTACACCGCATTAATTCTATATCTTTTTGCACAAACAAGCCGTGCATGTGACATTTGCTGTAAATGTTACAGTGACCTGGATTGTGAGAAGTCTGGCTCTGCAAAGTACTTGCTCACGCCACTCGAAAAGTTTCCCCCATTAGAGGGAGGTCAAGGATATTTTGGCCTACTCTTCCACGCTGGTGGGAGCACCCACACTTTACCCCACCACACACATGTCGATCGACTAACTGGTGCACCAAATTACTGGTTGCTGTTGGATTAAAGCGGTCGGGTCAGGATTTAAGACACATCCATTGTTTCATAATAGAGGTTTTTGGGTTAGATCGCGTAAATATATAAATGTGTCATTAAATCCGCCGCCACCACCACCCGACACAGCCAATTAGTAAGGTTTGTGACATAAACAAACATGCCAATTAGTTACTTCTTCAGCACGCCGGTGTGTTGGAGAGTAAAACCCACAACTCTCAACATCAATTGTGAGAATTGCCACGCCAGGAGATCGAATCGGTGACCTGCATTGCAAGTCCAGTGTACAAAAATCATTGCATCACTACAACGGCAGCATCCTTATATTTCGAATTGTGTTAAACGTTACACGTCGATGTATGAGCAAAATACATCAACCAACACTGGATAATGGTGTGGTGATATGCATATTGTTATTTTTCACCGTGGGGTTTATTATGTTAATTGAACCGTTTGGTTCTATTAGGTTAATTGCACCGTGGGGTTATTTTATGTTAATTGACCCTTGGGGTTATATTATGTTATCTTCTTGGTTCTTTCGGTAAAGTCACGTAGAATGGAAATAATAAAAATAAAACATAATAAAATAATTCTCACGACGTTTCGGCCACAACGCAAGCAGCCGTCCTCAGGTGAAGACCAGGTCTGTCGGGGAGACAGCGTCTGAATGAAACAGCACACGAGCTTGGAGCGTATATAAGCTGGGTTAAAAGGGGGGGAAAGGGCGCCTTGACAAAATAATTTGCATATCAAGAGGAATTTAGCATATTTAGTACTACTTGTGCCCGTGCATTATGCAGGATTAGCAGCATCAAAGGGAGGGGATAGGGGTAGCATTAATAAAGGGAAGGAATGTTAATAGTATGTAGCTGCAGTAACTAAAACCACCACGTAAAAAACTAAAGTATAAACTACATATTATCACCGTGGGATTATATTATGTTAATTACACCGTATGGTTATATTATGTAAATTATTACCAAATAAGTCGATCGCCGCTATCCAATCGGATCGCGCGTTGCTCGTCACGTGCGCGCGATGAGCCAATCGCGAGCGCGTATCCGCGCGCCCGGAGTTCCCATCGCCGGGTGGTGTTCCGGCATCCCTGCGGGTCTCCGCGCTCTCTCTCACCAACTTGTTCACACGCTTGTTGTTCTTGTTGTTGTTCTTGTTGTTCTTGTTGATGATCACTGGACGGCGTTTAGCGTAACGCCATGGCCGGGCGCCTGGCGTTCGTCTCGCTGCTCGCCGCGTTGTCGTGGTCCCGAGGCGGAGGCGGAGGCGCGGAGTGGGACCCTGCGGGCTACGTCCTCTACTGCCCCTGCATGGGTGAGCCAGGGGGGAGGAGGGGGCCTCGTGCCTCATGCCACCTCCACTCTCTCCTGTGGCTCTCTGTCTCTCCTGTGGCTCCATCTCTCTCTATGTCTCCTGTGGCTCCATCTCTCTCTGTGTCTCCTGTGGCTCCATCTCTCTCTGTGTCTCCTGTGGCTCCATCTCTCTCTGTGTCTCCTGTGGCTCCATCTCTCTCTGTGTCTCTCCTGTGGCTCCATCTCTCTCTGTGTCTCCTGTGGCTCCATCTCTCTCTCTATGTCTCCTGTGGCTCCATCTCTCTCTGTGTCTCCTGTGGCTCCATCTCTCTCTGTGTCTCTCCTGTGGCTCCATCTCTCTCTGTGTCTCCTGTGGCTCCATCTCTCTCTCTATGTCTCCTGTGGCTCCATCTCTCTCTGTGTCTCCTGTGGCTCCATCTCTCTCTGTGTCTCCTGTGGCTCCATCTCTCTCTGTGTCTCTCCTGTGGCTCCATCTCTCTCTGTGTCTCCTGTGGCTCCATCTCTCTCTGTGTCTCCTGTGGCTCCATCTCTCTCTGTGTCTCCTGTGGCTCCATCTCTCTCTGTGTCTCTCCTGTGGCTCCATCTCTCTCTGTGTCTCCTGTGGCTCCATCTCTCTCTCTATGTCTCCTGTGGCTCCATCTCTCTCTGTGTCTCCTGTGGCTCCATCTCTCTCTGTGTCTCCTGTGGCTCCATCTCTCTCTGTGTCTCTCCTGTGGCTCCATCTCTCTCTGTGTCTCCTGTGGCTCCATCTCTCTCTCTATGTCTCCTGTGGCTCCATCTCTCTCTCTGTGTCTCCTGTGGCTCCATCTCTCTCTGTGTCTCCTGTGGCTCCATCTCTCTCTGTGTCTCCTGTGGCTCCATCTCTCTCTGTGTCTCTCCTGTGGCTCCATCTCTCTCTGTGTCTCCTGTGGCTCCATCTCTCTCTCTGTGTCTCCTGTGGCTCCATCTCTCTCTGTGTCTCCTGTGGCTCCATCTCTCTCTCTGTGTCTCCTGTGGCTCCATCTCTCTCTGTGTCTCCTGTGGCTCCGTCTCTCTCTGTGTCTCCTGTGGCTCCATCTCTCTCTCTGTGTCTCCTGTGGCTCCATCTCTCTCTGTGTCTCCTGTGGCTCCATCTCTCTCTGTGTCTCCTGTGGCTCCATCTCTCTCTGTGTCTCCTGTGGCTCCATCTCTCTCTGTGTCTCCTGTGGCTCCGTCTCTCTCTGTGTCTCCTGTGGCTCCATCTCTCTCTCTGTGTCTCCTGTGGCTCCATCTCTCTCTGTGTCTCCTGTGGCTCCATCTCTCTCTGTGTCTCCTGTGGCTCCATCTCTCTCTGTGTCTCCTGTGGCTCCGTCTCTCTCTGTGTCTCCTGTGGCTCCATCTCTCTCTCTGTGTCTCCTGTGGCTCCATCTCTCTCTGTGTCTCCTGTGGCTCCATCTCTCTCTGTGTCTCCTGTGGCTCCATCTCCTGTGTGTCTCTCTCTCTGTGGCTCAATCTCTCTCCTGTGTCTCCTGTGGCTCCATCTCTCTCCTGTGTCTCTCCTGTGGCTCCATCTCTCTCCTGTGTCTCTCCTGTGGCTCCATCTCTCTCCTGTGTCTCTCTCTGTGGCTCTCTCGTCGACAGGCACATCGACTAACTCAATCGTCCACGCGGTGACCATCGGTGGACATCGATGCGCTATAAAACCAAGACATTGCCTCGTCGTGTTTTTAGTTTTTAGTTTTCGAGGCACTTTTTAAACAAATGTGGGGGTGGTTTTTAAACGGGCGGGATTCCATTTGTGTTTTATAAATCACTTGATCTTGAACAGCACTTAAACCAGACGGGGACGCGTGGAAGAAGGTTTATTAATATAAGTTTTTTGGGTTAGACGCATTTATACTTCACGCGATCTAACCCAATAACATTTAAATACGAGTAAAATTGGTCGCGAAAGCCTAAAATTTATAAAGGTCTATTATATCCACCTGTCTCTTTTCACTTCTTTATATAAACACACAAACCTGTCAACCCATTGGCAGTGCCCCAACTTATTACAGACCAATGCAGACCTTACTGCTCACCCCGTGCCCTATTAAACCTCAACCTTCATCCTACAAAGCCCCATCACAAGGGAGAAACACAAACAATTAGACACAACATTAGTGCCCGTGTTGAAACGCCTGTACACCGTATGGAACTGGCCACTTTAAATGTCTCTGTAAGAGAACACGGGGTCACACCGCATGGGTTCACACGGTGTGCAAGCCACGAGTAGCAGAATTAAAAACTTGAAAAAAAATTATTCCTTCTTAAACTTGTCTAAATCATACTCTTTGGTTCTTTCGGTAAAGTCACGAACTGCTGTTGAGTTCCACTTCTGGATTATATTTTTTCCGCCTGAGTTACGACCGCTTTTGTTGCGATCGAAACGTCGTAATTTATTGTTTTTTCTAGCTACGTGACTTTACCGAAAGAACCAAAGAATATGAATTCCTGCAGGCACGAAAGCTTCAAATCAACATTGTCTATGGCCGGAGCCTTCGCCCGTGTTGCTTATCATTCGATGCATTGCCCCAAAAGTCTCGGTGGGGTTCGCAATCCCCCACCAGCTCAGGTTGATTGTCTCAAGCGCCGGTGGTGGCTGCTGCTGATGCTGAATTCCGCAGGGCGCTTTGGGAACCAGGCCGACCAGTTCCTGGGCTCGCTGGCGTTCGCGCGGATGCTGAACCGCACGTTGGCCGTGCCCCCCTGGGTGGAGTATCGCCACCACACGCCGCCTTACACCAACGTAAGTCCCTCGAGAGAGAGGCCAGCAGCGGCGAGATGGCACGGAAGAACGGTGTTGGGTTCTCAATCACCCACTCACTCACGCACTGACTCACTCGCTCACGCACCGACTCACTCACTCACCCACTCATGCACTCACCCACCCACTCACCCACTCACTCACTCACCCACTCATGCACTCACCCACCCACCCACTCACTCACCCACCCACTCACCCACCAACCCACCCACCCACTCACCCACCAACCCACCCACTCACTCACTCACCCACCCACCCACTCACCTACCCACCGACTCACTCACCCACCCACCCACTCACCCACCCACCCACTCACCCACCCACCCACCCACTCACCCACCCACTCACCACCCACCCACCCACTCACCCACTCACCCACCCACTCACCCACCCACCCCACTCACCGACCCACCACTCACCCACCCACCCACTCACCCACCCACTCACCCACCCACCCACTCACCCACCCACTCACCCACTCACCCACCCACTCACCCACCCCGCCACTTTTTTTTTTTATTACACACTTTATATGAACTCACTGTTGTTGTTGTCGTTTCCTCTAATCTTGTAACTCAATTTTAACCCACTTCCCAATGTGGTATCGACTGCAAACTTGGTATAATTATGTCTTACTGAGAACCGCTGGCATAGAAGACAGGTTAGGTAGTTTCAACAGCCATGTGCACGCCTTTGACCCAATCTGAATATTTATACTGGAGGAATCCATTGAGCTTTAAAGATTTTTTGTCCAATAGGAGCGGGTCAAAGAGTTACACCAACAAGCAATAAAAAAAACACGATAGTGCAGAGTATAGGAAAGGTAAGCAAATTACAAAAACATACAACTAAACTATGTTTTTTATTTTACCAGGTGAAGCCCATTGAGCTATTAGCTTCTTTATTAACGACTTGGCCACATGATATAGCTCAACAAAGTGGCTTATCATGTGATCATTTATAGCAGCCAAATAATCTAGACGCAAACTCATTCTATTAGCCTCGTGTAAATCATCACTTCTTAGATGCAAATTTCTATGCACGGTACCGCGAGTGTAACAATACAATTGAGTGAATTGTCCGCACGTGGAATTGTTACCACGGTGGTGGGTACCGTGGGTGCTGCGCCTGTGCGGGGCTTTCTCTGTCTTCAGGCGCACGTCCCGTACGCGGAGTATTTCCGACTGGAGGCTCTGAGCGAGTTCCATCGCATCGTGAGCCTGGAGCACTTCATGGAGCACCTCGCCCCGCACCACTGGCCCCCGGCCACCCGCACCGCCTACTGCTTCGAGGCGGCCGCGGCGCGCAGCCCCGACAAGCGCTCGTGCCCCATGAAGGTGCGGGCCGGAGGGTCGCTCAGTCGCGCTCTGCTTGTGGAGCTCTCGCTTAAAACACACACACGTCTTGAAGTCAACTTACTTGAGGTTTCGTGGGTTCATGTCGCAGCCTGGTCACGAATGACTTACAGAGAGACTCGTAGACTTGCATAGAGACCCTTAAACTCACATGGAGACGATGAGATTCATGTAGAAACCCATAGACTTTCATAGAGACTCAGACAGAACCACTTGCATGGTAACCCATAGACTTACATCAAGACCCATAAACTGACAGACTAAGTTGCAATTTAAACTGGACCTCAATTGTATTCAGTTAATGGTCTACATAAAAAAAAATATACATTTGGTTCTGCACTTAATTTGTATAAATTCCAGCTCAGGATTATAAGGTGGGGTTGACTGTCATGCAACGAAAATGTATCTGAAGTGGCAGAGCAAGTGGGAAAAAGTTCGATCCTCTGTGTGGAACAGAGGTGACGTAAAGAGATCTCGGTGTTCGGTGATCTCCACTTCTGCAGACCACTCTCTTAACACTGCTCTGTGACGGATTCAGATTGTTTCTTTTCTACATTCGAATGGATTCTTTATTTAATTTAAATAAATCGTGCCGATTACACAATTGAGATAAAATATCGGGAAAAGATTCCATCAAAAACAAATTCAACATGTTTGAGGTGGCTGTGTGGCTCATGAAGCTCATACTGGTTAAGGCAGAACACAAGAACACAGCCTTCACAGCTAAGATTGGAATCTCGGAAGCAGCGAGTTTTGTGATCTCAGTCCAGACAACACAAGGGTGCACGTGAAATTAATCCAGCTTCGTCCAATTTGGAGAGCAATTTAAGCTAAATCTGTCAAATGAATAACATGTTGTGAACCACGCGTTATGGAGTATGAAAGAGTGTAATTCATTGTATGGGAGGAGAAGCCTTTGGAAGCATCTCCAGTCGTGTGTATTATCATTTCAGGCCATTCTTGAACTGTAGTTGAACTAGAAGGACATTTCATCATCTCATGCCAAGGCCCTCATTGAACAATTGAGATATGATTGGTGATGAAGGAACATTAAAACTATTCTTAGCATACGGTATCCTTGGGTGCACAGCTGCCAGAAGAAATGGGCTTCGTGATGTACAGCATGTTCACGCTTATTTTGTAATTGAATTATCGGTGCGCGACGTGTTTGTGTGTATGTGACAGGACGGCAACCCCTTTGGGCCTTTCTGGGACCAGTTTGGAGTGGACTTTGTTCATTCGGAGGTGTTTAACAGCCTCTCCTACCATCCACACAGCATGCAGCGCTGGCTTGACAAGTACGCCTGAAACTCGGCTTCGAGTGGTAACAATGAAGCAGCTTGGCTTTCTCACAGTGCCCACTTGTGAACAAATATCAAGTACTACAATTACAAAATGATAATAATCCTTCACAGACCTTGCTTAATCCACTTCTGGATAAAGGCATCTCCATACAGAGTTAATTTAATTTGCCCAACGCCCAAACTATGTATCCCTTGTATTGGCAGCAAGTGGGAATGGTCGTATTGTGTGTAGGTTAAAGATAATGTACATGTTGAAACGCATTTAGCACATTGAAGTGGAGAAAGTGTTTGCAAAATATCACAGATGATTATGTGCTGCAGTGCACACACTTCATTTAATATTAAGCTTTCCAAAGCCTTTGTTCAGCAGTTTGACTTAAATATCCAGCTTTTAAATGTGGAAGGTATTGTTGTAATATGGAAGCCTACAGTTTGTATAAAAACGAAAATCAGCATTTGTAGTTAACACTCCTTTAAATATAATAGTCAAATGTTTTAGCCAATGCCACTTCTTAAAAGTGAATTCGTCCTTCAGATTAGAAGGGCAATTTGCTAAAGCAGCCCATTATGTAGTTTACAAGGCAGCATTAATGATAATCCTAATGTAATATTTATTTTGTGTTATTTGTGCTTGTGTGCATCACTGCCAGACTTATTATATTCCCTGCCTCCAGCTCAGGAGAGACGACATGGTCAAATGAACACTCTCCCTTCTCATTTACCAGCCTTGCTTCTGCAATCACACTCTCACCCGTTTGTTCAATGTCCTTCGTGACATCTCTTCATTATCTTCTTGGTTCTTTCGGTAAAGTTACGTAGAAGGAAAATAACAACAATAAAAATAAAACATAATAAAATAATTCTCACGACGTTTCGGCCACAACGCAAGCAGCCGTCTTCAGGTGGAGAACAGGTCTGTCAGACTCTGCCTTCTCGACAGACCTGTTCTCCACCTGAAGACGGCTGCTTGCGTTGTGGCCGAAACGTCATGAGAATTATTTTATTATGTTTTATTTTTATTATTTTATTATTTTCCTTCTACGTGACTTTACCGAAAGAACCAAGAAGACGAATCCCTGCAGTCACGAAAGCTTTAAATCGAAATCTCTTCATTACTTGTACTCAAGATCTATGCCAGTGCAGGCCTTTCGTATTGCATGTTGATTGAGGCCCACTGTCAATCTCGGGGCAGGTACCCGGCTCACAAGCACCCGGTGCTCGCGCTGCCCGGAGCGCCGGCGCAGTTCCCCGTGCTCCCCGAGCATCGCCGCCTTCAACGCTACGTCGTGTGGTCGGACAAGATGGTCTCCGAGGGCAATCGGCTCATCAGCGATCGACTAGCGAGGCCTTACCTGGCCATTCACCTGCGGGTCGGCTCAGACTGGGTAGGTAGCATCGCTTTGGCAACCTTACCTATGACGCTTTGGCCCAAAGTAGATTTGCTGCTGCTGCTGCAATGGATTAATAAAGCCAGTGGTGTTGCAGAAACCCCTCTGACAAGTTTACACATGCACAGGTCTTTTGTCAATCTATGATGGATGTTGGCTTCCCCACACTGTACATGTCTTGGGGGTGATTTGAACATACTTGACCATGCTGGACAGTGCAAATTGGCAAAGGCTGAGAGCACAGATGTTGGATTATAGTACTATACAACAATGGTTTTTACTGCGCCAGCTTCTGCTGCTCACAAAGTAGCCCCGCAAGTTTAATATAACCAATTTTATCATCTAACTATGAATGTCAATGCTTTATCCAGGAGATACATATTTAACGTGAAGCTAGTGTTGAATTGTGCACAAATGGCATCATGTGAATGAATATTGAATCTGAAATCAACCAGCGTGCCACAAATTTTTAGTTCACAATTCGACCATGTACGTCCAAGTACAATGACTCATTTTAGACAGCCAGAGCTCCACGCGCAAACGCTTTCAGCACGAGTTTCAAAAGCATGGGGCACCAATAAGAGTCCTCGCGTCTCAATCCTTTGTGCCTTGCGCCCACCCTTGCCTGTGCGCTGGCGCAGCACAACACGTGCGCCCTCCTGCGCGAGGGCAAGGTGGGCTCGCACCTCATGGCATCGCCGCAGTGCGTGGGCGACGACCTCGCAACGGCACGGCCCCTCACCATGGCCATGTGCCTGCCGAGCGTGACGGACGTGACGCGCTCTGTTCGTGCCTGGGCCACGCGCATCGGTGCGCGCTCCGTCTACGTCGCGACCGACTCGCACGACTACTCCGAGGAGATTGGCGAGGCTCTGCAAGGACAGGTCGGTGCAGCCCACATACAATGCCGTTTACACACGTCGGTTCTAGATTTGAAGCTTTCGTGACTGCAAGGAGTCCTACTCTTAGGTTTTTTCGGTGAAGTCACGTAGGTAAAAAATAAAATTAAAATTAATAAAAGTAATAAAAGAAATAAAATAAAATAATTATTTAATTTAATTTCTATTATTACTTTTATTATTTAAAAATAAAATAATAACTTTTATAAATTTTTATTATTTTAGAAATAAAATAAAATAATCATTTTAATTTCTATTATTACTTTTATTAATTTTATTTTTTGCCTACGTGACTTTAACACGTCGGTTTTTGCGACAAATGATTCCCATAATAGAGGTTTCTTTTTTGGGTTAGATCGCATAAATATACAGATACAATGCAGTTTGCTTCCATGTACACAGGGGTGAGGAAAATTTTTTGTACCAAGGGATGAATAGAATTCTCTTTGGTTGGCTACCATTTAGCTGATGCTAAACTTTGATCTGGCTCGAACTGTATGTATTGGTGACTATGCTAAGAATGACCTTCAAGTGATTAATAGGTCAAAATTATTCCCATCTAGAACCTGATCATTGTGGCTGAATGGCTTGCAGTGACGGATCAATAGTGCTTGCAGGCCGTTTGGAAGTGCGAGGCCTCGTGGCCACGCTTGGTGGTAGCCCCATTCAAGCACTATGCAGGTTTCACCCAGATTTCTCTTCCAAGCTCTTGACAAGATCAGGTAAATTCTGGGTAATTTAGTCACAAGAAGTTGGCATTTGTAAAGCATGTTATAGTGGCTGCTTCTCAGGACGCTGGTCAAAGTAGTGAGGTACATTAAGGGTTGGCTATGAATGGAGTAGAGATTATAAATTGTGATTGGAACATTTTATTAATTTGAGGCGGTAGGGAGCTGCGGTGAGGAGAATGAGATGAATGTTTGGTAAAGATGCAGATGAAGGTACTTCAAAGAGCAAAGCCAGTTGTAGACAAAGGAGAAGGGGGGAGGAGTCTTGAGCCTGGGCTTAAATAGGGGAATAAAAACTATACATTGTAGCGCACAGTAATGATAATACAGATGAATAACCTACACAAGCTGTTTGACATGAGAGGGTCACTTCTGTATCGTGGACATGTACTGCATTGTATTAGGAAGCCACTGGACCTTTAAATCTAGGTTTAAAATTAATTTAATTGGAACTGATTTTTACGTTTAGTTTTTCCCCCACACCTCCGATGAGCATGGTTGGCTGTGTACGGTGCGAAAAAAGTTCAACGTACTTATGTTTCGATTTAAAGCTTTCGTGACTTCAGGGATTCATCTTCTTGGTTATTTCGGTAAAGTCACGTAGAAGGAAAATAATAAAATAATAAAAATATAACATAAAATAATTCTCACGACGTTTCGGCCACAACGCAAGCAGCCGTCTTCAGGTGGAGAACAGGTCTGTCAAGTAGACAGTCTGAATGACTCTGTCCACCTGAAGACGGCTGCTTGCGTTGTGGCCGAAACGTCGTGAGAATTATTTTATTATGTTTTATTTTAATTTTATTATTTTCCTTCTACGTGACTTTACCGAAAGAACCAAGAAGGTACTTATGTTTTTTTCAGACGTGATAAGAAAACTGTGTTAAACATCTATTAAGTGCATCTCAAATCAAGCCAAAAGCTACACTTTTCAACACTTGTGTGTGCTAAAGTGAATGTAGTTTTTGTCAGGGGGGAGTCGGCTTGATCTGTCTCCAACCTGTGTGCATCGTGTTGTGCTTGCCAAGGTGAGAGTGGTGGCTGTGAAGCCAGACGTGGCACAGCTGGACCTGTACGTGCTGGCCCAGGCTGACCACTTCATCGGGAACTGCGTCTCGTCGTTCACGGCCTTCGTGAAGCGCGACAGAGACGTGCACGGGCGGCCCTCGTCCTTCTTTGGCATGGACGATGCCGACAGCGCCCGCAACGAGGAGCTCTGAATGTGAACGCAGTTTCTGGGAGTAAAAAAAACTATAAAACTGTGCGTGCGAAAAGCCTTTATTTGCTTATTTTGGTTATTGACCATCTTGTGATACTTGGGAACATTTTTTCAGATCAAAGTATTTATTGAACTGATAATTCAAATCAATGTCGGGTTTAATGTTTTTAGATAATAATGTAAACAGTAAATGACTGCCTCTGGGTTTTGGCACAATTTTGTGCAGTTGTCATATAAATGTAAACGTTTTTGTATCTCATTCCTGTCAAAGTGTATTTTATTGAGCATAATGGAATTGCATTCTGATCTAAAATCATGCTGAAGTTAGCAACACTCGCATTTTTTTTTATATTTAACAGTTAAGCAAATGTCAAGACATGTATAGTGTTCATGTACATTTGTCCTGCTATATTTAACTTGTGTTGGCCGAGGCTGCATCTGTCCTGTTGTAGTAAAAAGACAAGCCTGGAAATGCACAAGTGCCAGACGATGGGTGATTGATGTTGGGTTGTACCAGCTTGGTCATGTATCTTTTCTAAAGGTGGCGATGGAGGAATTTAGGAGTATTGAATAAAAATATTGGAATTGGCTGCAGAAGTTTGTGCAATGACTACTTCAAGTCAACATTGCACGAAGTGGAAAATTTACTTTCTGAAAACGATCACTACACAATTCTGTGAACCATTAAAATACTGGAGAACATGAATTTTGATTGGTTGTATGAAATTGCTCGTGTCATGTTTGCATTAATCACAAAAGTATAAACTAATATACAAGTTTCTCGTGTACAGTTTTTGCATAAATCTATTTTAGTTGGGTAATTTAAAGGACTACATTGACGTTTCAACTTGATTACATGAACACCTATGCTGGAAATAGTTCTATAGATTGGGCCCTTCCTTGTTTTCTTTGGCTTTTGTCAACAATACGACAGTTTTGCAAAACATCGCTTTAATATGAGTGCTGATAGCTGTAAACGATCATTGCACAGTTGCCAATGGGAAATATTCGCCTTAAATACCTGTCAACTCGAAAGGTTTACTTTTGTTTCTGTGAATAAAACACATTTTTAAATATTTCTGTGGCCTGTGTGCAAAAAGCACATGCTCTCGAGACCAGTATTTCCTTTGTGTAGGTGGCTTTAGGTATTCAGGATTCACTTGACAGATGTGTTTATGAAAAAGCGCTAATGCTGTCAACACGGCAGTGTGTGAGCTCTGGGGAGACGGTCTGCAGGTGCGCGTGCTTGTGTGTGTGTGCGCGCTCAGCGGCACGCACACTACCCGGCCCCAGGTGGCCGAGACGACTCTTATGTTTCTTGTTTGCACAACGCGGTGCGAAAGACACGTCAAATGAGCCCACGGTCGGATGAGCATGGAACAACCTGCGGGACAGTCCATCGCCAGTTCGTCTTCGCATTCCACTAAAACATGCTCAATACAGCTGCGTGGTGATGCAATATACAGTCGATTAATGTTACCGTTTTTCCTGAATTCACTCGTGGGGGAAAGCTGGTGCAGTGGTCGCCACTGCGTTATGAACCTGGTGACCCAACTTCGATTCCAGGCCACTGCTAACAAACTTGATGAGTGCCATCTGGACTGGTTCTCGGTCCCTCATGAACCCACTGACCATTGAGGTGGTGTATGGGCAAACAACAGCAATGACCGGCATAGCATGGGGAGGCCTTCGTCCAGCAGTGGATTAACAAAGAGCTGCATTTATATTGTATGCATATGCAAGTATACAATAGCTTGCCAGACAATACGTCTCATTCATATCTGTGTCCACATCAATACACTACAGTATTTTGCAAATCCATCAGCCCCACGGCCTTATGGGGAATTACTCACGCCTAAAAGGCCGATGATTGCGTAATATTAAAAAATATATATATGTGGAGAGACGGAGATATATGACGTCTGTTAGTAATTTATATTCTCCACGACGCTCATGATTATGTTGCATCGTGTCCAGTAGGTGGTAGTGTAGCTTCGCTTGAGACGAGTGGGTTCGCAATCTTTGCGGAGCAGCTGGCCACCCACTCGTAATCCTCGGAAACGTTTTCGCGGATCACCGTGCGGTCAAAAATCTGGCGTTTTGTAAAAAAAAAACTAATTTGCAACGGTTCTGCGAACCTTTTCCCACGGCCTTGCGGATCCTTTACCTTTGATCCGCGGATCACACGCTGGAAACCACTCGATTAGAGAGTGATGCTTGTCACTTCAGTTATTGTTTTTAAAAAATAATATATACTGTAGGTAGGTAGGCGCAGTGCCAAGCGTTTGAACTTCATAGACTGCAGAATGGGCACAAAAACTAACAGGGCAACGTGAACTTACCGATTTAGTCTAATCGGACATTAACTTCGAATGCAACTTCTAACGAGAGCCTGTGTAAAGTTTGACGCTGTTCGTTGGAGAGTCCTTTGTCGTTCCACTGCTGGATGAAGGCCACCGTGCACGTGTGAGTCGTGGGGTTAGTTTGACCATACTGCACGCTGGTGAAGGGGGGACCCACAGCTTGTTGAGGTGTCACCACATGTCAGCCGTGACCTGGAATTCAACTTTGGTCACTCTTTGGTGTTGTAATGTAATTTCTTTTTTTACCAAAGAAAACCTCAATTGGTGATAATCCTTTTCATGAGGGCTCTGCTGGGTCGTTTGGCCGAATAGATTTGTATTTGTAGTTGTGTCGTCTGCTAGGAAACAGGAGTCCACAGATAAACCGCAGTTTATTCATTACACAATGATTTAGGGCTGACTTTTCGCGTTATGTTAATGGAGTGTCATGTACATATACAAAATGTGTGTATTCATCAATTAGGTGTGTTGTATATTTGTAAGGAATTGGAGCGGTGGCACAGCTGTTAGAGAACGGTGCTCGGAACCCAGCCACCCGAGTTCGATTCCTGACTACGGCTAACAAAAGTGACGGGTGACATCTCAGCCGGTTCCTGAGTGCGCACCATGCTTTTGATCCGTATATTATAGCAGGTAATGGGCACTGATTAAAAAAAAAAACTTTCATAAACTTTGACACCAACTCGCACTGACCAGCGTCACGAATTGTGGTCAAACAAAGGCCATGAACCGTCGTGACGAGTGTCGGCCCTTCTTCCAGCAGTGCTTTGACTGACAAAGGGCCGTATATTTGGAAACCAGGAGAGCTTAGCGTCCTGCATTTTAAGAGCAGGTGCTTCCGTGATCCGTGCCTTACCAGCGCTTTTCATCCCAAATTCCATGCCGCGTTTTTTTTCTACAAGAGTTTCACCCCCACCACCACCACCGTCACCACCTCAAGCCCCCGTCAGTGGCTCTCACGCTAAAACAACAAGGATAACAAACAATACGAAAGGCAACGACTGCGAGAACAGTTTATACCCAGAGCTTTTAGAGGCACTCTCTTTAAAGAAAAAAAAGCATCCAAGCTCGCCTCTGAAACACGTGCAAGAGAACTGTGAACATTGTCAATTGTTTGCTTTTCTGGATTTGTCTTTTTTTACTTCAGAGATTTTTTTTTTAAAAACCGCAAAACTAAATCCACAGACAATTGGCTGTTGTTAGTCTGGTTCGACCCTACAATTTAAATGCAGCGCATAGGTGTCCATTACACAGATTGAACCATAACGTGGCTACGTAATATTTGGATGGGTGACCAACGAGCACAACCGCAGGGGCTACGCAGTGGGCAGCAAAGGACGACAATAAGATCTAAACATCTGAGACACATCTTCTTGGTTCTTTCGGTAAAGTCACGTAGAATGGAAATAATAAAATAATAAAAATTAAACATAATAAAAAAATGTTTTATTTTTATTATTTTATTATTTCCATTCTACGTGCCTTTACCGAAAGAACCAAGAAGATGAATCCCTGCAGTCACGAAAGCTTTAAATCGAAAAAATCTGAGACACAATCAACTCAGTACATCATTGGAACTTCATTTGCCAGTAACAAAATATGATAATTGGTTTTTTACCCTTTTATCTGGCAACAAAACTGACACCTTTTTTTTACAAGGAGTCATGTTTGCATTTACCACAATACCTGCAGTCGGAATGCAAACAAAAAACACAACACTCATAATGTATGCACTGTCCTTGAAATTGATTGGTCAACACCCGAGACAGCTTTCTTTAGAGCCTAGTCTCACATGGTGTTGGACCAGATGACGCCAAAAGGCGCACAAGGACAGTGCATACATTATCAGAGTTGTGTTTTTTGTTTGCGTTCCAACCGCAGGTATTGTGGTCAATGCAAACATGACTCCTTGTAAAAAAAAAGGTGTCAGTTTTGTTGCCAGATAAAGGGGTAAAAAAACAATTATCAAACTCAGTACATTTGAGAACCTGGTTTAATCACGGATGCCTGAAATCTGCATTTGAACCCAGAATCTCAGCGGCGCCAGTTCGGCACCCTGACATCCGAGTCACTCGGTTATCTAAAAATTAAATTAATGAAAAGCCGATAGTTGCAAAATACAATCTAGCTACCTTCTGGGTAGCAGAGGTATGTTGCAGCAATATCCATCGTTGTAATACGCTCCCAATGTCTCTCACGCAATGATAAGCGTGGTGAAGTATGGTCAAACAAACCCACGCGACCCGCAAGGCGCTGGGAGGCCCTCATCCAGCAGTGGAGTGAAAAAAGCAATGGGCGTGTACATGTATGATAGCAGAACATATTCTCGTAGAAAGCAGCACAGGAAGTAGGTTGTGATGTGCGGTACCCCCTTGCACGTGTGTGAGCTTTCTCCGGGCACTGCAATTTTCTTGGCACACGCATACCCACTCAAGTAGCTGGCCGGATATTCCTCCACTCCACCCAATTCACTGTAGAAGTCATCTCAAGATTCCATGAATAACTGCACACGTTGGCAAATTCTGCACTTCTGCCCGTATCAAGACCGCACAATGCCACCCTTTGTCGAATTTAAATCACTCGGAGGGGGTGGTGGTAAATACTCAACAAATACGGGGAATTTTAAGAGCATTTACAGAGGCGTGCTTGTCTCCGTTCTGATAAATACCACATCTTGGGGAATATAGCGTGTAAAATTGTGACTTGTCGCATGGGTATCTATGTACTGTATTTTTGTTTTCCAAAACTACTGCGTCAACTTGTATAGGACTCTTTCGCGTGTAATTTAAACAAGGAAGGTGTAAAACAATCACGCACGAGAACGACACTGCCACGTGTCTAATCGTTGTGGACATGTTCAGTCGTTTGTTCGTCTACTGCTGGATGGAGACCTCCCCACGCCGTACGGGTGTCATGGGGAGGGATCGTGAGACCAAGACTCCACGATGCTATTCGGGGGAGCATAGAATTGGAACATCGTACGGTGCAATAATCCATCTTGCTGTACTGCCCATCACGAAGAACCCGCAGCAGACGACAACACGTGTTCGGCGGTTCACTGTGCTCACCCAACCCTTCCTGGCACTGTCCAGGCTCGAGCCTGCTTAGCTTCCGAGATCCGACGAGGTGGACGCACTTCGGGTGATTTGGTGCGATGTCGACACGTTGCACGCTTGGCTACGTGCGGTGCGAAAGAAGTGCATCACACAGACAATATGCGGCATTTCAACACGTAGGTAGCATGCTTTCGCGACCAATATCCATACTCTTGGTGTTTTGGGTTAGATCGCGTAAATATATAAATGTGTCGTTAAACCCGCCACCACCCGACACAGCCAACTAGTAAGGGTTGTCACGTAAACAGAACGTGGCCAATTCGTCACGAGTACAGCACTAGTGGGTAGTGTATTGTATAGTGTAGTGTATAGTGTAGTGTATAGTAGCGTAATGTATAGTGTAGTGTACTAGTACAGCACACCGGTGTGTTGGAGAGCCAAGCCACAACATTTACAGTCTGAGTACGACGTTTCGCCAGTAATTACAACTAGCATCATCAGGCGAGAGCCAGATTTGTGTAGACAACAGACGGCATGATGTTTGCGATGTGCGTTCACAGCACGTAGAAAGTGTATTATTTGTAGCCCTAGACATTGATACAGTATACCACTACTTATGCAGTGTCGTGCGGTCTATCGTCTACACATCGTCGTGCATACACACACACACACGGATTATACCATACACCGTAGTTTTGGAATAAATCGTAAAAACAATATGCGATAATGGCACTCATGAATGGTTTAGCCAAAAAATACCTTAATCCAGTACCCGCTTGAAAGGGTCTTCAAATGAGTCAGCCTTTCCACGATCAAGAGGGCATCATTAATGTCATGCATTTAGCCTAATCTTATACAACGGTCATTATCAACTGCACTACTTGCCTGCATACACGTGCTGTATTGTGTGTACAACACGCGATCTGTGAACGAATATTCGTTCACTATACGGAGGGGTGGTAGCGTCGTGGTTCGTGTAAATTCGCTACGAACGCGGCTACCCAAATTAGACCGCCCCATACACGACTAACACCAGCGCTGAGTGATATCTGAATCGGTCCTGGACCCGCGCACTGGCAAGCTTAGTGAGGCATGGCCTTCATCAAGCAGCGTAGACAAACAAGGGTGTGCATTCTCTCTTCATGTACATCGACAAGGGCACGTAGTCGTGTGAGAGCCAACTCGTTGGTCGACAACACGTGCTTGTGTCTTTGTTGCAACAAGTGTCGTCTTCGCACGTGTAGCAGTGGCAGTGGTATTGCACTACCGTCTGCGCGTATAGCCACCGCCGCACTCAACACCACCACTGACGGGAAACGCCTCCTCCTCCTCAAGGCCACGGGGAGGCAAGAAAGGATGGGAGGCAGGGCAGGGCAGGAGGGAATGATTTGGGGGGTGGGGAGGTGGGGAGTGCCTCTGCTGAGTGGTTAACCCGTGGCTGCTGGGGCAGCCTCCGCAATCGGCGAATTCGCTCTCCCTGCAGACGCACCGCGACTAAGCCACCAGCAGCACAAGCCGTGGGCTCACACACGTGTCTCCTCGCCGTGTGCCACGCGACCAGGTGTCGCTCACCTGCGCATATCATCGCACGCCTGCCTCGTCACGTGGATGGATTAACTGGGGATTTGTGGTGGCGAGGGCAGAGAAAGGATAGAGAGTGGGGCAGCTCGAGCGAGTGGAGCCGGTGTAGGGACATCAGCGGATGATGATGATGGCGGGGATGATGAAGATGATGCCCGCGGTGCTGGTGATGGTGCTGCTGCTCGGATGGTCTCCTGCGGCTGTCGCTTGCCCCAGCCGCTGCTTGTGCTTTCGCACCACGGTGAGGTGCATGCACCTCCAACTGGACACGGTGCCTCGTGTGGACCCACGCACCACCATCCTGTGAGTACAACACGTGCACACACGCACGCGCACGCACACGCCTGTGTCACTGACTCACTGAGCCCCAGAGACTCAGAGTCCCACAGCCACTGAGCCACGTACCAACGGAGTCACCGTGAGCCACCATCATCCACACACTCACTCGTAGAAGCACGTGGAGACAATTCCGAATATGGGAGGTTTGGGAGCAAGCAGCCGTATCGTATTGACGGTGAAGAAAAGTCAGTGGACTTGGGCAGGACACATCGACAGACGTGGTCAGATGGTCCAGTGGTCGAGAGAGGTATGAACGAGAGCCAATGGAGGGAGCACATCCAAGAGGATCGAAGTGGACCGATGAACTCGGCTTTTGCGCAGGTGTTCACCGGATTACTGTGAGAGATCACGACGGATTGGGGAGGTCTTCATCCAGCAGTAGATGGGTAATTGCTGCTGCTGATGAACTGGCCAGGGAAGGCGCATGTTGAATAGCCGAAGGGGCCGTGACTTAATTGAGCAGGAACCGATTCCTCCTCCCCCCCCCCATCCCTCACTGTTCGTAAGCTGCGAGGGAAGTTTAAATTCTTTCCGTCTCTTTTGTTCCCACGCCCACAACTGCGAGTCCAACTCAGTTATGAGAAGTCACTCCCCGCCTCTGCGACAACTACACTCTCCTTTTTTCTTCTTCTTGGTTCTTTCGGTAAAGTCACGTAGAAGAGAAATAATAAAGAATAAAAATAAAGCATAAAATTATTTTATTGTATTATGTTTTATTTTTTATTATTTTATTATTTCCCTCCAACGTGACTTTACCGAAAGAACCAAGAAGATGAATCCCTGCAGTCACGAAAGCTTTAAATCGAAACTACACTCTCATTCTCTGCTCCTTAAATGCATTCATTAGCCAAACTTTTTGATTTGTGGAAGTTACATTCAAGCTTACGAGGTTGGGGAAAACGATGATGATGATGCGGTGATATTTGTTCCGGTCTTAAAGCTGGCATTCTTTTTGTTTTTATTTTACGTTTTAAGTTGTTTTTTTACCGGCATAAACAACGTGAATTTGAGAAGAATGTGTGGGGTGAGCTGACTTCCTTTGGTGACCGTGACCCCCCCTCCCACCCAGGGCGTGTTCCGGTGGCCAGCGATCGGTCATTTCGAACCTCGACCCGCGCTGTTGCTTCTGTGTTGTTGCATGGCGCAGTGCCTATGGACTTCTTTCGCACCGTACGTTGTCAACCCCGCTAATCGGAGGTTGCGGTGAAAGGACAGCGAACTGAACACAAACAAGCAGGTTCTAAAGAAATTCGTTTTCAACTTGGTATAGTGTATAGTAGTGTATAGTAGTGTATCGTAGTGCATTACAGTGTATAGTCTATATGTATGTTGGACTTATTTTGCACCGTACGTAGCCAACGGTGCTTATGGGAGGTGTAGGGAAGGACAACAAACTAAAATGCCACGATGCCTTCCCCTATTCCACTTTTCTTGACGGACAATTCAATGTCTCTAATTTGTGGGTGTTCTCTGATTCATGTTGTTATTATTATTCCTACTACGATTGCTTAGTCAGGAAAGCCTCACCGAGTCTCAAGACTCTTTGTCGTGAGCGTCTTGCCAAGCAAGTCGTCGCAGGAGGCAATGTTTCTGCTATGTGAAATCACAATGTGAGTAATTTGTATGCAATCGTTGTTGCATTGGGATGTTTGGCCAATGCCAGTTTCGTAGAAAGTTGGTTCTGTCTATACTGCAAAGGGAGGAAACCAGAGAACCCTGAGGAAACCCAAGCAGAACAAGAGGAGGCCATACAAACTGCACGTAAGGCACCTACACGAGAGGAATCCAACCTAGGCCATGTGACACGCTGCTGCCCGAGTGGTCCTCTTTACATCTCTCGGTGTTATTTCAAACACGAACCTCTCTGCACGCTTCTTTGCACGTACCTCAGCTCGTTCCAGCTTTGTCAATGTCCATGTTTCAGATCGATTTGCCACAGTAGGTAACACGCGCATCATTCAAACTCTTATTTTTTTCACACTTTGGAATGTTACATGCCCCCCCCCCCTCGGCTTACCAAGCTGCACTGACCAGCAGCGCAGTGACCACTAGCCAAACAACCCCCTTGACCAACACACATGGGGAGGATTTCATCTAGCAGTGGAGTGACAAGGGGTTGTCGTTTATCACTGTCATAAATTTTAATCTGTTTTCAAACGAGGCTGGTTCCCAGAACCCATGTCTACAGCATTTATCATGAGTCTCTAAACGATTCTGCCTTTTAAGTTTCATAAGCCCGCTATAAATCTAGCTTGCCAAATTCTGTCTTGAATTTCCACGTTACTTCAAATTAAAAAGGCTAATCTGCCCTCGGCTTTACAATGGCTTTTACAGCTTGAAAAATAAGGATTAATCTTGGCTCGGAAGGATGTATTATGTGCCGATATTAACTTACAGCAATTACGATTAAACGCTTTCAGTTTTTTGAGTGTTATTTTTTCGCTAGCTATGGACAAAAGGCAGTGTATCCGCAGTGTTCCTCACTGTACAATCATAATACTTTACAGCTCTTGTTCTCAATCCGCTACTGGATGAAGGCTTCCTCTCCGCGCAAGTGTCGTTCATGTGGGTTGTTGGGCCATGCTAAATAAACCACGCTGGTCAGTGCGGGTTAGTGACCCGGGAACGGTTCAAAGAACACATTCCTGCGGAGGGAGCTGGAAGGAACGTTGGGTTACTCGGTCAATGGCCAGGGTCAACGACGGCGTGGTGTATTCCGCAAATATGGCCGACTGCGAGGGCGGGCACAAGCCGGCGTGAGTAGGTTAAACGTTGAGTTTTATAAGGGCACCACGAGGTGACCAGCCCCTCCCCACCCTCCCCACCCAGCCCCTCCCCACCCCCCCTCCCCACCCAGCCCCTCCCTCCCCACCCAGCCCCTCCCTGCACGACGGACACAATAATCCCCTGTGGGCTGGTATCACCAGGAGGTTCCTACCAGTATCAAGTGACACTGATGTTAGCAGTAGCCAGGAATCGAACTCTGGCTAATGGGGTTCATAACCGTACTGCATTAACCACGTTGTCACCACTTCCAACACGTGAATTACATTCTCATGAGTAAATATTCGTCTCATTTCTAAAATAATTCCATTGTCTCATTAATCACAATGGACACGCTACATGTGGGAGGTAGTACAGAAAATAGGTTGCTGATAGCTTGTAAGTGGACGTTTAAAAAACAAGTATATCCGTGTATGTATGCTCACGTTTCTTCCCACAGGCAGAAATATTCGGTAATGAGCTCACAAAAAAAACATCTCGCAGTAGGCTCTCCAGAAACGAAAAGAGTCCTGGAGGCTGCTCTGGGTAAATAATTATTTTATGCTAAAACATGCAACATCTATTAGCCTGACTGATTTTCCGTTTTGGCCCATGACACAATGTTCCTGCTAATGTTATGTAGCACTCTACAGTTTCCAATCTGCTCATCGGAGCGGGCTTGTGGGGTGCCAGGGATATTTGTTGTCGTGTGTGTTGTGTGTACAGAACAGAGCACACGTAGAAGTCATCCCCTCTTCTGTTCGCAGAGCGTGAGCAGCCGCACGCGTTCGGGCTGTCAGCATTCAACTCCGTGCACAATCTCGAGTCCTAAGGCTGACAATTAAAAACGATATATATCTGAAGGAAACCAAACTTGCCAGAATTTGAAATTATACGCCGTATTAGCGCGTTGACGTTATACTGTGGCACGGAAATACACAGCACGTAATGAGCCAAGTCCAGGCAGACCACTCTGCGCACTGGCTTTGGCGACGTTATCGTTAAACAAACACGCGGTTTGCCGCGTCGCAGTCGTATACTCGGACCCTTCATATTTGGCAGCACAAATGGCAAGCGGCATGCGGACCGGGGTTCGTCCATAACCGATGTTCGCCGGAATTCTGGTGTTCGCCGGGAACCCTTCCCGAGGGAGAGGCGAACACAAAGATCCCCCGTAGAGCCTTAACAGACTATAGGGGCAAGTGCTGTTAGCGAGCACCTATGAAGGCCGGAACGGTACACGAGGGGGTGGGTGGCCAGCACCACGCCCGACCGCCTTTGTCTCCCTAGTGGCGATGTTTACACACCGCACCAGGTACTCATTTGAGGCTGAGTCGACCTAGGGGAGGCCCAGGAGCGGTTCAGATAATCGCCACTGGTGTTGGCCGTGAGCGGGAATCGAACTCGGGTCGCCAGGTTCATAGCGCAGCGCGCTAACCGCTACACACACACACAAACCTGCCACCCCCATCATCAGAACTGCTCATGTTTGCTTTCGATTAAAAGCGCTGCAGAGCACAGTACCGCCGGAACCTCCCATCAAAGAAATGCAACCTATTGTGTCAAGTTGGAAATTCTTTGGAATTAAGCGTTCGAACGTGTTAGCAATAGTGCGGGATCCTCTAGCCAAAGCTATGCGGCGGTGGTTTATGAGAAAGAAAAAAATGCGTGTTTATACTGCCCTGTATACACAAACGCTCCGTTGCGTTACGTAATAATGTTTGTGTAAACAGAGTTGACACTCGTAAGCTGTTACTAAGCACAGACATATAATCTAGTTTTCAAGCAATGCCCCTTTCTACATCGTGCAAGCTGAAGTGGCCGCTTGTTAGGGATTTCATAATTGTCTTTTCCTACGAAAGGGGACACACGAGAGAGAGAGAGCCGCCTTCGCCCGGACTCGACGCTTGAGAGATGGACGCGAGAGATTTGAGCCCTCGATCTGTCAGCGCACCACCGCTCCTCCTCCGAGCGCTCTCTGACACGGCCGGAAGGGAGTTGTAGGTTGTAGGCGAGCGGCGAAGATGAGACGCTCCCTTGAGGCTTCGCCGCTGTCACTGTGGCACGAGCGGTCCGAGTCGGAGGAGGCTTTTCCGTCCTGTATTTCATTTCCAAACAGATCAGCCCCTCTGCGCATGTTTGTTTCTGATGTTTCCCTGGGAACGCAAAGCCTCCCTCCCCCACCACCACTACCACCACGTCCAAGCGATGACTCGCTTATTGGAGCTATAAATGACACAGGAAAATAAAATCACACGCCGCCACATTATGGTTTAATCAAGCCGTGCGGATGTCTCTGGATCATCTAAGATCTGCGCTGCCCAACTGCATCGCACATGTTCGGGGTCTCATCCTCTCATTGAACGCCGTGGGTTTTCTGAAAGCCGCTCGGGTATAATCTTTTACAAGTTTTTTTTTTACTTTTAAGGAGTTTTGCCTGTTTTTACGTTACTCCGCTGAGACTGCCAGATGGAAGAAATGTGTGCGCGATCTCAGTTCGAATGTGCCAGGACGGGATGTACCCATAACTTTATAAATAAATAAGTTGTCCTTTTTATTAAACAAGGAAGTCATCTCTGAGTCCAAACTGGGGTTTTTTTATTTGGTCCTGGGGGGTCACACATTGGGACATTCGGTTAATTCCTTGGTGATTGAATTTCCATGTGGGGTGAAGGTGGAGTGATCAGAGAAACCTCATGCGCACTAGGGCGGTGCTGCCCGCAATTACATAACAACGTCGGTCAGATCATGGGACCTCCTTTGCCAGTACCAAAATATACTAATAAGGTTTTTCCCCTTTTTTCTGGCAACAAAACTGACACCTTTTGCAAGGCATCATGCTTACATTAACCGCAATACTTGCAGTCAAATGCAGTGCGTTGTCTTTGAACTGTGCGCCTTTTGGCGTCATCTGGTCGAACACCATATGAGACTCGGCTCCAAAGAAAGCTGTCTCTGGTGTGGACCAATCAGTTTCAAAGATAATGGATAAATTATCAGAGTAGTTTTTTTTTTTCATTTGACTGCAAGTATTGTGGTTAATGTAAGCATGATGCCTTGCAAAAGGTGTCAGTTTTGTTGCCAGAAAAAGGGGAAAATCCTTATTAGAACATCGGTCAGTTAAAGCTGTTTGCTGCATTGCCAATACAGGAATCGATTAGCATTTAGGTGCCACGTTCATATTGGTCCATTGTAATGCACACGCATGTAGATCAACTTATTTTACAGATATATTTGGCAAGTACTCTGAAAATCAGGGTTTTAGTTGAAAATGCAAATAAATATAAAATGTATGACAGCATTTTACAATAATAATAAACAAACATTCAGAGGCCGAACATTGAGTTGGGCCGCAAGCAAAGACACCGCAAGACAATCAGCACGCGGCTCGACTTTGGCGAAAGTTATCCGTGTCGCTTGGCACGCGCGCGTGTGTGCACTTGAATGCTTGTGTGTGTGTGTCGCCTCTGTGGGGAGCGGTAGCGTAGCAGTTAGCGCGCTGCGCTACGAACCCGGCGACCAACACCAGTGATGTTTATTTGAACCGGTACCTGGGCCTCCCCGAGGTCGACTCAGCCTCAAATGAGTATCTGGTGCGGTGCGTAAACATCGCCACTGGGGAGACAAAGGCGGTCGGGCGTGGTGCTGGCCACCCACCCCCTCGTGTACCGTGCCGGCCTTCATAGGTGCTCGCGAACAGCACTTGCCCCTACAGTCTGTTAGGCTATACTGGGGATCTTTGTCTTTGTGAATGTGTGCGGAGAGTGGAATTGCTGTGTTTAGAATACTGGTTGAGAACTCAGCGACCTGTGTTTAGATTCCTGGTTAACATCAGTGGCCTCTTCTAGGTCAACTCAGGCTGAAATTACTATCTTGTGTAGTGTGTAAACATCGACAAAGTTGCTGAACCTACACCACCCCCCCTCCCCCCCTCGTGTGCTGTTCCGGCTTCAATAAATGCTCGCTGACTGCACTTGGCCCCAAGAGTCTGCAAACCGCGTTACGGGAGATGTGCGTCTCTGTGTGTGCGTGCCTGTTTTCATTGGCCACAGGTCGGCCGTGTGCTGCACGAGTGGGAGTTCACGTTTTATATCGGTCGACGCTGGTAACTTGAGATGTGGATTTTATGTTGGTTTTGTGGGTCCCCTTCGAACGAAACGATGTCATGCCAAGAGCGAAGATTTACGCCCACGTTTTGCTGCACATCATTCAAACTGCGAGCGTGCGTTTGCTTGTGCGAACTATACCTGGCACCAGTTATTTTCTTCATCATCGTAAGATTTGAACTTTCACCTTCATTTGACAGACAAATAGCTTCGTTTCAAATCAGGCAAGATACTCTACGTTTCTATCTCACGTGCACGTGCTGAAACGGAAATGAAGACGTGTCTTATAATTATCATTCAGTGATTATTGGGGAGGAGCTGAGCGGAGTGCACCGCGCTGTGAACCTGGCGACATGAATACTCTTAGGGGTTTTCGGTAAAGTCACGTAGGGAAAAATAAATAAGAATAAAAATAAATATTAAAAATAAAATAAAAATAAATATTAAAAATATAGATTAAATAATAATACATATTAAATAATAATAATAAATATTAAAAATCATAGAAATAATAATAGAAATAAAATAATAAATCACGACGTTTCGGAGGCAACACAAGCTTCCTTCATCAGGTGTAAAAAGACACAGCAAAATGACTGTAGTGAGACTTGTTTGTGATGGGACATTATTATATAAGGTAAGAGGAGGGGGGAGGATATATATTTGTTTTTAGATTTGAAGCTTTCGTGACTGCAAGGATTCATATTCTTAGGTTTTTCGGTAAAGCCACGTAGGTAAAAAATAAAAATTAATAAAAGTAAAATCAAAATAAAATAAAAATCACGACGTTTCGGAGGCAACACAAGCTTCCGTCTTCAGGTGGAGGGGGGAGGAGCCAAGGAGGACGAGGTGCAGGGTGGAGCCAGGCGACATGAAGTAGAACTCCCGCTGTGGCTAACGCCGGTGGCGAGTGGCATGTCGCTTGGCTCGAGGGAGACGGCTGCTGTCGCTCGGTGGACACGGCGCAGACTCCGGCAGCAGATCGCGCTCGTCCCAGTTGGCGGTCGACGTTCGAAGTGAGGACTGCGACCCTCAAAGGAGAAGCACCGCCACCGTGGTCACCCCCCCCCCCCTACCCCGTGACACGGGGATCAAACACATCACTCGAGACGCCAAGAGCGGTTTATGCAAATGCCCTCTCGCAAGAGGTCATACACATTTGGCGCAGCGGTCCTTCGCTGACTCTGCGCGATGAACATGTGAGTGATATGTGAACGGATACTGGGCACCCTCTACACCCGGACTTGCTTCATTTGAAGTATGGTCAACAGAACACATCTTACTGAGAAGGCACGCTGCGTCATTCATCCAGCAGTGGATTTACAGAGGGAAGTAAGTCGTCGTTGTTGTTATTATGACGTTTGCCCTTTTCAGAGAGAATAAATCGAGACCAGGAGTCTCGATTTCAATGGTGACTCAGGGTCTCACATTTACACATCCAGAACCAGAACGAAGTTGATCAATTGAGCAGCGCAGTGGTAAAACCTCAAACCATCACGCTGAGTTTCAAGTGAATGTTGTCTTCAACCAGGCGACATCTCAAGAGACCAGGACGAGTCTCATTTGCAAGCGTCACCTGGGTCACCAACAGAAATGACAAAAGCGATGCAAATAAAATAAAATGCAAGCAACGAAAAATGAATCTCGCCGAGGGCTTCACTTGGTGTCGCAAGGGTTCATCCCGCACCTCCGATTAGCACGGGTTGGCCACGTACGGCGCGAAAGAAGTTCAACATGCAAGGGGTTGTCACTGCCCACTGGGGGAGGGAGGCTGACCTCACGAGACCGCCACCCCTTCTCACAAAGGGGTTGTGGATTTTCTCGTGTTCTGAGAACCCCACTTGCGTTGTGTCCACCTCAGCCAACGCCGGTGACGATTATCTGAACCGGTACCTGGGCCTCCCCTAGGTCGACTCAGCCTCAAATGAGTACCTGCTGCGGTGTGTAAAAACATTGCCACTAGGGAGACAAAGGCGGCCGGGTGTGGTGCTGGCCACCCACCCCCCTCGTGCGCTCGCTAACAGCACTTGCCCCAACAGTCTGGTAAGGCTACACGGGGGATTTTTGTCTTTGTCTTTTGTGGGAGGGCTGTTTATTGATAGCGGGGGAGCAGTCGTGTGCTGGAGTCGCGGTTAGTGCGCGGTGCGTTACGAACCCGGCGAGCCGAGTTCGAATCCCGTTCACGGTCATCACCGGTGACGGATTAAATTTCCATTTAAAGCTTTCGTGACTGCAGGGATTCATCTTCTTGGTTCTTTCGGTAAAGTCACGTAGAAGGGAAATAATAAAATAATTACATTTAAACATAATAAAATAATTCTCACGACGTTTCGGCCACAACGCAAGCAGCCGTCTTCAGGTGGAGAACAGGTCTGTCGATAATAATAAAAATAAACCATAATAAAATATTTATTTTAATATTTTACTATTTCCATTCAAAATGTTTAATTATTTTATAATGTTTTATTTTTATTGTTTTATTATTTCCATTCTACGTGACTTTACCGAAAGAACCAAGAAGATGAATCCCTGCAGTCACGAAAGCTTTAAATCGAAATATTCCATGTGTGTCACGGTGGTGAGATGTTAACTACCTCGCCTGGTATGGAGGAGGTTGTGGGTTCGATCCAGACCCCGACCCCGACGCCTGCTGGATATTTGGAGTTTGGATTTTCTTCGGGCCCTCCGATTTTTTCCTCCAAATGTATAAACATTTCGTGAAGAAGATTTAGCTGCTGTAAATGTGCACATATGATGAAGGGCCACTTCGTTGGGCTATCATATGTGGCCAGGTCGCTTCTGAAAAATAGTTTTATAGCTCAGGGGGCCTTACCTGGTAAAAAATATATAGTTTAGTTGAATAGTTTGATAAGCCATGAGTTAATTAAGGGTCTTCTTACGTGCAGCGAGCTTTGACGATTTTGAGTCATTTTCCATCACCCGCGCCTTGTTTGGTCGCCCTCGCTTCTGAAAACAAAACAACGGGGACAGGTGAGGTGCAGACAGTGCCGGATTAAGCTAGAGCGGGGCCTGAGCATATGCTATAAAGGGGCCCTAAATAAATAAAAACACTTAAATATTAAAACACAAAATTTTTACTTGCACAGTAAAGTAATTGTATTTTGTCATTTGCTATACAGCCAGATAAGACGACAAATCGCTAACCTTAAACACCCAGTCGTTCGTAAAAGTTGAAGGCGGTATAGTACTATAGTAATAGAGCAAGTGCAGAATCACTGCACCGGAATTGATAGTTCGAAAGCATTTAGCGCGGGGCCCTTGAAAGTGCGTGGCCCGTAGCTAAAATATGTAGCTACTACTACATATGTAGTTACTTGTGCTACGAGGATAATCCGGCACTGGGTATCGAGGGTTATAGTCTGGCGCGGCGAGCGGGAGGGCTTTCTCTGACACACTCACTCACTCACACACTCACTCACTCACAAACTCACTCACACACTCACTCACTCACACACTCACTCACACACTCACACACTCACTCACTAATACACTCACTCACACACTCACACACTCACTCACTCACACACTCACTCACACACACACTCACACACTCACTCACTCACTCACACACTCACTCACACACTCACACACTCACTCACTCACACACTCACACACTCACTCACTCATATACTCACTCACACACTCACTCATACACTCACTCACACACTCACTCATACACTCACTCACACATTCACTCACTCACACACTCACTCACTCACTCATACACTCACTCACACACTCACTCACTCACTCACACACTCACACACTCACTCACTAGCACACTCACTCACTCACACATTCACTCACTCACACACTCATACACTCACTCACACACTCACACACTCACTCACTATCACACTCACTCACTCACACACTCACTCACTCACACACTCATACACTCACTCACACACTCACACACTCACTCATACACTCACTCACACACTCACTCACACACTCACTCACTCACACACTCACTCACACACACTCACACACTCACTCACTCACTCACACACTCACTCACACACTCACACACTCACTCACTCACACACTCACTCACTCACACATTCACACATTCACTCACTCACTCACACACTCACTCACACACTCACACACTCACTCACTCACACACTCACACACTCACTCACTAACACACTCACTCACACACACTCACACACTCACTCACTCACTCACACACTCACTCACACACTCACACACTCACTCACTCACATACTCACACACTCACTCACTCATATACTCACTCACACACTCACTCATACACTCACTCACACACTCACTCATACACTCACTCACACATTCACTCACTCACACACTCACTCACTCACTCACACATTCACTCACTCACACACTCATACACTCACTCACACACTCACACACTCATACACTCATACACACACTCACACACTCACTCACACACTCACTCACTCACACACTCACTCACACACCCACTCACACACTCACTCACTCACACACTCACTCACACACTCACACACTCACTCACTCACACACTCACACACTCACTCACTCACACATTGACTCACTCACTCACACACTCACTCACACACTCACACACTCACTCACTCACTCACACACTCACACACTCACTCACTCACACACTCACTCACACACACACTCACACACTCACTCACTCACTCACACACTCACTCACACACTCACACACTCACTCACTCACACACTCACACACTCACTCACTCATATACTCACTCACACACTCACTCATACACTCACTCACACACTCACTCATACACTCACTCACTCACACACTCAACAACTCACTCTCATACACTCACTCACACACACACTCATACACTCACTCACACATTCACTCACTCACACACTCACTCACTCACACATTCACTCACTCACACACTCATACACTCACTCACACACTCACACACTCACTCATACACTCACTCACACACTCACTCACACACTCACTCACTCACACACTCACTCACACACACTCACACACTCACTCACTCACACACTCACTCACTCACACACTCACTCACACACTCACACACTCACTCACTCACACACTCACACACTCACTCACTCACACATTCACTCACTCACTCACTCACACACTCACTCACACACTCACACACTCACTCACACACACTCACACACTCACTCACTCACTCACACACTCACTCACACACTCACACTCACTCACTCACACACTCACACACTCACTCACTCACACATTCACACATATCACTCACTCACACACTCACTCACACACTCACACACTCACTCACTCACACACTCACACACTCACTCACTCACACACTCACTCACACACACACTCACACACTCACTCACTCACTCACACACTCACTCACACACTCACACACTCACTCACTCACATACTCACACACTCACTCACTCATATACTCACTCACACACTCACTCATACACTCACTCACACACTCACTCATACACTCACTCACACATTCACTCACTCACACACTCACTCACTCACTCACACATTCACTCACTCACACACTCATACACTCACTCACACACTCACACACTCACTCATACACTCACTCACACACTCACTCACACACTCACTCACTCACACACTCACTCACACACACTCACACACTCACTCACTCACACACTCACTCACACACTCACACACTCACTCACTCACACACTCACACACTCACTCACTCACTCACACACTCACACACTCACTCACTCACACACTCACTCACACACACACTCACACACTCACTCACTCACTCACACACTCACTCACACACTCACACACTCACTCACTCACACACTCACACACTCACTCACTCATATACTCACTCACACACTCACTCATACACTCACTCACACACTCACTCATACACTCACTCACTCACACACTCACTCATACACTCACTCACACACACACTCATACACTCACTCACACATTCACTCACTCACACACTCACTCACTCACACATTCACTCACTCACACACTCATACACTCACTCACACACTCACACACTCACTCATACACTCACTCACACACTCACTCACACACTCACTCACTCACACACTCACTCACACACACTCACACACTCACTCACTCACACACTCACTCACTCACACACTCACTCACACACTCACACACTCACTCACTCACACACTCACACACTCACTCACTCACACATTCACTCACTCACTCACACACTCACTCACACACTCACACACTCACTCACTCACTCACACACTCACACACTCACTCACTCACACACTCACTCACACACACACTCACACACTCACTCACTCACTCACACACTCACTCACACACTCACACACTCACTCACTCACACACTCACACACTCACTCACTCATATACTCACTCACACACTCATTCATACACTCACTCACACACTCACTCACACACTCACTCACACATTCACTCACTCACACACTCACTCACTCACTCACTCATTCACTCACTCACACACTCATACACTCACTCACACACTCACACACTCACTCATACACTCACTCACACACTCACACACTCACTCACACACTCACTCACTCACACACTCACTCACACACACTCACACACTCACTCACTCACTCACACACTCACTCACACACTCACACACTCACTCACTCACACACTCACACACTCACTCACTCACACATTCACTCACTCACTCACACACTCACTCACACACTCACACACGCACTCACTCACTCACACACTCACACACTCACTCACTCACACACTCACTCACACACACACTCACACACTCACTCACTCACTCACACACTCACTCACACACTCACACACTCACTCACTCACACACTCACACACTCACTCACTCATATACTCACTCACACACTCACTCATACACTCACTCACACACTCACTCATACACTCACTCACACATTCACTCACTCACACACTCACTCACTCACACATTCACTCACTCACACACTCATACACTCACTCACACACTCACACACTCACTCATACACTCACTCACACACTCACTCACACACTCACTCACTCACACACTCACTCACACACACTCACACACTTCGGGGTGGGGGGGGTCACTCGTGCGGAACTCAATGTGTGTGACCTGCCCACCCGCGTGGCGGGCAATCAACTCACAACGCAAAGGGGCGTCTCCTTTGCGTTACGCCTCGTGCGACACCAAGCTGCACGAGAGCCTCGTCGTAGTCGCGCTGGGGTCGTGGATGGCGGGGGGAGCTATTTGATTTCTAGTTCATCATATTATTATGTTTTATTTTTATTATTTTATTATTTCCCTTCTACGTGACTTTACCGAAAGAACCAAGAATATGTCGTGAGAATGGTTTTATATTTATTATTAAATTTTTTTCCCTTCTACGTGGCTTTACCGAAAGAACCACGAATATGTCGTGAGAATTGTTTTATTTTTATTATTTTATTTTTTTCCTTCTACGTGACTTTACCGAAAGAACCAAGAATATGTCGTGAGAATTGTTTATTATTTTTATTATTGAATTTTTTCCTTTCTACGTGACTTTACCGAAAGAACCAAGAATATGTCGTGAGAATGGTTTTATATTTATTATTAAAATTTTTTCCCTTCTACGTGGCTTTACCGAAAGAACCACGAATATGTCGTGAGAATTGTTTTATTTTTATTATTTTATTTTTTTCCTTCTACGTGACTTTACCGAAAGAACCAAGAATATGTCGTGAGAATTGTTTATTATTTTAATTATTGAATTTTTTCCCTTCTACGTGACTTTACTGAAAGAACCAAGAAGATTCATCAACGCTGTTCAGCGCGGGTTGTGATGGCAGGGAGCCGTTGCCTCTTTGACGAGCCTCCTTTGGTTTAGAAACTCGGCGAGTGCCTAGCGACAGCATTGAGCGCCTTTGCGAGTGAGACCTGCCATTCGCAATGGTGACATTAACCAAATATAATGCAACGTGCTGTAATTAACCATTTAAAAGCCCTTTCCAAACCGCTGCTGCATGAAAGCCTTTCTTGTGCTGTTTCACTCGTAGATGTTCGATTATTCTTGGTCATCTTCTTGGTTCCTTCGGTAAAGTCACGTAGAATGGAAATAATAAAATAATTAAAATAAAACATAATAAAATAATTCTTACGACGTTTCGGCCACAACGCAAGCAGCCGTCCTCAGGTGAAGAAACAGGTCTGTCGAGAAGACAGCGTCTAAAGAACCAAGAAGATGAATCCCTGCAGTCACGAAAGCTTTAAATCGAGATTCTTGGTCAGTTTGGGTTGGTGAAGGATTGATCCACGACCAGATTAGATGTCGCTCCGCTGTTGCTGTTAGCCGTGACCGGGATTCAAAGTCAGGCTGGCGGGTTCACAGGGCAGTGCGCCAACCACTACAACACCAGTTCAACACGTAGTAGGATTTCGTGACAAATATGATTAATTCTAGAGGTTTTTTTTTTTGGGGGGGGGGGGGGTTTAGATATCGTGAATATAAATGTGTCGTTAAACCCGCCACCACCCGACACAGCCAATTAGCAAGCGTTGTCACGCACACAGAACGTGCTAATTAGTTCAGCAACACCGGCGCAAAAGAATCCCGTGGACAGCACAAACGGCACGTGAACAATGCAAAAGTGTCCGAGACATCGCAGAGAGACCTTGCACGTGTTTGCAAAGTGAAGCGCCCGTTGCTGACACCGTCACGCACCGAAGGCCTCGGGGCCGATCCTGTGCTCGTGTTGTTTTCGTGTTTTCGTGTGTGTCCATTGCTCGTGCTCGTGTCTAAATTTCCCCGTTGCTTTGGAGTAAACATTTGCCCTGCTCTGTTGTGCCCCCCCCCCCCCCTCCCCATGCCTTCTCTTCCAGAGACCTGAGGTTCAACCGGATCAGGGAGCTGCCCGTTGGGACTTTCCGTGGCCTCAAGGACCTCACCACCCTGTGCGTCCCTGTCTCCTACCGCTCGTCACCAACGATGCCTGCGTTGTGCAGTGGACATAGTCAGCCACGACGATGCATGCGTCCTGCTGATAAGCTCGAGCTGATGTGTTTGTTTAAACAGACTCAGGTCCGGTAACTGTAATGGACTCGAGGTTGAGTCCTGCGCAGTATGTGCTAACTGTCCTGGTTGTTCAGTAGGGGAGCGATCGCTTGCAATCGCATTGTTGCACGTTCAAACCTTGGTTGGTGGTTGACTCAGCCCATCATCATTTTTTGGGGTCCATAAAGTGAGTACCACTTTGTGGAGAAGTCAACGGTGGTTGCCTCAGAGCTGCAAATGAGCACTGTCCCAATATTTGTCTGAGAAAGAAATAACTTTGACTTCTGACTTTGCTTACGAAGGTTAAGCTAAATACACGACAACAACATTTGGCACTAGCAAGTAAGTGACGTTGACACCACTGCGGCAATTGTGCCAGGCTGGGTACGTCTTGACGCCGCATTAAATGTCAAAGGCTCATTGGCAGGAGGTCACGGGACAGACGCAGGTGTTACGGGTGTTATGATTTATAGCCTTGAACAGATTGTTGGGGCAAGTGTTGTTAGCGAGCCCTTATGGATCGCCAGCACGACGCCCGACCGCCTTTGTCTCCCCAGTGGCGATGTTTACATACCGCACCAGGTACTCATTTGAGGCTGAGTCGACCTACGGGAGGCTTAGGACCGGTTCAGATATTCGTCACCAGTGTTGGCCATGATCGGGAATCAAACCCGGGTCGCGGGGTTCGTAGCGCAGCGCGCTGACTGCTACACTACAGCTCCCTACACCGTTAAATGCACACGCTCACACGCTCACACACACACGCGTGGACACATGGACACACAAACCCAGACACACACACCGACAGACATTCCTTCAGCGTTCTCAAAAATGTTCGTAGCAGGAGCGCCAGCCAAAGCACACGACACTGCTCATTAAGATTCAGCAGCACAGAACCATTTCACATTAATACTGCTCGCCTTCTGCTGCGGCAGTTTCAAACTTGGAATGCGAGTTGCTTCTCTGCATCACTGTACGTACGTGGAACTTCTGTGCTGATCGGGGATGCGGGGGCTAAGGACATCAAACTGAACACAGCAACAAGCAGTTCTGAACAAAATGAGTTTTCAACCGAGATGATTTCAATTGTGCACGGCTCCAGTGGCTTGCTAATGTCGGAAGGAAGAGCGTTCCAGACGGCCGCAGAAGCGCATCTGAAAGCGTGCAGTGCGGCGAGACCGTCTGTCACCGTCGTGCTCACGGGTGCATGTTATTTTGTGGAAATGTTCACCAACAGGCGTGGACTGCGAACGGTAGTTTGCTTCGTTGGACAGCTTGACGTTTCACTTTTTTTTTTCAATGCGTATGAGGAATTCTTGCAAATTCACCGACACGTTGTGAAACCCACATGATGTTTTCCGTCATTGAAAAATGTTGGTTCTCATCCATCGCATCCTGTTTCAACGAGTGCAACTCTCTGCTCTGTGGTCTCCGCAAATCCCTCACCTCAAAACGCCAATTCATCCAAAATGTCGCCGCCAAGAGTCCTCAGCCACCCCCATGAACGAGGCCACGTTGCTCCACTCACGCACATCCCGCCCAATGGCTCCCGATACTAACCCCGAATACATTGTAAAGATCGCACTCACCGCCTACAAGATCCTCCATGACCCTCCCCCCTGATTACCTCTCTCCCCTCATCTCCGCTCTCCTGTCCCCCGGCACGCACTCCGATAATCATGATCACGGCTGGCTACGTGCGAACGAAGTTCAACATCCATCCGTAGACTCTGTTTCCCCAACACTCAGGCTTTCTGTCGAAACCCCCACGCAACCTTTGCTCACTGGGAGGTCGCTCATCCTCCTCTGCTGCCCCCCCCGCCCCCCCCGCCCCCCGTCATCTGAAACTCCATCCCACCAGCCACGCGTGCTGTTGGCTCCCTGCTCCTCTTCAAGTCCAGGCTCAGGGCCTGCTCGAGGCGGACCTCCCTCTCTCTCTCTCTGACATGTTCCCACGGTGTCTGTATCTTGAGATGTGGTCGCATTTAGGCGTTATATAAGTCCACACTGTATTTATTCTGTGACTTCTATGTAGCTATGAGGCCAGGTCTGGGAGTGTTGTAGCAAGTGCCCCATCCCCGCAATGTGAAGATTGAACATTTATACTCTTTGGTTGTTTCGGTAAAATCGCGTAGATAGGAAATTATTAATAGATCACAACGTTTCCATCGCAACCGTCTTCAGGTGAGAGAGAGACAAAGCTACTGGAACAAGGTCTTACGTAGACGGTCGCTTGTGTGGTGATCGAAACGTCGTGATCTATTAATAATTTTCTACCCACGTGACTTTACCCAATCAACCAAAGAGCCACGCAAGCTTCAAATCAAGATTGAACATTGAATCCCCGATGGTCGCCAACTCAGCTCATCATTCCTCCGCCGCTAATGAACAAAATGAGTACGCCGTGGGAAGTCAACGTTGTCCTTGCTGTGATGAGATCAGCTCCCCACCACGGGAATTGTGTTATTCCCACCACCGGCTCGGAGTCGCCAAGTATCGAGCGACTGCCCTCGCACGGCCGCGTTGGCCACGTGCACGGCTGCTTTGGTGACAAAAATAATTAACGCAAACGTCCGTCAAGTGACGTGCGTATATTCGTGAACAATTAAATGTTAAAATTTAGTTTGCAACGACCGTGAGTGGTGACTATGACCAGTCACGGGCTGCTGGAGACCAAAGCGCAACCGACCATGCTGAGACGAAATTAACGAGTCTGAATGGAGAGACTGTCACGAAGGTCATTGAGAAACGTTATCAGAGATTACGGTGCACCGTGGAACACCAAACATGGTCATTCCCAAATATATTATCCGTATGAAAACATCGACCGAGTTCACTGATAGGCTGAGCTGATAATATCCACGCCAACATTTTCACAACTGAGTCAACTGAACGTTTGACTGCTTTCGTTGACTGAGATAATGAGCCTTGACTCAAATCCCACAAGGTTGTCGTAGACTATGGCTACGAATAAAAATAAAAATTGCGGACTAACTAACAACAACAACCGCCATTCACCACTAAATGGCGGTGACATCACCACGACGCTTGTGCCAGGCCATGTGCACCTTGAGGCCACGTGAAGTGTCGAATGCCCGCTGGTAGGAGGTCACGGGGCAGACCCAGGTGTCACGGGTCGACTGACTGAGATGACCGAGATGACTAGCTGATGCACCATCTGTGCCCCCTACTGTGCTAACTTGCTGTGCTTTAGCCACCCGGCGCTCCGTTCGTTGTTGTGAGCGTCGCTCCTCCGCACTCCGTTGTTGCGGACTAACTGAACACTGCAGCACACACACACACACACAGACGCGCATATTGGGGCTCTTTCGCAGGAGTGGATTTCGCACGAGAACAACAGAAGACGGCGACCACCGCACCTCCCTCTCCTCTGACCCCGTGTTGGCTGCAGGCCGCTTGCCTGGTTCATTAATAATCCTGAGCGGTGGCCCTGGCAGGAATGTAGGGTCATGAGCTGTGGCCGTTCGCAGGGGCAAGCGCACGGGCCAGGGACCGCAAGGGGCTGCTGGGATAATTCCAATGTGGTTATTTGTGGAGGTTTTATGCCGTAAGTATTTACGACTTTGTCTCAAATCCCCGTGGAATTGATGCTACCGCGGCATTTTTTTTAGTGGCGCTGTGTTAGATGTGTTTGTATTACTTGTGTTTGTCTTGTAGAACATTTTTTGTAATTTTGGCTTCTCATTCAGGGGGAGTGGAATATTTTTCTTACCCAGTGCCGAACACCATTATTATTATTGTTTACGATTACGCTTGTTTACTCAGGAAAGCCTCACCGAGTCTCAAGGTTATTTTTGAGGAGGGTCCTGCCAAGTTTTCGCAGTGTAGACGTTGTGGCAATTTGTAGTTTCAATTCAGTAATTTGCATCGAAATATTTTAACATTGAGATGTTGGGCCAAAAGCAGTTACATTGTCGGATTTTTGTTGTTCTTTTGTCGATGTGAGGAAACCAGATAACCTGCACAAAACCCATGCAGAACAGGGGTAAACACACAAACTCCACGGATCAAGGTGCCATCGTCGGGAATATGCAGGCCTTCTAGCTCCGAGGCACAAGTGTCACCACTGCACTGCTCTGCACCACCAAAAATATTTCCGATGACTCTCAAACACTTTTGGCGAGCCACACATTAATGCACACCTCTGCGTTATCCCAAAACAATGAAAATAATAATAAAGGCAAATATTTATAGGGGACTGCATTCAAATTACGAACACAGAGTCGCTAGCTTGAACATATCCTCTTCTCGTACACGATTAGACATCTAAGGTGATCGCAGCGGTGGATAAGTATTGTTTGCTGGCCATTTCAATTTGGAAGGCATCAATGTGGCGACGGGCCGTATGAAATGAAGCCGTGGGTAGTATCCGGCCCATTTAATTACACTTAAGTGGTTTCAAACTCAGATATTTATTTATCTATTTTGTTAAATCATGCTGCTGGCAAATGCATAGGCTGTGCGTCTGTGTTAAAAAATGCGGTCCGGTGGTTCCATCTCGGACAGGGTGTCCCTTTACGGTGGCAGACGACGAGGCCACAAAGCAAACGGCAAGTGAGGGCACTAGACATTCCTGGCCCGGCTCTCTTTCGACGCTCATCGGCAGGAAACGTGACAAATGCGCGCAGCTGCCTGCCGCAGAGATGACAACAGCGCGCCTGTTGAATTCCGAAAAACTAAATTCCCACCACGTACACCACGAATGTAGGCAGTAGCTGCAATTCCAGCTTCACCCCACGAATGCCTTTACCCCACTTTTTTGGCAGGGCTTCGGGGACTTTTACGTATTTTTTATTTCTGCCGACTGCTTTAACGGTCGCACAAGTTGGAGCAGTGGAGCCTTGCGAGTCGTGAGAATGCGAGTTCATGTCTAGGTCACGGTCATCTTGGCCCCCCCATTACTTTGATAACGAATTACATCGTCCGTGTGGGGTGGGTAAAATTGGTACCACCTGGTTGAGGCTTCACCCACCTTGGGGGAAGTCTGCAGTGGCTGTACAATGGATGGGCTGGTCCCTGCCATAGGAATGGAGACAATCAGTGCCACATGCTTATTTGAGCATGGTTCTTAATTAAAATACGATGGCGAAATATTAACTACCACGCCTGGTTCGATTCCGACCCTGACGCCTGTATATTTGGAGGTTGCACGACCTCCTCGTGGTCGCGTGGGTTTTTCTCAGGGTTCTCCAGTTTTCCTCTCCACATTTAGAATCAACAGCCGTTTCGAGTATGTGGCTGCTGGAAATGTCCACGTGACACGCGACTTTGTTGTGCTGACATTTGTGATCAGGTCGCTTCTGAAAAAGAGCTACATAGCTCAGTGGGAATTCGCTTCCAAAGTAAAAAAATAAAAAATGAAAAAAAAAATTGTTTATTAAATTATGCTTTATTTTTGTATTGTATATGTTGAACATTTAACTCTTTTGTTTTTAACAATTCACGACCATTGCGTGTGTTTTCAGGCTGCTGAACAACAATGAGCTTCGGCGAATACCACGGAAGGTGTTTGACGAGCTGGAGAATCTGCGATACCTGTGAGTGATTCTGTCAGGACGCTTGAATTCATTGTGGCAGGCAAAGCTTTCCCTTGGTTGTGTGCACATCTATGCCGTGCTATTCATGCCGAACGTACGACGATGGGTTCATGTCCGGTAGCCGATGTGTTGTCCGATTGTGCGCTGTCCAGGTCAAGAGACACTTCTAACAGAAGCGTCGCATGAACTCTGTCCTCCTGCTTCCTGCCAATCCTCCACCTTGGCTACTCAATGGCTTAATAACCCCAACAATCGCTTCTAATGTCACAAGTGTCACCTCGCCGCCGTACGAGAGGAGACGGTGGCGCAAGTGGTTAGCACACCACGCTGCAAATCCCGTGGTTCAGTTTCAATTCCGGGTCACGCAAAACATCAATGGAAAGTTGTCCTTCAAGCAGTCCTGGACTCCTAGACTTGGTGAATGTTTGCAAGGAGGGCTGGGCATGGTGATGACCACACCACCCACGCCCACGCTGTCCTGGCACACATCGGAACCCTCCGGGAGCGCTCGCTCTAGCATTCTCCTCGATAACCATCGCACTGCAGACTTCTACCTTTTCCCAATACAGTCGCATGCCCTTCGAACTGCGGATTAAAGCGACATTGTGCTTCACATTCAATGTAATTACCGCACACGTTGTTAATGTTCCACAACAAATAAGCACAACGCTAAATACACGTTTGTGCCGACCCACACCGATCAACGTGGTGAAGTATGGTCAAAGGACCCCCATGACCGACACGGCATGGAGAACCCTTCATGCAGCAGTGGATTGAAAAAATAAAATCTGTATTTTACTAATTTATATTGCAGTAAAGGCTGGATATAAGCACACCCCTTGGGGGCAATGCCTTCCCACCACCAGTGTAGTGCAAGCGTGTGTTGCGTATATCCCAGAACACTCGGCACATTCGTCAATAGCACCGTTGCCTTGAAGAGGAAAACAATAATATATAATAGGCAACATTTTTGGGCTATGGCCCTCATTCATCGGACGTAATTAGAGAGGCCAGAGAGACAGAGTGAATAAAGGTTGGACACTTAACACCATGCGGCCTGATGCCATTTAATTACAAGCATGTTTCCTGATGAACAGTTCTTTTTACTTGGCATATAAATCGTTAGAATTCATCTGGGAGCGTTTTTAAGCTAATTCTTATCAGGCTCCATGGTGTAGGGTGCAGTCCAACTCTTACCGACTCAATCCCTCTGGCCTCTGTATGTGCTATGAAGAAGAGTCATTGCCCGAAACGTCACCTATTATATACAGGGACGCCTCGACTTACGAACGAGATAGGTTACAGATGTCTGTTTCGTAAGTCGATTTGTTCGTAATTCCAACTTTACTCCCGTCGATTCCAAACATTTTGTACGGCGTGTACACTAAACACGGAGAATGGCTGTAGTTGTGGATGCCGGTGGTTCTTCACGTTCTGCTGATGGAGATGCCACCACCACCACCGCCATCTATTGCGCGGCGGTTGAACTTACGAATCTCGGTCCGAACAGGCAACTGGACATACGGACAGGTTTGTTCGCATCTGTGAAAGTTTGCAAGTCGAATGTTCGTAACTAGAGGAGTCCCTGTACTTTTCATTTCTTTCAAGGCTGCAATGTGATTGACGAGGGTGTTGCGGTTTTGTTATTTGTGCTTGTGCAGCACTGCCAACACAGCAGCGTCACCAAATAATGTGTGCTTATATAATCTCTGCTCATATCCAGAGCACGCTGTGCTAAAAATGTGCTGCCCTGTCGTGTCTGCGGTATCTAAAATTGCACGTCCGCCGTCAGCCGCGTGTGTTTGCCGAGCACATCTTGCGCGTGAGTCGTGGCAATTTGCGAGAAATCTCTCCGCCTTCCCCGAGGTGAGAAGCGGGGGCGTCGAGTCACGCTGTGGATATTTCACGGTGCCCCACCTGGTGGATTTTAAAATTCCGCACGCGGCGCTGAGGTCCCATCGCCATGCATGCAAGGTGTGCATCGTGCGAATGCACTTTGACCCCTCTGTGCGCGTTAACCCTCCCCCCCCCCCTTCGCGTAACACTGCAGGTACCTCTACAAGAACGAGATCCAGAGCATCGAGAGGCAAGCATTCAAGGGCCTGAAGTCCTTAGAGCAACTGTGAGTATTATATATATATGTATAAACATTCACAATGACCGTGCATGCCGTGTCCACCGACACGCTCGTTATTCCAGGACAGTCGAGCCCCCTGTGCCAGGCGGTCACCAACGAAACCCTCGCTGCCGAGTAAGCGCCGAAGCCCTGTCAATTCACCACTGAATCCACCGCCGAGCCACCAAAGCTCGTTTGCAAAATGTGGAAGGATTCGTGATAAGGTTCATGAGCCATCGCTTGGTGAGTGGCTTCCTTCCTGCGAGCGCAAGGCAGTGGAGGACAGAGAGAAGTGGGAGGGAGGGGGCTGCTACACCGCTGCCAATCCCCCTTGAAGGAGGACAGAGCAAGACACGATACACCCTCTAAGGCCAATTTGATGCTGGACCGAACGATATTTTGTACAGAACGCCGGTCTTTGTTTTTCCCAGTCGGGTCCTGCTAGGAGCAACTCCCTCGCCTGTTTTCGGGTCGTGCCGAATTTTGTTCGGCACAATGTCTGGGATCTTCTCGTAGGTAATTATAAGAAGCTCCGGGCACGCGGAGAGGAACGTCGGACATGGGTCAAGCTGAGGTGCTTGAAGAAAGCGGATGCTTAGGAAGGCATGACACCTCAATGGTCCCCACAATGGCTTTTGCAGGTTCACAAACCCGCATTAAATCTTGGGAAATGCTTCACGATAAAAAAAAAATTCCAATGATTCTCAACGTTTATTTACCAGTGGAGCTCCGCTTGAAATCTTTGGCCAAATCTGAGCAATTGTGTGTGTTTGGGGGAAAAAAACCCACGCGTTTAGGGAGGGATATCAAGAAAAACATTACAATGCAGGTCGCCCTTAAGGCACCTGGTTTCTCCGACTTTTTTGGCTTACGCGGTCAAGGCTCTCAATTGATTCCACTGGCCTCAGTATCGCGCTCCTGCAGATGCGATCCTGGCTGACCTTGTCCGTGTCTCCACGTATTCCCTGGAATCTGCACGAGAGCCAAGAGCATCTTAGAGGCAAGCTGCCCGTTTTTCATGCGTTCATTTGTTTGGTTTGCCTGACCGTAGTTTAGTGCTAATCGTGGCTCTGTTATGCTTTTGGTTGCTAGCAGCGTCTGGCATGACAGCACTGTAAGGTGGACCAAGCACAGAAATGCGGGAAGAGGCTCATGGTAAATGTCTCACCGCCTGCGCCTGGAGTGAGACTGAATTAGGATGGGGGACTGCCTGCCAATTGCAGGTGGTGTAGGCTCGGGCTTCGAGGTGGTCAAAAGATGCGAAGTATAGCAATTCATTCATCGCGCATTGTCAGCGACGGAACGTTGCACCAAAGGCGTGACCTCTTGTGACACCATTAGCATCAACCGCTCTTGCTGGAGTGAATTGTTTGATCCACGGATCACGGGGGGACCACCACGGGGAGGGCGGCGTTACTCCTTTGAGGGTCGCGGTCCTCACTTCGAACGTCGACCGCCAACTGAGGTGCGCGTCGAGACGGAGCGACGTGTCCCAAAAGTGTCAGCCGTCGATCGCGAGGAGACCGGTGGCAGATGCAATGGTGACGTTGCTGACGAAGTCGAAACCAGCGGATGGCGAGCAAGGCGTCTTTGGCATCGCACGTGGAGGGACTGCAGCCGATACAAATCAGCTCGTGAATCTCTCTGTATGGAGATGTGACTGTGATGCCGTCACATGTATGGGGGCTCTCTTGATGCTCTGGGTTTATCCCACGTGATAAGCGCTTCTAAACGGATAGCTCCGGGGCGTGTGTTCGGGTCGTGCCACGTCTTGTTGGGAATTGGTGTCCAATGTTTCGGTTCACGTGACGGGAGCTGCTTCAGGAACTGAACCCTTAGCGTGGTTGGCTACGTACGGTGTGAAAGAAGTTCAGCATGCAGACATACAAACAAAGATGCTCCCACTTGTACTACCTGAAAACGCATCATGGAGCAATACAGCACAACCGCAAACACCTACGTAGTCCTAGATTTGAAGCTTTCGTGACTGCAAGGATTCATATTCTTAGGTTTTTTCGGTAAAGTCACGTAGGTAAAAATTAAAATTAAAATAAATAAAAGTAAAATAAATAAAATAAAAATAAAAATCACGACGTTTCGAGTACTTGATACAGCTGTCGTGCTGTGACGGTTCCACCTGAAGATGGAAGCTTGTGTTGCTTCCGAAACGTCGTGATTTTTCTTTTTCTTTTATTTATTTTACTTTTATTAATTTTAATTTTTACCTACGTGACTTTACCGAAAAAACCTAAGAATATGAATACCTACGTAGTCATGATTATAAATGGCATTGGTGGAACAGCCACTGCAGCACCGTGCTGAAACATGTCTTGAGTCTCCGTGAAGTGACTCAGTACCTGGCCTGCCAGCGGGCATTAGTCGAGCATTAGAGGGTGATGATTCTTGTGTATGAATAACGTCGTCGACCATGCACCAGTACACAAGGGCCTTCCCGTTTGGAATGATGTCACAGGATCATTACCGTCCACTGCGCAGCGTAGTTATGGTTAAGGCACACAGCTCAGTATTAACCAGGGCAGCCTGCTGGATTCGACCCGCAAACCCCCATGCAATAAGTGACGAATGCATCACCACGAGGCCACGTGGCTAGTCCAATAAGTTGATTAGCTTATCTGAATAAAAATAGGCCAAGTTTGATTCGAATAAGCCTGTGCTATTTCTCCTGATTCTTAATATAAACCCCGTTGAGTGAAGGGAGCTTTCCTGGTTTAAATGATTTTCAAATTATCTTCTTATTGTTGATACTAAATTCTGTTCAATGTTTCTTCAACTCAGATACATTCATTTCAACCTCGTGGAAAACTTGGAGCAGGAAACCTTCAGCCATCTGCCCAGGCTGGAGAGGCTGTGAGTAATTGTTACGCACACACTGCACTCGTGAATACCGTCATGTTCCCTTGACAGGGGCTGACCCTTTCGTTTGGCTCAGCTTGGAGTGATATGGCAACGGCAGCAATAATGTTCGCCGTCCAACAAAGCACGAAATACCAAAAAAAATGTCCCCACTGTCATATTTAGTGCTGGGAGGCGCCCATCTACATTGGTGGTCCTGCACCAGTAGTGGAAATTCCACGTTACTATTTGGGGGCCGGTACATCCATAGGAGCAGTCATTGTTGTCATGCCCCACAAAGTGTTGTGGCGGGCGTGTGAGGCTTCATTTGACTTCTTACTCAGAGCGACCTTTGCCGGCTGTCTGTGGCTTTCGTGTCGCACTCCGTGGGAAGCGAATTACCTGGTTGTATGCTGGTTGCCGATCATATATGTGTCACTGTTTTGCGTGAGATTTAAAGCAATGCAGAACTTTAGACCGGCACTGGCCAGAGAGATGGAGTGAATAACAACAGTTGGAGACTGCACTATGCATCATCGGGGCCCTGATGTAATTGGAATGTTGGGAACGTTTTTAGATTAAGTTGCCGTACGAAAAATTTACCAATTTGTAATAATTTAGTATCGGACACATCCTTCAAAAGTAAACAAAAAATACGTACATACGAACTCATTGACCATTGAGGAACATTCTCAAAGGTTACTGACCCATTGAATCCGCGTGCAATGCGTCAATAACCTTTGATGGTTATTTCCTGGCCACCACCAACAGAGGTGAGCACTGCCCAGCGCTTGCGGTGAGTGCCGACCACGGGGACGCTATCACCTGGATTTCAAACGTCGTTCACGGCACGTGTTTTCTTTTTGTAGAGTACATTCAGTTTCACAGCGAGCTCAACATCGTTTTTTTTTTATCTCTCTTGAAAGCGTAACATTACACGCGCCATTACGTGCGTCCAACTGCAGATAAGTGGAATCGAAAGTGGCTTTAAGATGATGTATCCAGATCTCCCCGCGAGAGTGGAAGCCATCGGCTGGCACGTGACCACGCCAAGTCGGCTCAAGCGTTCCGCAAACGAGCACGTTCGTTTTTCCACACTTGGGCGAGCGTCGTCACGACGGATTAAGCTGCCACGTATTTAGCCGAGGGGAGCCCAGAAATCTAAGAACCGCAGATGGATTTTACGTTCCCGTCGGAGGACTCGAGACAATAGTTTTTTTGTGTGACTCAATGGATGGCATTCGCGTCGCCCTCAAGAAGTTTGGCGATGCCGAAACCGGCGATGCCCTGCCAACAAAGAGTGTCTCTGCTCAGGGGACCAAATCTGTAAATAGTGTGGGCCAAAGAAGCCACGAGTTTAAAACAACAACAACATCAACAACAACAACACCACCAACAACACAGAGACACACGCGTGCATAGCACACAGATGGTGTGTGTATACACACGGAGGGTAATTGTGCACGTCGGCTTTCACGACGCAGCGTTATGATTCATAATTCGTTGCTGTTGTTAACGTCCTGTTGGTGTTGGATGCGATCTCCAGCGGAATGTCACATACGACCATTTTGCTTTCTCTTAAACGTTCAGATTTTTCTGAAAAAACAAACAATCGAACTATTTTCCCACGTGACAATTTTATTTAATTGGTTTAGTCGGGTGGTGGAGAGTTAAAGGAATTTGTTTTGACATCATACCTCCACGACAATCTAACCCAAAAGGAACCGATTATGATCGATTATTAACCGATTACATAACCCAAAGGGAATCGATAACGAACACACAGAGGCAGCTCGCGGGAGCGGGTGCCTTGACACGACCATAGCGTATCCAGCAGCGGCTAACTCACAGTGTTCTGAACAAAATTCGTGGTACTTTTGACTGCACATTATTTATTCCTTCAACAGGGTGGCATGGATGCTGATTATCCAGATGACGGAGCCTTGACGTGCACAGTAGGGGCATGGACAGTTGGCTGAGTCGGTAGCCAGCTGAGTCAGTAGCCAGCAGCTGCGTAATTACGCTACAGTGGTGCAGTTTGGTTAAGCACGTGTTAATTAGGGTGTATGTCTGCACTACGTATAGCACGGCAACATCAATTAATCAATGAGAGAATTGTCAAGCAACGGGTAATTGTGCACCTGCAATCTGACTGCAAACTATTAAAAATTTTTTATTATACCAGGTACGGCCCACTGAGCAATGTCGCTCTTTTTCAGGAGCGACCTGGCCACCAATGACAGCTCAGTGAAGTGGCTTATCGCGTGGACATTTGTAGCAGCAGCTAAATACTCCAAACGCACGTTTCTGAATGTGGAGGGAAAAATTCGGAGGACCTGGAGAAAAACCCACGAGCCAGGGGCGGTTTCTTCATTAGGGCGATTGGGCGACGCACCACCAATGTCATTGAACCACAGAGTCACGCTAGCCGTCACTGCAGCCTCTGGATATAGTCCAATCAGCGTCATGTCACGTTCTGTGGAGTACCGCCTCTTTTTGGGCGATTTCACTCCGGCTGAGAATCGCCCCGAGTGGCCCCATAGACTTACATTGAAAGATGTTTTTTTTAGAACGGCGGGCGCTCCAATGCATTCTCTATGGCTTCCGGGAGGGCTCGCCCTAACGTGCTTACGTCATCATACGTGCTTACGTCATCATACGTAAGCACGTTTCATCCAACAATATAATTTGTGGCCACCTAGTGGAATCTTTAATAAAATAAACTTGAGTGGTTTGTTTTAATAGTGAATATAGAAACAAACAAGATGTATTGTAAGAGTCACTTTATTTTTCATTAATATTAAAGAAGTGAAGTTTCCTTTACATGCTTAAGCTGTTAATTTATCCATTGCATGGGTGGACCTTATCCTTATCAATCATCCAGACATTTGCCCCCCCTGAGAGATTTTGCAGGAGCCGCCACTGATCCACGCTACCACGGGGAGAGAGAGAGACACACACAACTCTAAATAGCAGACGTCAGGGTCGAGATCGAACCCACGATTTCCTGCATACCAGGCGAGGTAGTTGATATCTCGCCAGCCATATTTCAAGAGAATACCACTCGCCTCCTGAGCAAACTAAACTCAGCGTCGCCATGCTCGAACAAGCATTGGCCACTGCTTGTCTCCATTCCTATGGCAGGAGCCGGCCGGTCAGGCGAGGGGGTAAACATCTTGGCACCGTGCGGGGCGCCCCCACGAGTGGGACACCCCCCCCCCCCCTTAACTTCCAAAGTGTGGTGGTTGTGGCTCTGGCCCTGCTCGTAACCACGTGGGGGGGGGGGGGGGGCAGTGTGGGGACTGCGCGATCGGGCGCCGTCACACGTTGGTGCATCTCGCGTGCGTCTGTGTGCGACGGTGGCGAGAGCGGTCCGTGTACGCGCGTTGAACCTCTTCCGCACCTGGGCAGGTTCCTGCACAACAACAAGATCGCACGCATCCCCGCCCGGGCCTTCTTCCACCTCGACTCCCTCAAGCGACTGTGAGCAGCCGCGTCGGCTTCCTCCCCCCCTCGCTCGCTCGTCGGTGACCGTCCGCGTACAATCACGGTAGTCGATGTGAGAGCCAAGGTCGGGTCGCAGTCGAGGTACGGTCTGAGCGCACGTGTCAGAGACGAGACATGGCAAGTGTTGATTTGTGTGGTGTAATCGGTGCGGGCTGCTGAAAAAAACCCCTGAAAAGTGCGCAAAGTAGCATGGTGAGATGCGTGCTTGGAATCACATTGAGAGCGAGAAAGAGGAGAAACACGCGGAATATGGCACATCATTAAACCTGCTAAGAATAGTGAGTGGGCATGGGTAGGACGCGTCGCTAGAAGAGATGATGGACGATGGGCAGGAATAGTAACGGAGCGGGAGCCACGGAATGAAATGCGTCCGCGAGGACGTCCCCCGAAGGAGATGCAGCGATGAGATCAGCTGATCTGCAGCGCTGGACTGATTGTTGCATGGGAAGAGCGCTAGAGGCGGCGGCCTGGGGAGTCCTTCATCGTGGCTGATTGCGATGATGGTCGTTTAAAATTGATTGGTGAAAGAGAAAAAAAAATCTGATTTTAAAACTTTTTAAATTGAATCCGCTTCGAATTGATTTTGTGTCAACGTGCTCTTCCAACCATGTCTCCGGACATATAAAATCCTTAACATTTTAGTCCGAGGGAACACAATAAACATGCGGGCATCTCATGTAAATCTATGCAGTATGTGTTGGCTTACGCATGGGCGTGTGTGTGTGCACACGTGCGTTTGAGCGCGCGTGAGTGTGTGTGTGATGTCAAAGTGCACCAATGCCTGGCGCAAACACCACGGTGAGCTCACCACCACGGTGAATGGGGGCTGTTATTATTATTATTGTTGCTGCGTGTGCAGGAGTGTGCATGGTTTGTGTGTGCGTGCGGTTATGTCTGTGTCTGTATACAAACAAAGACAAGCTGGAAGTGATTGGCGCGCTGCGCTATGAACCCGGCAACCCGAATTCGATTGTCGCTCACGGCCAACACCAGTGACAATGATCTGAACCGGTCCTGGGCCTCCTCTAGGTCGACTCGGACTAAAACGAGTACTTGGTGCAGTGCGTAAGGGGCCGTCCATAAATGACGTCACACACCTAGGGGGGGGGGGTCAGACATTTGTGACGATGTGTGACGAGGGGGGGGGGGGGTTTCAGAAATGAGACGTCACATCAAAATGCGCAACTTTAACTAAAAATAGACAACACGTTCTACTTAATTAAATAGACTTTTTAATAAATGTTTTCTCCTACAACATCAGAGTGCAGTGCCACATTAAATACGCACTACAATGACAATAGTTTAAAGCGATTCGAAGCATTTTTATTTTTTTGGGGGGGCAGAGCTTTGTAACGTCATATTTGTGGGGGGCTCTGACTTTTTGTGGTGCCGTGTGACGAGGTGGGGGGGTCAAAAATCGTCCAAAATCGCGTGACGTCATTTATGGACGGCCCCTAAACATCGCCACTTCGGAGACAAAAGCGGCCGGTAGTGGTGCTGGCCACCCACCCACCCACGCATCTCGTGCGCCGTGCCGGCCTTCACAGGCGCACCTCGCTCGCAGCGCTTGCCCCGAACAGTCCGTCAAGGCTGCGCGTGAATCTCTGTCTCTGCGGCAGGCGGCTCGACTCCAACCGGCTGGTATGCGAGTGCGACCTCAAGTGGCTGTCCAACCTTCTCAAGTCCATCCTGAAGCACGGCAACGGGCAGGCGGCCGCCACCTGCGAGCAGCCGGCGAGCCTGTACGGCCGCACGCTCGTCTCGCTCACCGCCGAGGAGTTCGACTGCGGCGAGCCGCACGCCGGTAGCGACACACAGCGGCACGCGGACAGAGTCCCCCTCCCACCCCCCCCCCCGTGTAGCTCACGGCTGTTAGCGAGCGTCTATGAAGGGCGGCCCCACGCCCGGCTGTCCACGTGCTGATGTTTGCACAGCGGCACCGAGGCCGAGTCCCGAGAGCGGTTCAGATATTCGCCAACGACGTTGGCCGTGAGCCCGGTTCGTAGCGCGGTGCACTCACCGCCGTGACGGCACACACACACACACTTATACACACGTACACACGTATATACACACACACACAAAGATAAAAAAACAAAGAAAAACAAAGATCCCCCATATAGCCTTAACAGTGCTGTTAGCGAGCACCTATGAAGGCCGGCACGGTACACGAGGGGGTGGGTGGCCAGCACCACGCCCGATTGCCTTTGTCTCCCCAGTGGCGATGTTTACACACCGCACCAGGTACTCATTTGTGGCTGAGTCAACCTAGGGGAGGCCCGGGACCGGTTCAGATAATCGTCACTCGTGTTTGCCGTGAGCGAGAATCGAACTCGGGTCGCCGGGTTCATAGCGCAGCACGCTAACCGCTACACTACCGCTCCCCACACACACACACATGCATGGCGGGCACAGGACCGGTGACGGTCCGCATCGGCCTTCCGATCACAAGGCACAAGATGCTCGCTGCACCGATGCTGATCGTGACGCCGCCGCGGGCGTAGAAATTTCCCACCGGTCAGCGAGATTGCGGTCGCGAGATCTGAATGAGAGTGACGCCCACAACACGGGCTCAGCGTTACTCTGCCCCCTTCAACTGAACCTCCTTGCCTGGCCCTTCTTTTTTTGTTTCGAACTACCTCCGTACCCCCCCCCCCGCGCGCGCCACCGACCGACCGACACAGAGCGGCCCCGCATCTTGGCGGAGCCGAGGGATGTGGACGTGACGCTGGGCAAGACGGTCCACTTCACGTGCCACGCCGAGGGGAACCCCAAGCCCGAGATCATCTGGCTGCACAACAAGTGAGACGCCACCGCCACTGCGGTGGACATTGTCTGCTGCGCTTCCAACGTACGCGCACGTACGCTGACCGGTCGCTAGCCACCAGCGCACCGTCTCGCTTGGGCGGGGAGAAAGGGAGGCGTCGCCTGCCGTTCCGCTTTTTTTTTGACCGCTCTTGATGATTTTGCGCTTCTCTAATCAAAGTGTCCTCGTCACAATCGCCCATCATGGTCGACGTCGTCGTTGATATCGTCATTGTCGTTTTCGTTATTTTCATGAGTGTCATCGTCGTTGTCATCGTGATCACCATGGTTGCTGTGTTCATCATCGTCGTTGTCATCGTGATCACCATGGTTATTGTGTTCATCATCGTCGTTGTCATCGTGATCACTATGGTTACTGTGTTCATCATCGTCGTTGTCATCGTGATCACCATGGTTACTGTGTTTATCATCGTCGTTGTCATCGTGATCACCATGGTTACTGTGTTCATTATCGTCATTGTCATCGTGATCACCATGGTTACTGTGTTCATCATCGTCATTGTCATCGTGATCACTATGGTTACTGTGTTCATCATCGTCATTGTCATTACTAACATAATCGTCATTGTCATCATCGCCGCTATCAACTACCATCATCATCAACAATATCATCCTCTGTATAGTTATTTTCAGCATCATTCTCGCCATCATCATCATCATTGTGATTCCTCTGAGGTGGGTACATTGAGCACCATCTGGTGAATCCGCACCCCTTGGCAGGAAGTCACCACAGCGGCGCCCCGACAGAGAGAGAGAGACACTTGCTCCTGTCATAGGGATGTGTACAAGTTCACCCCCGGCTGGTGGCAGCTGGTGACTGACAAATGCACGTCTTGAACACGGGGGGCGACACGTTGGCTGTGTTCTTTGAAATCCTTCTTCACTTAAATACTAAGTTGAATGCCACCCTTTAATAGCATTTCTTTTTTAATATAAAGTCCTGGCTCACCTGAACCGTTCATTCACGCACTCAGCCAGTTTCCTGACTTAAAACAGACAGGGGCACGCGGAACGTGAGTGCGGCCTCACGGGCGCATTCTGCCAAGCACAACACACGAATAGCCAGTTTACAACATTCAACGTCTCCTGCGTCAAGTGCACTTGGTATGGACGGTTGTTTTCCGCAAGAGCGCGCAGTTTAAATTCGTTAAAGTTGCGGGTCTGTTAATCCACCTTGCCCCGACTTTCAAAATTGTAATTAAAAAAGTTTAGCTACTTATGTAAAGCCCCAGTTTGCCTAAAAGGGCTCTGAGCACATACCATGAATGCGCGCCTGAGCCAATGTTTCCATCCCGGTTATATTTATAGTCAAACCTGTCCCGGTGGGCCAATGAAATTGCTTTGAATACCTCTTTTTAGTATTTTAGCTTTCATGTTTCTGTTTCCTTTACAAATGAGAAAGTGACCGTTTTTTAAGGGCGAAAATTCCACGCAAGAAATAATCCATATTCGATCCTTTATTGTCGCAAGCAGCAGAGTTCCAAATTCCTGGCCATAGGCCATTCCCGCACGCTACCTCTTGTATAATGTTTCCTCTGCAGGGCAGTGCTGTCGATAAATGTGCTGTGTGGGGAAGTCAACTTGGGTAAATCCACAGACTCATTCACAAGATGTACACAAAGCGTTACCCAATGTGAGGTCTATGATACTCTGTAAAACCCAACTTCACTGATTACGTGTGTCATGCCTTTTCTTGTGGCTTATTGACAGTAATATGTCAAACACGTAGAACAAGTGCATATTTAGTTTTTCATCGAGGCAATATGCGGGTCCGTTACATCACGTTGTGTCGCACGTACACACACCGTCAACATCAGCTTCACCGGGAATGAAAATCAGCATATAAAAAGACGGGGAACGGACTCGCTACCCCAATTAATCTTAATTGTGAATCATTTAAAGCACATCATGGTATTTATGTTGAACACGGTAAAGTAATGAACTGCACAAGGTTTTAGCAATATACACCGGTCGTGAGAAACTCCAGTTCCATACCAATGCCTTTTAAAATCTAGATTGAAAACCCACTTCTTTCTAGCTAATTTTTCTGTTTTAGTTGCTGTCCTTCCCCCACACTTCCGATTAGTGCGGTTGGCTACGTACGGTGCGAAAGAAGCTCAACGTACACACGTACCCATACCACGCTCAACCGAGAAGGAAGGACCGCACAATGCATTCGCGATTCAAACGCGTGCGTGCGAAGGAGCCAAATAACCCGCCGTGCCCACGTCCACCATGGTTACTGTGTTCATAATCGTCATTGTCATCGTGATCACCACGGTTACTGTGTTCATTATCGTCATTGTCATCGTGATCACCACGATTACTGTGTTCATCATCGTCATTGTCAACGTGATCACCATGGTTACTGTGTTCATCATCGTCATTGTCATCGTGATCACCACGGTTACTGTGTTCATCACCGTCGTTGTCATCGTGATCACCATGGTTACTGTGTTCATCATCGTCATTGTCATCGTGATCACCATGGTTACTGTGTTCATCATCGTCATTGTCATCGTGATCACCATGGTTACTGTGTTCATCATCGTCATTGTCATCGTGATCACCATGGTTACTGTGTTCATCATCGTCGTTGTCATCGTGATCACCATGGTTACTGTGTTCATCATCGTCGTTGTCATCGTGATCACCATGGTTACTGTGTTCATCATCGTCGTTGTCATCGTGATCACCATGGTTACTGGTGATCTCTTGCGTGCCGCAGCAACGAGGTGGACATGACCGAGGATCGGCTGGACCTGCTGGAGAACGGCACGCTGATGATCCGCAACACGCGCGAGTCCGACCAAGGGATCTACCAGTGCATGGCGAAGAACGTGGCGGGGGAGGCGAAGACGAGCGAGGCTCTGCTGCGATACTACGGCGGCCCCAGTGAGTGGGGCCCACAGACGTCACGTGGGGGGGGGGGGGGCAGCACTCGTGACTGGCTGGCTAGTTAGCTAGGGGGTAGTACTATGGCGTGTACTAGTGGCTGGTTGCTTATGTTGCAATTGTTGTGAGTGAAAGGGATAGTTCTCGTGACTGGCTAGATGGTTAGAGGCTATGTCTGGTTCTAGTGGCTGGCTGGCTAGATGGTTAGAGGCTATGTCTGGTTCTAGTGGCTGGCTGGCTAGATGGTTAGAGGCTATGTCTGGTTCTAGTGGCTGGCTAGATGGTTAGAGGCTATGTCTGGTTCTAGTAGCTGCATGGCTAGATGGTTAGAGGCTATGTCTAGTTCTAGTGGCTGGCTCGATGGTTAGAGGCTATGTCTGGTTCTAGTGGCTGCATGGCTCGATGGTTAGAGGCTATGTCTGGTTCTAGTAGCTGCATGGCTCGATGGTTAGAGGCTATGTCTAGTTCTAGTGCCTGGCTAGTTGGTTAGAGGCTATGTCTGGTTCTAGTAGCTGCATGGCTAGATGGTTAGAGGCTATGTCTAGTTCTAGTGCCTGGCTCGATGGTTAGAGGCTATGTCTAGTTCTAGTGCCTGGCTAGTTGGTTAGAGGCTATGTCTGGTTCTAGTAGCTGCATGGCTAGATGGTTAGAGGCTATGTCTAGTTCTAGTAGCTGATTGGCTAGTTCGTTAGGGGCTATGTCTAGTTCTAGTGGTTGGCTGGCTAGTTCGTTAGGAGCTATGTCTAGTTCTAGTGGCTGGTTAGTTGATTAATGGCGGGTTGAGCATTTGCTTGTTCGGTGTGCTCCACCCTCCAGACTCCTGTCCCTTGCCCCCACTGCCAGGCTTGGATGTTCAGGTCCTGGTGCTTGCGGCTCCACACGCGGAGCGCGCGGAGGGAAGTGCGCGCGGAGTGGTTTGTGTGTGCTTTTGGGCCCAGGCGGCCGGAGCCTGCTGACTCCGGCCCGACTGATAATGCGCCGCAGCAAACATCGTCAAGCAGGCTTACTGTTTTTAAGGGGTTTTCAGTTCATAATGTTTACGTTGGAAAGTGCTGTCGAGATAATAGGGAGGAGGAGGCTCCATTGGGTGGGGTGTGTGCGCAAAGGGGAGGAGGGCGGTTCACCGAGGCAGGCTTCGTAGTGCCACCCAGAGGTTGCTGAGCAATGGGAAGAAAAAATGTAACCCGTAAAAACAAAGTTTTTCACTATAAATCCTTTATATTCGTGGCGGCTAGAGTCCTCTCGTCCTCTGGCTTGAGATGGCTGCCACCTATGGGTCAGATGATTGTCTGCCACCATTAAGCAATTGCTAATTAAATATTTACATTTTTTTCCCTAAACAGTGTAAAATTTGGGAATTTTTTTTCACGAAAATTAATTGTCACGCACAACGAGTCTGTGTGCAAAATGTCAGCTCGATTGGATCACGGGAAGTGGGTTAAAAAACGACCGAAAGATTTGCACGGTCGTAAGCAAGCAAGCAAGCAAGCACGCAAGCACGCAAGCAAGCAAGCGAACTTAATATAAAGGATTTAAAAAAACCTAAAGCCAGATGGACGGACGAGTCCGGCATCTGATGGCGGTGACGTGGTCTTTGCGGTTGCAGCGTTTGCCAGTCGTGTGCAGAGGTTCATGGTTCGTCTCCAGTGGTCACCGCGATCGTTCTTGCGGGTTGCAGTACCCATAGTGACGCTACGTAGGCTGTCCGCTGCACAGTGGACGTCAAACACCCCCGCACGGAATTCGCAATTCGCAAGGGGAGGGCATCGTGTGGAGGCGTCAGGGTCCGAATTACCAAAAATGTAATATTACTCGCAAAATGAATAAATTGTGATTATACAGAGCGATCATCGCCCCCCCCCCCTACCGGCAGCCTAATGCCTGATTGCAGGCCAGGGTGCTGAGTCACATGGTGCTGCGCAGGGACAGCTGCCGATGGGGGTGCCCCTTCAAATGCCTGAGATGAGATGTGAGATGTAAAGCGTTGAGACCTCCTGGTGTAGAGGGCACTATTTCAATCACAACTCACGATCACAATCACTAACTAATGTACTAGCGAACGTGTAAACAGCCGAACGAGCTATCACTGCAAAGAAGAACACGTGCTTTTTCTATCTTAGTTGCTGAGCACAAGCAGTCAGCCAGGGAGAGCGCGAATGACGATAGAGCAGATCGAATCACAAACACGTTCCTTGAGTTGAACAAAGTGATCGGATCTGGGGAAAATAATAAAAGGCAGGGGGGCTCAAAAGTTGAGGAGAACGAGGAAAGAAATGATGTTTTGTTCTGCTCTGATGACCACTCGATTTGGTAGAAACGAGTCCTTGACATTGGCGGAGGTACGAAAGTGTGAGGTTTACGGGACCATAAACCACGATAGCAGTGATAAAAGAGTGACAAGAAAGCGACTAAAGGATGGTGAGACAATGGAATAAATCCGTGGTTGGAGTAAATAAGAGGAGTAGGGGCATCATTTACATCGGTAAAGGTGGTTGAGAAATCACGGAGAAGATGAGAGAGAGAAAAGGCTGGTGTGGTTCGGTCATTTGGAGAGACAACAGGGAAGTGACGTGGGTCAGAAGGTGTAAGTGATGCAAGTGGAAGGAAAGAGATCAAGAGGAAGGCAGAAGAAGGAGAGCTGGGTGGGGTTGGGGGGGGGCGATGCGGTGCGATGGGACACGGTGGCCCGAGGAGCGGAAAGAGAGATGGCGCAGGACAGGGCAGCGTGGAGAAGGTTGGCAAGGACAGAGGGTCACCCCCACACGCGTGGGACAGACGCGTGGAATATTATACCGCTCTCCTGCTTTGCTCTCGATCCTCACAAAACTCTGATCCTCAACCCCGACCGCCCCCCCCCTCGACCCCCGTCAGCCCCGGCGACCTTCGTGATCCAGCCCCAGAACACGGAGGTGCTGGCGGGGGAGAGCGTCACGCTGGAGTGCAGCGCGACGGGACACCCGACCCCGCGCATCACGTGGACGCGCGGCGACGGCTCGTCGCTGCCCCGCGACCCCCGCTTCTCCACGCCGCCCACGGGCGGCTTGCACATCCACAACGCGTCTCGCGGCGACGCCGGCCAGTACTCGTGCCACGCGTCCAACAACCAGGACGCCGTGCGCGCCAGCGCGCTCATCATCGTGCAAGGTGTGCGTCTATCTGCGTGCGCGCGTGCGTGTGTGCGTGTGCTGAACTACTTTGGCAACGTACGTAGCAAACCGCGCTAATCGGAGGTGCGGGGAAAGGACAACAGTCTTGATTTGAAGCTTTCGTGACTGCAGGAATCCATCGCCACACAAGCAATCGTCTTCGGGTGGGAAGACGGTTGCTTGTGTGGCGATCGAAACGTCGTGATCTATTATTTCTCTACCTACGTGACTTTACCGAAAGAACCAAAGAGTAAACGACAACAAACTAAACACAAAAATCTGTTATAAAGAAATTCGTTTTCAATGTAGATGTTAAAAGTGCATCACTCCCTCCAGTGGCTTCCTAATATTGGAAGGAAGAGCGTTCCAGATGGCCGCAGACGCGCCTCTGAAAGCACGTGATGCAGCGACTGTCTTCGATGATTAGCCAAAATTGATGAGGAGATGGTTGGGAACCAAAATTGTTGTTTTGTCTGGATTTCGTCTCGTGGTGCTGCGTTGGGAGCGTTTTTGTTGATCTTTCCAATTGGCTGCAGCATTGATTCCTCAAAATACAATTTCATGCCAACTCCCATGGGGGCCGTGCTACCATTCGCATCGTTTTTTGTGTTGATCATTCCGCAAATGGGTACAATGACGGCTTTTTGCGCGACCGACCCATTGGCTGGCGAGCAGAGGTGTGCGCCGATTCACAGAAAGAGTGAGAGACGACATTTGTCGTGGAAGCGAGAGAGAGAGAGGGTGTGTTTCCTGGAAGACGTTGTGAAAGCAGCTTCACGTACGGGTGTGTACTGCACGTGACCTCCAAAATAAACGCCCTTGAGAGGAAGTCCTCTTAAAAATGAAGAACCGTGCATTTTAAACGCTGCTATAAATTTTTATTTGTTTTAATCAAAACCTTATTACAGGGTGGGCGTACTTCCCCACCCAACGCTAATAAAAATGTTTCCAAAAAAAGGACTCTTTGCTCAAATAAATTGACCGTCAGAATATTTTTTTTTTCCGGTGAGCGATGCAAGTTTTTTTCCAGCGTTCCCAGGGTTCAAATCGCCCTCCTCACGTCTACGAAATGCGAACTGAGGCGTTGGTGGGGGGGGGGGGAGAAAATCGTTTCCTGGAAAAGTTTGTTTACAATGCACGCACGGCTCCGTTGCAACCTGCAGCCAGCCGGTGGACCTGACTAGCGGTCGTTCGTCCACTCCATTTGCGTGGCGTGGCAAATGGAGTGGATTGATTTCGGCACTTTTAAATCTTGATTGAAGTCACATTTTGGTTGGCTACGCACGATGCGAAAGAAGTTCAACGTACGTCTGTTGCACGGTATTCAGCCGGCCGACTGTGGCAGGTTTGATTCTATTTAGTAGTTAAAACAAACACAAATCTAAATATTTTTAATGAAGATAAACTTTCAGCTGCATTTCTCTCTCCGGCCAATGGCTGCTCGTAAAGACGTCGCGTCAACTCCTTGTTAGGTATTTTAAGAGAATGACATCGATAAAAAAATTATTATGATATTCTTATTAATATTATTAATCAGTAACACAGTATTTAGAAACTCCATTATATATGGGAAACAATAAATATGTACGTATGTATGTTGAACTTCTTTCGCACCGTACGTAGCCAGCCGCGATTATCATTTGGCTACGCACGGAAGAAATGCTGAATAAATAAAATAATTGCCCATATTATTTTTAAACATGTAAACATACTTTATGACGAGAATAGTTTCAGACGTGGATTAAATTATACTTTCTTAGGTTAAACAAACATACGGCTGGTCATATGATACCTCTCGACTCGCTGTGATTGGCCACACATTTCTGAAATGTTGCAACTGTTGCACTGGGTAGGAACAATCCCTGAATAAGAGAAACGAGGTAGGAGAGTACATTGAGGTGGGAGTAGAGAGAGGTGAGAGAGACGAGGTAGGAGAGTACATTGAGGTGGGGAGTAGAGAGAGGTGAGAGAGACGAGGTAGGAGAGTACATTGAGGTGGGGAGTAGAGAGAGGTGAGAGAGACGAGGTAGGAGAGTGCATTGAGGTGGGGAGTAGAGAGAGGTGTGAGAGACGGGGTAGGAGAGTACATTGAGGTGGGAAGTAGAGAGAGGTGAGAGAGACGAGGTAGGAGAGTACATTGAGGTGGGGAGTAGAGAGAGGTGAGAGAGACGAGGTAGGAGAGTACATTGAGGTGGGGAGTAGAGAGAGGTGAGAGAGACGGGGTAGGAGAGTACATTGAGATGGGAGTAGAGAGAGGTGAGAGAGACGGGGTAGGATAGTGCATTGAGGTGGGGAGTAGAGAGAGGTGAGAGAGACGAGGTAGGAGAGTGCATTGAGATGGGAGTAGAGAGAGGTGAGAGAGACGAGGTAGGATAGTGCATTGAGGTGGGGAGTAGAGAGAGGTGAGAGAGACGGGGTAGGATAGTGCATTGAGATGGGAGTAGAGAGAGGTGAGAGAGACGAGGTAGGAGAGTACATTGAGATGGGAGTAGAGAGAGGTGAGAGAGACGGGGTAGGATAGTGCATTGAGGTGGGGAGTAGAGAGAGGTGAGAGAGACGGGGTACGAGAGTGCATTGAGGTGGGAGTAGAGAGAGGTGAGAGAGACGGGGTAGGAGAGTACATTGAGGTGGGAGTAGAGAGAGGTGAGAGAGACGAGGTAGGAGAGTACATTGAGGTGGGGAGTGGAGAGAGGTGAGAGAGACGAGGTAGGAGAGTGCATTGAGGTGGGGAGTAGAGAGAGGTGAGAGAGACGGGGTAGGAGAGTACATTGAGGTGGGGAGTAGAGAGAGGTGAGAGAGACGAGGTAGGAGAGTGCATTGAGGTGGGGAGTAGAGAGAGATGAGAGAGACGGGGTAGGATAGTGCATTGAGGTGGGGAGTAGAGAGAGGTGAGAGAGACGAGGTAGGAGAGTGCATTGAGGTGGGAGTAGAGAGAGGTGAGAGAGACGAGGTAGGAGAGTACATTGAGGTGGGGGGTAGAGAGAGGTGAGAGAGACGAGGTAGGAGAGTACATTGAGGTGGGAGTAGAGAGAGGTGAGAGAGACGAGGTAGGAGAGTACATTGAGGTGGGGAGTAGAGAGAGGTGAGAGAGACGAGGTAGGAGAGTGCATTGAGGTGGGAGTAGAGAGAGGTGAGAGAGACGAGGTAGGAGAGTGCATTGAGGTGGGAGTAGAGAGAGGTGAGAGAGACGAGGTAGGAGAGTGCATTGAGGTGGGAGTAGAGAGAGGTGAGAGAGACGGGGTAGGAGAGTACATTGAGGTGGGAGTAGAGAGAGGTGAGAGAGACGAGGTAGGAGAGTACATTGAGGTGGGGAGTGGAGAGAGGTGAGAGAGACGAGGTAGGAGAGTGCATTGAGGTGGGGAGTAGAGAGAGATGAGAGAGACGGGGTAGGATAGTGCATTGAGGTGGGGAGTAGAGAGAGGGGAGAGAGACGAGGTAGGAGAGTGCATTGAGGTGGGAGTAGAGAGAGATGAGAGAGACGGGGTAGGATAGTGCATTGAGGTGGGGAGTAGAGAGAGGTGAGAGAGACGAGGTAGGAGAGTGCATTGAGGTGGGAGTAGAGAGAGGTGAGAGAGACGGGGTAGGAGAGTGCATTGAGGTGGGAGTAGAGAGAGGTGAGAGAGACGAGGTAGGAGAGTGCATTGAGGTGGGAGTAGAGAGAGGTGAGAGAGACGAGGTAGGAGAGTGCATTGAGGTGGGAAGTAGAGAGAGGTGAGAGAGACGAGGTAGGAGAGTACATTGAGGTGGGAGTAGAGAGAGGTGTGAGAGACGAGGTAGGAGAGTGCATTGAGGTGGGAGTAGAGAGAGGTGAGAGAGACGAGGTAGGAGAGTGCATTGAGGTGGGAGTAGAGAGAGGTGAGAGAGACGGGGTAGGAGAGTGCATTGAGGTGGGGAGTAGAGAGAGGTGAGAGAGACGAGGTAGGAGAGTACATTGAGGTGGGAGTAGAGAGAGGTGAGAGAGACGAGGTAGGAGAGTACATTGAGGTGGGGAGTGGAGAGAGGTGAGAGAGACGAGGTAGGAGAGTGCATTGAGGTGGGGAGTAGAGAGAGGTGAGAGAGACGGGGTAGGAGAGTACATTGAGGTGGGGAGTAGAGAGAGGTGAGAGAGACGAGGTAGGAGAGTGCATTGAGGTGGGGAGTAGAGAGAGATGAGAGAGACGGGGGTAGGATAGTGCATTGAGGTGGGGAGTAGAGAGAGGTGAGAGAGACGAGGTAGGAGAGTGCATTGAGGTGGGAGTAGAGAGAGGTGAGAGAGACGAGGTAGGAGAGTACATTGAGGTGGGGAGTAGAGAGAGGTGAGAGAGACGAGGTAGGAGAGTACATTGAGGTGGGAGTAGAGAGAGGTGAGAGAGACGAGGTAGGAGAGTACATTGAGGTGGGGAGTAGAGAGAGGTGAGAGAGACGAGGTAGGAGAGTGCATTGAGGTGGGAGTAGAGAGAGGTGAGAGAGACGAGGTAGGAGAGTGCATTGAGGTGGGAGTAGAGAGAGGTGAGAGAGACGAGGTAGGAGAGTGCATTGAGGTGGGAGTAGAGAGAGGTGAGAGAGACGGGGTAGGAGAGTACATTGAGGTGGGAGTAGAGAGAGGTGAGAGAGACGAGGTAGGAGAGTACATTGAGGTGGGGAGTGGAGAGAGGTGAGAGAGACGAGGTAGGAGAGTGCATTGAGGTGGGGAGTAGAGAGAGATGAGAGAGACGGGGTAGGATAGTGCATTGAGGTGGGGAGTAGAGAGAGGTGAGAGAGACGAGGTAGGAGAGTGCATTGAGGTGGGAGTAGAGAGAGATGAGAGAGACGGGGGTAGGATAGTGCATTGAGGTGGGGAGTAGAGAGAGGTGAGAGAGACGAGGTAGGAGAGTGCATTGAGGTGGGAGTAGAGAGAGGTGAGAGAGACGGGGTAGGAGAGTGCATTGAGGTGGGAGTAGAGAGAGGTGAGAGAGACGGGGTAGGAGAGTGCATTGAGGTGGGAGTAGAGAGAGGTGAGAGAGACGAGGTAGGAGAGTGCATTGAGGTGGGAGTAGAGAGAGGTGAGAGAGACGAGGTAGGAGAGTGCATTGAGGTGGGAAGTAGAGAGAGGTGAGAGAGACGAGGTAGGAGAGTACATTGAGGTGGGAGTAGAGAGAGGTGTGAGAGACGAGGTAGGAGAGTGCATTGAGGTGGGAGTAGAGAGAGGTGAGAGAGACGAGGTAGGAGAGTGCATTGAGGTGGGAGTAGAGAGAGGTGAGAGAGACGGGGTAGGAGAGTGCATTGAGGTGGGGAGTAGAGAGAGGTGAGAGAGACGAGGTAGGAGAGTGCATTGAGGTGGGAGTAGAGAGAGGTGAGAGAGACGGGGTAGGAGAGTGCATTGAGGTGGGGAGTGGAGAGAGGTGAGAGAGACGAGGTAGGAGAGTGCATTGAGGTGGGAGTAGAGAGAGAGTGAACGAGAGACGAGGTAGGAGAGTGCATTGAGGTGGGAAGTAGAGAGAGGTGAGAGAGACGAGGTAGGAGAGTGCATTGAGGTGGGGAGTGGAGAGAGAGTGAGCGAGAGAGTGAGCGAGAGGTGGGGGTTTACATAAAGCAAAGTTTAAAAATTTTAATTAAAAAAAAAGAGCGATGAGAGAGACGGGGTAGGTGACAGCGAGTAGGTCAACAGAGTGAGTCGTGAGGAGAGAGGGGGGCGACCTACGGATGAGCGGCGTGTTGAGGAACGAGCCGTGCGATTGTGTCACCCGCAGAGCCGCCCGAGTTCGTGGTGCTGCCCACCAACCAGACGCTGGTGGAGGGTCAGACCGCGGACTTCCTGTGCGAGGCACGCGGGGATCCCCCGCCGAGCATCTCGTGGACCAAGGCCGGTGCGGTCTTGACCGCAGTCTCAGCTGCACTGCTGTCACGTCCTCGGAGACGCATAGCTGACACGTGCCGCTGTGGTGTCAGTCCGGACCTGGACTCAGGGCCGCCCTATGGCGTGCTGGTCGTGGTGGTGGTGTTTTAAAATCCGTATTGTATTTCGCTCGGCATGCTGGTCAGTGTGGGTTTGGTAAAAGCAGGGGGGGGCACAGATGTGGGCGCAATCTACAGTACAACACTGTGTTTTCTGCAATTCGCTCTGCCGAACACCACCTAGCACAGTCGCACAGCGGTGGGCACGCATCCCAAGCACTGTCCAGAGCTCAATCCCACTTACATTCTGAAATCTGATATGAGATCGAGCAAATTTCCGCACGATTCGGTCATCAGCCTGAAATGAATGCCTGGCTACGGGGCGTAAACATCACCACCGGAGATACAAAGGCGGCCGGGCGTGACGCTAGCCGCGCGTCGCGTTGACCTTCATGGCAAGGGGCCGTCCATTGAGTACGTACGCATGGAGGGGAGAGGGGGGGTTAACCCAAATGCGTAGCTTGCGTATGGGGGGTCTACTGACAATGTACGCATAGGAAACGGGGGGGAGGGGGGTGATGCCTCGATAATAATGTGTCTACATTGGCCTTCAAATGACTTAGATAGTCCGGCGGTGGACTATCTGTTTGCTGAAGCGCATTAATATTATTAACCCTTGATCGTTTCTGCGTGGATTCGGGGAGGGGGGGTGGGGGGTGTAAAAAATCCGCGTGCGTACAGAGAGTGGGGGGGGTGAGGGCTCAAGTTCTGACAGATTTCAGCGTACCGACTCAATGGTTGACCCCTACCGGCACTATGCCCCAGCAGCCTGTGTGTGGGCTCCACGTGGATGGGTCTTGGTGTCCGTGCCGTGCGGGCGAGCAGGTTACCCCGTGGTGAGCGAGGGACGCGTCTCCCTGCTGCCGCCCGGCACGCTGCGCATCGCACGTGCCGAGGTGCGCGACAGCGGCCGCTACCGGTGCCAAGCGAAGAACGCCGTGGGCTCGCGGGACGCCGACGCCACGCTCACCATCACCCGCCGCCGTGAGGGCCACCGTCTACCGCTCCACCACCTCCACCAGCTCCACCTTCCATGTCTGCCTCCTCCACCACCGCCACCACCACCTCCTTCACCGCCACCTACACCTCAACTGCCATGTCCGCCAACTCAACATCCTCTGTGTCCACCTTCATCTCCACCACCACCACCACCTCCTCCGCCTCCGCCTACACAGCCAACACGTCCACATCCGATTAGCGCGGTCGGAGGTTCAACATGAATACATACCTCCCACGCTCCTGCCAGACAGCCACGCTGCGCAATGCAACAGTCAGGAGAATAATAATAAAAAAACTCACGCACTCGCCAAAAACACCGCCACAGAGAGGGAAACTGATATCGTCGGCGACATTCCGGGAGGCGGCTGTTCTACATCTCAGAGGGAGACGCATCTCTCTATCTCCCTGCTTGCTTTCTTCGTTTGCGATAGTAGATATATAATTATGACGATCGCCAAGGCAGCGGTGAGCTGTGCTGCATTCAGCGCAAATCTCATTCGTTACACAGTCACTTTTAATGTACAGTTATTACTGACCCAGGTAAAAAGACCAACTTCTACCACTATAAATGCCGATTTGAAGCTTTCGTGACTACAGGGATTCATATTCTTGGTTCTTTCGGTAAAGTCACGTAGAAGGGAAATAATAAAATAATAAAAATAAAACATGATAAAATAATTCTCACAAAATAATATTGTATTATGTTTTATTTTAATTATGTTATTATTTCCCTTCTACGTGACTTTACCGAAAGAACCAAGAAGATTCTACCACTATATTATAGTATATACCATCATCGTGTATATTTAATCGACCTTAACTCTTCAAATCTTAATCCACGATCCCCCCCACGTTTCTTGCCCACCATTATAACGCGACCGTCTGTGAGTTCCCACTCGGCTCCCGCGACTTCAATCGTCTCACAGACGAACGCGGAATTGTTTAACGTTGCTTCCTTAAAGGTCTCGTTCCGTTTCCCCCGTGCGCTGTGTATTCACAGAGGCGCCGGTGATCACGGTCTTGCCGTCCGACATCAAGACGGAGTCTGGTCACCACGTGCGAATTTACTGCAGCGCGCAGGGAGAACCACAGCCCGGCATCACCTGGACTAAGGTAGGACGGCTCGCAGTCTCACCCCCCACCCCACTCACACGGCGATTATCCAGTTTAACACATTCCTGCGGAGGGAGCTGGTAGGAACGTTGGGTTGCTCGGTCAATGGCCAGGGTCAATGGCGGCGTGGTGTATTCCGCAAATATGCCCGACTGTGAGGGCGGGCACAAGCCGGAGTGAGTAGGTTAAACGTTGAGTTTTATAAGGGCACCACGGGTTGACCAGCCCCTCCCCACTGAGCCCCACCCCTCCAACCCCCCACCCAGCCCCTCCCCACCCTCCCCACCCAGCCCCTTCCCACCCTCCCCTCCCCTCCCCACCCAGCCCCTCCCTCCCCACCCAGCCCCTCCCTGCACGACGGACAGACGGACACAATAATCCCCTGTGTGCTGGTGGAACCAGTGGGTTCCTACCAGCATTACATTAGTGTCCTTTCCACATTGGTCCACCATGACCGGCGGGGTGGACAAAGGTCGTCGAGCGTGACGACGGCTTGCGGCTGCTACCCACCAAACAGCGAAGCTTGACCGGCTATGGCGAGACAAAAATAACGAGTCTGAATGAAGGTGCAGACTTGAGATAATTTAGTAACCTTAACGGAGGCTGCGGTTGACCAAAGAAGACCCAAACTGACCTTTGGCTATAAATGTTACACCCGAAGATGTTCTGAGTTGACTCATTGGCTGGCCTGGTAATATCGAGGGGGTGGGGTGGAGGGACGCGCACCCCTCACCCCAACATTACAAACTCAAAGTGGACGAAGCATTTCATGTTTTGGTCGACTAGACTGCGACGAAGACTTAATGGAACCCACAGACTGGGACTCGGCAAAGACTGTGACTCATATACAACTGCTGGAAAACTGAAGACCGCCCGCAAACCCATCCAGACCCCGTTCGCGCACCCCTCACGGCTCACTCTCCTGTAACCTCGAGACGCCCTCAAGAAAGCTTCAGGCCTTGTCAGCCCAGGCTTAGAGGCAGCCTCCTCTGCCATGGCCACCCCCCACACAGAGCCCCCCCACACAGAGCCCCCTTTACATGGAGCCCCCCTCACATGGAGCCCCCACACAGAGCCCCCCCCACGCGGAGCCCCCCCCCCCCACATGGTGTGTTCGGGGGCATGGGAGGGGGGCGATGGTAATTAACATTCCTGCAAAGTGGGGCTCTCGCTAATTGATGCACTCACGCAGGAAACGAGCGCGGCTCGTGCTTACGAATAGAAACACGCGCGCGGACGGGGATATACGCATTTACGTGGGGAAATAATAAAAAAATGTTGTTACGTATGTGGAAAAGGGAAGAAATTCTAACTGTGTCGTAAATTTAATACGCTTTTGAAGTGAAACATAAGGAAATTGCTTCAGGCAGCAAAAGTAAACATTTTTAACGAAAGAGGTTAATTTAATCCTTTAATGATTTTGCTAAATAATTATTCACGGCACCAATTTTAACAAAGTGACACATTATCAATACCACGTTTCATGTTATTATTATTATTGTCACCGTAAGACGAGAAAAAGGAACACGTGGATTAGAGTTTGTACACAGGTCAGAGTCGTCGTCTGCTGGTGGTGAAGGAGTGGGCCTGACCCGTACGCGTCTCCAGGAGGGGGAGACGATGACCGGTGGTCGAGACTAACGACGGAACTGGCAGCCAAAGTAGGGAACAGGCCCCGACAAACACGCCCCCCGCGCGAGACGGAGTGAGAAAACCAGCCGGTGTGCAGGAGCTAGACGGATTTGGAAGGCCTTAATCCGGCAATGGACAGATCACGTTTGAGGATGATTATGATGAATATGGCTGTGAAGGACACGTAGAACAGATGTCAAAAATGGTCAATCGTACACTTGGCAATTGGGCAGTGGTAAATGTCATATGTTTGGGTTAAATCAGGATTTGTTCATGTCTTTTTTTTATCACCTGAATAATTTCTTAAAAATTGATATTCATGTCCTTGTAGCGAGCTAAAGCAGAATGAAATGCTCACCAATGAACAGGGAAAATGTGCATCTTGCTGCATTCAGAGGCTGCGATCGTAGATATGCAGGGTCATCATCGTCATCCTCAAACTAAACAGGCGCCTATCCATGAGGTGCATCTCGAGGCACCGAAATCGAATGCGTATTTGAGATGATTACTCAGTAAGAAGGTGTTGCAGATTAAGCACGACGTTCGAACACAATACAGTTCAGACAATATATGCAAAGAATGAGGATAAGTACGATTTAAAATATGAACTGTGCTTCAGGCTACCCCCTGGGGTTTCCTCTGATCCGAGCCAACGTCTCGTAAACCTGGACGGTGGTGAGCGAGCCGCTTCTCTTTGCTGACAGATATTAATGAGCAGTGTAGCGTGACTGGTGGAATGTTTGTGCGCGTGTGTGTGGTACGTGTGGTGTGTGTGTGTGGTGTGTGGTATTTGTGTGGTGTGTGTGGGGTGTGCGTGTGTGGTATGTGTGTGTGGTACGTGTGGTGTGTGTGGGATGTGTGTGGTACGTGTGGTACGTGTGGTGTGTGTGTGTGTGGTGTGTGTGTTTGGTGTGTGTGGGACGTGTGGTGTGTGTGTGCTGTGTGGTGTGTGTGGGATTTGTGTGTGGCGGTGTGTGTGGTATGTGTGTGTGGTAGTGTGGTGTGTGTGGTATGTGTGGTGGCACGTGTGGTGTGTGTGGTGCGTGTGTGGTTGTGTGTGGGATTGTGCGGTGTGTGTGGTGTGTGGTGTGGTGTGTGTGGTGTGGTGTGTGTGCGTGGTGGTGTGTGTGGTGTGGCTGTGGTGTGTGGTGCGTGTGGTGTGGTGTGTGTGTGTGTGGTGTGTGTGGTGCGCGTGTGTGTGTGTGGGCTGTGTGTGCGGTGTGGTGGTGTGTGTGTGTGGTGTGTGTGGTGTGGTCGGTGTGGGTGGGGTGTGCTGGTGGCTGTGTGTGGTGTGCGTGTGGTGTGTGTGGTGTGTAGTGTGCGTGTGTGGTGTGCGTGTGCGGACTGGCCCTCACCTCCACGCGATGTCCAGGAACGAGGCGAGATGGAGGAGACAATCTTTTCTTGTTTGTGTTACTTATCGAAGCCTACATTTTATGCAACTGACTCAATTGATATAACGCAAACGAACACTTTTCATATATTGTCGCTGCGTAGATTATTTAATCTGCGTGCAATTACTAGTTGGTGTTATTGTTAATCTTACTGCTGGCGAGTTTTAACACGTTGGTAATGTCTTTTTATAGACTTTTGCCATTTTTGGTCAAACATTTCAAATGCAGGCCACTTCCAAAATGGGAAAAAAACGCTGCAATATATATTTTTTATTTAAAGCAATGCATCAACATAACTGTTCTTTGCCCTTTGCCAACACAGAACGTGCCTTTAATTGTGACATCTTTCATCACGACATGTCCATGAGAAAAATGAAATTCTTGTCAAAGAGGAGGGGATCGCCAACAGCATTGCTGATCATCCTACTCAGTATTTGGCTGGCGCACACAAGACGGGGCTCGCGGTCAAATTGAGCTCATTGCCATTTCAAAGTGATTGACATCACCGTGCATCTGAAAGGCATTTACGTTCACAGGGCACTATGACTTCAGAACATTGGCAAGGGGTAGTTGGGTGGGATGCGGGGTAGGAGGGAATTTGCCAGCTGGCATGTTTTGGTGTAGGCCACAGAATCGGGCACCCAGCGCGGGTCTCCACACAAACACTTTCACATTTTTGTTAACTTCGTTTTTTTTTGTTTGTGGTGATTTGGAGAGAAGTGCGGAGAAATCTGTCGGACGGCGAACGATGTTCGCCCTTTCCGTGCAAGATCGTCGTCTTTCGGGAAGTTGGGACGACGTTAAAAAGCAGCGTAGAGTCACCCGTTTACTCCGCAGAGATTTGCAAAAGCGGATTGTGCTTTATGTTTGTTGTATCGGGTGATATGACTTTGGGCTGTGTTGTTTAGGTGCATTTTCCAGTGCCGGATGAAGCTAGTGGGGGGCCTGTAGCATATAAAGGGGCCCTAAATAAAAAAAACCCACAAATATTAAAACACAATTTTTTAACTTGCATAGTAAAGTAATTGTATTTTTTCATTTTCTATACAGCCAGATAAGACGACAAATCGCTAACCTGAAACACCCGGTCGTTCGTAAAAGTTGAAGGCGGTATAGTACTATAGTAATAGAGCAAGTGCCGAATCGCTGAACCAGAATTGATAGCTTGAAAGCGTTTAGCGCGGGGCCCTTGAAGGTGTGGGGCCCGTAGCATTTGCTACTTTTGCTACGAGGATGATCCGGCACTGCCCCTCGTGCGCTGTGCCGGCCTTGGTGGTCGTTAACAGCGCCTGCCCCAACAGTCTGTTAAGACCCATACGGCGGAATTGTTATCTTTGCGTGTCTGTGTGTCTGTGTGCATTTTTTTTTTGTCGAGGCACACAACTCGCTACGTCGCGCCTGGGGCTACTCTGGGGAATGAGGCAAATGAATGTGCTTCTCCCAGAGCACTCAGCTTGTTCAAGAACAAACACGCGCGTGCTCGCATTCAAACATCTGGCTGCATTTAGCACATCGCAAACCGGCGCGCGCGTGCGCGCACACGGCGTCTCCCTACAGTGAAACAGATGTCTTGAGAAAAGTAAATTAATAAATAATGTGTCCCACCTTGTGTTCCAAAACAATTAGAAGATTCCAGCAGTCACGGTTAAATGCTCGCACGTCGGTTCACGCGGCGCGGTGCCCAATGTGAGAGCCACAACCGCTCCTCCTGCCCTCGTCCCCTGCTACTTGAATCGGCTAATGTGGGACACCCCACTTTAACACGTAGTCGGCTTTCATGAACAATATCCATGGTAGAGGTTTTTTATTGGGTGAGATCGCGTAAATATCAATGTGTCGTTGCACCCGCCACCACCCGATACAGCCTATTTGTAAGGTTTGTCTCGTAAACAAAACGTGCCAATTCGTTACTAGTTCAGTAAACCGGTGTGTTGGAGAGTAAACCCACAACATTTACAATTCAATGAGGCTGGTTGACAGCCACTAATTCAGGCTGTCGCCTGATGAGGCTGGTTGTAATTGCCGCTGAAACGTCATACTCGAATTGTAAATGTCGTGGGTTTACTCTCCAACACACCGGTGTACTGAACTAGTAACGAATGGGCATGTTTTGTTTACGTGACAAACATTGCTTATTGGCTGTGTCGTGTGGTGGCGGGTGCAACGACAACTTTATATTTACGCGATCTAACCCAAAAAACCCTCTATTCTGGGACACCCTGTAATCACGGGCAGAGGGACAGGGTTTCACGTGGATTTCTGAAAGAGAGAATATACCCATTCATTAAGTCATTCCTCGATGTTCTCTCTGCAAAGGAATGCACTCAATTATTTGCCCATTACCGAAATTCCTGGACGCGCCAGAGAATCGCTTCGGATGTCCAAATTCTCTGGCATTTACGTTCGAGCGGGGCCTCCGTTTGTTGTCACTGATTAGAGGTTTTCTTTTTGCAAGCGTCTCGCTAAGCGGTCTGCAAGCGATCGCTGGATCCGAACGCAATCGCGTAGCAGCCAGTGGGGCCACTCGGTGATGCGCCCCAAAACTCAAGTCGCTCGTTAGCCGAGTCCGTTTGGCGGAACTCGCCGAAGCGATCTGAGCGCTCCCTGCGGAGGACGACCGTCAGTCCGGTCCGAGTTGTATTTGTGTACGGCCAACGTTGCTTAGGTACTGGAGCCATGGGGCACATTCCTACCGCGTCGGCCGGGTGCTCACGTGGATGCGCTTGGCCATAATTTATCGTCGCGAGGGCTATGCCCAACGTGTGGCTTTGCGGAGTCGCGAAACTCTGCGGTGGCCCTGGGCGCTGTCGAGGAGCGTTGAGAGGGCGTGAGCGAGTGCTCGGCGTGTCGCGCGTGCATCGGTTCGTCTGTGCAAACCAATGCTTGCGTTCACTACGTATCAAATCGTGCGCGTGAATGTGCATTCTTTTTTTTTTGCTCCTGCAATGTGTGTTTATGGGTTTGTACATAGCACATAGTACTCGAAGGGACTACGTGTATATATTTATATGTTCAAGCCTATGTCGATCTGTTGCGATGCAGAGCCTCCCCATGGTGTTAGTGTGACTATACGGTACTTCACCACGCTGGCTAGTACAACTTTGTGAAGGGGGGGGGGGGGGCGGGAGGAATCGGTTTAGACAACGCTCACCACTAATGCCATCCAGGACCGAGAATCGAACTCAAGTGGCCCGGCCTAGGGAACATTGCGTTAAAACATCGCGTTCCACAACTTTAGCCCCCCCCTCCTCCCCTTCCCCGAATAATCTTCACCAAACGGTCAAAAAAAAAGTATTGGACCTTGACTGTAATCATGACAATTAATCAAATTGTGGGGGGACTTGCATCGCTAGAGCCCTAATCAACGCCACACGTGGGCTGCGTTACTGCCGTTGTTACTATTATCAGAACCACACATTTCACTTTAGACGTGGCCACGTGTCCAGACAACAGAATGTGCGGAATCCTGTGCACCGTCTTCGCTGCTGTTTGACAAACAACGATGCTCACTGGTTACCTGTGTGCCGTGCCAGGCCACGTGATTTCGTGCTCGCTACATTGTCACGTGGAACGGTGGAATCTTCAGCGTCTGTGAATGTCACCGATCGGGCGACTCTTTCAAATGAGGCTCATCCCGTTCTCTTGAATTCTCACCTGGTTACACAAAAGTAACTTGGAAACGTGAAACCTTCTATGCTAATCATTTAATCCCTTTTCTTTTTAAAGCATATACAGTTGTTTACATCGTACTATTATTATATTACCCAGGGCATTGAGCACGCTACACTTGCAGGTTGCCAGCTTGATCTCTCGTCGTTGAAACAATGGTGAAGGTATAGTAGTAGGTTTTTACCCTTTAAACTGGTACAAAACTGACACCTTTATACAAGGCATCATGTTTGCAATAACCACAACACAAGTAGTCAAAATGCAAACAAAAATAAACAATTCTGATGATGATAATGATATACACTATCCTTGAAGTTGATTGGTCCACACCCGAGACAGCTTTCCTTAGAGCCTAGTCTCCATTGGTGTTGGACCAGATGACACCAAAAGGCGTACAACTCAAAAACAGTCCACTATCAGAGTATTGAGAGCTCGGGGTAAGCATTTACACTATGAAACAACAAGAAACAAGTGAGTCGTTTCTTTTTGTTTGCATTTTGACTACTTGTGTTGTGGTTATTGCAAACACGATGCCTTATATTAACGTGTCAGTTTTGTACCAGTTTAAAGGAGGTCTCATAGTGTAAATGGTGAATGTATTTTAATTCTGCCCACCCCTGTCCACCCGGCAGTATACATGGGCTCAGGATAGTCGATCAGCAGGTAGGGCGTGGGTACTCCCATCTCCTACAAAAGGTCTGGCCAGCGTGGCCAGGATTGCCGCCAGAGTGACTCTTTAGAGCCACTTTAGCAGAGGCCCCTACGCCGGCAGTGGCATGAGCAGGTAACTGCAGGCCTGCAGTGTTGATATTTAATTTCACTTTTCGTTTTTTTTTTCTTTAAACATCTTTAATATTCGAGTAAATATTTAGTTTTTTTTTTACTTTGTCACGTCTCACATTTTATATTTGTACTGGATGCATTCTTGAAAAGGAAATTGCTTTTTTAGTTATCGATTTGGGCCTCCACGATCGCTGTCTTAACAGCGGGCCCAGATTACCCCCACGTCACGTTGAGCCTTTGCCTCGGGGTCCCAACGCCCCTTCATCTGGCACAATAGTTGTAATGATTTTTAAAATAGCACTTATGTCACATGCGTCCGGATATTTCTGATGAATAAATTGTGCCGGGGCTGATGAGCTGAATTAGCTGATTTGTCAAAGCCAAGAGTATTTTTTTTCGACCTATAATTTTTTATAGTGTCCTTTCCACATTTGCCCCCTTACAATAGTTGTGTTGCTGATGCTGTTTTAACAACGTCAACGTGGGAAATAAAAACGTGGAAAAAAAGACGTCAACCTTGGGGAGCGGTAGTGTCGTAGCGATTAGCGGCGCTGCGGTGCGAACCCAGTGACCCGAGTTCGATTCCTGCTCACGGTGTGTAGTAAACATCGCTACTGGGGAGACAAAGGCGGCCGGGAGTGGTACTGGCCACCAACCCCTTTGTGTGCCATACCGGCCTTCATCGGTGCTCGCAAACAGCACTTGCCCCAAAAGTGTGTTAAGGCTATACGGGGGATCTTTGTCTTCGTTTCTGTGTCGTTGTTTTAATGCGTGCCCGCTGCGCAGGACGGGGCGCCGCTGTCGGAGAGCGGGAAGTTCGTGATGAGCGCCGAAGGCTTCCTCATGGTGCGCGACGTGAACGCGGGCGACGAGGGCCACTACGAGTGCGTGGCGCGCAACTCCGTGGGGCACGCGTCCGCCAGCATGCTGCTCTCCGTCAAGGGTCGGCACGCTGCCCACCACGCGCACCACGAGCAGCAGCACGAGCAGCAGCACGAGCAGCAGCACGAGCAGTAGCAGCACTAGCAGTAGCACCATTAGCAGTAGCAGCACTAGCAGCAGCACGAGCAGTAGCAGCACTAGCAGCAGCACTAGCAGCAGCATGAGCAGTAGCACAATTAGCAGTAGCACCATTAGCAGTAGCACGAGCAGCAGCACTAGCAGTAGCACCTTTAGCCGCACGAGCAGCAGCGGTACAAGCAGCAGCAGCACGAGCAGCAGCAGCATCCTCATCATTACCGTCATCACCCATCCTTAGTACCAGCATGGCCATCATTTTCACCTCTTTGAATACAAACACGGTCATCCTTATCAGCACCTTGAATGTAATCATCATGATGATGGTCATCATCATCATCATGATGATGACCATCATCATTGTTATCAATATCAGCATTGTTATCGGCAGTAGCATTCGCTTATGTGTCAGAATCAACGCTGGCAGCAATATTAGTGTCGTCATCGTCATCACCTTGAATCATCACTATCAATGTCTTCAATGTCATCATTATCACCATTGCACCACCGTCATCATTAGCCTGAAATAATATCACAGTGGAAACGTATCAATAATCATCAGCACCAACGACGAATATCTGATGTGGTCGTGAGCCTCCCCTACGTTGGCTCGGCCCATATGAGTACCTGGTGCAGTGTGTGTAAACATGAATACTGGGGAGACAAAGGCAGCCGGGCTTGCTGCTGCCAACACGTGTCTCAGCAGTCTGCTAAATGCTATACGGGAGATCTTTGTGTTGGTCTTTGGAGGGAGTAAGTGGACTAGGCACTCCCATCGCCGGTGTCTCTCACACAGCTCCAGTAAAACTCCCCACGTGTCACCAGCGGCATCTTCGAACGAGTCCACGCAAACCTGCGTCTTGACACCGGTCACGCACACACGTAACGCGCGTGTGCTGCAGGCGACATTTTCTGGAGCCGTGCCTCGTAAGGCCCCCCTCGGCTCCAGAATCTGGATTCTTTTTTTCTGTAAAGGAGAGAAGAAAAGACACACAACTGCTGGGTGATTCATGGCAGCAGATCCCTTCCAAAAAAAATTGCTCACCAACAGGAGCCTCGGTTCTCTCGCCACTCAGCCGCTCATCATTGTCTCAAACCATTGAGCAGTGACCGTGCCATGCGATGAACACAAATGGATTTAAGCCTCCCGTGTGCCATTTGTATTCGTCACACGTCATTGGTAGGGAGGGAGCTTGTGGATCACACAGGGATAGAGCCTATGGGAAGTTCTCACCTTTTGGGGCAAAGTGGAGCCTCATATTTCACGATACAATCGAGGCTGAATATAAGCACGCCTGGCCTTGGCAGCAAGGCCAGCTGTGATTATATCCGGAGTAGCGTCCTTGTACCAGAAGTCGTCCTTTACATTTCCCCCACCAGGCTAATTTAAGTACGTGTTGCTTATATCAGGACTGTGCTCATATAAGGTGTAAATATATCCGGATTCCACTCATTGTGGAGGTGTCTGGGTGCCACAGGGGCCGATTCATCTGTTAGGCCATGAAGCTGCCACTGCTGAGAGTTTAGGTTCAAGTCCAAGTTTCAGCACCCTCCCCACCTCCAGACTGTACTAGGTTCAAGTAGAGATATCAGCACCTCCCCAGACTGGACCAGGTTCAAGTCCAAGTTTCAGCACCCTCCCACCTCCAGACTGTACTAGGTTCAAGTCGAGATATCAGCACCTCCCCAGACTGGACCAGGTTCAAGTCCAAGTTTCAGCACCCTCCCACCTCCAGACTGTACTAGGTTCAAGTCGAGGTATCAGCACCTCCCCAGACTGGACTAGGTTCAAGTCCAAGTTTCAGTAACCCCCTCCCACCGCCCTCAGACTGGACCAGGCTCTCAATCATCGTGAGTTGATGGCCTCAACCCATTGACCGATGACCGTGGCAAAGAAAACTCAATAAAACGTGGTTGTGTATTAATTGTGGATGAATCTCAACTCTGAAGACGAAAAGTGAGCACCTCAATAGCAGGGCACGGTGAGGTGGTGCAACACCACCCAGTGTGGATAAGAGGCGATTGAAGAGACCTCAAGGAGTTCCATTGTTAAGTGATGTGATCTTGCCAAGACCGGTCTCTGACGTGGGTTGATGCGGCGCTACTGTCTGTGAGTGCTCTGAACGGGAAGCTAGATGTCTCACGACAAAGCCACGGACAGAATAATTTAAATATAATTATAATTCTAGAAAGCCAATTATAATTCTAGAATTATAATTAGAGAATTATAATTACGTACGGTGCAAAAGAAGTTCAACATTTCTACAAATAGATTTTTTCCCCATGACGATTGTACAAATGATTCACAACATGCGGTGGCGACAGAGTTATAAAACCCAATACACAGGTGCAGTGGCGAGTTCTTAGGTGGTGTAACTGTGCAGGGGCCTACGAGCCAGACAAGCCTAAGCGCCGGGATACAGAGAGTAGGGAAATTTGATGTGGGTGGCATTTTATTCATTTAATTCCTTGCCCCCGGACCCATAAACGAAAACAAACTTTTTAAATTTTACCAGGTAAGGCCCACTGAGCTATATAGCTCTTTGTCAATGATAGCTCAACGAAGTGGCTTGTGTGGAAATGTACAGAAGCCAAATACTTTTCGATTTAAAGCTTTCGTGACTGCAGGGATTCATATTCTTGGTTCTTTCGGTAAAGTCACGTAGAAGGGAAATAATAAAATAATAAAATAAAACAATTCTCACGACGTTTCGATTGCAACACAAGCAATCATCATCAGGTGTGAAAACCACACCAATAATTAACAAAAAAACCGCCACTTTTTTCAAAAAAATTCTTGCTGTGGGTTTCACACCTGATGATGATTGCTTGTGTTGGAATCGAAACGTCGTGAGAATGTAATTGTTTAATTCTTATTATTTTATTATTTCCCTTCTACGTGACTTTACCGAAGGAACAAAGAATATGAAGCCAAATACTCTCAACGCCCATACCACCCGCACCGTGTCACTGGTTTTGTTTGACGCTCGGATGGTCAAGAATGAGCACCGCTCGTCACGCTCGCCGCGCTCTGTCCCCCGTGTGCCGCAGTTCCTGAGGCGGTGCGCTCGGGGGACTCGTTCGTGGAGGAGTCCCTGAAGGAGGCGATCCGGAGCGTGAACAGTGCCATCAACTCCACCCAGCGCGAGCTGTTTGACAAGTGAGGTGGCTCCCTGCCCGGTCTACACCGGCCGGCTTCAGTCCACGTGCATTTAGAGACACGCAGTTACATGAGGACCTCCGTACGTGGGTTGCCACCTTTACCATTTTAGACCACACCCAGACACAAATACAAGTTTATCAGCCAGCCGAGGTCTACAGTATTATCAAAACTGCGCAGTGTAGTATTCTAAAGTTCACACAATACCGTTACCAGATCTCGGTACAAATCAATTCCCACCACCCAAACACGGAAACCAATTCACGGACCATCCTGGGAAAACCAGGACATGTGGCAATGCTGTCACCAGGGGTCATGGAGATTATTTGGCGAAGGTGCGGGATGTGGGAGCATAGAATTACAGTGCAATAATGGATTTTTATTCACTGTCCCCACGTAGACCCGTAGCCGTTAACAAGTTGTATTCGTGGCGGTCACCTCTTCAATGATCCTCCAGGCTGTAACCTTGCTTGCTTTTCAATATCTGATGAGATCCTGCAAAAGTTCTGGGCAATGTGTGCAAAGGCCAGCGAAATAAACGGGAGTAATCTTGTCCGTTTTCTCATGAATGAAGGCCTCTCAATGCAGTGCGGGGTGGTGAGGGTAATTTGACCATACGCCACCATTGCTGGTCAGTGTGTGAGGTGAAGAAGGAGAGGACTGACTCCAGATATCACTGACGACAGCCGTGGCTGGGAATTGAACTCAGGTCACCGGGTTCACCGCGCAGTGTTGGGGTGAGCAGTGACGTAGCTAGCGGTTTCGTGCATTCCGCAATAAAAATATATTTATTTGCATCGAGTTATATTTGTTGAGCCTGTCCACAAACTACGACAAGCGCTGGTGGCTTTAATAATTAATTCCGTGAACAGAAATATTTAAGAAGAGATTTGTCACTTTTGTTTTTGATGACATGTTATATGTATTAATGAAGCCCATAAGAAAGTCTGCAATCGATGATATAAAAAAAATACTAACAACATTCAGTGTTGCGTATGAGAAAAACAAATTTTCACGAGATCGGTAACTTTGACTGGCTGCCCAGTGCTTACCCAGAGTTCACCTGACTTGCCCTGCAAATGCCGCCGTGTGAGCTCGAGCAGCACGGCGTGTTCTGTATTTCACGCTGGCGGGAGCCCCGTTGCAATTCGACGTCAAATAAATTACTATTGGGCCCCCGCGGATATCTCCTTACCCCCCCCACCCACCCCCCACCACCACGTGGCTGCCCCCCTCTCTCGAGCACGCACTTCCTCAATGGCACACACAGTGATCCACCCCGCCGTACGACTCCACGCAATGGGACCCGTGCCGCGCACCAGGCTTATCGTAAACGGTAGAGCGGGTTACAAGGTAGTATATTCTTAGGTTTTTTCGGTAAAGTCACGTAGGTAAAAATTTAAATTAATAAAAGTAAAATAAATATTAAATAAAAATCACGACGTTTCGGAGGCAACACAAGCTTCCGTCTTCAGGTGGAACCATCACAGCACGATAGCTGTATCAAGGTAGTAGTGCTGGGGCTGATGAGCTGAATTCGTTTAATTATCGGGTATTTTTTTGTTAATGTTTTAATTGTTTCAACTTTGCGTGATCTACATATCTTATGTTTTCAATTGGCACCTCATTCGTTGAAATTGGTGGAGCGCTCTAGAATGAGTTCTTCAGACAAGCGAATAATGAATTGGCGTCATGCAATACATTATTCGATCAAGAAAACTAGATGGGCATCTAAAGAAGTGAAACTCACTCTCTCAATGAATAAGTCGAGAGCATGCCCTCTGCACACGTGTGTCCCTCCACGTGAAAACATACACTTCCCATCAGCTGTAGGGTCTTCTCGCAGTGCATCATTTCAGTCGCATTGGTTTAAAACTCGCAAACTCTGAACTGCTCTCGGCGTTCATTGTGCCATCAGCGGAGTCAGGCTTCCTTCATCCCTGGTGAAATGCCACATTGCTAGAGGTAAGCACCCTCTCTGTTAAATATGGGTCCTAGTTTGATAAAAACCTAAATATTAATCGTAACAATCATTGAGTTATTTCACTGAAACACAGAATCTGCAGCTTTTTCAAACAAACCTGCATAGGTTTTGTTTTGGTTGTGTTCTCTGTTGCTGTCCGGACGGGAGTTTCTGACAGTAACAATTGTTATGTACTCAAGAAAGCCTCGGTGAGTCCCAAGACTACTTTTCAGGAGATTCCTGCATTGGGATGTTTGTCAACTTGCATACGTGTCTTTACGTGGGAGGAAACTGGAGTAAGCTCCAACCTCGTTGAAACTACAACACCTGGCAAGCCCCGGCGGGGTCACCTATCCGAGTGCCAACCCCGCTCAACCCTGCTCAGTGTCCCATGAGTTTGGGCGCATTTAGCTTGATTTTGTCGCAGACGATAGATTGCCTTTTCACAATCGACTGACAGATCGTTCTCTCCCAAGTAACTTTACGCACCAAATGTGACCGCCAACGATTGACGGCATTGCATTGGAATCAACGGACTGCTGCCTTTAGCAGCCAAATCGCAAGCGACGAATCGCGGCTCTGCGTCTTAAACTCGACGGCGCAGCTTTCGTGACTGCAGGGATTCATCTTCTTGGTTCTTTCAGTAAAGTCACGTAGAAGGGGACGCTGTCTTTCCGACAGACCTGTTCTTCACCTGAGGACGGCTGCTTGCGTTGTGGCCGAAACGTCGTGAGAATTGTATTTTATTATGTTTAATTTATATTATTTTATTATTTCCCTTCTACGTGACTTTACCGAAAGAACCAAGAAGAGAAAAAGAATCAGGAGGTCGTCAATCAGGAGGTCGTCAATCAGGTCGAATTTCGGCGACAACTCGGGGGTAATGGTGGTGGTGGTGGGAGCGGGGGGAGGGGGGAGTTCCAACGGCGGCATTGAAACTTCGCAGTCGCACGGTCGGTTGTGAAGCGGCACGCGGAAAACTCGACGAGAAACCTGCTGTGAACTTGGAGAACGTTATTGCTTGAAGAAGAAAAAAAGAAAACTCGCGCGCAACAAAAAAAAACCCCACTGCGGCCGAGCTGTTTCTGAAAATGCCAAGAGTTCTCGAAACACGAGGGGGCAAAAAAAGAAAACTTTGACGAAACACGGCACGCTGTTGGTGGTGACTCACAATGATGTCACGATGTCAGCGCTCGCAACGCGTCGAGCAGGACAGGGTGAAATGGCTCGGGGGGAGGGGGGGGAGAAAACATTACATCAGGGAGAATGTATTTTCTGGCAGAAAAATGTAAGGAGGAGGAGGGTGAGGAGGGGGGGGGTGCTCTGGCGATGGTGTTGTGTTTCGTTTGGGAACGCGGCGGTGCAGCGATTCTTCATGCAGCCGGCGGGACTTTCACCGTGACCCCCATTGTCGGCTTCCGCGTGTTTGCCTTGGCCTAATTAGGGATGTTATTCCCAAAACAATATGTATCTTACGGCATATGGTGAACGGTTGGGCGTGAATGGAAATCCTGGCTCGTCCTACAGATGCACTTCATTTTTTTGCGGCTTTTAGTTTTTGCTTGTTGTTTGAGGCATTTGTAAAAGTTAACGGGGTGCGGTGAATACCTGCCAAACGTGCGTCCTCTGCACATCACAGGCAGCGCATGTGATGTGCAGCGGACGCACGTTTGGCAAGCAAAGCGCGACGGAACACAAACGTGTTTAATCTTGCAAAATGTTCTTGCTGTGATTTTCACACCTGATGACGATTGCTTGTGTTGCAATGGAAACGTCGTGAGAATTTTATTGTTTTATTTTTATTATTTTATTATTTCCCTTCTACGTGACTTTACCGAAAGAACCAAGAATATGTCGTGAGAATTGTTTTATTGTTATTATTTTATTATTTCCCTTCTACGTGACTTTACCGAAAGAAGCAAGAATATGAATCCCTGCAGTCACGAAAGCTTTAAATCGAAATTTAGATCCATTCGTTTCTTTGGCCATGTCTGTCCAAGCACGAAGCTGCTAATTAGCAAATTTTCTGCATTGAAATGTCTGCAATTAGACAATCAACTCCATTGCATGTTATTATCTTTGTTGATATATCGTAATGTCTTTTAAACTCCCAGTGTTCGGGAACAGTGATGATTGAACTAGTTTTTGTTGCAGTGTTTCAGTGTTGTCTCTTTTAAAAGAACGGAGAAAATATTTTTTTCAGCAGGGATCCCGTGGACCCCAATGTGGCCGCAGACTTCCGTGTAGGAGCTCAAAGACAGGATAAAAGTTGTCCACAGCAGTCTGCAAAGTGTCAAATTGTTGTGATTTGGGGGGAGGGGGGGTCACAACGTAATCCCAGAAGCCATTAATTAATATTGTTTATCTCGGTATATCACTTTTTCATCTGTAGTCTCTTGTTTGTTCTGAGTCAATATTCACATTTTTTTGTTCATTCCAGTAGCCTGAATGTGACGTTTGCTCGCGTGATTTGTAATGACGAATTCACTGCTCGCCGACGTTTTGTTATTTTCCAGTCCTCTCATTGAGGTATCTGCTGTCCTGGGGAAGCTGTCAGTCTACCTCGGGACATAACAGCCAATCCTTGTACACGGAGTTCTTTCCTCTACTGCCACAACGAGACATTCTTCTTCCCACGATACGTCCCGGTTTGTTGGTGCCTCGGCAACCCTACCGCTCTCGTGCGAATCTTGCCAACGGCCACCACGTCGCGATCGCGGTGCGCTGCGTCTCGGAGGCGAGCGTACTGACGATCGACTCGTCTCGTCGACGCGACGCTCAACGCTCGGCACGCGCCGCGAGGACGACCGAGTGAGTGTCCCTCCACGCCGCCTATCCCTCCGTCTCTCACCCCCCTCCCCTTTCACCTCCTCCTCCGCAGGCGTCCGCGCACGGCGGGAGACCTGCTGGCGCTGTTCCGCTACCCGCGCGACCCCGACACGCTGGAGCAGGTGCGCGCCGCCGAGATCTTCGAGCGCACGCTGCAGCTCGTGCACGAGCACGTGCGCGCCGGCCTCACCGTCGACCTCAACGGCACGGGTACGTCGGCGCCGGCGCCGTGGCGGCGGACTGGGTTCCCAAGGGGATTCGCGCGGACGCTTTGTTTGTTAAACCGGTGGAGGAAGCGATGTCGCGTTCGCGCGTCGTTGTTGGCTGTGTGAACGGCGTTAAAATTGTAAGTGACGGCGAGGCTCCTCTTGCCTGTGTCGATGTTGGTTTGGTGAAATCGGCGAACGTCACCGCCTGTGGCACGTGGGTCAGAGATGCACACTGAGAATTACACTGAGTTGCGGAAAAAGGAACACGTGGATCAGAGAGCATACACAAGTTACAGACTATTGACTCTCAAGGGGAGGTTGCTTGGGCAAGACATGTCGCTAGAAGAGACGATGGCCATTCGCTGAGAATAATCGCCTTTTGTCAGCCAAGGGAAAGAGATGGAGCGACATAATCTGCTCGTAGGCATGTACTTGGTGGTTTTTACACGACGCTAAGATGGATTGGGGAGGCCTTCATCCAGCTGGCTATGGCAATACTGATCATTCGCATAAATGTACAGCTCTTAGTCCATCCACCGCTGGATGAAGGCCTCTCCGATTGTGAGCATTGCAGAGTTTTGCAGTTCGAATTCGGATTTGATTACCATAATTATTAACAATGCGTAATAAAGGTCGTTGAGGCGACTTCCGGAATCCATCTTTTATTCAACTTGTATTACAGCTTTCCTTCACGCTGCTGACAGGCAGCGTGAGAGGGACAGATAGAGAGAGAGACGCACCGCCACGTGGCAACCCGGAGCCCTGCTCCCACGTGGCCCCCTTCCTCTGTTTGTTCCCATTCTGACCACGTGTCATTTGTCTCCACCCCTATTTAATACCCGGGTCACGTGGTACGTTTCCACCGATCCTGGTTTGCCTCCATGGAATATTCCAGGTTCCCTCGTAAGCTCCCGGGACCACGCCCCTGATTCATCTCCCCATTGGCTGTGGCCAAAGCAAGCAGAACCAATCCTCTACTTACAGCTGTCACCTTTCCATTACGTCAGGGCCACGCCCCTCGGCTTCCCCCCATTGGCTATAGACCAGGACCGGCAGAGCCAATCCTCATGACGAGTTGTGATACGTCAGTTAGCCAGATATATTCTCACATTACAAATGCATTAACATTAAATAGGCATGCACCCTCTGCTTCACAGTGGACTTAGAGATCCCATGATGTTATTCAAACAAAAGTAGATCAATGTCAGCCGGTGCCATGGTCCAAATTGGCCAAAATATGAAAAATCACCTGCAAATTACTCAATTGCAATTATTGATCATCAGCCCCCATCTCCCCAAGGACTGGCAAGCTAATGGCCACGTGCAGGCGTGTGCTGCGTTACCCTGCGCCGCACAGATGACCACTGTCGCTCGGAGTGCCCTTCGAATGTTCGAGGCGAGACGTGAGTTTTTCCAGGGGAGGGGGCTGCTTAATCGACGCCGTACGGACGCGTAGACGATCATTCACGAACCGCCCCCACCCCCTCCGCGCGCAGGCTTCCGCTACAACGACCTGGTGTCCCCGCGCTACCTGGAGCTCATCGCCAACTTGTCGGGCTGCACGGCGCACCGCCGCACGCCCAGCTGCTCGGACGCGTGCTTCCACCAGCGCTACCGCACCGTGGACGGCAGCTGCAACAACCTGCAGCACCCGATGTGGGGCGCGTCGCTCACGGCCTTCGCGCGCCTCGTGGAGCCGGCCTACGAGAATGGCTTCAACGAGCCGCGGGGGGGCGGCGCCTCGGGCCGGGGGCGGCCGCACAGCGGCTTCCCGCTGCCGACGCCGCGCCGCGTCTCGGCCGAGCTGGTGGGCACTGAGAAGATCACGCCGGACGAGCGGCACACGCACATGCTCATGCAGTGGGGCCAGTTCCTGGACCACGACATGGACCTGACGGTGGTGTCGCCGAGCCAGGCGCGCTTCTCGGACGGCGAGCCGTGCGCCCGCGCCTGCACCGACGACCCGCCGTGCTTCCCCATCGAGCTGCTGCCGGACGACCCCCGCGGGGGTCACCGGAGCGGCGGGGGCGGCGCGGCGGGGCGCTGCATGTTCTTCGTGCGCTCGAGCCCCGTGTGCGGCAGCGGCGCCACGTCGCTGCTCATGAGCTCGGTGCTGCCCCGCGAGCAGATCAACCAGCTGACGTCGTACATCGACGGCTCGAACGTGTACGGCAGCACGGAGCGCGAGGCGGCCGACGTGCGCGACCGCTCGTCGCGCCGCGGCCTGCTGCGCCGCGGCATCGCAGTGGGCGCGGCCGGCAAGCACCTGCTGCCCTTCGCCACGGGCCCCCCGACCGAGTGCATGCGCGACGAGAGGGAGAGCCCCATCCCCTGCTTCCTCGCCGGGGACCAGCGCTCCAACGAGCAGCTGGGACTCACCTCCATGCACACGCTGTGGATGCGCGAGCACAACCGCATCGCCGCTGGGCTGCTTAAGGTGTGACGCGCGTGTGGGGGGAAGTGGGGGGGGGGGGGCACGGCAGGTGTCGCCCCCACCTCCTCCTCCGATCTCCGCTACCCCCCAATCGTGGTGGTGGTGGTGTTGCGGGCAGGTTTCATCGCTGCCCTCAATGCTCTGTTATTGTCTTGTCGATGTTGTTATCCTTATTGTTGTTGTCACCTTGGTTATAATCAACATTGTCATTGTCGTTCATTGCTGCCGTTATCAGTGTTCCCGTTGTCGTCATCGTTGATTGTCATGGGGTCAATTATTGTTCTTGGCAGGATCATCATCACCGCCATTGTCATAATCCCCCAGATATTAAATATTGGCTTGCAGTAGTTTTTGTCACAGGGCCATCTATTTTTTGGCATCACTGCAGTATTACAAATACAGTCATTTGGATTTACATGCTTTCGACATGTAACAGCGTCTCGAGACGCGGCGCAGTCCTCAGCCCACGCGTCTCATCTCACCCCCTCGCGCGGCGGATTCATGCTCCCATTCCTCCCCCCCCCGCCTCCCCCCGCCTCCACCCTCGTGCGACTCCGCCAGCTCAACCCGCACTGGGACGGTGACACCATCTTCCACGAGTCGCGCAAGATCGTCGGCGCGCAGATGCAGCACATCACCTACGCGCACTGGCTGCCCAAGGTGCTGGGCGCCGACGCCATGCGCTCCGGGCTAAGGCCCTACGCGGGCTACGACCCCTCCGTGAACTCGGCCATCTTCAACGCCTTCGCCACGGCCGCCTTCCGCTTCGGCCACACGCTCATCAACCCCGTGCTGCTGCGCCTCAACGAGTCCTTCCAGCCCATCCCCGAGGGCCACCTGCCGCTCCACCGAGCCTTCTTCTCGCCATTCCGCCTCGTCAACGAGGGCGGCATCGACCCGCTGCTGCGCGGCCTCTTCGCCACGCCCGCCAAGAAGCGCGTGCCCTCCGAGATGCTCAACCTGGAGCTGACGGAGAAGCTGTTCCACATGGCGCACAGCGTGGCGCTCGACCTCGCCTCCATGAACGTGCAGCGCGGCCGCGAGCACGGCCTGCCCTCCTACGCCGCCTACCGCCAGTTCTGCAACCTCACGGCGGCCGTCGACTTCGAGGGGCTGAGCGGAGAGATCCGCGACCCCGTGGTCAGGGAGAAGATGCGCAAGTGAGAGATGCCGCCGCCGCTGCTGTTGTTTGCTTGTTCGTTGGTTCGTTTCGGCACGAACGAGATAATGCGCTGGCTGTGTCTGTCCGTTGGGTGTGGGGGGGGGCGGGCAGCAGTGGGTTGCTATGAGGGACGTAGCCTATTGAAAACAAATCAAAACTGATCTCAAAGTTGGCCAAAACTTAACATGAACCAGAGCAAAAGGGACTACTTTCATATGTACACACGGACTTTTTTTTTCTGAAAGCGATTTCCGTACTGCGAAATAAATACTTCCAAACGCATGCTGGAAAGTGTTACATAATCCGTTGGATTTATGTTTGTTTAAAAAATGTGCAGGTGGTGCGATTGCACGGTGGCCCATAGGCTCGACGAGTTGGGGAGCCGGGCTACAAAGAAGGGGGAAATTGAACAGCCTGGTGCCATTTCATTCCTTGCACGGGGGACTATACAAACGACGCTACTTCACTGAAACCACCATCCAGGGTTTCCACCTGTCCTGGTTTTCTCAGGATCGTCCTCTTTTTGGGGTTGCGGACATTTTTCCTGGGAAATCCATAAGTCCCGGCGAGACTTTAAACGTCGCGTAATCGTACACCGCTCACGACAGCGCATCGAATGTAATTCTCTCCCCTGCCCGGCATTTGCGAGACATTCTCCCTCCCGTGATACGTCGCGTTTTCTTTGTTTGTTCGCACGTTGGAGGCGACAAACCGCACCGCCGTCCCCACTTCCCCCGCAGCCTTCGTCGCCCTCGCGCGGCGATCGGGGCCGACGGCGGTCCGCGTCGTGGCGAGGCGCGCGACCCCAATTGTGTCTCTCCCTGCTCAGGCTCTACGGGACCCCCGAGAACATTGACCTGTGGCCAGCCCTGATCGCGGAGGACGTGATTCCGGGATCGCTGGTGGGGCCCACCCTCCTGTGCCTCTTCACGGAGCAGTTTCGCCGTCTCAGGGATGGGGACAGGTACAGCGGGGACGGTGCGGTGGTTGGCGGTGGTGGGAAATGGTGGATGGGTGCTTAGTGCTAGACATCGCTTGTTTTAGTCGACGGTGATGAGCACGGTCGGCTACGTACGGTGCGAAAGAAGTTCAACATATGTACAGGTGATTCGCTGATGATGATGATGGGTTCGGTCACATCTGAGTGAACCCGGGTTCTCAAGTTCAATGGATGGATGGTCCCAGCTCAAAGTTATCTATGACTGTGAATAAACCATCGCATTCAAATAGTTCTGACTTAATTTGGCTAAATTACAACGATGAGAAATAAAAATATCACTTTCACTATCATGGGACAAACAGTATTCTCAGTGGCAGAGCGGTTGGGTGTGTTGAACAGAGATTACTTGGCAGGATCTCAGAGGTAGTTCTATGATATCCACTGCCGTGGGCAATTGTCACCTCCGATAAGCACGTTTGGCTACGTGTGGTGTGAAATAAGTTCAACATGCGTTGCCTAGCACAAAACGTTGTGTTGCTTTGAGAGATCCGCATTGATTCTTTGCCTCATTATGTGACCCCGAGAGTACATGCAGGATAAATGTGTGGAAAAACTAAGAAAGAAATTATAAAAAGCTCGTGTTACTAAACTGAGTTGAATTAAACCAGGATGCTGAGACATAGCACTCTGGTTACATTTAGAATGTTTCCATTTCAATTTCGGCCATGGGATGTCTGAATTCATCTTTCATTCTGGAGTCCATAAAATTAATACCACATTGGTTCGCTGCTGTGTCGAGAGACGAGCTCCTGCTATAGGAATGTGGAATCCCTACCTCTGAATTGGAACTGCTAACAGAGGCGAGCATCACAAGATGTTTTTTTTGGGCACTGAGACACTAACGTGGTGCTGGAAACTGCTGAAACACGTGTTGTGAACCGGGGCCTTCGACTTTTTGCGGTAATATTAAACTCTCCAAAGTAAACCACAACCACATGCATTTTGGAAAACAACAACTTTTGGCCGCAGCTGCTATAGTTAAGGGGCCAGAGCATAATAAACTGATGCCACCTGCGGTACAAAAAAACAAGTTGCGGCACCGATATCTCTAAATGTATCCTGCCATTATCCCCACTCACTCAGGGCTTTCCTTCCTTAACCTCTTCGCTCATTCCTATCCCGGGCCTACTTTTCCACATCCGCTCCGCCAACACAGCCCCCCATCTCCTGGTTCGACACCCGGGAAGCATCCTTACACCAGCGATCCTCGTCTTCGTGTGTGCGTGCGTCAGGTTCTGGTACGAGAACCCGGGAGTGTTCTCCCCAGCGCAGCTCACGCAGATCCACCAGAGCTCGCTGTCGCGCGTGCTCTGCGACAACGGCGACGCCATCACGCTGGTGCCGCCCGACGCGTTCGCCGTGTCCGCGTACCCGCAGGGCTACGTGGCCTGCGGCACCCTGCCCAGCGTCGACCTGCGCATGTGGCAGGACTGCTGCCAAGGTAGGTGTCGCGTGGTGGAGAGACTTTTGACTTTGAAACTACTTTTATTGCCGCCAGCAGCAAAAGCACTGGAGGCGATTTCAATATGAAACACACAAAGTCACCAGCAAACAAAAGAAAATTAACACTACAAATCGATGCACTGTGGCGCTAAAAGCTCCGCGCACAATACAAAAGAAAAGTCACGTGGTTGTGGTGTCATCGCGCACGCCACGGTGACGAGCGAGCGCTTCAGAAGGTGAGAGAGGATTGACCCCAGCGTCGTCGCGTCGTGTAGCAGAAAATCGGGCGGTGCGAAGTGAGCCGACACCTGCTTTGTGTGTGTGTGTTGAACTTTTTTTGCACCGTATGTAGCCTACCGTGCCAATCGGAGTTGCGTAGCGAGTCATGTTTGGAACAAACGCGGGTTTTCTCAGGGTGCTCCGGTTTTCTCCCACACGGACGAAGTTGGAGAAACATCCCAAATTAAGTTGTTGGCTGCCTTCCCACCCGTCTGTGGTTTCCCCTAGGAAACCGTGCACAGTACAAATTAAAACCTTTAAATGGACGTATGATTTTAAGCCTTTACGACATATGATCAGTTGTCTTTAGCTGGAAGGAACACTAATGCTCGTAATCGTGATCTAAAGTGAACTAAGCATCCATGTAAAGTTGTGTTCCCATGATGAACTTACGCTACATGGACGTGCTGCTTCCTTCACACTTGCTGCTCGCATTATTATCAACTCGAGTTAAATCCTTCCGAGAACAAACGCGTGGCGGAAAGCTTTACACAGTCAACGCATATGCATGATTTTTCTTCCTTCTGTTCAGAGTGCTAAGTTGTCTTCTTGGGGGAGGGCATGGTTGCTAGACTCATGGGGAGGAGAGGGTCCGGTTGGGGTTAGGTTTAGCGATACGCAAAGGGCTGATGGCGATGAGTGGCCTTCATGAAGCTTTGTCTCTTCCACGGTTTCCCCACGGTCTGAAACTCCCCCCAGCCTCTTGTGCTGTCGACCCCCTGTCCCTGTTCCAGTCCAGGCTCCAGGCCCTCCCCCCCCTCTGACTGCCTCATTCTCGCTATAAAATAAATATCACCACTAACTCTGTACAGCGCCTAGAGATGCAGCCGCATTTGGAAGTTCTGTGAGCCGGCATCGCTACACCGTAGCCACGCCAGTGCCGCGTGGCGTCTCCCAGGGGGTTGGCTCCGATTCGGACGGGCTCCGTCTGGGGCGGCTCATGATCGTGGAGGAGTTGGAGCCACCCCGAGCGCTCACGGCGGCCCCTTTGGCACGAGGCGTTGAAATGGTCTCCCCTTGCCTCCAGTTTGGCAGGTCGCAGCAAAGGCCGTGCTTTTGAATTCGATGCAGTCTTGGTGGGTTCTCACCTGGTCGAATCGAGATTACCGACTACACGGCTTCGCAACAATCGTAAAATGGCACGTAACATGATGAAATAAAGAGTGCGGTTGTTCTTGTTAAAACTGGTGGTGTAGTCATGGTGACAGAGCAGGTGGTAGTGGTCAAGGAGGGGTTGGGGTAGTGATAGGGGTTGGGGTAGTGATAAGGTAAGGGTAGCGATAGGGGAAGTGATAGGGGTAGGGGTAGTGATAGGGGTAGGTGTAGTGATAGGGGTAGGGGTAATGATAGGGGTAGGGGTAGTGATAGGGGTAATGATAGGGGTAGTGATAGAGGTAGGGGTAGTGATAGGGGTTGGGGTAGTGATAAGGATAGTGATGGGGGTTGTTTTAAGGGAGGAACTGAAGCAGGTTCGTGAAGGTTATTTTTTTATGTGAAGTTGGAGCATAAACAGACACATTTAAACATCTCTTCACATAAAGATAGAATATAAAATATTAAATATGTTCTCGTCCATAGCCCTATTGACTTTCTGGACCAATGCGTGTCATTAGCATCCATTCAAGGCAAGCCCTGGACCGGGTTTAACCTTCTGGGTCTCATCAGCAGACGCACACCTGCTGAACACACAATTACGGGCTGCCAGATGTCATTGGCAAGAGCACGCAATGAAAGCATTTGGGTATGTTAAGTGCAAATCAATTTAGTATAATACTCAGCAGGCACTTGTCATAGAGCATTATGGGGGTCTATGTTTAAAGCTATTGCTTTAACATGATCCTTGGCAATTAAATATGGCTATTCTCAACTTTACTGCATATGCCAGGAAGCTAAACAAATGAATATTTGTCTTGAAATGTCATTGTTGTTCCTTAGTATTTCCACAGTGGTCTCGGTGGTTATTAATGCTGGTTGTGTGCGCGGCCAAAGGCAGCGATCACCTCCGCGTAGGCTTTCGCGACGCTGCTCCGTGACTCTCCGTTGGCTGTTTGAATTCTGACGTTTCGCTGCGTGGGCTTCGGAGTGAAACGTCGGACATCGTGCTGAACAACACGAGGCAAAATGTCTCCCCGTTCAGCCTCGCTGGACTGTCGTGGTCAGCGCTGGTCACTTGATTAGCTCAGCCTCTTGGAATTTCCACCGCCAGGCTCGGCGACCACCAATGGCGATGAGCGACGCCCAGCGCTCATTTTCCGAGCACGGGGAAAGTCATTCATCTTTTGATTGGAAAAAAACACAAAGCTCTTTTGTCGATCTCAAATTGCGACCCCACTGCACATTCCGATTCGAGGAGATGCTTGTATAACGCAAAGGTCAGCGGATTTTTCCACCCGCCCCCCCCCTTTTTTGGTTTCTCCCCAAGGCGCACATTTGCGTGATTCGCGTTAAGTGCCCCAACGGCAACAGCAGCAGCAAAAGAAACAAGAGGTAAATAAGCGGCGCTTGAAGAAAGTGCGTCATCGGTGGGCACTTTACGGTCTCGGGGTGGAACACAATGGGGGGGGGGGCTTTTTTAAGTTTTGGCTCCGAAAAGCGCCGTTGCTTCCATCCCCTGGAGGAACGGAGCCCTGGCAAAGTTTGTGCCCGTGAGCTGATAAGTGCCGGCTGTCACTGCCGTTTAAGATTGAGCGGTCGAGCGTGGCGTGCAAAACGTTGAGTTTCTTTCCTTGAAATGAAACGCAGAAACGCGCATGTCAGTTTGAATACTGTAAAATGTTTTTTTTTAAAGAACGATTACACTGTAAATGCAAACACACTCGCGTGGAGTGCGTTAGCGGAGACACACATCTCTTGTTCAGCGTTTTAGACTGTTGTGGCAAGCGCTGTTAGCGAGCAGCCATGAAAAATGATGACCAACCCGTATCGATGCGCGTGAGAATTGAACCTCACAAAAAGTGAAACGGAACTCCAGACAAAGGGATGTGGTGTTGAGGAATCCTGAGACAGATTCAAATCTGACGGACTGTTAGGTAATCTCCACAGTGCAAACGGCTCGAATTATGACAGCCTCTTGAAAGCCATTTGGGCGCACATACCACCACCAGTGCGTTATCTGAATTCCTGGCTTGAGTGCGTTGCAGATGAACAGTCCTCACTCAACCTTCAATTATAAGCTTGCCCATGGTGGGCAGGTTTTATGGTGCAGGGCGTTCTAGAATTTTGCCGAACACGTTTGGTTCTCTGCTTCAGCTCACCCACAACAGACGGTTGGGACGAGTACAGCGCACGAGGGGGTGGGTGGCCAGCACCATACCTAGCCGCCTTTGTCTCCTGAGTGGCAATATTTACACACTCCACCAGGGTTCATCCAAGGGAGCCCAGGACTGGTTCAGATACTTATCACTGGTGTTGGTTGTGAGCGAAAATCGAACTCGGTTCGCTCGGTTTGTAGCGCGGCACATTAACCGGTGGACTACCGCTCATAAAACCACAGACACACACCTATTATTTGATCATTTAGATTGTTGAATTTAATTTGACAGTTATGAAAAGCCAGGCGTGGACGTGTGTTTAGAGTTCAGCGTTGGACTCGCATGAACCCGCATGAAGAGCATCTCATGGGTGACATCATGAATGGTTGATTGAATTTGTTTGACCGTTTGTGTTTGACTCTGTATTGTTTCCCAGGCACAAGGGTAATAATCATACATCATTTACAGCCCTTCGTCAATCCACTGTTGGCTGACGGCCTTTCCACGCCACGTCGGTTGCAAGGGGTTATTTGACCATACTTCACCACACTGGGCATTGGTTCGGACATCACTAGTCAATGATGTTAGCCATGCTCTGCTATTATGATAACGGTGGCAAGTTATTCTTTGCTCATATCCGGATGACCACTTATGTGTATGTGACCCGTGCTATGATGCTGTCCAAAATCCGTTTATTAGTTTTATTGTAATCTAACCTATATAATTCATTTTTTGTCTGTCTGTCTGTCTGTTTGTCCGTCTGCGTACGCTCCCTTCCGGGGGATTTAGCTATCGGACCGTGGGGTTCGCCGAGATTAAATTTTGCAGGTGGGCACGCCCCCGGCCCGCGGTAAACTTAGGCATTTCCGATTTTTCATCTCTAAATTTTAAATCGGACCGATTATCGATTTAGTGCGATTGCTCTTTATTTAGTTACACAATTAGTTATTTATTTAATATTGCCGGTCGGCGCGGACCACGGCGGTTGCCCCTGGCAACGGGTAGCAACAACTTCGCTGCGGGGTGGACGCCATTTTTAATTCCCGTTACAAATATGCGCACGCATTAACACGCGACTCTGAGGTAAATTCATCAAAGTTTCACGTCCTCTTCACTCCCCTTCCACCCCAATGTGTGCAATTACTATTATAGGGTCGGTAGATAATAAAATTATAGCGATTAGACAGTATTATTGTAACATACCAATGAAAATACAACTGTGTAATTAAAATTATAAACCCGACCGCGCCAAGAATCGATTCTCTGAATCGCGAAAAGGAATCGAAGGTTGTAGATTCATTTAGAATCGCCTTATTTCCGTTTAATAAAGTTGGTTATAGAGTTGATATAAACTGCTACGAATGGGAAATATCCGGCGTTGACTGGGGCTAAAATATAATTAAAAACTCCTGAAAACTTTAAAACATAACATAACAATGAAAATAAAACTCTGTAATTAAAAATGGAAAGCTCCTATGCGCCAGGAATCGATTCTTTGAATCGCGCAAAGGAATCATCGAAGGTTGTAGATTCCTTTAGGAGCGCCTTTAACATGTGGTGAGGGAGAGAGTGGTGAGGGAGAGAGTGGTGAGGGGGAGAGTGGTGAGGGAGAGAGTGGTGAGGGGGAGAGTGGTGAGGGAGAGAGTGGTGAGGGGGAGAGTGGTGAGGGGGAGAGTGGTGAGGGAGAGAGTGGTGAGGGGGAGAGTGGTGAGGGAGAGAGTGGTGAGGGGGAGAGTGGTGAGGGGGAGAGTGGTGAGGGAGAGAGTGGTGAGGGGGAGAGTGGTGAGGGAGAGAGTGGTGAGGGAAAGAGTGGTGAGGGGGGAGAGTGGTGAGGGGGAGAGTGGTGAGGGGGAGAGTGGTGAGGGGGAGAGTGGTGAGGGGGAGAGTGGTGAGGGAGAGAGTGGTGAGGGGGAGAGTGGTGAGGGAGAGAGTGGTGAGGGGGAGAGTGGTGAGGGGGAGAGTGGTGAGGGTGGAGAGTGGTGAGGGAGAGAGTGGTGAGGGGGAGAGTGGTGAGGGAGGAGTGGTGAGGGAGAGAGTGGTGAGGGGGGAGAGTGGTGAGGGGGGAGAGTGGTGAGGGAGAGAGTGGTGAGGGGGAGAGTGGTGAGGGGGAGAGTGGTGAGGGAGAGAGTGGTGAGGGAGAGTGGTGGTGAGGGAGAGAGTGGTGAGGGAGAGAGTGGTGAGGGGGAGAGTGGTGAGGGAGAGAGTGGTGAGGGGGAGAGTGGTGAGGGGGAGAGTGGTGAGGGGGAGAGTGGTGAGGGAGAGAGTGGTGAGGGAGAGTGGTGGTGAGGGAGAGAGTGGTGAGGGAGAGAGTGGTGAGGGAGAGAGTGGTGAGGGGGAGAGTGGTGAGGGAGAGAGTGGTGAGGGGGAGAGGGGTGAGGGGGGAGAGTGGTGAGGGGGAGAGTGGTGAGGGGGAGAGTGGTGAGGGGGAGAGTGGTGAGGGGGAGAGTGGTGAGGGAGAGTGGTGGTGAGGGAGAGAGTGGTGAGGGAGAGAGTGGTGAGGGAGAGTGGTGGTGAGGGGGAGAGTGGTGAGGGAGAGTGGTGAGGGAGAGAGTGGTGAGAGTGGTGAGAGTGGTGAGGGAGAGAGTGGTGAGGGGGAGAGTGGTGAGGGGGAGAGTGGTGAGGGGGAGAGTGGTGAGGGGGAGAGTGGTGAGGGGGAGAGTGGTGAGGGAGAGTGGTGGTGAGGGAGAGAGTGGTGAGGGAGGAGAGTGGTGAGGGAGAGTGGTGGTGAGGGAGAGAGTGGTGAGGGAGAGAGTGGTGAGGGAGAGAGTGGTGAGGGGGAGAGTGGTGAGGGGGAGAGTGGTGAGGGGGAGAGTGGTGAGGGGGAGACTGGTGAGGGGGAGAGTGGTGAGGGGGGAGAGTGGTGAGGGAGAGAGTGGTGAGGGAGAGTGGTGGTGAGGGAGAGAGTGGTGATGGAGAGAGTGGTGAGGGAGAGTGGTGGTGAGGGGGAGAGTGGTGAGGGAGAGAGTGGTGAGGGAGAGAGTGGTGAGAGTGGTGAGGGAGAGAGTGGTGAGGGGGAGAGTGGTGAGGGAGAGAGTGGTGAGGGGGAGAGTGGTGAGGGGGAGAGTGGTGAGGGGGAGAGTGGTGAGGGAGAGAGTGGTGAGGGAGAGAGTGGTGAGGGAGAGTGGTGGTGAGGGGGAGAGTGGTGAGGGAGAGAGTGGTGAGGGAGAGAGTGGTGAGGGGGAGAGTGGTGAAGGGGAGAGTGGTGAGGGGGAGAGGGGTGAGGGGGAGAGTGGTGAGGGGGAGAGTGGTGAGAGTGGTGAGGGGGAGAGTGGTGAGGGGGAGAGTGGTGAGGGGGAGAGTGGTGAGGGGGAGAGTGGTGAGGGAGAGAGTGGTGAGGGAGAGTGGTGGTGAGGGAGAGAGTGGTGAGGGAGAGAGTGGTGAGAGTGGTGAGAGTGGTGAGGGAGAGAGTGGTGAGGGAGAGAGTGGTGAGGGAGAGAGTGGTGAGGGAGAGAGTGGTGAGAGTGGTGAGAGTGGTTAGAGTGGTGAGGGAGAGAGTGAGTGGTGAGGGAGAGAGTGAGTGGTGAGGGAGAGAGTGAGTGGTGAGAGTGAGTGTGAGTGGTGAGGGTGAGTGGTGAGGGTGAGTGGTGATTGGTGAGGGTGAGGTTGAGTGGTGAGCAGTGAGGGTGAGTGGTGAGGGTGAGTGGTGATTGGTGAGGGTGAGGTTGAGTGGTGAGCAGTGAGGGTGAGTGGTGATTGGTGAGGGTGTGATTGGTGAGGATGAGTGGTGAGGGTGAGTAGTGAGGGTGAGTGGTTGTTGTGAGGGTGAGTGGTTGTTGTGAAGGTGAGTGGTGAGGGTGAGTGGTGAGGGTTAGTGGTGAGCATGAGTGGTGAGGGTGAGTGTTGAGCGTGAGTGGTGAGGGTGAGTGGTGATTGTTGAGGGTGTGATTGGTGAGGATGAGTGGTGAGTAGTGAGGGTGAGTGGTGAGGATGAGTGGCGGTTGTGAGTGGTGATTAGTGAGGGGTGAGTGGTGAGGGTGAGCGTGAGTGGTTAGGGTGAGGGTGAGCGGTGAGGGTGAGCAGTGAGGGTGAGTGGTGATTGGTGAGGGTGTGATTGGTGAGGATGAAGGGTGAGTGGTCAGGGTGAGTGGTGAGGATGAGTGGTGAGGGTGAGTGGTGATTGGTGAGGGTGAGTGGTGAGGGTGAGTGGGGAGGGTGAGTGGCGGTTGTTAGTGGTGATTAGTGAGGGGTGAGTGGTGAGGGTGAGCGTGAGTGGTGAGGTTGAGTGGTGAGCAGTGAGGGTGAGTGGTGATTGGTGAGGGTGTGATTGGGGAGGATGAGTGGTGAGGGTGAGTAGTGAGGGTGAGTGGTTGTTGTGAGGGTGAGTGGTTGTTGTGAGGGTGCGTGGTGAGGGTGAGTGGTAAGAGTGAGTGGTGAGGGTGAGTGACGGTTGTGAGAGGTGATTAGTGAGTGGTGAGGGTGAGTGGTGAGGGTTGGTGGTGAGGGTGAGTGGCGGTTGTGAGTGGTGATTAGTGAGGGGTGAGTGGTGAGGGTGAGCGTGAGTGGTGAGGGTGAGTGGTGAGGGTGAGCGGTGAGGGTGAGCAGTGAGGGTGAGTGGTGATTGGTGAGGATGTGATTGGTGAGGATGAGTGGTGAGTGGTCAGGGTGAGTGGTGAGCGGTGAGGGTGAGTGTTGAGGGTGAGTGGTGAGCGGTGAGGGTGAGTGTTGAGGGTGAGTGGTGAGTAGTGAGGGTGAGTGGTGAGCGTGACTGATGAGTGGTGAGGATGAGTGGTGAGGGAGAGTGCTGAGGGAAAGTGGTGAGGGTGAATGGTGAGGGTGAGTGGTGAGGGTGAATGGTGAGGGTGAGTGGTGAGGGTGAGTGGTGATTGGTGAGGGTGAGTGGTGAGGGTGAGTGGGGAGGGTGAGTGGCAGTTGTGAGTGGTGATTAGTGAGAGGTGAGTGGTGAGGGTGAGCGTGAGTGGTGAGGGTGAGGTTGAGTGGTGAACGGTGAGGGTGAGCAGTGAGGGTGAGTGGTGATTGGTGAGGGTGCGATTGGTGAGGATGAGTAGTGAGGGTGAGTGGTTTATGTGAGGGTGAGTGGTGAGGGTGAGTGATGAGGGTGAGTGGCAAGTGGTGAGGGTGGGTGGTGATTGGTGATGGTGTGATTGGTGAGGATTAGTGGTGAGTGGTGAGGGTGAGTAGTGAGGGTGAGTGCTGAGCGGTGAGGGTGAGTGGTTGTTGTGAGGGTGAGTGGTGAGAGTGAGTGGTGAGGGTGAGTGGTGATTGTTGAGGGTGTGATTGGTGAGGATGAGTGGTGAGTAGTGAGAGTGAGTGGTGACGGTGAGTGGTGAGGGTGAGTGTTGAGGGTGAGTGGTGAGGGTGAGTGGCGGTTATGAGTGGTGATTAGTGAGGGGTGAGTGGTGAGGGTGAGCGTGAGTGGTGAGGGTGAGCAGTGCGGGTGAGTGGTGATTGGTGAGGGTGTGATTGGTGAGAATGAGTGGTGAGTGGTCAGGGTGAGTGGTGAGGGTGAGTGGTTGTTGTGAGGGTGAGTGGTGAGGATGAGTGGTGAGGGTGAGTGGCGGTTGTGAGTGGTGATGGGTGAGTGGTGAGCGGTGAGGGGTGAGTGGTGAGGGTGAGTGGTGAGGGTGAGTGGTGAGGGTGAGTGCTGAGTGGTGAGGGTGAGTGGTGAGAGAGTGGTTAGTTTTGAGGGTGAGTGGTGAGGGTGAGTGGCGGTTGTTAGTGGTGATTAGTGAGGGGTGAGTGTGAGCGTGAGTGGTGAGGTTGAGTGGTGAGCAGTGAGGGTGAGTGGTGATTGGTGAGGGTGTGATTGGGGAGGATGAGTGGTGAGGGTGAGTAGTGAGGGTGAGTGGTTGTTGTGAGGGCGAGTGGTTGTTGTGAGGGTGCGTGGTGAGGGTGAGTGGTAAGAGTGAGTGGTGAGGGTGAGTGACGGTTGTGAGAGGTGATTAGTGAGTGGTGAGGGTGAGTGGTGAGGGTTGGTGGTGAGGGTGAGTGGCGGTTGTGAGTGGTGATTAGTGAGGGGTGAGTGGTGAGGGTGAGCGTGAGTGGTGAGGGTGAGTGGTGAGCGGTGAGCAGTGAGGGTGAGTGGTGATTGGTGAGGATGTGATTGGTGAGGATGAGTGGTGAGGGAGAGTGCTGAGGGAAAGTGGTGAGGGTGAATGGTGAGGGTGAGTGGTGAGGGTGAATGGTGAGGGTGAGTGGTGAGGGTGAGTGGTGATTGGTGAGGGTGAGTGGTGAGGGTGAGTGGGGAGGGTGAGTGGCAGTTGTGAGTGGTGATTAGTGAGAGGTGAGTGGTGAGGGTGAGCGTGAGTGGTGAGGGTGAGGTTGAGTGGTGAGCGGTGAGGGTGAGCAGTGAGGGTGAGTGGTGATTGGTGAGGGTGAGATTGGTGAGGATGAGTAGTGAGGGTGAGTGGTTTATGTGAGGGTGAGTGGTGAGGGTGAGTGATGAGGGTGAGTGGCAAGTGGTGAGGGTGGGTGGTGATTGGTGATGGTGTGATTGGTGAGGATTAGTGGTGAGTGGTGAGGGTGAGTAGTGAGGGTGAGTGCTGAGCGGTGAGGGTGTGGTTGTTGTGAGGGTGAGTGGTGAGAGTGAGTGGTGAGGGTGAGTGGTGAGGGTGAGTGGTGATTGTTGAGGGTGTGATTGGTGAGGATGAGTGGTGAGTAGTGAGGGTGAAGTTGAGTGGTGAGGGTGAGTGGTGGTTGTGACGGTGAGTGGTGAGGGTGAGTGGTGAGGGTGAGTGGTGAGGCTGAATGGGGAGGGTGAATGGTGAGAGTGAGTGGTGAGTGGTGAGGGAGAGTGGTGAGTGAGAGTGGTGAGGGTTAGTGGTGAGGGTTAGTGGTGAGGGTGAGTGGTGATTGGTGAGTGGTGAGGGTGAGTGGTGAGGGTGAGTGGTGAGGGTGAGTGGTGAGGGAGATTGGTGAGGGAGGTTGGTGAGTGGTGAGTTGTGAGGGTGAATGGTGAATAGTGAGTGGGAGTGGTGAGTGGTGAGGATGAGTGGTGAGGGTGAGTTGTGAGTGGTGAATGGTGAGGGTGAATGATGAGTACAGTCAATATGCACTGCTGTTATCATACCAGGTACCACCACCACAATATGTACTCCTCTCATCATAGCAGATACCACCACAGCAGTATGCACTGCTGTAATCATAGCAGGTTCCACCACAATATGCACTGTTGTCATCATAACAGGTACCAACACAGCAGTATGCACTGCTGTAGTGATAGCAGGTACGACCTCAGTCGGTATACACTGCTGTAGTGATAGTAGATACTGCTATCGAGTTGGTAGATACCGCTATAGTAAATACTAAAACAGTCAGTATATACCACTACAGTCAGTCAATACTGCTACAGTCAGTATATACTACTATACAGTCAGTACATACTGCTACGGTGAGTAGCTACTAGAGTCAGTAGATACTATTATAGAGTGAGTAGATACTGCTATAGATTTTGTAGTTACTACTATAGTCAGTGGATACACTATAGAGTCAGCAGATACTATACAGTTAGTCGTTACGAGTATATAGTCGGTAGATACTACTGTAGGCCCAGTAAATACTACTATGGTCAGTAGTTATTACAGTCACTAAATACTACTACACAGTCAGTAGCTACACATGGCTCAGTAGATACTACGGTACAGTCAGTAGATACTACTACAGAGTCAATAGATACCACTTCCTCTGTTGTATGTAAGGTGTTGTTAGTATATATACCTACGAGGGGTAAAGATATTTTTTGAGGGGGGGGGAGACCACAATTTTCGGAAACATTTTTGACATCAACTATTTACCCCACACTTTCTACAACTTTTTGGACTTGTGAAAGCCTCTTATATATTTGTTGGTGGAAAAATGTACAAACAGCCCACCGGGCTTTGACAATACCTTAGTATCTGTGTATATATATGTAAGGTTTTTAAGAAAGATATTTTTCACCCGGGCAAAGCCGGGTACTTCCGCTAGTTTACTATAAACCGCAGACGTTTACACGTAATTGAAATGGGGGAACATAAGGTATTTAGTTGCTTTGTTTTAACAGCGCCTAAAATCAGCAGATGTGTATTGTATCATTCGTATTTAAGCGCGACACACGATTGACATATATGGGCCCGAGCAATTTGCGTTTGCGACACACAATATGACTATGCCACCGCGGCTTGTGCAGGTTCATGGTACTGCTGACTTGTTGTCCAGCAGGGATCAATCAGAGGAGGGTTTTTTTCCATTGCTTTGTTTTAGTTCATTTTAAAAGCAGAGCATTTCTGCCAGTTTTCAGTCGCGGTGCTAATTGGCCGACGGGATTCAGAGGGAGGCACGCGGCAGCTGAGTTTTGTTGAAAAACATTTCGTTCCGTGCAACTTTTTTTTTGCTGTTGTTACATTTTTCACACACAAACCCGTTTAAGCAGCTGCCACCCTCCCAGCCGGGCCTGTTAACGGACGCGTGGAAAGTTTGGCCATCGATGGTGGTTGCTGGTCCATGGTTGTGCCTTACGTTTATCCCTTTCAATTTATGCAATCCTTGTAAAATGATAACAACGAAATTGACAAGAGATAGAGATGGTGCGAGGTAAGAGAAATTGAGACAAATACAGGGTATCCTCTATTTACGAACATTCGACTTACGAACTTTTAGAGATACGAACAAACCTGGTCTGTATGTCCAGTTGCCTGTTCGGACCGAGATTCGTAAGTTCAACTGTCGCGCAATAGATGGCGGTGGTGGCATCTACATCTGCAGAACGTGAAGAACCAGTTGCATCTGCATCTACAGGAGATTATACAACATTTAAAGCCATTCCCCGTGTTTCGTGTACATGCCGTACAACTTGTTTGAAATCGACAGGAGTAAAGTTGGACTTCGACTTACGAACAGACATCTGGAACCTAACTCGTTCGTAAGTAGAGCAGTCCCTGTAGACTGTAGAGGTATAGTGAGATGGGAGAGAGGTAGACAAGATAGATATGAGAGATATGGATTTAGCATATGTTTATTATGATTAGAAATTAAGATGATGTTTAATCCACCATTGCCTGTTTTGTTTAATGGATCCGGGATCTCCTTGAGCTGCTTGGGGACCCTGAGCATCTCCTCGGGTTTGTTCTACGTCCCAGCGCCACCACTGTCGTCTGTTCCCGGCCCCCCCCCGCCCCTCGTTTTGTGTCTCACTTTGGGGCGAATTAGACTGCCGGACGCGCGGACAGTTCAACGCCATCTCCAACCACTTTCGGAGCAAACGCTCGCCGGAGTTCAGCTACCCGGGGGAGAGACCAGCGGACCGGCTCGAGGAGCAGGAAACGAGCGAAGGGTGAGTCGCCTACAACCGAGTTGTGGCACCGGGGCGGGGGACATACACGTCGTCACGGTCAATGTTTAACGAACTTTACACAAATATTATACGCTAAGTAGAATCAAGCCTCGTGTTTTTTTCTCGGTGATGGTCTGGCCCTTTTCTTGTTTGAGTTGAGAAAACGCGTGCATGGGAGGAGAGGAGAGCGCCAAACGCTGTGACGTCCAGATATTTGCACGTAACCTATGCGCCGGATGTTATGGCGAGAATCCCTGGGCGGGTGGCTGCTCCTGCCATTGCCACTGAGCCCGGGGCATCCGCAGACATCGTTTCATGAGCTCAAAACCAGTTCATGGTTTTCTCGTTTAATAAACAAATACTACTGGGAAGAGTGAACCAGGCACACCGCCTAGAACAAAGTTTACACGTGTGACTGGGAAACATCAATTGGAAGTTCCCACGTTGCCATTGAGCGAAATGTGATAGGATTACAATGTTCATTTCCATGTAGAAATTATACAAATTGCCCTTGCCTACTGCTGTTTTGATTAAATCCTTTATATTAAGTTCACTTGCTTGCTTGCTTGCGCGCTTACGACCGTGCAAATCTTTCGGTCGTTTGTTAACCCACTTCCCGTGATCCAATCGAGCTGACATTTTGCACACAGACTCGTTGTGCGTGACAATTTATTTGCGTGAAAATTTTTTTCCAAAATTTTACACTTTTTAGGAATTTTTTAAAAATGTTTAATTACCAATTGCTTAATGGTGGTAGGCAATCATCTGACCCATAGGTGGCAGCCATCTCAAGCCAGAGAGGACTCTAGCCGCCCGTTTCAAAGACCAATGTGGGCTGGGTTGTGGCCCATTGAACACGCATATAAAGGATTTATAGTGAAAAACTTTTGTTTTTACGGGTTAATTTTTTTTCTCTCCCCCGGCGGCGTGGCATGCTGGTGATGGGCCCCTGCGTACCGTGCGCACCACCTCGCCGTCTCCCAGCCCCTCCCGGCAGCACAATGTCACGCAGCGCACACAGGAGCGGGAAGAGGATCCGAGTCTGCAGGAGCTCCGCGCCGTCGTGTCGGCCCTGCAGCGCACGGTGGAGCAGCTGCGCTCGCAGGTGAGGGTCGTCGTCTGAGGTTTCGCTCCCTCCAGCCCCCCGGCTCCACCACGATTACCAATGCCCCGGGGGAGGTGGAAAGAACTTTCCTTACTGAAGGCCGAATCATCATCATTATCATCATCATCATCATCACCATCATCATCATTATCATCATCACCATCATCACCATCATCATCATCGTCATCATCATCATCATCATCACCATCATCATCATCACCATCATCATCATCACCATCACCATCATCATCAGTCATGGTCATTCCACAGCTGTGTGAAGGCCTCCCCAAGCCGCCGCCTCTCATGATCCTGTGAGGTACTAATCCACCTCGCACCTGCACGTGAACTGATTGAGGACTCAAGAGCGAACGCAGTCTGGCCTGCTCTCGCTCACCTCAAACAGCACATGCGGCACAACGCGCACGCCTCCACACATTCCTGTAGTTCATGGGGCGTGTAAAGGAGTTCCAGCCCAGGTGAGTCTTGAACTCCGTCTCTTTTACGTCTTCCGCACAGCGCGTCACACGTGAAGGAATCACTCCGTTCAGGTGCTCCAAACCCTCCGTCCATCCCTCCTTTTATTCCCTTCCCTATCCTTTTCGGGAACTTTCCATGACTCTCCACCAATCCCCGAACGGTCTCCTGACCGACCCCTCTTTTCCATTTAGTTTTCCCTGTTGACCATCCCGATTTGAATGTCCTCCACTTTCAAATCCTATTGTGTGCCCTACGTCGGCTCCCCCTGTCTTGGCTCCTCGCCAATGAGAGTCGAGCACGCCATTCGAACTCACAAGCCATTAGACTTGGTGAGTGTATATTTATTTCCAGATAGGGGTTTGCCTCTCGCCATCCCTTACAAGTGGATAAACAATGATAATACAGTCATACAAACTGGCGTCATTTTGCATTGTGGTCGTTTCCTATACTGGCGTGTTTTTTGTGCAACAGAGATTCATTTCTCGTGGAATATTTCCCAGCCCCCCCCCCTCCCCCCACAACGCCGCATACCCCTGGACCCTGACAGTGGGGGGTTGGGGCAGAAATATTTTCTGTAGCTCGGCCCCGTACAGCTCCGGCTGTAATGCAGTTCTGTTGCGCACTGCAGGTCAGTGGTTTGGAGCAGGCGCTGCACAAGGGCGGCCGATGTAAGAACGCGGACGGGAAGGAGCGAGCGCATCAGGAGACCTGGCACAGGGATGCCTGCAGCGAATGCCACTGTGAGGTACGGACACTCGCCTTTAACTCGCCTTCATCGTGACCTTGTTTAAAGGGGGGTGCGGGAGGGGCATACCAAAACTCAGGTGGGGGCGTGGTATTGATACGATACGATTGTGTCTGTTGTGCCTTCCGCTTGCACTCGCATCCCTTTGAATATGCAGAAAGGCTGAAAGTCAACCGCCGCTGGTGTTATTTTTTGCACCAACATTTTATTGACTTGACGAGGGCTGAGCCTTCAGCAGGCGGGCTCAGCCCCCTCTAACCCCACCGCCCTCGATGCCACAGGGCGGACGAGGACACACTCTGCACCTTCAGTATCGCCTGCCACTGGAACCGTTATTCCTCCAATGGGTTAACTCACGCCTACGACCAAATCACCGTGAATGCCACTGACCCCGCACCTCCGATTAGCACAGTTGGCTAACGTACGGTGCGAAAGAAGTTCAACATATATGCATGATCTCTTCCGATCTCGGAAACGAGCAGAGTGGATTGGGAATTGTGCTTTGATGGGTGACCACCATTCACTACGGCAGGTGTTATGAGCTATACACTCCTGGCCTGGGTGGCAGACAGCAGAGGGTAGTGCAGCAGATTCCATTATTGTGCTGTACTTATAGGCTTCCATGCCTATGCTCCCTCTTGCCTTTAACCCGCACTGACCAGCATTTGGTTAAGTATTTTGTTTTGCAAAGGGGCTGTATATGTACTGCACATGGCCGGGCTAGTTAATCCATAGCACAAATGCTGTTGACTTCTCGCACATTGGTACTAAATTGTATTGACCTCAGAGGGATGATGGGCTTAGCTGACCGAGGCTGGGATTTGAACTTGTAACTTTTTCAAATGTAAGCCACATGCTCTATCCATCATCCCCTGAGCTACCCAGCCAGATATTTATTCCACCCCTGGATAAAATCCAAGGACCTCACACATGTTCTGATTCGGCAACACTGACAAACTTTATCTCCCCTCAGTGACCCAGCCATCTCATTTAGAAAATGTGAATCAATTGTTTGGATGGAATCTCAGCGAGAACAAGACTGGATCGTCTTCTTGGTTCTTTCGGTAAAGTCACGTAGAAGGGAAGTAATAAAATAATAAAAATAAAACATAATAAAACAATTCTTACGACGTTTCGGCCACAACGCAAGCAGCCGTCCTTGAGGACGGCTGCTCGTGAGAATTGTTTTATTATGTTTTATTTTTATTATTTTATTACTTCCCTTATACGTGACTTTACCGAAAGAACCAAGAAGATGAATCCCTGCAGTCACGAAAGCTTTAAATCGAAATTTAAGACTGGATCGGGTCAGAAATGAAGGGATGAGGAAGAAGGCAATAGTGGTGGTTACCAGTCTCAGGCAAGCTGAAAGAAAGGCGATTTCCGATGGCGAGGGTTTTTTTTTGTCATAACAAGAGAGGAAATCCACACTCGTGTGGAACAGGAGACACTTGAAGGGATCTCAGCGGTAGATCTATGACGTCCACTTCCGTGGCCCGTTCTCGACAACGAAGCGTGGCACGGCACTGCGAGAGAGGTCTCGGCGAACGCTTCCTCTCTTGACTTGACACCGGCGGCGCGGTTGGGATAAAATTGAGGAGAGAAAAAAATAGATTTCACATCAGTTTATTCATGCTCAGGAATTTGATCGCAAGTTACGAGGCGCACAGTGGGGATGTGACTGTATAAGATGCACAGAACAGAAGCACGTGGAAAAATAAAATCCAAACAGCCGACCCCATGTAATAATGGGATTTTAAAACGTCACTTCCTGTCACCTGTATGAGATATAAGCTGCATCAATGTTGTCCTTTCCCGCTGGCCTCCATGTTTGTTGTCCTTCCCCTGCACCTCCGAATAGCGCGGTTGGATACGTACAATGCGAAATAAGTTCAAGGTACATACGTACGTGTGATGCGTTTTGTTTTTGTTCTGGGGTTCCAGAGTGGCGAGGTGGTCTGCCACGTGGAGAGGTGTCCTCCCATCAACTGCCCTTCTCCAGAGCGTCTGGAAGGAAGCTGCTGCCCCATCTGTGTAGAACAGGCAGCTCCCGGAGAAGGTGACAGAAGGGTGGATGTAGCGTAAGGGAGAGGGGCGGCTGGTCTCTCTGTTTCTTTAAAAAACAACACTGCCCTGCTTCTCCCCTCCATCCTCATCCTGCTCCATCCCCCAAAGCACTGCCCTAAAAAACTGCCTCTGCTGTGAATGTACTGTGCACACTCCATTTGGTCCATTTAGCAATGCTGCGTTAGCCTCCGTTTAATTAAGCAAGAACATTATTCAGCATCGGCTAATCCACGCGCGGTGTATCAACATCTTTCCAAAACAATGCATTGCATTGCCAGTTCTTTCTCAAGTTTACAAGAATCACTCTCCCCCTGTCACATTAAATGCATTCCAGCAGACTGCTGCTTAATCGTTAAGCGGCAATTGCAGCAGACAAACAACAATCACATGAAAACACACGTTGGACTGGACCGGCTGCTCGATTCAATTGGCGTGTACCGCAACAACAAAAAAAACCGCCGCTAAATGTGCCCAGGAATGGCGAGTCGCACACAATGTGCTGGAACAACACAGCACGTTGCTCATACGCCAGGCGTGACATCATCTCCTGCCAGAAGAGAAACAAAAAATCCCGCAGCGAGTGCAATCAGTTGAAACGTTTATAAGTTTCTCGGCTCGGAGAATTAGCCACGACGAAGTGTATCGAGTTAGCTCGTGGGGGTCGATAATACATTTCAGGACCGCTGGCATCATTAGCCTGGCGAGTATATGTTGCTTGCTAGCGCGCATACAATGCGCTGCTCGTCATAAACACAAAACGCATTGCCAGGCTCCATTCGCAGGTCGCGACACGTGCTCTCGCTTTTACGCATTAGTAAGTCGAACGTGCAGCAGCGGCCAAACATCGTCACAGAGTACGCGTATAACAGGTACAGTATTCCTTACTCAAAGTATTCCAGTGTGGAACTGTTATGATGGAAAATACTTGACGGAGTAAAGTCGATTACTTTTCTTTCAAATGTGAAATATTGCTGTTTTCAATAGATTACAGATGCCATAATAGCCCTCGCCAAATTGTATTTGTATGGTTATGCATTTAAAGCAAACAAGGTGTCCTTGTGGTGGCGGTTTCATGTATTTTTTTTAAATATGCTAGTTTTCCAGAACATCTAGCTTTAGAAAAGTTATGCAAGAGGCATACGTGGAAGGGGTTCCCTTTAAAAATGCAACTTTCCCTATGAATGTCTCCATCGTAACTGTGATGGGCTGGTGCTTGACACATTTCATATTTTGCCAAAATATTTCCTGAATCTGTGGCTCTCCGTAGCTCGATGTGCCAGAGTAAATCGATTTCCGTGACCCAGTATTTGACGTTTTTTTTAGTTCAGTGTTCTTCACACATTTTCAGATGGGGGCCCCTTCAGTGTGAGGGCCGTCACAAATTTGAAACCATTGGGGTTTGACAGCACGATGATGGGAGGGGGGGGGGGGGTGTTTTCACATGTTGTGTATTGTCGGGGGCCGCACGTCAGGGCCCACACTAAAGGCCACGAGGGCCGCCAGTGGCCCGTGGGCCTTGCAATGGAGAACACTGGTTTAGTTGGTTGCAATGCTAAACGATGCGCAGTAGATATTGAGACATGCAGCAATGTATTCTTCTCATGCATTTATGGACATTATACACTCGTCTAAGTAGCAGTATAAATGGGTTGGCGCCATGTGAAGCTGCAATGAATTCCTGCGTTGTAAAATGAAATCCAAAGAGAGTAAAATAGCTCGTCAATGTGTTTTTGGGTTGTACCGCGCATTGCTCGGCACGATGTCAGGCATTCCACTCCACGTGCTGGGAACTTGTTCAGGGGATCCCGGTCTCTGTAAATGCCAGTCATCCACCTTCGATGAGCACGTTTGGCCAAGTACGGTGCGATCGTACGTACAACCTGAAGACACGTCACACAGCTGAACGGTGCAAAAGCCGATGCGGTTGTACGATTGCAACCCAGTAAACGTGCAACGTTGGATCAACGTTGGCATGTGATTCCATTCGCATACCAACTTTGGTCCAACATTGAAAATTTTTCTTGGAATGTGTTATACTTTTGCAATATCTTAAAAAAACTAGCCCTGTGGCTTGTCGTGAGCCCAGCCAATGCAGGTTGTTTCATAGTTCCCGAGTATTAGTCGCCACTGAAAGGCACGTTATTCATCACTGCTGACTTTTTGAATGAACACATGGATTGTAGTGGCTTGTTGTGCGAATTCGAGGCGGTCAAAAAAGTGCCAAAACACTGCCGTAATTGTTTTAATATATGTAAAATATGACAGAACAACCGAACAAAACGAATCAATAAATCACATTTGTGTATTTTGAGTTAGCACATGATATAGTTGGCTTCCTTTGTTTCATGAATAAACATTTTGTAAGAATATTGTGATTATTCTGTTTTCTTTCTTTTGTGCCGGAATATATTCGGTGAGAAATTAAACCCTGCCTGTAATCCTCAACTACGGTCCTTGTATAGTAAGATATAGGAATTGTAATAACCACAATACTTGCGGTCAAAATTCAAACAAAAAACACACCCTGATAATAAATGCATTTTCCATGAAACTGATTGGTCCACACCAGAGACAGCTTTCTTTTGAGCCTCGTCTCAATTGGTGCTCGACCAGATGACGCCAAAAGGCGTACAGCTCAAAGACAATGCACTATCCGAGTAATGAGGGCTCGGGGTAAGCATCTACATCATTAGACCTCCTTTGCCAGTACCAAAAGAAAGTTGTCTCTGGTGTGGACCAATCAGTTTCAAGGACAGTGCATATATTATCAAGAGTGTGTTTTTTGTTTGCATTTTGACTGCAAGTATTGTGGTTAATGCAGACATGAATCCTCGTAAAACGGTTTCAGTTTTGTTGCCAGAAAAAAGTGGAAAACTATTATTATAATAACTCTTGCTTCTTAAGCTGCAACGAACTAACGTGGTTTTACACTTTAGGGCTTCTCCTGTTGTAACATAAACCAGAGCTGGCTTACGTAAACGCAACTGACAGTAATATATTTCCCCCATTATTCTCTGCGTAAAAGTGTGCACCAGATATAGCAACTTATCACGGCAAGAGTGTTCTGGCAAACGGCATCCTTGCTCCCAAGTGCAGGGTGGATCATCTCTACTCTTGAGCAAAGCAAAGCTCTCATTCTTCCTCTTCACAGCGTTGACTTATCGGTCATTTGCGCCACGGATGCAGCTGTGCCACTTGTAACGATGTCATGCCACCAAGACAGCCGATTTAAAATGTACGTAAGATGCCTTTCAGGAGCAGTGTCGACCCAGCCTGGGACGTCATCTGCAGCTTTTGCCAAGCCTGCCTATGTGCAAACTCATATTCCAAGGCGAGTTAGACTAACAGGGAACTCAAGAACAGCCTCACACGGTGGCATCACTGCATGGCAGACTTCAAGCTGTTAGCTTTTATATTGCTCATTTCCCCTCTGGAAATCTACGAGGCTTTAGTTTTCGTGGACAATCCAATAGAAATGTGATGCATTTGGTTGCCACCTATCTTGGTTTTACCTCGACAAATATATATTTTGAAGTCCTTCAATATTAATACGATTTACCAGGATATTCACATTCTTTTGTCAGTTGTGTAATGATATAGCACTCAAGATGATGCATAGACATGCAGTTCTCCCCTTCTTCCGCTATTATGAAATATTCCCATGATATGATCCCATTTTATGTACCTTTGAAGTGGCAACCCTAGGCCCAAAGCCTGTTTCCATGAAGATTGCTGATGCAGCCATTACCATTATTACGTATTGAATAATGAGCAAAGAGCCATCGCAGCAGCTACTGCTGCTGCTATCACACCCTGCCACAGCTTCCCACGCCTTCGATAAGCGCGGTTGGCTACGTACGGTGTGAAAGAAGTTAAACGTACATGCACACTTACATCTGCCAGATGCTGCAAACTGTTGCACAGTGGACACCTAGTTACTTTGGGCTACAGGTACTTCCTCTGGTCGCCGATCTATGGGTGTTCGCTCAACTAATAAATGAGACATGACGGGAAGTTTGGTGCTGTCAATGGCTATTTGTTAATCCGGCCATGGCTTTAACAGGCAAGGCAGCTTCCTCCTATAGCCACAGATGGTGCTGATGATTAAGACTGCGCTTGTAACTAGGAATGAAATGTGGCAATGAGGTAACGTTTTCAAGAAGCAGCAGCTAAGGCAATGAAAGAGTGAATACCATGGACATGCTGCTCAAAGCTTTAGACTTTAATCGGTCAGTGGCTTTACAATGCAACACACTCATTCTAGCAGGTAGCAACTTATCCTAGACGGTATAATAGTCGTCCTTTTCATCAATCGCAGCTGCCGAGCCAAAGAAATGTGGCAATTTGCCTCTTCTGTTTCATGTTAAGCCTTTAATTTGAGTCCAGATGAAGCCTTTAATGTGACCAACGAGTCGATGGGCTCCTCCTTTGTTCCATGGTATCTTTACCAGAAGTTCATTACAAGTCCACTCAGCTCAGAAATGAATACTGTACATGGTATGCCTAAAGAGGTACCTGCTTTTGCTCAACTAGATTTTTGAGGCTCAATGTTGGAATGTCAAATGAGAGGGTTGTTTCTTTTATTCTCCCACATTGGTTTATACAGAGAATTAAACAAATACGTTCATCCGACTGCCCAGATTGCATTTAAGGGAAATGCCCAACTATCTGATCGGCGCCGCATGATAGAGAAACGTAGCAGCACAATGCAGATTGGGAAGCCTTGTCAGTTGAACCTATGGCAAGCGCGTCACGTCGATTAGATTTCATTAAAACCACGTGCGCTCCACTCGTGTTGTCTCGTGCCAGAGAATAATGTAAAACACGATTGTATCCTCTCTCAAAAGCCACACGTTCTATGTGCAAATATGTAATAAAGCACCCGTAAGGCCTTCTGAAATATACGCAATGGAGAGATATATGCTGTGTATATGGAAAGGTGATTTCGACATCAAAAGACCGGTAATCTCACAAGCAGTTATATAGGGCTGTGCGGCATGTTTTTGTATTTTATATATACACATTAAATGTTAAATATATGGTCGAACAAGTTTTGACCAGCAGGCTATAAAAAATAACCTACCATTACTTTATGCACTAACCCATCATTGTAAGGATTGATCAGTTATTACATGCATAGCACGTACAGACGGGTCCTCAGATTTTAACCCTTTGGGTTTTTGGGCCTTCTTAGTTTATTGTCTTGTTTTTAAAAACATTTTTATATCTTAATTTTTTCTCCTCCTATATTCGCATGTACGTAACGTATATATTGTCTCAATGCGTGCCATTTTTTCTGCTCCTGCTGCTGGAATAGTCAGGGTGACTTTGCAAAACCACGTTGAACACACGTGTAACGAGCTGCCTAAAAAGCGGCTCGTTTTTTTCTGGTTGTTAATGCCCGCTTTTCCTCAAAGGGGGAAACACAATCTGGTTAGTATTATCTTGAACACATTGCGTAATTAGATTTCCCGCAAGGGGTAATGCATATTCCCAAGACAATTTATGTCAGTTTCACCGACGTGGCATGAGTTTACCTTTAAACAAGTTCCATGGGTTTGTAAAATATTAATGTACGTCATTTTTTAAGCTCTCTCCCCCCCCCCCCCCCCATGCCGTTACATGGGATATGTTGTTTGCGAAGGTTTACGGCTGCGATCCATAAACGCCTGTTATTGAAACAAACGAGAACATTTAACACCGCATCAAAAGCCTGACGCCCGCATCATTTCTCTGCGCCACTTTGCGCCCTCGACTAATTTGTGCGTCGTGGGCCTTGCCTCGTTCTCGGTGAGGTCACTTTGTGATAGCGCCGTGATAATTGTCTCGGGTTCTTGGGGTTAAGTGCGATCGTCTGTGACTGTGGCCTCTCGTGGCCAGAGCCCAGATGACCAGCCACAGGCAAGGCCAGATGAAGAAAGTCTTTACCAAAGTTGGGGGGGAGGGGGGCGGAGGAGTGGGGGAGTTTCACTCAAATTATGGTATTTGGCCTCTTGACTAAAGGCGGAATTCCAGATCGTCGAATGTCTAAAAGGGGAACCGACGGCAGTTCAATGACCACACACACACACATCAGTGACCACACGCATCTGCCTCTGAACACAGTTACTTCATGCGAACTGCATTCTGGGCGTTGTCAAACTCCGTGCCAGTATTTTCCTGTGCAACAGCGCAAAGGCTCGTGTTGTTACTGTAGGTCACCATGACTTTCAATTTTAATGAGTGTGTCCCTTGTTGGCTGAATTTTTAAGGATTACATTCTATTCAGGCATCCTTTTGCACCATTATAATATTGTCATTAATTTGTTAACATATGTTTGTCTTTTCTGCCTTTATAGCTTGAGAGGCAAGAATGGTTCGAGGTGGAGCAGTTGACCAAACATATGCAAACATTTGCCTTTTCAACATGCAAGTCTGTTTTTTGAGAGGGCATGACCTGACCTGGTCGAATGGACAAAAAACATTTAAAGGGGCGATTGGTTGTCTGTGATTTGTTGCAAGAGAAGCATATTATTCAAATCATCATCATCATCATTAATGATGATTTTCCAATTAGTTAATTACAAAATTATTGTTTTCATCGTTATCATTATTACACTTCTATTCATGAAATTAAAATGTTTGTCCTATTCACGATGTTTGTGTTTGTTTTCACCTCCAATTAGCACGGTTGGCAACGTACGGGAGCGAAAGGAGTTCAACATACATCACATACGTGTAATCCACATTTACCGTCACAATCAAAAGTAATCTGGTATGAGTACCTTGTGTACACGATCGCCTTCCTGTACTGCTCAGGTTGCTGCCGAAACTAGTCACACTTATTTTATAAAGTTCATTCATCGACATGTATTTAAGAAGACAAGATCTCACTGAGGTACGCACACCTCTCTTGTACAAGTTTAAAAAAAAATATTTTCGTATAATTTTGTAAGCATGTATTTTTTTATTGTTTGTCAAGAACCCAGAATGCAGTTGGAACATGAAAAGGATGGAGGGGAAATATGTAACGGACAACAGGCCAGACATAATGCACCTTGGTTCTTTCGGTAAAGTCACGTAGAAGGGAAATAATAAAATAATAAAAGTAAAACATAGTAAAATACAATTCTCACGACGTTTCGGCCACAACGCAAGCAGCCGTCCTCAGGTGAAGAACAGGTCTGTCTTTCCGACTTTACCGAAAGAACCAAGAAGATGAATCCCTGCAGTCACGAAAGCTTTAAATCGAAACATAATGCACCTTCATAATTAGGGAACGGATGAGGGCATCCGGGCTCCCGTCTATTTTTATAAAGGTAGTCGATTTTGTGCAATAACATGAGCATTAATATAATTGCGAGATTTCATCGCAAACCTTCAATTCTGTATTCTTTGGGTCTTTCGGTAAAGTCACGTGACTTCACCGAAAGACCCAAATAATATGAATTCCTGCAGTCACGAAAGCTTTAAGGCAAGCTTCAATACTGTACTTGCAAATTGCTAACTAATAATAAGTGTTAATCATTTGAAACTGGCCAGGTTTGCTCTGTGTAGGGTGCTTGTTAAAACAATCGTGTCGTGCAATCTAACACTAATGCCACACTGATTATCCACACGTAAACCGTTGTACAAAGGCGCATGCAAATTGACGACATTTGTCTTCGGGGAGCAGCAGCGCAGTGGTTTGTGTAGCAGGCTTTGAACCAAAGCACCTCGATTTCAATTCATGGGTCTCACATCGTGCCAAGTGATATCTGAACTGGTCCTGGCCCCCTCTTCACCAACCCTGCACTGACCAGCGTGGTGAAGTATGGTAAAACGACCGATATGGTATGCGGAGGCCTTAATCCAGCAGTGGATTGACAATTCTAAAGACTTAGGCACATGCCTAAAGTTGACCTTTATTTGCTGTAATGACAGCTGTTTTATATCGAGTGTAGCATTCCCAAAAAACCCAAATATTATATTGAATTTAAGTACATTGTGACGTGCTCTATTCAAAAGGCAGCAACTTTTAAACCATGCGAATTATTCTGGAACACGCTTGTAAGGATTTGCATTTTTGTTGTTTTCACTGCAAGTCCTCGTGCAGTTTTGTTTTATGTTCCGGGTTGCTTTGAACTACATTCCCATTGAGTGATGGCAGAAGGCAGACTAAAGCGTGCAGCTGACTTAAGAATTCACGCGTCAATTGCACGAGTGTTTGCATAGTTACTGTCACCTCGAAATCCTCACATGTTCTACATAGTTTTTAAACTTAACATTCGCTCCAGTATAAATATATACGCCATTTTGTTTATATTCAAATTAATACGACATCGAAAAAAATTCGTAGCCAAAAACAATAATTGAATTGGTTTTCTTAGCATTCCTAGCACGTTTTACAAATAGAAACAGCTTTCAATAAATACAAAAAAATCATGAACACATTCATCATAACAATATGGAATGCCTATTATAGTTGTTTTTTTTACTGGCATTGTATTTTAAAAAGAACACGATGTCTTCAACTCGTGACATCACCAGTGCAGTGCAGTTGTCCAAGCTCCCTTCTGGGATTAATTAATAATCTTCAACTTTTTCTTTCTTTGACAACTTAAAAAAAAACTCTCAATACATGAATGCGAATGATTGCTGCGTGCCAAAAGTATGTGTCGCATTTGTGTGTATATTATTTCTAACTTCCATAACAGAGGTTTTTGGGTTAGATCGCGTAAATATATTGGTCGCGAAAGCCTATGTGTTAAACTACTTCTAACTTGGTGCAACATTCCTTAACTATAATGTCCTGAGTTCACTTGGCTGCTACAGCCCATCAAGCGACCTGTGGTGGGAATGAATGGATAACGAATAACACCTAGCAATCAAGTTTGAGCATTAAACATTTTCCAGCTACTGAATTGCCCGCGATAATTCTCTTAAGCAGGACATCACACATGCTGTGTTTAAACATTATTCTGTGCCAATTGCTGAAGGGATCAAGTGAAGCACAAAATAAAATATGATTAAGAAAAATACACTTTCAGCGCCAATCCTCACAACGAAATTCCCCAGCCACCGACTCTGGCATTTAAACATCGCCAGAGATCATAGTGGAGCCAATTTGATGAACTGTTGGGTGAAGGGTTCCATGTGGACCACGTGACCCTGTCAGTCTCACACTGTGGAGACGTGTGCAAATTACTGTATTTGTCTCTCTTTGTTTCACTTCAAACTTTCACACACGTGAGACTGCACCTCTCACGTTGCACCTCTTTCGTTTTTGAAGAATAATGGTCACGGTGCTCAGAAAAAGGGTAGGAAATGAGTTTCACACGCATCTGTACCCATTTTCTATATCATCTAATATTTAAATGTCATAGCAACTTGCGACGCGTCGCAGCATATTACAAAAAAAAGAATGACCAAAACTGCTGCCAAAAAGCAGAGCACGCAAGCAATAGTCAAATAATTAATCAAGTGTAATTTAATGGGTAACACAAACGCAAACCAGACATGCAACTCAGACCAATTACAATAATATGCCTCCCTGTGCAAACTGCATATCCAAAAGTCATGAACATTCATATCATCACTTCGATGTGTAAACAGCAATGTATGGTAGGTACCTCCTGGTTACACCAGCCCACAGGGGATTATTGTGTCCGTCCGTCCGTCGTGCAGGGAGGGGCTAGGTGGGGAGGGAGGGGCTGAGTGGGGAGGGTGGGGCTGGGTGGGGATGGGTGGTGCAGGGGCTGGTCACCCCGTGGTGCCCTTATAAAGCTCAACGTTTAACCTACTCACGCCGGCTTGTGCCCGCCCTCACAGTCGGGCATATTTGCGGAATACACCACGCCACCGTTGACCCTGGCCATTGACCGAGCAACCCAATGTTCCTACCAGCTCCCTCCGCAGGAATATGTTAGACGGAGGTCCCTATAGTAGTACTGCACATGTATAAAGGACTGGTGCTGGGTTATACAGGGCAATTATATGCCTACCACGGCACATTGAAGGGCTCTGACTCAGGCTCTGCAATCTTTAAAAAGCAAATTTACTATGGTTTACGTTAATGCCAATAACATGCAATTTACTAGACGATTTAACACCGCACAACCAGTTGCACGTGTAGCAGCAATACGGTTCAACGTCCTCGTTCCCGGGCAGTGTTGCTAAATGCGTGTCTTTATGAGACGATGGAACACGTTTTAAAGCTTTCGCGACTGCAGGGATTCATCTGCTTGGTTCTTTCGGTAAAGTCACGTAGAAGGGAAATAATACAATAATAAAAATAAAACATAATTATGTAGAAAGGAAATAAAATAATAAAAATAAAACATAATTATGTTTTATAAAACATGTTTAATAAAACATAATTATGTTTTATTTTTATTATTTTATTATTTCCCTTCTACGTGACTTTACCGAAAGAACCAAGAAGGTGGAACACGTGTTCAGGGCTGGAGCAAGCGGTGCCCATAAGTGGACACACACACACACACGGGGGGGGGGGGGGGGGGGTGACAACTTGACAGGGAGGAGGAGGAGGAGGCTGCAGCATGACAAGTTGCTGTAACAATCGCGTGTGTCGGCAGTTCCACCGCACGGGGACTCTGGGGCCAGAGAGGCCCAGGCGCCGGGCTACATAGAGAGGGGGGGGGGGGGGTGGTGGAGAGGGCATCTCCATTTTCATTCCTTGCAACAGGGCCCATGCCAAACATGCAGTAACACCACTCAGGAAACTGCCGCATACATGCCACGCAACGGATAGAGAGGCACATCTTGATGCAGCTAATCTGACTGTGACGGTCCCACCTGATGACGGAGACTTGTGTTGCCTCCGAAACGTCGTGATCTTTATTTTATTTTTTATTTTATTTTTATTAATTTTTATGTTTTACCTACGTGACTTTACCGAAAAAACCTAAGAATAGGCACTGATCTACAACGTAAACGAGTAAAGGTGCCTCTTCAGGGAAGGAAGAGAATGCAGAAGATGCTCGCTGAAAAGAGGAGGGTATGTGGCAGCACTGAAGCCTGGCAGGGCACGTGAGTTGGTGTGGCCTGTGGGAAGATGGCCCTCGTGCCGCGTTCCAGTTGAGGCTTAATGATGTGACCCCCGCATGCTGCTTGTGAATATTCTCTGGTGGGAACCCAGCATTTAGACAAAATCAATTCCAGATGGACATTCTACAATGTGTTGAGGGTCATAATTTTTCAGATGGAATTGCTGGCAATGGCTCCGTTGGCCTTGACTTTCAATCATTAAAAACACACTTTCCAGCGGTTTATTTTTTTTGTAAATTCTCCAAAAGTCCTGCAATTGCCTCGTCTATAAGTGTACAAAGTCTACAATATAGGTTTGAACAACAAAATAAGATAACCACCCAAAAGAGACTTTATTTAGGGGCACCAACAGCTTGAGGTATGATCACATAATGGCGTGGGGAGGCCCACATCCATCAGTTTAGCAACCACGCTGTATTTGTAAGTTGCTTTTCACGAGCTGAAGGAATGTGGTAAATAATCGCTTGACCTGGGCTAGAACAAAAAACTATCCGAGTTCTATCGTGTGACGTATGACAACTGAAGAGTAAAGAATGTTTCGTGTGTCGCGTGTCTAGTGACTCTTCACTGCCCTCCAGCGTTGAGCTCACGTTAACATGCGTCAATACCAACCCTTAAGGAAAATAACATAATCGGAGACGTTTCGGGCAATGACCCTTCTTCATAGCAGTTGATGTCATACTATGAAAAATGGGCCATTGGGGAGATAACTGGTACGTAATAAATATTTAAGTGTTAATGTGCGATTTTATTGAGGGAATGTGCTCTCTTGGTGCGGTCTGAGACTGTTTTTGTTAATTCTTGACTTAAAGCTTTCGTGACTGCAGAAATAAATATTTTATTTCGATTTAAAGCTTTCGTGACTGCAGGGATTCATCTTCTTGGTTCTTTCGGTAAAGTCACGTAGAAGGGAAGTAATAAAATAATAAAAAATAAAACATAATAAAATAATTCTCACGACGTTTCGGCTACAACGCAGGCAGCCGTCTTCACCTGAATATTTTATATCAGAGCTATGTTATTTTGTTTGTATTATGACTGCAGGTATTGCGGTCTATGCAAACATGACTCCTTGTAAAAAGGTGTCAGTTTTGTTGCCAGATAGAAGGGTAAAAAACCAATTATCATATTCTATGGGTCTTTCGGTAAGGCCACGTAGATAGAAAACTAAATTAAAAATATCACGTTTCAAGAGACGATTGCTTGTGTTGCGATCGGAACGTCGTGATGTTTTTAAAATTCTTTTTCTATCTACGTGACTTTACCGAAAGACCCATAGAATGTGTTTTTGTTGTTGTTTTGCTACCCTGCCCAAGCTTGCATTTAGTGTTTAAAAATCGGCAAGAATGTACGTACTTGTGCAATTTGAACGCGTACAAGTTATTTAGTTTTCGCGGCCTACTTACCTTTCATGTATTTTGCACTCCTATGGTATGTTTGGTATTGTTTGTTGTTGTAACTTACTGACCCGTCCCTACTGGACATCTGTGAAAAAGAACTTTGGGGCTGTTCATAAATGACGTCACGCACCTGGGGGGGGGGGGGGGGGGGTCAGACATTTGTGACGATGTGTGATGGGGGGGGGGTGTTGAGAAATGTGACGTCACATCAAAATGCGCAATTTTCAATTAATATAGATAACACGTTCTACTTAATAAAATAGACTTTTTAATACATGTTTCTCCTACAACATCAGAGTGCAGCGCCACATTAAATACGCACAATGATAATAGTTTGCAGCGATTTGAAGCATGTTTTATTTTTTGGTAGGGGGGGTAGAGCTTTGTGACGTCATATTTGAAGGGGGGGTCTGACTTTTTGTGACGCCGTGTTACGATTGGGGGGGGGGGGGAGTTAAAAATCGTACAAAATCGCACACGGCCTTTTTTTGGAGCGCAAACAATGTCGCCGCTTTGGTTCAACACAGGCAAAATGTTGGATCGGTTTCGACATTCAATGCCTCATCAGCAAACACCGTCGTTGGAAGCAATGTCTGATGAGTCTTGTTTACGCTGAATTTGCGTCGTCGTTAAATTCATGCACTCGCAGAAGGCCGATCGGGTATTTGAAAAGGCCGATGGGTTATGTAAAACACATACTTAATTGCTGATGACATTAGGGGCCGTCCATAAATGACGTCACGCGATTTTGGACGATTTTTGACCCCCCCCTCCATCGTCACACGACGTCACAAAAAGTCAGACCCCCCCTCAAATATGACGTCACAAAACTCTGCCCCCCCCCCCAAAATAAAACGTACTTCAAATCGATTTAAACTATTGTCATTGTAGTGCGTATTTAATGTGGCGATGCACTCCGATGTTGTAGGAGAAAGCATTTATTAAAAAGTCTATTTAATTAAGTAGAACGTGTTGTCTATATTTATTTAAAGTTGCACATTTTGATGTGACGTCACATTTCTCAACCTCCCCCCCCTCGTCACACATCGTCACAAATCTCTGACCCCCCCCCCCCCAGGTGCGTGACGTCATTTATGAACAGCCCATTCATTACCTTTCCTATACTTTGCACTCCTATCGTGTTTTTGTATTGTTTGTTGTTGTAACGTTCTGACCTGCCCCGACTGGACATCTGTAAAAGAGAAGAGCTTGATAGCTCATCAGATTCCTCATGCAGTAACACATTCCTGCGGAGGGGGCTGGTAGGAACGTTGGGTTGCTCGGTCAATGGCCAGGGTCAACGGCGGCGTGGTGTATTCCGCAAATATGCCCGACTGTGAGGGCGGGCACAAGCCGGCGTGAGTAGGTTAAACGTTGAGTTTTATAAGGGCACCACGGGGTGACCAGCCCCTCCCCTCCCAGCCCCACCCCTCCCACCCCCCACCCAGCCCCACCCCACGTCTCCCACCCCCCCACCCAGCCCCACCCTCCCCACCCAGCCCCTCCCCACCCTCCCCACCCAGCCCCTACCCACCCACCCACCCACCCCCTCCCCACCCAGCCCCTCCCCACCCTCCCCACCCAGCTCCTCCTCGCACGACGGACGGACGGACACAATAATTCCCTGTGGGCTGGTGTAACCAGGAGGTTCCTGCCAGTATTGTCCTGTAGGTGGGGGGTAAAGTGTGGGGGGGTGCAGGGCTAAGTGGGGGGGGGGGGGGGGATTTGGGGGTGAAAGCACGTGACCTACGTCTAACCACGCCCATATAACCATCACCGCTCTTGAACTTGAAGTGACGTCACATCCCAATTGAACGACAAACCCCGCCCTCTTCAAAGCCACACCCCAAATCTGGCCCCGCTCCCCGTAAGCCCCGCCTCATTTAACGCGAACTCCGCCTCCCCCGCACACAGAGCTCCGCCCCTCCCCACACAGAGCTCCGCCCCCACACACAGAGCCCCGCCCCTACACACGCAGCTCCGCCCCCACACACAAAGTTCCGCCCACACACACGAAGCCCCGCCCACACACACGAAGCCCCGCCCACACACACAGAGCCCCGCCCCCACACACGAAGCTCCGCCCCCACACACGAAGCTCCGCCCCCACACACGCAGCCCCGCCCACACACACAGAGCCCCGCCCACACACACGAAGCTCCGCCCCCACACACAGAGCCCCGCCCCTACACACGCAGCTCCGCCCCCACACACAAAGCCCCGCCCCCACACACAGAGCCCCGCCCACACACACGAATCTCCGCCCCCACACACGAAGTTCCGCCCACACACACAGAGCCCCGCCCCCACACACGAAGCTCCGCCCCCACACACGAAGTTCCGCCCACACACACGAAGCCCCGCCCACACACACGAAGCCCCGCCCACACACACAGAGCCCCGCCCCCACACACGAAGCTCCGCCCCCACACACGAAGCTCCGCCCCCACACACGCAGCCCCGCCCACACACACAGAGCCCCGCCCACACACACGAAGCTCCGCCCCCACACACAGAGCCCCGCCCACACACTCAGAGCCCCGCCCCTACACGAAGCTCCGCCCCCACACACGCAGCCCCGCCCCCACACACAGAGCCCCGCCCACACACACAGAGCCCCGCCCACACACACGAAGCTCCGCCCCCACACACAGAGCCCCGCCCCCACACACAGAGCCCCGCCCACACACACGAAGCTCCGCCCCCACACACGAAGCTCCGCCCACACACACGAAGCTCCGCACCCACACACGAAGCCCCGCCCCTACACACGAAGCCCCGCCCACACGAAGCCCCGCCACACACACGAAGCCCCGCCCCCACACACACGAAGCCCCGCCCCCACACACAGAGCCCCGCCCACACGAAGCCCCGCCCACACACGAAGCCCCGCCCACACACACACGAAGCCCCGCCCACACACACGAAGCCCCGCCCCCACACACAGAGCCCCGCCCCCACACACAGAGCCCCGCCCACACACACGAAGCCCCGCCCACACACACGAAGCCCCGCCCCCACACACAGAGCCCCGCCCCCACACACAGAGCCCCGCCCACACACACGAAGCCCCGCCCCCACACGCGAAGCCCCGCCCCCACACACACGAAGCCCCGCCCCCACACACAGAGCCCCGCCCCCACACACGAAGCCCCGCCCACACACGAAGCCCCGCCACACACACACACGAAGCCCCGCCCCCACACACGAAGCCCCGCCCCCACACACACGAAGCCCCGCCCCCACACACAGAGCCCCGCCCCCACACACGAAGCCCCGCCCACACACGAAGCCCCGCCCACACACACACACGAAGCCCCGCCCACACACACGAAGCCCCGCCCCCACACAGAGCCCCGCCCCCACACACAGAGCCCCGTCCACACACACGAAGCCCCGCCCACACACACGAAGCCCCGCCCCCACACACAGAGCCCCGCCCCCACACACAGAGCCCCGCCCACACACACGAAGCCCCGCCCACACACACGAAGCTTCGCTCGCCGCAATCCGCCCTGAGGGCACCGCTCCTTCTAAAAAAATGGCGGCGTCTCGCTGAGTGTCGCGCGGCATTGTGGGTATCGTCGCCCGCCCCGGCTGTGCGCCCCCACGGCGGCGGCGGCGGCAGCAGCAGCAGTCGCCCTCTCGACCGCCGTCACGACGCCGCCGCCTCTCGCCTGCAAAGTTACTCGGCCTGCCCTGAGTTTAGCCCATTCGTTGCATGTTCTAACGTAGTTTTGAAATCTAAAGTTACATCGTCAGGCCGTGTTATTGATAACGAGTACGAGGCGGCGTGGGGTGACGGGGGGTTGGGGTTGGGGTTTACGTTGCGGCGTATTGTGGTAATTGCGGCCGCTGGCAAGAGCGTGCAGCCATGGGGAAGGGAGACGAGGTGGTGAGGATAGCGAAGAAGCTGGACAAGATGGTGTCAAAGAAGAGCACGGTGCGTAGAGCGAGCGAGCGGACGTTCTTGATGTCGTGTGCGTCTCTTCCCGCCCTTCACGCGCGCGTACGAACGAGCAGCGAGCGGCGTTGGCCCCTCAACGCCGCCGTCGTTTTCCCGCCTTTGGGTGGCAGCGCCGCTCTCCTCACACTCCGCGTCTCCTTCTCCTCCTCCTCGTCTTCTTCGTCGTCGTCTTCTTCGTGCGGCTGATGCAGCTGCAGAGCAACGCACTACAGCGTGACAACTCAGGCGGTCAAGCCCGAGAGAGATGAGCGCGCCAGGAGGCAGTGGAGCTGTATCGCTGTTGACTAACACCCCCCCCACCAGCCGCTCTTACCCCCCACCAACCCTCCCCACCAACCCCCCCCACCAGCCCCCCCACCAGCCGCTCTTACCCCCCACCAACCCCCCCCACCACCAGTCCCCCCCACCAGCCCCCCCCCACCAACCCCTCTTACCCCCCACCAGCCCCCCCCACCAACCCCTCTTACCCCCCACCAGCCCCCCCCCACCAACCCCTCTTACCCCCCACCACCCCCCCCCCCCACCAGCCGCTCTTACCCCCCACCAACCCCCCCCCATCAACCCCCCCCCACCAACCCCTCTTACCCCCCACCAGCCCCCCCCACCAGCCCCCCCCCACCAACCCCTCTTACCCCCCACCAGCCCCCCCACCAACCCCTCTTACCCCCCACCAGCCCCCCCACCAACCCCCCCCCCACCAACCCCTCTTACCCCCCACCTGCCCCCCCCCAACCCCTCTTACCCCCCACCAACCCCCCCACCAACCCCTCTTACCCCCCTCTTACCCCCCACCAGCCCCCCCCCATCAACCCCTCTTACCCCCCACCAGCCCCCCCACCAGCCCCCCCACCAACCCCTTTTACCCCCCACCAGGCCCCCACCAACCCATCTTACCCCCCACCAGTTCCCCCCCCACCAACCCCTTTTAGCCCCCACCAGCCCCCCCCCCACCAACCCCTTTAACCCCCCACCAGACCCCCCCCCCCACCAACCCCTCTTACCCCCCACCAGCCCCCCCCACCAACCCATCTTACCCCCCACCAGCCCCCCCCCCCCACCAACCCCTTTAACCCCCCACCAGACCCCCCCCCACCAACCCCTTTAACCCCCCACCAGACCCCCCCCCCCCACCAACCCCTCTTACCCCCCACCAGCCCCTCCACCAGCCCCCCACCAGCCCCCCCCCCCCACCAACCCCTTTTACCCCCCACCAGCCCCCCCCACCAACCCCTTTAACCCCCCCCACCAACCCCTCTTACCCCCCACCAGCCCCCCCTACCAACCCCTCTTACCCCCCCACCAGCCCCCCCCCCCACCAGCCGCCCCCCCCCCCCACCAGCCCCCCCCCACCAACCCCTTACCCCCCACCAGCCCCCCCACCAACCCCCCCACCATCCCCTGTTACCCCCCACCAGCCCCCCCACCCATCCCCTCTTACCCCCCACCAACCCCGATTGTCCCCCACGCTACCTCGCCCCTCAAGCCAGTGGTTCTCACCCCCCCCACAACCCCCCCCACAACCCCCCCCCACAACCCCCCCACGACCCCCCACCCCCCACGACCCCCCACCCCCCACGACCCCCCACCCCGCGCTCCACATTCCCCACTACGGATATGCGGGGCCGCCGGTTGGCTCGCGCGCTAATTGGTCGAAGCCCGCCACGCTCGGCCAATGAGCGCGCCGATGTCGGGGGTAGAGGGGGAGGGGCTTCCCCCCAATGTCTCGAAAATTCGTCGGCGCGCTTTGTCGAGGCGATGCTTTCATGTGTTCACTGTTGCGCCTGCTCCGGACTTTATTGCCTGAGCCTTTTATTTTTAGATAATTTTTTTGTATACATGGTAACGCGTTAATCATATGCGCTGCCATTGCTCGATAGAGCGCGTTACGTTTTGTAAATCGCGACGCCCGTTGAACGTTACGATGGTGGAAAGTGGCAGGACGCGCGCGTTGCCAAATTTGGAACCCGTCTTGCGGAACGCGCGAGTGTGCCAGCGGCGCATGCGCACTGGTGTCCAATGCGTTGTATTTGACGCACACCCCTCCCCCCCAAACTATGAATAGATCGGTGCACATCGCGAAATATCAGCACAGAGTAACGTGATTATTGTCAAATATATTTTACGCGTTGCACAGCTCAAGCGCTGTGAAGTTATACAATGCCATGTTATTTGCCAGTATTAATTGCCATCGCTTGATTGTATTTCGTTTTACACTCAATTTAATAAGCATTTGTCACGCAAATGTTCAGCCCTCTGTTAAATCTACAGCTGGATGAAGTCTCGTCGAGTTTTTTACACCATTGGAACCTCATTTGCCAGTAAAAAATATGATAATTGGTTTTTTAACCTTCCATCTGGCAACAAAACTGACACCTTTTTTTGCAAGGAGTCATGTTTGCATAGACCACAATACCTGCAGTCATAATGCAAACAAAAAACACAACTCTGATAATGTGCACTGTCCTTGAAGTTGATTGGTCCACACCCGAGACAGCTTTCTTTAGAGCCTAGTCTCACATGGTGTTGGACCAGATGACGCCAAAAGGCGCACAAGGACAGTGCATACATTATCAGAGTTGTGTTTTTTGTTTGCATTCCGACCGCAGGTATTGTGGTCAATGCAAACATGACTCCTTGTAAAAAAAAGGTGTCAGTTTTGTTGCCAGATTAAAGGGTAAAAAAACAATTATACCTTGGGATAATGTTAAGTGCAATCTCGGAGTTTGTGTTCCACCATAATGCATTGTTTTAATTTTTTATGAAGGCCTCTGTGGGAGCTTTGGTTTTCACTAAATCCAGTACATTTCCATAATCTCAAAAAAGTCGAGCAAAATGGATTTTGAAATGTATCTTTTCTATAATTTATTGATTTTTGTGTTCCATCCTAAAACGATCTTAATTCAATTAACATTGCTCACATGGCTGGTTTGTCTCTAAGATGCCCATTTGTTGTCCAGTGATATTTGTGAACAGCTTGTGTAAATTTACGATAGCAAACAAATGGGTCTTTCGATTGAAATATCGTTATCGTCTTTTGAAATTGAAGCATGCGCCATCATTTCAGGACTATGTATGTTGAACTTCTTTCGCACTGTACGTAACCAACCGTGCTGATCTGAGGTGCAAAAAATGAGAGTTTTTTGCGTCTGTAAACATTTAGTGAAAAGGTAAACTAATTTTGATTCAACACCTGGTCTCCTTAACGATGTCCACAGTTGTCCTAGTGAAACATCGTCATCCCCAAATAATTTTTCTCCCTCCAGTACGTGGGATTTGGGATTTTTTTTTATTACTGAACAGATCTGTATTCATTTTGCTATTTTATTAAAAATAGGTTTCTATCTCATGGTTGCATCATGCTAAAAGTTATAATGAGTGATTTATAAAGTTACATTGCTTTTTTTGCTGCTTTCGTGCTCCCATGCTCTTGAAATTCAGTCACTTTTGTTTTCTGATTCTCAATTTAATGTTTTTATAGAGGTCTGCATTCGTTATTTTGGTTGTAATTTTCAGCAGTTTTCTCGTCTCGTTTTTCACCATGTTTTTTGTAATTTCAGATATATTTTTTTACACCGTCCCTAACTTTTATTGCATTGTCCATTATAATTGTGTATCAAGGAATGTGGCTGATACCTAGTACTGTATTATTAAGTATTAGGCATGAGATACAAATGTTGGTACAGGATCTGTTTCAAGGTCAATTGAATCAGCAAATGTCACTTTTTACTCTTCATAATGTTTTAAAATACTTCATTTTCAGTTGTTAGTCCATAATTTGTGTTAAGGCACTTCTTAATGGGCAATGTATCAATGTTTTATTTAAGGGTCTAAGTGACCCTTAAAACTTTTTGTTGTAATGGGGGGTGATATTTACTTTCTTAGTCCTGAGTCATTGGTGGAAATGTGATGTTCCTGTGATGAGCAACCAGTGTTGTCTCGTCTATAACAACTGCTTTTCGATAAACACTCTGTGGTGGAGTTTACATATTTATTTCTGAGTTTGCGAATCCCAGATGATTGATATGACTCAACCACGACAAGCATTGAATCTTTTTTTTTTCGAAAGCATTGAATCGTTAGATTTTTTAAAAAGAACCGTTATGCCCCCACCATTTTATAGATATATCCTAGTCCATATAATACAATTTAAATTGAAAGGTTCGCTTGTCAAATTTGATGGGAAGGCATCTGATGTATGCAGCATATTTATTGATGTTGCATGCTTTGAATGCAGGCAGGAGCATTGGATCTTTTAAAGGAATTGAAGTCCATCCCGATGACCCTTGACGTATTACAGGTAAGCCACAGGTTCACTTATGGATGCATGCACGAACCTTGTTAAATCCCTGTGTTTCGATTCATGAGACACGTATTGAATGTAACAAAAAATGTGGTCTCAAACGTTTTGTCACGCGTTGTATGTCTCAATGTCTGCCTCTTGTATCCTCAACTCTGTTGTCGTATCCTCAAATCTTGTAACTCAATTTTAAGCCACTTCCCAATGTCGTATCGACTGAAAACTTGGTATATGTATGTCATACTGACAGTACTATATTCTATCATTAACAAATACAAAAATATTTATATTTTTACGCAATCTTTTTTTATATGTGATGTTTCGGCTTGGGTCTAATTGTCCACGCTCAACCCACGTTGGCTGTAAATCACCACAGTCCCTTACGTTATGGCAAGCTTCGGGGCCACTTTCTGGAGTCGTGGAGTTCTGCCATTACTCGTATGGTACATTTTATTAAAGCGTGTTTAAAAAAAAGAATTTTTAAATGTTACTTATCTCTTGTTTGTACGGGATTTCATTTTGACCGTCTCTTCTGCCTTGTAACGTTAGTCTCTCGTACTTGTTCTGTCTTGTTGGTATTGTCTGTATGGTCTCATTTGTTATGTCTAGTTTGTAGTGTGTCGAGTCTTTCTTGTTCATTTTGGCTGCTATCCTAATTGCATAAAATGTTCATAAATCTAAAAATATATCGTTATATGCAGTATTCAATGCACGTATTCTGGGCTAAGGATCATGAATTGATGTTTCAATTGATGGCAGAAAATTGTTCCCTGCACTAAAGATCATAAAGACTTGTGCAGTTTAGAATGTGTGTTAACTCTAAAGTGATCTTATATTCAAATGTTCGTAGTGTTATTTTATTGTACTGTGTATGGTAAGCAACTATTCCTGTAGTATGATAACATTTCTTACAGGAATTAGTCTTTGCTATTTCAATCCCAAGAAAACCGGTTGTTGCAGCAACAATAAGCACCTCATTGAAATTGTGAAAGACGTTTAATATCTACATATGTTGATTTTTCTCAGCTGGTGGATATTTTACATTCCCATGCTGTTCAGTTTGAAATATTAATAGGTAATGAATAGAAAACATATATTATGCAGTGGAGCTTTTACAATTTTCTAATGGTTGAACTTTTCTTGTTGACAGTCAACGAGGATCGGGATGTCTGTAAACGCTGTCCGAAAGCAGAGCTCCGATGACGAGGTAACATCTCTGGCCAAGTCACTCATCAAGTCCTGGAAGAAGTTGCTTGGTGAGATTCTGCCACTCTTGGTTGGTATCTCTGTCACCTTTGAAAAAGGCAGCGTCTATAATGTAATCAAACACTAATGGACTGTTTGCAGTTAGGCCTCGGCAATGTAAGGTAAAAGTGTAAAAACAACGAGCCTACCTTTACCCTACCCTTTACCTTACCACAATACGATCACTCTACCCTACCTTTTACCCTTTAGCAGGTAAGGTAAAAGTGTAAAAACAACGAGCCTACCTTGTACCCTACCCTTTACCCTTACCCCTTGGCATGTCTACACCTTTACCTTTACCCTTTTACCCGGTAAAAAGGGTACAATTACCCTTACCTTGCCGAGGCCTATTTGCAGTGGTGCACAATTACCAGCAAGATGATGATACATATCATAACATAAACAGGCTAACATTTTTGACAGTGTCCCTTATTCAAAGGGAAGGCAGTGTTTGACTCGACATTGTTTGAGATTGAATTTTACATGGCAGTGCCTTACAAACGTTTTCATTTATCACGAACAATTTAGCATTGCCATTCATAAAAAAGGCTTCCCATATTAACCTCAAAGTTACGCAACTGCATAAATGTAACATTATCCCTGCAGTTGCATATATTTATTTTTATCCCTGTAGCTGCTCTACTGAACTGTGGTAGTACAAGACTTAGTGGCCCAAACCTGAACTTTTTGCAGTGCCAAGTGAGATCTCCAACTTGTAATATTTGCACTCTCTCTACTCTGAAGGAGGGCCATAGGCCAAGATGTTAGTATTTTTATATTTTACTGTTATTCTATTTAATATTTATATAGCGCCCTTTCCAGGCAACATGAATAATGAACGTGCTGATATATAATTTGTATTTCATTGTAGCCTGATTTTGTAGATACTCTCACGTGTTTAAGCCACGCATGAAGTATTTTTATTGCATATTGCTACTTGAACCATATGTTTTGGGAAGGTTGAATATGATAGTGGTAAATATGTCCAGCATTGTGCCAGTATTGCTGAGACGTTCATTATTCCATTGGTGCAGCTTCCTGTTAATTTCTGCTGGTAATTCATCCAGTCTGATAAAAAAATGTGTTACAGATCTTGTGATATCTTTTCGTTGAGTCACTGTGTCTTGAAAAAATCCAAATTCTCAACTTTAAAATACCAACAAGTGAACTGCTTTTTGTGTTTAGTTTGTTGACCTTCCCCCACACCACTGATTACACTGTGTAACAACATTTTTTTGTCCCTGGGTAGTAAGTGTTATTTCTGAATTGCTTATGCCTCAAAATGGCTGTTATTCCCCACAAACTTTGCTTTTGTGACCAGGACAGTGATATTTTGAAATTTACCTATTTTTAATGAGAAAACGTGTGCATTTGTGTCATTCCTTCCCTTAAGGTCCTGGTCACAAAACAAAGTTTGTGGGGAATTCATATTCTTTGGGTCTTTCGGTAAAGCCACGTAGATAGATAAAAATAATAGCTATAAAATAATAAAATAAATAAAAATTAAGTGAATAAAAAAAACATCACGACGTTTCGATTGCAACACGAGCAATCGTCATCAGGAGAAAAACAAGGGGGAAAGCTGCTGAGGCAGGCTGTTTAAAGGTTTGTAATGTGTGTAGCCCAAGGGTCATAAACGAAGTGGGTGGGGCTAGTGATGTTAAAGCGAGAAATGTGCATGTCAATGTAAGATCGGAGAGCTACCTCCACGACCAGGGCACCGAGGTAGCCATTGTATTGTGAGAGATTAGCATGTCAATGTAAGATCGCAGCGCCGCCGCCACATCGAGGACACGAGCGACGGTGGCTGCGTTAGTGTGAATCTGTTCATGCAAAATCAGAGAGTCGAAAATAACTGCTAACATCGGAAGGTAGGATGGAAACATCACAGCCAGTTATGACTTAAACTAGTTAATAACATCCTTCCAATGATTGCTCAGTTTGTATCCATCTTCTCGGTTGAAATTGTGTCTGTCTATATATGTGGATGGCTTCATGAATGAATCTTTGTTGATAGCCAGTGGGTTTGCAGAGTACCTTCGTCTTGGAGAAATCAATTTCGTGTGAGCCCACCGCGTTAAAACAATGATCAGCCACGGCCGAGGTATTGGTCCTACCGTGGTTCAGATCTGCCTTGTGTTCACGAACACTGTCCGAGACATGTCACTTAGTTTCCCCAATGTAACTACTGCCGCAGACACAGCTTAGTTTGTAGACGCCGGGGTATTGCATGTCAGGAATCACATCCCTCACAGATGGGATCAGATCACGAATTTTATGTACCGTGTTGAATTGAACCTGGGTCTTGTGTTTGCTCATTATTTTGGAAATCTTTTTGGTGACCCCTGCTATGTATGGCAAGGTGATGGTTTTGATTGGGTCCTCAGATGGTTCTTTCCCAACGGTTGGGGTGATAGCTTTACGGATTATGTAGTCTGAATATCCATTCATCTTGAGGGCTTGGTGTACGTGCTCCAGTTCACTGGCTAGGTGGTGATGGTCGGAAATACATCAAGATCTATGGTGTAGAGTTTTGATGAGGGAATTATTCTGGGATGGATGGTGGTGGGAGTCAGGTTTTAGGTAGGCATCCATACGGGTGACTTCCTATAGACAGTGTCCCATTGAGCCATCTGGTCTCTTTCGAATTAAACATCCAAGAATGGTAACTTGCCATCCTTTTCCACCTCCATGGTGAATTTGATGGCTGGGTGTATGGAATTGATGCGGTTGAAGAATTGGCCCAGCGCTGGTAGGCCATGTGGCCAGATGAAGAACACGTCATCTACGTATCTCTTCCACAAGGACGGACGTAGAGTGGATGCCTCGATGGCATCTGTCTCAAATTTTTCCATTAAAACATTGGCTACAACTGGAGATAAGGGAGAACCTATTGGAGTACCTTCAACTTGTTTGTCGAATGTTCCATTCCAGGTGAAGTAAGTGTTGGTGAGGCAGTGTCTAACCAGGGCTGGTACATCAGCATTCAGTCCTTGTTGGACCAAATCTTCAATGATTGCAATTGTGTCAGGCACAGGAACTTTGGTAAACAAAGTTACTACATCGAAACTAACGAGCAAATCACCGGGAGATAGTGAGATGTCCTTAATTAACGATACCAAGTGAGCTGAGTAAAGTACAGCTGTGGTGGTCTTACCAGTGAATGGTTGTAAGGTCTCAGACATAAATCGGGCTAGTTTGTCGGTGGGTGAGTCAATGGTGGAGACGATAGGACGAAGCGGTGTACCTTCTTTGTGGATTTTTGGTAGGCCAGACAATCTGGGTTGTCTGGCAGCAGAGGGTTTTAAGGAAAACCGCTTGGTTTGTTCGATACATTTTTATTATATTTTTTTCTATCTACCGTGACTTTACCAAAAGACCCAAATAATATGAATTCCTACAGTCACGAAAGCTTTAAGTCAAGATTTGTGAGGAATAATAGCCATTTTCTATACTTCATAGGCATAAGCAATTAAAAAATAACACTAACTACCCAGGGACAAAATCGTGTTATCATGGTTGGCTACGTATGGTGCGAAAAAAGTTCAACATGCGTACATACAAGCGGTAAAAATTTCTATTTTCATCAGTACAGTTTAATTAGGTGTTGTAAAATATGGATTGCAGTAGTCTTCTCTGGTTAAAATAAAGGATATACATTTTAAGGATCCTATTACTGGTAGGAACCACCTGGTTCCACCAGCCCACAGGGGATTATTGTGTCCGTCCGTCGTGCATCTAAAAATGGGATGGGTGGGGCTGGGTGGAGAGGGGAGAGTGGGGAGGGGCTGGGTGAGGAGGGGAGGGGCTGGGTGGGGCTGGGTGGGGGGTGGAGGGGTGGGGCTAGGTGGGGAGGGGCTGGTCACCCCATGGTGCCCTTATTAAACTCAACGTTTAACCTACTCACGCCAGCTTGTGCCCACCCTCACAGTCGGGCATATTTGCGGAATACACCACGCCGCCGTTGACCCTGGCCATTGACCGAGCAACCCAACGTTCCTACCAGCTCCCTCCGCAGGAATGTGTTTAGTTGACCATGTGGTAGACGTATCAGTGTTATTATTAACAACGTCATAGCAGTTCATTTGGATACCCAGTGCTAGTTCTGCAACAGGTGTCCCTTATTGACAGTGCCATGTAGTTCTGTTTCAATGAAGCATTTACATTCATGGTGATCGTTTAATGTACAATATCACCTGCCCAATGCATAACTTGGGAAGATGTAACTATTGCAATAGGGATGCCTATGAGTTTGAAAGCACATGAGAGATATTGAATGTTGATGGGAGGGATGTCACAATCGGTTTGGGAAATTGTAGCAGGAATGTGGTACTGCTCTTTTAAAAACTGTAAAGCTAAAGCGTGTTTTTTTTTTTTACTTCAGATGGTGCAGATGGAGCCAAGTCAGGTGAAAAGGACAAAGGCCTCAGTACAACACCTCCACCGTCCTCCCAAGACTCAATGGATGGTGAAGAGGAGAGGTGAGCGAGCAACACGATAACGTCATTGTCAGCATTGGGGATGTAACAATTCACCACCTCACCCGATGATTCAGTGAATTTGCATGGCTCGGCCACTTTTAGTTGCAGTCTCATGTTCTGTCACCTTTGCTATGTATCGTTAGCCTACGTGTATATTCACATCATATTCGTAATTCTTAAATTATTGATTGTTACCCACATGGTTCAATGGCAATAGTGTGAGTAAAAATAGATTTTAATTTATCATTAGTTTTATCCTTAAGAGAAATACCTACTTAAACAACCTGTCTGAAAGGTAGTAATCATGGGTGTAATGATGCGTCTGTACATCGATTGATATTAATTATTAAGCTCACGAGACATGCATCGAAACGCACGTTAGAATCAATAGTTGAGATTAATATGTGTTGTATACAATTGACACCTCCAGCCATTAGATGCCACTTAATTTACATCAATGTCGAACAATTGATTATTGTGAGGTGGCAGGGTGGCCCAGAGGTTAGAGGTCAGAGTGCTGAGCTGGCAGAATGACTTTATCCCCTTGTGAGAGTAAACATACATTTTTTTTGTTATAAAAAATGTTAACAAAATGAATCGCTGCCCTGTTACGCAAACATAGATTTACCAGCGAAGGGGGGAGGGGAATAAACTAGTAGACATTTAACAATTTCCCCCCAACGATTGATTAATTGTCTTGATTGGGGATCACAATTTTATTCAAGAACATTTCTAAGGTTTTGGTTTGCGAGTGCTTTGCATCAATGTCCACTGAATCATGTGTCTTTTTTAGTCTTCAAAATATAAGCAAATGGTGTTTGAAGTAAATTTGTCTTATCTAGAATCTGATCCATATGATGATTATGGTTGATGGTAATTAAGTAAATTATCAATCCATCTTTGCTTGTGGTTGGTTTGCCTTGACAATCTTTTTGTTTAACATTCGTTCACAATTTGTATACCTGTGATAATACGTTAATGGGTTTCATTTTTTAAATGAGTGGTGTCCCCTTTAAAAAAACAGAGTAACACGTGGATCAGGTAAATGCAAATCCGATACATCATAGAAAAGTTAAGTGAAATTGGGCAGGATACATGAAGATGATGGCTAATGAAAAGGGACTTGCAGCCAGGGACATTATCGTGCCAGAGAGAATGTCCAGCACTGAGATGGAGTAATGAGATTAGAGATGGATTGTGGCTTCGCAGGACTGGAGAGTGATGATGACTGGAGGATGCCCTTTGTACCGGAGTGGATAGAACATCACTGAAGATAACAACCAAATAATTAGCATATTAAAACCGATTCTTTGGCACATGATTCGATTGCATGCATCTGAAATTTAGTTGATTTTAGTCACTGAATTGATTGTGACACACAACGTAGGTATAAAAAAAAAGTTATTTTCTCCCTACGTGACTTTACTGAAAGAAACAAAGAGTATGGATTATTGCAGTCACGAAAGCTTCAAATCAAGATTAAAAAAATAAATGTTTAGAGCAGTTCAGCATATGATGTTTTCATATACACTGTTAGAGTCTATCTGCACCAATAATTGACTAAAATTTGACAATTATCTTTCTAATGAAAAGTGGTTCTTTGGAAAAAGGTAGTATCCATGATAACATTAGTCCTATTACCATATTTGTCAAGACAAATTGATATGGTATGCACTTTAAATATCTCCAGCTATGAAGTGAATTATTGGATCTGTAGTGAAATGAACACCCTTTGTCGTGGTGGTAATACACCACCGCGCAGACTCTTGCGAGTGTTTTTAAATGCAATGTTGAACTGTAAGTAATGTACCATTTCACGTTGAGTTCCGGCAGTGGAGTGTGCAAGTCTGAGTCCGGGAAGTCACCCGGCACGCCTGTCGCTACGTGCTTCCCACGCGCACCTATCACGGGCGACTCCGTGCGCATGAAGTGTCGCGAGTTGATCTCAGCTGCTCTCAAGACCAATGGTAAACAGGGGCATGGGAGTGCATGGATTGTCTATGCGAGTGTACTTGCCGATTACTCCAAAGATTATGGGCAAGGGGGACCTGATCGTATGTTAACCCCAACCATCGTGGCGGCACACTGCCTCGTGTTCTTATTTGTTCCAGCAACAACTCCGTTCGTATCCTCTAGCCTGTAAGAATTGTGTTTATCCAGCTGTTGTAGAATGTGTTTGTGTAGTGTTTATAATTGCTATCACTTTTCATCGTGACAATATTTTGGTGCATTTCTCAGTCCATGCCGAGCTTATCACACATTGTAATTCTGACTAATCTTTTGTCACTACTACGGAAGATGGAATCTCATTCACTGCCAATCACAAGAATCACGTCAGCTTTTTGTTTTGTTTTTGATCATAAGGCAACGAGTTTCTCTTACAGATACTGACTTGTTTTCTTGCCTTTTTCTAGATGACTATAACATTTTTGGAACAGATTGTGAAGAAGTGTCAGCACAAATAGAAGAATATATCCTTTGTATTTCAAGTTACGCACTTAATCACACACTTGATTAACTTTAATTCCATCCGAAGCATTACACTAAGACCTATTGGATATGTAATTAACTACCATTAATGTTTGCAATATATTGAGATTTTTCGTTTACACGGGACGTTTGTGACTGAACAGCCCAGGTAAATTCTTTGACACCATGCACTCATCTTCCAAGAGATGAAGAACACAGACATGAAGTACAAAAATCGTGTCAGGAGCCGAATCAGCAACCTCAAGGATGTCAAAAACCCCGAGCTCCGCAAGAACGTCCTCTGTGGCAACATCACGCCGGAAAAAATTGCCAGGATGACAGCAGAGGTGCAGCTCCTCGCAGCCACCAGAGGGCGCTGTGGCTCTTGGTCCTCATTTTAAGCTTGAATGGAAAAGTAGAATTTTTAGATACTAAATGTGAAATACATTTCCAGAATTTTTGTTGAAAGCCCTGGGTGTGGTTGGTGGAGAGCTATTACATTCTTTGTTGAGATGAACTGATTCTATACTGAGGTTGTGTCAGCAGTGTAGTAGTGTATTAGTGCAAAAGACCGATGGAGATGACGGGGAAGAGTTTTTGTAAACACACAAACACAGAATGTTATCGAATGACAAGGCCATTCAACCCATTGTTGCTTGCTCCAACCAGAGCTAAAAAGCCAGATCAGCAAGACTTGTCTTTCCCATCCCCCTCAACTCCACAGTGGGTGCAAAATTGAGGCATAGGCAATGAATGGTGAATAGGAGTCACATCCAGGTGTTCCTAAAATGTAACCTAATGCAGCTCGTCAGGAAATATGATATGGATTTACCATGTCAATGCATTTCGTTTAGTGTCTAGAATGTTAAAACGACTTTCAGAAATATAATGAAGCAATGCTTAATAATTAAAATGTAAACTATTCCACATGTGTAAGCCCGATCTATTCAACTGGTGGAATAACAGTAATGTGAGATCAGTATTTTGTTATTAGAATCAACATTCGCAGTGAAATTGGGTAATTGAAAGCATTGGTGTAAAATAAAATAGTGCCTGTTGTATGTAGTGAAGAAACACGTGAACACCGATATCTTTTTTTAGATGTTTATTTTACCAGGTAAGGCTTAGATATAGAGCTGTTTTTCAGAAGTGACCTGGCCACAAATGATAGCTCAGAAAAGTGGCTTATGTGGAAAGTTATAGCAGCCAAATATTCGAACGCATATTTCTAAATGTGGAAGGAAAAACCGGAGGGCCTGGAGAAAACTCCACGTGACAACGGGAAGAGAATATGTAAACTCCAAATATACAGGCGTCAGGGTGGGGATCGAACCCACAAGCTCCTGTATACCAGGCATCTCGCCACTGTGGCGGCCCATACAATACTGCCCGGTCTGCGGTACTTCGCATATAAGTAAATTACACAGTTTGTAGGGCAAATGTAAACTGTCGTTTTGACTGGTACCCAACCATGCTCTGCGCGGAGTCTTGGCGCCTACGTCAAACTGCTTTTCCTCCGCTGTTGCAGGAGATGGCGAGCGACGAGCTCAAGGAGATCAGGAAGGCAATGACGAAGGAGGCTATCCGTGAGCACCAGATGGCCAAGACCGGCGGCACCGTGTCCGACCTGTTCAGCTGTGGCAAATGCAAGAAGAAGAACACCACCTACACGCAGGCGAGTGTCCCAGGAGGACTCCCACCGCTCCAGCTCTGTGGAGCATCAACTGCTCAGAATGAACTGCAAGATTAACACACACGTAACAGACTAATCGAGATAACAGTTGTCTCTGGATGACGCTTGGTGTGGTAGTGAAGCAGGTGAGGTCCGTGGATTGTGTTTAGGTCATATGAGACACCCACATGCAGAGCTCCCAAGGTGCACTCTAGCAAGTAGGTTGTGGAAGGCTATTTGTGTGGTGTCTGGTATCTCTTGGTTTGGCTTCACCATGAGCAAAACTGTTTTGTGCTACAAGTTGACCAAACATCCCAAACAAGGGGGGACCCTCTGGGAAGTATTCTTGTGACTCAGGTTTTCCTGGGTAAAGAACGTATTCTGTATTTTTATCACTCAGCATTCACCTGTTAAACTAATTTGATTGTGGGATTTAATTTGATCGGTTTTAAATAATGTTTGGACTGTAGGGGGAGTGCTATTATTGCATATCCCGGTTTATACCAAGGATGCATTCCTGAAAGCCAGAACGTAAATCGAAAGGAGTTTAATCGAAACAAAGAGATAGGATGGCGGAGAGTAACGTGGTACAGAACCTTAACAGGATGCTCAGTAACCCATTGCGCATTTATACTGTACCACCATCGTTCTGAAAAGTCGGTATATATTATAGATATATTCAGATATATCACCTTGTCTATTTTACTAGAAATATCACGTGTGGTTTATCACGTAAAAAATGTTTACGCTTGTATAAACAATCGCCATAAATACGGTATGTGGGGTAAAACATATGAATATGTATACGTGAGAGATTACGGTAGTCAGGAACGCCAACGCTTGGGCACCATCCAGCGCATGAATGTGGATCTTCGTGGTAAAGTTCATAAATCTTGAGTACGTTATGGCGAGGTACCACAGTGCTTAAAACGGGATTGGATATTGATAAGTTTAGTACGTTATAGCGAAAGTACGTAAAACAGGAGGGCGACTATCGGGGTATTACTGTATTTGCCAAATGTCATTTCACGTAGCTTAGATTGTACATCTTGTTTCAACCTCGTGTGGGTCACAGGTGGTCATCTGTGGGAGGAGCTGGTACAAGTGGTCCCAAATGTTTTAAGGCACAAATATGGATGCTCATGTTCTTATAAAGGGAACAGATTGGCTGCATATTGCTATTTCAGGACACTTCACATGTTTTCACAACAATTGCAAAACCCCTACACTGATCACTCCAAAAATTTACCACCGAGCTTATTTATACCATTATTCCGATAATATCTTTTTAATGGACAAGGGTAAAGAAATATATTTGTTTTATAAAACTAATAAAGCAATGTTGCATGATAGCATGCATAACAGCCCAAGCTAATATTTACCCCGATTTACCTGTTGTGTTTTGTCCATGCACACATTTCGATGTACTGTTGAATCCCCTATGAAAATTGTATTTGGAGTTTGTTTACGTAATCATTACTATGTTGTCAGCAGCAGTAATCACTTTGAAGTGCCACCATCATCGTAATCTTTGACCGATCACGTCATGTTTAAATGTGTGACATGTATATCTCACTCATTTTACCTACGTCTCTCCAGGTTCAAACGCGAAGTGCTGATGAGCCTATGACCACTTTCGTCCTCTGCAATGAGTGTGGAAACCGATGGAAGGTAAGGGGGAGTCGCATTCATATCTGCAATAGATGGCATGGCCGTCTTCTTCCAGACCAAACCCTTGCCAATTTTCAACGCCCATCTCGCAGTCACTGCACAAGTATTGGTGGAAATGCTTCAGTTTTCACACATATATCTGATGGTGCAAACACTGTGCTTTTGTTTTCAGTTCTGCTAATTCCCGATGGCCACGTGGGAGGAGAAAAATCACTGCCAACGGAAATTTGAGCAACAAAATTGGCATTTTCCAACGATCCAACATGTTGATGATGCACTGGAGAAATCCATCCTGTATCACACGTCTAAAAGCCAAGGCTTAGTTATCATGGTTTAATTTTTTATATGTAATGAGCTGTTAAAAAACACAACTGATATTGGTTTTTAAATACAGTAATGTGACTAGCATTTTTTTGTTTAGTACCTGAAATAAAGCTTTTAACTGTTAACAGTTCCTACTGGTTTGGTTTTTGTCTTGAAAAAATATATTTCAATGTATATTGTTACCTTAGTAGTTTTTATAAACATTTCATTACAATTCAGAAGTAGTGCCGTATTTTTTTGTGCATTTTTTTGTAAATTTTTTTGTATGGAAAACTCATTTCCAATGAACACATTACCAACTACCTATTTCAGTGATGCTATTTGTAAGATGTATAAACATTCATTTTTTGCCTTGGAAAATTTAAGTAGGTCAGCATATTTTTAAGCAAAGGCTTAAAATGGGTACGTAAAGGAGGAGTCTATAGAGGAAAATATATCGTCATGAATGCTTAATAAATGTTCAACATTCTTAAGCAAAGGCATTTGTTCATGGGATGTCAGATTTTAGAGTTTCTGTGTATCTTTCCTAAACATTTGCCTTTTGGAAGATTGACTCTTTATCAGTGTGGTTTCCTTTTATCAGTGCAAACCACTGCGTATGGATGCAACCTCCATTTTTCACGTTAATGTTCGTGCCAAAGCATGGGGCCCCCCAAAGTGCAGGGCCCGGGGTAGTGCCCCTATTCGCCGTAGCCTAGGGATGGCTCTGCCTATAAGCATATGGCAACTGCACATCTATCAACAATAATTGGAAGCTAAATAGTTAACTCATGCCTCCCTATGGAATTAAAATTATTTTTTATATAAATCCTGCAAATGGTATGCCTATTTACATACAGTGACATTTAAGTTTTTTAATCGCATTTAATCCTGAAGGTTAAAAAGGCATCTTGAGGCATCGCACAAGAAATATACTCTTTGGGTCTTTCGGTAAAGTCACGTAGATAGAAAAATCATAAAAATTCACGACGTTTCGATCGCAACACAAGCAAATCGTCTTGGGGTGATAAAATATAGCGGGAGAACTGCTGAGGCACACTGAGCGGTAGGAAAAGGTAGACAATGTCAAACCAACACTCCAATATTTATGCCTAATTGGCCTAGAGAGTATATTGTTGTGTGCCATTATTTAATTGGCCTTGGTGTCACGTGGCATTTGCCTACCATTTACCCCAGTGCCTAGCACTGGGCAAAGGGTGGAATTTTTTGCCATGTTTGTCAACTATTTGTACTCTTTCTTAAGTACACATTACATGGATTGGTTGTACCCTGTACAACGCCATTAGGTTTGTGTGCACTTAGTGTTAATGCAGCTGTGTACACACGTCACTCGTCACCAAACATAATTAAGCCTTGGAACAGGAGCTTGGCAGGGATTTGTGGTTTCGGTGTGTGAATATATATTTATAAATGACTTGAGTGTTTGCACGTATTGATGATGCAACGCTAACAGTACCACCACCACGTATCGACAAGCCACATAAAATACGATGAGGCAATATGATCTATATCCTCAAGTTTATAAATAGCGCAGCGTTTTTCACCTTTTCCACATTAGCTCTGGCCACGACAACACCACCTCACTGATATGTGATTGTTCTTGGAACGAAAGTACTTACCACAAGTACACTCAGTCATGTACAGTCAAGGTGTTTGTTAATGTATTGCCGATGTTCTAAGTCGCAGTATTGGGTACAGTGTGCCTAAGCTACTGCTTAACATACAAGATGTCGGTCAGGCACGCAAACGTATAAAAGCTTTTTTGACCTCCTACAGGCATGAGAACAGTGATTATATTATTAACAAAAAATTCCCACCAGAGCTTGTGAAGCATTCTCTGAGATGGTGCAGAGCGGAGGCTTATTAAGAGTGGTAGGGGCCACTTCAAGCCAGCTTTTGCCTCTTGGCTTCATGGAAGTGATTGCAGACTACTTTGGAGTTTTTGACAGTTGGCACATTGCGTGGATGTGTGCAGAGAGACATCGGGTGTGGGGGAAGGGGAGTTAATGGGCTTGGGTCAAGTATGGGGGGGGGGGGTCAGAATTTTGAAGCGAGAGGTAGAGTCGGGAGGGAGCTTAGAGTGGCACAGCGGTTTCAAGAGGAGTTATTTAAATATTTATTTTCTACTTTTTCCCCATGACCATTTCATGAGCAACCACTTAGACTGAATTGAGATGCGCCAATGTGGTTGATTATTGTTATAAAAATATAATGCTGGATACACAGTGCAGACAGGAGAAATTAAGGAACACCACCCATATGGCATGGATAAGAGTGACCATATTAAATATGAAAAAGTTTAATTGTGTATGTATACACTATGTCAAAGCAAATACATAATTTACATGTAAAAAATCATATACTACTGCAGGGAATCATGGGTAACATGGACAGACAAAAGTTGATCTCTCCTCATAAAAATAATTATTCACCTTTGGGCCCTGTGGGCCAATATCTAACAACAGCAATTGTTTTTAAATCCCGTATGATTTGTTTAAATATCATGATGCGGAGACATGTATTTTGTCCCTACGCCATCCTTGTGTTTAAAGGTCAACATGCAAGCACAGTACTATGTAACGGGAGTAGTAGGGTACGTATATGTATTAATATATTTAGAGGTGACGTATATGAGCTAATGCACGATTTGTATGGCTTCTCGGTTGCCACTTATTGGTCACGGTCCTCTTTTACTATTATATACCTGAATATAACTTAACAATCCTTGCAGGCGTGCACCAGTCGTGATGACCCAATCGGCCACGGCGTGAGCCACCATATGATTGCTGTCCTTGAGAGTGCACAGTCAAATCCCGTGATAGCGTCGCCTCGGGTTTATGGGGCGCGAGTCCCTGCAGAAAAGGGATTTTAAGAGAGTCCCATTCACGGCTTGACCACCGTGGGGCTGGTGTCCACGCACGGCGAGACGGCTGCCGTGCTCTTGTCGGGGGCGCCCTGGAGCAGCGAGCGGTAGTGCTCGGAGGCGAGGAAGCGCGGATACGAGTCCCTCTGCATGAGCATGTAGATCTGCTGCTGCGCCTCGTCGAACGTGCCCAAGTCCGGCTCCTCCATCCCCTCGTTGATGGCCTCGCGGGCGCGCGAGTCGAGGCTTACCTGCGCACACGGTGGCGTAAATCATCCGCCTGCTCCCCTGTACCCGGGGTTAGAGATATCGGACAAATTGAGACAAGTGGTGTAAGCTATCGAGTGTGCAGGTGGTACAAATATACTAGGGCCCACGGGCCGGAGAGCCCCAGATGCTGGGTTATGAAAATGGGGTTGGTGGAAAGTGGGGGGGGTGCCGGCTTTAGGCGTAGTAGGCAACGTAGGCATTTTCCGAGGGCGGTGGCAGATGTTGGGAGTTGGTAGGGGCGGCAGTGTCAAGTTCTGCCGGCGGGTGGTCGTGATTCGTGGGTGTGTGTACACATGTGAACTCGCGTGATACAAAGACGCCTCGGTATACATCGTTGAAGACACTCGTGTGAAACGTACCAGCGCCATGTGTGAATATACACGGTGATGGAAGAGTGGGGAGCCCCGTTTCATTCACTGCACAAGGGGCCATGCCAACCACGCTACGCGACCGTACGGAACACAGAAGAAGGTTGTTGCTGTGTGAGACGCTGAATTACGTTGAGCGTGGGGGGGTGGGGGGTGCCACACCGAGCGACGGACGCTCACCTCCCTGGGCGAAAGGATGGAAATGTACTCCTCATAGATGGTCCTCATGCGCTCGGGTAGGGAGGCCTCGTCTGTGCCGACTCGCAGCTCCTCGCACGCAAGCCAGAAGAGCAGGTTGTCCTCGCTGAATTCGCCGCGCAGGAAGTGGCGGAAGTGCGCGCGGCCCGTGGGGCTGCGTACGAGACGCTCGAACGACCGACCCCACGCCAGCACCTCGTCCGCACCGGCCCGCCCGCTGCGCGTGGCGATTGCGTGGAGGGGGGGGGGGTCGTAGGCCGGGTTAATGGCTGCAAACTCATTCGGCCTCTTCTATCAGTGAAACCGACAAAATGGGCCACATGTGTTTTATTTGGCATTTTCTTTCTGAAAGATCGGGTAGCTCCAAACATCGTGGTGAAGCTACAAGCCTTTCTCAGAATTTTCTAAACGTTAACGTACGTGATAAGTACAAAAATTAGGGCCTTGGTTTTCCACGTGTTAAAATGATGAAAATAGGAAAACGAATATCGTGAAGAAATATAAAACATGTAGCAGAAAAATTTGTGCTATTTTTTTAAACATGTATATTTTCACCAAAACAGTCATTGGTTTAATCTTGATTTCAAGCTACCTACGTGACTTTACCGAAAGAAACAAAGAGTATGGTCATTGGTTTGATTGGCTGCTTTTCATAATTAAATTCAGCTCCACAAATACACTGTTCTGCTCGTTGGCTTTCATCATTATGACTCTGGTCCACTTATAATAATTGTCCTCGGTATTCAAATTATGTTATGCTCTCTTAATTGTATTCCTCTAAGTTATTTTGTCCGTATTTATCTGGAGCAGCCCAACTTCAGGATAGAGGCTGACATTTAATTTTACCCAGCTCTTCACATCATTTACGATTGTTATACATTGTATATTTATTAAAAGTGGGTGGCTCGGTAGCTCAGGAGTTGATGACTGATCCAGCAACACTGAGATCTTAGGTTCTAATTTGGGTTCTGCCACCTTTGATTAAACCAGGTTTTAAAGTGTAGCAAGTTGACGGTCTTAGCTTGGCGGTTACCAACGACTGCACGAAAGAAAACCTCTCTTTTAAACGTAAGGTTTCACTTTTAGTCCATAAACATGTATTTATATATATAGACAAACATCTCTACAGCAGGTTGCGTGCAAGGCTGCAGCACTTCCAATGTGTATTAGGGGGTCATTGGAGGGATTTATCACCATCTCCGGATCATTCTCTTGCATCGTGATGCATTGCTCTAGGCAAGGTCGGAACGGATAAATGTTTCTGTCATGACAGTGCCAATGGCACAATTATAATACGATCGGAATATAACGAGACATTTAAATAAAAATAAAAACCTGATGCCAAATAAAAAAAACCCATATTGGAGCCATTCATTTTAAACAGACTTTGATGCTGGCACTTTAACTTGGTCTGTGACGTACGACAGGATTTGGCGCTGTGGTATGCTCGAAAGAGGAGTTTTGGGTGAGGTGAATGACGCATCCCGCATTCCGACGATGTAACTGTCAGAAATCGTGGTTTCCGAGTCCATTCAAGAACCAATTCTGTGTTCAACATTGCTCTGAATGGTTGCAGCTCAAGTGGCTGCCGGAGTGAAGTCAACCCATCGCGTACAACAATACCGATTCTTACAATAGCGATGTGATGCATGTATATCACAAGCCTAACAATCGATGCGTTGTTCACCCCCCCCCCCCACCCCGTATATACTTCGATGATCCATACTGATGTAATGACAGGGTGCCACCTGTCTGCCTGAAGGGGTAATTGTTGTTATGGGTACATTACGTAATGCCTAATTACGAGGAGGGCGTATCTGGGGTAAAGGTGGAAGGCGGAGTCAGTTGAGCAGCTCCGGGAACTGCTCGAGGGTTCTAGAAGGGGGCATGGCCGGAGGCGGGGCTTGGCCACGCTGGAGCGTATATAAGGGGGGCCGAACCAGAGAAGGTTCGGTGCTGTTGCGGGTCCTGGCTGCGTCGCTGCTCGCCATCATCTCTCTTCGTCGTCCGGCCACGTGGCCGATCTCCTGCAAGGCTCTCACCGTCGCCGTCACTGCGCTGGTCGGGCAGCTGCGTAGTTTGACGCCGACGATGGGGTTGTGTGTTCGGGTCGGCTATGTGTAGCTGCGTTACATAAATGTATCGCCCAGTGTGCTCTTAAAAAATAAGAAGCCTTCTACACGACATGTCTCAGAAGTCGCTCACTACACTAAGAACAAAAAACAACAACAATCTTTACGTCCGGGAAAAATGTTTATGCCCGTCAGCTTTTTCCCCGCGTGAATTTGAAAACGGCGGAAAAAAATCCACACCTCGTGGCCTCCGAGTCGGTGCAGTCCTCGGTGCGCGTCGTGTGTGAGTTCTTCCGAGAGGACGTCGGCGATTCTTCGCCCTGGGGCGCGAGACTACATTCGGCGCACGGGAGTTGAAGCACAAGTCAAGAGCAACGCCTCGGCGCAAGGAAGCCACCGTTGAAACCGAGCGCCGTCGTCTCTCCAGCACTGAGCTTCGCGTTCGAGAGTAGCCCCACCGCCACCCCCCCCCCCCCCCCCCCGTCTCCCGTATCGATCTCCTGTACGCGCATCGCACTGTAATGCGGTCGCAACGGCCAATAACAATGCGAGCCTCTTATCTGTGACATTCTGTCGCGTCTCCCTGACAACTGTAACAAATGAGTCCCGTGAGAATCGACTCGGGGATATTTTTAGTCGAGTTTTAACGGCTCGGGGGGGGGGGGGGGCCCATGTCGCACCAATCTGGGGTGCCGCGCGCGTGACCTTTCCTCAAGCGTCCCGCTGCCACTCACCGCCTCGGTGCCCAAAGTGATATAATCGCGGCTCAGTGTTGCAATATTTTTTTTTGGTCAAAGGTAAAGCTGCGTTGTGAGGTTGCGATTCGACGTTTGAGGAGGACGATTGCCGTGTCGTAACAGAGGTCACGTTGCAAGAATTGTAAACGCCAAAGCAAAAAAATGCAATAGGTAAGGTGAATATTGTGTTTTTTTGTTATATTTTCGCGAATAGAGAAACTTTTACTTGTTGAGTTAAAGAGTATATTAACGTTTCATCCTCGTGTGCCTTACCTGCACACTGTCTAATGCAGACCACAGCTTCCTAAACTTTCTCTGCCGGAATATGATTGTCCAGTATATGTAACTGTGATGTGGTATTTACTGCGTCAACTTTGATGCGTCCTTCTGTCTTCGCAGACCCCTTGCTCTTTCTTCTGTCTTTACAGACCCCTTGCTACTCGTTCCGAATCACCTCTGGACCCCCTTAGACCTTTTTATGGACCCATATTGATGCCTACGCTTCCCTTGGGGTCCCCAAAACCCAGGCTAAATACTGAGCGTAATAATTTATGCTTTTAGGGATGACATAAATTGTTGATAATCAGGGCCGTGATTCAAGAATGTTTATATCTCTTTTAGTTTTGCTTTTGCCATCTCATTTGTATTGTTTCTCATTCCGTCTTGTTTGGTACATTGTTGTTCACTCCCTTCGCCTTTGTGCATTTAATTTGCACATCGTTTGTAACGTTGACATTACATTACTCTTGAGATTTGATGCTTGAAATGTGAGCCTGAAGAATCGATATTAACGTCGTAATAGGGTCCGGGAGGCTCAGGAGTCGGCACTGAGATGGCACCACCCAGATCCTGGCTGTTACTCGACCAGTGGTTCTTAACCTTTACTGCAGCCTTGCACCCCTTTGGTTGTCAATCGTTAAAAATGTCTACTGTTAATAAGCACAGGTTTCATGAAGCACAGCAGTTGTGCTTACGTGCCCGTGCTTAATATGTCTTTCGATGATTTTACCTCCGAAAAAAATCTGGCCACGTCTCGCACCCCCCAGACAGGGCATCTCGCACACCCCCAGTGGGTGCGGGCATCCCAGATTCAGAACCACTGCTCTCGATGGATACCGATGATTATACGTGGTTCTGTATGTATGTTTGTATTTCACACACCGCATGTAGTCATGTACTAATCGGAGGTTCTAAAGTTGTATTGAGTTGATAATCTCAGTCTTGCTCCCGAGGATTGACTTAAAATTGTTGGTTTGATTGACATGTGATGGACACTTTTTTGCAGTGCATATAAAAGTTGTGACCTTAGTGTGGATAAAGAGGCCTTCTGCAGTGACCTCATGTTGTTCTGTGACGTCATGTTCCGCGACATTCTCTCACATGGAATAATGCACCGCTGGATGCAGAGCCCCGAATTAAAACGTTCCTTTCCCGCAAAAGTCGCGCACAATTGCAATATAATGTGCAAAAAAACCCAATCACCACAACCGATCGATGAATCCGGTGCATCATTGCACCTCTACCGGGAAGAGCTGCTGTAGGAATATCTCCCTTGCCGCGTGTCCCACTGCCCCTGTCGGGCTCGGTCCCCCCAAGCGGAGGGGGGGTCACGCACCAGGAGCACGAGCAGCAGCAGCACCAGCAGAAGCAGCACGCGTCCCTGTCGGCCCCTGCCCCCTCTGCGCCCCCGGTCTCCTCGGCTTCTGCGCTGTCCTCCCCGCCGCCGGGCTGGGAGGGCCCCTTCACAGGGCGAGGCATCTGTGCTGGAGCCCCAGCTTAGCTGCACAGGAACACACACGGCACCATTAATTATAGATTTGAAGCTTTCGTGACTGCAAGTATTCATATTCTTAGGTTTTTTCGGTAAAGTCACGTAGGTAAAAAAATTAAATTATTAAAAGTAAAATAAAATAAAAATCACGACGTTTCGGAGGCAACACAAGCTTCCGTCTTCAGGTGGAACCGTCACAGCACGATAGCTGTATCAAGTAAGAATATAGGCAACATTCATATTGACACCGTTGCGATACTGGAACACCGTTGGCCACGGTCAATCCACTGGTGGATGAAGGTCTCTCCGATCCGGCACCGTCTTTCACAATCCTAAAATGTAATAATTCACCTTGCACCTTGCATACGAGCTGTTTTCACGAGTCTCATCGCCTCTTCAGAAGTCCTCTCGGATGTGTTTCATTCTTTCGCTGCTGCTCACACTCATTGTACTTTCTTGCGATGTGTTTCGGCGCAAAGCCCACTTTTCATAATTGTTTGAATGCTATTGACCTGCGTTATGTTCTCTAATCCTCGTGTTCATCTTTCCGTCTTTCAATATAAATGTAACAATTGAGTGTATTTATCTGGGAAAGCCTTGCCGAGTCTCATGGCTCTTATTTTAGGAGCATCTCTGAGCCACCCCGTTGCCTCCAAACGTCTGGATCAGGTGTGAGCCAGCACTAATAGATCACGTGATGCTGGGGTGACCAGCATCACGTGTCCACTTCGTCTCCCCAGTGCTGTATTGACTATGGACTGCATCACTTCACCTGCGAATAATCTGTACGTGGAGCTTATGCCTCAAAACTCTTCTGGAACTGCTCCACAAGCCCTCAAGACTGCTGCTGTTATTGAAATCCTGGAGGAAGAAAAAAAACCTACATTGGATCCCAACATCACTGCAGATTTCCATTCTACATTTAATAGGAAAGAGTGCAATGAAGTATCTTCTGCCATGGTCTCCACCATGACCCAGTTCAATCTTGTTTTTTGCAAAAAAGGAAAATTCCACCGAGATTGCTCTGTAGTCAATGCCCTCTTGAGGATCTCACGCTCATATTTCTCATCGACCTCTCTTTTCCCACATCCCAACTTCACGCAGAGCCTCAAACTTCCATCTGTGTAACATCTCCTGCATCTGCAACTTCCCTGCCTCCCCCCCCACCCAGCTGCGAGTGAGACCCTCCATCCCCTCGCCACATCTCGACTTGACCACTGACAATCTCCTCTGGAGGGGTGCGGGCGGGCAGGGGAGGTTCTTCTGACAATTGCCACCACTCGATGCTTAACCATGACCAGGAGTTCAACCATCATGAATTATTGTTCGTTGGTTCGCGTGCTCGACAAGTCGTTGCCTCCTGCAATGAGCATGCGGCTTTGCTCGCCTCGTTAAGAGCTTTGCGGGCAGTGGTGAAAATATCGCATTCCTGTGACGGAGCGTAGTGTGTATTCGTCGGACAACCATCGGTGACACTCGAGCACGATGCCACAAGTGCCGGCATGCAGCACCAACACAGATACGTAAACGGAGCGGGGCCTTTTATAAACACGTACGACTAGCATACACGTGCGCACACATGCATTAAAAAAAACTACGTTTACAGATTTTTGTCAATCCACTTCTGGATGAGGGCCTACGCACGCTTTACGGATCCTCGGATCGTGGCGGGGGGGGGGGGTATTTGACCCGACTTACTGCACCACGTTGGTCAGTGCCGGTTGGTGAAGGCGGGGGAGGGAGGGACCCCAGGACCGGTTCGGATGTCACTCGCCGCTGCTCTTAGCTGTGGCTGGAATCAAACTCGGAGTGGCCAGCTTGACACCGCAGTGCAATGCATGCCAGTGCTGTCGCTGCGTTACACTATAAACAAAGGCATTGAAACAAAACTACGTTTTCTACACAACTATAATTCACAAGTCGCATACTCTATAGTGCTGCGATTACTGGATGAGGTGTAATTGTAGACTAAAATATAGGTACACATTTCTGAGAATTCTGACTTGACCCCAAGTGGATAATCTAACTTATAATACATTCAACATCTTATACCATAAAATATACATCATTGATAAAGTAAATTATCACAATGTCAGCATTCTAGTAATGCATATCTGCGTAGATCGCTCAGAATGTATCCCATCTCGTCACAAGCTATGTACTGTATTTATGTTGAACTTTTTTCGCTCCTTACATAGCTAACCATGCTAATCAGAGGTGCGGGGGAAGGACAACAAACTTAACACAAAAGCAGTTGTAAAGAAATGAGTTTTCAGTCTGGATTTATAAGTGCATGGCTCCAGTGGCTTCCTAATATCGGAAGGAAGAGCGTTCCAGACGGCCGCAGAAGCGCATCTGAACGCGTGCGATGCGGTGACCGCCTTTGTTCTATGATTAGCCAAAAGCCACTGCGAGGATGACTGGAGTTTGCGTGATGGTTTATGCTTCAGCAAGGTGTTGCAGGTTCATTTGTGGCAAGCACTTTGTGTGTAATGAGTGCGAACTTAGAATTATTTGTTCGGTAACCGGAAGCCAATGCAGCTCAGCGAGCACTGGACATGGTTTAGATCTTGCAGTAAACGCTGGATGGAGTCTGGATAATGCTTGGAAGGGCGACTGCCATGTACACAAGGGTGTTATAGGCTACTTTGGCACGAGGTGGTGGACGCTGCATGAAAAAATCAACTGTTATTGATGTGAATAGCAAGCAATCTGAAGATGTGACCACCTCAAGATCCAAAGATCCGCGAAACTTCAGTTTGAACGATCCGTGACCCGATGACCTTTTGGCCTTCACCAACCCCGACTGAACAGCGTTGTGAAATCCAGTCAAATCACTCTTCGCGACCGGCACGGCGTGTGGAAGCCCTCATCCAGCAGTGGATTGACTAAAACGGCTGTACATGTACATAGAGCTGGGCAATCGCTCAAGGATTCTGCACAATCAATCAAATCTGTAAATGATGAGAAAAACCCATTCTGACGGAACAATAGTACGGCTTCAAAATTATACCTTCCCAACGACGATAAAAAACGTGGAGACATAAAAAAAACACACGGCCTCTGTGCACATTCAAAAAACCCATCAACGTGTTCCTGTAGAAGTGCATTTTGGCCCTCTTGTCTTAGATCACCATCAAAATAGATTCGTGCAAATGTGACTGGACTGGCAGGTTTCAAACTCACTTGGTAGCAGTGAGCATAGCTGACTGTTCTTCATGAGTCCTAATAAAGGACGAAACGAGTCCACAGTTATCTATCTTTGTACCACTGCTGTCTATCAGTCACATTTGCTCAAGAGTATGCGCAGGTGTGGTGAGTAAACTCATAACTTTAAATGTTACCAGGCAAGGCTCACTGAGATATATATATATATATTTATTTTAGAAGCGGCCTGTCCACAAATGATAGCTCAACGAAGTAGCTTATCACGTGTAAAATTCACAGCAGCCGAATACTCTCAACGCATGTTTCTAAATGTGGAGGGAAAATCTGGAGGACCCGGAGAAATATCCACGCGACCACGGGAGACATGCATACTTGAAATATACAGCAGCAGGCGTCAAGGGTCTGGATCGAACCCACGACCTCCTGTATACCAGGCGAGGGAGTTAACATTTCACCACGCCAGGTAAAGCATGCGTGTAGAAGTTAATCACAATTACAAGCGGACACGAAGTTTTCCCCCCTCTCCTCCCCCAACACATTTCGTCACGGATGAGTTCTACTCCACTACAATTGTATTTAATGTGTGCAACTGCTGGCTACTGACTCGATACTGAATCTACAGTTCGTGTGCTACTGTGGCGAGATGTTAACTACCTCGCCTGGTATGCAGGAGGTCGTGGGTTCGATCCCAAACCTGACACCTATATATTTGGCGTTTGCATGTCTCTCTCCCCGTGGTTGTGTGGATTTTTATTCGGGTCTTTCCTCCACATTTAAGACACCGTGCGTTTAGAATATGTGGCTGCTATAAAACGTCCACGTGATATGCCACTTCGTTGCGCTATCATTTGTGACCAGATCGCTTCTTGAAAAAGAGCTTATACAGCTCAGCGAACCTTTCCTTGTAAAATAAAATATATAGTTTAGTTTTAGTGTATTCAAAGGGTCCATTGTCAGCACAATCAGCATTCATGTCACCCTGTTGAATGGAGGAAAACGCGGACTCGGAAAACCACGATTTTTTTGTCTCGTCAAAATGTGGGTGTCTCTCTTAGCTGTGCCCGAGGTGTCGACTCAGAAATCCAACGCACATCGACATCACTGCCATCGTCATTAACGCCGCACCGTCGTCGCTTTGTAAATGATGTGTTGTACGCACACGCATCGAGCTAATGTGCGGGGCAGTCGCCTCCAGTAGGAGCAGACGAGCAGGGCCAACACACGGAATACTAAATCGCAGTTTTCTCTGCTCGGGCTCACGCCCTGTGAGATTGCATAGCGAGATACAACGAGCGGCATTGCAATCCTGGAGTGGGACAGATCTGTCTCTTAAGTCTACTTGCTGTCGAAAGCCATGCACTCCCGCACGCACGTTCATTAAATGATCATCATCGTCGTTGTAACCACATCAATAATGTTAAGGCTCAGCACCACCGAACCACCGCAGCAAAATTGTCCCTCCCTGCGTAAAAAAAAATTGCTGTGTAACAAACACACATGCGTACAAAGATACAGATTCCTCGTGTAGCAGGCTGCTGAGACAAGTGCTGTTAGCGAAAGCCTACGACACACGAGGGGATTGTGTGTTACCAGTACCGCGCGCGGCCGCCTTTGTCTCTCCCTGTGCTCATGTTTACACACCGCACCAAGTACTCGATAGTCAAGCCGGGTCGATACAGTGGAGACTCGGGAGCGGTTCAGATACCACTCGCCAATGATATTATAGCCGTGACCAGGAATGATACATACTGGAGACGCCGGCTTCGTAGCGCAGTGCGTTAACACTACGCCACCGCTCCCCATAGACGCGTACCTTACACAAACACACACACACGCGCGCGCGCAGTACAGTACAACCTTTTCCAGGATCTCGAAGGCATGCGGCTGCCGTGACGGCTGGAATGATGGTGACGCTGCCGGGGATGAGCCTGCTGCTTGCTCCGAGCGTGCGTGTCATATAACATGCGTGTCCATCACGTGTAGGAGCCGTCCCCCCCTCTCTCCCCTCTCTTCCCCGCTCTCTCTCTCTCTCGGTTTCCTTCGCGCTCCAACGCCCGCGCACTTTTACGCATCTTCCCATTCGAATCCGTCAGGCGCGCGCCTCGCGCCACTCTCTCGATTTGACCGCACGGGATTATCGGAGGAGCGCGTCGCGATGGTGGCCCGCGGTGTTCGCCTGCCCCGTCGTGCACAGTCGCGCGTGGAGTCCCTTCTCCCGGCGCTGATGAACGCACGCGTACGGCGACGCACGCGGCCGATCGAGGGTGCTCGCGAACGGCGCAGCGTGTTCAAATCCATCATAGAGGCGATTGTTTTTTTCGTGGGTTAGATCGCGTTCGTATAAATGTGTCGTTAAACCCGCCACCACCCGACACGGCCAATCAGTAAGGTTTGCCACGTAAACACAACATGGCAATTGGTTACTACGGCGTGTTGAGGAGTAAACCCACAACATTGACCATTCGTTTCGTATTCAAATTGTGAGTTAATAACCGCCACTCTCTGCTGTTTACCCAGGCAAGACTCGCCGAGTCTCGGGACGGTTTTATGATTTCATTCACAGGCGCGTCCTGCCACTTTGATAGTTGGCAAAATACCATTCGTGCGCTGTTCGTTTGTCGGAAGAAACCGGACAACCCGTGCCAGAGCCGTGCAGAGCCTTCATGATGAGCAACGATCTCGTGTCGTGAACACGCACGTACACAGCGGCTCGGCGGAGAGAACATTACGTGTAAGTGTGGAGGGGTGCGTAGCAAACACACGTGTCTCAATTGCACAATGACTGTCACGTGTCGAGTGAACGTGCATTATGCGCGGAACGCTTCACTTTTACGCGTGCTATTACGCCGTGGGATACATTGAACGTTGCCTATGGCCAAATCGGTCGGAGTGCGTCAGTGCCGCTGGAGTTGGAGCCTTGTGCAATGCGGATCCAGCGATTCCCCACAGCCTCTACTGGCCACTGTGGTGAAGTATGGTTTAAATGACCCTCGGTGTCCACAAGGAGCGGGGGAGAACCCTCATCATAGATAAGCGGACCGTACGTGAATATACATAACGAATATACGCATACACGCGGTTATTATTGAACGTTACATACGTTGCGTAATCATAAACTAATAACTAGTTTTACACGATAACATATAGCCCACGCCGATGTGATGAACCTTGGTCTGCATAATTAACTTAAACACCACGCTTCACGTGACGTCCATCATGTGCGTAACAAAGACAAAGATCCCCCATATAGACTTAACAGACTGTAGGGGCAAGTGCTGTTAGCGAGCACCTATGAAGGCCGGAACGGTACACGAGGGGGTGGGTGACCAGCACCACGCCCGACCGCCTTTGTCGCCCCAGTGGCGATGTTTACACACCTCACCAGGTACTCATTTGAGGCTGAGTCGACCTAGGGGAGGCCCATGACCGGTTCAGATAATCGTCACTGGTGTTGGCCGTGAGCGGGAATCGAACCCGGGTCGCCAGGTTCATAGCGCAGCGCGCTAACCGCTACACTACCGCTCCCATACACACACGCACGCACACACGCACGCGCACGGTGCTTACAATGAGCACGAGTGTTTCACACATTGCACACGCGGTGAACACGTGCTTCGCCTACTCTACATCCGCACAAATTCTGTCAACACCGCCGTGTTCACATTGACGAGACACGCGTGGTCGTCGACGAGACAGGTCGACGCAGCACACACGGTATACTGCTGCACATCGTCCATGTACCCAAAGCAGTCCGTGCAGACGACATGCCTGCTGTATACTGGACGTTCAAACTTAGAAGAGTCGACAGTCTATACTGAACACGGTCCATATATGCACGGCATGCAAACGCAATCTAAAGGGCATTTAGTAACATTAGTTTTATTTACGGCCTTTTTGGCAATCCACTGCTGGATGAAGACCATCCTTACGCCGTCTCAGCTATGGGGAGAGGGGGTGGGTTGTCTGACCATACTTCACCACGCCGGTCAGTGCGGGTTGGTGAAGAGCAGTGGAAGGCGGATTGGGGGTGGGGTGGAAGAGGGTCGGGGGATCAGAACTGATTCCAGACATCACCTGCCACTGATGTTAGCCGTGGCCGTGGAACGCAATTCGCCGGTTTCATCACAAGCGCAGTGGCGCAATCCGCACGACATCGCACTCTACCACGCTCGCTCATATTATTACACACAGAGTTGGTGTAGCGATAGCACACACACACACCCGCCACACGGGTGTGTGTGTGTGAAGCACAGACTGCTGCTGCTGCTGCTCCCGTTCGTTACCTGTTGCTCGACTCCACCGTAGCGGAGTCCATGCGCTCCGAGCGCGGCTGCACGCGCGGGCGAGATGTCGTAGCGGCAGCGGCAGCAGCAGCGGTGAGACGGCCCGCGTCTTGTTGATGATGTGGATCGTTAAAAACTAATAAAATAAATAAATGCAACTCGCTCACACCCCACACCCTACGCCCTCCCCGTGTAGCCTTAATAGACTGTTGGGGCTGTTAGCGAGGAGCAGCACCGATGAAGAGCCGCGCGCGGGTTGTGGGTGGCGAGCAGCACCACGCCCGGGTCGCCGTCTTTGTCCCCCGAGCCGCGGCGTTTACGCATCGCGCCAGGACACTCGTTTTTTTAGGCTGAGTCGATCTAGGCGGAGGCCCCTAGGAGCAGCACCCGTCCAGACGATCGTCGCCGGTGTTGCCCCCCCCCCCCCCCCGAGGGCTCCACCTCCGAAGGGTCTCTGTGTCCGTCTCTCTCTCTCTCTGTGCACGGGGGGGGGGGGAGCGGTAGTGTAGCGGTTTGTTTAGCGCACAGCGCTGCGAACCCGGCTAGCCGAGATCGATTCTCGCTCGCTCGCGACCAACAACCGGTTATGGCTCTTCCCTAGGTCGACTTCGCCTTAAATCAGTGGCTGGTGCGGTGTGACAACAATGGGGATACAATGGCGGCCCGTGACGCTGGCCACCCCACCCCGTGCGCGTGCTGCAGCCGGCCTCGCGAGGTGATCGCCTACAGCACTTGCCCCTACGCTCTGTGGAGGCTACACGGGGGAGCTTTGTCTTTAGCATTAGAAACGCCACGATTTTCCTTCCCTCCCCTCCCCCCATAATTGACGCAATGTCTCGATTTGGTTGTCATTACGGGTTCGAGTCAAGAACGGATTTTTGGTCCGCGTTGTACGTTGACTCCGTGTCTCCTTTGTTCCCGTCTCGCTTGTCCTCTCTCGCTCTCTCTCTCTCGTTTGCATCGATTCGTTCGCGCTCGTCCGGTTCCGTGTTGGTTCGCGCCGTCGTCTCATTGCTTCCTGCAGCCACGCGTCCGCTCCGAGTCGGCCCCGCTGTTTGTGCCGTTCGCAATGCGGCCCGAGCATCTGGACGCGTTCGTTGCCGCGTGCGCGGCCCCGACCGCGGCGCTCGTCGCGACTCGACGCTGATCGCCTCTGGTGGCGGCACGGCACCGCAGGCAGCAACCCCCGGTGGTTGTTTACCCGTCGAGCCGCGTCGGAACATGAACGGGCACATGGAAGACGATGCACAGGACAGAGAGCGACTGTTGGCCGTGCGGCGCAGTGGAATGGGGACGTTTATTGGAATTGGAGGAATCCGATGAGCTATGAAGCTCAATGTCCGGTCGAGGCCGGGTCAGAACGTTACAACAACAAACACAACGAAAAAACACGAAAGGAGTGAAAAGTATAGGAAAGGTAAACACATCACTTACAAAAAGACGTGCAAATTGAACTTAACTACGTCTTTTATCTTACCAGATAAAGCCCACGGAACTATTAACTTCTATCTCAGAAGCGACCTGGCTACAAACGATAGCTCAACGAAGTGGCTTATCACGTGGACATAGCAGCAAAATACGGTTATCTAAAGAACACGACGATGCGCGTGCTACGTGTGCAGTGTCGTTCATCCCTGTAATCTGCGCTCCTTCGACGGAGGAGGAACAGCAGGAAGTGCACGAGCTCTCCGCCTGAAGCCCCCTCGTGACTGCGCGCACCTCCACGCACGCATTGGCATCTCGCTCCTGGGACAGACTCGCCATCACACGCAATGTCCCGTCGAGGCAGATCAGAATGGAATCGTTGCGAGTGGGACCCCCCCCCCCCCCCCCCGTGGCCCGGCTTTCAGGATGAGCCCTGCAGTAGAGGTCGCAACCGGGTACCCAATACCCGTACCCTACCCGATACCCGGCTACCCGTTTGCGACCCTGGTGCGGCCGGGTACGGGTACGGGTAGACCGTGAGTCACTGGTGAGTAACTGTTTGTCACTCATTTCCCAACGTCTTGTCTCTTCTCACAATTCAAGTTCCTAGAATCAACCCACCCGCGCCTGCAACATGGCTTCATCCCAGGGGTCGCAATCAGGTACCCGATACCCGTAACCTACCCGTACCCGGCCGGGTACGGGTACCCGTTTGCGACCCTGGTGCGGCCGGGTACGGGTAATGATCCTTATCAAAACCCGTTTGCGACCTCTGCCCTGCAGTAAGTCGCCGTGGCCACCACGCGGCGCCTCGCCCTAGGAGCGGTGGCGCTGTGATAGGGATAAACTCGTACACCCAACAGAATCACCGATCAGAGATTTGCCCCCCCCCACCCACTCACCCCCCGACATGATGTGGCAGCGAGTGAGCGTGCCTCTGGCCGAAGGGGCCGTGTCTTTGCCCAAACATGGTGTTGGGGATCGTAAATCGAGATTGATTGTATGGATTCCGCTCAGCCAATCCAACGAAAACAAACATTCAAAAATGCCGGGTTCATCGTAATTTGAGGGTTGATAGCTGTGTCGATTGATTGCCAATCGATCCATGGATCAAGTTATCATGTGACACCCCCCCCCCCTTCATTCGATTGGCTAATATCAGCAAGATCGGTGATTCCATCGCAGTCCGCTTTTATTGTTACCACGGCCCGAGAGGAAGCCGAATAAACAATGAGGAGAGTCGTGACGCGCGCATACAGCCCAGCCTTCTATGTTTGTTGTTGTACCAGGTTAAGGCCCACTGAGCGATACAGCTATTTTCCAGAAGCAACCTGGTTATCACAAGTGGGAGCTCAACGTAGTGGCTTATTTGGAAATTTAAAGCAACCAAATAAACTAACAAACGCACTCTATGTCTCTAGACGTGGAGGGGAACAACACTGGGGGAATCAGAGAAACATCCTCGCGATTGTCTGGAGGTGGAATTGGTGGATCACAGTGAGATCATGCGCGAAAATGACAAATTGAGAACATAACCACGCTCTAAAGTCGGCGTCGATAACTTTGTTTTTTAGTACCGAGCGGCGCTGGAAGGACGAGTGGTGGTCGCGAATTGCTGAGGAAATAGAAACTGCTTCAACAAATCACTCTTTAACTCCATCAACAAAGTAACTTGCAGCACCACACATATCACCATCCTAAGGGAAAGAACGGAAACTCTATCTCCGACCCCCCAAAACAGGTTCGCATGTTTTGCTGAGCATTTCTGTGAGGTCTTTGGGGGAGGGGAAACCCTTCAGCCAGAAAAACATCCCGTGGCACGGTGCAATTGACCCTGCTGGTGCTGCTGTGCCTCAAATATTGGAGGAAGTCGCCACTCCTTGTGAGTGGTTGTCTGATGTGCACAGTGGGGACCACAGCTGGTGCATTTGCCAGTCATCTCAGTCAGGCAACCCATGGCACCTCCTGCCAGCGGGCCTTCGACATTTAACGTGGCCTCAATGTGCACCTAGCCTGGCATAAGCGCCGCGACATAGTTGTGCCATGTGATATGTGGTGTGGTAGTATGCAGACTGTTTGGTGTAGCTATATGTACAATACATGTAATGCGATGTTTCTATAGAGTATTCATATCGTGTGTGTACGTTGCTTATACCTTTAACGTAGCGTGTGTACGTAGCGTGAGGCGTATGTGTTCACAGTATGGTGTGTGTGTGTGTGCAGCGTGCTGTGTATGTTGTGGGATGTACGTAACTTAAGTGTGTCAAGCAGTGTAGTGATGTGGGTTGAATAGACGAGCTGTGTGAATTGTTATTTATTCACAGGGTACGGCCACTGACATTCAAACGTGTTCATCGGTGTATTGATTTGCGCAGAGTAATCATGTTCATGGTACAAGTCGTTCTTGAGAATAACCGACTTAAAATCAAAGGGAAAGCCGTAAGATTACACTCACGCCTCCACAGCTGTAGCTGATGCGATGATAATAATCCACGGGTAGCGAAAGGACTTGTTTATATGTGGGAAGGCACCAAGGTTGCTGGAGAAATCCTCACGCGCACGCGGGGAACACACTCCACCGTCACAACGTTTTGCTCTAACCCTACTTTCTGTACTGCCTCATACCCCAGCAACTCCGCGGATGGGCGTATGACACACGGCTCTCAACGCGTTTACAAACCACATTCACAATCAGGCACGAGAGTTATCTTATCCAAACACACGCACACACCAGCAGGACAGGTCGGCAAGCAAGCAGACGTAACTGGTTATATATATACAAGTACAGTAATTATATAGAGATAATGATGATGATGTGTGCGACAGGGCCTGAGTCAGGATGTCTTTGCCCTCCGGGAAACACACAAGTATACATAAAAAAATCATGTTTTAAAATTAAGCTTGAAAATGTCCAGCACTGTTCATCAGCGCACACGAACCAGAAACTAAACTACTGCATTTAATTTTACCAGGTCAAGCCCACTGCGCTGTTCGCTTTTTTCTCACAGGCAACCTGGCCACAAGTCATTACTCATCGGAGTGGCGTATATCATACGTGGGGATTCATAGTCGCGGCCAAATAATGTCGACGCACGTTTATAATTGCGGAGAGCAAAACCGGAGGACCCAGAGAAAAAATGGACGCGACCATTACGGGGAGAGAAAACACGCGGACTCCCTCTGTACACGAGTCAGGGTCTGGAATAAAACCCGTGGCCAAGTGCACATCGGTGAAGGCTGGGTTCGTGTCTGGCGTTTGTGCGGGCGGCTCTGCTGCCGTGACTCATGGTCCCAATGTGAGCGGCGTCGTCGGCATATACCACGGGCAGCTGCGCTTTTGCGTACGTGTAGCAGCGGCGCCAGCGACAATGTGTTTGCATTCTAGATTTTAAACTTTCGTGACTGCAAGGATTCATATTCTTAGGTTTTTTCGGTAAAGTCAGGTAGGTGAAAAACATTCAAATTCATAAAAGTAAAATAAAAATAAAATAAAAATAAAAATCACGACGTTTCTGAGGCAACACAAGCTTCCGTCTTCAGGTGGAACCGTCACAGCACGATAGCTGTATCAAGTAAATGAGAAATTACAAGAGATACCACTCCGTATATATAATGGTTGAGGGGGGGAGGGGGGGATGCAGGCGGTGTAACTGCACGGGGCTCACGGGCCGAATGCGTCCGTCCAGCAGGTTCCGAAGACGGTGACGCGCTGGATATCCACCTACTTTATTCCGTACAGCAAGGCCCATTCCAACCACTCGACGTCACTGGGCCATGACGTTTCGCGATAATGCCCAATCGCGGGCCACGCAACATCGAAAGCGCAAAACGTGGCGTGCGCATTTTTAAAATTTTGTCCACCACGAAGCCAGCAGCTTACAGATTTAATCATCGCACATGCAGTCTGCGTTGAGAGAGCGCGTGAGAAAGCGTGAGAGTGCTCGTGCGATGATCGTTGTCTTGCGTTACGTAACATGCATCACCCCCATTTTCATACTCTGCATGATGTGGATGATGGGCCATTAAACGATTGCGGTGTAGACTCCCGTTTCCACTTAATGTAAGGCATCCATCAGATTTGACTGGAATAGACCAGGCCACTTGTTCCCATGATATACTGAAATATACATACTGCGATAGGCATACAAATTGGCTTTTCTGTAACAGTGTTTTCATCAAGGAGATAATTACGCTCATATGTGGACGTATTTTTGATCCAATCCAGATCATGGTCCGCAGCCAGTGTGACTGTAATCCGCATCAGTCGTTTGAGACAATCACGGCTTTACAAAGAGGTCGTTCAGTATTCTTTGGCTTTTTCAGTAAAGTCACGTAGGTAAAAAATAATAAAAATGAAAACAACTAAATTAAATCACAACTTTTAAGAGAGCTGTTCAGAGAAACAGCTCTCTTGTTCTTCTTGGTTCTTTCGGTAAAGTCACGTGACTTTACCGAAAGAACCAAGAAGATGAATCCCTGCAGTCACGAAAGCTTTAAATCGAAAGCTCTCTTGTTGTTGCTCTAAAGTATTTTGCTGTGGCGGTTCCACCTGAAGACGGAGGCTTGTGTTGCTTCCGAAACGGTCGTGATTTAATTTAGTTGTTTTCATTTTTATTATTTTTCACCTACGTGACTTTACCGAAAAACCAAAGAGTATGGATACTTGCAGTCACAAAAACTTCAAATCTAGGTCGTTCAGTCTCAGTGCGCCACCACCACAGTCGAAACCTTAAACCAACGTGGGCAGATTTCAACTGGGCTCACTTTCTATCGATTTAGTTAAATTCGCTACCAAACAAAATACGGAAATACTATCTAATGCTCATCTAAAACCCGTGAACTATCCATTACATACAAAGTCATTATGCATTGATGTAAATCATTGCTGGGAATAACGTATCAACAGACGTCCGTTCTATCACTGCATGCAAATGGAAGCTCTGAGTCATCTGCCTATTGGGGTTTCCAATACAAAATTATCCAGCGGCAAAGCAAGACAAATCTGGACTATTAAATGCTAGCCAATGAACAGCGCCTAACGTTTGCTGTTTTACAACATCGCATGTATTAGTTGTGGGATTAAGAACCACACAGAACTCGCACAACTCAAACACACAGTACAGATTCTTGCCCGCGGCGTTCTAAAGCGTCACATGAATGCAGAGGGCATCTCCCCAGTAGAAGCTACGGCTCCCTCGTTGTTGATGTACCGAGGCAGTCACAAAGACAATGCTTTTATAGAATGATGTAGCTGAGCAAATAATGGACCGAGTGAGTGATTACGCACAGCACTTGGAGCTTCTCCACTTACAGAGAATCCCACCACCTGCCGCCCCGTGCACCCACCCAGCTCGCTGGCCCGAGCGTGGAATTACAGCCGGGAAACTGAAACACAACGTTGAGTTTTATTCGATTTATTTCGTGGACTTTTGCGTCGCTTTTTTTTGCGCGTGCAATACGAGATACGAGATATGCACGCACCCCAAGAAGGAGTGCGGAGGGGATTGCCCGCCATGGTGAATTGTCGGGGAGATCTTATGCAGTCAGCGTTGGGCCACAACGGTGACTTGTTTGCCGGGATTAATCCTGTTGTGTGGGTTCTATTTGTCGGCACAATACCCCGCCTCCACATTCGTCTTACACAACGCCGCGCGACAATAAACGCCGCTCAAAGAGCTCAAGATTTACAGATGAGTTGTTGCAAACACGTGTTGTACGTCATCCGTCTGACCCTGGCAAGCGTTAGGAATAATGTTTGCGTGTACTGGTTGTTGAACATCTATCGCAAAGTACGTCGCCAACCGTGCTAGTCGAAGGACAAGACTAAACGCAAAAAGCAGTTCTAAAGAATTGAGTTTTGAGTCTAGGTTTGAAAGATTTAGATAATGTTTAATGACTTGAAAAATGTATGTTTGATCGAATCGACATTCTCAGAGGTACCGGCTCTAGGGCTCCAGCAAAGTATTTCTGAATTATATTCTTGGTTCTTTCGGTAAAGTCACGTAGAAGGGAAATAATAAAATAATAAAAATACAAAACAATAAATATTCTCACGACGTTTCGACTGCAACACAAGCAATCATCATCAGGTAATTGATGAAAAAATCTCACCTGATGATGATTGCTTGTGTTGCAGTCGAAACGTCGTGAGAATTTTTATTGTTTGATATTTTTATTATTTTATTATTTCCCTTCTACGTGACTTTACCGAAAGAACCAAGAATATGAATCCCTGCAGTCACGAAAGCTTTAAATCATTTCTGAATTGTTTCAGCCATGTGGCCGTCTGATGCATTGTCCTATATTAATTTTTACTTCTTCAAACAACACAAACGATGCCTTCACCCAAACGTGACGGCATAATTGTGTCTCATTCAACGCAATGCAATCCCCTCCCCTTGGAGGACATCGCAGTACATTCCGTCTAAAGTTGGCAATTTAATGACATCGACGCAGCGATTAAACGCAACCGTCGTCAGTGCTTGCACTGGCTGATGTAGCGCCCTCTGTATCCACCAGATGGAGACGATAGTATCTGCAACACGGGGACAAGTATTCAATCATAATTTTTTTTGCGGAAATGTACATTCCCTGCTCTCCGGGAAAAAAAAAACATAGTAAAAAATAAAGATAATGCAGGAAAATAACTTGTTTGAAGTTTAGCAGGGTGTTATGAAACGTGTTAGTCTCAAATTGGTGTTCGGTGGCGTGTTACATGACATTGATTTAACTATCCGCTTTGGCAATGTTGAACATTTTATTATTATTATTATTATTTTGTGTGTTGTGTGGAAATGTATTATGTACAGGAAGCGTTAGGTACTGGCGCTCTGATCACATTATACTGACATTTACTGCCGCGTGATGTGTGAAGTGCATATTGTTGACGCAAAACGTTGTTACAAATTGGAAAAAAAAACAAAATAACATCCTAATAGCCATGATTCGAAATCGCATTGCAATGGCTATAATGCGTACATCGTTGCATATCTATTCACCGGAGTCGCCATAAGGCAATTAATAATTACTGCGACAGTTTTTAAGCTCTCACTGCAAAAACAACAACTATAGACTACACGCACACACACACACACTGCTTACCTTTAAGTTCTTCAGTGGCTGAGAAAAGCCATACGCAATATCAGAGGTTTACGCTGTGTCGGCAGCAGCCTCATTGGGGTGGTGCTGAACGGGACAGCTCCCTCTCCGCCTGAACCCACGGGTGAGTGCTACGAAACGAGCGGGGATTAACGCGTCTTGATTTCCGTAGCGAAAACAAAACAAAAACCCGCTATGGCCACACCATGAAGGTCATAATGAGTAATCCTGTCTCCCGAGGGACCGCGACTTTCCATAGATGGAGCGGCAGCATCAGACGTTGGGAGATGCCCCGGTTAAGGGTCGGAACTAGGTGTCGTATCATGCACACATGTACAGCCCTTATGCCGATCAACTGCTGGATGACGACCTCCCCACGCCGTGAATTTCGTGGGCGGTTATTTTTAAAATGCAGCAATACCCCGATTTACGGTCCCCCCCCCCATAACCCATTAACGTCGTTTCGCAAATACGTCGTCATTTATTTTTGTAACACCACTACCTGATTTGCGTTGCCTCAACCCACGCTTACGTCGCTAACAGGATCATCCGTCCTTTCTCGTATCCGTCGCCTCGGCCATCGCCTCCACGGTTACCTGTGAATCGCTTCGATTCACGTCGTTTCGATGTTCGACGTCGCACCTTTCAGGATCGCATCCCCGACGTAAGCCGGGATGTTGATGTATTTCCCCACGCTGGTTAGGGCGGGTTGGTAATGTTGGGGAGCTTCAACGTGGGAGTGTAGAAGCACCGTACAATAATGGAATTGTCTGCATTGCCATCTGCTGTCCACAACGCGAACCCGCAGATCGGTCGCATTTCAAGTGATTTTTTTTGCCATTGGCGGATTCACACCCTGATTCATTAAAAACCTATTATTGCACCAATACAACCTTAGTGTCTCACGACTCTTGTTCAGGAAGGTCCTTCTAAGTTTTCGCAGTAGGGGGCGATGATTGCTATGTATACGTTACATGTATTAGAACATTTGTAAACACATTCCTGCGAAGGGAGCTGGTAGGAACGTTGGGTTGCTCGGTCAATGGCCAGGGTCAATGGCGGCGTGGTGTATTCCGCAAATATGCACAAGCCGGCGTGAGTAGGTTAAACGTTGAGTTTTATAAGGGCACCACGGGGTGACCAGCCCCTCCCCACCCAGCCCCATCCTCCCCACCCAGCCCCTCCCCACCCAGTCCCACCCTTCCCATCCAGCCCCTCCCCACCCTCCCCTCCCCACCCAGCCCCTCCTTCCCCACCCAGCCCCTCCCTGCACGACGGATGGACACAATAATCCCCTGTGGGCTGGTGTAACCAGGAGGTTCCTACCAGTATTACATTTTCTATCTACGTGACTTTACCGAATGAACCAAAGAGTATGTATTACAAAATTGAGTCATTTGCGGTGTACACGTACTCCATAAAAAATTGACAATTTTTTGGACCATAACGCCAGAACACGGTGGCCTACTCTTGCCAACGACGTCACGGGATATTTAACGTCCACTCTAGAGGTGACACGACGTGCGGCAACTTGCCGACAGACACCCGCAGCGGCCGTAGGGTTCGAAACTGTGAGCCTCTGCGACGAGGGGGCGAACGGGCGACAATTTGAGAGAGAGGATGCGGCGCCGCTGCGCTTTGTGGAGCTGCTACTTGGGCGGCCGCTGGACAAAACAACTTCAGTGATAGAGGGGTGGCGAGTGTCAATGATGGGGGGAGGGGGGGCGGAAATAAAACACCGACACAAAGATTCGTCAGGCTTACTGCATAGAGAGCTCAGTGCTTTATGTCGGAGGCGTGCTCCCTCTCTTTCGATGTAAATCATAAACGTATACTGCATTTAAGACGTCGAGCAAGGCACAGACGTGCAGACTGATTGGCCTTCTCCGTGTTGAAGAGCATTTTATACTGCTGCCTGCCCGCGAGAGAAGTTGCGGCACTGCCAGAGGGAGACATGGCAGTCGATAGCAGATCATCTCAGTGATTAATCCCCCCCCCGGGTTAAATGGTCCGCTTCGTGGTCAGTCCCTGTTCGTCTTCCAATATTTGCTCGATCCGAAACCTCTGTGGACAACAAAACAAGTCACATTTAATATCATAGTTCAGAAAAGGATTTGCATTTATTCGTAATAAACAGTGTCACCTTTTGATGCATATACCTTCACAGGGAATGCTGTAACACTGACTTAAAGCCTTATTCTCTATGCACGTTTGTCTGTTCCTCGTTTTTCTGTTCCTATGCTTGTCTATCATAAAACGTATGACATAAGGAAGTAAATAGAGGCAATTTTGGTGAAAACGGTTATTATTAAGGTCGTAAAATGTAACGAAACATGAAGGGTGTGCAAAAAAGCACGGAGAGATGCATGCTTGGGATTTACAATGAGAGACAGGAAGAGGAACACGTGAGGTAGAAAACATATGCAAGCAAGAGACGTGGTTTTGACTCTTAACAAAAGTAAGCGGGCATGGGTAGGAGACACCGCTAGAAGGGATGATGGAAGGTGATCAAGATTAACTGTGGCGTGCCAGCCAAGGGAGAGAACACAGCCGAGAGGACGTCTACCACAGAGGGGGTGCGGTGAAATTAAACTAACTATAATTTGAATATACAGAGGTAGAAACAAATACAATACAGTATAAAATAATGTATTTCCACTCAAATTTCCAATTTCTTTTATACAATCCCTTCATACAAGATTGATTGAGATGGGACATGTAAATTTGTAGTTATAAATATATATTTGTATATCTATACATGCAGAAGGTTTATGACCTACATTCAGATATTTATATAATACTAATAATATTTTTCACACTTTTAAATCACCTTTCACGCAAAGGTTGCAAAGTTCTGTATAGAGGTAAAATAGAAATATATATCAGGAAAATAACTGTTAAACCCCAATAAAAAGCATGCAGTCTAGTGATAAGAACATCCATGAAATAAAATAAAAAAAACCTCAAGGTTAAGTCAAAAGACCTTCAACAAGAGATGATGTCTCAAGGTGTGATTGGAAGGAGCAGCTAGAAACTCAGCGTGGACCCAATGGCTGGTGGAAGTGATTGTCACAGTCTGGGGGCCGCACGGGAGGAGGCCGGGTCAGCGCCCAGTGAGCGCAGGTTTTCTCCCAAGATCACAATGATCAGTGGTCAACATTCCACGCAAACAGCCTCTTAACAAAAGCCTTCAGACTCTGCAAGCCTTTGCATAGCCAATTCTAATAAACGGCCTTTTGCCTATCCAATAGAGCGTGAGCACCTCCCGACACCGGTTCAGTCATGGGTGTTGTTAGACCGTTTTCCCATCAAAATTGCGTGTATTTACTTCCTTATGTAATATATATTGTTTATGATAGGCAAGCACAGGAACAGAACAACGAGCGGTGCTGCTGTCTGTTCACATTAGCCTCGTGAATAGTGATCGTCTGGTCAAGTTTCTACGTTGTGGCCATTCCACATCTCGCTCATCAATACCACAACACGCACTTCTGATCGTGATGAACACGGATGGTCGCAGCATTTACGCTCCATCTTCAGCCCCCCCCTCTCCACACGGGATATGATTGCGAACGACAGAGCGACCATTAGCGACGAGTTTCGGTTGTGAAGCATTAGCGAGCACAAAGAAAATCTAAAATGCACTAAGAAATATATATAAAATAAACCGTAGCCTAGAGATATACTGTATCTATGTGTGTGTCTCTCTCTGCTTGTGTGTCTATGTGTCTCCGTGTCTGTGTTTTGTCTCTCTCTCAAATTTAGCAATCTTTGGAAGAACGTAATGAACCAGGTAGGGTGTTGACTTGTGTTAGTTTAACACGTAGGCTTTCGAGACCAATATTATTCATAATAAACGTGTTTGGGTTAGATCGCGTTATTTATAAATGTGTCGTAACCCTCCACCACCCGACACGGCCAATCAGCAAAAAAAGTGTGACGTTGACAAAAGACAAATAGTTTACTACTTTAGCCCACCGGTGTGTTGAAGAGTGAAACCACAACATTTACAATTTTTGAGTACGACGTTTCGCTGGTAATTGCATACAGCAACACTTTTTTTGCTGATTGGCCGTGTCGGGTGGTGGAGGGTTACGACACATTTATAAATAACGCGATCTAACCCAAAAACGTTTATTATGAATGACTTGTATTGCATTATATTTCTAAGTTTACTAGGTTTATTTTCTCATTCATTCTTACCTGATGACGATTGCTTGTGTTGCAATCGAAACGTCGTATTCGATTATTACATTTATTTTATTTCTACGTGACTTTACCGAAAGAACCAAAGAGTGTATCGACATTATCGACTCTTGGGGCAACGGTTATTCGCGAGCACCTGTTGACATCGGTATATATAAATAAAAACAATGTGATGGTGTGGGCAAGACCACTCTCATGCCTTGCTACCTCTCTCCAAATTGCCCGAGTCAGTTCAACACGTATCAGCAGGCTTTCACGACCAATATTATCTATAATGGAGGTTTTATTTGGGTTAGGTCGCGTAAATATAAACGCATCGTTAGTAAGGGTTGTCGCGTAAACGAAATGTGCCAACTCGTTATTCGTTCAGCACACCGATGCGTTGGAGAGAGTAAACCCACAACATTCACCATTCGAATACGACGTCTCGCCGGTAATTACAATCGTTGCCGGAGTTAATACGCCCGGTGCACTGAGTGCTGCAGAGTACGGTACTTATTTTAGACTGAGGACAACCATGCCAGGTCACATTGCCCCGCATTCTAACACGTGGTAATGGTTGAGTAATAGTGTCCGACTGGGCACACATTACATTGGTGTGCTTGCCGACTGTCTGTAAAGACAGGCATTGTTTATTCAGCTAGCGTCTATTATTGCACTGGGTCACGAAACTCCTTACCGGGAAGTAAGGAGTAACTAAAAGCCATTTCTGAATTTAAAATTACTGAAGTAATTTTTTTCGTAGGGACATCTCGACCCCAAATTTTAAAAAGGGGGCAAACCTTCTCCTCCCTCGCTTTTTTGCTTATTACTTTTAATCGCTAATTACTTTTCTTACGCTATCTGTTGGGCACGGTTGCACTTTATTTTGTGCGCGGTTGCAATTTACTTTGATCCGTCGGTGTTTGCCGCTGAGGTGGTGACGGGTTTCTTCTATCATTCCTGTTGCTCCGGGCGATATTGGCACGTAAAATGAAGATTGATTGATGATTGATCTCAAGGCTTTTGTGTTGAATAGACTATAAACTAGAAAACTAAACTATTTTTTTTATTAACCAGGTAAGGGCCCACTGAACTATATAGCTCTTTTTCAGAAGCGACCTGGCCACCGATGATAGCTCAACGAAATTATTGTTGTGGAAATGTACAGCAGCCAAACACTCAAAATAGAATTGTGGTGTCCCATTAACATTAATGGGATGGAGTGGTGGTGGCACAGTATTTAATGCGTTGCGCTACAAGTCCCATCAGGTGCGAGTGACATTTGAACTGGTCCAGGGGCTTCCCCTTCACGAATCTACCTCCTCCTCCCCCCCCCCCTTCTCCTTCTTTTTCAAGACAACTCACCCAACTCAGTTACAAATGACTTGACTCCAAAGGTGCACGTCTGCTCGTGTGAAACGTCGGTTACCTGCAGCTTATCGAGTGGGTCAGGAGGCTCTGGAGAGCTCGGTTTGGTTGGTAGCAGAGCCTCCAGGCGCATCGCTTTCGTGGCTGTCGGCTGGCTGGCGACAAGGTGGTTGATCTCGTTTGCCTGCCGATGAAAACATGGAATTCTGACGGCTGCCGAAGGAACACTTTGAAACATTCCCCCAAGCAACGTTCATTCAAACGGTGCCACGGTGAGAGTCGTGGTCCTGGAATATTATTTCACAAAACTACTCCTGAAGTCACTTCAACAAACTATCTTTGCTCCACACGAAGGATAAACCTTTCATATGTTCCACAAAGGGGCGTATAACACATGTCAAACTGAAATGTTTAATTTTCAGAACTGGCATGAATTAAATGAAGTGAATGTATTCTTGATAACTCAAGAATACATTCACCCTGCTACATTAATGAACTCATTATGATTATACCAAATATTTGGTGATACTGCATTGGCAGTAGTGCACACAATCCCACATAATACTCAAAACATTTTTATCGCACACGGCGTGCTATTTACATGCAATGAAGAAGAGCCACTGCCAGAAACGTCACCTATTAGAGAGATATATATATATATACAATTAACGCAGAGTTGTTGACAAATGTACCAAGTTTCAGTTTGATAATTCACGATGTAACACAATTTTGTTCCTGGGTACTAAGTGTTATTTTCTAATTGATTATGCCTAAAATGTATAGAAAATGGCTATTATTCCCCACAAACTTTGCTTTTGTGACCAGGACTTTACGTGAACGAAAGACACAAATGCACACCACGTTTTCTCATTGAAAATATGTACATTTCAAAATATCACTGTCCTGGTCACAAAAGCAAAGTTTGTGGGGAATAATAGCAATTTTCTGTACTTTTGAGACATAAGCAATTAGGAAATATCACTTACTACCCAGGAACAAAATGATTGTATTGTTACACAGTGACATATATATATAATGAATGGCTAAATTCTGGATTTAAATTCCAGGATCTTAGGAGTGCTGATGTATGGCTCTCGTGGTTTATTTTGGATGTTGAACTCCGTCTGCGCTGGACGTAAAAGTCCCTCGATCATCCGTCCACCTCTGGAGGGAATTCCTTGACCTTTATACTTTGTACAGGACAACAACAGCTGCTGTTTGCCTGTAAGTGTTGGAGATGTAACCACGGTGCTTATCTGTTGCTATGCACACAATTGGGGGTAGCAAAAGATGCCCTGTCAGAGCACGGGGTTGCCCAAGGTGTCGTGACTTTACAGGCCGAGATGGCATAAGTACTGTAAATTCTATAAATGTATATTTTAAAAATACATCTAAACAATTCATGAAGTGCAACGTGATATTTAGAATAGGACCAAGCAAGCTTGATGTGTTTCTTTTATCGTCTGATTACAATATTCTTAAATACAAAATAATAAAATGGAACCAAAGAAAAAATAAACGAATGACTTCAACCCAGCAAAGTTTAAAAAATACATTACTGCGTGGTATGTTTAATACACGGTGCCACGGTGGGGAGATGTTAACTACCTCCCCTGGTCTACAGGGGGTCGTGGGTTCCATCCTGTCCCTGACATCTGCTGTATATTTGTAGTTTGCGTGTCTCTCTCTCTCCGCGTGGTCACGTGGATTTTTCTCTGGGTCCTCCGGTTTTTCCCCTCCACATTTACAAACATGCGTCTTAGAGTATTCGGCTGCTATACATTTCCACACGATATGCCACTTCGTCGAACTATCATTTGTGGCCAGGCCACTTCTAATCAAGAGCCGTACAGCTCAGTCGGGCCTTACTTGGTAAAATAAACAAAAACAAGTTAACATCTCGCCACTGTGCGGGAATTCTGGCCGAGCCAATTTGTCCGGGCCGGCTTGCTTCCTTTCCCCAGGGCTCGTGGGCCCGCGGCATGAGCCATCGTTCAGCAGACCTCCCAGTAGCGTAACTAGCACAGGGGCAGGGGGTGCCTCGACCCTCCCCCCTACACCCGGTGGCCAAAGGTCCAAGTTGGGGCCCCCTTGACAACCATCATGAGATACGTGTAAAAGAACAAACACTTATGTCATGATGTGATTCGGTAAGAGGAGCCGTGATATATAGCCTCGGTGTGACCGTGAGAGACAAATCAAATGTTGGGCCCCCCCACCCCCACCCTGACCGATCGCCGCACCCTCTGAGCTGATAACTTCGACTGATAATGTCGCTAACGCCACCGGGGACCTCGACATTGGCGCTCGCTGCCGCACGCGTCAATGGCACAGAATGTGACGCCGGAGTCGTGAAGTCGACGGGGGCCGGGCCCCCCCCCCCCCCCGCTCCCCCCGCCCCCCCCCAGGGGGTCAGTTGCGAACAACGCACACGGATGCGCTGGTAGCGGAGGCGCAGGGCACGGATGCGAGCCCTGGCCTCGGCCGCCTTGAGCTGCCCGATGAGACGCGCCTGCCGCTCCGCCTGGCTCGGAGCTCCAGGGCGAGACGGCGCGCGGTGCCGCGTGCCTGCTGCGTCCACAGACAAGAGGCGAAGATCCCCCCCCCTATCATCACCACCAACACCACCAACACCACCACCACCAACACCACCACCAACACCACCACCAACACCACCACCAACACCACCACCAACACCACCACCACCACCACGAGCACCACCAACACCACCACCACCAACACCACCACCAACACCACCACCATCACCACCAACACCAACACCACCACCAACACCACCAAAGAAAAAGATCCCCTGTATAGCCTTAACAGACTGTTGCGGCAAGAGCTGCTAGCGTGGCGCACCTATCATCATTACCACCGACACCAAAGACAAAGATCCCCTGTATAGCCTTAATAGACTGTTGGGGCAAGTGCTGTTAGCGAGTAGCAAGCACCTATGAAGGCACATGAGGGGATGGGTCCCGGGGTGGGTCCCCATAGGTACGCACAGCACACAAACACACAGGAATAAGTAGGCCTACATACACACAGACAAATGTCTCCCCTGTAAGACTTTTTTAACCGACTGTTGGGGTAAGTTTTGACTTAGAACTTTCGTGACTGCAGGAAATAAAGTGATAAAAAAAGTCTACATTATCGACTGCCAGTACGCTCACCCAGCCTAATAACCATTGCTACAGTCTACATTATAGACTACCAGTACACTCACCAAACTTAATAACCAGGCTACAGTCTACATTATAGATTGCCAGTACATTCACTCGAATTAAGAACAAGGCTACAGTCTACATTTGTGTTTTTTTATATTTAACATTTTTTATTCACTTTTTTTTTACGTGACTTTACCGAAAGAACCAAAGAATATGTTGGGATAAGAACTTAATTAGCGAGCACCCATGAAGGCCAGCATGGTACACGAGGCTGGGTGGCCCAGCAGAAACTGCCCCCAGCCACCTTTGTCTTTCCAGAACTGACACAGCACCAGACACTCATTTAAGGCTGAGTCGACCTACGGGGAGGCCCAGGACCATTTCAGATAATCGTCACCGGTGTTGGCCGTGAACGGAAATCGAACTCGGGTCGCCGGGTTCATAGCGCAGCGCGCTAACCGCTACACGAAGCACATACACTCTTGTATACACACGACGCACATGTTTGCACATGTAACGATAACAGCAGCGATGCTCGCTCATCATCATCATCATTACCCATCTTGTCTCATCACTTTATTTGGCAGTGCCTTTGACGGCAATCAATGAGTTGAGTCTGTGCAAAAAGCTCACAGAAAACCATTCCGATGCCTTAATTGAGGTGGCCGGGTGGCACAGAGGGATCGAAATGGCCATTCCGGATAAATGGAACGATAGATAACCATGGAGATGGAACCGTGGCGGGAGCCTGCGATTAAACTCGGGTTTTCACAAGCAGTGGGCATGATGGCCCTGAGTCCAGACACAAATACGAACAGACTTGGAAGTTAAAGTGCTTTCGCGTACACACCAATCTCCTGTTTGCCGTCAGTGGTGGAAGTTCCGCCTTCCTATGGGAGGAGTGAGTTTTTTTTCTTAATCAGAGTACAACCGCTGCGGACTTCACCAAAAAAGAAAGTGGTACTCACTGAACTAAAGCAGAGAGAGATGATGGGTTGGGTCAACCACTGACTGGGATTTAAACTTTGCCATCATCCGATCGTGAGGTGATCCCACGAGAGCGCCCCGTTTATTCTGAGTTATCCATGCTGGAGGGAGATACGTTTTAAATGCACACAGATGTATGTTGTTGTTGTTTGGCGAAACACTCTTTGCAGAGTATGAAGGCGCGACATCTAGCGTTGTGTAAGAGCACCCTATTGAAGTGTCCACAATGTCATGTTGAACTTACGTAGCCAACCATGTTAATCAGTTCTCTCGTGTGTTTATGTTGAACTGTATGTATGTAATATTCGTGGTTCTTTCGGTAAAGTCACGTAGAAGGGAAACAATACAATAAAAAAAATAAAACAATTCTCACGACGTTTCGACTGCAACATAAGCAATCATCATCAGGTGTGAAAACCACAGCAAGAAAATTTTGCTGTGTTTTTATTGTTTTATATTTTATTATTTTATTGTTTCCCTTCTAAGTGACTTTACCGAAAGAACCAAGAATATGAATCCCTGCAGTCACGAAAGCTTTAGATAAAAATATGTATGTACGTAAGTAAGGGTGTCACCCTTCTGGGGCTGTGCAATGATATCACGGCGGAACGCTTTGCTAGCTGAAGGAGTCCCAGAATGAACCCGAGGGTTCTGTTATAATGTAACGTACAACCCTTCATCCACCCACTATTGCTAGGTGAAAGACATCTCACACCCTATTGATGATCCGAGTGGGTTTTTTTTTCTTACCACACTTCACCATGTTGGTCAGTGCGAGTTGGCGAAGGAGGTACCCTGGGCCAGTTTAGAAAACACATTCCTGTGGAGGGAGCTGGTAGGAACGTTGGGTTGCTCGGTCAATGGCCAGGGTCAACGGCGGCGTGGTGTATTCCGCAAATATGCCCGACTGTGAGGGCGGGCACAAGCCGGCGTGAGTAGGTTAAACGTTGAGTTTTATAAGGGCACCACGGGGTGACCAGCCCTTCCCCACCCAGCCCCACCCCTCCCACCCCCCACCCAGCCCCACCCTCCCCACCCAGCCCCTCCCCACCCTCCCCACCCAGCCCCTCCCTCCCCACCCAGCCCCACCCCTCCCTGCACGACGGACACAATATTCCCCTGTGGGCTGGTGTAACAAGGAGGTTCCTACCAGTATCATTCGCCATAGGTGGGAATTAAACTCAGGTGGTGTGCTAACCAATGCGCCACCATTCCACGCCAGTAGTCCTATTATTTTGTTGCTAAGTGGTAGAGCTGAGACAATGAGTCGGTTAATCAACTCAAATTATTGTTGGCTACTTTTTTGTGGTCAACTAACTTAAAAAAATTGTGCCCCCCCGCCCCCCAATATCCTGCCTTCGATAAGCAAGAAACCCTCTAGAAGTGTGGCGTGATGTGGTGTATGATGACGATGACATCACCAAGCCTCGCTTATCATCCAAACGTGGGAAAAGACGTGAGACATTTTTACAACTGTTTTCATGCTGAGATTAAACAAGTAATTGAACCAAACAAATCTCGAGTAGTCGATTGCTTGAATAATGGCATTGTCCGGCTCTACTCATTGGGCGAACCTGACGTCCTTGTGACTGCACTCTGTGGTGTATCGGGAGTCTGGCTCGTGGCAATCTCCTTCCCTTCAGCTCCTTTCTCTGCATCAGCAGCCTCCTCTTTCGTCTCCATGTCTGGTAGGAACACACACACAGCAGTGGAATATGTTCACGTGACAGGCAACCCAACATTTTATGCTTTGGCACAACAAGGATCGTTGGGCAAAATAAATCGTTTTTCATCATGACATCGCTTCAACCCAAAGCCTTGTTTATGCAAAGACAGCATGAAACCCAGTCTCCTGGTCCCATAGAAATACATTTCAAGCCACTAATCCGGTGAAGTGGTCCAGTTTGCCACGGCTTAACGTGTTGCTTTCCACTCGTCTTGTTGGATGGAGCAGTGGCGTCGTGGTTTGTGCAATGTGCTCTGTATCCATGCACGTATGTTGAACTTTTTTCGCACTCTACGTAGCCAACCGTGCTAATCGGAGGTGTTTCAGTTTGATTTCCGTCTACGACTATCAGCGACAAGCAACACCTGAACCGGTTCTCTGGGCTCCCCTTCACCGACTTGCGCTGACCAGTGTGGCGAGTGGCGGTGAGACAAACCCCACAGCCGGCACGGCGCAGGGAGAACATCAGCGGTGTCATCTGAACCAGACTCCCCAGCCCACCACCCCCCGTCCTATGAACTATGAACCCAGCAGCCTGAGTTGAATTCCAGGCCATGGCTCACATCAGCAATGTCATCTGAACCAGACTCGCCCCCCCACCCCGTCCTATGAACTATGAACCCAGCAGCCTGAGTTGAATTCAGGCCATGGCACACATCAGCAGTGTCATCTGAATCAGACTCGCCCCCCACCCCGTCCTATGAACTATGAACCCAGCAGCCTGAGTTGAATTCCAGGCCATGGCTCACATCAGTGGTGAGTGACGTCTCAACTGGTCTTAGGCCCCTCCTCACCAACCCACGATACTCAACGTCTTGAAGTGTATATAAGGGGAAAAACCCCGCGATCAAACCAACAATGCGTAGGGAGGCCTTCATTTAGCAGTGGATTGACAAAGGACTCGAAACAATGTAATGGCGGTGTAATTGTATTTCATCAAAGCAGAAATGTTCGTGTGTATTTAATCGTTACCTCAAAAGCCCATAATCAATGGGCCAGACCTTAATGTAAGTTGTTGTTTTGGACACGCAAGCAGGACATTTTTTTCTGAAATATTAATTCATCGTAACGAACCTTTACCCTGTCCTCACGGTTCAATAAAACCACTTCCAACAACGTCGCACACACTTACCTGCTCAGATATTTAAAAGCCAATTACCAAAATTGGCCCTCCCTCATACATTCTTCCCAAAGTTTTCTCCGACGACGACGACGATGATTATGATGCAGATGAAAACAATAAACACGGATCGTGGTGGCTTGACTTGCATTCATTTAATTCAAACGAGGCTCTTATTGTGGTTTGTTTTTAATGCACGGAAAGGACACGGAGTCCGTGACACGTGGGTTACCCGGGTAACGTTCGGCCTGCTGCGACCGAGTGGGCACGAAGGTTGCTGCAACGAAGCGCACGAAATGACTGGATAGAATGAGGCCACAAGCACATGGCGCAGATCACAGGTCAAATTACCCACAGCGCGATTTGGCATTCACATAATTCCCATTGCCTTGAGCAAAATGTCACATTTTACAAGCAGTAACAACATGACAACGAGCAGAGATATTCATAGCTTTTTGAAAGAAATGATTTGGTGATGCTGCTGCTGCGTTGGCAGTGGTGCCGTATGCACAATAACAACAAAAACTCAACACATTCAGGGAATAAGACTGTGGCCTTAAACATAAAACGTCTATACAGTAATAGGCGACGTTTTGGGCAATGGACCTTGTTCACAGCACATAAGAGGGGCCAGAGAGGTATTTAATAGCTTGCTTAAAGAGGACTCCATGTTCGGTCATAATCAAACTCGGGGGGGGGGGGGGGGGTACAACACAACGGACATTTAGCAAACTTTAAACAAATCTTAAACAATTTATTTTATATTTTACCAGGTAAGGGCCCACTTGAACTATGGAGCTCTTTTTCAGAAGCGACCTGGCCACAAATGATAGCTCGACAAAGTGGCTTATCACGTGGTAATTTGTAGCAGCCAAATACTCTCAACGCATGTTGATTATAAATGTTGAGGGAAAAACCGGAGGACCAGGAGAAAAATCCACGCGACCACGGGGAGAGAGACATGCAAACTCCAAATATACAGCAGGCGTCAGGGTCGGGATCGATCCCACGACCTCCTGTAAACCAAGCGAAGTAGTTAACATCTCGCCACCGTGGCAAAATCTGAAACGCCAATGAGATTGAGTCACGATGCGTTCTGATTTTATCCGCTATGAGTCCTGCCGGGGATCTCGCCCAGTGTCAATGAGTCGAGGCTGCTACGCACTTCGCTTCATGCTACTGACGCGACTCTGACAGATTAGAGTGGGGGGGGGGGGGCTGTCAGCAGGGGGGATTCACCCCCCTCCAGCCCCCCCTCCTCCAGCCCCCTCTCACTCCCCCCTCAAGCCCCCCCCTCCTCCAGCCCCCTCTCACTCCCCCTCAAGCCCCCCCTCCTACAGCCCCCTCTCACTCCCCCCTCAAGCCCCCCCCTCCTCCAGCCCCCTCTCACTCCCCCCTCAAGCCCCCCCTCCTTCAGCCCCCTCTCACTCCCCCCTCAAGCCCCCCCCTCCTCCAGCCCCCTCTCACTCCCCCCTCAAGCCCCCCCTCCTACAGCCCCCTCTCACTCCCCCCTCAAGCCCCCCCCTCCTCCAGCCCCCTCTCACTCCCCCCTCAAGCCCCCCCCCCTCTAGCCACCCCCCCCCTCCAGCCCCCCTCTCACCCCCACCCCCCATCCTGGCACTACAAAGCTGTGTTGTAGGTTTCCTGCCAAACTATCCGAAACATCGTATCGGAATAACACGAATTCTACGCATGTACAGGGAAATAATAATAATACAAGTTTGCGTTTTAAAACATATATCTTCGTGTTGTTTAAAATATTCACGAATAAACAGTAGCCTATTTTTAAATGTCTGTTTACCATGTCCACTTCGAGGTTATAGAAAGACACTTCAGCTTAGAACCTTAAAAGCAAATTAAATGTCGTAAAAAAAGGACACGCGTTCTTATAAGCAGCACATATTGTGAAAGACTACTCCTGCTATCACACACCGCACACACACAGCACACACACACCGCACACACACCGCACACACACACACACCGTACTCACACCGCACACACACACTGCACACACACCACACATACACACCACACACTCCGCACACACACACACCGCACACACACACACACCGCACACACACTGCACACACACCACACATACACACCACACACTCCGCACACACACACACCGCACACACACACACCGCACACACACACACACCGCACACACACACACCGTACTCACACCGCACACACACCGCACACACACCACACATGCACACCACACACACCGCACACACACCGCACACACACCACACATGCACACCACACACACCGCATACACACCGCACACACACAGCACACACACCGCACACACAGCACACACACACCACACACACACACCGCACACACACACACACACCGCACACACACACACACCACACACACACACCACACACACACACCACACACACACACCACACACACCGCACACACACCGCACACACACCACACACACACACCACACACACACACACCGCAAACACACCATACACACCGCACACACCGCACACACACCACACACACACCGCACACACACTATACACACCGCACACACCACACACAGCACAACGGGTTCCACTACCACGACACACGGACAATCGGGGAATGTACGTGCACAGATTGATCCATTTATAGCCACCCCACCACGTAATTGTCAGAGGACTGCGGATACAAAGCAGCACGTGGTGATCTCAAAGCCTCCGTGACAGCTGCTCCCACGAGGATCAATGCAACACACTCAATGTTACATCGGTTGAAGAAATAAAACAACAACAACAGCAACCTGCGGTTCAAGATACGGAAGCCACAGCTTTCACAATGACACGCGCGCCGATTCAATCGGTGGGTTGTGAAGCGAGCGAAGAGGAAGGCATTTGTACGGGTGGGTTATCTGTAAATGGATCACGCGTGGTACAACAGCAACTCGTGACCATTTAACAATAACAACAACAACAATGTCGGCGGACTTACTATGAGGTCAGATCTCTGCCGACGAGTGGCACGACAACAACAACAGGAGAGAGACAGAGAGGGTCAGTGCGCTCCCACCCTCCACTCTGCACCGCGTGTCGCTGTGACGGCTTCAGCGTTGTGTGCCTGCCACGTGTTGCCTGGGGTAACAACGCACGCAGCGCTCTTTAAAGCGTGGTGGGGGGCCGTGTGGGGGGGGGGGGGGGTCGTAGCAGCACGGGTCTCACACAGACAGGGTGCTTCGAAGTGTGTTTATATATATCTGGCGTTTTGAATGGGGAATGAACGGGCAATGCACTGTAGCGTGATAACAAATGCGATGTTAATAGCTGCAAAAAGTCACGTAGGTAGAAAAATAAAACAAATTAAATATCCGCATCTCCAGTTTCTTCAGCCTCCCACTCCCAGCCCCGCCCACTTCCCCCCGTCCCCTAAACACTCTCGCAGCACCCCCTCTCTATCTCTCCCCCCTTGCCCCCCCCCCTCTCAGATCTCTCCCCCCTTGCCCCCCCTCTCTATCTCTCCCCCCTTGCCCCCCCTCTCAGATCTCTCCCCCCTTGCCCCCCCTCTCTATCTCTCCCCCCTTGCCCCCCCCCTCTCAGATCTCTCCCCCCTTGCCCCCCCTCTCTATCTCTCCCCCCTTGCCCCCCCCTCTCAGATCTCTCCCCCCTTGCCCCCCCTCTCTATCTCTCCCCCCTTGCCCCCCCCCTCTCAGATCTCTCCCCCCTTGTCCCCCCCTCTCTATCTCTCCCCCCTTGCCCCCCCCCCTCTCAGATCTCTCCCCCCTTGCCACCCCCTCTCTATCTCTCCCCCCTTGCCCCCCCCCATCTCAGATCTCTCCCCCCTTGCCCCCCCCTCTCAGATCTCTCCCCCCTTGCCCCCCCTCCCCTCTCAGATCTCTCCCCCCTTGCCCCCCCCTCTCAGATCTCTCCCCCCTTGCCCCCCCTCTCTATCTCTCCCCCCTTGCCCCCCCTCCCCTCTCAGATCTCTCCCCCCTTGCCCCCCTCTCAGATCTCTCCCCCCTTGCCCCCCCCCTCTCTATCTCTCCCCCCTTGCCCCCCCCCTCTCAGATCTCTCCCCCCTTGCCACCTCCTCTCTATCTCTCCCCCCTTGCCCCCCCCCCCATCTCAGATCTCTCCCCCCTTGCCCCCCCCTCTCTATCTCTCCCCCTTGCCCCCCCTCCCCTCTCAGATTTCTCTCCCCTTGCCCCCCCCCCTCTCAGATCTCTCCCCCCTTGCCCCCCCCTCTCTATCTCTCCCCCCCTTGCCCCCCTCCCCTCTCAGATCTCTCCCCCCTTGCCCCCCCCCATCTCAGATCTCTCCCCCCTTGCCCCCCCTCTCTATCTCTCCCCCCTTGCCCCCCTCCCCTCTCAGATCTCTCCCCCCTTGCCCCCCCCCCATCTCAGATCTCTCCCCCCTTGCGGCCTTGCCCCCCTTCTTTATCTCTCCCCCCTTGCCCCCCCCCTCTCAGATCTCTCCCCCCTTGCCCCCCCCCTCTCTATCTCTCCCCCCTTGCCCCCCCTCCCCTCTCAGATCTCTCCCACCTTGCCCCCCCCCATCTCAGATCTCTCCCCCCTTGCCCCCCCTCTCTATCTCTCCCCCTTGCCCCCCCCGTCTCTATCTCTCCCCCCTTGCCCCCCCTCTCTATCTCTCCCCCCTTGCCCCCCCTCTCTATCTCTCCCCCCTTGCCCCCCCTCTCTCTATCTCTCCCCCCTTGCCCCCCCCCCTCTCAGATCTCTCCCCCCTTGCCACCCCCTCTCTATCTCTCCCCCCTTGCCCCCCCCTCTCAGATCTCTCCCCCCTTGCCACCCCCTCTCTATCTCTCCCCCCTTGCCCCCCCTCCCCTCTCAGATCTCTCCCCCCTTGCCCCCCCCCTCTCTATCTCTCCCCCCTTGCCCCTCCCCTCTCAGATCTCTCCCCCCTTGCCCCCCCTCTCTATCTCTCCCCCCTTGCCCCCCCTCTCTATCTCTCCCCCCTTGCCCCCCCTCTCTATCTCTCCCCCCTTGCCCCCCCTCTCTATCTCTCCCCCCTTGCCCCCCCTCTCTATCTCTCCCCCCTTGCCCCCCCTCTCTATCTCTCCCCCCTTGCCCCCCCTCTCTATCTCTCCCCCCTTGCCCCCCCCTCTCTATCTCTCCCCCCTTGCCCCCCCTCTCTATCTCTCCCCCCTTGCCCCCCCTCTCTATCTCTCCCCCCTTGCCCCCCCTCTCTCTATCTCTCCCCCTGGCTCCCTCCTCTCTATCTCTCCCCCCTGGCCCCCCCTCTCTATCTCTCCCCCCTTGCCCCCCCTCTCTCTATCTCTCCCCCTGGCCCCCCCCTCTCTATCTCTCCCCCCTGGCCCCCCCTCTCTATCTCTCCCCCCTTGCCCCCCCTCTCTATCTCTCCCCCCTTGCCCCCCCCTCTCTATCTCTCCCCCCTTGCCCCCCTCTCTATCTCTCCCCCTTGCCCCCCTCTCTATCTCTCCCCCCTTGCCCCCCCCTCTCTATCTCTCCCCCTTGCCCCCCCCCTCTCTATCTCTCCCCCTTGCCCCCCCTCTCTATCTCTCCCCCCTTGCCCCCCCTCTCTATCTCTCCCCCCTTGCCCCCCCCCCTCTCTATCTCTCCCCCTTGCCCCCCCCCTCTCTATCTCTCCCCCCTTGCCCCCCCCTCTCTATCTCTCCCCCTTGCCCCCCCCCTCTATCTCTCCCCCTTGCCCCCCCCTCTCTATCTCTCCCCCCCTTGTCCCCCCTCTCTATCTCTCCCCCCTTGCCCCCCCCCCCCCTCTCTATCTCTCCCCCCTTGCCCCCCCCCCCTCTCTATCTCTCCCCCTTGCCCCCCCCTCTCTATCTCTCCCCCCTTGCCCCCCTCTCTATCTCTCCCCCTTGCCCCCCCCTCTCTATCTCTCCCCCCTTGCCCCCCCTCTCTATCTCTCCCCCCTTGCCCCCCCTCTCTATCTCTCCCCCCTTGCCCCCCTCTCTATCTCTCCCCCTTGCCCCCCCTCTCTACTTCCCCCCCTTGCCCCCCCCTCTCTATCTCTCCCCCCCTTGCCCCCCCTCTCTATCTCTCCCCCCTTGCCCCCCCCTCTCTACTTCCCCCCCTTGCCCCCCCCTCTCTATCTCTCCCCCCCTTGCCCCCCCCTCTCTACTTCCCCCCCTTGCCCCCCCCTCTCTATCTCTCCCCCCTTGCCCCCCCTCTCTACTTCCCCCCCTTGCCCCCCCCTCTCTACTTCCCCCCCCTTGCCCCCCCCCTCTCTTTCTCTCCCCCCTTGCCCCCCCTCTCTATCTCTCCCCCCTTGCCCCCCCCTCTCCATCTCTCTCCCCTTGCCCCCCCTCTCTATCTCTCCCCCCTTGCCCCCCCTCTCTACTTCCCCCCCTTGCCCCCCCCTCTCTACTTCCCCCCCTTGCCCCCCCACTCTCTATCTCTCCCCCCTTGCCCCCCCTCTCTATCTCTCCGCCCTTGCCCCCCCTCTCTATCTCTCCCCCCTTGCCCCCCCCCCTCTCTATCTCTCCGCCCTTGCCCCCCCTCTCTATCTCTCCCCCCTTGCCCCCCCTCTCTATCTCTCCCTCCTTGCCCCCCCTCTCTATCTCTCCCCCCTTGCCCCCCCTCTCTATCTCTCCCCCCTTGCCCCCCCCCTCTCTATCTCTCCCCCCTTGCCCCCCTCTCTATCTCTCCCCCCTTGCCCCCCCCCTCTCTATCTCTCCCCCCTTGCCCCCCCCTCTCTATCTCTCCCCCCTTGCCCCCCCCCTCTCTATCTCTTCCCCCTGGCCCCCCCCTCTCTATCTCTCCCCCCTTGCCCCCCCTCTCTATCTCTCCCCCCTTGCCCCCCCTCTCTATCTCTCCCCCCTTGCCCCCCCTCTCTATCTCTCCCCCCTTGCCCCCCCCCTCTCTATCTCTCCCTTCTTGCCCCCCCTCTCTATCTCTCCCTTCTTGCCCCCCCTCTCCATCTCTCCCCCCTTGCCCCCCATCTCCATCTCTCCCCCCTTGCCCCCCTCTCTATCTCTCCCCCCTTGCCCCCCCCCTCTCTTACTATATAACCTCTTGTCACAGCAGCCATTTTGCCCACTGCAGCAATTGTTTCTTGCTGTGGTTGTCCCACCTGATGACGGACGCTTGTGTTGCGCCCGAAACGTCGTGATTTAATGTATTTTGCTTGACACCTACGTGACTTTACCGAAAGAACCAAATAGTAAGTCTCCCACTTGTAGTCAACAAGCGCATGGGGTCTTCTCCAGGTGGTCTCCAGAGCCCGGAGGCAGACTTCTCGTGGCGTTGTTGCAAATTCTCACAATTTTTACATCTTTTTTTGAAGCACCCTGGTACAGTGGTGTGCGTACGTGTGTTGAACTTCTTTCGTACCGTACGTCGCAAACCGTGCTTATCGGAGGTTGCGGAGGGAAGGAGAACAATCTGGTGGCTCTCTCGCGATGCCACTACCGCGACGATTGCATCGCACGACGAAGAATAATAACAACAACAACAACAAAACGGTGGTCAGCGCGCTGAGCGAGTGATGCGCATCGTGACCCGAGTTCGATTCCTAATCAGCGGCGAACATCGGCAGCGAGTGAAATCAGAACCGGTGCTACCCTCCCAACCCACTTTCACCAACCCGCACTGATCAGCGTGGTGAAGTATGGTCACCCCCCCCCTCCCTCCCCATGGAACTTTAAAAAAAACTGATGGCCCACGACAACCGTTTCGTCTAGTTTGCATAATATTGTTGTTATATTGCGAGTAACGAGGCTCATTTTTTTATATTTTATGTTATTTTCCGAAACAAGTTGATGTATGCAAAAAGCGCAGTGATGACAGATGTAAATAGATTGTTATTACCTATTAAATATTACAGATGTAAATATATTGCTATTACCTATTCAATATGACAGATGTATATAGATTGCTATTACCTATTCAATATTACAGATGTATATAGATTGTTATTACCCATTCAATATGACAGATGTAAATAGATTGTTATTACCTATTCAATATGACAGGTGTATATAGATTGCTATTACCTATTCAACGAGGGCTTTCCGAGTCTATTTCCGAGCCCCAACTGCCAGGCCGTTGGTATTCGTTGTTCTCTGTAGAATGTCAACAGTCTTGCGTAACTGACGTCTGCGTGCGTCGTTACGAGCGTTACGGATCGTAAAGTGGCAATAAACGGAGTCGTTACGGCAGGCGCGACTGTGTTTGTTGGGTGAACGTCAGTTGGAGTCACCACGTGCCATGCTGGCCTTCAGAGTGCAGCAATGCACACACATGGCTCGGTCGTGTTCTCGGAATGTACCGGGACCGTGTAAGGGGCCGTCCATAAATGACGTCACGCACCTAGGGGGGGGGGGGGGTGGTCAGACATTTGTCACGATGTGTGACGAAGGGGGGGGGGGGGGTGTGAGAAATGTGCCGTCACATCAAAATGCGCAACTTTAAATAAATATAGACAACACGTTCTACTTAATTAAATCGACTTTTTTAATAAATGTTTTTTCCTACAACATCACGTGATGGAGGAGCTGGTGGCAGCCATCAGCTTCTCTTGGGGCGAGGCTCAACATTTGTTTCCAAAGGACAGGAATCAGTGGAGGGAGCTCATTGCGGCCTCGTGTCCCGTAGGGGATGAAGAGGATTATCTCACCAACGCACACAAACAATCATACTACAGTGTAGTATTTAAAAACAAGTTTGGCTGGCTGGCTGGAGCGAGGGACGGTCACGTACAAAAAGACGCGTGGGTTTCTCGTATCATTAAAGCGTCATATTTAGACAGTTATGAGAAACTCGCGTCGTTAACATTAATATCACATCACATCGTACGATATAATAATATCGGGGCAATCCCAGGTACCATCTCCCCGCTCATTTTTCAACATCTCAAACCTCGTCATCAGCCATGGTCCAATCTACTGCTGGATGTAGTCCTCTCCAAGCCGCCGCTGCCAACTTTCGCAATCTGTGCGATTGTGTCAATCTTTCTGCAAAAGCAAACACTTGCACACGAGCTCCGTCCTGATCGGATGCGTTCTATTCCTGGCTGCCACTCGCGTAATCATTATTATTGACCATCGCGGTTCATCGACATGCCTTCTACTCTTTCAAACCCTTCCAATTATCAACTATAAGTGCACGTCTTCTCTAATGCATTCGTTCACCTGTCTGTCAAAGGCAGACTCTCCCGTGAAATGAGGGCTGAAGCGTTTGTGAATGCAAATCACACAAACCTGACGTTCTGCGGAGGCGATGAAAACACACGCGCACGCACGGCGCAAACGGAAGCCGCGATTCTCAGGTTTAACTCAGGTCTCGGGGGAATGCGTTCACTTTGCGCGGCTGAGATTGAAAGGGGCTCACGGAGAAGACAATGCATTTTCTAATTTCAGCATTGGTGTGGTGGGCAGTGCCCTTGGCGGACAATGCAGACTCGCTGTTGACGGGAATTCCAATCCTATTGTCCGCGAGAAGAAATCCTGAACTTATCGAAATTATCCACGGCTAAAAGCTGATTTACGTGGTCAACAACAACATCCATTGTTGGTCGCCCTGTATACATATATGCCGCCATCAACCCGCATTGACCAGCGTGGTGAAGTATAGTTGAAATATAGTAGTACGCCTTCTGGTGTCATCTGGTCCAACACCAATGGGGACTAGGCTCTAAAGAAAGCCGTCTCGGGTGTGGACCAATCAACTTCAAGGACAGTGCATATTATTATCATTATCAGAGTTGCTTCTTTTTGTTTGCTTTTTTGACTACTTGTGTTGTGGTCATTGCAAACATGATGCCTTGAATAAAGGTGTCAGTTTTGTACCAGTTTAAAAGGGTAAAAACCTACTACTATATTTTGCCACTGGTAAAAGAGATCTCATAGTATAGTTGAAATAACTACCACGATCCGGACAGCGAGAGGCAGACTTCATCCAGCAGCGGATTGACAAAGTCTTGCACATGCGCATGCATATGAGCGGATCATAGCATGAGTTTAGCGCCCAATGGCGACCACTTCCAGGTGACTCCTCTTATCAGCAGCTGAAGGCGGATAAGAGGACGCGTTTGTCATTGTTTGAAAACAACTGCCGATGAGACACTGAATATCGAAACCGGTCCAATGCTGCGAAAGCTATACACACAGAAGGCCGTGCGGCTGATAGGTTGTGGAAGGAATACGTGTATTTATTTTTATGTGGAGAGACGCATTTGTGAAAGAGACGTCTTCTTTTTGTATTGTATTAATTATAGTTTCCACAACGACACTCATTATTCACCATTGGAACCTCCTTTGCCAGTAATAAAATATTATAATTGTTTTTCTACCCTTTTATCTGCGCCTTTTGGCGTCATTTGGTCCAACACCATGTGAGACTTGGCTCTAAGAAAAGCTGTCTCGGGTGTGGACCAATCAATTTCAAGGACAGTGCATACATTTTCAGAGTTGTGTTTTTTGTTTGCATTCCGACCGCAGGTATTGTGGTCAATGCAAACATGACTCCTTGTAAAAAAAGGTGTCAGTTTTTTTACCAGATAAAAGACTAAAAAACAATTATCAGACGCTCATTATTATTTAAATGTTCAGAAAAGTAAGTGGCCGTGGGTGATACACGTCGCTGGATAGGATGATGGCCGATGGTCAAGACTAATGATGGCGTGGCATTAAAGCAATGGGACGCATCTGAGAGGACATCAAACGTGGAGATGGAGCGATGACATCAGCACGATCGTAGGCACCTGCTATATTGATTGTATCATCGCAGGATCACGAGGTATGAGGGCGACTTGGGTATGCCTTTCGTCGAGCAGTGGATTGACCATCGCTGCTGCAACATAATGCAATGACACACTTTCCTATCTTTCCACACACACAACAAAATAATGAATACAAAGTTAATCAAAACATGTAGAACGCGGTTATTTTTTACACGTAGATATATCCGTTCATTATGCACACGTGAGAAAATCCAGATCGATAACTTTCCGATCATTACAGTGGCGACCTTGTGTTTTGTTTTGGTTCATTTCGCTCCCCTGAGCAGAGCACACTCACCAAATAGCTTGTTTACCCGCTCCGTCTTGAATCACCGCGGAGCAGAACACCCTAAAGCCACACGTAATTGGTTATGTTGTTTCTCTCACAAACACAGCAATCGTAATATCTAAATAATTTATAGGTAAGGAAATATCACAACAAGACTATACTTCCTCTTGCCTTGCCTATAATTATTTTAGCGATTATGTCTAAATCCCAACCCGGCATTATAGGGTTTTAACACAATAAACGTAGCCTCGGTAAGGCAATTAATTACTGTGCTTCACATCTGAATGTAAATCTTGTGGCCTTTAATCTCCGTGGGCTGTCTGCCAAAGCAGAGATTTTTTTTAAAAAAAGAGTCCTCGCAAATTGGAATGAAAATCAAACGGCAAAAGTCTATTGTGTGATCATCTCGTATTGGGTAAGAGCCGTCATAATCCCGCGATCCGGTGACTTGAAAGGCCGTGAGGAGTGGATCAGTCTGAGATGGTGCACGTGAGGCGAACGCCCGAAGGCTGGCAGAGTTGCATGTGACAGGCAGTACAGCAAATAGGTGGATTCAGGAAATGCGCATGAATGTTATGTCCTCATACAAACGGGGTTTCTCATGGTGGGATCACAGCCGCGTGGTTGACGTGGGTGTCCCGACACCCCCAACATTTAAAGGTATCGTGGCAGAGAGACACTCACAACGTATTGGACTAAATGGCAATTTTTTTCTCCCTTGAACATGGTGACACGAATGCTTATTCTGCTGACCACGAAACCTCTAAAACGAAACAACGCCCCTCGCCGCTAAGTGGTGGTGATGCCACCACGGTGCTTGTGCCAGGCCAAGTGCACATTGAGGCCACGTGAAGTAACAGGAGGTCACGGGACACATCCTGGTGATATGGGTTTACTGCCTAACATGACCGGCAGATGCACGACCTGTGCTCCCCATTGTGCCAACTTCCTGCGTTTTAGTTGTGAGCTTCATTCCTCTGCCCTCCGCTCTTGTTGGAGGGCGACTGCCTCTAACTGCCCAGCAGCGTCCTTCACGAACCTCTAAGTATACGCAGTAGCTAACGCACAATAGAAACAGCACTAAGGCAGTAGTCAGCAGTTGCATAGATGTAATAATCATTGTGCAGTAGGACCGCTCTTATCCGTGACGAAGTTGGAGGAATTGGGGATGGGGAACTTTGCGGATTATACATATAAACTACTAACCACCGAGAACCATTCGCTTGTAGGCCACATCCAACATGCACAGTGCGGCTACACATGTATCCACATGTTCTATGCTTTTAAACTAAACCAAACAATGTTTAATCTTACCAGGTAAGGCCCACTGAGCTATGTAGCTCTTTTTCAGAAGCGACCTGGCCAACACGTGATAGCTCAACGAAGTGGCTTATCACGTGGACATTTATTGCAGCCAAATACTCTCAACGCGTGTTTCGAAATGTGTGAGGGGAAAATCGGAGGACCCAGAGAAAACATCCACGCGACCACGGGGAGAACACGCAAACTCCAAAAATATATAAGCATCAGGGTGGGGATCGAACCCACGACCTCCTGTATACCAGGTACAGAGAGTGCAATCACTAAACCAACTGTTACCATAGTCCCCCATTGCGATTCGATCCATTGTAGTAATTCAGGATCTCAATTAGATTTGTGTTTTTTTTGTTGTGGTGAACATCACAGTCACTCGAGCAGTGGTTCTCGACCTCTTTACTACGGAACCCGTCTGATTCAGATCACGCGTCCCATCCAATACGTTCTCATCAGTCAACGATTTCGTTGTTCAACGATGCTGAAAAGTGGGTGAGTTTACACATTTGTTTGTAAGTGTGAGAGTGCGTACATCTGTGCGAGTGTCTATGTATATTTGCAGGTGCGCGTATGCGTGTACACACACGATCATAAAAGAGGTTTGACCATTTCTGGCAAAATAAAACAGCTGTTAAGATGTTAAAACACCAAACAGAAACCTTTTCCAAGGAATCCTGTCTGCATTAACTACACGTATTTGTGGTGAACATGCAAACAAAAGAACATGGTCTGATACTATATGCATTGTCTTTGAAACAATGCATAAATTATCAGAGCATACACACGATCATGTATGAGTGTACACGCACACACGATCTGACGAATGTATCATTAAGGGTAAGGTTACTTTTACTTGATGGTCGGTTCAATAAGGACACGATTCGACACGTACCATGCAGAACTCTTTTGGAAAAAAAAATCTCGAGACTCAAGGGCAAACGAGTACAAATAACTAAACAAATTCAGTCTTCCGTGGATAAACAAGCACATAATTGTATTATTCACGATGTTTAGAATACATTTATTTTGTTCACGTGAGTGCTAATGCGATCCAGAAACCCAAGACTCGAGATTATTAACGTCGTCACGGTCATTATCCCTGCGAGTTAGTAACGAGGTCTGGATAAGGCCCCCTTTCTAACATCGCACACACAAGATGATTCAGGTGTTCCTTTACACGGCTCTATTGAGCTAAAAGGCGGTGCGTGAGACAGCCACGCAGCAACCACAGGCTCATACAAGTGAGTAAAGAGAACTACTTGAATATTAATAGCACCTTCTTTAGGGTTTGGGTGCAAGCCGTGCGGTGTTTGCAAGCTTGTGACGGCCACGTCAATGTGTCTGAACTCATACGGACTGAATCATTACATGGAGAGTGTGCAGTAATTAGCAGTAGAGACGTAGATGAGTCTTCTTGGTTCTTTCGGTAAAGTCACGTAGAAGGGAAGTAATAAAATAATAAAAATAAAACATAATAAAACAATTCTCACGACGTTTCGGCCACAACGCAAGCAGCCGTCACCTGAGGACGGCTGCTTGCGTTGTGGCCGAAACGTCGTGAGAATTGTTTTATTATGTTTTATTTTTATTATTTTATTACTTCCCTTCTACGTGACTTTACCGAAAGAACCAAGAAGATGAATCCCTGCAGTCACGAAAGCTTTAAAACGTAGATGAGTGTTGATGGGAATGTGCCAGATGTAGGACATCTGTTGTATAGATTTGTTTTTTATATTCTGGTTGAAAAAACTCGGGCAGCAGTGATTTGTGCATAGAGCGAATCAATCTCAGGGTCTGAAAATAATTGGCAAAAAAGTCACATTTTAAATGTGACTGATTTGAATGGATTTCAGGAGCTGAGTTAAATGTTTTGCAGTTAATTAAAATCCAAGGTGGTTTTAAGATAGGCGCGCAATCACGGGCTTATTACACCGACGTGTGTCGGTTGTACGCACGCGAAAGAGTAAACGGATACTTAAATATTGCAGCATTTCAGAAGTTAAAAATAACATGGTGTAAATGAACACTTAACGTGACTTTTGAGATTTCATATTTTCACTTAAAGCCAAGCTGGTCACGTCTCCTGTCCAAAAGCCCACGTACTTTTCTTATCATTCATTATCGTCCACTCTTCTAGATTTTACAGAAAGCACCAACTTTATAGAGTAGCTGTTAACTTTTGGCAGGTGGCACCTCTGTGCCAGATATCGCTTGAAGGCAGTTTTTGTGAGTCAAAAGGTACTGAGTTAAAATCCAGCGTTGTATGAGTAAGTTCATTATATGCATGTAGGTCAAATGCTCAATGGTAAATGTTGCATAATTATATATTTAATATAAAAATTGCAATGATTTAGTAACCCGAACTTTTGTAACTTTCACCAATATTTTTCTGGTGCTGTGGAGAGCATTGCGGCTTTAAAGGTGGTTGACCCAGGTTTGAATCCCATGCTTACATTTTTATTAACTTATTCATATATTCACCACTATGGGGCGCAGTTTCCATTAAATTACCCGTCAAATTTCCTTGCAATTAAACACATACCATTTTGTCACACATAGAAGATCTAAACTACGGTTTTATGCAAAACCCACGGTGAAATATTTCACTACAACAAAAACAATATCTTGAAAATAGTACATTTATAATTTCAACAAGTGCTTCGCTGAAATTCGGCATTTAACTGCTGTTTTCCGGGACGATAAACATTAAAAAAGATAACCGGTGGTGAAGTATGGTTAAATAACCCCCACGACTGCACAAAAGGACCGCAAATGTACGAAACGCTCCCAGTCACCTTAAAAACGGTAACTGGTAGTGTTATACAGAATACGACAAAAAAACAAGTTTAGTCAGCAATAAATCAGCAATACACTTGTGCCCAAAATGCAATACGTAACTTTAAACGTGAGGTCGCATGATGAAAATCACATAGAGCAAACCACTTGAGCAAACACAAAAAAAATAACATGGGACCTTTTTTGCTAGTATCAAAGTATTACAAAATATAAGAATAGGTTATATATACCTTTCTGGCAAATTTAAACAGGTGTTAAGATGTTCAAATACAATGCAAATATTAAAGAGAATGCATATATTACACATAAGGTTTTCCCCTTTTTCTGGCAACAAAACAGGTGTTGAGATGTTAGAACACCAAACTGAAACCTTTTACAAGGAATCATGTCTGCATTAACCACAATGCTTTTGGTCAGAATGCAAACAAAAACATACTCTGATAATATATGCATTGTCCTTGAAACTGATTGGTCCACACCAGAGACAGCTTTCTTTTGAGCCTCGTCTCAAACGGTGTTAGACCAGAGGACGCCAAAAGGCGTACAGCCCAAAGACAATGCCACTACCAGAGTAATGAGAGCTCGGGTTTAGCATCTACATCATGGGACCTCCTTTGCCAGTACCAAAATATGAGAATAGGTTTTTCAGCTTTTTTTCTGGCAACATATATTACACTGTACAACAATTATTTTCTTTGTTCCTGGGTAGTCAGTGTTATTTCCTAATTTCGTATTCCTCAAATGTACAGAAAATGGCTATTATTCCCCACAAACTTCGCTTTTGTGACCAAGACATTGATATTTTGAAATGTACCTATTTTCCAGAACATTCCAGATAGATTCAGTGCTGAGTAAATTTGGAGTAACTTATGGAACATTTGATAACTTTTTAATAATATAAATAGTAGTATAAATACAGGGGCCTTAAGCCCACCAGTTCAGTTTAGTTCCAGCTGTCTATGTGGATACATATCTACATTTTTCAGAGATGATATCAAGAGGCTGCAAGCATCCAGCAGACGCATTTTGCTATGCCTGCGGCCAATTTATCAAGACAAGAGCGAAAAAGTACTCTGTGGAAGCATCTGCTAAGATGTATGAGGCCTACAAGGCATATTTCGGCATGCCTGTAGGGGATCAAGACAACCCCTGGGCACCTCATTTTACATGCGAGCAATGCAAAAAAACCTCTGGAAGATAAGATGCACAATTATTGCTCGGAATTTTATGTTATAAAATTAGTTAAAATGTTTAAAATTGTAAAAGTTTTTAATTTAAAAATCTTTTACAATTTTCCATGTTATTGAAAAAAGTATATAATTTTTTTTAAATGTTTGGAGAATCTCTTACACATTAGTCATGGGTGAAGTAAATGTGTTTTTGTAGGATGGTACAGAGGGGAAAAGAGAGCCTTGAAGTTCGCTATCCCAAGAATTTGGCAGGAACCCACTGACCACTCAAGCAGCTGCTACTTCTGCATGGTGAACCCTTCCAAACGTCGGACTGGCAAGAATGCACCTGCTATCATCTATCTAGACCTTCCTTCATCCATCGCCCCGGTGCCACTTTGCCATGAGCTCCCCGTACCCACTCCATCGGAGAGAGAGCAGCCGTCTTTAGAAGAGAGCAGCAAGTCAGAGAGCGAGGAAGACGTTGTAAATCCAGTTGACAATTTCAGAGGTGGAGCTGAGGAGAGAAACCCATACTACCCCAACCAAAAAGACCTCAACGACTTGATCAGAGATCTTGCACACCCTGAGAGTTCTGTGTCGCCTGAATGTGGAAATAAACCCTGGCTGTGGTCACCTGAGTCTGTTCACTGCTCACGCCTGGCTTTAAATCAAAATATTCACTCGCTACAGGCGGCACTCATCCGCGCGGGGAATTCATCACCAAAGCTCGAGCCTGCGTGACCGACATGGGGACGTTAAAGACCCTGGGACATCGGGACTGACAAATCAAGAGAAAGAATCCTAACATAGACATGGCCTGTGATGTGAGTTTACCAACTAATGCTAATTATATATAGGTACAGTAACACCTACAACCAAATCATCCGATCTCAAAACCTAGGCAGGGTTGAGCCTGAATAGTGCTCGGATGGGTGACCTCCATGCCTAACAGGTGTTATAGGCAGAGGACTGTGTCGCAAAATCAATTGTCCATCCATTGCACTGAACGTCTATGCCCACAGCCTTCACCAATCAGCACTGGCCTGCGTGGTGAAGTATGGCCAAACAACACCCACGATTCACACGGAGTGGGCAGGCCCTCATCCAGCAGAGGGTTGACAAATAAGTCTGAACTCAAGTTCGTCTGTGTAGTGGTGATTATGTCCTCATTGCTATTGAAGTCAGATGTGCGCCTGCGTTTATCATCACTTCGTAACTGTGTGATAGCATACTCAGTAGCATCTATAATTGTTGTTCAATGGGTCCAACTATAATCACGTACAATGAATCTTAGTGAGATTCCACTGGACGCATCGAGCATTTTGTGATAACTGTATTTGGCAAGGTGGCTACGTACGAGGCAACAGCAGTTCAACAACATACAAACTAAATGTAGGCAATCTTAAGGCACCTCGCCACGATTTAGGGGCCGTCCATAAATGACGTCACACGATTTTGGACGATTTTTGACCCTCCCGCCCCTCGTCACACGGCGTCACAAAAAGTTAGACCCCCCCCTCAAATATGACGTCATAAAAGCTCTGCCCCCCCCCCCCCGAAAAAAAAGCTTCAAATCGCTTTACACTATTGTCATTGTAGTGCGTATTTAATGTGGCGCTGCACTCTGATGTTGTAGGAGAAAACATTTATTAAAAAGTCCATTTAATTAAGGAGAACGTGTTGTCTATATTTATTTGAAGTTGCGCATTTTGATGTGACGTCACATTTCTCACCCCCCCCCCCTACCCCTCGTCACACATCGTCACAAATGTCTGACCCCCTCCCCCCCTAGGTGCGTGACGTCATTTATGGACGACCCCTTAGAAGAATTACCCCAGTAAACTTTGGCTCAACAGTGGGTCAACTTTGAGCCAAGCACATGGCTCAAACAATTGCGTGTTTACCGGGACACCTCGCTGATACGTCCGGGAGTGGATATCGTGGATATCGTTGATATCGTGGATATCGTCTCCCGCACGCCAACGATGTCGCGGAGCCCGATGGGAGCGCGGCGCGGGCGCTGGGAATGATTGAGCGCGGGGCCCGGCGGGTCACGGCGGATTGTGCGAGAGTCAAAACAGTCCCCGCGGGACGGTGATTCTCGCCGGATTGCTCTCAGCAGGGGAAGGTGCAGCTCGGCTCGACGCCAATGGACATTCGTGTGGGGGGGGGAGCTTTATAGGTCATCGGATTTCTCCGGGATAAATAAATATTCTTGTGATTCTCCTTCATTGTCACAGCAACACAAACAAGAACAAACATTCGCGTGCCCGGATTCTGCAACACTCCTCCGACCGTTACAATTTGTTCTCGGAATGTTGATTTCGTGATAATAATTCGTGATAATGTTACGTTTCAAGTCGCCCGACCCCGAGGTGACGTCACCCGCCGCGCATCGTTTGACACCGGCGAGATGACGTCACGCGTAGTACGTCATCGCGAAGCGAGGCGTGCACGAGGCGCGCCAACGTAAATAGCCTCGGCAGAAGTGGCTTTTTATCTTTGGGGCCGTCCATAAATGACGTCACGCGAGTTTGTACGATTTTTGACCCCCCCCCCCCTCGTCACACAGCGTCACAAAAAGTCAGACCCCCCCCTCAAATATGACGTCACAAAGCTCTGCCCCCCCCCCCCATCATAAAACATGCTTCAAATCGCTTTAAACTATTGTCATTATTATATTCTTTTATTATGTTTTATTATTTTATTATTTCACTTCTACGTGACTTTACTGAAAGAACCAAGAAGATGAATCCCTGCAGTCACGAAAGCTTTAAATCGAAATTTATTGTCATTGTAGTGCGTATTTAATGTGGCGCTGCACTCTGATGTTGTAGGAGGAAACATTTATTAAAAAGTATATTTAATTAAGTAGAACGTGATGTCTCTATTTATTTAAAGTTGCGCATTTTGATGTGACGTCATATTTCTCAACCCCCCCCCTCGTCACACATCGTCACAAATGTCGGACCCCCCCCCCCCCACCTAGGTGCGTGACGTCATTTATGGACGGCCCCTTTCTCTATTTACCGTCGTACTGCTTTGATTTCTCCCACGCAGTGGCTGCCGACCTGTGATCCTGTGTTGTGGGACTAGTTTGGTAGTACATGTTGTTTACGTCGTTTATTGTGAAAATTCGGCCACAGTTCCTATGATCACTGTTTCATTACTTTCATGGCTTTATTTTGGTGATTTTCGAAAAGTTTTTTGGTTTGGCCATGTGTGTTTGTTGTCGTACAGAGTTAGACTGATGGCCTTAATCTAAGTTGTCTTGTGGTTGTTGTTGTTGTTGTTTGACTTGCATCCCACTGGGATTTTTGCACACAGTGTTGGTGTACGGTGCTTTTTCTGCAATATTTTGCTGTCTTCTCTTGGATTTTCTGTTTGCACATAGTCACTTTAAGATGTTTTCTTGTTCATGTTTTTGTTTTCTGTTTGTTGCGGTTGCACTCGATTCAAGAGCCGAATGGCTCACAGGGCTATACCTAATAAATTAAACTTGAACTTGATCCGCACGGCCGTGGGAAGTCATCCATGGAATTGTTGCAGGTGAGAATTTGTTCAACAAAACGCCAGATTTCTTTTTAAAACGTCTATATGGCGGTCTTGTAAAGGACATTGAGACGGTTTCAGAGTGGCCTACGGGATACAGATATTGCGCGAGGGTTAAGTCCCGAAATACCCAGTAAATGTGGAACATTGTGTCAACGTCGGTTCAACGGTTCCAACCGCGTGCCAACGTCGTCCAAACGTTGCCATGTGTACTGGGCAGCAATGCAACAATGAACTACACTTGTGTTTGTACTGGATGACTCATGTCGCACGTTCATCTCAAGTTATCACTTTGTCATCAAGACAGTTGTCCACATTTTTACTGGTAGGAACCCACTGGTTCCACCAGCCCACAGGGGATTATTGTGTCCGTCCGTCCGTCGTGAAGGGAGGGGCTGGGTGGGGAGGAAGGGGCTGGGTGGGGAGGGGAGGGTGGGGAGGGACTGGGTAGGGAGGGTGGGGCTGGGTGGGGCTGGGTGGGGAGGGGCTGGTCACCCCGTGGTGCCCTTATAAAACTCAACGTTTAACCTACTCACGCCGGCTTGTGCCCACCCTCACAGTCGGGCATATTTGTGGAATACACCACGCCGCCGTTGACCCTGGCCATTGACCGAGCAACCGAACGTTCCTACCAGCTCCCTCCGCAGGAATGTGTTTCCCCAAACAAGAGTGCACATTTCCACGTGTCCCCTTTGATTAAAAAAATTAAAATTAATACGTAAATGTTGCTCTCTCAAAGCACGTTAGAATCTTTGTTTAAAGTGACCGTTGTTGACACGAGCGCAGGTTTCCTTCTCGTGCTTTGCGAATTAAACCGACACGCACACACGGGCACAGAGCGTTAGCGCTGCAGATGGCAGCACACGTCCGCGGTGCGGGCCATCCGTGAGCGTCTACTCGCAACTCGCAACAACTCTTGCTGCCTGGCCAGTTCACATAAAGCACTGCACACTTCACACTCCACGTACTGTACAGGCATTTGTACAATCCGCTGCTGGATGAGGGCCTCCGAACACGCCGTGCGGATCGTAGGGGTCATTTGTGATAAACATGGGACGATGGAGGGAGAACATTGACAATGGATATTCATGAACTGCCCCCTCTGCCGGCCCACTGTATAATTCTCGCGGCTGAAAATGCTTTATTTTGCGTGGTGGTCACTCATCCATGCACTATCCACGTTGAAACCCGCTCAGCTTCCGTGATCTGGTGAGATCGGGCGCATCCCTGCGTGATTTGGCCATAGGCCCCGCTATTTTAGTCTATTGCATTAAAATATCCATGAATTGCTCAAGATGTTTATCCCTTGAGGCCTATCGTTCAGTTGCAAGTGCGTGACAGCGAAGTGTTCGGGTGACGGCGCTTCATTTGTTTAATGCTTCCAGCTCGAACTACAACAAACGTTTTGCAAGCGCGGAACATGTCACGTGGTACTTAAATTAAATCGGACCGAATAGGACAAATCTGTTCCCAACACCCTTGGCCGACAACTCCAATGCCGTGTCAATCATGGGGATTGTTTGACCGTACTTGCATCACGTTGGTCAGTGCAGCTTTGCGAAGAGGAGGGAGGGAAGCAGGACTGGCTCAGATATTGCTCGCCACTGATGTCAGCCGTGGCCAGTACTCAAACTCAGATGGCGCGTATCAGAGCGCGGTGTACACAACCATTGCAAAAAATCCCAACCTCCCCAACCCACCGCGTGGTGTCCGACAACGCCACCAGCAATGATAAATCTTGTGCCGGATGAAGGCCTCCCCAAGCCGTTGGCATCTCTCGCGGTCTTGCGATATAACAATCCCAATTGGACCTCGCGCGCGAGCTTCTATTTTTAAATCCTTTATATTAAGTTCACTTGCTTGCTTGCTTGCGCGCTTACGACCGTGCAAATCTTTCGGTCGTTTTTTAACCCACTTCCCGTGATCCAATCGAAGCTGACATTTTGCACACAGACTCGTTGTGCGTGACAATTTATTTTCGTGAAAATTTTTTTCCAAAATTTTCCACTTTTTAGGAAAATGTTTTTTTTCATATTTAACTTAAAATACTAATGTGATAAAAATGAAACTCTTGCTCAAGAAAAACAGAAATGAATAATAAAATAAAACCGATGCCACGCATATAAAGGATTTATAGTGAAAAACTTTGTTTTTACGGGTTAATTTTTTAGAAGTGTTCTCTGCTTTGGCTGCCACTCCATCATCGGTCTTAAGCACCGGCCATCATTCTTTTCTTGTCCTGCCCAAGCCCACTTAATTTTCTGAACGGTCAAGATGATGTCTCTATCCTGCGCGTGCATTTTTTTAAATCGACGTGTGCATAATCCTGCTTCGGATTGTAATGCCAAGCATGCACTATTCATGTTTATTTGCACACTTTTTTTAGGCTTGGTTTAATTTTATGCGTCAATGTTTGTGTTCGTGATCCATTTCAATTTCCTATTTATAATGGCTACGTCACGAGCAAATACAGGGTGCTTCAAAAAAATGTTAACACCTAAATGGGACTATCGTTTTTGATGGAAAAATAACGGATAATACACCGTGAACATGATAACAAATGTATGTTAATAGCTTCAGAAAGTCAAAGAGTCTACATTTGTTCGCCATCATTGTCAACACGTCGCCTGGAATCTTCTCCGGGTGGTCTCTAGAAGCCCGGTGGCACTTTTCTTGTAGTATTCTTGCACATTCTCGGAAGCGTTAACATTTTTTTGAAGCACCCTGTATAAGATAGGCGGCGGCGGCGGCGGTGCACACCTGTAATCCAGCGCTGCGGAGCCGAGGATTGGTGTGGATGGTGGGCATTGAGTTGCCATGCCCTGGCTTGCTGAGAGAAAGTGTTACAGCAAATGCCGACTCCACCTGTTCCCATCTGTATGTGATAGAGCATTGCCTGCACGCATGCGTGGGGTTTCCTCTGGGTGCCTCCGGCTTTCGCCCACATGTTACACACTCGTGGCATCACCGGCTCACCGTGTGGCTGCTGTCTTTGTGTGTTCCTCCCCGCACCTCTGAGTCCATTCTCCCTCTTCTCTTTGGAACTCAATGAATGCTGTGGGGCGTGTTACAAGTTTAATGATTACGTGATCAATTGGTATGCCTTTGTTTCTGCGCTCCAAATGATCGGAACACATCTTTGTGCATAACTGTGATGTAGTTTAGTGTTTTTTTTATATTGCAGCTCTTTCATTTGTCGAGATATGCACGGTAATATTTTATTTCAGACGATATTTTTCCAAATGACGTTGCAGAGTTTTGTGCATCTGTGTCTCCTTTGATATCCCCTCTTCTCCGTATCGTTTGTGTTTTCAGATGTTTCTCTGCTTTTAAGCCCCCATCTCCCCGATATGAAATATGGTACATTATTTCTGGACGTAATAACGGCTATAGATCATATGTTGGTTTGGCTGCTTACACACTGAATATATTATACCCAACGACAACATCTGTATTCGTGAGTAATAGATCGGTGACAACGTGTGTCCCATGCTGATGATCATGATTTAATACCAAATAAGTCAAATAAATCCACTTAATTCTAAATTAAGTCCCACATCTAAAGCATATACTATATAATAACGCTAATATACCATACGAATGAAAATGACGAAAAAAACACCTCGAATTTTCAACTCTCCACCCATGCTGTTTTTGGAACTGTGGATGGAATAATTCCGAACCACACAATTAAGCAAACCACCTCAATTAGGGTAACCATCTGCCGCTTTCATGGAAAACATTGACTCTCTCACAGTATTCACGAGAAAGCAGGACAAGCAGAATAAGAAGCCATTATAATGTTCTTCATGGAATGACCGTGTTGCTAAAGGGATACTTATCACGGCACATGAATAGACGATGGCCAAGCGGGCAGGCATATTTGTGAGCAGGTGTTCAGGCCAGTAGGGATCGTGTGGGAAGGGATATTCGGTTGCAAGGTCGGCGCACAATGCCAAGTGTGATGAAGTCAAATTCAAAATGGCTCAATGCTAAAACAAGGATAACTTTCTCATTCAAATATCGGCGGATTGCAGGACCCCTGCGTCATTTAGGGGATGCTGCTGTGGTGCAATGGTGTGCACACTGGACTCGCAACCCACTGGTCGTGGCGGTGTTCGGGGTTTCTGTCTCTCGCTCTGCACCTCTCGAAATCTGTCTGCGTCTGTGTCTGAGTGCGTCTCTCTCGAGGTGTATCCGTGCCTCTCTGTCTCCGTCCGTCTAGGCATCTCTGTGTCTGCCTCTCTGTTCGTTTATATGTCTCTCCTTGGCCGTGTATTTGTTTCTCCCCATCCGCAGAATTGTTGAGGCTCCCTCTCATATATTCTCAGTGCCCCTTACGGTTGTGTGACGTGGGTAGCCGCCCTCTTCACCCACCCTGAGTGCTGGGCCTAAGCTTACTCACACCGAGGCATAGATTGCCTCGTTCTCTTGATAACAACGTCTTGTCAGCCTTAAGTGTTGAGTTTGCTGTCTATTTCGCAAAGCTGTTTGTTTTTGCCTAAAAACCCACGTGCCATTACCGTGATTACAAAACGTTTTGTTTCACAACTTGTTGCCATTCCACTGATAATTGAATCCCTCCCCGCACCGAGTCGGTTTGCGTGGGTTAGCTTTAGCTTCGCAACATTGGTTAGCGCGGCTTTGGTGAAGGGGAGACTTTGACTTTTAAACAACTTTTATTGCTGCCAGCAGCAAAATCACTGGAGGCGATTTCAATATGAAATACACAAAGTCACCAGCAAACAAATTAAAATAAACGCTACAAATCGACGCGCTGTGGCGCTAAAAGCACCGCGCACAATACGAAAGAAAAGTCACGTGGTGGTGGTCATCGCGCACGCCACGGTGACGAGCGAGCGCTTCAGAAGGTGAACACCACGAGGGTGCCGTCCACGCTGGTACAGAGAGGGGCTTTTCCGGCTCCCCAACGTTCGAAGAAGACACGCTGCACATCACCGACATGTGTGTGGTACGCATGCTCCAGCCGGAGCCGCGCCTTAAGCAGGCCTCTGAACACTGGAAGCAGCACAGAGCAGCCGTCAGTGTCGGCGAAGGGGAGAGAGAGCGGTTGAGAAATCACTCGCCGCTGACGTTAGCCGTGACCAGGACTCGAAAACTCACGTTGCCGGACGCGCGGTGCAGCGTGCTAACCACCGCACCACACAGCTTCACCCCATTTTGAAGGGGCCCACACCCCTTGAATTGCGTCGTACGGTCCTCTCCGTTTGGTTAAATTGTCCGTCCATAAATGACGTCACGCACCTAGGGGGGGTGGGTGTCACATTGGTCTGTGACGAGGGGGGGGGGGGTGAGAAATGTGACGTCACATCAAAATGCGCAACTTTACATATATATATAGACAACACGTTCTACTTAATTAAATAGACTTTGTAATACATGTTTTCTCCTACAACATGAGAGTGCAGCGCCACATTAAATACGCACTACAATGACAATAGTTTAAAGCGATTTAAAGCATGGTTTTTTTTTTGGGGGGGGGGGGGGCACAGCTTTGTGACGTAATATTTGAGGGGGAGTCTGACTTTTTGTGACGCCGTGAGACGAAGGGTTGAGGGGGGCCAAAAATCGTCCAAAATCACGTGGATCAGGAGAGACTTTGGCCCCACAGCGACTCCTCGTGTCGTCTTCGAACGCGCGCGCGAGAGGGCGGTTGAAGTTTGACACACACACAACAAAAATACACCAATAAAATCCTTTAATTACCACTTCGTTCACCCCGCAGCCTCTAATTGCCCCTCCCCGCCACCACCACCCTCTTCCGCGGGGTCTCATATCTCCGAGTAGCACAATGCAACACAAACAAAAATTACCCACGCTTTGCATTTGTGTGGGGAATTAAAGCAGCAGGCACCACCGCAGTTTCGGGCACTGACAGTTATTCAATTAACTGTGCCGGTGCATTTCGTTGTCATCGCCAGATGCAGGATGGTAAATCAGAACAGCAAACGAAGCACGCACGTGACGACGATCATGCTGACAAATGTCGTGCTTTTATTGTGAAATCGACTGCCTGACTCCAATGTGGCTCAGGTTTATTTTATTTTTTTTAAACCAGCCGTTGCGTCTCTATTTTTGAAGCATTTGATTTTCGGCTTTGGTGCGATACTGCTTTTGGTTCTGAACAGGACCCTATACGGGCAGTGAAAGATGGAATGCTCTTACCAACATCAATTTGGCAACTCAGTAGTGTTTGTGTAACGAGTTTGAATGTAATGAAGAGACCAAAAAAGTCAAAACCGGTCCAGAGTTCGTTCAATTGCTTAAATAATTGCTGCCGGATATTGGTTTGGAACATCTATAGGCTGATGGACTAATTTTTTTTTTTACGTGGAGTGATGAATAGAGGTGTGTTTATTTACTCTATTGCTCATATTGCTCCACAACAGTACAGTACACAATGGCTTATTTTTTTTTAAATAAAATATTGATTTTTGTATTGAACTGTGCCCCACAGTGAGAGGAAGTGCCTGTGCAAAACAACGCCTGGCAATGCATCAGCATCTGTGTAACAAGGTTGACTGCTGATTGACTGCACTGTGAACCCAGTGACTTGAGTTCAATTCCAGGCCATGGCTAACATCAGTGGTGAGTGATGTTTGAACTGGTCTGAAGCCTCTTTTCACCGAACCGCACTCACCAGCGCGGTGAAGTATGGTTAAATAACCCCCATGACGAACATGGCGTGGGGAGACCTTCATCCAGCAATCGATTGACAATGAGGTGTGCATTATTAATTACTATTTCTATATAGATACAATGTACTACCGATTTCTGTGTAGTCATTAAAAAGTACGTGTATATAATGACGCATCGTGGCTCTTGACAGGCAGGCCTGTAACGTGATATCTGAGTTATTTGTGATGGAGAAAGGGGCGTGATTCTGTAGGGAGGGGGGAAATTGATTCCGGAAACAAATTCGATTGCACATGAAATCAGTGTCCTTTATATAATATCATTGTACATGTGCCTGAAACAAGGAGGGATAATCAAGCATAATGTCTGGATTCTGTAAGACTTTACAATCGTGCAACTGCAGGCCACTTGGCGTGCCTGAACACTCCCAACTGTGCCATCTCGGGCGCCCATAACGCAAATGCGCTTCGTTAACAAACAAATATGTTAAAATATGTTTTGTCGAGACCGTGTTGGCAGTGGTGCACAAGTACAAATAACAAAGAAAACTCAACACGTTAATCAATAGCAATGCCTTAAATAAATACATCTATAACACACGACATTCCGGGCAAGGATTCTTCAAGTATGTCGTTGTATGTACTACAACACGAATTTACTTTTGGATCACCCTATCAAGGTATTCATATATTTAGTCATTTTACACATAGTTTCGTATTTTAACGTTATTTGTTTAAATAGCATTATTATTCCCCATTTATTGTGCGGACTATATTTCAAGGCCTGGATCCCCTGGCTGATCCTTGTGAACTCCTGGTTTTGTCTGTTCACCCAACGGGGCGAGGGGCGATCGTTCAAGGCTAGTGGGAGTTCCTATTTCATCAGCATCAGTTCAAACAAACCTGACTTTGCTGATGAAACACGAAATGTCAAAAACCAGCGCAGCATTAGTTTTGTCGCGCAAATGGTGCTCCAGCTATACACTCCAAGACGGCCGTGCAGCTGACGGGATGTGCTCAAAAATACTTAGAATTTTCACACGGATGGACAGATCTCGGTTAGGCCCGTGTATTGTGTGCTTGTTTTATTCATGTCAATTACGGATGGAAGGGCTGTCGTGAGAAGGAGCCCAAGAGAGCCCCTCTCTGGAAGATATCTGGCTAATTCTTTCACGTGTGGTCAAACATCTTAGAATAGGTGGGAGTCCTGACACTTTACCTCACTCCACCCGATCTGCCGATCCACCCATTTATACCGTTGGGTGAACAGAGTTGTGGGTGGAATTTAAACAGACTTGCATTTTTGTTTAAACTGTCATGCCAGGAGAACGAATCTGTGACCTCTGGATTGCACGTCCAGTTTGCTAACGATAACACTAGGACAGTATCCATGCTCACAGCATATGCTCCTTCAAATAAGTCTCGAGACACATTTGGGGCTTTTATGGACAAATAATTATTAATTTCAACAAACAGACGTGTCACTTTCTTTTTTTCATTCAAACATAATTTGGAGAATATTTAACCAGGCAAAATAATTGAATATTGTTTTAAAATGGCGTAGTCATACATTTTTTAGGATTTCCATAATCTCGAGTGTTAAATGAAAATAAATTATTCATTTACATTAAAATTTAAAGCCACCTGCATGTCAAATGCGTTTTAATGTTTCCTGGTGGATGCATTATTTATTAGTAAAGACTTGTGGTCTGTTAAACACATCATGTCGTGATATAGTCACTTTTCACATTTGAAACAAATTGTGCATCATAGTTATGTTACCCAGCTTTGCACCAATTTCCTAAAGCAATGTTCTTCACTGATTTTCAGAGGGGGGCCATTTTCGCCGATAACACATCATCAGTGTGAGGGCCGCCACACATTTTAAACTATTGGGGTTCACAGCATGATGTGGGTTGTGTTCACGTGTGTGTATTGTCGGGGTCTGCACGTCAGGGGCCGAACTAAAGGTCACTTGGGGTCACTAGTGGCCCACGGGCCTTGAAATGAAGAACAACATGCCTATAGCATAGGTAAAGGTGCAGCTCTGTATTTACTTGCATGCGACAATGCTGGCGGAAGGCCCTCCACTAGAGGGAGCGAGAGAAAGCCCCTGTAGAGGGTATTTGGCCTATTCTTCCATGCTCGCCCGACGTCTTGGAGAAATAGTTTTACAATTTTTATTCTTCTACCGGCTGAGAACTCAAGAGACAAGAATGAGTCTCATTTACAAGCGTGATCTCGGTTGTTAAAATTAGAAAAGCAAAAAAAATACAGCAAAGAAGCAAATACGGTGAGAACACCGACACTACATCCCGCCACACACGATCTGCTGCTGGTAGACTGTGGTCGATCTTCTTGGTTCTTTCGGTAAAGTCACGTAGAAGGGAAATAATAAAATAATAAAAATAAAACATAATAAAATACAATTCTCACGACGTTTCGGCCACAGTGCAAGCAGCCGTCCTCAGGTGAAGAACAGGTCTGTCGGAAAGACAGCGTCCGAAAGACGCTGTCTTTCCGACAGCCCCAAGAAGATGAATCCCTGCAGTCACGAAAGCTTTAAATCGAAAATCGTGGTCGATCTCTTTGTACTGCTGGGTAGGCACGGATATCAGGATTTAGAAAACTTTCACCACTGTGACAAATGACGCGCCGGGTGGTCAATTTGAAGCGTCGACCTCCGGGTTGCAACGTCCACTGTGCCGACCAATGTTGTACTGTGCGTCTATGATCACACAATTGTGTTTCCACGCAGCTTCACAAAGATCACAATGGCCATCGCGGTGAAATACGATCGAAACCATTCCCGTGAACCAGTACGGCATGGGGAGGGTCTCGTGGAGCAGTGGGATTAACAAAGTGTCTGTATCTGTACACAAAGTGTCCGTACACAAAGTGTCTGTACACAAAGTGTCTGTATCTGTACACAAAGTGTATGTATCTGTACACAAAGTGTCTGTGTCTGTACACAAAGTGAGTATCTGTACACAAAGTGTGAGTATCTGTACACAAAGTGTCTGTACACAAAGTGTCTGTATCTGTACACAAAGTGTCTGTATTTGTACACAAAGTGTCTGTGTCTGTACACAAAGTGAGTATCTGTACACAAAGTGTATGTATCTGTACACAAAGTGTGAGTATCTGTACTACACAAAGTGTCTGTATCTGTACACAAAGTGTCTGTATCTGTACACAAAGTGTATGTATCTGTACACAAAGTGTCTGTGTCTGTACACAAAGTGACTATCTGTACACAAAGTGTCTGTATCTGTACACAAAGTGTCTGTATCTGTACACAAAGTGTATGTATCTGTACACATTCGCTTACATGCACATAGGAAAATCCGCTTCTCATTTTCCGAAGAAACAACTGAGCTCCCCCATGGATGGAATATTGTCCATGCACACTCGTAGCTCCAGCCGTGGGGCTGACGGGATTATCGACAAACATGTAGAAGCAGACCAAACGCCTCCCTTCCCATATCCGTCCCATCACGTAAAACAAAATTAAATGTCGATTTAAAGCTTTCGTGACTGCAGGGATTAATTTTCTTGGTTCTTTCGGTAAAGTCACGAAGAATGGAAAGAATAAAATAATAAAAATCTAACAAAATAAAATAATTCTCACGACGTTTCGGCCACAACGCAAGCAGCCGTCCTCAGGTGAAGACCAGCGTCTCCCCGAAAGACCTGGTCTTCACCTGAGGACGGCTGCTTGCGTTGTGGCCGAAACGTCGTGATAATTATTTTATTATGTTTTATTTTTATTATTTTATTATTTCCATTCTACGTGACTTTACCGAAAGAACCAAGAAGAAAAATAAAATGTTTTTTTTTACACATCCTATCAGCAACACGGCCGACTGGGAGTGCATCATTTCAGCCGGCGTGGGTTCTGCAGAAGCCGTGAACGGCGACTCACCGCTACTGTTAAGCCGTGGCCCTGGAATCAGCCTCGCGTCGTCGGGTTCACATCGCAGCGTGATAGCTGCCAGCTCACCCAGCAATCGTTTCTTGCTGTGGTTGTCCCACCTGATGACGGACGCTTGTGTTGCGCCCGAAACGTCGTGATTTAATTCATTTTATTTTATACCCACGTGACTTTGCCGAAAGAACCAACGAGTATGCCAGCTCACACCACTCACTCTCGCCCGTGCGACACACACACACAGAGAGAGTGACCTCGCCCGTGCGACACACAGAGAGAGACCGCGATGGCTGTTGTTTGTGCAGGACCGTGCCGGCCTTCATAGTGCTCGTTAACAGCACTTGTCCCTCCAGTCTGTTGAGGCTATATGGGGAGGAGGAGGGGGAGGGATCTTTGTCTTTGTTGTGAAGGAGCACTGCAGAGTGGTGTGGGTCAGTTTCAGCTCTTTTGTCTTTTTTTTACGATCAGTGGAAACAAGAAGATACTCGGTGTATTCGGCACTTTGCTTCGTTCATCATTTCGTAATTTTTTTTAACTTAGCTTTATGTAAAAAAAAGCAGCTCTTTAGTCAATCCGCTGCTGGGTGAATGCCTCCCGATTCCTCGTCGCCCACGATTCGATCACAGCGAGCGGCAGCGCCGAGAGGTTTGGTTGGGACGCGCCATGTGGGCAGAGACTGGCGATGAGGAGTTATCGTGGCAAACGATGCGGTCAATGTCCCTCAGTTGACGCGGGTGTCGCCGTTTCGCTCAACGTTGAGACATCTCGGCACCGGCGGACGAGGGCTCTTCGTCGGGTGGTGTCGCAAAACCCATCCGACGACACCCGTTGCGCCCTCTCCAAAGCCGCTCCGTGCTTCCAGTGTTCAGAGGCCTGCTTAAGGCGCGGCTCCGGCTGGAGCACGCCATGTACCACACACATGTTGGTGATGTGCACGTCTTCTTCGAACGCTGGGGAGCCGGAAAAGCCCCCTGCACCAGCGTGGACGGCACCCTCGTGTTCACCTTCTGAAGCGCTCGCTCGTCACCGTGGCGTGCGCGATGACCACCACAACCACCACCACCACGTGACTTTTCTTTTGTATTGTGCGCGGTGCTTTTAGCGCCACAGCGCGTCGATTTGTAGCGTTTATTTTCTTTTGTTTGCTGGTGACTTTGTGTGTTTCATATTGATATCGCCTCCAGTGCTTTTACTGCTGGCGGCAATAAAAGTTGTTTAAAAGTCAAAAGTCTCCAAAGCCCTACAATGTTCCTGACGAGCCCAGCTCTCTCTCCCCTTGAGAGCTAACGGGGAACACGCTCATTGTTTTAATCACCACGGCAGATTGGTACCAAACGAAAAGAATGAGACATTGCTTTTCGATACATCTTCTTCAGGCCACTGTGTGTATACGATATTTAAAAAGGTGCGACTGCTTATTTCCGCTGTTTCCTCCTGGGGGGGGGGGGGAGTGTGGATTTGGAGAGATACATTTGCTCATTAGCAGGTTTGCCTTTGGGGCCGTCCATAAATAACGTCACGCACCTAGACAACACGTTCTACTTAATTAAATAGACGTTTTAATAAATGTTTTCTCCTACAACATCAGAGTGCAGCGCCACATCAAATACGCACTACAATGACCATAGTTTAAAGCGATTTGAAGCATGTTTTATGTATATTTTTTTGGGGAGGGGGGGGGGGGGCAGAGCTTTGTGACGTCATATTTGAGGGGGGTCTGACTTTTTGTGATGCCGTGTGACGATGGGGGGGGGGGGGTCAAAAATCGTCAAAAATCGCGTGACGTCATTTATGGACGGCCCCTTTCCAAAGTGACCGCGCATGACCTCTCGCCGGGCTCACGAGAGACGCGCACGACGACTGCCACTAGAAGTGGTCAAGTCGAGGCGGTAACGAGCGACCGGCCAACACCCCCCCCCCCTCGTTTTCTTCTTAATCTGATCATTGTTGCCACATTGAATATGATGAGATCAGATCCACAATACACATTACAGGTTTTTTTGGGGTTAGATCGCGTAAATAGTGTGTCGTTAAACCCGCCACCACTCGACACAGACAATTAGTTAGGTTTGTCACATTAACAGAAGATGCCAATTCGTCACTAGTACAGCAACACCGGTGTGTTGGAGAGCAAGGCCACAACATTTACAATCTGAGTACCACGTTTCGCCAGTGATTACAACTCGGGTCAAATGTTTGCGTCTCCCTCCTAGACGGGCCCCCCACCGTAGGCGGAGTTTTACTTCAATATTTTCGTGGGGGGGGGGGGGCGGGTTATCCCTCACGTTAGGAATCGCGGTTGTATATAATTATATATATAATCTTAATTGCAAACTACTGAAAATAATTTACTAAATGTGTCCAGTTTGGGGGAGGGGAGGCGTTGTCATTGCCCCCCCCCCCGTGCTCCCCGCCCCAAACTCAACCCGTACCCCCCACTCTCCCCGGCCTTGATTCCCAGTTTTGTGTTCTTCCATCCACGGTGGCTACCTTTCTTCACAGGGCTCAATCTCAGACGTGCTTCTGAGTCAGCGCTCGTCCTATTAGCAAAAGCGTACCGTTAACCGTGCAACAACAACAATAGTTCAGCGTCATACCGCTACAAGGCGACTCCTGTAGGTTCGAACATGTGATGGGACACGTGGCTAGACGGGATGGTGATCGATGGTCGAGAATGATGATGGTGCGCCAGCCAAGGACTTGACCATGCCCAGGAGGATGCTCCACCGATTAGATGGAGCGATGAAATCAGATCAATCATTATTGTGACAAATTGGGGTGACCTCCATCCAGCAGTGGATTGATCAAGGCTGATGATGAAGTTGTTGTTGGTGATGATACAATAAGCTAACAATACAAATAAATACGCCGATACTGACAATAATCTACCAGCAAACACAAATGAGAGGAAAAATTAAATAATCGGATTCAACAGGCTTAGTGATTAAGCACCCAACCGCTTGACTTTTTCAGAGCAGAATTACTCCGATCAATCATGCGGCTCGAGTCTCAACCTCGTGCTGCATTTGCACATGCTTTTGCTGAAAACACCCCCCACCCACACACACCCCGCCTCCCGAAGGGAGGCATTGCCAGCGCATTATACATCAGTTCATAACCGGCGATCTGAATTCAAGGCACGCAACAACCGCGTGTGATCAGCCGCAGGACACAATCTTCTCCGCGTCATTCGTAGAGTCGACGGGACACAACGCACTGTATTCGCACGCATCTCATCGCCTCTTGTTCAACGATTGCGGCCGAAGCTACGCGTCATCCCCACGCTCAAGGAGGCTGCAAGGGGAAGGGGTCGAGTGGACTCGTCGAGAGATAACAATGCAATGGTGCTCCGCCTGTAGATGGCAGTGCAGCAGATGAGTTGCTGACCGGCCTGTATGGACGTGAGTCCGCTGCTGCTGCTGCTCTCACCTTGTATGATGGGGTTTGTTTTCTTACTCTTTGTTTTTTTCGGTAAAGTCACGTAGGTACAAAAAAATAATTATTATAAAAAGCAATTTATTTATTTATTATTATTTGTTACCTACGTGACTTTACCGAAAAAAACAAATAGTATGAATCCTTGCAGTCACGAAAACTTCAAATCTAGAGTTTGTTTTCTTATTCATGCATTGGTTTCCTCTCATTTACGATTCATCGTCTCGAATCAATTGTATCATGAAGAGCGTTGTTTGTTACTTGCCACTGCATATTTGGGGACTTTTGGCCCCAGTGTGCTTAGCAACCATTATTTAAAATAAACCCCATGCAAACATGCTTAATGCATCTGGGCGGAGTGGTGGCACTGTGGTTAATGCACTAAACTTTGAACTCTATGACCCGAGTACAATTTCCAGTCGTAGCTGAACAGCAGTGGAGAGCGATCATCTAAACGAATCTTCCATCTTCACCGATCCCCACTGACCAGCGTGCTGAGCTGCACACTGCTGAGATTTAGGGTTAAAATCCGGGTGTACGTTGGCGACGGACTTAGCCAGATGATCAAGTCCGGCGAGTTCATGGTCTCCAGCCAGTCACCGAGTCGGCACAAAAATAATAATATAACATTTTTCACTTAATTTGGCGTTGACTGCCAAGTGAGAACATGTATTTGTAGCGGAGTACACGAGAAAGTGAAGCCCCCCCCCCCCCCCCCACCGCATGCTGTGGATAAGCATGGTCACTTCACGAAGGGATCCCCGAAGCAGTTCTGTAATAGCTCCTTCTGCAGGCAATTATCTCACGTGCGGTGGAGGATGCTCCATTCAATGACACGAAGCTCACTTCGCAGAATTCTGATAAAATGTGTAAATAAGAAAACGGCCCGTGAAAAACAACAACGGATGCCTAAAACCAGGGCTACAGTTCTCACTCGTGTCTCCACGATCGTCTCTGCATCGTCCTTGCTGGGTGCAGCACTCACGGTGAAGACCGCGGCAAACAAAGGGTTACACCTTAGTGTATGCATCAAGCGTCGCTCGATCCCTTCAGGGATTAAATGTGCTACATGCGGTTCGTGGCTGTGCATACATTGCCGGGAGCAATGTTAACATTCTCAGACGGGTTGTACACATTCAGAGATTTCTGGCCATGTTATTGGTCTAATCGTGGGCTGAAACCTATTTATTCCCAACAATAAGAGACAAGGCTAGCTTGAGGGGGGAAAAAAATACAATTTGAATAATCGTGTGGAAAAAAACGTTCTTCTCAAATGATTTTCCTTATACATAAATCTCATGGAAGTTTACCCGTGTCCCTATGGTACACTACACCACCCTGCCGCGCCATTAAAGATTCAAACGTATATTGTTTTCTTCTCCGAGTAATGTGAAAACCTTAAAAATATATATTCTACTTGGGGATTTTTTTATGTAGGTTTCGTTATTCAACAGCACATACACAGTCCCACACACATGACTTGTTGATTCATGTTGAAATATTTATAACTTGTTTTTTTTAATGCGTTCATTCAGTTATTTAAAACTGTTACTAAGGAGCGAAAATGATTCATTTGCATCTCAGTCGACGATGTCTTATTTCGATCCATGTGCTGGCTGGCTGTGTCAGGTCGGTCTCCAATGACTGCCCTATTGCCACGTGTGAGCAATGGTCAATTTGTTTATTTTATTTTACTTATTGTATGGAGCGCACTACTTTGTGACGCTTGGCACAAATCCAAAAGCTGTCAAAATATGAACAATGAAACGGTCTCCATGGTGGTCACTGCATTGTGTGTGATAAACGGTATAGCCACTTCACTTTTAACCCAACTCTACCACTTTCTCTCAATAATAACTCGTTGGAGAAAAATTTTCCTGCGGGCTCGAAACACAAGGTGATTTACTTTTTGTTCAACAAGAAAATAAGTACGTATTTTTTTAAAGCAAACTTTATATCATTTTTACCAATGTAGGGTTTGAAATTACCTGTGTGATGTATCACAGTAGCGGACGAGCAGTATTGCTGTTATCAATAACATTACTAACCATACTAACTAACAATACCATTTTACATCATGACAATATTTTGATAAACAAATAAAAAACGTAACTACTTATTTTTTTACCAGTTCAGTTCCAATGAGCGAAATAGATTTTTTTTCAGAAGCGACCTGGCCGCAAATGATAGCCCAATGAAGTGGCTTATCACGTAGAAATGTATAACAGCCAAATACTCTAAACGCGTGGTGGTTCTAAATGTGGAGGGAAAAACTGGAGGACCTGGAGAAAAATCCATGAGAACACGGGGAGAACATGCAGACTCCAAATATACAGGCGTCATGGTTGGGATTAAACCCACGATCTGTATACCAGGCGAGGTAGTTGACATCTTTATAATAAATTATCTTAACCAGAATGCTCCTCGTCCGAAGTTTCCCTCTTCACCTAAAAATCATATTTTTTACGGCTCAGTGACATGATATGCAGTGGAATGTATCAACTTTTTTCGTTAAAAAAAATTGTATCGTACTATGCCGGTATCATGAAACCAGTGAGTGATGTGATGGTTAAAAATTAGTGGGTAAACTAACCACTTTGGTGTTTCATGTATATATGTACAGCTTGTTCTCCTATAACGCGATAGTTGTGTTCCTGAAGAACATCGTGTTATGGAAAAGTCGTATTATAATAAATAATATATAAGACAGGGTCAACCACAGTCCGCAATAACACGTGAGATGCGTACGCAGGCTGAACAAAGACCGAGGCGCGTGGGTAGAATCTAGAAGCATCCAGCAGCATCCCAGCGCCTTGTGTGATGCTATGCCGAGGCAGCCGCACAGCCGCTTATTCCGACTCGCGCGATGTAGTTGTGTTCACTCAATCGTGTTATATCCAATTTGCATCCGCGCTATAAAAATGTGTTCCTTAATACATTACTTGCGTTACATCCAAATTATTCGCGTTATGAAAACAACACACCGTAATAGAAAGGACTGTATGTTGAACTTCTTTTGCACCGTACGTAGCCAGCCATGATAATCAGAGGTGCCGGGGAATGACAGCAAACTAAACACAAAAAAACTGTTCTAAAAGGAAATGCGTTTTGAATCTATCAGATTTCCCAGCAATATTTTCACGTTGACCTCTGACCGGGGTGGAGCAGTGGCAGAGAAAGTTAGCACACTGTGCTGTGCACCTGGCGCCCCGAGTGATAATTAAACTGGCCCCAGGTGCACCCTCACCTGCCCCCACTCCCCCACCCCCCCGTTATCAACCAACACCAACCAGCAGAGTTAAATATGGGTCAAGCAACCACCTCCGCCCATATCCGAAACATCTTGCGGAGGCCTTCATGCAGCAGTGTCGGGCAGTTTCAAAAGAGAACTCAATAGAACTCTTGACTGTACTCCTACGTGACACCTGCAGGCATTGCCAGTCCTGGTATCATGGGTATGGAATATGATGCCTGCAGATATCACGCAGCACTGCGGAACTGATCAATGAGGGTGTCCTGGATGAAAGATAATTCGATGACATTCAAAATGTCCTTGTCCAAGCAGTGGCCTTTTGTTGAAGTAGGCGGATTAAGTGGATGAACATTGCTAATTATTAAATTAATTGCGTGACCATCTGGGGGGAATTAATAATTATATTCATTGTGCGAATAAATTAGACAATAATGTATTGTAAAATGTGTCACTGAAGCTACCTGATTTATCATATTCATGAGGGATGCGTTCCTGATTTTTTTTTTATAATTCAGAAAAAAAAACTGGGCCTAGATAAGACGTTTTTGATACGCTGAAAAAAATAATGATTTGGTATTGATCCGAAAGCATGATGTCACGGTAAGTGACATCACTTGCATCACGTCCGTGCCTTTCCTTCCAAAAGTGGTGTCACGTGGCATCGGGTGATGTCACTTTTGTTAGCACGAAGACACATTAACTTGCTACGTAATTTATCCATCTGGAAATCTCGACCCCCACCCCGAAATCGCCCTTAAAATTCAGAAATGTTTAAATCGTAAGGACGTTAAATCGGAAAGACATGTAGGGTATCAAGGTTTCCAGGACATCTCTCAAGTCTGTGGCAACAACATCCTCCAGCCAAAGAAAAGATTGTTTAATTTTGGATCTTATCCTGGTTCAAGTAAATGCACTCTTATTTCAATTGGACGGATGCATAGAGATACATGGGCCTTAATGATAGGGTTGGCCAGCTAGAGTGGGGCAGGACTTAATTTTGAGTCGGAACAATAGTTGTGAAAATTGGATCATGTCAGTGATCGTGCTGACCTCTTTCAGCAATGAGTATAAATAAATGACAAAGAGTCTCAAATAAATAATGGACAAGAACCTCTGTGCTGCAGTCATTGCTTCCTGTAGTTTCAATGGGCGCACTATACTTGACCAACTGGTGCACACATTAGTCACAGACTTTAACGCTTAGTCTTTTGTATAAACATATTTTCAAAAAACACGCTATCGAGTGGTCTTCCATTATTCGGTTTGCGTCATTGACTTGTGCCAAATTTCCAACCCTGGCTGCTTTTAAGAACATGAATGTTGAGCATGCTTTGAATTTATGAATTGGTCTCCTACTCTGAAATAATAAAATACCTTACGTGAAGTAGAGGGCTTTTATAACCCGATGCATACACGTCCATTAATCAGGCATGTACAGCTGTCGCGATTTTGTGAAATGCAAGCGACGAAAACTTGATAAAACATTTAAACGTCATGTGTGTGAAGAGAGAACATCCTGTTCGCCACCGAAGGATACTCTGATTGGTGTTTAGAGGGTGCATTGTGTGCAATGTTCATGCAACATTTATTTTTTTAAACACACCTACTGTATATGTGATGTAATGCTTTGTGGTGACACTCTGGTTAGCACACTGCGCTATTGACCTGCAATCGGAGTTCTAATCTAACCCCCGGCTAACTTCAGTGACGTGCGATGTCTGAACCATTCCTGTGTCCCTCGTGACCTACACGGTGTGGGAGACCGTCATCCAAATCGTGGATTTGCAAAGACCAGTAGTTGATTATTAATATCAAAGTCTTTATTCAGCGTGTGCGTTTGCGCTGAGACAGGCGGCGGCTTCATCACTTGCAAAACGCAGTCTCCTCAAACCGCCACGAAAGCTTAAGTTCGAGGACACAGCCTTCAGCAATGTGCGTCATCGCCGTCACGTCACCGTTCCCCTGTGCAGGCGTGCTGCACACAGAAGACCTTGGCCGGTTTGAGACCTGTCAAGCAGTCACGGGCGCAGAAGATAACGAACACATTTGGCGGGCGGATCGTAGGTTTTGTCCACGAGGACAAAACTGTAAAACTGACTGTAAAACTAAACTACTTACAAAAATGTGTTTAACAGGTAAGGCCCACCGAGCTATGTATCTCGTTTTGCGAAGTGTCCTGGCCACAAGTCATAGATCAACGAAGTGGCTTATTACGTGCAAGGGCATCGCAGCCAATACTCTAAACGCATGTTTCTCTACATTTGGAGGGAAAAACCGGAGGACTCGGAGGGCAGAGACAAAGCAAACTTCAAAATATACAGCAGGCGTCAGGGTTGGGATCGACCCCACGTGCCTCCTGCATACTAGGCGAGGGAGTTAACATCTCGCCACCGCGACGCCGCCACTCCTCACGCCACGGCGACTCTGCCGGCACATTCCCGGTCGTGGCACTTTGGTGAACGGCGGGCGTCGTGGTAACAGGCTGGCGGCAAGTGGTCACAAGAGATCGATGTGCAGCGGCACACTCGGTTTGGCGCAAGTATCCTCCAGCAACTCGGCGGCCGCAGCCTCCTGACGCATGTGTGGAGGGCGATGTTGCTCAGAACTGGAAGTCCAAGGGAGGGAAGTCGCTCAAAGATTTCCCGAGACGATGCCCATTGTCAAATGTTACCGCACGTCAGTGCACTTTGACGTGCGATGCCCGACCCCAAGCAGGCGCACACTTCCGTCGAGTACGACACCGCGACAAGCTTAGTTTGACGTCCATAGAGTCGGAGCGCCACCCGCCACGGGATGACCATTGGTAGTAGGGCAGTGTCTGGGTAGACTGGGTGTGTGGGTTGTGTCTCGGCCTCTGCCCACTGAGGACAAATGTTCAGTTCGTGGGCAGCGCTGGCGTTGTGAATGTGCAACGCGCTGGACTCCGTCCTGGTAACACTCGGCGACAGATGCCGCGTCTCGCAGTCGTCCGCCAGCCTTCATCAGCTTGGGATGTGTCGTGACAGGATTGCCAAGATGCTCCCGTTTCCAGGGGCGTCACTGTGTTCCTCCCAATTTAGCCTTGCGGAAATTCCATCTAATCACCTTTAACATTACATTATTCGTTGGGACATCTGTGCACGGCTTACTTTCCACACTGTCGTCTAAAAAGGGGAACATTTAACCTTTGTCGTTCAATGCGTACCTACTGCATAATCATGTTGAACATTGTAATTGACGTACAAATGGAGCTTTACGTTAAAATGAAGAGGTAACGATACACACCGGTACGACGAGCTAGTGGCAGCGACATCTGCAATGGGACGAGATAGTTCGGCATTTTACATGATTTAAGGTCGCACTCGCTACACACAAAGTGCTCGCCACAAAGGAACCACAAAGATCTCGCTGATCTCGTCAAGGAGCATGAACATCACGGCAGACTCCGGTCATCCTCGCAGCGGCGGCTTTTGGCTACCCACAGAACAAACAGGGTCACCGCAGCGCGCACTTGCAGATGCGCTTTTGCGGCCACCTGGAACGCTCTCCCGATATTAGGACGCCACTGGATCTGTGCACTTTCACGTTTCGATTTGAAACTCATTTGTTAAGAACTGACGCTTTGTGTTTAGTTTGTTGCCCTTGCCCCGCACCTCTGATTAGCACGTTTGGCTACGTGCGGTGCAAAAGAAGTTCAACACACACACACGCGTCTATGTTTGTCTCCACATACAATAGTTCTGCCCCCCCCCCCACCCCTCGGAATACAACTCGAACATAATGAACCATTTAGTCTCCCTGCGAGACCACACGTTAGTCACGTACAAAGCCGCGAATTAATCTGTGATGTTAATTGTCATGTAGGTTTTAATTTGTAACTGGCGTTGGCAATCAGGTTGCAACTCAGCTGCAAGCCGGACAAATGTACGGTCTATTAAGTACATGTCAGCCGAAGTTTGCTGCGGTCGTGTTGCTTGCAATACGTAAACTTAACGTTAGGCGAGAGATTAGAAGGGTCATACAGTCAATCATGTGCAGGCATTCAAGAACACGTGGGAGGGTGCAAATGAATAAAACGAGGAAAGTGTGACCCACTGTAGCTTGTACTTATCAGTGACAGGATGTTGAGTGGCTAGCTGTTGCCTAAAACGTTAAGGTATTGGTTCAGCCCTCAAATTGCTTGTTCACATCACTGCTCTTTATTTCACGACAACAACATTCAAATGAAAGGTAATGAATGCAGCGTGTTGGCAGTGGTCGCAAGCACTAAACGCAGCTAAGCTCATCGCCATCATCATTAACTCTGATAATAAGTGGCAACAAAAACACATATGCAAACCTGCCCGTCATAACGTACTGTTGATTGGGAAGAATTGTATTGCTAGATTATCGGGGTGTAGCGGTTGTTTAAGTAGATCGCACCCTGCGCTGTGAACTCTTCAGCTGAGTTTCATACCTGGCGATGTCTAAAACTCGTGGCGAGTCATATCTGAACCCGTCTTGCTACCACCGTCCACTAACCCATGGTTAGGGGCTGTCCATAAATAACGTCACGCACCTGGGGGGGGGGGTCAGACATTTGTGACGATGTATTGACGGGGGGGGGGGGGGGGGATTGAGAAATGTGACGTCACATCAAAATGCGCAACGTTAAATAAATATAGACAACACGTTCTACTTAATTAAATAGACTTTTTAATAAATGTTTTCTCCTACAACATCAGAGTGCAGTGCCACATTAAATACGCACTACAATGACAATAGTTTAAAGCGATTTGAAGCATGTTTAAAATTGGGGGGGGGGGGGGGGCAGAGCTTTGTGACGTAATGTTTGAGGGGGGGGGTCTGACTTTTTGTGACGCCACGTGACGAAGGGGGGGGGGGTCAGAAATCGTCCATAATCGCGTGACGTCATTTATGGACGGCCCCTTAAGCAACCCCCAATGACCGACAGAGCATGGTTTGGCCTTCTTCCAGCATTGGATTGAAAAAGAGCTGTATATCCTATTATCCATTTTAGAGTAACAGAGTTATAGCATGATATATAGAGCCTGATAATCGTTAAATTTAGTGTCGCCTTCATCGGGGCTGTTAAGTCCCTAAGCGTTCTTATACATCCGGCTGGCACCATGTAGGAAGGAACCAATTGAAATCGCCACATCTTTTATCTCCGCACCGTTCTTTCAATTCCTGTTGCAGTGGAACCCGCTCTTAAGCGGGCACACTCTTGCGTGTTGTGTATGTGTGTGTGATACATCGGTGTAAATAACGAAGGCGGCGATAGATGTTTTTGTCTGCGATGGGTACAGTAACAGACTATTTAGTGACAATCCACGGGAGAGCGGCTTTAAGTAGATGCATGAGTCACTGTGAGATGAGAATGCAATACTGCAAGGCGAAATCTCCCTGGATTTGATTTCATATCGCACACGAGTGGCATGACAAAAAGCTTTTTTGGCTTAAATTCAACGGACTGTCTAGGGATGTTTGCCTTCTGAGAGAGCACCATACATTTTTAAAAAATCTCATTGCTAAACCAGAGGATGGTAGGTGGGCCTGTGTAATACTTCCACTCCTCCGTAACCAACCGCTTACAACAATAACAACAACAGCAAGATCCTTGGGAGCTTCAGCATCATCGGAAGTGCTCCTGGAGGAAAATGAAAATGTTTAAGGATGTATTACTTTGATACTATTTCAATTACCTACAGGCCTGTGTAAGCCACCATTTTATAACATGATTTAAAGACTTGCAAAATAAGTGAGCCACTAATGAGCTGCAATATATGAAAATAAAACAAATATACATATGTCTTGTTACGTTTGTCTTCATGTATACAAATAACCAGGATACACAATTGTATAAATGTGTATGATGCTTGGAGAAACAACATGAAATGGACAATAGCCAATAAATAAGTAGCCCAAATGTCTCTTGATATTTACGTCTCTTATACAACCCATCCACAACTACGCCCCCGATTATTTAGAGGCATGTGATGTTATACATTTTCATCGAACTTGGGTCCATATGGTAAAGAGAATGTCTCTTTGCCTGTAATATCGGCAGTTCGCCCGCATCGATTCAAGCGAGCCTGTGACTGCTGCTTAGACACCGCAGCGTTTGCTTGCCTGGAATCAACACCGAGATGCAGCATGCTGATGCGTGATGCAAGAAACACTTTAACTTTTTATTTTTTTACGTGGAGAAACGATATGCGAAGATGACATTGTCTGCTTATTTATTTTAACATTTATATTCTCCACTGGGGCCGTCCATAAATGACGTCACGCACCTAAAGGGGGGGGGGGTCAGACATTTGTGACGCTGTATGACGAGGTGGGGGGGTTTGAGAAATGTGACGTCACATCAAAATGCGCGACTTTAAATAAATATAGACAACACGTTCTACTTAATTAAATAGACTTTTAAATAAATGTGTTCTCCTACATTCCTACAACATCAGAGTGCAGCGCTACATTAAATACGCAACTACAATGACAATAGTATAAAGCGATTTAAAGCATGTTTTATTTTTTTTGCAGAGTTTTGTGACGTCATATTTGAGGGGGGGTCTGACTTTTTGTGACGTCGTGTGTCGAAGGGGGGGGGGGGGAATCGTCCAAAATCGCGTGACGTCATTTATGGACGACCCCACAATGACGCAAAATGGTCGCTGCGGACAATTCTATAATCAACACATACCGTACGAGCGCGACATGCCCCATATAACTGCATAGATCGCTGGAGTAGTTGTGGTTAGCGAGCACCTATTAAAGCTGCCATGCCACAAGAAGGCAGGTGCAGCCAGGGACATGCCTCCCCACCGCCCCATCCGCCTTCATCCTCACACTGCCGATGTAAGCCAGGGTACATTTAGCCTGGGAGTTGCAGTATAATTCTAGATTTGAAGCTTTCGTGACTGCAAGGATTCATATTCTTAGGTTTTTTTCGGTGAAGTCACGTAGGTGAATTTTTTAAAATTTAAATTAATAAAAGTAAAATAAAAAATAAACAAAAAATAAGTAAATAAAAGTTGCAGTATAGGGCGACGCAATTGGACATATTCACACAACACAACACCAAGACAACTTCCCCTCGCCTAGCCGTACAGACTGCCGGGGACACGTGTTGCTAAACAGGCACCTGCTCGGAGGAGGCGGCACACTGCTCTTGGCCACCTTTGTATCCCAGCGGCAAGGTGTGAATGGCACGGGTCCTGGTGCAAGGGACTGTCGTGGGAGACCCCTGTCCGCCTTCCCTCCTCTTCAGGGGCGGTTTCTTCATTAGGGCGATTGGGCGACGCACCACCAATCTCAGCCGTTACTGTGCCTCTGGATATAGTCCAATCAGCGTCATGTCACGTTCTGTGGAGTACCGCCTCTTTTTGGGCGATTTCACTCTGGCTGAGAATCGCCCAGAGTGGCCCCATAGACTTACATTCTAAGATGTTTTTTTTCGAACGGCGGGCGAAGCAATGCATTCTCTATGGCTTCCGGGAGGGCTCGCACTAACGTGCTTACGTCATCATACGTAAGCACGTTTCAGTCAACAATATTATGTCGCCACCTAGTGGAATCTTTAATAAAAGAAACTGAGTGGATTGTAATAATGGTGAGATAGAAACAAACAAGATGTATTGTAAGAGTCACTTTATTTTTCATTAATATTTAAGAACTGAAGTTTCCTTTACATGCTTAAGCTGTTAATTTATCCATTGCATGGGTGGACCGTATCCTTATCAATCATCCAGACATTTACCCCCCTGAGAGATTTTGCAGGAGCCACCACTGCTCCTCTTAGTCGCATTCTCCCCGGGGCCCCGTTGCAGCCGCACCAGCTGCACACTTGGGCAGTCTCGCCGATGGCCTCTGTGGCGATGTTCACACGCCGCAGCAAGAATTCATTTCGGGGCGAGCAACATGGGCGTCAGGGGGAGAGGGCCAGGAAATGTTTATATTTACCGCCTGCCATTGGGGGCCGTCCATAAATGACGTCACGTGATTTTGGAGGATTTCTGACCCCCCTCCTTTCGTCACACGGCGTCACAAAAAGTCAGACCCCCCCCTCAAATATGAAGTCACAAAGCTCTGCCCCCCCCCCCCAAAATAAAATCAAATCGCTTTAAATTATTGTCATTGTAGTGCGTATTTAATGTGGCGCTGCACTCTGATGTTGTAGGAGAAAACATTTATTAAAAAGTCTATTTAATTATGTAGAACGTGTTGTCTATATTTATTTAAAGTTGCGCATTTTGATGTGACGTCACATTTCTCAAACCCCCCCCCCCTCGTCACACATCGTCACAAATGTCTGACCCCCCCCGCCCCAGGTGTGTGACGTCATTTATGGACGGCCCCTTGATGTGCAAGGCCAGGAAGTTGAAGCTGGGTTCCTGTGGTGTTTGTGGCACTATGTGATAATCGTCGCTACAAAGACAAAGATCCCCCGTATAGCCTTAACAGACTGTTGGGGTAAGTGCCGTTAGCGAGCACCTATGAAGGCCGGCCTGGCGCACGAGGTAATTGTTTGGCCAACACCACGCCCGGCCACCGCGCCAGGTACTCATTTGAGGCTGAACCGACCTAGGGGAGGCCCATGACCGTTTCAGATAAGTCACAGGTGTTGGCCATAGCACAGCGCGCGAACCTCTGCACTGCCACTCCCGCAAGAGTCTTCGTCACTACACAGAGCTTGCACATGCAAAACCATTCTCCGATACCCTTTAATGATAATGTTGGGGCAAGTGTTGTCAGCGAGCACCTATTAAGGGCCAGCACTGCACGTGACGGGGTGGCGTGGCGAGAACCACAAATATATCGCTCAGTGAACTGCCCCTCGTGCCCCGGGGCTCCTCTGTTAAGAATAGAGAACACGAATGTGGGGGCTTAAATGGCCCAGCATCTCAAAATGCCTCGTACATCCCATCTCATCTCAATTATGTTCATGCCCCGCTGCAGTTTACATGTTTAGCCTAGGGGACCCCCTGGTGACAGCTGTCCCTGTGCAGCATGAGCCGACGCAGCACCCGCCCGCAAGCCGGCATTAGTCAGTCGGTAGGGCGCGATGTTGCTATTGCTTACTCCACTTAAGTGACTTGCGATCCAATTTAACATTTGAGCCGTGACACCTGGACCCGTTAGCCCACTCGTTTGTTTTCTCTCTCCCGAATAACGCCACGGGATCTTTCACGTCCACTGCGGTGCAAACAGCGCGCATCTTATTGCCAACGGAGCCGGGCGATTAATGCACCGGGGAGCAGCCCCCCATGGGAGGGGGGCAGGGGAGGGGGGCAGTGTGAGGGGGGGGGAGTTGAACCGCAAACCTCTGCATCAGGCGGCAAAGGCGCGACTAATCGCTTGCTCGGCCACGTTCGAGAGGCATTTAAAGAGCTTTGCCTCATTTGGGAGCTGTTTAACGTGGTCGCGTGGCGCTCACCCGGGAGTGGTGTGTGTTGGGGGGGGGGGGGGGTGCCCCTTAATTGGATCGGGCTGCAGCGACATTGGCCGACGAGAGATAAATGGGCTGAGCCGCGCGCTCACTCTCGGCCAACACTCGCAGGAGACCCGCGGGAGGGATTCGGTAATACGCTTTAGCACCCAGAGCCACACGATCATTCCCAGCACGGCCACATGCAATCTCGCCCCTGCAAAGAGTGGAAGAGCGGGGGGGGGGGGGGCAAATGTAAATGACTTATTACTGCCTTCTGCTCGGCTATATGAGGAACTGTCGCTTCGCATTTCGGGGGAGTTAGACGCGAGTGATGTACTCTGATGCAAAACGCTGAACTGAGTGCACTTAGACGTTGACGTGGGACGCGATCGACTGTGACTGGAATGCCGTTTCTGTGGGAATTAATTGGTCGGGCGAGCAATTAGCTGCCCTCCGCTGAAGGTGATGGCGTATTGAACATCTTCCCTCAAATAAAAATAAAAGGAAATGATTGGCACTTGCTGGGAAATTCGTTGTTGTTGTGTTGTTGATTTATCAGAAACCTGTACTGTTGTGATGTATGTCATATTTAAATAAATCACACGTCTTGAGTAATGATGGAGAAGAGGCAGTTATCACTGACCAGGTTTTAAATATGTTTTTGTTTTTTGCAAAATATTAAAGATACTATTCTTTGGGTCTTTCGGTAAAAAGCCACGTAGATAGAAAAAAATAACAAATCAAAATCACGACGTTTCTATCGCAACACAAGCAATCGTCTTCAGGTGAAAATGAGAGAAATCTGCTGAGGCAGGCTGTTTTTAAAGGTTAAGAGATATTGATTCCTGCAGTCACGAAAGCTTTATGTCAAGATATTAACGATACTGTATTTATGCGTCAACGTGGAATCGCCATTCCCTTATGAATGTGCAGTGTCGTCTGTGCGTGCAGATGGCGTGCGACAGCCAGAGACAAGGCGGTCGCAGGAGGCACCGATCTGCCCTCTTTATTGTTGTTGCCGAGCTCACGCCACCACTCGGGCCCCCCTTTCTCTCCCACGCACGACCCCGCCCACGTTGCACCGACCGGGACGGTCAACCGCTGTCCGGCCGCGCAATGAGCGGGCGAAGGCGGTGGCGGCGACGATGGCGGTGACGACGAGACGACCTCTCGCTCTCTGCTGCTTATATTCCATTCGGCGCGACTTGGCTCCGTCCCAGCCGCGCCTCTCTTCTCGAACCCACCAGAGAGTTCCAGGGGCTTCCACGCGAGGTCTACCGTGACCCTTGCCCCAGTTCCTCCGCCCTGCCGGCACACCCGTGTGTATGCTCAGCGGCGTGTGCGCTCAGTGTCCACCTGCAGTTGCTGCTGCTGTCCAACAGTCAGCGCTATGTCACTACAAATCTACAAGCACAGCCCCTTTGTCTATCCACTGCTAGATAGGGCCTTGCCACCCCGAGTGAGTCATGGTGGTAATTTGACCACACTTTACCACACGAGTCAATGGCGGGTTGGTTAAAAAGAGCTTCATAGCTCATCGGATTCCTCCAGTCTAAATAAAGATTATTATGTAAGTGGGGGAATAGAAGCATAGTATATGGACTCCTCTACTTAAGAACATTCGACTTACGAACTTTCAGAGATACGAACAAACCTATCCGTATGCCCAGTTGCCTGTTCGGATCGAGAGTCATAAGTTCAACTGCCGCGCATTAGATGGTGGTGGTGGCATCTACATCTACAGAAGATTATACAACTTTTAAAGACATTCCCCGTGTTTAGTGTAAATGTCGTACAACATGTTTTTAATCGACATGAGTAAAGTTGGACTTACGAACAAATTGACTTACGAACAGTCCTCTGGAACCTAACTCGTTCGTAAGTAGAGGAGTCCCTGTACAACAAATAGTTGTTGCCTGGTCAAGTTACTTTTCTTTCCAGGAATGACATCTTTACTCTTTGGTTCTTTCAGTGAAGTCACGTAGGTATAAAATAAAATAAATCACGACGTTTCGGGCGCAACACAAGCGCCCATCATCAGGTGAGAAAGCATGGTCTGCTGCTGAGGCAGACTGTTTTAAAAAGGTTTGAAATGGGTGTAGCCCTTTTTAAAACAGTCTGCCTCAGCGCTTGTGTTGCGCCCGAAACGTCGTGATTTGTTTATTTTATACCTACGTGACTTTACCGAAAGAACCAAAGAGTATGGATTCCTGCAGTCACGAAAGCTTCAAATCAAGATTGAATGACATCTTATTTCTTGTATATTTAGATTGCTTACGCACAATTTTCTTTTACGTAGGCTTTCACGACCAATATGATGATTCATAATTAGTCTCTTTTGGGTGATATCGTCGTCGAGTTGTAACGGCAGTTTTTTTCTTTTTCATTAAAACCATCCACCACCTGACAGAGCTAATCAAAGCGAGTTGTCAACGCGAGCAAATATGCCAATTGATTTGGTATTTAAACAAATCGGAACTTTGAAAATCAAAAGCACATTTTTGAACGACAGTCACGTTTCTTTTTGTCTATATTCGAATGTGAATTAACATTAATTGTTACATAAAGTTGAGGTCAGAGGTGGATCTAGAAACTTCCTGAAATAATAAGGTTGTGGTGGGAGGGGGGAGAGTCGCGCGAAATGTTAAGCTTTATAAATGTTAATTTGACATCACGTTACAAAAGTAACATTCAATGTATAATTCCTGGTGACGATCAACGCATGAGCTTGGGGTCTCAAAGGGTGGGCAGTGTCGGGAGAGGGGGGGGGTCGCATAGCCCCATGCCCCCCACCAAACACACCCCGACAGTCCTGATCAGCGATTCTCCTCTCGCTTTGTTACATTCTAAATGTGTTTAAACTCATGTTCCTCTGTACTCTAATTGCCTGGATCTCGTCGAGGTCGACCTTGCAAGAGAAGCAACGTTGCACGTGGCTGAACGGGCCCCCTTGTATGTTTCATCTCCTGGTTAAAGAGGTCACGACTACAACTCCTAACTTCTTGTACGTACGTACTTTGAACTCGTTTCGCATCGTACGTAGCTAACCGTGTTAATCGGAGGTGCCGGGGAAGGACAACAAACAACAAACACAAAAGAAGTTCTAAAGAAACGAGTTTTCAATCTAGATTTTATAAGTGCATAGCTCCGGTGGCTTCATCATATCGGAAGGAAGAGTGTTCCAGACGGCCGCAGAAGCGCGCCTGGAAGAAAGCGACGCAGTGGTCATCTTTGTTCGATTGTTCGCCAAAAGCCGCAGCGAGGATGACCGGAGTTTGCGTAATGGTTTTAGATTGAATAAACCTCAGAGACGCTCAGGCCAAATTCAGGTACCAGCTGCCAATAATGTGCATCGTAGCCTGTAAATGAGTCTGTGTTTGCTGGGATGGTTGCCGTGTGCACGAACCATTCTGACACAGCACCCTGCACAATCTTTATCCCTCGGCTAAAACGAATGCAATCGCTTTTAGAAACGGCTTGTCTCTCGTAGGGACGTGTGAATAATTTAAAAGTTGGCCTTGTATCAATTCTTCACGTTTATAGAATTTCAGCACACGTGTACATACAGCACCATAGAGGTTTTATAATCACAAGCCTTCGTTTTAGATGTGGGCAATTCTGCAGCAACGGCATTGCAAGAACGATGATGCTGGCATAACAGACACGGATATGTAGCGGGGATTCTCGTGCGTATCACATCAACCTTCTGCATAAATAACATTTAGAAGCTAACACATTTTTTTCCCAAATTAATTTTGCGCTACATTTTACGATTATCAGGTTCAATCTTGATTTGAAGCTTTTGTGACTGCAGGAATCCATGCTCTTTGGTTCTTTCGGTAAAGTCACGTAGGTAGAAAATAAAATAAATCACGACGTTGTGTTACGCCCGAAACGTCGTGATTTATTTTATTTTATACCTACGTGACTTTACCGAAATAACCAAAGAGTATGATTATCAGATTCTCTGTCTTAAATCCGCTTCTGTGTAACGACCATGCATCATCCACTCACATCTATTCCAGCTTCACCCTATCTTATTTTCAGAAGGGAGCATTCAGTTCATTTGTCCCGCTCCACACGTCGGCGGCGGTCATAGCAAACGAGCGGACTGAACGCGGTTTCCAGAATGTTCGTGGATACGCGGGGTCAGAGTCCTTCGAGCCCTGGCCTGTGTGTGCGCGCACACGCACGAGGCTGGGTGGAGAGGCGTCTTCATTAGCATGCGAAGCAGTGTGCGAGACGCGTGAGTGGAAAGGGAAGGAACCTGCCTGTAGAGAGGGCGTTTTAACATCGCCAACCCTTGCGCATTAAACAGTGACAGATCCAGCGCCAGACAAGGTACGCACTATAATTTCTGCTTATAAATAGGGCAGGGCTGTGCGATACGGTTGACTAAAATGAATGAGTTAATATGCAGAGGTTGATAATATTATGGTAGAATTGGTACAACAAACATTGGGGGAAGACGACGCACGATAAATATCGGCTGCGACGTCTCTCTGAGTGCCGTTTGTCTTGATTTGTAAACAATTTGATGGTCAATAGAAATGCTGATGCAACCTTGAATTGTCACGAAAATCTTCATCAACATTGTCATCATCAGTCATCATATTGCGCCATTAACAACGCGGGTCTCTGCAGCTCATATTTTAAGAGGAAATTCCACTACAGCAATGAAGGAGGATAATGATACATATGGAAATAAACTCATAATGTACCTGATCCCAGCTGACTTCAGAAGCGAAACAGAGTTGAGACTGATTTGTGTTTGAATGGGCGTCCACCGTGCGTATCGAACAGGGGTAGTAGGCATTGTGGGCTGTAGAGGGCAGTGCAGTGAAATCAATTGTTGGTCTCTCGTGTTGCAGTGAAATCAATTGTTGGTCTGCAGTGTGCAGTGAGATCCATTGTTGGTCTGCAGTGTGCAGTGAGATCCATTGTTGGTCTGTAGTGTGCAGTGAGATCCATTGTTGGTCTGTCGTATGCAGTGAGATCCATTGTTGGTCTGTCGTATGCAGTGAGATCCATTGTTGGTCTGCAGTGTGCAGTGAGATCCATTGTTGGTCTGCAGTGTGCAGTGAGGTCCATTGTTGGTCTGCAGTGTGCAGTGAGATCCATTGTTGGTCTGCAGTGTGCAGTGAGGTCCATTGTTGGTCTGCAGTGTGCAGTGAAATCCATTGTTGGTCTGTCGTATGCAGTGAGATCCATTGTTGGTCTGCAGTGTGCAGTGAGGTCCATTGTTGGTCTGCAGTGTGCAGTGAAATCCATTGTTGGTCTGTCGTATGCAGTGAGATCCATTGTTGGTCTGCAGTGTGCAGTGAGATCCATTGTTGGTCTGCAGTGTGCAGTGAGGTCCATTGTTGGTCTGCAGTGTGCAGTGAGATCCATTGTTGGTCTGCAGTGTGCAGTGAGGTCCATTGTTGGTCTGCAGTGTGCAGTGAAATCCATTGTTGGTCTGTCGTATGCAGTGAGATCCATTGTTGGTCTGCAGTGTGCAGTGAGGTCCATTGTTGGTCTGCAGTGTGCAGTGAAATCCATTGTTGGTCTGTCGTATGCAGTGAGATCCATTGTTGGTCTGTTGTATGCAGTGAGATCCATTGTTGGTCTGTCGTATGCAGTGAGATCCATTGTTGGTCTGTCGTATGCAGTGAGATCCATTGTTGGTCTGCAGTGTGCAGTGAGATCCATTGTTGGTCTGTCGTGTGCAGTGCAATCCATTGTTGGTCTGCAGTGTGCAGTGAGATCCATTGTTGGTCTGTCGTGTGCAGTGAAATCCATTGTTGGTCTGCAGTGTGCAGTGAGATCCATTGTTGGTCTGTCGTGTGCAGTGAAATCCAATGTTGGTCTGCAGTGTGCAGTGAGATCCATTGTTGGTTTGTCGTGTGCAGTGAGGTCCATTGTTGGTCTCTCACGTGCAGCGAAATCCATTGTTGGTCTCTCACGTGCAGCGAAATCCATTGTTGGTCCAGCATACTGAAGAATGGCCAAATAACCGTCACCGCCTTAACAGCATAGGCAGGCTTCTCATCTAGTCGTGGATTGATCGCATGCACAAACAGGCACCACATGTACAATAAAAACATATGCTTATTCTTACACACGTTAACTGAAACCCAACGTATATATGCACACACGCCGGCAAATATACGCATCGGGAGCTTCCAATTGATTCAGAATGCAAAGGAAGATTTATTTTTTCTCTCCCATTATTCTCGGTGGCAGGACTGATCGTCAAAGTGCCGCCCCCCCCTACGATGTTGCCCAGGTGGTGTCTGTGGAAGGGATGTTGGAAGGCAACTTGCTGCGTGATATTTTTATTACACGTTTTGCACCGCTTGCATCGTCGTGGATTCTTCGGCTCATGACGTCAATAGCACAACCCGCATGAAATGGGGGGGGGGGGGGGATATAAAATAATAAATAACTGCGTTTTCTTTCGCCATGATGATATAACCAAAAGCAAACAGGGAAGGCTGCGGTCGGGAGCTCATTTTCGTCATAATTTCGGACGGTTGGGTCTGCAACCAAATAACCCATTCTGATGCACACGACTTCGTCAGATATCGGACGCTAAGCAGGCATTGAGCCTGGATAGTGCCTGGATGGGATACTACCAAACAAAGACAACGATTCTCCGTATAGCCTTTAACAGATTGTTGGGGCAAGTGTTGTTAGCGAGCACCTATGAAGGCCGGCACGGCACATGAGGGGTTTGGGTAGCCAATACCACGCCCGGCCGCCTTTGTCTCCCCAGCGGCGATGTTTACACATCGCACCAGGTACTCATTTGAGGTTCTATCGGCCTAGGGAGGCCCATGACCGGTTGAGATTTTCGTCACCGGTGTTGGCCGTGAGCGGGAATTTAACTCGGGTCGCCAGATCCGTAGCGCAGCGCGCTAACCCAGACACTACCGCTACTACCAACAACAACAACAACCGCCATTCGCCACTAAGTGGCGGTGACGTCACCACGACGCTTGTGCCAGGCCATGTGCACCTTGAGGCTACCACGTGAAGTGTCGAACGCCCGCTGGCAGGAGGTCACGGGGCAGACTCAGCAGGTGCCACGGGTCAACTGACTGAGATGACCGAGATGACTGGTTGATGCACCACCTGTGCCCCCTACTGTGCCAACTTGCTGTGCTTTAGCCACCCGGCGCTCCGCTCGTTGTTGTGAGCGTCGCTCCTCCGCCCTCCGTTGTTGCTGGAGGGCGACTGCCTACCATACACACACACACACAGGTTGTTAAAAGGGTGGGGGGGGGGGGGCTTGCGCGGTGGGCAGTAGACCTTCCACACATGTATACGTTCCCCAGCGTCGTCAGCCCCGCCTTGGCCAGCATGGCGGAGTAACCTTTCCCCCACTTGTAAATGCACTGGCCCTGGCCATGGTTGTTAATGCATCATTTAAAGTGGTGACATCCATTTAAACATTGGGCGCCGCAAGAGATGGGGACGGCTTGGGGAAGCCTCCATCCAGCAACGTCGATCATGACTGATGATGATGATGATTGTTAATGTTAGTCTACTTGGAATGTTAGTCTATGGGCAATGTTAGTCTATGGATAATGTTAGTCTATGGGCAATGTTAGTCTATGGGTAATGTTAGTCTATGGGTAATGTTAGTCTACATGCAATGTTAGTCTACATGCAATGTTAGTCTATGGGTAATGTCAGTCTATGGGCAATGTTAGTCTATGGGTAATGTTAGTCTATGGGCAATGTTAGTCTATGGGTAATGTTAGTCTATGGGCAATGTTAGTCTATGTGCAATGTTAGTCTATGGGTAATGTTAGTCTATGGGCAATGTTAGTCTATGGGCAATGTTAGTCTACTTGCAATGTTAGTCTAAGTGCAATGTTAGTCTATGGGTAATGTTAGTCTATGGGCAATGTTAGTCTATGGGCAATGTTAGTCTATGGGCAATGTTAGTCTACTGGCAATGTTAGTCTATGTGCAGTGTTAGTCTACATGCAATGTTAGTCTAAGTGCAATGTTAGTCTATGTGCAATGTTAGTCTACATGCAATGTTAGTCTATGGGTAATGTTAGTCTATGGGTAATGTTAGTCTATGGGTAATGTTAGTCTATGGGTAATGTTAGTCTATGGGCAATGTTAGTCTATGGGTAATGTTAGTCTATGGGCAATGTTAGTCTATGGGTAATGTTAGTTTACTTGCAATGTTAGTCTACATGCAATGTTAGTCTATGGGTAATGTTCGTCTATGGGCAATGTTAGTCTATGGGCAATGTTAGTCTACGTGCAATGTTAGTCTATGGGCAGTGTTAGTCTATGGGCAATGTTAGTCTATGGGCAATGTTAGTCTATAGGCAATGTTAGTCTACGAGCAATGCTAGTCTACGTGTAATGGTCGTCTATGGTGCAATGTTAGTCTACATGCAATGTTAGTCTATGGGCAGTGTTAGTCTATGGGCAATGTTAGTCTATGGGCAATGTTAGTCTATAGGCAATGCTAGTCTACGGGCAATGCTAGTCTACGTGTAATGGTAGTCTATGGTGCAATGTTAGTCTATGTGCAATGTTAGTCTACATGCAATGTTAGTGTCGTGGATTCAACTGAGTCGCAGACGTACTTATTAGAGGCAACACATGTGTAGTGCCATAAGAGGGGGAGGGGCTGCTGGGGGCTCTGGGATCCTAGGCAGATAAGCCCTCGGCGCCAGGCGCTAGGATTCCCAGTCACCCCAGACAGTTAAGCCCCTTGGCGCCACCAACGGGGGGGGGGGTCTGTGTGTGCTCTGTGGGATATCTGGGGGCGCACACAACCCCACCCCTCGTTGGGGACGAGGCATTAAAGGGCAGCTCCCTGGCCGATCGGGGCCAGTCGCAGCTCAAGACCCAAGACCCGCCAGCCAGCCAGCTTAGGACCCTGGACCCCCTCGTCCCGCTTGTCCTTGTAAGGGCCGGGACGCTATGAGGGCCAGTGGTGGGACTCTGGGACTCCCGGCTCTACGTCCTTGTAAGGGCAAGTTCCGAGGAAGCCAGAGTCCAGACCCGCACCTTGGCTGGGTCGGGTCAGGTAGCCTCCCCTAGGGTAATTGTAGCCGGAGGACCCCAGAGCGTAGCCAGAGTAGTGTATCTAGGCTGTGTACCTAGGCTGTGTACCTAGGCTCTAACAGAGTATCAGGACTGTTGGAGTGTTGTATTGGAGTAAATAAGTTACCTCTACAAGTGTCTCCGGAACCCATTACACATTTATTAACACCAACACGAAACACAAATGGGTTACTGCCCCTTCACCAGATAACCTCTGGTGGTGGACCACCAGGCTAACTACGCTAGTTACTGGGAGCAGCTACAACGGACAGGACCTAGCTTGGGTCCTCGTCCACGTGTTGGTGACTTCTTCTTGGACGTAGAACATAGATCGTAGATCTTCAGATGACCACAGCAACGCTGAGCCCCGGTCCCTGTGCGAACCCCGGTTTATATGCTCCTGGGTCGTGGCTGGCCCCGCCCTTGGCCACGACCACCTTCGAGAAACCTCTCGTCGTTTCTCGACCCTTCCCGTAGGATCTCACCCTGACACGTGACCACCCCCTAGCCCCCACCTGGAGCCCCTGTGTAGATCTTACTGGTCACGTGCCTTACAGAGTCAACCAGCGTGCCATGGCCTAGGGTAACCTCATCCCATGGCTGACACTCTCACACTCGCTCCTGTAGGGGTCGGCACTGCAGCCACACGTGGTGCCACTGAGTACTATCCCAGCGTTCACCGAGCCCCCTCTAGGGCTGGTACTACACCCACCTACGGGGTGTCCGCGATGTGAGTACATCGCACGCCGTGCCCCTCCAGGCCCGGTACCACACAGTGACATCCGCGATGTCACTACATCTGTATACATGCAATGTTAGTCGACGTGCAATGTTAGTCTACGAGCAATGCTAGTCTATGGGCAATGTTAGTCTATGTACAATGTTAGTCTACTGGCAATGTTAGTCTATGTACAATGTTAGTCTACTGGCAATGTTAGTCTATGTACAATGTTAGTCTACTGGCAATGTTAGTCTGCGGGCAATGTTAGTCTTTGGGCAATGTTAGTCTATGGGCAATGTTAGTCTACAAGCAATGTTCGTCTATGGGCAAAGTTTAGTTTGCCGTGAGTTCATGAGCAAAAATAGTTAATTAATGAAACGCCAATTTCTGGATCTTAGTGGACGTGGACGGCAGCAATAACATGCTCACATCGCGGGGCAATTTTCGGAAAATCTGAACGGAGGATAATTTAAGATGTTAAATTATTCTAAAAGCGAACAAGCATGGCGAACGACGCACGGTGCATATCCACGGAAAGAGCCGGATATCAGCACACCGCTTGGGAACAAGACCCGCTGTGCTTCTATTCATAATAGCATGATTGTTTCATAAATTGCCCCTCTTTTACACCACCAGCGTATTGTAAGTATCTTGCTTATATCAGAACTGTACTTGTATTAGGTGCGCTTCTATCCAGATTCAATTGTACAAAAGATGCCAAGGTAGCATACATGCATTTTATACGGTGGAATTTTTTTTACTTATCTCATGCATAATTAGAATCTTGAGCATAATCCTGAATTATTCAGTTCATATGCTAGAGGCATAATGCAGGCTGTAAAAAAAGCAGAATTTAATCAAATTTCTCGTCAATAATTACGAAAGAAATGCAATAGATATCATGGTCATTTTACAACCTCTAAATGGGAAAATCCTCTGCATAGATGTATTTCTGTAACATGGAGTATATCTAATAGCCTACATATACTACGTTTTTAGTTGTCATTTTTAAGCTGGGGGAGAAACCGATTTGGAAAAGAGATTTTAAAAATTCTAACAATATAAACGAGAGCTTTTCGGACAACCCCTCCCCTATCTAACCGAGTCAAATAGAACGCCCCACATCGAGGCAGTCTTGAGATGCATTCATTGATTGGAGAGTTCCTCAATTATCTCCTTCTAATTTTCACTCCCGTAAATTCTAACGAGGGTCTGTCGTGTCGTGGTGCCACACAGGGGTCCGGTGACGGCTGATAAATAAACACGAGTCCGTCAAAGGCATCTGTCAAGACTATTTCACGACGGAGGGCGGGTGCGGAGCGACCTGCAGCGTCTCCTAGCAACCGCTCTCAGGAGGAGGAGGAGGGAGGAGGAATATGAGGAGGAGGAGGAGGAAAAAAAAGAGCGGCACACGCATTAGAATGTGCGCTGCGTGCAGGTGCCGTACGACGTGCACTGCGAATCCACAGCCCCCCCCCCCGCCCCGCCAACCCCCCCCCCCCACCCAATCTCCAGATGTTGTTGGGCCGCGAGACGTGCAATTGTGTAAGAGGTTACGATTCGCTTGCTTGCAAGGGCCTGCCTGCAGAATGCAAATGCGCCGCACTGAGATCCCAATCGAGATTCGTTCTCTCCATCGAGCTGCCATTCATTGCAAATCTGTTGGAATAAACGGCAGCTGAGCAGCAGCAGCAGTCGTGGTACGTGGGACCCCCCCCCCCCCGTGCTGTTCTCCAAAGAGGGGGCAGGTGTTTGGTCGGGGTGTGTTAGTGTGGGGAGCGGTAGTGTAGTGGTTAGCGCGGCGAACCTGGTGACCCGACCTCGATTCGCGCTCATGACCAACACCGGTAGAGATTATCTGAACCGGTCCTGGGCCATCCCCTGGGTCGACTCAGCCTCAAATGAGTACCTGGTGCGATGTGTAAACATCGCCACTGGGGAGACAAAGGCGGCCTGGCGTGGTGCTGGCCACCCACCCCCTCGTGTGCCACAGTGCCGGCCTTCGTAGGTGCTCGCTAACAGCACTTGCCCCTACAGGCTGTTCAGGCTATACGGGGGCTCTTTGTCTTTGCAAGCAAGAGTTGCTGGAGGTGGGGGCTGGTGGACACCTTATAGACGACGATGAATGAATCGGTCTCGCCACGTTGAAGAGACGCACAGAAACCCCGCGCAGGCTGGACGAGGAACGGGACCCAAATTGAGAGGTGCGCCACCGTGGCGCTGGGTGCTGGCAGCGGGCAGGGAGGGAGGGACATTCACCGGCAGTCGCGGCTGCCATCGCGGGCGCCAAGGGTCCTTGGTGGGGGGACGCGTGCGCGGTGGTGGAAGGAGCTGCAGGGGAAGCAGGGAAAGCGCTCGACCCTCTCATCACCATTCAGCTGCTTGTCTGCTTGGCCTTTGCGGGGAGGGGGGGGGATGTGTGCGTTCAGAGGCCCGGAGCCAGAGAACGCGCGCACGTATCCACGAGCGAGACAAAGATCCCCGAAATTTTTTTATCTATTTTTTGTGTTTTTATTTGGGGTAATCGTCGTTAGCGAGCAAGCAGCTATGAAGGCCGGCACGGCACGCGAAGTGTTGTGGGTGGTCATCATCATCACCGTCGTCGTGGTGGTGGCGATGTATACACACCGCACCAGGTACTCGTGAGGCTAAGTCGACCTCACGGAAGCTCAGGACCGAACCGGACAATTCGTCCACTGGTGTTGGCCCTGAGCGGAAATCAAACTCGGGTCACCCGGTTCGTCGCTGTGAGCGCTCCCCGCTACGTACACGATGGCTCCCCCGCACACGCGCACACATGCACAGACCATGGGCTCTTTTCTCGCTTGTCATAGCAACGTCAGCGGTCCAATGGCAACCGCTAAAGTTATGGGATTTGAATTTTGAACGGATGGTCTTTGTGACGGTGGTGGTGTAGCGTCATCAAACGGTTGCGTGGCATTCAACATTGTGTTTATGATGTGTGCGTGTACGCACACAAATAGTTTGCATAGGAACCACCGTAAACCAGACATTTCGATGCATTAACGTCACGGTTTAAATGTCACAATTTATTTTTTGCATCATTAAATGGAACGAAAACAACACAGTGTGCTCACTATCTACATGCAATATTTAAATATATATCGTAACCATATCTCACGTCGTTATTTTGAAGTTGAATACATCCACACGCACTCATTGCAAGAAAAATATGAACACAAATCAAATCTCTCCCGCAGCATTTATTTCCAACGAAGCTTACGTTGATTCAAATACCGCCGATGTAACAATCATCATTACAATCAGAAAAGGAATCTTAATTGTTGGCTTTTTGTATTTCTTTGCAATTGCCATGGTTTGTGTGAATGTGTGGAAGCACGGGCGTGCACATGCACACACACAAACACACGTGCGTGTGCGTGCGTGCGCGTGCGCGTGCACAGTTAAAGGGGGGGGGGGTCTTGCTGCATTCGATTTCATCACCGCTGGCGCGCGCCATATCCCTGCACTGCGAGCGAGCGAGGGAGCTGGCTGGCTGCAGAAACATCCTCGCGATCCTTCCTCCCGCAGACCTCGAGCAGGTAAATCATGCACACCGAGCTTTCACGCGCACGCACGCACGCACGCGTATTAAACAACAAGCAGCACTGTCCGCTTTTACCACTGGCCAAAAAATAACTGTCCTAGCACATTTGCACAGTCCTGTATTGCAGCTCCAGAGAGAGAGAGAAAATAAATATATATTGTTGGATGGTGGTAGGTGTTTTTGTTTGTGTGTAGCATGATTTATTAGCTGGTGTGCGCGTGTGTTTTGAGCAGAACATTCTACGTGTGAAACGCTAGCACTTAGTACTGTGATTGAATGCGCTTCGTGGTGAGAAGCTGCGTATATTTTAAATCAGAAGCTGCCGATATTTGAGATCATGGGTACAAAGCGTGATGTGGCATTTCATTCAGGATCTCGAGCGGCTACATTGGAATTATTATCGTGCACGGTTAATGTCCTCATCCGTGTTGTCATCAATTGATATTGCCTCGCGCAATGTTTTGTTTGCTATTGCTATTGCCGTGCGAAGGAGTCATTCGTCCCGTCAGGATAAGGGTCTGGCAATGTTAATCTGTAAGCACCGCCCGCGCTCTGGGTGTGCGGGCGCTCCCGTGCGCTCCCAGACACGCAACACGCTCCTTGCATGTCAATGCATTCCACTGCTGCAGTATCGCCGCCAAATGTCTAGCGCACATGCTTCGGAGCATTTGCATTGGGTCAGTCGTCCGGCGTTGTCTGATTCCAGAAAACTACGTGCTGATTTATATCATTAAATTGACTCCAGCATCAACGGCGTTTGTAATTAAACAGTTTTAATGTGGACTCTAGCTAAATAATACATTGTCGTTAATTTGATGGGACTGTTCGACTGCATAAAAAAAAACGCACTCCGTTTATTTTTCTGCAAAACGTGAATAGAGTTGTGACATTTTAATTTTTTTAAAGATAAAACGTAATTTTTTTTAAATCAGCGTCTCAAAATTGACCATTTTAAAACAAATACTATACCAAAACCTGTCTTAAAGGCTGAAACTGCCTCGTTTTTTTCTCTCCCAAACACACAGCCGCTGTGAATTCTTTTGATGTTGCACAAATGGAAAAATCGCGACCACAAGGTGCGGCCGTGTGCGGTAGATGTGGCTGAAAATTGTCAATGGAGGGGTGACATCTTGGGGGTGTGTGCCATAGGGGCCCACGCTGCTGTTGCGATCGATACAAATCCGAGCATCCATCAGAGCATCCAAGCTCCATCACATCCTACGTTCTGTTCAGCTATGTCTGTTCCGATCAAACCGTTCACAGCACGAAGCAACAGGCTGTGCGTTACCACACCCTCCCACCTCCCATGATATATCGGTATTTAAATCATTTTTCCTGCCCAGCTATAAAATTACCATTCACCGTGGTTATTTTGAGAGTTCGGTGCGTAAAATTGATGTATTTTAATGTAGCTATTAGAAATTATGATTTAACCCAAAAAATTACAATGCGCCGCTTTTAATTGTAGAAATCGTAGATTGTATTATCGTGCGCTGTTCGTGCTCCGAATGCTATTATTTGGAATCGCGGGCGTTTCTGCTTTCGGTTCGATAAAAAACAATATACATGGACCAATATCTGCTCATGAGCACGTGCAGTTGCTTTGTAATTAACGCATTCAATTAACACTTATCTTTTAACCAATTTGTCAGACTGCATTGTATGTTTCATCCGCGATCGTCGTAGATTTTGGGCAACATATGTCCCTGAAGACAGAATCGCGCGGTGTCTCTCCGACCCCAGCAAGGAGCTGGAGCGGGTAAAGGGTTACACGGCGCAAACATGAACGGCCCCCGTCTCTCTATATTTATTTATTTACCCGCTTTGCAGATAAAGACAAGGGCCGGACACAGCGGACGCAAGCTCCTCTTGCAATCAAACCGACCGCGATGGGCGTGGCGACATCACAGAATTCCGCGCCGGAGTCGCCCGATGACAGTGGCATGGAGGGTAGTTGGCAAAACTGGGACATCCCTTGCCCCAGCCCGATGGAGCTGTGGCCCAACGGGAGCGATATGCCCTGGGGTGCTTTCAACGGAACGAACATCACGTGTAACGGCACGGAGGGCTACTCCACGTCGCCCATCGTGGTGAGCATCATCACGGCGCTCTACGCCGTCGTGTGCGTCGTGGGCCTCATCGGAAACATCCTGGTCATGTACGTCATATTGCGGTAAGGAGCTGCACCGCACGCCACACTCGCGCGCGCTCGTTCCCCAGCGGTGCCCAGCCAACCCTCGTTTCATTAATATTGCATTTGTTTTTTGTGCAAACTGCTGCTTGGTTGCGGGGAGTTCAAACCATATCTCTGACTGAAATATGCGAATTGCTTGCTGGGTTGTTGATATTTGGCCGAGGCTGCAGCAGAATTTATTTTACCCGAAGTGTGAATTGTGCTTGGGATGTGCTGCGCATTGTGCAAAGTTGCTTGGAACGCTGCTGCTGCTGCAAAAAAAAATGAACGTGGCGGCATTATGTAACCAGCCTAATTTCAAAAGACATTGTGTCAGGGCTCTTTCTGCAATGTGACAGCATAGTCAGCTGATCTATCAGCCGTTAAAATAATCTTCTACCTTTACCTGCTCATGCATCCGTCTCCTAAAAGCATCCAAAATGACACACTTCAAATGGGTCCCACAATATTAACTTTAAGCATTCCACCACCATTATTCGTCAACTCCCAGGGTGGGCTTAAATATAGAACGTGGAGATATGAACCTTATGGCAGGACCCCGAGGTCCCGAAGTCAAAATCGTAATTAATTTATTTTTGGCGACTCCGTCCCACCGCGCACATAAACGCCGCGACCCGCCTGGCGCGGATCATTCTGTTGTCGTGTCTTGTCCAAGCGCAGCAGCGAGGATGAATGCGTGCAGAAGAGCTGAACAAGCGAATGCACTCCATGCTCGGGTTTGGGCAGGATCATAAGTCTTATCATCCAAAGCTGCTTAAACTGCCTACACGAATCAAGTCCTTTATTTGTCATAATGGTATGCATAATACAGTGAAACTGCTCTCTTATCTTCATTTTTTTTTGTGACCTACCAATGTCTGCAGCCAGTATCAATCGATGACAATCATATTACCTGCAGATATTTAACAGATGAGATGCGTCGCACCGTTAATTCCTCCTGTTTGATAATACTTATCTTGTCCGTATTCATCTGTGCAGATAGGTTTTTTTTGCGGTTAAGCCATAGTCCCCACATACCGCTCGTATCAATGCGGATAAGAGGAGCGGCGACCCACTACTCTGTAGAGTAACATTGGTATAAACGCTTGTTACAATATGAACAGCGCATTGAAGACGCGCACTATTTTATGTACTGTTTACAAAGTGTGTTCACAAATCCACACGGAGAGACACGATGATTGACAGAGGGGTGTAAATTACCTTTTCGATAGTGTATTTAAATAGAGGTACTCTAGGTAAATAGTTTTCAGATTTAAATGCATAGTTTAACAAGACAACACTTGCCACCATCCTTCAAACCCATTGGTGAAAAAGAGCAAAGTTTTTGTTGACATTATAATATAATGTTTATGCGAGAGCCGGGGGCTTATGGGACCCCTGGGACCCGCCATGAGGTTAATTTGTCTGTACGTTTATCAATGAAGGCTGAAACACTTTTTTTATCTACTATGCGAGGTATACTCTGTCTGAAAAACAAAGATCAATTTTTTTTATAGGGAGCAGTGGAATTTAGTTCATCCACTGAACAATGAGTCTATCCATCAAGATTACATTCTTGACTGTGCACACAAGCGGCATTTGGTATCAGAACCTGGCCCGAGCCTTCTCCAGATTGAATGATGTACCAAGCGTGACCATCAGTCAGTGTTCCACGAATTTTTTTGCTAAAAGGATTTTGTTAAAACCCTACGTGACTTTACCGAAAAAAATCAAAGAGTATAACAGCATTTTCCCAACAGTCTTTGCAGAGACAGAGGTATCATGCATGGCACATACAGGTCTATACTGTCACCACATACTACATGCATGAACGTGACCCTTACTGATATTATATTTTCCTGCACCACGTTAATGTTTAAAAGAAAAACTGTTGTTGGAAATAAATCACGGGTGCGCACATGTGCTCGCCCATTTTCAATACACTGCTGGATGAGGGCTTCTCTGCACTAAGCTGGTAGTAGGGGTCATTTGACAAACGTCCCCATGGCTGGTCAGTGCAGGTTGGTGAGGCAGGGAAGTGGGGGAGAGCATGGATATAAAGAACAATAGATGTTTGTTGTCCACCGTGTAGCCCCACGGGAGCCTTCAACACCTGTTTGGCTTGGTGGTCACTCATCCAAGCACTATCCAAGCTCAACTTTGCTTAGCTTGATCACATTCAAGGTGAATTGTTCATAGGCTCATTGGGAAAATGATACATTAAATATGGTATGAATATAAGCTTATCCGCAACATATATGAAGGTTTCAAACAGACATTCGGATTAATGCGTACGCACCTCACGTGCAGGTTTTGAGTAGATTAATTATTAACGTTGTAGCATCGTTAGAGATGGATTGGGAAGGCCTTCATCCAGCAGTAGACTGGCCGAGGCTCATTATGAATCAGCACATCACATTTTTACTTTGACATTTGATGGGGCCATGGGTAATGGTGGCCCAGGATGGTTTTGAATGCAGGATGGAGTGTGTGCACAACTTTGTGTGGACGTAATGTGCTTTGTAAGATTCATTGAGAATTTCACTGCTTTATTTAAATGGTAAGATTACACACATGAACAATTCCGGGAACAGCAGAGTTTAAAACGTTTTCTCAAATTTACATTACATCGTAACTTCTGTAAAAATGTTTTTTTATTTACTGTGCATTGTTCGTAGAATTTTTTGCATTCTGCTTTCCCTGGAAAACTCAACAAGTATATGAATAAGAACAACACTTAACACAACACCGGCATTGGAGGTGGCTCAGGTGTCAGAGATCCCGACGAGAACCTGGAGTTCAAATCTGGGTTTCAGCCCTCCACGATGAAACTGGATGTTTAAGTGTTGCGAGTTGAAAGTCTCCGATTGGTAATCGATCAATGATTCAACAAAAATCCTAAACTTTAAATGTTGGGGTTTTTTGTTGTTGTTGTTGCTGAAATTGGCTTATTCCTGGTTTCATAATTACCTCCGGTTGGATTGCCATGCAAAGGACATCTCTTTGCAGGGCATCTATAAAATAAGTAATATTTAAAACAACGTTTTTTAAAAACACGCTTTTATGAAATGTAATAGTAATGGAAGAACTCCACGACTCCATGAAGTGGCCCCGAAGCTTGCCATAACGTAAGAGACCGTGGCCAATTACAGCCAACGTCAGTTGACCGTGGACAATTAGACCCAAGCCGAAACATAACATATAAAAAATAATGTAAAAAACAATATATTTTTTAATGATAGAATATAGTATTGTCATCAGTATGACATAAGTATACCAAGTTTGCAGTCGATACCACATTGGGAAGTGGGTTAAAATTGAGTTACAAGATTTGAGGATACAACAACGACAACAACGACAACAACAACAACAGACAGAGTGAGTTAAATGAAAGCGTGTAAAAAGGTGTGCCCCGAGTGTGGAATCAGAGGCCTGTTGATGTCACCCCATGAAGTCGTCGTTCTGTGACGTCATCTCCCAGGGCTCTTCTTTGACACATGCGAGGCCAGCTGCAAGAGATCTGAATGGAAATTTCCGTCGTCTCGCGACATAATGGGGGGGAGGGGGGGTTGGGGGAATATGTAAAAAGAAGCGGTCCAGATGGCAGGGTGGAGACGAAGATTTACGCTCGACATGTGCGTGGCAACCACCTGAAGAGAGCATTGAGGTAGCAGCTGCAGGCAGCGGAACAAGTAGGCTGGCGACCCAATCTGTGTGGAGTTTGACAGTTCTTCCCACAACCATCATCAATCCACTGCTGGATGATAATCTCCCCAGGCTGTCGCCACCTCACAGTCACGTGATGTAATGATCCCTTCCCCCCCCTGCCCCTCAATTGCATCGGTTTTTATCAATCCACTCTTAGTCTCTTCACACAAGAAAAATACTAAAAAGCAGTATATTGGCCAACATCTCAATGCATGAAAAATAAGAATAAGTTTGACCCCTTTCTGAGAGTAAAACAGGCGTTAAGATGGTCAAACACCAAATAGATACCTCTTTGCAATGAATCGAGTCGACATTAACCACACGTACTTGGAGTGAATATGCAAACAAACAAGCATTGGTAATTTATGCATCGCTTTTGAAACTGATTGGCCTGCACTTGAAACAGTGTCAGACGAGTGAATGCCAAAGGCGAACAGTTCAAAGACAATGCAAGTTCTAGATTTGAAGCTTTCGTGACTGGAAGGATTCATACTCTTTGGTTTTTTCGGTAAAGTCACGTAGGTTAAAGAAGAAAACAAATAAATTAAATCACGACGTTTCGGAGGCAACACAAGCTTCCGTCTTCAGGTGAAACCGTCACAGCAAAATTGCTGTATCAAGCAAGAGCATTAATGGTTCGGGGGTGAGCAGCTTCATCATTGGACCTTTTTTTGCCAGTCTTAAAGTATGGAAATAAAAGTAGGGTTTACCCTGATAATCGGTTTCCCCCTTTTTCCCGGCAACAAAACAGGTGTTAAGATGTTAAAACACCAAACTGAAACCTTTTAGAAGGAATCATGTCTGCATTAACCACAATACTTGTGGTCAGAATGCAAGCAAAAAACGTACTCTGATAATATATGCATTGTCCTTGAAACTGGTTGATCCACACCAGAGACAGCTTTCTTTTGAGCCTCGTCTCAAAACGGTGTTAGACCAGAGGAGTTTCTATTTGGTGTTTGAACGTCTTAACACCTGTTTTATTTCCAGAAAGGGTAAAACCTATTGTTATTTCTTTTTTATGCTTGACACTGGCAAAAAATATCCCTTGACATCCCCAATGCACGATGCATCTCCCGAAGCAGTTTTTTTAGAAGAGTCGGGCTTCCTGGGCAAATGGATGTTATTATACAACTCCGTGTTTCAGATGCCAGGTACGAGACGTTTTCTGCAAAGGGGCACTTTCGAAAATGGATGCCAAATAGGCTTCGTGCTGCCCTCTGAGGCCGTTATGCAATCTGTAGGTTTCAGCAACATCATTGTAAGCCGTGCACGGATAACACACACTGCGGTTCCATCGCAATGTCAGGACGTAGCTTAAACATCAAGGATATGCACTCAACGACGACTCCGTCACAGATGTTTACGGGACATATTCCCAAACTGGGTTTGTTTCCATTTACCCAAAACCTGTGGCTTTGAGCGCGACGTTATGAGTATGGAATAGGCAGGGGTTGTGTCAAACGGCACATTTTTGCCTTAAAATTATATTTGCATGGGCAAAACACACTGCAAGATGGAATAATGGCTGATGCTGAAGGAGTGGCCACCGAGGAATGGACCACATCAACATTACAATCTTGAAACGGATTAAGTGTGCAATAAAGATTCGTCTGCTTTGTCTTTACTACCAACCCGCGCGGGACGTCACTTCCGGGGGAGATGCCGTGCCGCCTTTTGCATAGTTTTTGTGGTTCGGCACCCGTGGCAGTCCCTGGTTAAAACTGGCGGGTGCACTCACCATGGACACATGCCACAGTGAACAAAACAGATCTTGTCACTTTATTCGAATAAGAGCAAGGCTTACGCGATGCCCTCACGGTCTATATTTACAGAAAAAACCCTGCTAATTAGTTAATGGATAAAACCACGTACCAACATTGCCGTCCACGGACATGCTATGGCCGTATGAAACACAGCACCTTCGAGGAAGCCGTTATGTTACACGGATGACGTAAATACCAAATGTAATTTGTATTATTAATGCACTCATATTTCACGAGGTAGATTGTCAGGTTCAAGGCAAAATCCTGTCTGGGATACATTTAGCCCATCTTTCCTCGGGGTTACAACGAGCACCACCTGGGTGAAACCGCTCATCAATAATGATCCTCGTCTGACGAGACTGCTCTTTGCCATGGATACGTGGATATGCAGTCGCCGGAGCGTGGCCGGTGCCTTTCCAGTTCAACTTCATCTCTCCAGATGCTTCCCATTCTGCGGTCGCACAAAATCACTCACCGTGCTTCGGGGTGTCTCGGTGAAGCCGCGAGACACCGCGTTCTACACCTAGAGACATCGATCAACCGGAGTAAACATTTGCCGATGAGCCTCATGCACCTACGGCTGCACCTTGAAATGATGTGCAAATGATTCCATGAACAAGAACGCACAACACTTATGTTTCCGACCGCCCCGCCCTCCCCAACCGAGCATTTTAAAAGGTGATGTGCGTGAGGCATCATAAATGTCAGACATTATTCCTTTGAAGCGCTACAAGATGGTCGCCGGTGACCACGCAACTATCGACAATATTAACCTGTTCTGTGACATTAAAAAATGCATGCGTTCCAATAACACTAATATACGATCCTCACATTGGAAAAACCTCCCGAAACCTTTTGTCAATTTTTTTCAGGGATGTCTGGGCAATTGCTTGTAGAAACCTCCTCTGCATTAAAAAAAAACACAACACACAGCAGTAAATTACCACGATGTCAACTAGTAATCAAAGCTCAGACCCTTGCATGAGTTAAAGACGTTATTCTTCCAACTCCAGACTTTAATAATTAAGAAAATGAGCAATCAACATAATGACGGGTTTAATATCAAGAGCGCAGCAGCGACAATTCACTGTGCGAGTGTAACACATGCCCCCCGTATTAGTCGATACATTTTTTTTGGGAAAAAGGCGTTGGAAAAAAACACAGCACTCAAATATCAATCCTCATCCCTGGAGAAATGCAATCGACCACAAGCACCGCCATCTGTCGCATCGAGTATCACCGACATTTTATCACCTCAAGAGAACCTCGTTTGAAAGTTGAGCAGCTGAGGAAATAAATTGGTCTCTTCTTCCAAATGTATTTTTTTCTTCCTTCCACCATATCGAATACGGAACACGGTTTATTGTGCGCTTCCCAAAAGTGCCAAGTGTTGTAGTAGCCACGATCATAAGCTGCATCAGTGGTCTGTAAATCCCCATTTAATTTATCACGTGTACATTTTTTCCCCTTCATTTGTACCAGGCTCAGAGCAGTGACCAGAATAGTTTATTATTATTTTAATTTTATTCTTTGACGAGCATGTGAACATTTTCAAATGCAACACAGAATATAAAAATACATCTATAGTTTTTAAACTAAGTTTTGCATGACCATCTATTTTCTTTTTAATGAACATGTCAATTTCCATCATGTCTGGCGACTTCTGAAGGAATATACTTGTATGCAAGAAAATAATTTTACAAATCAGTTTAGCTTGTGTTGGGAATTGTACAAGGATCAGTTTCGCATTCTTGGTAGAATCACCATCATTGTGATTGTGCCAAGGGCATGGATGAGTCTCAGCAGCAGCAGTAGCAGCTGCTGCCCAAGTGGAGGTGAGGAGTCCCATTTAGAGTTCAGAGATATGGTCGGGCAAGAGTTCGGGATTGGTGGATGTCCAGATAGGGAGTTTGCAGGGAGAAGGGTGAAATTGCATATATTGTGATCATCACCCACATTTTTCATTTAGAATGTGCTTCACACGTGCTGCATCTCGAGAAGTGCGAATAGAAACATTGACATTGATAACCCACATCTCTCAGACCATGTTATTATAATGTCCTTTATCCAGGAAAATCATCGCCGAGTATGGAATTTCGATTTAAAGCTTTCGTGACTGCAGGGATTCATCTTCTTGGTTCTTTCGGTAAAGTCACGTAGAAGGGAGATAATAAAATTATAAAAAGAAAACATAATAAAATAATAAAATTCTCACTACGTTTCGACCACAATGCAAGCAGCCATCCTCAGGTGAAAAACAGGTCTGTCGGAAAGACAGCATCTGAAATTCAGACGCTGTCTTTCCGACTTTACCGAAAGAATCAAGAAGAGGAGTATGGAATGTTTTTCAGGAGAATCTTGGATTTGGATATTTGGCTAGTTTCGTCGATGGGGTGTTTGACTTCATGTCCAAGGAAAACTGCATCCATGTGAGGATAGGAACACGCAAAGCGAGTCGGGTCACATGAAGAATCCATTACTCTCCTGCCATCTCCTGGGCACCTTGCAGCCCAAACCTGTTAAGAAAGTCACAATACATCACAGTCATTACATAGAGTTATCGCATAACGCCGTTGTACTAGATTATTCCATTGGCGCTGAATGTGGCAGTTAACTAAGTCTGGTTCTGCGATTTGACATAATTGGTGGCTTTGTATTTAGGGTGATCACTACTTCTTCTTCATCATCATTAACAATACAATCAAGGGCTATTAAAGGAAAATATTAATATTGCACAGGGTAGTCAAGATGTATTGAAACCCCCAATGAATTTACCCCAAACATGTTTCTTCATTTGCCTATTCATTTCGGTTTTAAAAACAAACCTCACTTCAAAAAATATATTTATATCAAGTTTTAGATAATTATTAAATGGGGGTCACAAGACATGTGGAGGACCGTGTAGTTTACTTCATGATATAAGTGGTCAGTGTACTGCACATATCCTGTGACAAACAGCACGTTGATTGTTATGGAATGGTGCAATTCCCCGGGGTAGTTCGGCTGTAGAATGGAGGAATGCATCTTCATACGATGCATGCCGAATGTTGACAGAATTATCCACGGACTCGTTCCTGGCTCTGATCTCACTCACTGCTCTCCAACATCCGTGAGGTTTGTCACGTGAACAAAACGTGCCAATTCTTTACTGGTACAGCACACCGATGTGTTGGAGAGAAAATCAACATGTACAATCGGAGTACAACGTCGTGCACTCTCCAACACACCGGTGTGCTGTGCTCGTAAATAATTGGCACGTTTTGTTTACTTGACAAACCTTACCAGTTGGCTGTATGTCGTGTGTTGGCGGGTTTAACGACACATTTATATTTGCACGCTCTAAACCCAAACACCTCTATTGTGGATAACATTGGTCGCTATTACACTGAACCAAGGATTCTGTCAAAGCTAAGTCAACCTTCATTTCGTGGGCAGTTGCTCATTGTCCTCTGCTGCCCATCGTACAAACTCCCTTCACCCAGCCATCTGTGCTTTCCACTCTCTGCCAAATTTAGAGCCTAAGACCTTTTTGTCTGTGCCTGTGAATGCCACTATTAAAAAAAAACATTTTATCTGTAATCTTAAGATGTGTTCACATGCAGATGATATACACATCTAAATTGCACTGTATTTGACAGGTATGAATATGCTACTCGTGTCACTTAGTCCATGCCCAAAACTACAATAAACATTCCATAATAATTTTAAGTGTAATGGACAGCCCTTTGCCAAGCCGAAGCTGGCTGAAGGTCACACATGGGCAAGATTGACCATACTTCACCATATTGGGGGGTTTGGTAAAATAATGGGGCAGGACGGCTTCATGTGACTTGCTACCGATGTTTGCCATGGCTGGGAATCAAACTCGTGTTGCTGGGTTCATAACTTAGGGGCAGAGGTAGGTGGATCTAGAAACGTCTTGTAGTGAGGGGGGGGGGCAGGGTTATGACCCTCCCAATGGATCTACGACTGGGGCAGGGTATAGCCGGGCAATGGTGGCTGTACATGTGGCCTGTAGTCCCGCCCTGTGCAGGTGGCGAGCATTGGTGGGTCGGGCAGACGACGAAATGTTTCAGAACTCCTTTCCCGTGGACATTGATGTGCGGTTTCCTGGATTGCAAGCAAAGTTCCGTCCAGCAAAGTTGTGGCCTTATATTACGTGGTCCTCTCCGTATGGGATAGAGGGTAGCCTCCTCGCACGCACGCGGGGGTTTCTCCATGTGCTCTGGGTTTCCTCCCACTTTATTGGCTAAAAACATCTTAATATTTAGACAACGGCAGGGCAATTAGTGGCATCTGTTCACTGCCTGGCAGACTTCCAGCTCTGCCTGTGGTTCCTACTCAGCCATTGTGAGATGCAATTTGCATGCACTACACCATATCAATTTAATCATTAGATGTTTTGTTATATAAACCACTGCAGCCCCTACCCCAACGAGATGTTGCATAACCGACCTTTGCGGGTCTCAATTAAATGTGCATCACTAACATTCATGGGGGAAATGCACCACCGTCGGTCAGCTGCCAAGCGCAATATCAGCATGTGAGAAATGCACAAGTGTACACAGTGTGCGTCTATTACACTATTCATTTCGAAGTATAAGAGCAGTGGCAAAACAGAAGCAGAAATTAATAATTAACTTTTTCAATATGTAGGATATTAGAGTTAGGGCCAATAATTAGGCTTTGGAAATGATTTGATTTGGAATGCCAATATCCAATTTCCCTGCCAAGAGTAGGGCGGCAATTTCGTACTATATCATGCAATTTGGATTTATGTAGCGTCTAAAGCACGACCACATCTCAAGATGCCGTACAGAAACTGTGGGCATATTTATTTTGTAGATGCCAATAATAGGCCTCTATGCGAGTCTGTCAGCATTTGTGCCACTCTATGCCAATTCATCATATTGTGGATTCATGCATAATCTTAACGTGACTGCAATGAACGGATATTTCTTTAGTCAATCAGCCAGCTCTAGGAAAACAATGGGTTGAGCCTGGACTTGAACTGGGGAAAGCGATTTGGCGGCACGAATTGCTGGGGAAAGGTAGTTCCAGACGATAGGGGCAACAACAGTGGCGTAGTCACTACGTTATCAGCTCAGGGGGTGCGGTAGTCGGTCAGGCCGGGCCCCAAATACTGTTGAAAGCATCTCACGCTGGTTGTCAAGGGGGCACCAAGTCGCAGCTTTGGCCACCGGGGGGTGGGGGCAAGCAAGGCCGTAGCCATGGAGTCAACATTGGGGGGGATCAAATCTTCCAGGGGGTCTGGGGGTCTCCCCCCCAGAAAAAAAAATCTAAATTTGAAAACGAATTTCCTGCCATTTCCTGCCTAAAATATTAAAAAGTTCACTAACGCACGGGATGGACTTTTAATTTATGTTTTACAATAATGTCTAATAGTGTATTGTATTCCATTTCTATTTTTTTTCTCTTTTTTACCTTTTCTTGTTTCATTGTATGTAATGGCAGTGATTAGGGATTCATAAAGTACAACCATAACCACAATCATATACACAGAAATCTATTTTATATCAATATATTGGGGGGGACATTTGGAACATATTTTAATATTGGGCGGGATGTGTCGTTACGCTACTGGACAGCAGAGGAGAATAAGTGACCTCCCACCTGAGCAAAGACTGACTGGCGGCTTTGACGGATTTAAACACCTGAAGGCAAGGATGGAATTTAAAGGGACTAGCTGCTCGCTCTGGGCGAGCTTGTATCAAATCCATGCCGCTGTCCGTATTGCTGCAATGAGTGCCAAGCTTGTTAATGCAGCCACGTCTGGGTACCAACCACATGTAATACCCGTACTTCATCTACTACAATGACAGTTTATGTATTAAAGGTGTGTGGTGGAGGGAGAGAGCAGTGGTGCAGTGGTTAGCACATTGTGCTATGATCAGAGCAAACCGCTTGATTTCCAGCAATAGCTCGGACCAGTTGGGAGCGATATATGAAATTGTCCAGGGCCTTTTCTTCAGCAACAGCAATTGACTAGGGTGGTAAAGTATGGTCAAATAATACCCGCGAATGTGGTGCAGGAGAGGCATTCATCTAGCAGTGGATTTACAGACTTGTAGTGCGCATTACTGGATTCAGTAATGCTGTACAATTCACCCTGCCCCCGCTCTCCCACTGTTTTTGCCAAATTGTCGTCGCAATTCATAGTCACGATTCGATTCAATAACTTATTCATTTGTTGAGCATCAAGGTTAACGTTATGTCCAATCGTAGTTTGCTCGTCCACTAAGAGCCCTCCAACTCTTCCCTCAGCTGATGGCACCATGCACCCACCAGCCCCAACACCAGCCCCCCCACCAGCCCCCCCACCAGCTCCCCACAACCCACCCATCAGACCCCCCCACCAGACCCCCCCACCAGCCCACCCCCACCGCCCCCACCCACCAGCCCCCCCCCCCACCGGCCCCCCCACTAGCCCCCCCACCGGCCCCCCCACCCCCACTCAGAAAAACCCCCAAGCCCATGAATGGGAGACCAGTCCTCATGTCGCAACCGCAACATTTATTTCAAAATGACTCTTAAAAATGTAAAAGCAGTGCGTACTGACTGTTTGGGTATCCTGCTATGATTACAGCAGTGCATACCGACTGTGGTGGTACCTGCTATCACTACAGTAGTACATGCTGACTTTTTAGAAGTATTTATCGACTCTATAGCACAACGTACTCACCTGACAGAGTGGCGTGGTGAGGCCTAGTCCCGTGCAAAGCCCCCGGCCTCGCCTAGATTGTCCAGCCGGCCAAGGTGGCACCTTGGCAGGCTACCCCTGACCCCCCCCCCCCCCCCCCCAGCCTCGATCTCCCCGGCCGCTCTGCAGTAATATCTATGGCCTATAGTGGTAGCATCTAGCGATTGTATAGTAGTAATAACTGCACGCATCGGGGGTGGGGGGGACATCACACAGTGAAGAATTAACGTCAGCGTTTTGTGTATTTTTCTAGCAATTTTAACACGAAAGAAAATGTCCCCCTCACTGCCACCGAAGGCGTGCGACTTGGCGTGCGCCGGCCCCCCCACCAAAGGCACGCGAGCTGGTATGGCCGTGCACGCGTTATAAATAAATCATTGGAAAGCGCTAAAAAATCGCACTAGATCGCTAATTAAACTATTTCAAAGTTGACGGATGTGAAAAAGGAATAGTGCTTGCTCACGGCGGGGCTTACGGCGTGGTACCTGGCTATTTTTATTTTACGTAAAACCCCACCGTTGGAGAGCGAAATCGTTTGTAAGCGCGCGAACACACACAAAGCTACACACAAACCCACAGACATTTTTTTACTTTTATATATCTAGAAGAAGATAACGCAACTAACAACCAACGAACCGAAACGCGCAACGCAAAGCCACTGAACACCACGGATACTCGGTACTGATGTGGTTCAACCTCCAGATGCCGAGAGTATGAGAATCTCCTTTCGAAATCACAGATCTTGCCCCCTGAAAAATGGGTGGCGCACTCGACCGCCAGAATACGTTTTCCGGTCACCACTGCGAATTCTGCTTGAGCAAAGCGTAAGGCCTCTCGCTCTCGAACATGGACTAAATAAGTTACACTTGAAACTCTTGCCTGGGCGAGAGCCCCCCCTCCCCCAAACCCTTCACCAGACACGGGAGAGAGAGACACGGGAGAGACAGAGAGAGAGATGGAGCCAGCACTGTCTTGCCGTCTCCATTGATGGCCCCTGGTGGCCTTTAGAGTGGCCCCTGATGTGCGGTCCCCGACAATACACAAATGTGAAAACACCCCACATCATGCTGGTTTCAAATGTGCGGCGGCCCTAACGCTGATATCTTATCGGCGAAAGTGCCTCCCCACCCCTCCCTCTGAAAATTCGCGACAAACACCGCTCCGCTATGGGGCTTTGTGCCTCTGTTCCACTCATGTGCGCCACCCTCTTGGTTTGGGTCTATAAATAGCCCAAGGTCTAGTGGATTCACTCAATGGGGCATTCGATGTGCTCTCGCTCACCACATAATGGGAAAGATCCTAATTGGAAAAGTGTATAAGTACGGCCAATGTGGTGTCTTAATCACCTCATTCTGCACATAAATGGGCATGCACTGATTGGGAAAGCTTGCACCACAGCCAATGGGTGCGTTAGCCGCCTTCCTCACTCATTGGCTGATTTCACCTGTCTGTTCACAATCCCTACACCTTAAACCTCTCTCCACAGATTTCACAACCAGTTCCCACTTCTTCCCCGCACCTCCGATAATTATTAGCATGATTGGCTACGCTACGGTGCGAAATAAGATTCACTATACATGCAAACCTTCTGTATATTTTGACCTGCTCCTACTTAACGTCTGTGGAAAAAGTGCTTCATAGCTCATCAGATTTCTCCAGGATAAATACACAGTCTGATACCCCAGCTAAAGTATCGCTTACCCCGTGAGGTGAAAGACCAAAGGGACCCAAGTCCTCGTGGCTACTTCCAATCCCCCCCACCCCCAATTGTAACATAAAGGTTATCGTGAAGGTGCTATGTTTCACAGGGAGTATAGTATGCCAGTCAGGGGGAAAAGTTGCTTTGAATTTTTCCCTAATTAAGAACATTTCAGGTATATTTTTCCCATTTGGACCGTGACCCCAGCATACACGGCCTACTCTTTTTGTTTGTCATAAGATCACGGGACCTTTATCATCCACCATGAAGCATATTTTGTATTTCAGACCGATGCTGCTCTATTAACCAGGGTGGCCGTGGGTCTTGAACCGCGCGCCTCTGCAACACAAACACTGCCTCTGCTCTCGCCGGCGTCGCTGCTGGGAGACGGCCCCCTAGTCTCTGCGCTTCAATAAAATACCTGCCGAGTATCGCTGGGGTGATACAATGCGCTACGCTTTCAACCGGTGGCATCATTATGTTTATTAATGCGCTTCGCTAACGGCTTTGTGTTAATGTCGTTTGATGTCAGGCGTGCGTTTTTGAGGCGCTAATTTCAAGAATGTAAGTACGAGCAGAATTGACCGCGATAATAGAGGAATGCGCCACACTTCATCTACACCACTTATGTTTTTTTAGGAGTTTTATTTACCATGTTTTATTCAAATTATACTTGAGTGGTCATGAAAAAAATATGTAAACTAGGCAGGGGCCCTTTCTCGAACGCCGTGTGCTATAGAGAAACGTTATTTGTAGGATAGCTAGGAATCAATTTATTCTAAAAGCTTGTGAATTTATCTTCTTGGTTCTTTCGGTAAAGTCACGTAGAAGGGAAGTAATAAAATAATAAAAAAAATAAAACGAAACGTCGTGAGAATTGTTTTATTATGTTTTATTTTTATTATTTTATTACTTCCCTTCTACGTGACTTTACCGAAAGAACCAAGAAGATGAATCCCTGCAGTCACGAAAGCTTTAAATCGAGATTTAACTTGTGAATTTAGTCCACGTAACTTTAAAACTACAGATGTACAATACTCACGTGGGGAGATTTGGTGCTTTCATCAGTGACCAAACTGCGACCACCAGCTCGCTTCGCTTGAGAAGTCGGTTTAATTACGGGAAGCTGAAAATCCGATTGGAAACTGAGGATGTCAGTGGTGCCAGTTCAGTGCCCTCAGCTCGAAGCCACACTCGTGCAGCTACCCCTACACATGCGCCTGTGCAATGTAGCAATAACAAACCTCCAACATATAAAATATGAAGAAAAAAAACGACAAAGCTACCCCACTGAGTTTCAAATGGAATTAAAACAGCTTTGGAGTTGCTGGTGCAGGACAGAATCGGAAGGGTGAGATGGAAATATGTGGTGGAATGAGACGTGAGAAGTGCGTGGAGAAATACAATCCGGAGCCATCGACCCCCAAGATGCAATGGTGACTTAGAAGAAGCCACGTGTTTTGGACCAGTCGAAGAATCGTTTTGCACAACTGGCATACGCGTGGCGATTATACCGAGCTCATCGTTCGCCACGTTGGTGTGTTGAGGAGTGGAATGGTGGCAATGGAGGCGGCATAGTGGTGAGTGCACTGCGTTTTGCCTGCCACGGCTAACATCAAGGGCGAGTTGTATATGAACCGCACCCCATTTGTTCAACCTGCATTGACCAACGTGGTGAAGTACGGTCTAACAACCCCCTACCGTGGCCTGGGGAAGTCGTTCAACAATGGATTGACAAAGGGCTGATAGCCACATTTTAAATGATTTGTTATTCATACAATATTCCTGCTAGACCTTGCATTGAAGAACAAGACACATCTGTGCACAAGCTATTCCGGTGAGCCTGAAAGGGATTTGTCCAAAGTAATCCATGGTGCATCTCGTTTTGGTGGCTCAGGTATCTGGAAACCTGTGAAAAAAGATATTTGTAGCGCATCAGATCCCTCCGGTATAAATACACTTTCTGATTCTGTATCAAAGCACGGTATGACGAGGACCTTCATCCAGCAGTGGATTGACAAAACATTGTGAATGATGACGATGATGTATTTTGACATGGCGACACCGAGAGGAACTCAGGCAGCGTGACGCCACCTGGTGACCAGAGCGGGACAATGCAGCTCTGAAGCAAAGGTCATCTGTACCGTATTCAAGTTGTATTCAACTCCTCTACCCTACTCGAATTGGATTCAACTCCTCTACCCTACTCGAGTTGTATTCAACTCCTGTACCCTATTCAAGTTGTATTCAATTCCTGTACCCTGTTCAAGTTGTATTCAACTCCTGTACCGTATTCAAGTTGTATTCAACTCCTCTACCCTACTCGAGTTGTATTCAACTCCTGTACCCTACTCGAGTTGGATTCAACTCCTGTACCCTATTCAAGTTGGATTCAACTCCTGTACCGTATTCAAGTTGTATTCAACTCCTGTACCCTACTCGAATTGGATTCAACTCCTGTACCCTATTCAAGTTGTATTCAACTCCTGTACCCTATTTAAGTTGGATTCAACTCCTGTACCGTATTCAAGTTGTATTCAACTCCTGTACCCTACTCGAGTTGTATTCAACTCCTGTACCCTATTCAAGTTGGATTCAACTCCTGTACCCTATTCGAGTTGTATTCAACTCCTGTACCCTACTCGAGTTGTATTCAACTCCTGTACCCTATTCAAGTTGTATTCAACTTCCCACTCTCGCCTTTTTTGACGGGCCCTCAACAAAGCGAAAGCCGGGAGGACGCTCTGTAATTCGGGTTTGCCTCGAAATTGAATGGAGGGGTGGGGGGGTCGCAAGACATCTGGACCACCCTGTCGACCAAACCTGGATATATCTCAGTCAGCTCTCGTGAAATTTAACACAATATTACCTGGTCGCCCAATCGGTGGACTCATCAAATCGTTTGTACACGTACAGTACTGGACTGTGTAGACAATTGTGAGTGGACTGCAGTCTTTAACACTGTGACTACATTACCAGAATCGTTCATTCGTCTCGTCATGGTCAGTCACGCCTTTGGGCTCTGGTGCGTTAGTGGCCGCAGTCATCATAACGCTTGATGATTGTTGTTTAAAAATGAAATAATTTCTTCCTGAATCATTTCGTCCCTTATTTTATTCACAAATGTAACACTTGCCCCTCGACTCAAGTGAGACATACGCCGTTTGCTCTTCTCTAATCGGCGGTGTCATTAAAAGTGAAGATAATACAATCGGACATGCGAGCAAATCGCCCGTCAGCTCTCAAGCCGCGTGACATATCTTCTCGCAAACATCTTTCATGATACGTAACTTGATTGTTGTCACGAGCCTGACAAAGGGGGACCTGAGGAAGGTTGTTTTAACATCTGGGTAAGAAGTCCGTTCAGCTGTGCCTCGGCATGCAAACAAATGAGTTCAGATCCCATGCCGAAGTGTGTCTGCCTACCCTTTGTGATTGGCTACGATCCACAAGTTCAGTGATACCGTCGCAGACTGATTGTTTGGCATTTGCAGCGTTCCCGGGCAACGTGACGAAAATGCCACACTCTCATGGCCAGTAGAGGACCACCGTGAATTTGATGACTTCTCAGATTTAAACAACACAGATGTTCTGTTTCACGTAGTGGTGGGCTGAGTCGAGTCAGGAAAATAAATAGAACATTTGCATCTTGTATTGTGCACGGGTAACAAAAAAACCTACGTACTGTATTCATAAATTTTACTTCGCAATATTTTTTTTACTCGAACAATAAAAGTCCTTCAGATTTGACTCAAAAAACATAAAGTACACGAATGAGAAATGCACCCAAAAAAACTGCGAAAAAAGAATCCCACTTTTCAAAATACAAGTTCTTTTTGTTAAAGATAGGACATGACCTTTTCCAGGAGAACACAGCAATGAGATGTCATCAATGAGCGTCTGGCTATATGTGAGTGAAAACAAGAGCAGCCAGAGAAAGCCCACCACCCACACAAGGGGACAAACATTCAACACCGCCATCGCCTGGCCACCCCTCGCAGTCCCATTCCTACAACACCTGGCAAGCCCCGATGGTAACCCATGCGAGCACTCACCAGGTTCAACACCGCTAAAATCACCTGGAATGCGCCCAAAACCCATTAGATCTCAAGAGCTAAGCCGGGTTGAGCCTGGATAGTGCTTGGATGGGCGACCACCAGACACCACACAGGTGTTGTAGGCTGTGGGGCTACGCGTGTGCAGCAAAGGGCGGTGTTAACAAAACGCATTTTTATTTATTTAAAGCTTTCGTGACTGCATGGATTCATATTCTTGGTTCTTTCGGTAAAGTCACGTAGAAGTGAAATAATAAAATAATATTAAAATAAAACAATAAAAATTCACAACTGATGATGATTGCTTGTGTTGCAGTCGAAACGTCGTGATAATTTTTTATTGTTTTATATGTATATTATTTTATTATTTCACTTCTACGTGACTTTACCGAAAGAACCAATAATATAAAACGCATTATTGTTACCGTACATGGTACCGCACGTGTCATGCGTACACGATGTAAGCTAAACAATCTTTGTCGTAATTTTTTTTGTGCGCGTGCCGTGTGTGACCCCCGGCAACCTCCCCCCCCAACTGTTCGCAGCTACACGAAGATGAAGACGGCCACAAACATCTACATTTTTAACCTGGCGCTGGCCGACGCTCTGGCGACGAGCACGCTGCCGTTCCAGAGCGCCGACTACATGCTGGGCAGGTGGCCATTCGGGCCCGTCCTCTGCAAGGTGGTGATGTCCATCGACTACTACAACATGTTCACCAGCATCTTCACGCTCACCATGATGAGCGTCGACCGCTACATCGCTGTGTGCCACCCGGTCAAGGCCCTCGACTTCCGCACGCCCACCAAGGCCAAGTTGATCAACGTCGCCATCTGGCTGCTCTCCTCCATCATCGGCGTTCCCATCATGATTATGGGCACCATCAAGCCTGACCAATTTGGTGAGGCCTGTTTTGGGGGATGGGGACGTGGGGGTTGGGGGGGGGGCAGGGATTAGAGGCTTGTGGGTCTGGGACTGGGGATCAGAAGACTAAGAGGTGGCGACCACGAATCTGCGCACCAGGGGATGGAAACTAGATAAGTGGGACATCTTTACTGTATATGCTGGAGACCAAGGTAAGTGACACGAGGCTGTGTAATGGGAAATTTGGGTTCCAGGGATCGGAGAGAAAATAGCAGGTTTACTAGAGGCCAAGGACTTAACGATGGTGACCATGAAACGGAGGCTATGGATCATGAACTAGAAGCCGGTGACCAGACACAAGGGACAGGAGATCAGGGACCAAGTGATCAGTTGGACCAAGGACTGAAGTACTGTGACCCCGGGGTTGGAGACCAAGGACTAGAGACCGGGGATGAAAGATCGTGAACCAAACATCAGGCACGATAAGTTAGAGGCAAGGGATCGGATACCAAGCGTTGGAGTGCTGGGCATCCCGAGTTCTTTATTGCTCAATCGCCTCACGTGATATTGGTGAAATTCACTTTACAAAGGCAGGGTGGTAAAAGTCCAAATGGCTTTTTGTGGCTTAACACCAGGAGTACAAAACATTGGCCCCGTATTAAGCGAGGGAAACAAACAGGCACGGGCCTAATCACGCTTTTAACAGACATTCCATCCATGGTCTGATCAGTCGCCTCGCTACATTACAGAAGGCGTCCATTCAAACAACATTTGTAGCACCGTGCACCGAGCAGGCTGCGTATTAATTTCAAGGGACATGCAAACAATAGGGCGATTGGCATTCAATTAAGCTGCAATTAAGCTTAACGATGCTAACTCCTTGTGTATCCTTGAAAGCATCAATACGACTCACAAATATGTTTTTCTTTTTTGGGCGCGACGTTCGACGTTTCGCTCCATGCGTTTGGAGCTTCTTCAGGAACCGAACGGCACAGCTCAACGTTCAGAATGAGCTGCACTTGAAACATTTAATGCGATTACAGGTGTTTACATTCAGGGCACAACTGTAGTAATAAAAACAACAACAACAACGCAAAATCGAAACACCACGAAGCAGCAGTGGCTCTTAATGAACAGAGTAATTCAACTGGCACAGATAATTAATGTTCGTTTTTTAAAAGCTCGGATATTTCTCCTTTATCTTATTTTAAGTTAGAAGTAAATTTTTATATTCTTTGGGTTTTTCGGTAAAGCCACGTAGATAAAAAAATAATAATAAAATATCACGACGTTTCTATCGCAACACAAGCAATAGTCAGCAGGTGAAAACAATTATAGCAGGAGAGCTGCTGAAGCAATATGTTACATAGGTTTGAGATGGTTTTAGCCCAAGGGTAAGTGGGCAGGGCTAGAGATGGGATTTGCATGTAAATGTAAGATCGGAGAGCTGATATACCTCCACGACGACGCAGCTGTGGAGGTGACCATTGTATTGTGAGAGATTAGCATGTCACTGTAAGCGAACCACCGCAACGGTGGCTGTGCTTGTGAGACATCCAGCTCGTTAAAAACGAGGGACAGCGCCAACTCGAGGACAAGGAGCAACGGTGGCTGTCTTAGTGAGACATTTAACCTGGTAATGTAACTCAGAGAGTCGGAAATAACTGCTAACATCGGCAGGTAAGATGGAAACATCACAGCCAGTTATGACTTAAACTGGTTGATAACGATCTTGTCACCGTCTAACTTTTTAAAGTGTGGATCTGGCGTCTTATTGGAAAGGAGGTTGAACTTGGAAATCAGGTTATCTTTGCATTTAGCTTTTTGTACCTTTTGCTCTGAGGGCAGTGGATTTCCAATGTTTGGATGCTCCTCCAGAAGCTGTACAATGCACGTGTACAGCTCTGATGTCAATACACTGCTCGATGAGGGCCTACCGAAGCCATTCGTGTCACAGGAGTCCTTTGATCAATCTTCGCCACGCTGGTCAGTGCGGGTCGTTGAATGTGAACAGCATAGATGTGAGTATAGAGTACCGTACAACAATGGATTTTTTCTGCACTGTTCTCTGCCAGAGCAGCCTATTGTTTTCACAGTGGTTGTGCATCCCAGCACTATGTAGGCTCGATCCGAAGCTTAGCAGACGAGATCTGACGAGGTCGGGCGCAATCCACGTAATTGCGTCAGTTGGCACTTAACACAAACGACTGGCATAGCGTGCGGGACAAATGTTTACACCTGGGGGTGTGAACGGGTCCCTTTCTCGTGCAGGCTACATGGAGTGCCTGGTGGTGTTCCCGCCGCCGTCCTGGTTCTGGGAAACCCTGCTGAAGATCTGCGTGTTCATCTTCGCCTTCATCATGCCCGTCGTGATCATCACCATCTGCTACGGCCTCATGATTCTGCGCTTGCGTACCGTGCGCCTCTTCTCGGGCTCCAAGGAGAAGGACCGCAACCTCCGGCGCATCACGCGCATGGTCCTGGTGAGAACTCGGTCAAGCGTTCACAATGACAAAGATGCCCCCCCCCCCCGTGTAGTCTCATCAGACCATTTGGGCAAGTACAGTTAGCGAGCGCGCGTAAAGGCTGGCACGGCACGCCAGGAGGTGGGTGGCCAGCACCACGCCCGGCCGTCTTTATCTCCCGAGTGGTGATGCTTACACATTGCACGAGGTGCTCATTTGAGGCTGAGTTGACCTCGATGAGGCCCACCATAATCATCACTGGTGTTGGACGTGAGTGGGAATCGAACCCGAGTCGCAGCGTGTAAGCCTCTGCACTACTGATGCCCACAACAACACACACGTCATGACCCACACTCACACACATGTACACACACACGCACACGTGCACAGTGGTTAAACCCCCAAAAATGCATTAAATGCGATCGGAGTAGTTGGCGTGGAGTGAAGTTTGCAATATTATTGCCTTGTTGGGAACAACTTTATTTTGGCTTAGAGAGTAAAAACATTTGCAATGCACGCGGAGTCGACACAGTGGCACTGCGTGGTTGGCATGGGCCCCGGTGCGAGGAATGAAATGGAGCCCACGCCCTGTCCAATGTCTCCCCCTTCATTACCCGGAGCCTTGGCCCCTTCAGCCCATGGGCCCCAGTGCAGTTGCACTGCCTGCACACTCCATCACCTACACCACTGAGTACACACTGATAATGCCAGCGTGGACATTTGAATCCCAATGTCATCCCGATTATGGTATTGGCGTCACACCGCCGGACAAAGCATCCGTTCAGCTCTATCGTAGAGCAGTGCAACCCTTGGGGGGGGGAATCTTTATTTTTATCCCAAAACAAATGTAGTAAGTGCCCTGCACTTTTCCGCACCGTGGCCGCAGGTGGTGGTGGCGGTCTTCATCGTGTGCTGGACGCCCATCCACCTGTTCGTCATCGCCAAGGCGCTCATGACCATCCAGGAGACACCGTTCGTGGCGGCCGCGTGGTACTCGTGCGTGGCGCTCGGCTACACCAACAGCTGCCTCAACCCCGTGCTCTACGCCTTCCTGGACGAGAACTTCAAGCGCTGCTTCAAGGAGTTCTGCTTCCCAGCCGGCGGCGGCGGCGGGGGCAGCGGCGGTGGCAGCGGCGGGCGCCGCGACCGCGCCACGTCGTCCTCGTACCACCGCGCGGCGCGCGCCGGCGGCCACAACAACAACCACGCCGGGGGGGGCAGCGGTGGCAGCAGCGGCGGCGGCGTCGGATTCTGCGGAGCGGTCACCCAGGCGGGGCTGCTCTCGCCGACGCTCTTCGCCGAGCAGACCACCGCCGTCACCGGCATGGAGCGCACGTCGTCGCACCCGCCCGCATGACTAGACGTGGAGCTGTCGCCGTTGTCCTCGCCGCCGCCGGGGATGAGGGACGACGCCACGTCCTAGCTGAGGCTCACCACGGGGCTCGGACGAAGGCTGCCTCCTTCTCTCTAAACCGCTGAGATCACCACGACCACCCCCGCCGTGGCTATTTGCTATTTTCCCCCAACGCGCGCCCCCCCACTCCCCTACATTTTCACGTCCCACACCCACCATAGCCCGTGGTGGTGGCGGTGGTGGTTGAAGTGCGGCGTGATCTCGCCTGACCTTGAGGAAGGGAAGCTTCGAGTGAAGGCGGCTGCAAGAAGGTTTTGTGTGCAAAGAGGGTATCAGCGTCGCTCGCGAAAGATGGGTCCTTACGAGGGTGCAGACGGTGGGCGCTGCTTTTGAGGTTTACAGCGCGGCTCTGCCGGTGGAGTGCTACTGGAGAGAGCGCGAGACCGCCAGAGCCCCCCCCCCCCCCCCCCCCCCATTGTGCTTGTGATTTTATGCAAAAGAAACTTAAGCAAATTTCACACGCACACATCAAGAGAACTTGTGCAAGGCAAGAGATACAAAGACGGGTGCACTCCATTTAGGTTGTGTTTATCCACGAGGGAATGTATTTGAATTTGACGTCTAATTTCATTGTAGATGATGGTAGGAATCAGACGTGTTCATTGGACAGATGCTTGTTTTAAATGAAGGTTTCCATCTTGCGCTTGCAACAAAATACAACTGGAATATTGTAGATATTAACATTTTAACCTAACGTTATTTACTGTAAATATATTTAAAACAATTGTCCCAGGAGGCTTCGTGAAATGGTTACACGATTGTTAATACTGATCGATTCTGCAGGCTATGGCATGCAGGAATTTATTTCTGTTAAGAGTCAGTTTTAACAACAAGCTGTGTGCTCACATTCTGATAATCGGATCGCATCTGTATCATAATACTTTGCACTTTCCATGCTGACAGAACTGTCAGTTTTAGTTGCTGAGTGGACCAGGATAAAAGATGAAAGAAATCAAAATATTCTCTATTTGCAAAAATTGTTTGAATTTGCATCGTGTTTATACAAGGCCGAGCAAATGATTGCTGTCACCAAGCTGAAAAAACTGTATATACCTGTTACGATCAGATAGTTTCGTGAACATATAAAATATTCACATTGAAAAAATATATTTAAAGCAGTTATATTTTGCAAGTGTGTACCAGTGGCAGAAATACCAAGTTGTTTATTTTGTAATATTTATGTACATTTATGACAAAGTTAGTGGATAGATAGATAAATAAAAAAAACAACAACAACAACAAACATACCAGCAGTTTTTTTTTAATAAGACTTAGTGCTGGGTTCCCAAAAAAAAAGAAACACATGGTGCAATAACATTTATTTTCAACTGTGGGATAGCGACGTGAAATATTTTCCTCGTCGTCTTTCCGATGACGAGCTCGTATTCGACACTTGGTTTTGAAAGCGTGTCTCCAATCACATTGCGCAGGCGGAGATGAGACGGACGCACGTGGAGGGACGACAACGCCGCTCCCACGTCGCTCGCCCTTAAACCGCACACTCGCAAAGTGTCAACGGGGCAAAACGTGTTTTTTTTAAACGACATTTTAAAGTAGCCGCGATACAAGTGCTGTTGCAGAACAGAGGCTCGATCGGAGAAAGGTGAAGAGGGGGGGGGACGCTTGAGCCCTCGAAAAAAAACTTAGCGCGCAGAAGCAGCAGCAGCAGCAAAAGAAAACCCCAACTCGTCGCAACGTCGACGCCGCTCATGTACATCACGTGTTTTATCTTTCTGTGGAGAACGGCAACCCCCCCCCCGCCCCTACAAGTTGGAAGTGTGAAGAGCTACCACCACATTCATTTCCAAGTTTGTACAGCTTTAGTCTGGGGGTTCTTTGCCCCCCCACCCCCATCCCCCTGCCCTTAGGGCACAAGCCTAGTTTTTGTTGCCCTTCTCCAGCACCTCCGATTAGCCACGGTTGGCTACGTACGGTGCGAAAGAAGTTCAACACACACACACGCGGAACATACAATCCGAAACGTTGGGGAGCGTTTTCCACCCGGCGAATCGCAAGGCACACACACAGACACCCGGTAGACGACGCAACGCACACACACACACACCAGACGGACGACGCAACGCACACACACACTTGGCGGACGACGCAACGTACACACACACCCGGCAGACGACGCAACACACACACACACCTTTCGGACGACGCGCTGTCTGTGAGCGTACCGCGTCGCTGCCAACTCACTGCCCGCCTGTGCGCGCACGTCATTCGCGGCTCCTGCCAATAAATGATATTGACCAACAAAAAATGTCACAACAAGAAAGAAACCTCAACACAGACCAATGCTTCGGTGAAGTCGGAATCGCCTCCGCAGTTCGCTGGCTGTGGCGGAGAGCGCCCGTGCAGCAGCCCTGCTTGCGACTCACTCGCGCAACACTTGATGAGACTTGAGGTTTCTGAGCGATCTGGGGTTTTTGTTGCGGATTAAGTGGCTCGCTGCAAGATTCTCTCTCCCTTCCCTCTCTCCCTCTCTCTGGGAGAGCTTTCGACGGGGAGGGTCGGGGTCAGGCCCCCATCGGAGGGAGGTCACGATATGGGACGGGGGGATGGCTCTGCAAAAAAACGCAGGCTGTGTATGTGTTCGTTGTTGAAAAACTAACATATATATACGTACGTACGCATATATAACATACATTTTAATATATTAGTATGGAAACGTGTGTACAGTTGTTGTAGTGGATGTGTTGCTCTTTCAAGGTGGATAATTACTGTGTCATACTGGACTGCAGTCATCTTAAAACCATGCTCGCGTGTGCTAAGGTGTGAACGTGCCCACGGGCAGTGATTCCCGGTGACAAGAACAACATCGACAAAGTACCGAATTATAATAACCCATTAAAGATATTAGAGAGGATACCTTAATACTGGTACATTCCTGTGAACATCCCAATCTCAATATCAACATATTCTTGAGATAAAAAACATTAACAAAGCACTCAATTAAATGATGAATACTGACACGCGAAACGCCCTTTTTTAAACCTTCATTTGAGTTACATTATTTCTCAAACATCAGAATTTAAGATATCCGTGTGATACGTCCAACATTGCACAGGTTTCATATGTGGTATCAATATATTACAAGTGCGAATGTATTTAAAAAAAAAATCTGAAAGCAAGTAGTCCGAACGTTTATTCCTAAACACTGGATGTGTCCACTGCTTATGACGATTTAAGTGCTGTAGTCTTTTACCAGCTTTTGTGAGTTTTGGTGTAATTTTTGCGAATGCCACAGACGAGCCGTGCTTTAATAAGTGACACTGCACGTTTAAAGCCACACTCTGCTCAGTGGTTTCAAATATCCTCGTTTTAGCAGCTGTCAATAGCTCGGTAACAGTGGTGCAGGAATACTTCGCCTACCCATGCACTCACGTCAAGGTGTCACGTTATAATCCAAAATGCCACGCATCTGACGGGCATGTTCTATTCCCGCTAGCGATTCGATTAAAATGTCACAAATTGAGATGATTCGATTCAGCAATCCATTTTTTCCCGTCTAGTTTATACCACCTCGTTTGTTTTGTTTCATGTTTTTTGTTGTGTCGTTGGCCCAGTTTTGTTGTCAACATCAGCCTAAATGTCACACTGTGATCTAATTAGATATAATACTATCGATCACGATGCATTTGACTCATGCCTCGTGAGCTTAAATGTGCATTTCAATGGACGAATCAACGCTTCATTTCTCGCCAAGTCGAGAAAAGTCCATCCGTACGACGAGGGGTGATGAAAAAGTCTGTGGCCTGACATAAAAGTTCGTATAGGAGTGTTCGTACAAGAGTGTGAACACGTTCCCGAATGCCGTAGCAGTAGACTACCGATGTCGATTAAACAGACGGTTGGACCATTGGAACCTCCTTTGCCAGTAGCAAAATATGATAATTGTTTTTTTACCCTTTTATCTGGCAACAAAACTGCATTCCGACTGCAGGTATTGTGGTCAATGCAAACATGACTCCTTGTAAAAAAGGTGTCAGTTTTGTTGCCAGATAGAAGGGTAAAAAACAATTATCAGACGTTTGGAATCACGTTTATTATTGCGATGTTAAGTTCATGAAAAATTAAGGCGTGAAAAGTAAATCGAAATAAATACGGAGAAAATTTAGTAGAGCGGGCAAACAACATGTATTGTATTCACAGGAGCTGGCTCTGGTTGATTTTCACCGGTCTGAACCGCTAGAGAATCACTAAAAAGATTATATATTACGTAGTGATAGTGATGGGGTGCTTTGAGGTGCCAGGCAAAGTGATCTTCCGGTTGTAACTTTGATTGGAGCGAGTGTACTGCACTTCTCTGCGGACTACGTAGAAAAATAACAGCCTCATCAAGGTCACCCATTACGTGATATGTCAGGCAGTGGACTTTTCGGTCACCCCTTTGTAAGTTAACGTGAATCCGAACCCGCTCGAGACGTGATCAATGTTCACATTTATCGTGATGGTGTCCTTGTTAGAATGCTTGGCACACACACACCTTGGCTATTGGAAGTATGGCAAGCAGAAATGATTTGATTGATTCTAGATTTGAAGCTTTCGTGACTGCAAGGATTCATATTCTTTGTTTTTTTTCGGGAAAGTCACGTAGGTACCACAACCACAACCATGATGTGGTTGTCCCCACCTGATGACGGACGCTTGTGTTGCGCCCGAAACGTCGTGATTTATTTTAGTTGTTTTCATTTATTTTATTAGATTTTTTACCTACGTAACTTTACCGAAAAAAAACAAAGAAAATTATTTGATTGCTATGATTTATGGTGGTAATTTATTATTGTGTCGGTTTATACTGTCTCGTTGTGTTCTTTTTTTGTTTAGTTCACTCCGTTAGCCTGAATATAACATCACCACACAATTTATATTTAAAATGCACGCATGCCAATCAATCTTTTCTCATACGCACGATTCGTGACATGTATCGTGAGTGCAAGAATCTATGGAGCGTTGCGTCGTTGGATGCGCAATAACAGTAGCACAGCTCAGAGGTGAACATGTTGAAATCGCAATTCAAGGGCTGCCTTGGCAGTGACATAAAAGCGCACACTGGAAATACTTTACCACGATCGTGAAGTGCTCAAGTACTTTAAGTCTGAAAAAAAATGTACCTCGATATGGATGTCTCAATACGAGTGAAGTTTCTTGCTTTTAGAATTCAGCTGCGACCATTCAATTGGAAAAGTGGTCAGTCTCGCTTCGCTTGGGCGTCCAGAATCACACACGCACGCGCGCGCGCCTCTTTTTCACCACTTCATCTGAGCTGCGCCAGTATCGGGGCCCTCGTGGTACGCACGGGTGATGTTCCACTGGCTATTTGCTGAGCCGAGCCACAACCAAACTAGATTTGAAGTTTTCGTGACTGCAGGGATCCATACTCTTTGGTTCTTTCGGTAAAGTCACGTGTCTTTACCGAAAGAACCAATGAGTATGCATAACCAAACTGTGAAACCCTGGCCTCGCAACACGTCCAAACCTGACTTGAGGTCAACTAGAGACAGGGGCGATTTTAATGATGTTCGTGACATCGGTGGCAGGGGTCGGGTTCTGCAGTAGAAAAATACAACTAATTGATGCCACCTATGGGCTGGCTTGGCACGGGCCCTGCCATGGCTCGGTTGTGCAGTGGAAAAGAGCCGACAGTCGTTCGCATTTGTGTGTGGTGATGTGGACTTTAAACTTAAACCCTGCAACTGTCGTTCGCAGCATAGCGCTTTCAGTAGCATAAACGCCGTCTGCAGTGTCGAGTCTAAGCGCCAGGCATCTTGGCTCGTGTTTGATGCCATTAAAAAATCGTCACGGCCGCGCAAACCATTTATGCATCCCGCAAACAAATTAAACTACCTTTTCAAAATGCTGTACTTTTGACTGTGAACTTTGGGTTTGTACATTAAATTTGAACTGCAAAAAAATATTTAACAAAAAATCTGAAATATGATTAATATACATTATGTACAGCTGCGAGTAGTCAGTATGTTTTGAGAATAAAACATTTGCGGTAAGTTTCACCAGTATATCGTTGAGATGCTTTAAACCACATTTTTGTGTACGTACATAATATGACACAACATTGTTATATATTATTGGTGGCTATTGAAATTAAAAGGAGTCAGTGCATACGTATACTGTAGTGCATATTGAGTTTTCAAAGCCTTTGGACGACTAATGTGATACGGTACAGACAAGCGCGTGCGTTTGCAGCAGATGCACGCACACAATCAGCGTCCATCTCACAACTGTGGTCATTATATTTTCTGCAAAGGATCCTTAGTTTGCGAATAGATTTAGAAAAAAATATATACGACAGCTTGAAACATCTTCGTCATTTATGGACTTATACAGGCACGTTGTTGTGTTCAGTGTTTTGAGCTTTCGGTGTTTAAACAAAAAAAAGTATTCGCAGTTTTGATATTATTAGTATTCATGACCGTGGGATGTGTGGTAGACTGCAAAATGTGTTCTCGATGGCTCAGTTACAGGGGCGGCCAAACCCGTGGCTTTCGCGAGCCGCATCCGACACCCTGCCAAAGAATGATTGAGCCACGCGCAGCTTGTCTGCAACTTTTCGACATGCAGTTATCCAGTGAGCGAACGTGGGGGGTGGGGGTGGCCCGAGACACTATGGAAACAGACACGAGTACTTAACGCAAATGTCTAAATTAAAACAAACTCCAAGGCCAAACGGCGCGAGCGAACGAGCGAATCTTCCGACCGCAACCGCTCCACCAATCCCACCCCCCGGGTGTTACCGTCTTGTGGCGTCTGGGGCGAATGGGACGATTGCGGTACGCGGTCTGCAAAGGTCAGAACATTTGGCCACCCCTGGCTCTGTCATTTGGTTGCACCGAAACTGTGTCCGCAAGTGGTCAAAAAACAGCTGCTGCGTTATCGCCGCTTCGAAATCCATCGACGCCTGTGTAAATGTACGCGAGTTTGCTTGGGGAATCGGATGAATGTCATGGAACGTATTTTTAATCCTGCATTTGTACTGCTGCTACTCTGACACACGTCACGTGATCCCGCACGCCGTTGCCTCGGGGGTCGCCACACGGTGGAACTTGTGGCAGTGAAGGGAACGAGTTGTGGTTTTGCTGCAGTGTAACAAAAACAAGTGTGTACGTGTGTGCTTTTGTTTAAAGAACAGCAAATATCACAGATAACACAGTGCAGCGGAACTACATGGCTGGCGAGAATGTAACAAACAACAACTCACGTAAGAAATAGCCGTTTGCACAATTAATGTCCCCGCAGTGCAGAGAACATAAATATTGTTGAAGACGCTGACAGATGTATGGCGTTGATCGTGTTGTGAAGATTTAACAGACACACACATTGCTCGTCTAATCTCCGACAGTGGTGTTCCAATATTTGAAGACTCTATGTCAAATGTAAGAAGTGCAATTGTTTGCAGCAGGAACCTCATAAGGCAAAAAGCATGTCCAGGTGCTGGCATGCCCGCAAGGTGCTGAATCTAAACCAACATTTAGCCTGACAAGTTTAAGTGGGGCGAGAAAGAAGCAAATCGGTGTGTGCGCTCGTTGAGGGAGTACAATGGAGCACACACACACGAACGATGGGATACTACGAGGCCTCGGAGTTGCTCATGCTCATATTGGTTCTCGTCTGAACTGCTCTCCGATGCTTTTGTCAGGAGCAGCGGAACGTGGCGATGGACGCACGCGAATTGATTCTGCCACCAGGTGTAACCAAATGCCCAGCGGGGTTGTCCAAAACCAACTTTTTGGATGAATTTGAATAAAATTTCACCTGGCGAGGGGGAACTTCTCATTCAGTTTACATTTACAATGGTTTACATGCAAGGGCCGGTGGAAACGGAATGTAATTTGTGATTGGAGAGGTGGAAACTACTGTCGGGTCCTTTTTTGTGTGAAAACTCCTCACATTTGGATGGCAAGTGCAGTTCAGTTAGCCGTGGGTGCAGAGGTTTTGTTGTGGTACAAAAGCTTTGCAGATAACTTTGGCGCTTCACGTGCAGTGTTACTGTGGGTAGGAAGATATGGCCATTCGATTGCTGCAGTGTAAGAAGCCAGCGCCATCAAAACCATTTTGCCTTTTCGTTACCGTGGCACAACTTTGCTTTGCGCTTATAGATCCACCTCTTTGAAGCCCCGCTCACGTTAACGTTAATGGGTCACTTGGCTCCAAGTGTAAGGCAAAACATTTTGAAAATGGAAAAAATAAAACAATTATTATTTGCACCCAACGTTTTCAATATCAGTTGTTTAGCAAAAATACAAGGACGTTTGTTAGCAACAATCTTTGTTTCAGTGTATCTGTGTGTGTGTTGGCAGTCAAACTAATAATGGCCACAATTCTGATATGAATAAATCCTGACACAAAATACGGATATTACTATGAATTCAAGGTAATTTTTCTTTCAAGCAGTGTACATTTACAATGATTTGTAATTGCTGAATAAAACCAGTTGGATAAAATGTCAAGATCTTTCCTCTACCACTGACAGTTAAATAGTAATGTTTTCCTATATTATTAATACGAGCATAATCTGAATCTAGTTCGTTGTCTAATACTACCTTGTATTTTTGCTTTCTAAAACTACAGTTATGTTCTAAAATGAACATTCAATACAACTCTTAAAAATGCCTCATTGGACATAGCTATCCACAATTTAAACAGCTTTGAAAATAGCTACACTTGGAATGCTTGGAGTGCGCATTATAGTCTGGTCATTTGAGTTAATTAGTGACTATGCAGTACTTGCATTGTAGCTAGGTCTGTGTAGTTTGCTGTAAAGTGGCGTGACCGTGTCTCTCTATTGTACTATTATACTGTATTGAAGCCTTCAAACGCTACGCGTGACATACATATGTGCCTACTGTGTTTCAACTCATCATGCACTCGGGTTCGTCTTTGAATAAATGTTTCAATGGGAATGTCTTTGCCCCACGTTTTGTTATTCGTGTCGTCGGTGGTAATGGGTTATTACACTGTGTAACAATTTGTTTTTGTTCCTGGGTATTTCCTAATTGATTATGCCTCAAAAGTACAGAAAATAGCTATTATTCCCCACAAACTTTGCTTTTGTAACCAGGACAGTGATATTTAGAAATGTACCTATTTTCCAGAACATTTCAAATAGATTCAGTGCTGAATCAAGTTCAAGTTTCAACTTGGAGTAACTTCTAGAACATTCTATAACTTTCCAGTCATATAAATAGCAGTATAAATACAGGGGCCTTAAACCAGAGGTCGCAAACGGGTTTTGATTCCTTACCCGTACCCGGCCGCACCAGGGTCGCAAACGGGTACCCGTACCCTACCTGATACCTGGCTACCCGTACCCGGCCGGGTATCGTGTAGGGTATGGGGACGGGTACCCGATTGCGACCTCTGGGATGAAGCCATGTTGCAGGCGCGGGTGGGTTGATTCTAGGAATTTGAATTGTGAGAAGAGACAAGACGTTGGGAAATGAGTGACAAATGGTTACTCACCAGTGACTCACGGCTTACCCGTACCCATACCCGGCCGCACCAGGGTCGCAAACGGGTACCCGTACCCGGCCGGGTACAAAGCATATTTCGGCATGACTGTTGGGGATCAAGACAAACCCTGGGAACCTCATTTCACCAGCGAGCAAAGCAAAACAACTCTGGAAGATAAGATGAAAAATTGTTGCTTGGAATTTTATGTTATAAAATTTGTAAAAATAAAAATTTGTAAAAGTTTTTAATTTTTAAATATTTTACAATTTTCAATGTTATTGAAAAAATATATCATATATAAAAAATGTTGTGAGAATCTCTTACACATTAGTCATGGGTGAAGTAAATGTGTTTTTGTAGGATGGTACAGAGGGGAAAAGAGAGCCATGAAGTTCCATATCCCAAGAATTTGGCGGGAACCCACTGACCACTCAAGCAGCTGCTACTTCTGCATGGTGGACCCTTCCAAACGTCGGACTGCCAAGAATGCACCTACTATCACGTATCCAGACCTTCCTTCATCCATCGCCCCGGTGCCACACTGCCATGAGCTCCCCGTACCCACTCCTCCAGAGAGAGAGCAGCCGTCTTTAGAAGAGAGCAGCAAGTCAGAGAGCGAGGAAGACGTAGTAGATCCAGATGACAATTTCAGAGGTGGAAGCTGAGGAGAGAAACCCATACTACCCCAACCAAAAAGATCTCAACGACTTGATCAGAGATCTTGGTCTCACCAAGTCCAATGCCGAGTTTTTGACGTTGAGGCTCAAGCAGTGGAACTTGTTGGATGAAAGTGTGCAAGTCGCAGATCAGAGGAAGCGTCACCAACCTTTTTGCAGCTTCTTCACCCGTCAAGATGGGCTCTGCTTCTGCCACAATGATGACCAGTCTGTTCGAGGCAATCGGAATCGCCTGTAACCAGAATGAGTGGCGCCTCTTCATTGACAGCTCATCCAGGAGCCCCAAAGCCGTGCTGCTCCATAATGGTAACAAGTACCCGTCTCTTCCCCTGGCTCACTCGGTGCACCTCAAAGAGAATTACAACAGCATCAAGACCTTGCTGGACGCCTTGAGGTATGATGAGTACAGCTGGGATGTCATCGGAAATTTCAAAATGTTGGCATTCCTGATGGGTTTCTAAGGCGGTTTTACCAAGTTTCCCTGCTATCTTTGCCTTTGGGACAGCAGGGATACCAAGGCGCACTACCATAGGCGGGACTGGTTACAGCAGACCGAGTTCTCTGTGGGGAGGAAAAACGTCAAGTGGGAGCCACTGGTGGACCCCCGGAAGGTGCTGATGCCACCACCGCAAATCAAACTTGGCCAAAATAAACAATTTGTCAGAGCTGTAGATAATGAGTGGGCAGCCTTCAAATACCTTCAAGACTTCTTCCCTAAGCTGTCTGAGGCAAAGGTCAAAGCCGGTGTCTTCGTTGGACCACAGATAAAGAAGATCCTTGGAGTGCAATTAATTCCCCAAGAAGCTCACTAGTAAGAAAAAAGTGGATTGGAACAGCTTTGTTGCAGTGGTTCGCAGCTTCCTAAGCAATCACAAGGTCGAAAACTACGTGGAGCTGGTTGAGACTCTTGATCCTCATCTTGATAGATTCAAGGAGAACATGGGAGCATACTCGGAGGAGCAAGGTGAGCGCTTCCACCAGGATATACTGGACTTTGAACGCCGCTACCAAGGACAGTAGAACGAGAACGTGATGAGAGACTACATTTGGGGGCTGATTCGTGAAAGTCATTTACAGTATAATCGTAAATCTCGAAAAACTACTCACTTCAAAATATTTTGTAGTCATTTTTGTATTACTTCAGTATAAATACATGTTCATTTTGATTCATATGTTGTATTTTCTGACTTTATGTGAACGAAAAGACACAAATTCGCCCGTATTCACATTGAAAATCGGTATATTTCAAAATATCACTGTCCTGGTCACAAGAGCCGAATGGCTCACAGGGCTATACCTAATAAATTAACTTGAACTTGAAAAGCAAAGTTTGTGGGGAATAATTGCCATTTTCTGTACTTTTTAGGCATAAGCAATTACGAAATAACACTTACTACTCAGGAACAAAAATTGTGTTACTTAGTGTTATTCATAATAATGGGTTATTATTGCAATGATTCTAGATTTGAAGCTTTCGAGACTGCAAGGATTCATACTCTAAGGTTTTTTCGGTAAAGTCACGTGGGTAACTACGTGACTTTACCGCAAAACCCCAAGAGTATTATTACAATGGGTTATTAATTTTAAAATGTATTCGTATAAAATGTACGCCGCGTACATTTATCGCGAGCAACGATGATGGTCGATCGTGCTGTTATTTGACAAAACAATGCAGATGTCGCACGCTTGAACGGCGCCCCAGAACACGGTGGTGGCTTTCTGTTGTTCCCAGGGACGCGCCGCGTCACCGCTAAGTGGATGCGCACAAAGGGGCAATAAGTTCGCGGTGTCCTCTACCGGGGCTGAAGCAAAAGCCGCCGTGACACGACGGCGGCGGCGGCGGCGGCGGCGGCGATGAGGGCTTCCTCGCAGAGCGTGTGCCTCGAACGCCGAGCCGCAGCCCCCCCCAATCGGTGTGTCTTTGGGACACTTTCTGTTCTTGTTTGCAGTATCCAAAATGATGAAAAATAAGAATGATGTTTTTACCCTTTCTGGCAATAGAACAGGTGTTAAAATGTTCAAACACCAAATAGATACCTTTTTTTTGAAGGCAACAAGTCTGCATTGGCCACACAGACAAAAACATGCAAACAGACATGCTCAGGCGTCAATATTCAAACGATGTACTGGACTCGTAATTGTCAATCCACCGCTGGATAAGGTCTTGGAGGCTTATTTGGCCACACTCCACCGAGCTGCTCAGTGCGAGTGGGTCAAGGCCCAGCGGCAGCAAAAGATATCTGATGAGCATCGAAGGGCAGCGCAATGGATAAGATGCTGCTCCACTGCCCTCTGTTCCCCCATCGCTGGAGTTACTGCAGAAAGCCTACGGAACGCTTGTTGGTTTCCCACTCAAGCACCGCGCACGCTTAACCCTTGCTCTCAGCTTCTCCGATCTGATCGGGACGTTGGGCGCGTGAATTGCTCGTGGACATTTAAATCACATCTGTTCGGACAAGAAAAAAATTAGAGCAGTATTTTTGTTTTGGTTATTGATTTTTCACTTGATCCGAAATGTGCGTGAACCAGTGCGTTTTGCCGCTTGTCGCAAAGGCATACCGTGTCAACCCACACGGTTTACCCCGTATTCTTGTGCAGGGAAATTGAGTTTTCAGGTCCACACGGCGGACAGCCGTTTCAATAGGGGAAAACATGTTTTTGTCTATTTGTTTGTGTTTCTCCCTTGTGATGGGACTTCGTAGGATGCACTTTGTGATTTATAAAGGCACGGGGTGACCAACAAGGTCTGAATTAGTCTGTAATAAGGCAGGCACTGATAAGGGGTTGACAGGTATGCAAAGGTTGTTCGCTATTCGCGCCCAGCGGCTGCCCTGTTTCATTCCGAGGGTGCGTTAACTGCCAAGGCGTGCCATCTGCTTCACAGTGGACGTTAAAGATCCCGGAGTGTTAATCAAAAAAAGTGCCAATAATAAGGTTTTTTGGGTTAGATCACCACCCGATGCAGCCAATTAGTAAGATTTGTCACGTAAACAATTTTTTTTTTATTTAAAGCTTTCGTGACTGCAGGGATTCATCTTCTTGGTTCTTTCGGTAAAGTCACGTAGAACGGAAATAATATAGTAATAATAAAAAACATAATAAAATATAATTATCACGACGTTTCGGTCACAATGCAAGCAGCCGTCCTCAGGTGAAGAACAGGGCTGTCGGAAAGACAGCGTGGAGCTGGTTGAGACTGCGGACGCTGTCTTTCCGACAGCCCTGTTCTTCACCTGAGGACGGCTGCTTGCGTTGTGGCCGAAACGTCGTGAGAATTTTATTTTATGATGTTTTATTTTTATTCATTTTTTATTTCCCTTCTACGTGACTTTACCGAAAGAACCAAGAAGATAAACAAAACATGCCAATTCGTTGCTTGTACAGCACACCGGTATGTTGGAGAGCAAAGCCACAACATTTACAATTCGAGTACGACGTTTCGCCAGTAATTACAACCAGCCTCATCATGCGACAGCCAGATTTGTGGATGAATCCTTCTGTTCCGTTCTGAAATAGAGAGATACACGTGATGTCGTCACCTGTGAGACAATCAGGCACGCATGTGCCAAATTAGATTACTCTGTTTTTTTCTTCTTGGTTCTTTCGGTAAAGTCGCGTAGAAGGGAAGTAATAAAATAATAAAAAATAAAATAAAACATAATAAAATAATTCTCACGACGTTTCGGCCACAACGCAAGCAGCCGTCCTCAGGTGAAGACCAGGTCTGTCGGGGAGACAGCGTCTGTTTTTACTGAATTGGAAAAGCCACAGAGCAACATCGACACCTACTGGCAAATGAATGTCCACGCAGGTATGTTACAAATATTTAAGTGATGATGCATGGGAAGGGTGGTTACATCTGACAACATGGGTTACGGTGCTCAGCATCTGTTTTATTTCGTGAGACGGAGAGTGAATAATCGTCCGCAGCCGCGAGTGTACAAAAAAACGTTATGAAAAATTAAACGTTTGCTCTGTGAAGCATTTATTGACTTGCTACACTACATGTCCATGAAGAATGACTGAAGTGGATTTTAGCCTGAAGCAAAGAACATTCCAAATGGACAGGTAACGAGAGGAAAACAAGCATTACTTAATCAACGCGGCCACGTGCACAGATACAATGTGCAGCCGTGGAATCTTTGGTCACACCACTGACGGTGAGAGGACTTCCAATAAATAGTCCCTATAGATGGCATTTGGCCTACTCTTCCACGCTCTCCCAGACGTCTTGGAAGAGGTGGGAGTGCCCACATTTAACCTCATCACACGCGAGCTGCCGATCAACTTGTGTGCCTATTTATACTGCTGGGTGGACAGAGGTGTTGGGGAGGATTTTGAGAAACTTGCTACTGTTGTAATAGGTTTTTACCCTTTCAACTGGTACAAAAACTGACACCTTATTACAAGGCATCATGTTTGCAATAACCACAACACAAGCAATCAAAATTACGCCATCTGATCCAACACCAATGGAGACTAGGCTTTAAGAAAAGCTGTCTCGGGTGTGGACCAATCAACTTCAAGGACAGTGCATATCATTATCATCATCAGAGTTGTTTCTTTTTGTTTGCATTTTGACTGCTTGTGTTGTGATTATTGCAAACATGATGCCTTGTATAAAGGTGTCAGTTTTTGTACCAGTTGATAGGGTAAAAACCTATTACTATATTTTGCCACTGGTAAAGGAGGTATCATAGTGAAACTTGCTACTTGTTTAAACTCCCACACATACGGGGCTTGACGACACAGTAAATATGTGGCTGGAACAGTTGGATCAACGTAGACCCAACATTGGTCCAACGTTCGATGTTTATTGTGTCAGGCCATCATCCCTCAGCGGTCGATTAAAAAGAGTACCACTTAGTGCTGAAGTGGACAGGGGTTATTGTCTTTGGACTGTACGCCTTTTGGCGTCCTCTGGTCTAACACCGTTAGAGACGAGGCTCAAAAGAAAGCTGTCTCTGGTGTGGACCAATCCGTTTCAAGGACAATGCATATATTATCAGAGTGTGTTTTTTGTTTGCATTCTGACCACAAGCATTGTGGTTGATGCAGACATGATTCCTTGTAAAAGGTTTCAGTTTGGTGTTTTAACATCTTAACACCTGTTTTGTTGCCAGAAAAAAGGGGAAAACCTATTATCATAGTTATTTAGCCTCGATTATTCTCAACACCTTTCCAGAATTATTGTGACTGGGCATGTGAACACTTACGGTACTTAAAAAAACATTCATACTACACAAACAACGTAAAAATCGAAACATTCGTCAATAACTCTGCCTTTTAAGGATAAATACAATCGGCGACATTCCCGGAAATAGCCCTTTTGTATGTGCTATGAAGAAGAGCTGTTGGCCGAAACGTCCGTAATTATATACGGATATTTTTTCCCCCTTCGAAGTGAGTGTTTTTTTTTTTTGGTGAACGTGAGTCCCTCTATCAAATGGCATTTCCCACACACGAGGAGCCGCATGTGTCAGGAGAGAGACCAAGCGTGAAATATAAAAATAACATTTTGACTTCATACAGACAGCGAGCGAGCGAGTGACCATCTTGCTGTACTGCTGCCCTAACAGGCGGCTCGTTGACTCGGTGAAGGAAATTAAAACACTACACCACTCGCTGGGCGCTGTTGCAAAAGAATCGAGACCGATGTAATATTGCAAACGCTTGTCCCTCTCGTCAACAGGTAAAGTGGCTTTCAGCATTCGAACGCCGAGTTGATTTTCGAAGGCGCAGCCGTGTGTATCGAGTTGCAATGTTCAGAGTGATCCACAAGGTGGCAATGCGACTCTTCTACGACGCAAGGAAGAAATTCGCCATCAAATGGCTTGCAGTTTTCCTGTGGTGGGCCCACTTTAGCGACAGTGCAACCAGCGCTGTCTATTGTTTTGTGGTAAGGGTTGGAGGGGAGCGGCGTGGTGTCATCTCACGAAATGATTTTTGTGCCAAAACGACGACTCAGCAAACGTGGAACGTTGGGCCAATGTTGGTTCATCGGTTAGTTCCAACCGCAATGTTTTACTGGGGGAGCGTCACATCCAGTTTTCATACCCCTCAACCAATAAGGGTTCCTCGTAGCCTTGTACAGCGAAGTGGAGTTTTCTTGTCCACACGGTGTGTACAGCCGTTTCAATACGGGTAAACATGTTTTTGTTGTCTATTTGTTTGTATTTCTCCTTTGTGACGGGACTTTGTAGGATGAACTTTGAGATTTAAAAGGGCACGGGGTGACCAATAAGGTCTGAATTGGTCTGTAATAAGGTAGGCACTGATAAGGGGTTGACAAGTATAAGTTGTTTGGGACAAGGACATGTTGCAGGTGTAAAGTAAACATCTGTATGAGTTTAACTCTGTGTGATACTTGGCCAATAGTCCAGCAACACAATTTAAGGAGTTGACAACGCTGTCCAGAACTGTCGCACGACGAAGCAGTAGTATCCAGTCGCTAAATAACGCGTGCGGTAGTGTAGTGCCCTGCTTGCCGCAAAACAACTCCTACCTCACTAACATAAAACTGGACATTAAGGCATGTGCTCATACTCATTCCACTCATCCAGGTGCCACCCTGGTTCCCTTTGATGCACTTTTTGAGATCACAAATCAGAATCTCTATTTAGAATGGCAGACTCCGGTGAGCCTTGAAGTTATTTTCCACGGATGTCCGGTAGATGCCACCAACAACCACGTGGCCTGCAGACACAATCTCCAGAGCCGCAGAGGGCCACGTGTGAGACCAATACATCTGTGCGTGTGGAGCGAGCTGCGTTTCGAATTTGAGCTACAGATTTAACGATTTTGGCTCTTGCCCGCTTACGATTTTAATATCCACCACTAATTCCAGTAAATGGCTCATGCCGACTGTTGACTGTTAACCTTGTTGCGCTGCTGTTTCGCTCCGTCAAAGAGAGGAACGCAGGTCAGGTTTCTACTCGGGCCAGCCTACATCTCACTGGCGCCTAAAGAGGGCAGCATAGACGTAATGGAACCGGTTAACACGTGACCGTGTTTCTAAGTGTTGTGTAAAAATGACACGGTTCATGACCAATTTGAGGAGTACATATTGTGTACTCAAGTTACGCCAGGAGTATACGCCGGGGCGACGCACAGGTATCCGCCAACGCCAACAAGTATCCCAACTGGCAAAGGTGCCGTGTCCAGTTCTACAATAAATATATCCCTTCCCCCGTTTGTCATTTCCTTAATTGCCAAAGGGATGGAAATTACTCGGACTTTGCATTGGTAATGCGGATGAAATATGTTTCCAGAGTAAGTCGGCATGGTATGATGATAAAATGATGATGGTGATGGCCAGGAAAATTATTCCAGTATCCTTTTTTTTTTTAGTAATCAAGCACAAGTCTCAGGGTTGAACAAGTGTCTATTGTGAGCAGGCAGACACCATGTTGACGATACAGCTGAAGATTCACAACAATCTGTAAAATTAAGTATACAGCATGTGTAGTATTTGTAAAACACTTCCTTGACATCCTACATTGTGAGTGGAAACAATCACATGGTCAGGAGCTGCTGAAATGTCTCACAGAAACGGCATCCGGATTTGAGCAAAACATCAAAGCAAAACTCGCTTTTAGGTGACACGTGACGTCACTCGCAAAGCGATGTGCTCGAGCGGTGTTCTGCATTGCAAGCCCCGCGGGCCACTTTCGGCCCCTGGTGGCCTTTAGTGCGGCCCCTGACGTACGGCCCCCGACAATAGACGACATGTGAAAGCAACCCCTTGCAGGCGGTGTGGCGGCAACTGGCACTGATGATATCTCATCGGCAAAAGTGGCCCGCCTCTGAAAATTAGCGAAGAAGACTGTGCTGGAGAAACCATCAAATGAGCCATAATACACGGTCATGCGCACAGTTACCTAGGTTATTGATAATTCAGTGGGTTGAAGAGCGATGTAGAGAGCATGTTTTACAGGAACAGAGGATTCTGTACATCTTGTGTACAGCAAAGTGCTCTTGTGTGATCTGGAGCTCACACGCAGGGTTTCATAGCAGCACTCAAACAAAATAATCGATGAGTGGAGAAAAACAACCAAACTCAGAGTGAACCCAATGAGTTATGAAGCAGTAGAGTTCATGAGCACGAATTAAATTTTGCTGCACAAGCTTTCAAATGTTTAATTTAACAACTTTCCACGAGCTAAAGTGAAATAGATCAGTAGTGCACATTCGCATCGATGAAGATGAACACGTGATTGTATTAGTTTGGTCATCGAATTCACCATAGGGTTGCCACCTGCCCTGATTTTCCCATGCCGTCCTTTTTAAGCTGGCTGCCCTGTGGCATATGTACGTTTTAATACGCCGCGCAAGATGATGCGTGTAGTTCTCCATTCTCACAGTTTTGTGAAACATTCTCATGGCTTTCCAGGGGAGGAAGGTAGCACCCCAGAGGTAACAACCATTGCTCACCAAAGTGTCCACACTGTATTCATTCATACTCTTTGGGTCTTTCGGTAAAATCACGTAGATAGAAAATTATATAATAATAAAAAATCACGACGTTTCGATCGCAACACATGCAATCGTCTTCAGGTAAAAGAAATACAGCAGGCGGACTGCTGAGGCAGGAAGAAATGTAGCTAAAGAGCTACTCTAGCCAAAGGTTATAAAGGTTTGAGATGGGTACAACCCAAGGGTAAGTGGGCGGGGCTCGAGATGGAATTTGCAAGTAAATGTAAGATCGCAGAGCTAGGTATACCTCGGCTATTGTGTTGCTAGAGATTAGCATGTCAATCTGTTAATGTAACCCCACGGCTACGGTGCTGAAGAAGCCATTGCATTGCTCGAGATTAGAAATGAACATTTCAATATGAGACGGCTCCCGCAGCAGCGGCTGTGTTAATGATGAGAGACATTCAGCCGATTATACAACGAGCCCCACCGCCGCATCGAGGAAGAGGGAGCAGCAGCTATGTTCGTGAGACATTTAGCCTGTTAATATAAAGACATTTAACAAGGTAATGTAACTCAGAGAGTCGGAAATAACTGGCTGTGATGCTTCCATCCTACTTGCCTATGCAATGGCCGATGTACACCTTGCTCTGCGATCTTACATTTACTTGCAAATTCCATCTCGAGCCCCGTCCACTTACCCTTGGGTTGTACCCATCTCAAACCTTTATAACCTTTGGCTAGAGTAGCTCTCTCGCTACATTTCTTCCTGCCTCAGCAGTCCGCCTGCTGTATTTTTTCACCTGAAAGACGATTGCTTGTGTTGCGATCGAAACGTCGTGATTTTTTTTATTATTTTATTATTTTTCTTCTAGAAGTTTTTTCTTCTTCTAGAAAAATAATAAAATAACCAAAAGAGTATGAATTCCTGCAGTCACGAAGGCTTTAAGTCAAGATGTATTCATTAATTTGAGGAACAGATTCATGATTTGTCACTTGCTCAATTACAATCTTAAATCCACCACTAATTCCTGTAAATGACCCATCCCGGCTGTTGACTTTTAGCCTTGTTGCGCTGCTAAGCTCTGGAAAAGGGAGGAATGCAGGTCAGGTTTTGTTCAGGCCAGCCGACATCTCACTGTCACCCAAAGAGGGCAGCACGAACATAATGGGACCGGTTAACGCGTGACCGGGTTTCTAAGTGTTTTGTAAAATGACACGGTCCATGAACAATTTGAGGAGTAGCAGACCATGCTTTCCCACCTGATGATGATTGCTTGTGTTGCAATCGAAACGTCGTATGCTAGTATTTCATTTATTATTTTCTCTTTATACGTGACTTTACCGAAAAAACCAAAGAGTAATTCCTGCAGTCACGAAAGCTCCAAATTAAGTATTAAGTGTGATTTATTTTCTTTTCTACTTACGTGACATTACCGAAAGAACCAAAAAAATCAAGATTGAGTACATATTGTCAGTTACTAAAGCCACAACCTAGCAGGCGTATTTCGCTATCATCAGAGGAGTTGGCAATTCAAATGCTCGTCTTCCGCGTGGCGTCTCACACTCCCTGTACAGCTCACACGGCACTTTGTTTAATCGGTGATTTTGCTCGCTCGGCACACACACAGCTGACCGTCTCGCTCCCAGGTCGTGTCCACAACAGGCGAGCATGCGGGATTGGCGACCCTTTGCCAGTGGTGAATACATCGCAAGGAACCAATGGTCATCGTGGGTGGTGGCCCTTCTGGAAGAGCGCGAGAATACCTAAGCTGACAGTGGGCGACAAGGGGCCGTCCATAAATGACGTCACGCGATTTTGGACAATTTTGGACCCCCCCTTCGTCACACGGCGACACAAAGTGTCAGACCTCCCCCCTCAAACATGACGTCACAAAGCTCTGCCCCCCCCCCAAAAAAAAAACATGCTTCAAATCGCTTTAAACTATTGTCATTGTAGTGCGTATTTAATGTGACGCTGCACTCTGATGTTGTAGGAGAAAACATTTATTAAAAAGTCTATTTCATTAAGTAGAACGTGTTGTCTATATTTATTTAAAGTTGCGCATTTTGATGTGACGTCACATTTCTCACCCCCCCCCCCCCCCTCGTCACACATCGTCACAAATGTCTGACTCCCCCCCTAGGTGCGTGACGTCATTTATGGACTGCCATAATTACTTGAGTGTCAGTACCGAGTTGATGTTTAAAGTGTTGGGCATTTAAAAAAGCAACGTATACAATGTAAGTGTTGTTTAACATGTAGTGGAAATTACGCATTGGGACATCATTTTACCTTCTTTCAATTACCCGCTTGACAGTGCAGCTTCAAGGGTGAACAGTCTGTCTTGCATTCTGCTGGTCAACAGCTCCACAATCACCTCCGCCTTGTCCCCCTCCCCCTCCAACCTCCTTGAAAACACTCACAGTTGCAGAGAAACCTCGCCGCACCTCGTCAGCCAGTCTTGCACTCGAGGAGCTTGAGAAAGCTCCGGCGAAAGCTCTCGTCTAGGAAGGCGTACAGCAGCGGGTTGAGGCAGCTGTTGGCGTAGCTCAGGCTGATGATGAAGTACGAGACGGCGATGACCATGGGCGTCTCGTTGAGGTCCACCGCCAGCGCCACGACGGTGCTCAGGTGGTAGGGAGTCCAGCAGAGCAGGCACACGCCCAGCACCACGGCCACCATCAGTGTCACCTTGCGCTTGGCCTTGTCGAGGGCGCGCGCGTTGTTGGAGCTCAGGCGGAGGCCCCTCAACTGGCGCAGCATGGACGTGTAGAGCGTGCAGATGGTGGTGACGGGGAGCACGAAGCCGGCGATGAGCGTGTAGGTGCGCACGGCGCGTAGCCACTCCGCCTCGGGGCTGGGCAGCTCCAGGCCGCAGCGCGTGCGTCGCTGTGAGTCGACGATGCCGTTGCTGGCGAACACCACGAAGGGCAACACCACGAGGCTCACGAGCGCCCAGACGGCGCCACACACCCACTTGGCCACGGCGTAGGTGCGCCACGTGAACGAGCGCGACTTGACCGTGGCGAGCACCACGAGGTAGCGGTCGATGCTCATCACGGTCAGGAAGTAGATGCTCGTGAACATGTTGTAGTGGTCGATGGCGACGATGAGCTTGCACATCGCCTGCCCGAAGGGCCACTCGAGGAGCAGGTGGTCGGCGATGTTGATGGGCAGCACCAGGGTGAAGAGCTCGTCGGCGATGGCCAGGTTGAGGATGAACATGTTGGTCACCGTTCTCATCTTGGGCGCGCGCAGGATCACGTAGATCACGGCCGTGTTGCCCAGGAGGCCCACGGCGCAAATGAACGAGTAGATGATGGGAACGACCACGTAGAAGTTGTGCTGCCCTTCGAGCTGCTGCGTGGCGTTCATCGCCACGTCGCTGATGTTCACGTCTGGGTCCGACATGTTGGGAACTTTAGCCATGGTCGCCCGTTTCTCTTCTGCGATGCCACGTTTGGCCCAAAAGCGCGGTGAGGTTCTCTTTTGAGATTAACACAATTTATGTTCTGTGCCGTCTGCTGTCATCTGATATGTCATATGGCGCGGTTGCAGCGAGCACATTGACGTGGGGATAATTCATCGGAGTATTTTAAATTAATATTTAGCTTTCTATCCATATGTAGTACTTGACCATAATGCGCAAACTTTCAAAAAAATCGTTATAAATATGGCCACAAAATGTTACCCTTTTCAAAATAGCACTCTCATTGAGATGAATGCATTTTTTTTCAAAACAAAAATCTCCCTCGGGTATTTCTTTGCAGGGATGAGCCGAAGCCTCTTCCTTGATTGACCCTTGTGCTGTAACCAACAGAAGGGATAAAACATATATAGTAGAACGCCCTGCCTTTTATACACACATGTGCACCGCAAACCATGAACCGATTGCATTAGAGTGGAAAGGCGCATCCAGAGAAGTAACAGAACAGTCTCAACTGCACATTGCATTTTGCGTGTGTTCCTAAACACGTCGTTCAATTATCGCGTAATTGTCACAGTGGGCACAGGCAAAGTAAGGAACGTTTGTAACGTCTGTGAATCATTTGAGGCGACTTGTCCGTGCCGAAAGAACAGGATAGCAAGCGATTCGACCGTTTACCTATTGACGCGCACACATGGACACACGTGTTACAAAAAAGGAAAAAAATATCACCCAGATCGCTTTTCTAGACTGCTGGGAGCAAGTGCTGTTCGAGAGAAACCCACTCAGGAGTGAATGACGCACGATAGTTGCTGTGGTCAGCCCTGCATCTGGATGCCTCTTGCCTGCCCAACGCTGACGTTTAACGCAATGCAGCCGGACTTATAAGAGACCGAAGGGACGGTACAGATATCACTCCCCACTTATGTTAGCTGGAGCTAGAAATCGAACTCAGGTCACCGGGTAAATTAGGTGGGGTGATAAACAAAGCTTTGCGATGCACTAATTCACAAAATTAAAATTAACGGGTCTGTGTGTTTTTTTCTTCTTCTCTCTCCATTAGGTGACTGCGTATTTTTAGCACCTTGTCCAGATTTCATTAAAACAGTCGTTGATACACGCAATCCTAATGCGGGAAAGATTGCGCGCTCAAATTCGGCACATCCATCAGAAGTGGAATTAATACAGGGCAAAGTTGGCAATGTGCGGCAAACCCGCAAGCGTCACAATCACAAATAATCTGGCGCATTATTTCACGCAGGCTGTTAAAGTGAACAGAATGCTGATCTCTGCGAGCATTGGTAACAGATCAGTTTTCTCTTGCGACAACATAATAAACGGGACGATATGCATTCATGTCCACAACCGAAGGCGTTACGCAAATGACAAGCAGGTGGGAATTGATGAGACGTAACTCAAGCAAGGGTTGCTCATGGCCATCACCAAGGAATTTTAAACAGCTAAAAATAAGTGGTGCATTCCAGCAATGGTAAAAATGCAAGCAGCTACGCTCTTCCATAATTTGTCACGCTGGACTGAAGATCTTTGCACTCGCCCTGTTGCAATAAGGTTAATCACACGTGTATGTATATATGTCGAACTTATTTCGCAACCGTACGTAGCCAACCGTGCTGATCGTAGGTGCGGGGAACACAATGCTTGTAGGAGACCACGCGTAGTGAGTGGTGCGGCGTTGTGAGCATGGGCCCCGGTGCAAGGAGTGATTTCGAGAATGTAAATAAGCCCACCTTGTCTAAATCCACTCCCCCTTCGTGGCCCGGTGCCTTTGTCCCTGCAGCCCATGGGCCCCATTGCAGATGTACCGTCTGTTTACTTGATACCTACGCCACCGATGCCCAGGGCCGGACTAAAGCACGGGGCTTTAGGGGCTGCATCCCAGGGGCCTTCGCCAGCTGGAGGGCCTCCAGAGATGAAGTGAAAAGTTATTTCATTTGTGAATGCTGCATTTTATTTGTTGTTAGCCTCGTAAAAATAGATTTTATTTTTCTTTAACTTTGTTTTCCTTTTGAACAAATTACTGGGGGCTTCACAGTACCTGGAGCTCAGGGGCCTACACGATCTTCATCCGGCCCTGCTGATGCCCAACATCCCAAAGCTTCGTCGAGAGCAGCAATTAAGAATGGTACGTTACAATTATCTTCCATAGGCGTCGTTGAAGCTGCCACTTATAAGCTGTAACTCGTGAAGGCTGACAAACAAAGCGCCATCGTCTATCGCTCGGACGAGCTTTCGCGTTGTGTGCCGCATTGATCGGCACAATGTGCAATGTTGTGCTCCGCATGTGCACGCGTGCACACCTGCGCAGGAGAATATCACCCTCACTGGGCACACGTGTATCGGCGTCTCATGTAAAATGTTTGCGTTTACGCTCTCTCGTGTATCGCCTCACACTCCTCCACCCTGCGTCCTCTACTCCCAACAAGCAAGCTCTGCTCCCATTTCAATGCCGTAAAATCTCGCACTCAAAAGGCGGGCCGTGTCTTTTACCTCTTACTCTTAGTTTTTTTTCCCGGTAAAGTCACGTAGGTAAAAATAATAATAAAGATAAAATCAAATTATAATACATGAAAATAACTCAAATAAAATGTACCTCTGTTTTACCGTGCCCCGAATCTGTCGGGATCTATTTTGCCCTGTGTTGTCTCTACATAGCAATCTGAATTGGCCAGATTGTGCTGCACAATTGATCTGCTTTGCTACACTATTACCCTGCTTTGTGTTACACATTCTTGATCGCATTCCTATCGTGGCCTGACGTATTTTTGTGCCGTTGATGTTATCATCCTCATTGACCGGGCGTGGTGAAGTATGGCTAAATAAACCTCCATGACCAAAATCGACGTGGGAGCATTCATTCAGCAGCGGATTGACAAAGCGATGTGCATACGTACTTATAAAAGGCGCGGTGTGAAACGCATCCATTAAATGCGTAGATGGATAATACAATCGGCGAGTGTAAGTGGAACGTGCTGATTTGTGTGTCTAATGTCTGATAAACGTAATTGCAGCCATTTCAATCGGGAAAGTGGCCTAACGGAAACACTGTCATGAATCCGAATACTCTGAAGCGCTCACGTATTACTTGACATGATACTAGGGCCTGGATACAGCTCACTCTCATATAAGTTAACTTCAAATTCTAAACAAGGTCCATCCAGCCTCATTGCCATATTCATCCTCGCTCTTTTAGGGTCGATAAAACTAGTCTTATTTGGTGAGGCTGTAGACACTTGATGTGACGCAAACAGCGGTTGTCCAATGCGTGGACCTCTTCTTTCGTATGGATTAATAGCAGCAGATTAAAGATGCAATTTTAGATTTGGTATCCACTCACTTGTCTGTTCAGACGCAGAGTGGATCTCGTCCACTCCTTTAAAGTTAGTGAAGACAGCGGAGTGTTTACAATGCGGGTCGATGGTTTTGCGATTCGTGGCCGCACTCCCAGGCCGCCGAATCTTTGATGCGCCGTTTGTGGCATCAGGTGGCCGCATCGCCCATGGACTGATCTCTGCCATAGGAATCTTCTGCCTATTGGCTAAGGGCCGTCGAAACGATTGGTAAATCGTGACTTGGGTACTACTAAAAATCTTGATCACGTCATGGTGATCGAAGCACAAATGCAATACGCCCTGCTAATATTGTAACTTAGTCATATTTGTGACAAGGGAAGCAGAGGTCAAAAGTAGAAACGCGCCCCCCTAGAGGTAGTTGGCCGTGCAGATGCAGCAATGATCCCGACTGATGTGCGAGATCGCTCGGTGGTTGTGTCATTGCACTGCTGCTGATGATGATGTCTTCACTTTGTTTTATAGATTTACAATTAAAAAGCCCCATGGGCTGCCCCACAGCAATGCCAACGTTGAGCCAGGAATGTGGACAAATGTCTGGGCTCGAACTGGAATAAAAATTGTGGATGCTTTTTTTGGAGCACCACTTGCATTTTTCACACACACACATACACACCCACAGAGAGACCATTGCAGGACTCACGCAATTCGAGATAACACGAGCGTCTCGTGTGTATGTTAATTAATTGGTGAAAATGCTCGATTAGCATATAAAATAACTACGTAATGTGTTAAGCTCGGTGCAACAACAATTTACAGCGTGAAACGACTGCTGGATGAAGACTTCCGACCATTGTGTCGGTTTTTGACTACGACCGACAAGATAAATTATGTAATTGAAAACCGCTGATGAATCAACATATATCTCGTAACGAATTAGTCTGCAAAGAGGAAAAGAACAAACGCACGTGGTCAACAAAAAAAACATTTTTTTTTTTCTGGCCTGGACTTTTGCAGCTGTTTTAGACTAATTTCATGGTGCTGATTCCAAATCTGATCTCAGATTTGCTCTACCATATCTCATTTTTATGCTATCGGCATACCCAATTTTCATTGATTTTACCCGAAATTAACTCTGTCACTTATGATTGCAAGTTGTTGCGAGTCAGTGACTGCTTTAGTGTTAAAATATGGTGATGTATTTTAGGATAGTATGTTTATAATATCATTTTATGTAGATATCCACATTTATTTAATATTTTTCTTCTGCAGTTTTTATTGAAAATGCAATATTTGATATCTTAAAAACCTGATGTGATAGACAAAAACTGATGCCAGATTTGGAATCAGCACCCCAAAATTACATTAAAACCGTTGGAATACCTTATGCCAGAAAAAGTGTGTTGACCAGTGTAATGATTGTGAATAAAGGCAGCGTCGCTCAGAAGGGATGATGGCCGGTGGTCGAGACGACGGCAGCTCGAGGAGGGAAGACGCCCGGCAGGATTGAGCCTCGTGGAGCAATGAGATCAGCTCCTGTGCAGGAGCTAAGATGGATTTTATCACGGGGCCTTTTTTTACTGTATAAAAGTATGAAAAATGAGATTAGGGTTTACCATTTTTTTGGCAATAAATCAGGTGTTAAGATGTTCAAACACCAAATAGATAGGTTGTCTCTGGTGCAGGCCAATCGGTTTCAAAGGCAATGCATGTTCATCACAAGTACGTGTGGTTAATGCAGACTCAATTCCTGGAAAAAGTATCGATTTGGTGTCTAAACATCTTAACACCTCATCATGGGACCTCCTTTGCCAGTACCAAAATATAAGAATAAGTTTTTCCACCTTTTTTGTGGCAACAAAACATGCTAAAACACAAAACTGAACCTTTTTACAAGGAATCATGTCTGCATTAACCACAAAGCTTGTGGTCAGAATGCAAACAAAAAACATACTCTGATAAGATATGCATTGTCTTTGAAACTGATTGGTCCACACCAGAGACAGCTTTCTTTTGAGTATAGTCTCAAACGGTGTTAGACTAGAAGACGTCAAAAGGTTTCAGTTTGGTGTTTTAATATCTTATTACCTGTTTGTTGCCAGAAAAAAGGGGAAACCCTATTCTCATCTTAACACCTGTTTGATTGTCCGAAAGGGTAAAACACCCATTCTTATTTTCCATAGATAGATTTTCTTTGTGACCAAAATTTTATTTATCAAGATGAAGGTTTTTAAAAATATATATACCCACCAAACATGATCTGGACGTGATTTAAAACATCGCCATGTGTCAAGAAGCCCATTATTCAGGCTTGCGAGGAATTACATCTATGCTCGCGTCACTATTTTGTTGTTGCGGACGGCACGGATGGGTAGTGCACCACAACATTTGAGCAATCAATAATCATAGTAATAACCATAACAATCCACCGTGGCACGTATCAAGATTGTTTCCTTGCACGATCATCATCCGCGTTGTTTAACCTCAGTCTAAATTGGCGCGTCTCAAATCGTAAACAGTTGGCATGTCCGGCCCGTCCTGTTGCTATGTCTTTAACGCCTTGCTCAGTGAGAACCATCGAAGCGAACATATGCGATAGGACAGTGGAGAGATCGTTAGGGATGTTTACCGCGGGTGAATGCGTAAAGTTAGACTTTTTTGTCACAATTTTCGTCAATAAAAGTTGCACACATTATTGCTATGCCGTATAAGAATAACAACAATGCCCTTTTGTTCATCGAAAGCATCAGTTATTATCAGGTCGGTCCTCTGTTGGGATGTTTGGGCAATTCCAATGAATGTTTGGAATCTGATACTCATGTATCGGCTTATAGCCGCAATTCGGGTTTTATTACTTTCAAATGGGTGCTCCAATGGGGACTGACATTTAAATTACAAGTGGGCATTCATTCGCAAAAGCAGGTCTAGGCAATAAATATAAAAAAGTTAATCTAAAAGATGAGCACCACTCTTTGACTCTCTCTCAATCTCACAGGCGAGCACGAATATGTGGTGTCTCATTGTTTTCCCAAGAAGAGCCAATGGATAGTCTCATATTAACATTCCAATTTTTTGCATGTTTGATCAAATTAATTTGACGAGCGTTTGGAATCTGATGCTCACAACGGTATTGCCTTCGGATGTAAATTGGCACGTACTTTCGTTTAACGATCGCTCCAAGGAAATGTAAAATGCATACACGACACCTAATTAAATGTGCGCGCCCATTCATGAAAGCGCCTACACTCTGCAACGCATGCGTTTTGTAACAGACGCGCATAGCCTTGCGTTCACGCGATACCGCTTTCCACTCGAGAATGCGATGGATAATAATAACAACGCATCGACTTAAAACGAAACTAATTGAATAATGCATTAAAATAAAACATGCCATATCGCGTATTTACAAATCGCTCAGGAACGATTGCGATCGACACCCGCGTAACTAACGCACGCACTTACCTTTTATTTTTAAAAAAAACAACAACCAAAAAACAACATTGGCCTCCCAGCACAATGCGGCCGCGTCTGTCGGAAACGTTGATGATTTTTTAGTCGCGATACGTGAGCCGACTCGCACTCACGTACAGACAGACAGACACACAGAACGAGAGAGAGAGAGAGGATTCACAGGAGCAAAAGGCTCACTCGCACCTGCCGTGCACGGGAACAATGCGGCGAGTGCCGCGGCCCCCGGGTTAATATACGAGCAGCTGCAAGGCGGCGGGTGGCAAGGGGAGGAGGAGGGAATGATGATTCGGCTGGGCGCTGTATGCACATTTATTGTCGTGCGCGCGAATTGGGGCACAAGTCACACCACGCACGCGCTGCGGGTGACCCTGCTTCCCTCCCTTCCTCCCTTCGTCGTTTTAATTTCAAAGGTGAGTGACGATATTGCCCGTCGAAATGTCAAAAGGTAATACCATTAATGTTATCTCTTTGTACAAAGGTGAGTATCTCTATCACTGTCACCCCTGCATAATGTTGATCCAACATTCAGCACGTACTAAATATTAAAGTTATGCACCCTTTTAACATCTAAATCTGAAAGACGGGTACCTATGTTATCCGAATTCCAAAGAAGAGTAGTCTACGTGACATCAACGAGGAGCACCGCATGTTATGTACACAACGTTTAGGAGCTGCGGCTGGATTCCTGGCAGACTGGCTGGCCGTCTGGCGAGCGGGGCGGGCGTGAAAGAGGGCGACACCCCCTGCGCACATCTTGCGCGATGATGCCACCCCGCAATCCTACAGCGTCGAGTCGGCTTCGTGCGTGCCGACGGTCACGCCTCACCCACCCTCTACACCGGCCGTGTATTCTGCGCAGATGCACGCTTCGCTAACATCTGTAGTGCAACTGCAAATGTTGTATTAGTCCATCTCAATGGAAAGCCAAGCATGTGCATCCATAACTGATTCCATACAACTGTAGAGGAGTAGTGGGTGACGTCACACTCGCCCTCGGAAAGAGTGGCGTCGCAGAACGTGACGTCAGGCGGGGGTAGGAGTGCGGACTCGGGGTATGTGATCCTCACACGAGGCTAATGGAGGCTACTCCGCCCTACCGGCCGAGGTTGGCTGTAGTCCCGGGCCGGGGCAGGGAGGAGAGCCGAGTTATCTGGGGTTGTAGGATTCACAGTACCCTGTCCCCTGGGGAGTTACAGGTTAGCGTGGTTTGGTTTGGCGTAAGCCCTTAATAAACTCATCGTGAGCCCCTAACAGAACCTGCCTCTGCATCGTAACTTGCGCCGCAACAACTGGTGTCAGGAGTGGCTTCGTCCCTCGCCGTCATGTCACGACCCGGCAAGAAATGAAGCCTCATGTCGGCAGCGCAGTTCCATGACGAGGAGGACGTCAGGGAGGGCCTCGCGACGACCCCGGAGGCCGGGGCCCCGGAAAATTGCCCCATGGAACCGGCTTGCCCGGAGCTGGAGGGGATGGTGGCTGCAGCAGCTGTCGCGCCACTGCCAGACGCGTGGCGGGCCATCGCGGGGCAGCTGGAGCTGCTCCAGCACACGCTGGGCCAGCTCTTCATCACCATGGCCAAGGTGGGGAGTCGTGTACCCACACCGGCCACGGGGTTCGACGGGCTGTGCGGGGTTCCCGCCGGTTCATCTCCCGGCCAATCCGGAGTTCACGCCAGCTCATCGGCGGGCGCGCCGTGGGAGTGTGACGCCATGTTGGAAGCGACGCCGCATCCGGCCTCCATTTTGTGCGCCGCGCGCAACCCGGCGGCCATGTTGTGTGCGACGCCGGAGTCGGCCGCCATGACCACTGTCATGGCTGCGCCCATTGGCGACGCTGCTCTGGTCGTCGCCGCCGGTGCGAGAGCGGCTGCGCGGCACACCGCGACTGCGGTTCGCCCCGCATAGGCGACCGCGGCTCCGCGACTCGCCATGGCTTTCCGGCCGGACGTGGGGCCGGAGGCGACCCGGCGGTCCGTCGTCGCTGCTGCTGCCGTGGGGCTGGCGTCGGGCGGGGCTGGAGGTGAATGGTGGCCGGGTGGGTTGACGTGAGGGCCGCAGCTGTGCCGGTTGCCCCCAGTTGTGCCGTTCACCACGAATGGGGGCGACGGAATTGACATCCAGGCCCGTTTTTGAGGTCGCCTACGAGTCGGTAGGGTGGCCCATGGAGGAGGCGATGCGGGCTCTGCCGACCTGCCTAGACGCGCGTGCATTGCAGGCATACCGGAGCATCCTGCCAGTTGATAGGGCGACGCTCCAGGCGGCTTGTCAGCAGATGGCTGCTGTATTTGAGCTGCCGTCGAGGGCGCACCTCAAATTTTCCACGTGCCGGCGGGAGGAGGGGGAGTCGCCTTTGGCCTTCAGGTGTGCACTCCTGGCGCTGGCTCAGGCCGCCTACCCTGACCTGGAGGGGAAGGGCTTGGACTCCCTGGCTCTCGACTGGTTGTTGGCCCTTGCGGCTGAGTTGGGCATCGTTTTGTCCATCCCGGAGGAGGCCAAGATAACATTGCTGGCTGTGGCGCACAACATGCAGGTTCACCTCGCTCTGTGACGCTCGGCCGTGGTGGTGGTGTGCGCAAGCGTCCCGCTGCCAGTGGCACCTCGCCAGCCGGAGAGGCTGTGGCGGGCGGGACCTTCACGTCCACAAGGTACGGGGCAGGTCACCCGCTTCCGGTGTGGCCAGCAGGGCCACTTCGCGCGGGGCTGTAATAACGCCCCCGGGGCCTTCGTACGGGCCACCCCTTCTGCCACCGGGTCTCCGATGGCAGGACCTTTGCACCCACAGGCGAGTCGCGATGCATCAATCGCGCGGCTGCTCCCTTCACCTCACGCACCTAGTAGGGGTCGTCTCGACGGGGTCGGGCTCATGGGCCGCACGGTCGTGCACGTCAGTTGGGTGGCCCAGACGGACCCACCAGTGGAGGGCAGGGGGTGGACGTGCGGATCTTCGTGGATACAGGTGCATCTGCCACCATGGTTTCGGAGACCATTTATCGGCTGCTGCCATGCAGCGTCGGCCCGCTGCATCCGGTTCACGGGGTTTGTGTGGCTGCGAACGGGGCTAGCCTGGGTATTGTGGGTCACGTCGTCGCTTCCATCACACTCGGCGAAATTGAATTGGTGGGGCTCATTCTGGTCTCAAAGACCTTGGCGGTGCCGTGCCTTCTGGGTACAGATGTTTTGGCCAGGATGCCCGTGCGGATCCTGGTCGACCAGGGGTGCGTAGAGATGCCGTCAGGAGGGCGGTTGCATTTTCTGCAACCCCCCTCTGGGTTGCCACCCTTGGCCGCAAGTGTGTGGGCTCTGACCACGATGTCTGTCACCGTTCCACCCGGGTCTCAGGTCTTTGCTACCCCTCAGGCTGCGCAGTCCGTTTAAATTGGAGTCCTCGGAGACAAGGTATCCTCCTGTCTCCCTCCAATTATTTCTCGAGGTGCGACGGGTTGGTGGGCGCCTTGACGGCTGTGTTGGTGGGCCGGGACCCCTTTTTACAGGTCCTGAATTTGGGGCCCTCGCCGGTCGTTGTTCCAGTGGGTGTGGTGTTAGCGCACGCCATCCCAGGTCCTCTGGCCGACGGCGCTAGGCCGCCGGGAGGGTTTGTGGGCTGACGCATCGTGGATCGATGCATTGTGCAACGAGAATGTCTCGTTGTTTTCCAAGGAACGCCAGGGGCTCCGCGATCTCATCGTCAGGTTCACCAATGTGTTTAGCCAGAATGATTTCGATCTAGGACGTACCACTCTCCTGGAATATCACATAGATACGGGTGACTCGGCCCCTATTCGGCTAAATTCACAAGGCTTTAGCCTGGCGGAAAAGGATCATGTCCGCTCCACAATTGATGAGATGTTGGCGGCGGACATCATCTCTCCATCCACCTAGCCCATGGGTTGCCCCCATTGTGCTGGTCAAAAAACGGGACGGGAGTCTCCGTTTCTGCGTCGACTTCCGTAAATTGAACAAGATCTTGGTGGCTGATGCATATCCATTTCCTCGCATGGATGATTCCCTCGACGCTCTCTCGGGTGCGTGGTTCTTTTTGACCCTAGATTTGCTCTTGGGCTTCTGGCAGCTGCCACTTGACGAGGCCTCTAGACCTAAGACCACGTTCCGCATACCCCAGGGGTTGTTCCAATTCAATCGGCTTCCTATGGGTCTTCACTCGGCCCTGGCCACCTTCCAGCGTTTCATGGAGATGGTCTTGGCAGGGCTGTAGTGGGAATCTTCTCTAATCTACTTGGATGACGTGATTGTTTTCGGGCGCACATTTGACGAGCACTTGCTTCATCTAGACCAACCCTCGGGCTAGATGTCCCACTGGCTCGAGGTGCTCCAGGAGTACCCCTTCAATGTTATCTACAGGAAGGGGACTCGGCATGGGAATGCGCATGGCCTTTCCAGGTTGCCCCCGGACGGCGGGTGCACTTGTGCCCTGGGTTCCAGCTGCTGTAAGGCCCCAGTGGACACCACAGCCCAGTTAGTCGCATTGGACGAAGCGGCACCCCCTCTGGGTGTGGTGTTGCCTGTTGATTTCGGCCTGGGACTCCCCCCGGGAGGTATGGTCCAGGTTGCAGATGGAGGATTCCTCTCTGCTGAGGCTGCGACGCCGTGTGGGCTCAAAGGCCCGGAGTTCCGCTCTGTCGGCCTCCCCGGTCATCGCTGTACATGACGGCCTCCTCATGCGTTGGGATGCCCAGTTGGAACACCATTGTGTGGTTGTGCCCATTGGCTTGCGAGGTAAGTTGACCAGGGCCATTCACGAGAAGCTTATGCACCTCGGCTACCATAAAACCTTGTTAACCCTTAAACGGGACTACTATTGGCCGAGGGGTGGAGGATGATGTGGCCCTTATTTTGAAAAGATGCCATGACTGTGCGCGCAAGAAGGCCTCAGTTGGTCAAGATCAGCCCCCGCTGCAGTCCATCCGGGTTTCTCGTGTGAATGAGCTTGTGGCACTCGACATTTTGGGGCCATTCCCTGCATCCCAACGGGGCCATATGTACCTCTTGGTGAGGGTGGAGTACTTCATGCGTTGGCCTTTGGCGTGGCCTCTGGTGGACCAATCGGCCTCGTCCATTACTGAGGCGTTCGTTCAGGGGTATGTTTTCGATAAGGGGGCACCAGAACAGCTCTTGACTGATCAGGAGTGGAATTTTTCTTCCCATTTGCTCAAGGAGGTCTGTGACCTCCTTGGGACGAAGAAGGTCCGCACTTCGCCCTACCACCCCCAGTCCGACGGGATGGTAGAGTGACTGAACCGTACGCTCACGTCTATGCTGTGCCATCACGTGAGCACGTCCCAATCGGACTGGGACCTGTTCATCCCGGGGGTGCTGGCCGCATACAGGTTAGCTCCTCATGCCTCGTCGGGGTTCTCCCTGTTTTATCTCATGTATGGGAGGGAACCTGAGCCCCCGGTGCATGTCCAGTTGGACCTGGGGCTTTCCATGAGGGTTGCGCTTGATCGGCTGCGCGAGGCGGGCAGCTATCGACCGCCTGCCCAAACACCAGGCTGCTGGCCTTCCATGGGAAAGGGGTCGGTTGGCATGGCTGCACTGCCCCAAAGGACCTGTTGGCACGTCCCCAAAGTTGCATCACCCTTGGCAGGGTCCCGTCGAGGTGGTAGAGGTTCATCGGTCGCAGTTTGTTCGTATTAGGTTGGGTCGCCGCCGTTGGATCGCTCAAGCGGGTTGTACCGCCGGGCCTCCCGGATTCATTCCCATTTCTGAAGCGGCCGCCGATTGATGCATATGACAATCCGAGCCTTGTGGGTTCAGATGACGAGGACGATGCCCTGCCCGTGTGTGTGCCCGCAGAGCCCCCGCAGGTGAAACCGGCGGCGTACGGCCGGGGTGCCGGCAATGGACCTGGGTCCGGCGGGCGATCCGCCAGATCCGACGACCGATTCCGCACGGGGCGGCGGGCTGGCGGCTCACACACGTTCGAGGGGCGTGTGCGTATCCACTGACGGCCGGGGGTGGGCCGGCTTCTTCATTTCCAACCCTAGTGGCCTCTTTCCGTGGTCCGGGGGTTGCCTTGTCCTGACTTTATCGTGTGCTGTGCTTCCCTAATGTTGTTTTTCTAGTGGGCGGTCTCGTTTTTACACACGTGGCCCCGCTCTCATGATGGTTGCAGCTGGGTCGGCTGTGTTTTTTTCACGGGGGGGGGGGGTGATGTAGATGAGTAGTGGGTGATGTCACGCTCACCCTCGGAGAGAGTGGCGTCGCAGAACGTGACGTCAGGCGGACCTTGGGGGACGGTGACGTCATGTCCCCCGGGGGGTATTTAGAAGGAGACCCGGGACGTAACCGGGGTTCGTCGGGGGTAGGAGTGGGGACTCGGGGTAGGTGATCCTCACACGAGGCTAAGGGAGGCTACTCCGCCCGACCGGCCGAGATTGGGTTAGTCCCGGACTGGGGCAGGCAAGTTAGCCGGGGTTGTAGAATTCACAGTACCCTGTCCCCTGGGGAATTATAGGCTAGGGTGTTTTGGTTAGGCATAAGCCCTTAATAAACTCGGCGTGAGCCCCTAACAGAACCTGCCTCTGCGTCGTAACTTGCGCCGCAACACAACCATTCACGTTCATGTACAGCATGTATAATAATTAGCATATTTTAACAACAGTTGGGGGTAGCCAACTATCGAATAGTGCCTGGTAGCTATTTGATTACGGGCGTTTCTCACTTAATGAGAGTTCTTTCTACGAGAATTAGCCATCACGACACATTTTAAATTAGACCAATTTATTTGCAAAACGAGCAAATGTTCGCGTAACGAGTGGAGGACCGATCGATCGAATGCGTTCCATGACGGCAGGGCGAGCACCACGGCTCACAACTGTTTGTTTATTAGCTGGGCTGTGCTGCGTGTGCGCGCGTTTGATTCACCGTGTCTGGGAGGGGGGCACTATAATGGACGGGTGGGGAGGCTGCATTCATTAATCGTAGACGCTGAGGACAGGCACCTGCAAGCGCTGCGGTTTTCATGTTTGGCGTTACATTTGATGAAATTATAATTTGCATTTCTCACGTTAAGAAAGTTGTTCAAGAGTGGAATATTTTGGGTCTGAAATGTAACTCAGCTTGTAATATTGGAGTCAATGGGACAATGATGATCGTTTAACGAATTGTCGCTTAAAGAGCAAATTTTCGCAGAACGTATCTAGATCGTTAATCGAGAGACAATTGTATTTGATAAACTACAGGATTTCTGGCCCTGTGGACCTTCATCTCCTAGGTCCTGTGGAGGGCTTGGGGGCCTATATGCTTTAATTCTAAACGTCATGTAGAGGGTACTTCTTCTTTAGTTTCTCACACTGGGCACAACACAGACCAATACTTATTCTTCTCACTCTGAGTAGAACACTTAGATATTAACGTCTCTACTGGCTACATACAGCCGATCACTCAGCGTGGTCCCACCGCCCTTACTCAGCTATGCCGCTGGCTGGCGGCGTGATGATGATGGCGATGGAAACCCGCAGGAGATCTTCCACGTGGCCGGACGACGGAGAGAGCCAGGACCCAAGAACCCACACACAAACCCCGTGCCCCAGGTCCGCTCCCCCTTATATCTCCCAAGGCGTGGCTAGGCCCCGCCTCCATCCACATCCTCTCATGGAACCTTCGAACAGGTTCCCGGAGTATCTCGGCTAACCCCACCTGTTACCTTTGCCTCAAATACCTCTCCTTCTCTGATTGGTTGTTACTTTAATCGTTCCCATACCCGTGATTCCCTTTCCCGGCCAGCAGGTGTCACCCTGTCATTACACATGCAATAGTAAAATCAAAACTCCTCTAAGTGAGACATGGATAAACAAGAGCATTCATGAATATTTATTTATTTCAAAAACGCAATAATAATAAAATATATCTTAAAAGACCACATCCGTGTATTTTCCAGATACGAAGCCTTCTGAGCCAGAATCTTGATGGCTTTTCTGGATTCAACGCGTGAGTTTGCCACATAACATTGGCTGTGACTAAACATGCCAGAAGGGAGGAAGATTCCAGTTGGCCACGTCCAGTGTTTGTCCTTGGCTCTTGTTGGCAGTGACTCCAAACGCGGGCTAGAAATCGAATTTTTAACAACAAGGCTAGAAATGTGACATTTAGTCATATATAAATAAAGCATGAACCATTCTGAATTCTATACCGTGTTAGATAACAGTCCCCTAGTGCTATGAATTCATAGGACAACAGTGTTAAGTGTACAGCAAGTACTGAACATACATTTTTTTGCCAAAATTGACACAAAGCACTTTTTATTAACAAAACAAATTCTTACCTTGTCCTCTTCCTTCCTTTTGAAAAATAACTCACTCCCTTTGTACGACGTGTCACAGTAGAAACATCACTGTTCAAATGTGTTGGGAGTCATGTCGGAAGATGCATCGTAAATTAAGTTTCTGTGTCGTAAATCGATCCGTGGTGGAGTTATATAAACGTCGAAAATGTGGATGATAAATGGGACCGTCGTAAACTGGGGACCGCCTGTAATATTTCCCAAATACGTTCAAAACGCTTAAAAAAAACTTAATCTATATTCGAAAATGTTATACGCTCAAACTCACACTTGATCCATTATAGTTAGATGATGATGATGATGAAGTCCACTTTTCACTTCTTAATGGGAAAATATATTATATAGCTGTATAATTGTATTACATCTGTGCAAATGCCTGGCTACTGACTCAGTGCCAAGCCTACTCTGATCCCGCGCGATTGCGTCATCGGTTTTTGTCGATAACCTCGTTGAAGGGACAAAGCACCCAAACATACCATGATTTTTTTTTATATCATGGTGTCTCTTGTTATTAGAACACACACAACCGGACAATCACAACACTCAGATTGACCACGTTTCTGTTGTACACGAGTGAGCAAACGCACACCCCAAAATATACACGACAACGACGTGTACGTGATATTGAACCAACAGACGTGCATTTGTGCCTATAAGAAGGAAATATCAATTTATTGACCGCTACTCTTTTTCGACATGTAATTCGCACAGCAGCAGTGTCGTCTCCCAATGTTTGGCCAAGTGGTTGATTATAAGAGCCACATCGCTACCCACCACCTGGCAGAGGGTGCTCGTCGTTGTGCCCAGAAAAGAGCTACATTTCGCTCCATTAGCCGTGGGATTGCCAGATGCCACGGCTGTGCCTAATCTGTGAAACATTATCCGAGCCATAAAAATATAACATTCTTAACGCTTTCTTTAAAGTTCAATGTACCATGCAGATTGTTTTCCACTACTCACAAGACCTAATGTGTAAGAATAAATCTTGAGCGTGCGATGTTGTTTACATTTGCAATACATTTTTACGAGCAACTTGAAATCACACATTTACTACAATTAGCATGGTTGGCTACGTACGAAGCGAAATAGGTTCAACGTAAATATATACTCAAAACGCGCGCATAATCCCAAGTGATTTCCAGCAGTTTTTTTCTCTGCAGTTTATTATTCCCTTGCGGTCGTTATTATATATAGAGCATTTGAATACAAAAGAAGCATTCAAAACCTACATTAATTCCATGCAAATATACAATCAAGTGCCGAGTGGGGAGGTGTCAACATGTTCAAGACGCTCAATCAGTGGAACAGTCATCGCATTAATCGCGCTGATGGTTTATTCGCTGCAAACCCATAATTCCTCTTAAATCAAGAGCATATCAAGACGACGGCATCGTGGATAGTGATACATCGTTAGATGTGCCTAAACGCAGTGGCATTACCCATGTTTGTGAATAGGTCAAAACACCATTATTCTTTCCCCGTTGCCCACGGATTAGCTGAAATGTAGAAAAGCACTCAAAAGTAAAAAAATAATGAATTATCATCAATAAATGGTTGATCTTCATCAGTGTAGGGCCATTGTATAAAACGCTTGCATGTGCTGCTCGTAGTCATGGTGAAAGATAATTAAATAAAAATAGATATTCTAATAATATACAGCCATTTGTGAAGCCACTGCTGACGGTCATGAAGGTTTGTTTTACCATACTTCACCACCCTGGTAAATGTGGGATGATGAAAGGTAGCCCAGGATGCATCAGGCAAGTTGTGCATGCGGCTCGGTACAATGACCTTTTGCGAGGGCAGAGTCATAACAGCATCTCCACTAAAACAAATTAATTTCTTTATTTCACCAAGTAAGGCCCACTGAGCTATATTGAGGTTTATTTTTTTCCAGAAGCGAACTGGCCACAAATGATAGCTCAAAACGAATGTTTCTAAATGTGGAGGGAAAAACCAGAGGACTCGGAGAAAATCCACGCGACCACGGGGAGAACATCCAAACTCCAAATATACAGGCGTCAGGGTCGGGATCGAGATCGAACCCACGACCTCCTGCACACCCGGCGAGGGAGTTAACATCTCGCCACCGTGCCACCCCACTCTTGCGGTGTGAAATACACACGGCTTTGTGAGACAACATGCATACGTGTACCTCGCTGATTCCATGATTCATTGCGCATTATGCATGTACAATCAACGCTTGGGCTCCACGTTTCCTGCTCAAACATCCTCTAACCCTTTGCTCTCATTTGTTACGCATTCCTTTCTTTGTTTTGTATGACTCGCTGCCAAACATTTGAATGGCTGGACCGTGATACCCATAGATATGGATATTGAAGTGTGTGCACTCATTAAATGAAGTAAACTCTGACGCATCATGAAACCATTATAATATGGACGAAAAGGTTATGTTCTGCAGAACAGTGCTCATCATGTGCATCTTCAAACGTTTGCTTACGCATTATGTATTTGCATCTGATACCTAAATACACGGTGAAAAATTATACTTTTCCACAAATCTAGACGCATACACTTAGAAATGCAGTACTGTATATACATATTTAAATAAATATACAAAGACAAATATTTTCTCCGTATCGCCTGAACAGACTGTAGGAGCAAGTGCTGTTAGCGAGCACTCATGAAGGCCGGCACGGCACACGAGGAGGCGGGTGGCAGAACTATGCCTGGCCACATTTTGTCTCCCCAGTGGCGATGTTTATACATCGTACCAGGTACTAATTTGAGGCTGAGTCGACCTAGGGTAGGCCCAGGACCGATTCACATCTATAGCCACTGCTGTTGGTCATTAGCAGGAATCAAACTCGGGTCGCCAGATTCGTAGATCAGCGTGCTAACCTCTACGCCACCACTCGCTTCGTATACATATAAAAATGTGCACAAGCACACACACACACATATATACGCATCATGGGACCTGTTTTGCCAGTAACAAAATATGAGAATAGGTTTTTACCTTTTTTCTGGCAACAAAACAGGTGTTAACATGTTAAAACACCAAACTGAAACCTTTTACAAGGAATCATGTCAACATTAACCACAATTCTTGTGGTCAGAATGCAAACAAAAATTACTCTGATAATATATGCATTGTTGTTGAAACTGATTGGTCTAGACCAGAGACAGCTTTTTTTCGAGCCTAGTCTCAAACATTGTTAGACGCCTTTTGGCGTCCTCTGATCTAACAGCTGGGCCTGTAGCCCATTGTATTTTCCTGACTTGTTGCTGGCATTGTCATATGACTGACCTCTACAGTTTGAAAGATTCAACCCAAGGCCCTCCACCATCAAAGTAACACAGTCTGCTAAACTTCTACCAGTATGGCTCTCAATTGGCTCAAAGCCCAGGAATCACTCCACCATATTATCGCTGCTGTTAACAAAACGTCAATTGGTCCACGTGTGACAGGTCTGGGGTGGAGTCAACAATTATTGAAAAATATTTGGCATCCCGAATCTCATCTGCTATTTTTCGATTTAAAGCTTTCGTGACTGCAGGGATTTATCTTCTTGGTTCTTTCGGTAAAGTCACGTAGAAGGGAAGTAATAAAATAATAAAAATAAAACATAATAAAATAATTCTCACGACGTTTCGGCCACAACGCAAGTAGCCGTCCTCAGGTGAAGAACATGTCTGTCGATAAGACAGAGTCTAAATGACACGTCTTAGGCTTGGAGTGTCTATTTAAGCTGTGAGGGAGGAGGAAGAGAGCCTTGACAAAAGAATTTGCATTTGAAGAGTAATTTAGCATATTTATGGGAAATGCAGGAATGCGAATAGTGCTAATTGTGAAATGCGTGGGAGGTGGGCGGGGGGTTTTCAAAATATTATTATGCCCGTGCATTATGCAGGATTAGCAGCATCAAAGGGAGGGGGCAGGGGCAGCACCAACAAAGGGAAGGAATGTGAATAGTATGCAGCTGCAGAAACTAAACAACCACGTAAAAATTCCATAGTATCATCAGTATACTCAATATACTCTCCAATAAGCTGAGCTACTAACAGTAAGTAATACATTACAATTCTATGTCGCAAAAAATATAATATGCTTCCAGCTAAACTTTTTTCCCTTACATCAAACAGGTCTTCCCCGTACTATATGCTGCCATAGACAAACCCAACATTAAATTATATACTGTACTAGCTGTACTACCCGGCTTCGCCCGGGACTTGTATCCACCACGGCCGACCGCCTTTGTCTCCCCAGTGGCAATGTTAATACGCTACAGCAGTTACTCGTTTGAGGCAGAGTCGACCTAGGGGAGGTTCAAATAATCGTCACCGGTGGTGGCCGTGAGCGGGAATGGAACTGGGTTCGTCCGGGTTGGTAGCGCAGCGTAGCGTTAAGCACTACACCCACCGCTCCTCACACACCACACACGCACAGACACACACACAGACACACACACAGACACACGCAGACACACACAGACAGACACACACACACAGACACACAGACAGCACGCTAACCACTACACTACCGCTCCCCACACACCACACACGCACACACACAGACACACACACAGACACACACACACACAGACACACACACACAGGCAGCACGCTAAGCACTACACTACCGTTCCCCCTACACAACACACGCGCGTCCATAGGTACACATACACGCGCTTGCTGCAGACACACACGACTTTCAGGGTGCGTACGGCAGTAAACGACTGAAATAATAAAGCGGCAATGCTGCGCAAGGAACGCCTTAGACCTGCAACACATTTGTATAATGCGAGCGTAAACACACAAATACATACAAACACATACACAATACACACACACATACATGCAGACACACAGACAGACACATAACACACATACATACATACACATACACACACATACATACACAGAAACACATACACACACATACATAGACACACACATACATACACACAAGCACATGCACACACGTACATACACACATACATACAGACACGCAGACATACACATAAAGACATAGAAAAAAACCCACATACATACACACACATACATACACACAAACACATACACACACATACATACACACATACATATACACACACATACATACACACAGACATACACATAAACACATACACACATACACATGACCCGGCTTCGCCCGGGACTTGGATCCACGATGCCCGGCCGCCTTTGTCTCCCCAGTGACGATGTTCACACACGACAGCAGTTACGCGTTTGAGGCTGAGTGGACCTAGGGGAGGGCCAGGTCTGTTTCAAATAATCGTCAGCGGTGGTGGGCGTGAGTTGGAATCGAACTGGGGTCGCTCAACCAGCTTAATGACTATTTGTACAAAGAACATATAAAGAATCGATTATAATAAGCAGGCTACAGTCCACATTATAGACTGCCAGTACACGCAGTCAGCTTCATAAGCAGGCTAGAGTGTAGATGATAGAGTGGCAGTACGCTCACCGAGCTTAATAAGCAGGCTACAGTCTACATGATAGACTGGCAGTACGCTGACCCAGCTTAATGACTATTTGTACAGTGAACATTTAAGTAATCGATTGTTGGCGCGTTGGGTTTAAAAGTAATATTAATTGCACACATTGTGTTGGGGGTGGAGTGAAGAGTAGGAAAAACTTTGATGAATTTACCTCAGAGTGGCGTGGTGGGTGTCGAGGCCTAGTAGCGTGCAGAGCCTGCGGCCTCGCCAAAATTGTCCACCCGGCAGAGGCAGGGTACGGGTGGCGTGCCTTCCCCCCCCTCAGCGCTCCAACAATACTGTGTAATGGCTATTATTTAATTATTTACGGAGCCTATTAATGTGGCGAAGGCGTGGCTAGCCGTTGGCAGGGGCAACCGCCGTCCAATGAAACTGCAGCCCTTGGCGAAGGCGTCGCTAGCCGTTGGCAGGTCCAATGAAAGCGGAGAAGGCGTCGCTAGCCGTTGCCAGGGGCAACCGCCGTCCAATGAAAGTGCACACACAGACGGACAGACAGACATGCACGATTTTATATATATAGATTACTATACACTATGTATTATTCTACCCACCCTAATGTATATCAAACTGCTATATATTCACTATACAATTACGATACTATATATTACTTATTGGTAACCAGGCTTTTAACCTGGTCACCAATAGCCTGGTCACCAATAACTCCACGACAACAGAACCCCCGCCCCCCCCCCCCCATTACATTCATCTTGTTTCTGCACTTGCGGTTACTTGAACGCATTTCAGAGGTAGCTTTGCTTCCACAGGCAGTCTTCTAACACGAAGGGTTGCAAAAGCTTTGAATTGATACTTAGTCGCATGACAGGACACTGATGGTGCACTTAGGTTACATTTGGGGGAAATATGACAAGAAAAAACATAGGGACAGTTTTGCCCTCCATCACCTTGCCCCCTTTGACCTCGTAATGTTTACTCATTTGTAGTGGAGTAACGCACGACAGGTTTTGCAAACAGTGTGCATGCACGTGTGAGCCGTGGACAGTGAAGTCACGGCAGGGCAAACAGGTGCGGTGAGAGAGTAATCCAGAGAGAGAGAGAGAGACAACCAATTAAGATGCATAGCGGTGATTGGCTGGCTGCAAATGCAAACACGGTGTAGGCGCCTCGGAGTCTGCAGTTTGAGGCGATAGCGGCAGAAGCCACGCGCGAGAGGCGACGGGAGGACGTCAGCTTAATTAGGGCGTTTAATGAGAAGCAGGATAAATACGGCAACGTGTGAGGCAGGGAGTTGAGTTGGTTGGAGTGGAAAGAAGAGTGAACCCAAGAGAAGTCTAGGGCCCGCTCGCCACACCTCGTCTTCTCCAGTAGTGATGGCTGACCCCCCCACTGGAGGCAAGGGCGAGGTTGGAGAGGCGAGGGTAGACAGGCTAGCAGTAGAGAGGCTAGCAGAATCCTAAGTGTGAGTGTGTGAATACTAGCAGTAGAGAAGCTAGCAGAGTATATAGTAAGAGGCTAACAGTGAAGAAGCTAGTGTGGCACTTTAGGAATGGCCCACTCTTTTAATTATTTCCTCGTGCAGCAAGAGAGTAAAGTGTGGTTTTGTGAAAGTCCTTATGTGTTGTGCAAAACATCGATGCATGTGTGTACACCAGCATGCGATAACGGAGTTGGGCCTGTAGGGGACTGGCAGGGTTATTGATTAACCGCACTAGTACACCAGTCACATGGTTAATGGCGACTCGGTGAGGATTGCTGTGTGTGACACACGTGCTGTTGCATCTTACAGGTAAAGGCCCCAAAGGTTGTTTTGATCTTTATAGACTTATTTTAGACTTCAAGCTTGGCTTTGAATTGTTAGTTTGTGATATATCCAATAGGAGGGGTTTGAGCACTGTACACTGTAATGGTTGACGTACTGTCATTGTAATTTTCTAACCCAAATACTGTTTATTCTATTACCATGCTCATGCACCCAGAGCATGACTACTTGCAATGCTATTGAGAATAGAACACATACAGTTGTAAGTGGTACAATGGTGACAAGTACAGTACGTTTTTTGTACACGTACAGGTAATGGGTGTTAGATACTGATATAAGTCAATGGTATAGATAGACATGCAGCTTAGGGTTAAATTAATATGCAAATAGTGAAGTGCAAAGGTTACTGACAAAGATGGTTTATCAGTAGTAGAATTGGGTTAAAGAGAAACTGATTGATTAACCGCACTTGTACACCAGTCACATGGTTAATGGCGACTCGGTTGAAGATTGCTGTGTGTGACACAACGTGCTGTTGCATCTTACAGATTGACCACAATAAATGTGTTTGCACTCGATTTGGAGCACCTGCCCACGTCCTTCATTTCGAGTGTGCAACACTAGCAGGATATATAGTGAGAGGCTAGCAGTGGAGAAGCTAGCAGAGTCTATAGCAAGAGGCTAGCAGAGAAGCTAGCAGAATATAGTGAGAGGCTAGTAGTGGCAAAGCTAGCAGAGTGTATAGTAATAGGCTAGCAGGGGAGAGGCTAACAGAGTGTATGGTGGGAAGCTACCAGAGTGTATAGTGATGGGCTGAGAGAGGGAGAACAGCGAGTGGAGCGAGTGGAGCATAGCAGATAGGCTAGCAGCGGAGAGGCTAGCAGAGTGAGAGAGAGCAGGCTAGCAGTGGAGGCTGGGAGAGAGAGAGCGGAGTGAGCAATTCGAGCGGAGCGAAGCAGGCAAGCAGCGCAAGCGGGAGTTGCGACGGCGTTACGTGGTGTTGACCGTGAGTTCTGTTCGAATAAAAGTGACTCAGGAGATAAAAAGGTTGTCCGCGTGAAATAACATCACTACAAATTGAATGAAAGCCTTAAGAGGACGAAAGTCACTGATCACAGTGACTTTCGTCCTCTTAAGGCTTTGCCTATTACCCTCCGGCTACTTCTGACCAGGTGTTGATGCTGTTGAGTGCCTTCCTGAAGACTGTCTAGTGGCTTTTATCTGAGCTTAGTCACGTTTCGATCGGCATAATAGCACGAGAAAAAATTAATACGGAACATGTAACATTACATGCCAGTTTAACACGTTGTCTTTCGTGACCAATATCATCCACAATACAGGTTTTTTTGGGTTGGATCACGTAAATATAAATGTGTCGTTAAACCCACCACCGCCCGACACAGCCAATTAGTAAGGTTTGTCACGTAAACAGACCATGCCAATTCGTTATGTACAGCACACCGGTGTGTTGAAGATTGTAAATGTTGTGGATTTGCTCTCCAACACAGGGTGTGCTGTACTAGTAATGGATTTGCATGGTCTGTTTACGTGAAAAACCTTACTAATTGACTGTGTTGGGTGGTGGTGGGTTTAACGACACATTTACGCAATCTAACCCAGAAAAAACCGAAATTATGGATTAAATGCCAGCTTTACTTTGTGGGAAAACACTGCTCAATCCATATTTTTTCAGACGCCATTTCCAGAAAGACGTTAGGTTATCCACAATACTGCGAGCCACGGATGGATTTGGAGACATGGAAAAAAACTGGTCAAAAAGATCCGAGCTTCATTTGCTTTCATTTGTATCTGTCTCTGCTAAGATTGGCCAGACAATTAGTACACACACTGCAACTGCGAAGCACAGCACTTAAGTGACGTGATGCCAACCTGCTTTATATTCGAGTAAACATGGTACAATTCGTAAGTGGCCAAATCATTTGCTCTCAACGCCAGCCTGACTTTATTTCTGAGAAAACATTGGTTCAATTTGTAAAAGGGCAAAATTTATTTTTGCTGATGTACAAATTGGATGTAGTGTCACGCGTGATAAGATGACAAAGCATGACAATATGCTCTCATGGAGAATTGTGCAACAGCCTTGCCAAAAGCATGCCAACTCAGTGGGCTTAACTGCAAGTGATCTCCACAGCTTTGCGAAAAAGCGCAGCAGCAGTCACTGGAAGGCCTTCGTCCAGCAGTGGACTGACAGTTGGGTGATAATTATGATACCAATGAGGTTCTCAACAGCAGTTTATAATACATGAATCAATCATGGTATCCACCACTGAGGTCACAGAGTATCCTTATTGTCATCCGTTATCCTGTCACAGCCAATTAAGTGAATTTTAATTGAGCAATATTCAATATCGTTAGTCCCGTTACATGTCATGTCTAGAGGAGGAAATGCATAAATCCCGAAACAGATTGATATGTAACCCGACTGGATTAATGTACGAGGGTGGTGACGCACGCCAATAATCCAGAGCTTTGGAGGCAAAGGTTGGTGAATCACCTTTGAGGCTCCTCTTGAATGCACGTGCCGTCTCCCACACGAACACAACACTCGGCTCTCTTTTTAAGAGTCTTGACAACTCGGTGATGTCATTCGATTTGCACTTTCTAGATTTTTTTATGACAAGGCAACAAACACTGATGCGAAATCAATCACAATGTTCTGGTGTGTAACCTGTGAAGAGAATTACAGATCATTAAAATGTCTTTCTATGTTTTTAGCGTCATACATTTTAATGCAGAAAACAGACCAATAACGGATTCAATTATTTCCAGTTTTTGAGAACTATCAATGCACATTTTGTAAAAAATAAAAACAGCTGCTCACATGGTGGTGAATTCTAAGATATTTATGTATCTTTGGGGAATCACAGGCGTAGCTAAAAGCCATTGTTAGCAGACTTGAAAATAATGAATGCCGGTAAATATAAAACTATTAAATGCAGATAAATTATGTGGTGATACTGTATTGATGACAGGAGTGCACAAGCACAAATAACGGAAAGATCACATTTGGCGATAACACTTTTTTAACAGTATATGTTTTTTAATAGGCGACATTTTGGGAAATGAAACGGATATGTCTAAGGCAATTGTACAAAATATTGTCCGGTAAAAACCTAAGCAGTACATTTTTGCATCCGATTGCGATATTGATTGAACACTAATTAATCATTAATTTGGAAAAGGCAGGATAGATGCTTGGGAGATATTTATGGAGGAAATAAATAGGTTTCAGAGTTCGGGAAGCTGTGGGTGAAGGAGACCTGAAAGCTCCTCGCGAGATGTGTGTGAGGGAGACGGATAACTGAGGGCAGCGGAGTTGGAGAGGTGGCGGTTAAAACTGTGTGCTTATTTATGTCGACTGGTGGTGAGGAAACTGAGGAGCGAGCGCGTGGAGGAGTGGCAGTTTAAACTAAACTCAACCATTTTTTAATTTTACCAGGTAAGGCCCACTGAGCTTCATTGTTCTTAGTCTTAATTTGAAGCTTTCGTGACTGCAGGAATCCATACTCTTTGGTTCTTTCGGTAAAGTCGCGTAGGTAGACAAAATAAAATAAATCACGACGTTTCAGGCCCAACACAAGCGTCCGCCATCAGGCTCTTTTTCAGAAGTGGTTCATCGTATGGAAATTTATCACAGCCAAAAAATCGAAAAGCACGTTTATAAATGTGGAGGGGAAAACCAGATAAAATCCACGCGACCATGGGGAGAAACATGGAAACTCCAAATATACAGGCGTCATGGTTGGGATCGAACCCACGACCTACTGTACACCAGGTGAGGTAGTTGACATCTCGCCATATCGTTGTGGACACATGCCATGGTATTTCATGAGAGAACTGGAAAGAGGGTTTTCGACTTGGACACACTTTGATGGAGGCTGCGATAGGATTCGAGGCTAACGTTTTCTGATATGAGAGTATAACATTGCTGCTTTTGTTACCAAAATATAGTTTAAATTTTATATTGTTGTGGATAAAAGTGTTGCAGTATCTGCTAAGTGTGGAAACACTGCATACTATTATTATTGAGTATCAGTCAGTTTATTCCTGGTAAGACCCATTTAGCTAAGATGCTCTTTTTAAATCCTTTATATTAAATTCGCTTGCTTGCTTGCTTGCGTGCTTGCGTGCTTGCTTACAACTGTGCAAATCTTTCGGTCGTTTTTTAACCCACTTCCTGTGATCCAATCGAGCTGACATTTTGCACACAGACTCGTTTTGCGTGACAATTAATTTTCGTAAAAATTTTTTCCCAAAATTTTACACTGTTTAGGGAAAAATAAATAAATATTTATTTACCAATTGCTTAATGGTGGCAGACAATCATCTGACCCATAGATGGCAGCCATCTCAAGCCAGAGGACGAGAGGACTCTAGCCGCCACGCATATAAAGGATTTATAGTGAAAAACGTTGTTTTTACGGGTTAATTTTTTAAATCCTTTATATTAAGTTCGCTTGCTTGCTTGCGTGCTTGCGTGCTTGCTTGCTTGCTTACGACCGTGCAAATCTTTCGGTCGTTTTTTAACACACTTCCCGTGATCCAATCGAGCTGACATTTTCCACACAGACTCGTTGTGCATGACAATTCATTTTCGTGAAAATGTTTTTCCAAAATTTTACACAGTTTAGGGAAAAAACATTAAATATTTAATTACCAATTGCTTAATGCTGGCAGACAATCATCTAACCCATAGGTGGCAGCCATCTCAAGCCAGAGGACGAGAGGACTCTAGCCGCCGCGCATATAAAGGATTTATACGGGTTAATTTTTTAAATGTCAACCTGGCCAAAGCAGCTGATAAGGTAGCAGGCAACGTTACATTGGAAGGCAGTTTTTATAGGGGTTGAGTAGAACAAAAGCAGGGATAATTTCTGAACGCTAAAAATTCAAATTGATAACAGACATTGAGAGGAAGTCGCATGTGGTATTTGTAATGAAATTTGTGACAGCAAGAATTACAGTCGGATTGCCTATTTGGTAAAAAAGGGGCAATGTCAAGTTTCAGTTGCAAATAAGGTGCTAGTAGTCATCAAGCAATGCCTTCAGTGCAGATAAAGATGGGAGGATCAGAATATTGTGAGCAACTAATTCGCTAATCAAAGGGGTTGTTTTGTTCCATACGTGTCTTTCATCTCTAGTCGCAAAATATATATATATTTTTTGGCTCTGTAGGTTTTTGTTGTTGCATGTATAATCGACAAAACACAGGCTATGAAAATAACCTATCTTGTGATCCTGTAAAATCCCAAACGTTAAACATACAAAAAAATGTATACTCAAATGAAAACCATGTATTGCACATTAGAATGCCGAGTGTGTTCAAAGGTGTGGCATTTTCAGTGTGAAAAAAACGTTGCAAGTTATTTCGTTGGAAATGTCAGGAAATATGTGGTGTTAATCACAGGCGTTTGATGATGAGAGCGCCACACACTCGATGTATCTTAAGTGTGTGAGGCTGTCGTGAATCCTCATGAACACACTCACCTACGCAGAATAGGCTCTGCTGATGAGACACCAGATGTGTACTCCAAGAACTACTTGAAAAATGTGTTTTTTACCAGGTTAGGCCCACTGAGCTATATAGCTGTTTTTCAGATGCGACCTGGCCACAAATGATAGCTCAACGAAGTGATCTATAGTGCGGAAACTTATAGCAGCCGAATACTCGAAACGCATGTTTCTAAATGTGGAGGTAAAATCCGGAGGATCAGGAGAAAAAAAAATCTACGTGACCACGGGGGAGAACATGCAAACTCCAAATATACAGGTGTCAGGATCGGGATCGAGCCCACGACCGCCTGTATACCAGGCTCGGTAGTTAACATCTCACAAATGTGCCACTCCACCACAGAACGGAAATGTTGTTGACGAAGGTTAGATGCTGTTATGATAGAATAAAAAATAATACCATTTTACAATTTGTCATTTTATATAAACGTATTCGTTTGGCACGGTCTCTAAAATAATAATTCAATAACCAGTTGCCACGAAATTAGCCTCGCGTGTATTGACATATTTTTTGTTGAAGCATTGTCGAGTATAGTGGTTCCCAATCGTCTTCCAATCTTTGCCAATATTGCCCCAGAACTATGCATATTGGGCCATTTTGCGTAGATACGCTGTGAGGTAAAAAGTATGCTTCATAGGAAATGGGCTTATACTATACACAGTTGGATAGTAGTGTGCGATAAAGCATGTATTCTCACAAAGGTGCCACTATATTATATTCTAGAGGCGTGGCTACTCCTTTTTAAATCCTTTATATTAAGTTCACTTGCTTGCTTGCTTGCGCGCTTACGACCGTGCAAATCTTTCGGTCGTTTTTAACCCACTTCCCGTGATCCAATCGAGCTGACATTTTGCACACAGACTCGTTGTGCGTGACAATTAATTTTAGTGAAATTTTTTTCCCAAAATTTTACACTGTTTAGGGAAAAATAAATAAATATTTATTTACCAATTGCTTAATGGTGGCAGACAATCATCTGACCCATAGATGGCAGCCATCTCAAGCCAGAGGACGAGAGGACTCTAGCCGCCACGCATATAAAGGATTTATAGTGAAAAACGTTGTTTTTACGGGTTAATTTTTTAAATCCTTTATATTAAGTTCGCTTGCTTGCTTGCGTGCTTGCGTGCTTGCTTGCTTGCTTACGACCGTGCAAATCTTTCGGTCGTTTTTTAACACACTTCCCGTGATCCAATCGAGCTGACATTTTCCACACAGACTCGTTGTGCATGACAATTCATTTTCGTGAAAAAATTTTTCCAAAATTTTACACAGTTTAGGGAAAAAACATTAAATATTTAATTACCAATTGCTTAATGCTGGCAGACAATCATCTAACCCATAGGTGGCAGCCATCTCAAGCCAGAGGACGAGAGGACTCTAGCCGCCGCGCATATAAAGGATTTATACGGGTTAATTTTTTAAATGTCAACCTGGCCAAAGCAGCTGATAAGGTAGCAGGCAACGTTACATTGGAAGGCAGTTTTTATAGGGGTTGAGTAGAACAAAAGCAGGGATAATTTCTAAACTCTAAAAATTCAAATTGATAACAGACATTGAGAGGAAGTCGCATGTGGTATTTGTAATGAAATTTGTGACAGCAAGAATTACAGTCGGATTGCCTATTTGGTAAAAAAGGGGCAATGTCAAGTTTCAGTTGCAAATAAGGTGCTAGTAGTCATCAAGCAATGCCTTCAGTGCAGATAAAGATGGGAGGATCAGAATATTGTGAGCAACTAATTCGCTAATCAAAGGGGTTGTTTTGTTCCATACGTGTCTTTCATCTCTAGTCGCAAAATATATATATATATTTTTTGGCTCTGTAGGATTTTTGTTGTTGCATGTATAATCGACAAAACACAGGCTATGAAAATAACCTATCTTGTGATCCTGTAAAATCCCAAACGTTAAACATACAAAAAAATGTATACTCAAATGAAAACCATGTATTGCACATTAGAATGCCGAGTGTGTTCAAAGGTGTGGCATTTTCAGTGTGAAAAAAACGTTGCAAGTTATTTCGTTGGAAATGTCAGGAAATATGTGGTGTTAATCACAGGCGTTTGATGATGAGAGCGCCGCACACTCGATGTATCTTAAGTGTGTGAGGCTGTCGTGAATCCTCATGAACACACTCACCTACGCAGAATAGGCTCTGCTGATGAGACACCAGATGTGTACTCCAAGAACTACTTGAAAAATGTGTTTTTTACCAGGTTAGGCCCACTGAGCTATATAGCTGTTTTTCAGATGCGACCTGGCCACAAATGATAGCTCAACGAAGTGATTTACAATTTGTCATTTTATATAAACGTGAAAAAACGTTGAAAAATGTGTTTTTTACCAGGTTAGAATAAAAAATAATACCATTTTACAATTTGTCATTTTATATAAACGTATTCGTTTGGCACGGTCTCTAAAATAATAATTCAATAACCAGTTGCCACGAAATTAGCCTCGCGTGTATTGACATATTTTTTGTTGAAGCATTGTCGAGTATAGTGGTTCCCAATCGTCTTCCAATCTTTGCCAATATTGCCCCAGAACTATGCATATTGGGCCATTTTGCGTAGATACGCTGTGAGGTAAAAAGTATGCTTCATAGGAAATGGGCTTATACTATACACAGTTGGATAGTAGTGTGCGATAAAGCATGTATTCTCACAAAGGTGCCACTATATTATATTCTAGAGGCGTGGCTACTCCTTTTTAAATCCTTTATATTAAGTTCACTTGCTTGCTTACTTGTGCGCTTACGACCGTGCAAATCTTTCGGTCGTTTTTAACCCACTTCCCGTGATCCAATCGAGCTGACATTTTGCACACAGACTCGTTGTGCGTGACAATTTATTTTCGTGAAATTTTTTTTCCAAAATTTTCCACTTTTTAGGATTTTTTTTTTATATTTAATTCAAAATACCAATGTGATAAAAATGAAACTCTTACTCAAGAAAAACTAAAATGAATAATAAAATAAAACCGATGCCACGCATGTAAAGGATTTATAGTGAAAAACTTAGTTTTTACGGGTTAATATAGATTTGTGGAAACTAAGAACATTGGCCTTCGTTTAATTTCAGCAAGCTTTAGAGATAATTTTGCGACAACAATACATTAGAAAATGGAAAATAATCTACCCATATTGCATCGTGTTTGCTTTAAACTGAAATTGGCTATACAAGTAATTACACATTTACACACAACTTCAAAAGAAGTAAGTAAAAATGTAATGTTACAGAACTACAATTGACTGCTCATGGCACTGCTTGGTCGAAGGGCCTCCAGCAGAGGGAGAGAGAGCTAGAGAGGCCTTCTAGAGGATTTGTCGGCCTCCTCTTCCACACAGGCCAGACGTCTTCAAAGAGGAGGGAGCACCCACACTTTACCGCACCGCCAGGAGATTGACCACGAACATACGTTCTCGTTATAACATTCACCCACGAAAAAAAGATTATTTTTACGGAGTGATTAATGTTATGATTGTAAAAAATACATATCCTTGGGATGCATGTGGCTCATTTACAAGGATCTTCAACCCACGTAAGAAAATAATTGACTTTTGGAAATGGAGCGTTGAGGAGCAATTGCCGAGGGCAGAAATTATATTGACCTGAGGTGCGATTCAGCCATCAGATCAGGATTAGCGAATAGCTACACACACACATATATCATTCATGCTCGGTTCGTACAACACTTTGCTTACCGCCGCGCACACCGCACAAACGAATGTGCTTGAAATTAAGAGAGTTGTAATTTGTGTAATTGTTCACAGCTCAGCACGCACAGGTCAGGTCCCCCGTAGAGGGGGGTGAGTGTGGGTGTCGTCGAGACGTTTCTGCAGAGACGAGCAAGCTCTGAGCAGCCCACCTCGTGCCTTTGCCATGCACTCACACACACAGAGAGAGTTGTCCAAGAAATACAACTGCGTAGGACTGCCGTGATTGTGCTACGCAGCTCTCTCAATTTTTTTGTGTTTCTCTGGGCTGTTCGCTTTTCGGTCATGGTGCCCCATATCTCCTCTAATTTACATATCGAGTTGCCGGCTGCTGCTGGTGGGTATTTGACGCAGGCCGTGACCGAAGTTATGAGCCTCCTCAGCCGTGCATACATGCTCAGCACCTGTGCACGCGTGAAGGAGTTCCAGCGAGGGTGAGACGTGAACTCCGCCTCTGCTACGTCGTCCGCACAGCGCGTCACGACACCAGGGGATCACTCCGTTCAGGTGCCACCGAACCTTCCATTATCTCCCTCCCTTTATTCTCTTCCCCATCCTCTGTGGAACTTTCCACGACTCTCCACCAACCCCACGTTCATGTCTCCTATAACGGGTCTCCCAGCCGATCCCTCATCTACATTTAGTTTTCCCCGATGACCAATCCGTTCTGAATGGCTCTCCATCAAATGCGATTGTCTGCCTCCCTACGCCGGCTCACTCAGTGATATGGGGAATGCCTCGGTGATAGTCGAGCGCGCTATTCTAACTCACGAGAGAGCCATGGGACCCACGGAGTGTATCTTTATTTATTTCCTAGTTGGGTTCAACCTCTGGGCATCCCTTACATTTTCGTGTGGTGAATCCCATTCACTACATTGACATGTTTGCAACTCCCACCCCCCTGCTGTACTTCTGTATATAATACGTTTGTGTGGCATCTGCACGTGTGTCTGTGTGTTTTTCACCTGTAAGATGCGCCTACCATTATTTTACAACCGTCCATCTTCACTCGCAACTGGGGTTGGCATCGTGTGGGGCCCCTCTCCTCCTGATGCCGAGGAGAAATGGGCGAGTTTCAGGACTGCGACTCATGCAGCTGCCACGGCTGCTTTGGGTCCAGAGCCCAGACTTCCCCAGAAATGCTGGCTGACGGCTAGTTGAAAGTAAGCGGCAGCTCCGCTCTCATCGTCTGCAAAATCCCACGTATGAGAATGAAGAGGCTTACCGCAGGCTTCGCTCGGAGGTTCTGAAAGCTGTGCGGCGTTGCAAGGGTGAGTGGTGGGTCGTGGGTCTCTGAGGAGGTGGAAACTGCCTCAGTAGCATGCGGTAGCAAATCACTCAACTCCATAAAAAAAGTAACTTGCAGCGCCACACATTACCATCCTTAAGAGAAAGAACTGTAATCTGTTATCCGACCATCAAGAGCAGGTTCGCAGGTTTACTCAACAATTAGTGAGGCCTTAGGGGAGGAGAATCCCCTCCGCCGTTGGAACTGCTGTGCCTCAAATATCGGAGGAAAAAAGTTTTTAAGGACGATTCAGACCTTGAGACCTGTTAAAGTGCCGGGGTACATATTACCTTTCAAGTGGACTGCTGAGGGAAGGTGGCATTTGTGTGCTCACTTCCCTATGTGACATCGTTACAATTGTCTGGTCCACAGACATGCTGCGAGGAGAGGCTTGCGGAGCCCCAATGTGATTTCAGACCGGGGCGATCTTGCACGGACGCCATTTTGTCTGTCTGTCTGTCTGATCAATCTCTGCTTTATTGATCTCTGCTTTATTGACCTGAACAAGGCCTACGATACCATCAATAGGCCGAGGGCTCCGGGTCATTCGTTGTGCTTTCGAGGTCCCTGGCCCTCTGTTCACAATCATAGTGGTGTTTAAGCTGCATGGCCAGGAGTTGGAGACATTTTCTGTTCACCTTGGTGTGCGAAAGGGATGTCCACTGGCCCATACACTATTTAACATATTCTTTGACCACGTAGTTCGAGAAGCTTTCCATGGATGTACTGGTGGAATGTCCATCTGGTACAAATACAATAGGAGGCTGCAACTAGTCTGGCATACCATAACTTACTGGTGAATGGCAGTTGTTGTTATCAGTGTTGTCAAGAAACTTGGTTGATTTGATATTGGCAATTCCACAAAAAAGCAGCAGTAAAAATGCATCAGATCTAAATGCTGCCCATCAGGTGAACGCATAAGTGGTGGCTTCAATCTAGTGTGAATCTGGTTGATGCATTCTGCACTCAAACGCATTGGCATTTTATGTTGAATTTTTTTTGCGAAAGTGTTTTTATAATGTTCCTCGTGAATGTGAGCAATAGTTGACGGGCAGAAGTGATGTCTTTTCTTTTGAAGTGTGTAGCCGAAAGCTTTTAACTGTCGTTGGCTGACATGTACTTTTGAAATTATAAAATACTTGAGGAAAAACTATCGCATGGCTTGGTGACCGTTGAATATAACCCTGAAAATGCACTTTTCCAAATCAATTATGTAAGTTTATTCTTTGGGGGATAATAATGTCTATAAATGCGCCAATCTGATCCAACGATGGTCATCCATTCACTGTCAAAGCAGTACACGCAATCAGGTGTCATAGTGTCGAGGTATTATTGTGCACTTCCCATGCTGTCAGCTGGTAGTATCCCACACGTGTCAATAGGGGGCGGAAGAGTGACTGAGCCCAGTGTCGAAGGACTATGGCTCAAGGGGCCAACGGTAACCCCTATGGGATAGCGGATCCAGGGACGCAGACCCCAGACCCCAGGAGGGGGCTGGGGGATGACGTCACCCAGGACCTGGTGGAAGGTTCTGGATGGAAGGTGTGGCCGGGGCAGAGCGAGCCACGGACTTCTATAAAAGCCAGACCTCTGAACGGTCCCGGCAGTCGTCGTCCACCCGAAGATCAAGAGCCTCCTGAAGAGAAGAGCCCAATGGGCAGAGCCGCACCCTTGGCAAGGGACGGCACCAGCTTATATACCAGTGAAGACCCAAACTTCACTCAAGACAGGTTAGAATAGCCAGTGAGAGGCATATTAGTCCGGAGGGACAACCTCCTCAGTGTATCGGGTGTAAGGGGCCGTTACCCCTTTGTGTTAGGGATGTATTGTTAATAAAAATACGTGTTGCCTCAGAGAGACTCTCCTCTAATTATTGACCCACTACAATTGTATTCCGTTACGCTTTAAAAAAAAAAACTTCCATTACCACGCAGTGGGTGAATACGCATTGGGCAGAGCGTAGCCTTTAGCCAGAAAGACGAGTAGCGCTGCACGCTTGCCGTATTCTCCTGATTATAAGACGAACCCCCACACTTGTGCCCGGTGCCAGAAAGGTGCGCAAATCCGGTCATATTTTTCCTTAAAATAAAATATTGGCGGGGACGGGGGGGGGGGGAATACATCTTATGATCTGGAGAATACAACATTTAGCCACAACATTAACCGGCGTATGGGAGAGTAAACCCACAACATTTCCAATGTTGTGGGTTTACTCTCCAATATGCCGGTGTGCTGACTTAGGGAAGAATTGGCATGTTTTGTTTACGTGACAAACATTACTAATTGGCTATGTCGGGTGGTGGTAGGTTTAACGACTCATTTATATTTACGCGATCTAACCCAAAGAGCCTCTCTCATGGATAATATTGGTTGCGTAAGCCTACGTGTTGAACTGTGTGATTTCAGTATTGGGATTCTCACTTTCAAGACCATTAAGAATAATGGGATATTCTTTTTTTTCATATCTGGGTCCTTGACATTGACAGTTAGCTTCACGAGAGAAAATTTCGCTTTCAAAAGAATGTTCCCTGAACACCTCAATATCACCCTGGACCAAATGTTCCGTTGTGGAAAATATAATGCCGGTACATTTTGTACACAGTTCTAAGCGTTTTGTCACATCACTGTAAGGGGCAGCCGTATGCTGATACATTGTTCAATTAGATTCTTACACCCATTACGCATGAATCGAATTGTGTGTATGGGAATTGATTACAGTATATACAATTTATTAAAAAACAATGGTAGTGTTGTGTTAATGCTGGGGTAATAAAGTGAATACAACTCTACAAAGTGTATAAACGGGACTATAAAGAGAACACAACTTAAAACAGATAAGACTTAAAACAAAGAAACATTACAAATGAGGTGATAAAAATTTGACTAAACCATTGTATTTTTCAATCGAATCATGAACTCCAAATGGTGTCATTGAATTGCTGGGAGAATGGTTACGAACTCAAGCAAAGAAAAAGACGAGTACTTGGTGTGCCTTCTCAGTGCCATGCCCCTTGCATTGCATTCGAGTGGCAACTGCTCAATCGGCGCCCCTAACGTAACGATCTGACATTGCTACGAATCTTGACTTGTTGTTGTCGTTTTCCCCCACTCCCCCCGTTATTTGTGTCCTCTTGTCTCCAACCCCTCTGCCTTTTATGTGTTTATTCCGATCACATTAAAATGAATAGCAACTGTAATGGGAAACAATATTGAGGATGCCACAGATTATATGGGCGCCACGGTGGCGAGATATTAACTACCTGGCCTAGTATACAGGAGGTTGTGGGCTTTGATTCCAACCTTGGCGATGCCTGTATATTTAGAGTTTTCATGTTCTCCCCGTGGTCGCGTGAATTTTTCTCTAGTTTTCCCCTCCACATTCAGAAACATGCCTTTCGAGTTTTTGGCTGCTATACATTTCCATGTGATAAGCCACTTCGTTGATCTATCATCTGTGGCCAGGTCACTTCTGAAATATATCTATATAGCTCATTGGGCCTTAACTGACAAAATAAAAAATTTCTTTAGTTTTAAGTACCCTGTTAAATCAAGGGCATTAAGCTGTAGTTATAGGACAGCTGAGCAGGCAACAGGATTCGCGGTTGGTAGTGTTCGAGCCATCTTCACTGCCTCTTAAACCTGCCACTGTGAATTGCTAGAAATGCATTTCTGTTACATCATGATTAGTCGTGATCGATCCACTGCAGGATGAAGGCTTCCCCCAAGTTGCTGCCACCTCTCCCAGAATTCCGAAGCAAAAAAAATCCATCAAGCAACTGCACACGAACTGCTTTCATCTCTGCATCTCCTCAGTGGCGAATGTCTCTAACGTAGTTCCATCCAATATTATGTTTGACCATTGCCCTTCGTCAGGTTTATAATACTTTAGGTTAAAGCAGATTCCATCGAGTATAAGAGTTAACAAACAACATTTATTGGATTTTCACTACATCCAAAACTATTAGCGGTACACATCCTTAAGGGTTAATGATTTAAAATAAACTCTATTTCAAATAATAAAGAGCTATACGTGGTGTGAATGTGAAGATCATTTAAAGGTGAGAATTGTGTTTGTTTTGATTGACCTCAGAAGTGACCCAAGTGCAGGAATGACGAACGTGCATTAGGCTTGAGTGTTAGCCTTACAGGTTCTAATCATGTGATGGCGTCGGTGATATTTTACAGCAGGAAGAGAGCGATCGATGGGGAGATAAATCATCATTCTGGGTGTGGTGTTGATGCTCGCCTGTAATTCAACAATTTTGTAGGCGGTGTTGCCTGCAAAATTGTATCTTGTCCTGCATCGTGACAAGATACTCGTTGTAGCGAGGGGGAGGGCGAGTACAATGTTGATCCTGTTCAGTCCGAGTGTGCCTGTACACTTGCTTGCACTGGGGTTTCTCCATGCACGCCACTTTACACTGACAAACAGCAATGAACAAACAAAGCCATTTTGTCTAAACATTTGCAGCATGACTTTCTTTAAAAACAGCTTTTCAGAATCGGCGAGGCTTCCCTGTGTAAGACAACAAAAGTATTTTGTACATTTCCATTGCACATCCGATGTAATTTGATGAGGAAAAAGGTAGACGTTCTGAATATATCGACATTTTTATGATTTCACTAGTTGCGGATACAGTCTGAATAGCAGGATTCCGGTGATCTCGCACGCCGCAACATGTTGTCCACACGCATCGCTGATCCGGAGCATTTACTGAGTGATGCATCGCACCAAGGCCAGAAATCGCTGGTGTGAAGATAAAATATACATAGCGCAGGAGATTGACGTAAATGTGTCTTTGTTTACATATGCATAATGCATTAGTGACCCCAGATAGGTCCTGTCATTGAAAGAGATTGTGCATCAGCATGAAAGATTATTATTTGAGCACGAGGCCTACATGAGTTATTAAACGAGCTTCACAATATGCACTTCCCAGATTGTGTGGTGATCAAAATATAATAATACGAAATGCATTTCATATTTCACGTTTTATACGGCAAAAAAATTACCCTCCATATTAATGACATACTTGTACTTCAAAAATTACAATATAATTTCCTCAAATGATTGAACTAATTAATTTTTAAATCATGCAAAATACCACAGGACAGGATGTTGAATTTATTATAAATATTGTAATTTTGTTTAAAATGCCACAGTGATATAATTTGTGGCCTTTGAAGAAACAGCTCATGACAAACACAACATTCATCATACATCTGTGAAAATGCCTTATTCAACCGTGTACAAATACAAATAATTTAATTGCAAGACTAGTCCCAAGACACATTAAACAAACATGCAGCATCTTCTTGATTATTTCGGTAAAGTCACGTAGAAGGGAAATAATAAAGTAATAAAAATAAAACATAATAAATAAGATTTTTATTATTATTCTTTTATTATTTCCCTTCTACGTGACTTTACCGAAAGAACCAAGAAGATTAATCCCTGCAGTCACGAAAGCTTTAAATCGAAACATGCAGCAGTTAAATAACAAAAAAATATTTTCTCAAAGAGGTAATGGTATTTCATTTAATTATAGATCTTTAAAAAACTATAGCTCACAAAGCAACATACCATTTTACAAACGATTACAATAAGTACGTGAAGATATCCTCATGAATTAAAAATACATTTACAAGCCATGGTATGTGGCATAGTTATGAATTTATTCATGTGAATTTAATTAACAGAAGGAGTGGCATTAAATGGCAATCAGTGCTGTAATGGATGGATGGGCAAAACCAGTGGCGGATGGTGGCTCACATTTTGTCGTGGGGTAGTGCCGTCGCCGCAGTAGAGAGGTGGGGGCCGTGGTGGGGGGGGGGGGGTAGCACCTTCCTTGTGGCAGGAGGAGCCATCGTGTCTGGTGACTACAGCTCTGATGTCAATGTGAAGTCCATGTGAACTGACATGCAAAAGTGCTGCGGTGGTGCAGATGCGATTTCTTTGAAAAACCTCAAAGTGCCTCGGCTCGACCATGCTTTCCCACCTGATGATGGACGCTTGTGTTGCGCCCGAAACGTCGTGGTTTATTTTATTTTATACCTACGTGAGAGTGCAATCCACTCGGCGAGGAGGCCGCAGCTGTTATTTCCGACTCTCTGTGTGTGTGTCTCTCTCTCTATGCCTCTCTCTTAGATCTCTCATGCTCACATGTCCTTTGCATTGCACTCTCATGCCGTTGGATTGCCCTCTCGTGCTCACATGTCCTTTGGATTGCGCTCTCATGCCTTTGGATTGCACCACTCTTCGTTCTTACATTAACATGCTAATCTCTCACATTAACACAGCCACTGCCGTGCCCTCGTCGAGGAGGCCGCTCTCCGTTCTTACATTTGCATGCTAATTTATCACATTAACATCACTAGCCCCGCCCACTTCTTTATGACCCTTGCGCTACACCCATTTAAAACCTTTTAAAACAGTCTGTCTCAGCAGCAGACCACGCTTTCCCACCTGATGATGGACGCTTGTGGTGCGCCCGAAACGTGATTTATTTTATTTAATACCTACGTGACTTTACCGAAAGAACCAAAGAGTATGCCTCGGCTAGTTACACGTTTCAAGAATAATGATCAATTTTTGGATATAATAATAATGATGATGACGTGTGTGAGTTGTCCTTCATCAAGTGTCACGATCCTGTAAACTCACAATATCTTCTTAATGTGGGATTCATCGTTGTGCCTGTGAAACAATGCTTGTTGTTGTGCCCGAAACGTCGTGATTTATTTAATTTCATTTGTTTACCTACGTGACTTTACCGAAAGAACCAAAGAGAATACATGTATGTATGTTTGTTGAACTTTTTTCTTACCGTACATAGCCAACGATGCTAATCGGAGGTGCAGGGGAAGGGCAACAGACTAAACACAATCGTCAAAGTGCAGCACTCAGATTCATACTTCTGTCTGCCCCCCCCCCCATGCACCAGTAAGTAGACGCTGGGAATTCATATCACTTCATTTAAACATAAATAGAAAATATTGGCAGTTGAAATACGGAATTTGACGACACCTGGTTGAGCCAGATAATTCTCCAGTTTTGTAAGGGGAATTTATTTGTAAGCTCTGCTGGGTTTTTTTTGCATTGCAATTACTTTCATGTGCATGTCAGTGACTTAGTTTAATACGTAGGCTTTCGCAACCAATATTTTTCATGATAAAGGTTTTTGGGACAGATCGTGTAAATATAAAGGTGTCTTTAACGACACATTTATATTTACGTGATTTAACCCAAAAACATTTATTACGAATGTCAGTGACTTAGCCAGGTTGCACTGCGTGTGTAGCCTATAGCAACGCATTTCCATTGCCATACAATGTTCCACTTCACAGAGCCTGTAACTAGTTTGGCACTGCAAACATAAGCTCCATCTATTCTAACGGAATGGTATGCGCGCATTTACAAACAAAACAAAAATGGCCAATATTTTGGAAAAATATTTCAGTTTCTACAGGGCAATTAAAATCAGAACTGTTGACCTATGGCACGCCGTGACCTCCATCGCAAAAACGGCGCTGTACTTGTGGCCTGGAATGATGGACAGCTGCTTAAAAATTATATTTTCAAATTGAAGAACAAATGCATGAATGCCTCACATGCAATGAGGTGACAGTCCATTCACACGCAATGTTTGCATGCAAATACAGTACACAATACAGGTGTGCAGTGCGCTCAGAAACACCCTCGGTGCATCGTGTGGTCACGCGGGTTTTCTGACTAAATACTTGGACGGCGTTGAGCAGAGCATTGTTATTATTATCACCGCTGTACAATTTTTTGTAATTAGATCTATTCCTCATTGGAGGCACAATGTCGTTAGAATGCAATTGAGATTGATTCAGCTGTTTGTGTTTTTGCACTTATGAAATTGCGTGATGTAAAGCTGGCTACGCACTTTCACGCAATAAAAACCTACGCACGATGCAGGCACATACGTCACTACACACGCAAGCAATTTTGCAATAATAATACTAATTTACAGCCTTCTGTCAATATACTCAAGGATGAAGACTTTGCACCATGTCGGTGATGGGGTGATGAAGGAAGTTTAAGCCCATGTGCAGATATCACTCGCCACTAATGTGAGCCCTGGCTTGAAATCAAACTCTCGGCTAGCCGGATTCAAAGCGCCATGCGTTGACTGCTGCGCCACCGCTCGCCCCACTCAAGCAAGAAGCAATGCTGATCAGATAGATTGATTTAAAACCATAACTACGCCTGCATTTATATTATAACTATGCATTTTAATATTAGTTCACAAATTAGTCAAGAACACCTCTCAAGCAGGAGCAATGTTTCTCACAAGGTCATTGTAAGATCTGAGTTTGTGATGCATTATTTTTCTTATGGTGATACCATCACCAGTCATGATCTATCCCCTGCTGGATTAAGTCATTACATCGTCACCATCCCCCACTGTCCTGACATGCGACAATCTGCCTCGCTCCTGCACATGAGCTTATCTCTCTGCTCCATCTTCACTTTGATCATCCTCCTGGGTGTTGCTCCCTTCTATCGCTTGCCATTCCATCACCAGTCTCACCCATTTCCATAATTCATTCGGTAATGTGTCCTGCCCATGCCCATTTACTTCATTTCACAGTTAATAATATCGTTTGCATTTATGTGGCGATTAAATGCCTTAGAAACTCTAAGCGCCTTACAACTCATCTCGAACGTTTTAAGATAACTGCCAGTCTGGCAGCTGTCCCCTGCATGGCACAATGTGACTCAGCACTTGGCCGACAAATTGGCGCAAATCCGCCAGAAGGGGGCGACGATTGCTGTCGGTACAGGGACTCCTGTACTTACGTTCCAGAGGTCTGTTCGTAATGTAATGCGGGCGTAAACGGCCTCGCGGATATGACGTAACGGGGGGAGGGGTTAGGTCACGTGGGGGAGAAGGGAAAGCTCTTAAGGGCGGGAACCGGAAGAGACGGGAGGAGAGTGTAAGAATAAAGACGGGAGGAGGCCACGCAGGGCAGAGAGTGGAGAGTGGCGCGATCGCTACAGGACGGGACTCGGCACCGTTGGCCAGCGGCGTCCGGGCACGGGGGAGACGGAGAGCAGCGGTGGGGCTGCAGAGAGAGCAGCTGAGAGACTGCATAAAGGCGGAGAGGCTGAGAGGAAAGCCAGCAGCGGAGCTGCATCGGGAGCGAGGAGAAAAGGCTACGTGAGCGACGGCAGCTGCCAAGCTGCCAAGCGGGAGGCGGAGAAGGCTCTGAGCGAGGGCCGTGTGGGGCAAAGTTGTAAGAACCCAAATAAAGGACAACGGAGACAGACACAGTGAAAGAGTCCTTTATTACAGTAAGTCCAACTTTGAAATCTACAGGAGTAAAGTTGTACGGCATGTACACTAAACACGGGGAATGGCTTTAAAAGATGCATAATCCCCTGTAGATGTAGATGCCACTGGTTCATCATGTTCTGCAGATGTAGATGCCACTACTTACGACTCGGTCCAAACAGGCAACTGGACATATGGACAGGTTTGTTCGCATCTTTGAAAGTTAGCAGGTATAATTTTTGTCAATAGAGGAGTTCCTGTAATCCAAATTTAAATAACTGGCAGGTAATTTAAACGCCGGCACACAATAACATTAATATTTGAATGACGTTGCGGGAATTTTGATGTTCTTCGTAAAGCAGAGGGCGCGATATCTTACGGCTAATACCCCCCCCCCCCCCCGCCAGGCATTAACCAGGGCGGGCTGTCGGATTCTTCGAGCCACGGACGCTTTGTCAAACAAGCAGCGGACACACTGCCGCTGGGCCGCGTCACCACCCCAGCGTGAGCTCCTACAATGTGCGTAAGTTCTCAAATCTTCTCGTTCATCCGTCGCTCTAATTCTCAGCACGGGTCTCTCCGTGCTTCTTTGTGCACTTTTCAACCCTTTTGTTCAAGATTCGTTGTTAGATTACACACTTCGTGTATGTTTCATAGCAGGTAAAATCTACTTGGAGACACTGGTATTTTGCTCGTTTACTACCAAATACATTTCGCAATAGGCAGCAAACGTCTGGTGTATGACTTTATTTTGCCAATATATCTGAGCCCAACTTTATAACTTTCATTGTAAAGTTATTTAATAACTTCCTGTAGTGTTATTTCCATTGACTTATATATTGACTTAGTTAACATAGATGTTTATGCTTAATTTCTCCAATACAATTTTTGTAAAATATATTTTTAATGTTGTTGTGAACAAGCGTTGGTGAGTGAATCGCTTCATCCGACGCTTTGTATTTTTCTTCATTATTGATACAATCCCAGTGAAGCTGCTCTGTCCCGATTAACAAGAAGCACTACGACTGAATGCCGACAATAATTCTCAAATTAACAGAGCATTGAATGCCAAACCAAGACCGAACAACAATACTGCTGAAAGTGATCAGATTATCAAAACAATTAAAATACCATATCTCGGGATTTACTGACAAATTAGCCCGTGTTTTTCAAAGGCAAAACATGAAAGTGAGATTTCGTACTGTACACAAAAGAAAAAACTAGTGTCTTTTACTAAAGATGAATTGCCGAAGTTATCAACAGAAGGTGTACCGTATTTTCCCGCATATAGCCCGCATACACATATAACCCGCAGACGCATATACCCCGCAAAAATAGCGTTTTGTGTAAAACAAATTTCAGATAGCCCGCACCTCCATATACCCCGCATGCATTCATATCTTTAACGTCGTTACCGCAGCTTAATTCCATCATATTAATACAAAGTTTACATTTGTAATACATTCCACTATCAATTGTTAACATTAAAATCATAACGTGCACAAAGAAAACAAACTAACCGGAAACGGTTGAACTTAAAACAGTAAATAAGTAACAAAAGTAAATATCCAATAAATAAGTAACACATAACTGGTAGATAAGTACCGTAAGTAAGCATACTATTAGGCTTACCGGCATTCGGCCTCATCATATTACAGCTACTGAACCGGTAGTTACCCCTGTACAGTTTTAGCACTGGTAGATTGCGCACTGCGCAGACAATAGTGGCACTACGGTAACGCCATTGCCTCCTGGCAACAAAGCCATTGGAAGTTTGAAGCAAAGCTCATGGTCGCAATTGTATAGTGCTCAGCTAATAGCAGCGGCCTAAGGCACTCAACAATTATGATTCTGCGTCTGGTAGACGCTTGTTAAGGCCCTTCCCATTGTGCAATCCATAGCTTCAGCTGAAACTTTCGCACCCCCCTACAGCCACTGAAAGTATTACAGTAAACAAAGTGCGCCCACTTCAAACATTGTCGTTTCATTGTACAAACAATTCGAATCATTTAAAACGTGATAAGAAGTGCAATATTAGTGTGAGTGGTTTATTCAGCAGTGCTTTAGTCAAAGGTAAATGTTGCATAGTGGATAGTCCTACCATGAATACATTAAACGAGGTATGTCACACGTGTAAAATATTTTTTGTATAGTCCGCAGCTCCATATACTCCACAGGGTCTTGTTTTGTTTGTAAAAAGTGGTATACCCCACGGGTTATATGCGGGAAAATACGGTATATCGGATCAATTGCTTATGCGGTAAGTTTTATATTGGACAGACGGGATGTAACATTAATGTAAGACTAAAAGAACACCAAAGGAAAATTAAATTCTCCCAAACTCAGCTGTCAGCAGTGGCAGAACATGCTTGCCAACGATGACATTCAATTGATTTTGATAACATTGACATGCTATGCAGAACTAATTATTACGGGCCAAGACTAGTTAGAGAATCAATCGAAATTGAGAAGAATTAAATTAATTTCAACCGCAGTGATAGCTACAGACTCAGCGCAGCCTGGAAGTGTATTATTAAGTAATACACAACACGTTTCATTTCCTTACATGTGAGTCACATGCTAAGTGGCTGATTACTGATCTATTACATAATTGCATATACCCCCACCCCCACCTCTGCCTCTGATCTCGAAACCTCATGAAGTTCAACAATGATGACGTCCTCCTGCACTATTTAAGACCGGAAGCAGGTGGATGGCTTCACTATTCTGGCAAATCGCCCGAAAATGCTGGATGTAATTTCCAGCGAAACGTCATACTCAAATTGTAAATGTTGTGGATTCACTCTTCCACACATCGGTGGGCTAAAGTAGTGAACTATTTGTCTTTTGCCATGTGACACACTTTTTACTGATTGGCCGTGTTGGGTGGTGGAGGGTTGCAACACATTTATAAATAACACGATCTAACCCAAACACCTTTATTATGAACTAGCCTTTTGCCCATCCTAGGACGGTAGCTGTAAAAGTAAAGATGTACATTTACGTTTTATTGTGTGATTGTAATTTTTTTCCAGAATTTTTGCACGTAAATACATTTTTCCTAACTTCACTGTTCAAAAGGTTTCCCTGCAGTTGACTTTCCATGATGAACACTTTGATCCGCTGAGGATTTTTCGATCTAGATAGAGCCACGTACAACTGTCCATGGGAAAATACGGGTTCATTGCGATAAATACCAGCATATAAACAATTCTGACCTTGGCACTTGTTGATCGTCATCACATACGCAGGAATTATCGGAATTTGTCGTCTTTTCAGTACGAAAGGAAGAGTGACATCACTTGGAGCTAGGTCGATTCTCGGGATGAAGACGATTTCGCCTCGGTTGCATTCCGATACAATCTCTGCAGTGATGAAGTTATTTTGTAATGATAAGAGCATCAAATGTGTTCCATTGCAAAGACTGTTCTTCGGGTTCAGATTCCGCAGCAGCATGATGGTAACGCCTGTTTTCATTGCCAATGTGTGTGGCGGCATTCCTGAAGGCGTTTGATCGTGAAGAAATTCTGGAGGTTAATTCAATGCATCCGCAGGATCTTCCGACATGATCGAGTTTGAGCTGTAATAAATTCGGAGATCTCCGGATAGCTGCGTGATGATGTTTTGGTTAATTTCGAGAGTGTCCTTGTTGGTAGGTGCCATAATTGCTCTTTTCGCAAGCTCTTCGGCAGGCATGTGTTGCAAGTTTTGACTGTAAATTGCGGTGACCAGATCATCAACCGTTATCATTTGAGGTGGAATTTCAATAGAACCTAACGGCACTCCAGATATCTCGGGCAAAGTTCCCAATGCAACTTTCAGCAGCCAATTGTTATGCTCATTTTGACCATCACTCCGAAGGTTTTCCGTGAGTCAATTTGGTAAAAAGCTGCCACAATATGCTGGATTTGATGCAGCTCTCGATTACATCAACACGGGTGCCTTTTGCTACAACCGGCAAAGTCTGTCTGAATTCGCCACTGATTACGACGTTTGCACCAAACGGCCGTTGAATCTGCATGATGTCGCGCAACAGCTGATCGATGCATTGCAGGCCATGCTTTGTCAGCATCGAAATTTAATCAATGATGATGAGCAAAGCTTGTCGTAGCGTTTCGCCTTCTGGCGAATTCAGTCTCATCAACGAAGAAGATGTGTCGAGGAGGGGAACTGGAAGCTTGAATCTGCTGTGCACAGTTCGTCCGTCTTTCTGTAAAGTCGCTGCGATTCCAGTGGTCGCAAAGGAAGAGCGATTTGACCTTTTCCACGAACAAATGAGAGCAGCGTGGAGTACAACAAAGTCTTTCCAGAGCCGCCAGGACCATCTAAGTCAGGGGTCGGCAACCAAAATAACAAGAAGAGCCATTTCTTTCCAATTCGGTACAAAATTCAGTATTTCAAGAGCCGCAATGCATCTGAGTACATACTGTACATACGTACATATCGTCAAGAAGCAGCCCGTAAAGAGCCGCATGCGGCTCCGGAGCCGTAGGTTGCCGACCCCTGATCTAAGTAGAAAAATCTGTTGTGGACATGCTCATCGTCGACAGCTCTCATTATTGCTGTGAAAGCTTCAAACTGTTTCCCATTAAGGGAGCAAATTTTCGTTTCAGCATCTTATTCTTCTTGCACTGCGTCGTATAGCTGAACTTTGATTGGATGTTCTATCGGTTGCAGAATGCCAATTTATGCTGCAAGACAATTCATACTCTTTGGTTCTTTTGGTAAAGTCACTTAGGTATAAAATTTAAATAAATCACGACGTTTCGGGCGCAACACAAGCGTCCGTCATCAAGTGTGAAAGCATGATCTGCTGCTGAGGCAGACTGTTTTAAAAGATTTGAAATGGGTGTAGCCCAAGGGTCATAAAGAAGTGGGCAGGGCTAGTGATGTTAATGTGAGAAATTAGCATGTAAATGTAAGAACGGAGAGTGGCCTCCTCGACGAGGGCACGGAAGTGGCTGTGTTAATGTGAGAGATTAGCATGTTAATGTAAGAACGAAGAGTGGTGCCATCCAAAGGAATGAGAGTGCAATGCAAAGGACATATGCGCATGATAGATCTAAGAGAGAGGCATAGAGAGAGAGAGACACACACACAGTAAGTCGGAAATAACAGCTGCGGCCTCCTCGACGAAGGCACGGAAGTGGCTGTGTTAATGTGAGAGATTAGCATGTTAATGTAAGAACGAAGAGTGGTGCAATCCAAAGGAATGAGAGTGCAATGCAAAGGACATGTGCGCACGAGAGTGCAATCCACTCGTCGAGGAGGCCGCAGCTGTTATTTCCGACTCTCTGTGTGTGTGTCTCTCTCTCTATGCCTCTCTCTTAGATCTCTCATGTGTACAAATGTCCTTTACATTGCACTCTCATGCCGTTAGACTCAGAATGTTCAGATTAATGAAAGGCTGTTGGGAGTTGTCTGGATTCTTCGGATACACGCGCATGTCACGTTCAAAGGGTGGCTCACCATCGTTGTTGACAAACACCAAAGCGATCTCTTTGGCAGTTGGTGCATTGTGGCGACGCTGATCCGAATGACGATCTCGTCGAAACACCAAATTCACAACCGGATGTCACGTCGTCTGCAGCATTTGCTTCCTGTGCAGCTAGATCTTTTACTTTGCGACGCATTGGGGTGTGTGTTGGCGAGTCGATTGTTGATTAGATAGTAGCGGTCGATTTGATCCAGAAGCCGTGGATTGCACTGAGCGTTGGCAGGATGATTCGTTCGAATTTCTGTTGCTTGCGTGCTGGCAACAACGTAAAGTTGAGCGTATTGTCTTACTTGACCGTTAGTTGGTTAAATATGGCTTGTCTCGTGGTAAAATTGCCCATGAACCTTGAACACGTAAGGACCGCCTCCATGAAAGTCAACAACCTTAGCCCCCATCGATGCAAACGACAATGCGCTGTTGTATGAACGAACATTTTCACAAAATTTCCGTAGTCGGGATGCTCAGGATGTGATAGAAGCTCAGAGAAATGAAGGATATTGGACCACGTTTCTATTCGAATCGATCAGCTTTTCCACTTTCACTTTGTCTTTCCGACAGCAACTTGTGAATTTTCCATCTGATGGCCGCTCCACAGCAAATTTGCGTGAGCCACAGAACTGGCAAACTACATTCAACGCACTGCAATTGTGTTCAATCACTTCAGCTTCCACAAAGTGATTTGCCTCGGCACGAATAGCTTGACTACAACGTTGTCCTTGCGAGACGAGTATCAGTATTGTAGAGGTGATACGCGCTGGGATTAGAGATCGTATGCCAGCGCGTAATGATTGGCTGTGTAGGTGGTGACGCGCGCTGACGGTGGAGGATCAGGGGTCAGCGCGGGGTCGTGGGTTACGGGGTACTGATTGGCTGTGGGCCGGTGACGTGCTGAGAGGAGTGATCGGGTGGCAGCGCGGTGTGATTGGTGGAGGAGTGTTAACACGCGCTGGGGAAAACGGATCGTAGAGAGAGTGCGTCGTGATTGGTTCATTAAGGAGCGATGCTCACGTTGAAGTACACATCAGCTCCGTCTCTCGTGAGCAGGGGCTATAAAAGGGGATGCACACAGGCGTGAGGGGAGTGTGTAACCAGCGAAGAATGAAGACAGGGATGAAGACCTAGGGCCCTGCGGTACCTAGTCCCGCTGTCCTAACGGGACCGGGACTCTGTGTAACCCAGAGGCGAGTGTAGTGTGTGTAGCCATAAGCATAAGGTCTACACGAGCCGAATGCAGTGTGTGTAGCCAGGGACATAGGGTCTACACGAGTGAAGGGTATCGTGTGTAGCCAGAGGCCTAGAGTTTACACGAGAGTAGTGGAGTGTGAAGTCGGAAGAAAGGAGACTACACGTTGTATTTTGACACGTAAAGATTTAATAAAAAGTGTGTTCCCGTCAAGAAGTTCCTGCCGTCAATTCCCATACTTCAACTGGCGTCAGAAGTGAAACGGTCTCCAAGCATGGATACAAGGAGGAACCGTCGGACCCACGGGATTGACCACGGGGACAACCTCGACGACGCGGGCCAGCTGCCATCGGGGGGTGAGGAAGAGGAGTTGCCCATGGGGCAGGATCCGCCGACGGGGCCGGACGAGCGACGGGGGACTGACGCCGTGCTTCGCGAAGCGCACTCCCGTCTGGCGGAGCTGCTGCTCGCCGCCGCGTCCATCCTGGCGGAGATCAGCTCGTCGGGAGGAGCGGGAACGGCGGCCGACGTTCTGCAGGGTCGCCCTGCAGATTCCCGCCAAAACCATTTGGCGATGCCCGCCATTTCATCTGCACCGACTTTTGGCGGGAACGGCCATCACCACGTGGCAGCGGTTCTCCATGCGCGCCCGCTGACGTCACCAACGCGCGCGGCGGACCGCCATCACACACCCGCCGATGGGGCCGCCATCTTACACACCGACGGGGCGGCAGAGAGGAAGCACGAGGAGGAGGACGACTTCATCTTTCAGCAGCGCCTTCCCACGTTGTCAGCCTTCAAGGCGGAAGGCGGGGATTGGAGCCAATTTCAGCGCAGATTTTTGGCGCATCAGGAGATGTCCGCCTGGTCCGACGCTACGGCACTGCGGGCACTGCCTGCCATGCTGGATGACAACGCGCTCGCGGCCTTCACGTCCGCACGCAGGTCGGACCGCTCCACGCTCAAAGATGCGCTGGCTCTCATGGCCAAGGTCTATGGTCCTCCCTCGGCGTGCCGCCATCATTTTTATGCAAGACGGAAGGCGGACACGGAGACCGTGCTCGCCTACCGCACGGCGTTGCTTGCTCTCGCCGACGCCGCGTTCCCTCGTATGGACGAGGAGGGCCAAGATGCCATGGTTTTGGAGCAGCTGCTCAAGTTGGCGCAGGACCTGGGGGTCCCCATCAACACGGCCGATGAGACCGATATTTCATCCTTACGGGTCGCCACAAGCATACAAGCGCACGAGGTCCTTCAACGTAAACAGGGAGTCGTCTGCAACGCTGCCGTGGCCTCAACTCCGGGCCCAGTTGTCACCGTGCCCCAAGTCGTCAGCCCACGAGAGGAGGCGTTCATCGCGGGACGACCGGGGGACTGGAGATCGGGGGGTCGTTCGCCTCTGCGAGCGGCCCGCAAGCTGGAGCAACCGAGATCTCCGACGACTGTCATCACCTGCTATAACTGCGGCCTCCGGGGCCACGTGGCCTCCGGTTGCCGCGCCCCACGTCAGCGCGCCATGGGACCTCGGCTGGACGACGACCAAGGCCCCAAGTCGTCCCTGCAAACCCCGGCAAGTCGCGGCACCTCACATGCTCGGCCCGCATACTCGGCACATATGGGTCGTCGCGTTGCGGCGGGGGAGAGCCGAGTAGAGTTCGGGGATTCGGTTCAGAGAGGGCGATTCGGCCGGGACCGGGGAGACATTAAATGGTCGGAGTTGGGGCACAGAATAGTGGCTGCCTCAGCGGGTTCATCCGTCGTTACCGGATCTATTGATGGGGTCGAGGTCAGGGTGTTAGTGGACACGGGGGCATCGGCGACTATTATATCGGATCTCATTTATAATATTCTCCCTGTACAATGTCGTCCGCTTCTTCCGGTGGATGTGCCATTTTACGCCGCTAACGGGGGATCATTGGGCATTATCGGTCAGATTAGGGCGTCCATTTGCATTGGTGATATCAAATTGTCGGGACCCGTTTTTGTTTCGTCCTCCCTGGCGGTCCCTTGTCTATTGGGCACTGATTTTTTGGCAAAAATGCCCATCAAAATTCTCATTGATCAGCGTTGCATTGAACTACCATCGGGTCGCCGTATTTCATTTTTGACGAGCCCTAATGAAATTCGGACGGCGTGCGCTACCATACAGGCGTTAGCGACACAGACCGTGCACGTGCCCCCGGGTTCACAAATGTTAATTCCCCTCCGGTTGAGGAAGCCATGGGTGAAGGAGGCCTCGGAACAGGGCATGCTTTTGGGTCCTTCTAATAGGGCTGTTGGTGGTCTCGATTTGTCGGTGGCACACACTTTGGTGGGGGCTGACAGGGATCTGTTTGTGATGGTTTTAAACGCTGGTGCGCGGCCGGCCGTCATTCAGCAGGGCACCGTGCTAGCTCACGCGGCGCGGGTCCCTGCGGAGGAGAGGCTGGTTGCGCAGGCGGATGCGAGTCCCACGGAAAACGTTACATTGAAGGAGGACCTCGATTGGGTTGATTCGCTGTGCGCGGACTCTGACGAGTTGTCAGCGGTACAGTTGGGTGCGCTGCGCGGGTTGCTCATTGAATTTTCGGATGTCTTCAGTAAACATAAGTATGACATTGGGTGCATGGACCTGCTACGCCACCACATTGAAACGGGCGATGCGGCACCGGTCAGGCAAAATCCCTTCCGACTGAGTCCTGCTGAGAAGGAACATGTTCAGTCGGCAGTTAACGATATGCTAGAAGCCGACATTATTTCGCCTTCCTCCAGTCCTTGGGGAGCACCTATTGTGCTCGTTAAAAAGCAGGACGGGTCCCTGCGATTTTGCGTCGATTTCCGTCGCCTGAATAAGATCTCTGTGGCCGACGCGTATCCGCTCCCCAGGATGGACGAGTCTCTCGACGCATTGTCTGGTGCGCGATACTTTTCGACTCTTGATTTATTATCCGGATTCTGGCAGTTGCCACTCGACAAAGAGTCTAAGCCTAAGACTGCATTTCGGACTCCAGGGGGCCTGTTTCAGTTTAACCGGTTACCCATGGGACTTCACTCCTCTCCGGCGACGTTTCAGCGTCTTATGGAATTGGTTTTGTCGGGCTTGCAGTGGGATACGTGCCTCATTTACCTTGACGATGTCATTGTTTTCGGTAAAACGTTTGAAGAACACCTCCAGCGATTGAGGGGGGTGTTCTTGCGAATGCGATCGGCTAAATTAAAGTTTAAACCGGCCAAATGCCACCTTTTTCGTAAATCCGTGAGGTACTTGGGTCACATTGTCGACTCTTCGGGGATTTCTACCGATCCTGCGAAGACGGACTGTGTCAGTTCGTGGCCGACGCCCACGTCAGTGTCAGACGTACGCAGTTTCATCGGTTTTGCTTCGTATTATCGCCGATTCGTTGAGCACTTCGCCACCATTGCAAAACCCTTGCACGCTCTAACGGCGAAAGGAGTGAAGTTCCGATGGGGACCGGAGAAGGAGGCTGCATTCTGCTCCCTACGGGACGCCTTGGTTAGGGCCCCACCCTTGCGCTATCCGGACTTCGCGAGTCCCTTCTTGCTAGACACGGACGCTAGCAACACGGGCATTGGGGGAGTGCTGTCCCAAGTCGTTGGAGGGGTCGAACGAGTGGTCGCCTATGGTAGCAGGGTGTTGTCGCCGGCAGAGCAGCGCTACTGCGTCACCCGTCGCGAACTGCTTGCCATTGTTTTTTTTGTACAACAATTCAGGCCATATCTCTATGGTCGTCATTTCACGGTCCGGACGGACCACGCGGCGCTCCAGTATTCATTGCGGGTCGCCCAGCCCTCGGGCCAATTGTCGCGGTGGTTGGAAGTCCTCCAGGACTATCAGTTCACGACTACGTACCGTAAAGGGTTGCGACACACAAATGCCGATGCCCTGTCGCGGTTGTTGCCTTGTCACAAATGTGCGTGCTTGTCGGGATCGGCGCGCTGTAAACCGCCGGTTACGGAAGGTAGGGAGGCGTTGGTTGCGGCCGCGAGCACACCAATTGGGGATGGTCCCGCTACCCCTGGGGGTCAGGACTCACTGCTCTCACTGTCATTGATTGAGTGGGGCCGTCTCCAAATGGCGGACAGCTCCCTGCTGGCATTGCGCCGCAAGACGGGGGGTTCCGAGGGTAACCACGATCGAACTGGCTCCTACGAGCTTAAGCAAGGCCTATTGATGAGATGGGACAGTTTGTCCCGGCGGCATGCGATTGTGGTGCCTGCTGCTGTGAGGGGGAAGGTTGTCTTGGCCGCACACGAACGCCTCTTGCATTTGGGAGTTAACAAAACGCTTGCCCTGCTTCAGCGTGACTATTATTGGCCGGGAATGGGGGGTGACGTGGTGAATATTCTGAAGGGTTGTGTTGAGTGCGCCAGACGGAAACCACCGCCTGTGGCAGCTAATCCACCGCTGCAATCCATCCAGGTCTCGCGCACTAACAAGCTCGTTGCACTCGATTTTCTGGGGCCTTTTCCGGTCACGCCTAGGGGTAATAAGTACCTGTTGGTGGGGGTCGAATATTTTACCCGGTGGCCTATGGCGTGGCCACTCGCCAACCAGTCGGCGGCGGCTGTGACGGACGCCTTTGTCCAGGGCTACGTCCTGGACAAGGGGGCTCCCGAACGCTTGCTGACTGACCAAGGGAAAAATTTTTCGAGTAAATTACTGCAAGAGGTGTGCGACCTGTTGGGTACCAAGAAGGTGCGTACCTCCCCGTACCACCCGCAGACGGACGGGATGGTGGAGAGGCTTAACAGGACATTGACTTCTATGTTGTGCCAGCAGGTGTGTGAGGCACATGTTGATTGGGACCTGCAGGTCCCTGGGGTCCTCGCCGCGTATAGAATGGCCCCCCATGCAGCTACGGGATTTTCCCCGTTTTATCTGATGTACGGTCGGGAAGCCGACCCGCCCATGGAAACGCAGCTGGGTCTGCCCGCACCACGAGCTAATTCGAAATTGGCAGAGCATATTAAATTTAATATTCATAAGCTGACAGAGGCAAGGGAGGCCGCACGGCTTAATTCGCGGGCTCGCCAAATTGCAAACGAGCGGTTGCGGGCACGGAAGGTGTCCGTGCACAATTGGGAACCAGGTGACAGGGCCTGGCTGCATTGCCCTCAGGCACCTTTGGCTACGTCGCCTAAATTGTTGAAGCCGTGGCGGGGACCCGTGGAGGTCGTGCGGGTTGCACGCCCCCAGTGCGTTCAGATAAAATGGGGAAAACGCCGTTGGTACGTCCACCCCTCCCGACTAAAACCGTTCTCGCCTCCGTATGGCCTCCCCTTGTGTCATGAGGGCCGAGCATGTGACGTGACCAGCGACCCTGAGGGGGAATTGTCTTTGCCTGCTCCTCACATGTCTCCGCCTGATCCGCTCCCAGGTCTCTCGGAACTGACAGCTGCCGACCACCGGCGGCCGGATCTTGAGCGGCCGGAGCCACCGGACGGTCGCCAACGTCCCGTCCCATACGACGGACCGGCCAGACGGACTCGCGCTAGGTCGCGCTACTTTGTGTGACCTGCCACGTGAGGAGTCGAGGCAGCCGGAGCGCCTCGGCACTGCGTTTAGTCACAGAGACACTTGGCGCGTTTGTTTTCCGGTGTTCGCTTTTATTGTGTTGTTCGTCAGGCTGTATATTGCTTCATATTTAAGTGTTGTGTTGTTGTTGTTGCGTTACGGGGCACACTGGGAGGTGGAGTTTCTTTATTACTGCGTTGACGTTAGGTGGTGTTGTTGGTTAACAGCCGGGCCGGCTGCAAGCTATGTGGGAGGGGGGTGATGTAGAGGTGATACGCGCTGGGATTAGAGATCGTATGCCAGCGCGTAATGATTGGCTGTGTAGGTGGTGACGCGCGCTGACGGTGGAGGATCAGGGGTCAGCGCGGGGTCGTGGGTTACGGGGTACTGATTGGCTGTGGGCCGGTGACGTGCTGAGAGGGAGTGATCGGGTGGCAGCGCGGTGTGATTGGTGGAGGAGTGTTAACACGCGCTGGGGAAAACGGATCGTAGAGAGAGTGCGTCGTGATTGGTTCATTAAGGAGCGATGCTCACGTTGAAGTACGCATCAGCTCCGTCTCTCGTGAGCAGGGGCTATAAAAGGGGATGCACACAGGCGTGAGGGGAGTGTGTAACCAGCGAAGAATGAAGACAGGGATGAAGACCTAGGGCCCTGCGGTACCTAGTCCCGCTGTCCTAACGGGACCGGGACTCTGTGTAACCCAGAGGCGAGTGTAGTGTGTGTAGCCATAAGCATAAGGTCTACACGAGCCGAATGCAGTGTGTGTAGCCAGGGACATAGGGTCTACACGAGTCGAGTGTATTGTGTAGCCAGAGGCATAGGGTCTACACGAGTGAAGGGTATCGTGTGTAGCCAGAGGCCTAGAGTTTACACGAGAGTAGTGGAGTGTGAAGTCGGAAGAAAGGAGACTACACGTTGTATTTTGACACGTAAAGATTTAATAAAAAGTGTGTTCCCGTCAAGAAGTTCCTGCCGTCAATTCCCATACTTCAGTATTGCCAGCGAGGCGAGCTTGTTTATGATCCGGAGTTTCTTGTTCTCGTCGATTTTCTTGCCTTTCAGCATTCTCTCTCAGAATTCTGTCCGAAGTTTCTTGGCTCTGGCGAACTCTCCATTTCCGCGTTCTTTCTCTTTGCAAACGCCGTTTCCTTAGCTGGCAATCCTGAATTGACATATTTTGATCTTATGACACTTTACGTGTTCCAGCAGCTGGAACTGCGTTTTTGAGTGTATATGGGCAGTGAGATCGCTAGACACGCCAAATTTTGCTAAGAAAAGAGCAAAAAGAAGCATTAAAATGTGTAAATTATTTGGGCACGGACTCTTATGTATCTTGTGCAATTTGAAAATTTTAGCGGAATCAAGAAAGTAGACTGCTGATACTGTCAGAAGTAAGTTATCAAATAAAAAAGACCAAACATAACCATTAAAGTTACAAAAAAATTGATCAGAGTGTAGGGATGTTAGAGAGAGGGCCGTTATGTATGGCAGTCTATGGGAAAGAAACACAGTGGGCGGGGCTACGTGTGTGCACAGGGAGGTGCCCTCTGCGACGTCCGAGCCAGACATCCTGGGGGGGGCTGGTTTGGCGTTATGATCCCCCGGGGCCCCACCCCTCGAGGAGGGTTGGGTATAAAAGGGGACGTTATATGGGCTCGGGAGTTAGTTATGTTATAGTTAACTAAGAAGACGGAAGACGTCTTAGATAGAGCCCTGGACTCCCTCGTTCGATGTCCTTGTCAGGGCCGAACAGGATCGAGCCAGCGGCGTGGTCCCGAAAGCCAGAGCCGGTGCTCTTCTAAGAGCTGGTCTGGGACTCCGGGTACCGGCCCGACTTACCAGTGTCGGGCCAAGTAGCCTCCCCTAGCCCAGTAGTGGAGGACTGTGAGGTAGGCTAGGACTTAGCCAGGAAGTGTATCCTTGAGCTAGTCGGGTGAGGGGGCCGATACCCCCTCCAGTACTGTATGTCACATAAGAGTTGTGTTAAATAAATATCCGTGTGCCTCCACCTCGGTGTCAAGTGTCTTCACCGGTACTTCAACTGGTGTCAGAAGTAAAACTCGAACATGGACACGCGGAAGACAACGCGGGCCATAGTACCGCAAGAAGAAGATACTGCCGAGATCGAAACGCCCGGGGCGGCTACACAAGCCACAGTGCAGCCGGAGCCTGATGTCTCCTCACCGGGGCATCCGACTGAAGGAGGATCACAGTCAGACGCGTTGCGGCTGGCTCACGGGAGGCTGGCGGATCTGTTATACGCCGCTGCCGCCACGCTGGAGTCCATCACGCGGCTGGGGGCCGGTGATTCAGCACGGGGCGAGACGGCCCAACGACTAGGGCGCCTTCCCGCCATTTCGGAGCAGCCCGAGTTTGAATCTCCCGCCATCGACGCTGCAGCTGTTCGGGGCGTGGCCAGCCTAAACATCCACTCCGGCATCGCCGTCGCTGAAGCCACGACGTCATCACCACCGCGACAGGCGATTCCATCGGCCGCTCGTACCAACGCACAGCCAAGTGGAGGTGACATCCGCCCGCGGGAATCAACAACGACCGCTGCACTCCATCAGAGGCTGCCCCCGCTGAAAGAGTTCGTCGGCGCGGAGGGGGACTGGGCCGGGTTCCGCAGGCGATTCCTCGCCCATCAAGAGATGGCAAAGTGGACAGACGAGGAGGCTCTCTGCGCGCTGCCGGCGCTCCTCGACAGCGACGCGCTCGCAGCCCTCACATCGGCACCTAAAGAGAGGCGGGCGACGTTACCGATGGCGCTGCAGCTGCTGGGAGGGGTCTACGGACCGTCGGCGGAATGCAGACAGGAGTTCTACGACCGCAAGCGGGGTGAAAAGGAGTCGCCCCTGGCGTACCGAACGAGCCTCCTGGCGATGGCCAAGTCGGCCTTCCCCCGTATGGATGACGACGGCATCGACGCTATGGTGACGGAGAAAATACTCCTCCTGGCTGACGACCTTGACATCGCTGTCGTCGCACAGGAGGACGCGGAAATGACATCGCTCCAGGCGGCGCGGCTCCTCCACGCAAACCTCCTGTCGCTCCGGCGGAAAGCCAGCAGGGCATCGGCGGGGCGTGCGGTGGCTGCAGCCACCCTTCCGACGGAGGAACTCTACGCCGTCGACCACCGACGGCAACAGGCGACGAGTGCACGGCCGGGCCAGGACGGGTCGGGCCGTTCCGACCATTCGTCACCTCCGACGCCGCTCCCACGGTGTTTTAACTGCGGCGTCCGGGGCCACGTCGCCTCGGGGTGCCGCTTTCCTCGTCAGCGCGGGACGACACCTCACCGGGACGACGGGCCTCATCCCAAGCTCCACCATCAAAAACCGGCGAGTCGCGGCACCCCACACGTTTGGCCCACACACACACCCGTCACGCACTCAAACACCGCGACGAGAGGGGGGCCGGTATCACGCACCATCGCACCATCACGCACCACTCCGGGTACCCATATCGAACCCGGCCAGTGGTCCGTGCTGGCCGATCGTGTGGTTGCCGCATCGTCGGGGTCGTCGGCCGTTGTGGGGTATATCGACGGGGTTGAAGTGCGCATCCTGGTCGATACGGGAGCATCGGCGACTATTATTTCGGAATTAATTTATAATATTCTCCCTGTCCGGAGTCGTCCCTTGATGCCAGTTAACATACCATTCTATGCGGCTAACGGGGGCTCACTTGGCATCATCGGACAAATTCGTGCCCAAATTTGTATCGGGGAAATAAAATTGTCTGGGCCGATTTTTGTTTCTTCCTCGCTGGCGGTTCCGTGCCTGCTGGGGACGGACTTCCTGGCCAAAATGCCGATTGTAATTTTGATCGACCAGGGTTGCATAGAGCTTCCGTCGGGCAGACGCATGGCGTTTCTGCCATCACCGGTTGCGACGCGGACGGCGTTCGCGACGGTGCCGGCGTTCGTGGAGAGAACGGTACGCGTCCCTCCGGGGACGCAAATGTTGGTACCCTTGAAACTTCGGCGGCCCCTCGTTATGGGTGCTGGGGCACAAGGGGTACTGTTGGGACCGTCTAGGGCCGGGGTTAGTGGACCTGACTTACTTCCGGCCCAGACCATAGTGAGAGGGAATGGTGAACCCTTCATCGCGGTCCTAAATGTGGGCTCGCGGACGGTGGTGGTCCCACAGGGGACCGTGCTTGCTCACGCAACGCCGGTGCCGTGTGAGGAACCCGCCGTAAATCACGTCAACACTGTCCCTGCGTCGCAACCGCATTCGGACAGCGATGAAGGGTGGCTCGAGGCGCTTTGTGCGGGATCGACGGACCTGTCCGATTCAGAGCGTCAACAACTTAAAACACTACTGCGAGAATTTTCCGACGTTTTTAGTCGAAATAAATATGATTTGGGTTGCACTCACTTGCTGCGTCACCATATTGACACGGGTGACAGCGCGCCAATTCGCCAAAATCCGTTTCGGTTGAGTCCCGCCGAAAAGGACCATGTCAAATCGGCTGTTGATGACATGTTGGCCGCAGACATCATTTCTCCTTCCACCAGCCCTTGGGGAGCGCCGATCGTCCTGGTTAAAAAGCAGGACGGTTCGTTGCGGTTTTGCGTTGACTTCCGGCGTCTTAATAAAATTTCGGTTGCCGACGCATACCCGCTCCCTCGGACGGATGAATCGCTTGACGCCTTGGCGGGAGCGCGATTCTTTTCCACACTCGATTTACTTTCGGGATTCTGGCAGCTTCCTCTGGATGATGAGTCAAAGCCTAAAACTGCTTTTCGTACACCGCACGGCTTGTTTCAATTCAACCGGTTGCCGATGGGCTTACACTCAGCGCCGGCAACTTTCCAACGTTTAATGGAATTGGTTTTGGCTGGACTGCAATGGGAGTCGTGCCTCATTTATTTGGATGACGTTATCATCTTTGGTAAAACTTTTGATGAACATCTCCAGAGGTTGCGGGCGGTTTTCCTAAAGATGCGGGCTGCTAATTTGAAATTCAAGCCCCAAAAATGCCATTTGTTGCGTGATTCGGTGCGTTATTTGGGGCACATCGTGGGACGCTCAGGTATTGCTACCGATCCCGCCAAAACGCAGTGTGTCAGCTCCTGGCCGACTCCCACCTCGGTGGGAGAGGTCAGGAGTTTCATTGGGTTCGCGTCGTATTATCGACGGTTTGTTGCTGATTTTGCAACAATTGCTAAACCCCTGCACGCTTTAACATCTAAAGGGGTTCGGTTCCACTGGGGTCAAGAGGAGGAGGCTGCGTTCCGCTCCCTTCGGGATGCCCTGGTGAAAGCCCCTCCCTTGATTTACCCTGATTTTTCGAAGCCCTTTTTGCTTGACACCGATGCGAGCAACACGGGTATTGGGGGTGTGCTTTCCCAGGTGGTTGATGGCGTTGAACGGGTGGTCGCGTACGGTAGTCGGGTGTTGTCTCCTGCGGAGCAGAGATATTGTGTCACCCGTAGAGAACTGTTGGCAATTGTTTTTTTCATCCAACAGTATCGCCCATATCTGTACGGTCGGCATTTCACCGTCCGCACAGATCATGCGGCACTACAGTATGCCCTGCGGGTTCAACAACCATTGGGACAGTTGTCTCGATGGTTGGAGGTTCTCCAGGATTTTGATTTTGAGACCACTTACCGTAAGGGCGTTCGCCATACCAACGCGGACGCTCTGTCACGCATGCCAACCACCTCGGAATGTGCATGCCTCCTGGGGTCGGGACGTTGCAGACCTTCAGGGGACGCATCGGTTCCGATCCTGGCAGCCACCGACGACGACGAACCACTGCCTGATAATTCGATCGAACAACAGGGAAGGGATTCCCTGTTGGGGTTGCCCGTCACTGAGTGGGGGCGCCTCCAAATGGAGGATACCTCCCTCCTCGGGTGGCGTCGTCGCGTCGGGGGTGCTGGGCGGGTGAAAGGTGATTCGGGTGCATGGGAAATGGTACAGGGTCTGCTCATGCATTGGGACGGCAAATCACAGCGACATCGGCTGGTCGTCCCTTCTGAGTTGCGAGGCAAAGTGGTGTGGGCCGCGCATGAGCGCCTGTTACATCTGGGGACTCTAAAGACCCTTGCACTGATACAACTTGATTTTTTTTGGCCTGGTATGACAAAGGATGTGGGGGATCTTTTGAGTTCATGCCCGCGGTGTGCGCAACGGAAACCGCCGGCACGGGAGTCTAACCCGCCTTTACAATCAATCAAGGTGTCCAGAATAAATGAGCTTGTCGCGCTGGACATCTTGGGCCCATTTCCCGCCACCCCCAGGGGCAATAGGTATTTGCTGACAGGGGTCGAGTATTTTACGCGCTGGCCCATGGCCTGGCCCCTTGCCAACCAGTCGGCAGCAGCCATCGTGGACGCCTTTGTTCAGGGATACGTCCTGGACAAAGGTGCTCCGGAACGGCTGCTGACCGACCAGGGTAAAAATTTTTCCAGCAAATTACTTAAACAAGTCTGTGACCTCTTAGGCACAAAGAAAATTCGGACCTCCCCGTATCACCCACAGACTGACGGAATGGTCGAGCGCCTGCATCGCACCATTTCGTCAATGATGGCACAGCAGGTCTCAGATTCACAGACTGATTGGGACCTGCATATTCAGGGGGTCTTGGCGGCATACCGGATGGCACCCCATGCAGCTACGGGATTTTCCCCCTTTTACCTTATGTACGGTCGCGAACCCGATCCGCCTGTTCGCGCCCAGCTGCAGATCCCCGACCCGCAAGGAAAAACTAAATTGGCTGACCACGTCAAATTTAATCTGGCTAAATTAACAGAGGCGCGGGATGCTGCGAGGTTGAACTCGGACCAACGTCAAAAGGCGAACGAGCGCCTCAGGCTGGGTCGGGCGCATGTAATACGGTGGAAACCGGGGGACAGGGCATGGTTGCACTGTCCCCAAGTGCCCCTGGCTACCTCCCCTAAGCTGGCGCGGCCGTGGCGGGGCCCTGTGGAAGTGGTCGAGGTCTTGCGACCACAGTGCGTGCGCATTCGTTGGGGGAAGCGGCGATGGTTCGTGCACCCCTCTCGGTTGAAACCCTTCGTCGCGGTACGCAAACCCACTTCACACATGCGTGGCCAGACGTGTGGGGGGTCGACCGACTCACTAGGTCCGTCTCCACCGCGCTCACCTAATGCCTTGCCGGCCGTGCCACCTCCAGGTGCATCGGAACTGACGGGCTCACGCCCGACCACCCCTTCTGGGGATACCAACAGTCACGCGGCATCAGAGGAGGTCTCACTCCGGGACGGACGATTACCACCTGACGGTCCGCCACCCGGGGTTTCCCTGTGTGAGGGGCCCGCCGCAAGGACACGCGCAAAAATGCGCAGACTGTTGTGAAACCGCAAGATGTGTATATATGTTGTGTTCATTGTGTGTTGTGTGGGGGGGTGTGTTCCCTGCCCATTGAATTTACATACGTTGTGCTCACCTGCTGTTGTGTGTATGGTGGCTTCGCTGCAAATTGTATATAGCTTGTTCTTACGGAATTCGTATTTATTCAAGGGGGGGTGTGTCGGGTTGTTTTTTTTTCTTCTTGCTGTTGCATTTTTTTGTGTTCTTGTTACCGTTCTTGTTATTGTTGATAATTAGTGAGACATACGCGCGGTTACGGTAAAAATTCATTTTTATTGTCATTCTGTATGTTGGCAGCCGGGACGGCTGCGAGCTATGTAGGGGGGAGTGATGTAGGGATGTTAGAGAGAGGGCCGTTATGTATGGCAGTCTATGGGAAAGAAACACAGTGGGCGGGGCTACGTGTGTGCACAGGGAGGTGCCCTCTGCGACGTCCGAGCCAGACACCCTGGGGGGGGCTGGTTTGGCGTTATGATCCCCCGGGGCCCCACCCCTCGAGGAGGGTTGGGTATAAAAGGGGACGTTATATGGGCTCGGGAGTTAGTTATGTTATAGTTAACTAAGAAGACGGAAGACGTCTTAGATAGAGCCCTGGACTCCCTCGTTCGATGTCCTTGTCAGGGCCGAACAGGATCGAGCCAGCGGCATGGTCCCGAAAGCCAGAGCCGGTGCTCTTCTAAGAGCTGGTCTGGGACTCCGGGTACCGGCCCGACTTACCAGTGTCGGGCCAAGTAGCCTCCCCTAGCCCAGTAGTGGAGGACTGTGAGGTAGGCTAGGACTTAGCCAGGAAGTGTATCCTTGAGCTAGTCGGGTGAGGGGGCCGATACCCCCTCCAGTACTGTATGTCACATAAGAGTTGTGTTAAATAAATATCCGTGTGCCTCCACCTCGGTGTCAAGTGTCTTCACCGGTACTTCAAGAGTATTATTGTATCTTGTGTAAATTTAATGGCAGTGAATCTTGCACAAAACGATGTAATCAAACACTTCACTGTATTTCACTGTAGTACTGTATTAATGGCTGTGATTGTTGCACAAAACTACGTCATAAAACACGTCACTTCATGTCACTGTAGCACTGTATTTAACTCACCTTCAATTAGTTCAAAATCACTGCTGTGATAATTTATTTTCTTCTGCTTTCACTCGCTGTGGTTGAAATAAATTTGAATTCGATACAATATCTGGAAAATCACGGAGTAATGTAAATATTTAATCATAATTTAGAAGCAAAAATTTGACTGACCCCTTATTTAAAGTGCTGAAGAAATAAAGACACCAAAAGCACTTTGTTTCTGCGTATAATTATTTTTTGAAAACATTTCAATAAAGAAACGTCAAATTTAAAGCGAATTTGCGTAAAAAAATGTTTCTCCACTCGACCCGGGGGAGTGTCAAAATCCACCCGCTCATGATTATTAATGAGGGGGGGGGGGGGGCTCTTTTACAGTGACGTCACATACGGATGTAGCACTGTGCTGCGTAGATTTATTTTTGACCATCACTTTCTGGAAAGAAACGTCATATTTGAAGCGACTTTGCGAAAAGAAAATATCTTTCCGCTCGAAATTCTTCCGTGAGTGTAAAAATCCACTCGCTCATGATTATTTAAGTATTAATGACGGGAGGGGGGGGGGGCATGTGGAATGACGTCACGCACGTTACACACGTTACACACATTTCTGGGCTATTATAGCAGTAATTCGTATGTATGTTGAATTTCTTTTTCACCGTATGTAGCCAACCGTGTTAATCGGAGGTGCGAAAATTATATATTGTGTTCACACACAAAACGGTTTAAATGTGGGCTCGTCACATTTTAACGGATACAAAGACCGCGAGTAACAATTATCTATACCTAAAAAATAAAGTGGGAGCATTTATAAAGTTAAAATTGTTTTCGTCCAGCATTGTACAATTGTGTACAATCCTCTTGTAACGGAATCATTTTTCAGCGGGATTGTTTTATGTCCAGCTTTACCAATAAAATATTTATGATAGGTTTTGCAATATGAGATTTTGACATGGAAATTTATTTTTGAGGTACTGTTCCTTGAAGCTCATTGGTAGTTGCAAATTGGATCCAATAAATAATGTATGACCAGTAGCAGAAATGTAATGCCCAGGCACCCAAGACAAAAAGCCAAAGGCAACAGTTTAATCATTTCTGGTTTCTTCTGTGGAAACTTATATTTTTTTTAATGGGAGTTTGAGGGGGTGAAGGAAAAGGTGAATGCTTTCCAAAGAACGTCAGCCTCTCAGAGGTTATTAACCTATTAAAAAAAATTGCAGTGAATTTTAAATGGCATATAAAAAAGTGTGTCTCTTCTGTGGATAGAGAGTTCTATTGAAGTGACTTGAGAAGCAGTTATAATGTCATCTTCTTTTAATAATCATAATTTCATTTTATATAGCGCATTCATGCCAATTGTATCCCACAATGCTGTACGTTAATTATATAAAAGGCCAAATCCTATATATTAGGTATGTATGTAGAACTTCTTTCGCACTGTAAGTAGTCAACCATGCACCTACGATTTGCACGTTGGGCTACGTACGCTGTGAAATAAGTTCTACATACATACACAGCAACTACTAAGCAAATGAAAACCCCTCAGAAAATAAAAATGAATAATCAAATAAAGCAATGTCACCAAAACAATGGCACAAACAACAAATACATTTATCACAAAAAGTTAAACAAGTCCTTAAAGAATCAAAATCCCAGACCATAACCCCAACTTCACACACAAGCAGCCAGGAGACCTTCACGGGAGGAGTGGCTGAATGCCAACAAGCTGTCAATCGTTTTTATTCTGGGGCCATTCTCTGACATTGCGCGATGCACTTCTCGCTGCAAACTTATGAATGGAAATGTTTTAATCGCGTTAAAACATGAAGGCCACAGTGCAAATTGGAATATTATTGGGGGGGGGGGGGAAATTCGCATTATTACACGCTTTCTTTTAACTCACTCTGTTGTTGTTGTCGTTGTTGTATCCTCAAATCTTGTAACTCGATTTTAACCCACTTCCCAATGTGGTATCGACTGCAAACGTGGTATACTTATGTAATACTGATGACAATACTATATTCTATAATAAAAAAATAAAATAAAAATATTTGTAAACATTAATTTTTTATATGTTATGTTTCGGCTTGGGTCTAATTGTCCACGGTCAACTGACGTTGGCTGTAATTGGCCACGGTCCCCTTACGTTATGGCAAGCTTCGGGGCCACTTCCTGGAGTCGTGGAGTTCTGCCATTACTAGTACATTTCTTAAAGCGTGTTAAAAAAAAAGTTTTTTTTTATTTGACTTACTTTTTTTATCATCAAATGCTTTTAAGGATAATTCAATCACAGTCTATCAAATACATATTGCAGGGCATATATCGTCTTAAGAATTTAAATACGAAATGTTAGGTAAGTTATTGTCAATTTATTTACAGAATATTTAGTTATATGCCAATACATCCCTATAATGTTTAGGAAATGTTTAATCTTAACCCCGGCTCACAGGTGCTTTGTAATCTTTGCCACTTTGTGTGAACATTTTAACGGGTTAATGGCAGCAGTGACAAACAGAAACTCTAACGGTTGGTATATCGATGTGCAGTTCCTGAAAACAGCTCTCACAAATATAGATTTTAAGACGAAATTATAATTGAAATTTCTAAAAAAAATCTATATTTACCTTTTCATTATTTCAAGCATTGCAAAACTATATATATATTTTAAAAAATACAGTTTTTAATTGGAATGAATCCCAATCATGACCATATATCCCAAGTAGCAGCGCCCTCCTTAGTCAGTGAGGCTATCCTGGTCGAATAAATGGTGATTACTATTAGTGCCATCCACACATATATTGGAAGCTATCTGAGCAAAAATTCCCAGATGACTCATCAGGGGAACAGCAGAGAGATTCTTGCCATAAAGGATAATATGTGAGAAGAGCAATTACCCTCTTTCTCTCCTTTATAGCTCTGTCGGTCACAGACATAGCTATCATTAATTGCAGAGCGAACGTTAATCTCCTTAAATGAGGCATTAAGAGTTCTGACTCAGAGGACACGGCGTTTTAAAACCTGTCACCGAGATTTCGAGAGCCAATCGGTCAGAAAGCAGCAAAAGTCCATTAGTCCAAGACTATTAAGAATCGCCGCTCCATTTGTAAGTTTCAGGAACCTAGAGCATGATGGATCTGCACTGTATATATCGCTTCAGAGATTTTATGGGATCCCGTGGAAAAGAAAGTCATCACCATAATTACGGAAGATACATGAGAGACTTGAAAAGAATGCAATGGGATGGAGGCTTTGTGAATTCAATCCATTGGTGTAAACCGATACAAGCCTTGTGTCATTTCGTTGTGAGTAGATTTGAAATGAAATAATAATTTAATTGACATTTTGTTCCCAGAAATGCAGTTATCATAGGTTAGCTGGTTGAAGTCTGAACAAATTATGGCAACTCAGATTGATTCCTTCAACTATTTATGTTCCGTATTGCATCTCATTTGTCATTCAGTAGAGATAGTTTACATTTAATAAACTGGAGATGAACGTGTGTCTTGTTAATGTGGCTTATTTTGACATTCCATAGAGTGATGCACTCCAATTGTTAGCAACTAATATCTTAAGAAGTAGCTACACCAGAATATGTTAAACGCAAACCTTTGTTCTTCAACCATTACCGACAACACATTGATTTGTGGCTCTGACCACAAATATTATTTTATCTTCTTGTCGAGTCATCTGCCTAAATTCAGGTTCTTGACCCAAGCCCTATTCTCTGCCTTTCGTGCAATCTCGTCGTATTGCGTTTGGCTTTCGGAGTTGTGCCGTTCAGCTCGCCAATGTGTTTCTTGAGCCGAACCGGACAAGGCGTAGTCCGAAACCCCAAAACACATCTGGAACCGATCTTCCCCCGATACTTCTCCTCTCCGTTTCTAAAGTCGTCGGGCAGCCCCTTCCTTATTGCCCCCACCCCACCCCCACTCCCTCAGGTCTTTTACCCACCATAATTCCTCTGAAACTGACTTCAGTGAACCTTCACCTCTGACAATTTGCCCCGTCCAGTTGTTCTGGCTTCTTGGAATTGTCGCCATCAGATTTCTTTCCTTCTCATTCTCACTTTTTTTTTGCCTAGCTGACTTTCTCTACACGACGTCAATCCCCGCATTTCAGAGTTATCCCCTCTTCTAATATCTTCGTGTCTCATCAATGTTATTCTATAGACGACTGTAACTGGTGCGCGTTTTAAAAGGAAAGCAAGTTCTTTCAATCCTGTTCAACTTGCTTCATACTGGGAATTCAGTCTGTATGGCCTAAAGGTATATATTTATATATTGTGCCCATAACATCACAAAACGTCTTAAAGCACATTTATTTTTTTAGCCCAAGAGACCTCCTGACGGCAGCTATATCTGCGGCACAAGGTACCGCAGCAGTAACCCGTTCATGGGCATTAGCCTGCCAGTCAGGAGCGACAGTTGTTAAGTATCATCCCAATTGAGCAATTTGCAGGTGGTTTAGTTTCAAATTTGGATTTAGCCAACACACAATGGCCTACTCCTTTTTTGAGTGAAATCGTGAGATATCTAACGTCCTCTGGATAGCAGATGTCATGTTTGCAAGGCTAATAGCACTTGAAGTATTGCAGATAATTTATTTTCCAATCATAAATGGAAATGTGGAAAAGTTATTAACATATGCAACCAAATGCTTTACCAGGTTGTTGATTTAAAAAAAGGTATACATTGTTTCCATCCTTTAATGTTTTGAGTCATGAGGGAGTCATCGTGGTTCACGCGATGTTTTTGATCTCGGACGTCCACGTGCAATTCTAAACTCAGAAGCTGGCATTCTTCAACAACCGAAAAGACCCTGCAAATCCCGCGACAGCACGACCCTGGCCATACCGGCCAGAAATGAGCGTGCAGTTTTCTGTTTTCAGAGACTAGAGAGAAGGTTGTGTGTGTGTGTGTTTGCTGCTGCTGCTGCTCTCAGACGCACACACACCAACATGCATCCACGCATCCTTCATCACTGCCCCGACGTGCCTGGAGCAGTCATGGAAGAGCGATTTAATGTTATGCTAGTTTATTCAATGCCTTCGTTAGCCACACTTCGCGATGCGGCATCACAACAACACAATTCACAACACCCCCCAGGGCATGACCGGAATGCACAAACAAGCCCCGTCTCAGTATGCAATTTTAATAGCCGCATTTTTTTCCATGTACACTGCTCACCGATAGCACGCAAATTTGCTCTTTACTGTCACTGGAAACAACAGACCCAGGACGGTGTGAAGTATTTCACTCTGGGGAGCAGTGGTACACACACAGCACTAAAGAGCGGACCACCTGGGTTTACCGGCCATGACTGACGGTGGCAACTGACTGAATTCTCAACAGATCCTGGGCCTCCCCTAAGTCGACCCAGGCTTAAATGAGTACTGTACCTGGCGCAGTGTGTAAACATCAGCACTGGGGAGACAAAGATGGCTGATGAACGTGGTTCTGGCCACACCATCCCGTTATGCACCATACCAACCTTCATTGGCGCTCACGAACAGCACTTGCCCCAACATCCTGTGTCGGCTATTTCGGGGATCTTTATCGTTACCTCCTCTCAGGCAGTCATTGTCAATCCGATTAGATGACCAACAAGTGCCATGGAAGTTTAAATTCATTGTTAATTAATTTGTAATTCTCGCAGTGCAAACCCCTCTATTTGTTTAGTACTGTATATTGCTAAGCTGTGGAGCTGTTTTCATACCCTGACATTTGGGACTTTATACAAAAAAATTGATTATTTCAATAGTTAATGACAGCTACTGCTTGAAAAAGTAACTGTAAAAAGTAACAAAAATAAAAATTGTTCTGCAGATTTTTGCCGAAAATGGACAATTTCTTTTTTTATTCGAAACTGATAGGTTCTCTAATGGAGCGTGCTGATAGATAAAAAAAAATTCTCCACCAGCAATAAGCCCAGATATAAAGTCAGCTTATGAATAAACACAACATGTAATTTGGGCCTGCTTATATGGTACACGTAAAATCATAATTAAATAAGCATGCAATTTCGAAGCTTTTCAGCCTGTCATATGTTTTATTTATTTTCTATCTACGTGACTTTACCGAAAGAACCAAATAATATGGGGAAAAAAAACTGCCAAATTATGGTGTTTGTATATCCTGTACTTATTGCAAGCAATGTGAGAGAGCTATACAGGACACTTCACAGCGAGGAAGTTCCGCTTATATCTACAGTATGCCTTCAAAACAAATAGTGTTCACGGCGATAGCATTTTAGTTAGCGTATTCCTAAAATAGCGACTTAAATGTCTTAAAAGAGGCTCGGTGTTGTCAAACGTGAACCATTTGCAACCTCCGATTACCGTTTGCTGGCCTTGATTTTTGCCCGTAAATAAATAAACTCCTTATCTGTCCGTGCTGCAACATCCCCCGCTGTTATCTTGTTATCCCCTGGCAGGATTGTGCACAAAGCAGAACATAAGATTTCGCCCCCCTCCGCCTCCGACATCATTGCCCTGCACCCCCCGCTGTTTTTGTAAAACACATCCACGTGAGAAGCTAATACGAACCCAAAAGTGGCGTTTACGACCAAATGAGATCCAGAGCGTGACGTGGCAGGTGGTTTTATTTCGAGAGAAAAGGGAACACCACCAAGTTTAAATGTGTTTACTCTAAAATACAATTTTGGAAAATATTAATAATACGAAATTGGTTTATTTTTGTAAAGTAACAATTTCACACGGTGATAGCGGAATGTGGCACGTGACGTCACACGCGGTGATATGCTGACAGCGCTACTGAGACGTCTGAGAAAAAAGAGCTTCATTGCTCATCGGATTTCTCCAGGATAATAAAGGTGCAGCTCTGCTATTACTCTCTCAAGCCACAGCGGGAGGAAGAGCCTCGACTAGATGAAGCTTTTGAGACCTCCTGCAGGAGGTCTGTCACCATGCCGGCCAGTTGTGTTGGAAGAGGTGGGATTACCCACTCTTCTTTACCCCACCACACGCAACCTGCCGATTAACTAGCTGTTTTGCACATTTATACCGCTGGGTGTATGTGTGTACTATGTTGAACTTCTTTCGCACCGTACGTAGCCAACCATGCAAATCAGAGGTGCTGGTGAACAGAGGCATGGGGATTAAGAAATATGCCCGTTGTTTCATTTCAAATCCAGTCTGCTAAACATTACAACGTGGCAGCAGACTTGTATAACATTGGTTGAATTTGATGTTGCAATAATAGTTTTTCGTGCCAAAAATGTAGTTTAAACCCAGTGATAATTATTTAATTAATTGAATGCTGCTAATTGGTTACCCATGATGATTTCCAGCCCTTTGCTGCTGCAGAGAGTAATCACTAAGTGCAAATATGCATTTGCTAAAAGTAATAGCTTATTTTTGTTAAACGTATTTACCCAGGAGAGCCACACTGAATTATATAACTTTTCCAGGAGGGTCCTACATTGGGTTTATATTTTAAGATGTTTTCAGCCAATTAATGCGTGTTTACACGTGTGGGGGAAAACCGGTACACGTGGAGAAAACCCATGCCCGCGCGGGGGAACCACTCTATCCCCGTACGAATGTAAACCGATGGCGATTAGTACTATGCCGTACTGCCTTCGCCTGGCAAGCCAGGATATGGCGCCTCCTCGTCGCCCACGGGAAGGGAGTTTGACAACATTTGTGCGGTGATTCACCAACCCTCGCTGCTGCCTCCACAGCGCTGGATTACAGACGTGCGCCGCTAACCGGCCCCTGCATACCTCACTACATTGAGAGTCTTTGGTAGTCATATACATATCATTCGCGCTACCATCACCAACGTATGCGATACGCACAGAAGGCCTGTATACAGTGGCATGGCACTTAACAGGACGTTCCCGTCTCTACTCGTGATAAAAATCCATTAATATGCCCGCGATTCTGTCACGTGCCATTAATGGGCAGGAGTAATGATCACCAAGGAAAAGGGCAAGACATAAATCGGATCCCATTAGAGACGTGGTGTAAACCACAGTGTGGGTGGTTTCCTTTCGATACGTTACGTTTTATTCATGCAAGCCACCAACTTTTATTCAGAACATCAAATTTGATTAATTCTGGGGTCAAAATATTTTTATTTTTTATTTTGAGTGCACATAAGTGCGTGCATTGAAAAACTAGTTCTTTTTTTTACCATTTTCTTTTTAAGGGTAAGACTTTGAGATTTAAGTTTTACGCAATGCTTTCACCATGTTCATGACTTCTGAAATGTGAGCTTGGAAATACCGTTTGGAAATTATGTGAAGTCGTTTACGCCAACATTGTTGGGAATTTTTTTCCCACCTTCCTGTTATGTGCCTGTACACGTAAACAACAACGCGAGGATAAGTGGGATTATACAGCAAATGAATGCTACTGCATTGGTATTGTTTATTCATAAAGAATGTAGGCCATTTCAATACCATACATCAGGCAATTCCATAGGGAAATTAATAAGCAAATAAACTGTGCATTCTTTGGAGTGTAACTTCATTTCTCTTAATTCACGTGGTGAGTGTGACTCAGGTCAAATGTGAGAATTGAGATTTTTTTTTTCAAATGCAGTCATGATTAAATTTCATCCCATAAATTAAATTAAGGCAATGAAGCCCTCCCGCCCCCTTCCCCTCAGCCCTTAATTTTTGCCCAGCACGAGGCTAATAAGGCCACACTGACCGTGCGGTGCATGTTAATGAGAGTACCACTCGACGGGAGAGTGGACTCCCGTATGTACGGTCATGCGCCGGAGAGGGAGATGCATCAATGCGTGTGACACCCCTGCCGTTACGGCGTAACAAACAACCTCGATAACACCAAAATCACCCAATTTAAAAGGCGCCGATGTCCCACTGAGGTGGCATATTTTCTTAGTTGGCCGTGGTGGTGCACACCTGTAATCCCGGTGCTTTGGACGCTAATCCGGTGGATCCCAACACGACGGGCTATGAGGTGGACCTAAGTTACCATTCCAGGCATACGATGACAAAATTGTATACCTCCGAGGAGTTTAACACGTAGGCTTTCACGACCAATATCATTCATAATAGAGCTTTTTTGGGGTTTGATCGCGTAAATATATAAATGTGTCGTTAAACCCACCACCACCCGACACAGCCTCCGAGGAATTGCTCTGAATCCCTCCTGCTTCTGTGAGATATTGGAGCTCAGCAAGATCGAGCCTTCTGCTTGGTTTTGTGCTGTATAACGGTCCAATGTGTAACTTAAATTGTCGGTTTTCGGAGCGAAAGCAGTGAGCCCATATTTTTCGTTGTCTGGCCACGTAGTAGTTTTATTATTCTCCTTGTCAATAACCCTCCACCACCCGACAGTGTTGTCACGTTTACAAAGATATTATTTGTACGTGCCAATGTTTTGATGAATTATGATCAATTGAGCTCACCGTTGGCTTACGAATTTTCAGTGACTTGATTGAGAATACTTATCACTTGGATTGTTGGCCAACAGGGCTTGCCAGGTGTCGTAGGTGTGGAGCTGCACAGTGGCTGGTAGATGGTAGTGCTGAGTGGTGTTTTTTAAAATGGGTTTTCTGGTTTCTTCCCACATTACACCAAATACTCATTACTAGAATTGGCCAAAAAAAATCCAATATATGACACTGCTGAAACGGGGTCAGGATAAATAATTGCCATTATTAATAATTTTAGGTTCCTGACCTATCTGTGTGTGTTATTCGCTCGTACATATTGGATGTCTTTCAGAAATCCAGCTTCCTTCAACTTCCAAGATAATAATTGGCCAATGGTTCCAATGCAGGCCTCTACTCGATCAGAGCCTCAAAGCTAAATGATATTTTTCCTCTAGAAATACATTATATATTTATTTAGCAAAGCGGTCCTGGTTGCTGATTTAAGATTTCAAACTGAGGACTTCTACCATGACAGCAAATGCTCTCCCACAGGGCGGCTCTTCTTCGTCACAGCAACCCCTGTGATGGTCTCGACACGTGGACACTGGGAAGGAAATTGCTATCACCATCAGCTTCGCCAAACCAATTCCCGCCGACATGACCGCGAATTGACGACACGCTCAATGGGGAGACGTCTCCTACAGGTGCACGGTGGCGATAGCCCCAAAGAGTGGCGTTGAACAGGGGACTCGCGGACAAAGCTCAGCAAGCCTGAGACGATTGGATGCCCGGGGTGCTTCCGTTCCAATGGTCTATGAGAACAAAAAATAATCCGCCAAAATTGCGTTGGGACGACATTAGACGGGGATTATTATGAATGGATGACTGGATCATTCAAGGTGATGCTGCCACATTTTATACACTCACGGATATTACAAACACGCAGAAACACGTACAAAAAGGATAAGTTCTGGAAATCGACCACATTATTAAAGCAGACATGGCACACTAGGCGAGTGGTATGGCCAGCACCACTCAGTGCTAATGTTTACATACCATACCAGTTACTGTAGTCAATAAATGCTGAGTCAACCTAGGACAACTTTAGACTCCGCTTGTAACTGATGCCTGGGAATCGAACTGAGTTTACTCGGCCTTTGGCACGGTTCACTAACCACTGCACAACGGGTATTTTCACATATAGACACAAAAATAATGTACAGAGCAATGTTAAACCACTGCTGGATTAAGGTTTACCCCATCAGGGTTAAACGACCATACTTTAATAGCTTGTTGGTGAAGGGGTGGGAGCTGGCTTCATCTAAGGGGTGGGGGGGGGGGGGGTGTTCAGGCATCACCATCCGATGTTGTTCGCTGTAAAATCAAACTCAGGTCGCTGGGCTTTATAGGGCTCGGTGTGGAACCACTGAGCCAACAACTCTCCGCCCACATGCAACAATTACGAACATTCCAGTGTACTATAACACAGAATGTGTCAAAGGTGAAGTCTTTGCATAGGAATTCTACACACACAGCATTCACACGACTGGTATAGTACTTGTTTGAGCATATTCGTGAATTATGTATGTATTGTACAGGCTTTACAAAATATTGTTCAATGAAAGTAACAAGGTACGCATACATTTTGATTGAAAGCTTTCGTGACTGCAGGGATTCATATTTTTGGTTCTTTCGCTAAAATCACGTAGAAGGGAAATAATAAAATAAAAATCGGTGCTTTTATTATTTCCCTTCTACGTGACTTTACCGAAAGAGCCAAGAATAAGGTACTCATAGCTTGTATTCTATGATCACTGCTTTGAAGACATTAATCATTGTGGCTACAAGAGGAAGATCTGCGATGTCGATAGTAAAACAATAGTGTGACTTTCTGAAGAGTGACATGGGATCCTTAGTGTTCACAAGCACTACAAATTGTTCGCTCTATCACGTTCCCACAGCACCGCAGTGAATCTGTGATGAAGCGGCTATCCGCTGTGCTGGGATGGAAAAACCTTACCTATCAGAGCTCCTTATTATCAGACCAAAATATATACAGGCATTACAATGAATGCTGTCTTTTTAAAAAAAAACGTATTCCAATTCTGCCGTCGGTGTCAAGTAATTCAAGCGAGTATCCCTGTGGATGCCTTGCCGAGCAATGCGACCTCATGTTAGAGAATAGCCCGACGGAAGCAGATATCACAGCGCTACCTCTGAAATTTCTCCTAGTTACGTCTGTAATAAAGCTCGTTGAGGCAACTTCTGGATTTCGTCTTTTATTCAACTTATCTTACAGTTTACAACACGCTGCTGATAGGCAGTGTGAGAGGGACATATATAGAGAGAGAGACGCACTGCCACGTGGCAACTCGGAGCCCCGCTCCCGCGTGGCCTCCCCCCTTTGTTTGTTCCCGTTCTGACCCCGTGTCGTTCGTCTCCATCCCTATTTAATACCCGGGTCACGTGGTACGTTTCCACCAATCCTCGTTAGCCTGCATGGAATCTTCCAGGCTCCCTCGTCAGCTCCCGGGACCACGCCTCTGACTCATCTCCCCATTGGCTGTGGCCAAAGCCAGCAGAACCAATCCTTATAGCTGTCACCTTTCCATCACGTCAGGGCCATGCCCCCAGGCTTCCCCCCATTGGCTGTAAACCAGGACCGGCAGAGCCAATCACCATGACGAGTTGTGATACGTCAGTGAGCCGGATATATCCTCATATTACACATCTTATCCACATGGTGGACAGCAGGACTTTTCCACTCGCCCTGCATGTAAGAATATTTGTCGCGTGAGAATATAAACTATTTGTGGTGTAACAGTCAAACTGATGTTTTTAATTCCCAGAGCTGGCATATAGGGCATTTAGCCAATTAAAGTGCATAGCCAACTTAAACGTGGTGGGATTTTTTGCACGGTCATTCATGACTGGGCTGAGGCTATCAATTCACTGTACTTGAAAACCCACAGCAGTGCCAGTTCTGCACTCTGACCTCTGAGCTACCTGGCTACCTCTGACTGGAGAAATGTTTTTTTTTCATGTTCTTCAATGTGTTTTGGTTTTCTCCGGACACTCCGGTTTCCTGCTGCACACAAGAGTGACAACAAATAAGTGGCCAAACTCCCCATCTGAGAAAGTATTGAGGCTTAATTTTTCTGGATACGTAATGAACAGTTATTTTCCCAAGTACTTTTTCTCGAGGTGATATGTTTGCAAGTCACGAAAGCACATGACCACCAGTAGAAGGCAATGACAGAAAGGAAATATATTTATTAACCGTTATTAGCGTGGTATTGTGGTTTACCCATCCAGCCAGAAAAACTAATATGGAAAAGGGAAAAAGGCAGTGATGAATTTGATTATTTTCCTTCACATGTGTTAGCTTGGGTTATACCCTTTAAAAATATCATACATTCTATAAAAAAGCTGCAATTTGTATGAAATTCATCCTGAAAATATGCAAAGCATTGATGAACAAAGTTGCTGCGTTTCATATTGAAGCGTTAAGGTGTTTTTTTGAATTTAAATAGCCTCTTCTGTAGCGAGACATTCTGCTAAACATTCATGTGCGGATAATGAGTTACTTTATTTATGACTATTGTGGGCATGCTTAAGGTGATGGCTGAAGATTGAGACCAACTTTTCATTCCAGAGGGCTATCAAGTGTGGCCAGGTCGTCTCTTAAAAAAGAGCTAATGGCTCAGTGAGCTTTACCTGGTAAGTAAACGGGATCGTAGTAGATTGAGTGTCATTCTCTCCCATCAGCGGCAATCACCACTGTGCCACACAATACCCGCACAGACTTCACCTTTGGTACCGATTCCCTCCTACCCATCAGTGTCCCACCGTCCAAGTTATCTCAGCAGTGTCTATCATTCCGTGGCCGAACCGATATTAATGCTGGATATCCTTGCACTTCTCACCTGCCTGCCAAAACCATGTTGTTTGAAAGTTTGAAGTAATGCTGTTTTATATACGCTACAGTTTGAATACATATGTAGAGTGAGGGGAAAAAAAGTATTTGATCCCCTGCTGATTTTGTACGTTTGCCCACTGACAAAGAAATGATCAGTCCTAGATGTGAAGCTTTCGTGACTGCAAAGATTCATATTCTTAGGTTTTTTCGGTTAAGCAACTTGCTTATAAGGGATTACATCTTGAATCATTGCTTCACTTGATGCAGCTAATTCGGCTGTGACGGTCCCACCTGATGACGGAGACTTGTGTTGCCTCCGAAACGTCGTGATTTTTATTTTCATTTTATTTTTATTTTGATGTTTTACTTACGTGACTTAACCGAAAAAACCTAAGAATATAAATGATCAGTCTATAGTTTTAATGGTAGGTTTATTAGAACAGTGAGAGACAGAATAACAACAATAAAAATCCAGAAAAACTCATGTCAAAAATGTTATAAATTGATTTGCATTTTAATGAGGGAAATAAGTATTTGACCCCTCTGCAAAACATGACTTAGTACTTGGTGGTAAAATCCTTGTTGGCAATCACAGAGGTCAGACACTTTCTTGTAGTTGGCCACCAGGTTTGCACACATCTCAGGAGGGATTTTGTCCCACTCCTCTTTGCAGATCTTCTCCAAGTCATTAAGGTTTCGAGGCTGACGTTTGGCAACTCGAACCTTCAGCTCCCTCCACAGATTTTCTATGGGATTAAGGTCTGGAGACTGGCTAGACCACTCCAGGACCTTAATGTGCTTCTTCTTGAGCCACTCCTTTGTTGCCTTGGCCGTGTGTTTTGGGTAATTGCCATGCTGGAATACCTATCCACGACCCATTTTCAATGCCCTGGCTGAGGGAAGGAGGTTCTCACCCAAGATTTGACGGTATATGGCCCCGTCCATCGTCCCTTTGATGCGGTGAAGTTGTCCTGTCCCCTTAGCTGAAAAACACCCCCAAAGCATAATGTTTCTGTAAAGTAGTAACTCGGCAGGAGACGACTTCACGGGTAGCACACTCTTTATTTTCACCAACTTGTAGTTACACGGATGACTAACACCCTACTTCGTTACACGGGTGACCAACACCCACTTAGCTACACGGGTGACGGACACCCACTCAGCTACAACTTCGTTACACGGGTGACCAACACCCACTTAGCTACACGGGTGACCAACACCCACTCAGCTACACGGGTGACCAACACCCACTCAGCTACACGGGTGACTAACACCCACTCAGCTACACGGGTGACCAACACCCACTCAGCTACACGGGTGACTAACACCCACTCAGCTACACGGGTGACCAACACCCACTCAGCTGTACTGACACGGGCTCTTACGCCCCGTAGCCTTCCGGGACACACCCAGCCGGGGTGCCCGTCTCGGCTCTGGGTACCACCGTCCCGACCCACACGGGCGTCGGACTACGGTCCCCCCAGTCTCGGCTCCGAGCCACACAGGGCCCCGGTCCCCACAAGGACGGCGGGACTAGGGGTCTCGGGCCCCTACCTCCTCCACCCCGTCTTCGGTCTTCAACTGGTTAACACTGACCACGAGTGCTCTCGCGCGTCCCCCTTTATACCCCTCCTGCGGACGTCGCTGAGAGTACCCACTTATCTGACCAATCACTGCGCACTCGCTACGATCCTCTTTTCCCAGCTTGTGTGAGCGCGCCTCACCACCGGCGCGCGCGTCCATGCCACGCCCACACCGCGTGCCCAACCCCGCGCCCCGTGATCCATCACTGCCGGCGCACGTCAATACCACCACTACATCACCCCCTACCACATAGCTCGCAGCCGACCCGGCTGCTAATAAAACATACAACACCCCTTCACTCCCATGTGTGCCCCGTAACATAACACAAACCCTAACAACACAACATGAACACCGCAATCCGCAAAACCCAGCAACCGCCACACCCGCAACAAGAACAACATGCACAATCCGGCGAGTGGCAACGATACTGTGTATGCGGAAAGAGTAACAATAAAAAAAAAATTTCTTTAATCATTTTCTCTTCTTTCCTCTCCGACTCATGCAGCGTCCCAATGTCCGAGCGTCCCTTGAACGGGACATTACCCCGGCAGAGGGGGAAGCCGGCAACGAAGTCGGGCTTTAACAAAAAAAGAAAAAATTTTTTTTTTTCTTTTTTTCATGAAAAGTGTTGCGTCCTTGCCCGAGTCCGCCTTGCCGGACCGTCGTACGGCACAGGACGCAGTTGGCCATCCGGCGGCGCCGGCAGTTCAGGAAGGCATGGGCCAGGCATCGGGGCTCCGTGCGAGCCGCGGGGTTCCGGTTCCCGACGGTCAACAGCCGTCAGGTCCGAGACACCTGGGGGTGGGTCAGGTGGAGACACGTGAGGATCAGCCTGCGACACATCCCTCCCCGAGTCGACGGTCACATCACACGCTCGGTCGTCACGGCACAACCCGGGGTCACGCGGCGCCGCGTAGGGTTTCAGTCGGGAGGGGTGCACGTACCAACGGCGTTTTCCCCATTTAATCTGTATACTCTGGGGTCGTGCAACCCGCACAATTTCCACCGGTCCCCTCCATGGTCTCAACAGTTTGGGGGACGTAGCCAATGGTGCGTGTGGACAATGCAGCCAGGCCTTATCGCCCGGTTCCCAATTGTGCGTATGCTCCTTCCGTTCATGCAATCGCTCGTTCGCGATCTGCCGAGAGCGTGAATTCAATCTCGCAGCCTCTCGCGCCTCAGCCAATTTGGCGATGTTAAACTTAATGTGGTCTGCCAATTTAGATTTTGCACGTGGCTGTGAAATCCCCAGTTGGACGTCCATGGCCGGATCAGCCTCCCGCCCATACATCAGAAAAAATGGAGAAAACCCCGTCGCCGCATGGGGTGCCATCCGATAGGCCGCTAGTACCCCCGGTACCTGTAAGTCCCAATCCACCTGGTCGTCGCATACCTGTTGGCACAGCATAGACGTAATCGTCCTGTTCAGACGTTCAACCATACCGTCAGTCTGCGGGTGGTACGGGGAGGTACGTACTTTCTTTGTACCCAACAGGTCGCACACCTCGCGCAACAAAACACTCGAAAAGTTTTTCCCTTGATCCGTCAGCAAGCGTTCGGGGGCGCCTTTGTCCAAAACGTAACCTTGGACAAAGGCGTCCGCCACTGCCGCAGCCGACTGGTTGGCGAGTGGCCACGCCATGGGCCAGCGGGTGAAGTACTCTACGCCAACCAGTAGGAACTTATTTCCCCGAGGTGTAGTGGGAAAGGGCCCCAAGATGTCTAGCGCGACCAATTCGTTCGTGCGCGAAACTTGAATGGATTGAAGCGGTGGATTAGCCGCTATTGGTGGCGGTTTTCTTTTAGCGCACCCTACACACCCCTTAAGAATGTTCGCCACGTCACTGCCCATCCCAGGCCAATAGTAGTCTCGCTGAATGAGGGCGAGCGTTTTGTGAAACCCCAGATGCATGAGTCGTTCATGGGCAGCCAGGACGACCTTACCCCGTACAGCAACCGGCACCACAAGCATGTGACGCCGGGACATGGAGTCCCACTTCATCAAGAGGCCCTGTCTGCACACCCAGGAACCGACCCGCGTTTCCCCGCCCTCGGGAACGTTAACCTTCCGACGTAGCGCGAGTAGGGAGCTGTCGGCCATTTGCAGACGGCCCCACTCGATGAGAGGCAATGCTAACAGCGAGTCCCTCCCCGTGGGGGCGTCGACCCCCGTAGTATCCGTGGCGGCTAGCACCACTTCCGCGGGGACATCGACAGAAGGTTTACACCGCGCCGATCCCAACTGACATGCGCATTCCGTACGCGTCGGCAACCGTGACAATGCATCCGCATTCGAGTGGCGCAACCCCTTGCGGTAAATCGTCGTGAATTGGTAGTCCTGAAGGACCTCCAACCATCGGGACAATTGGCCGGATGGCTGCGCCACCCGCATAGCGTATTGGAGAGCCGCATGGTCCGTGCGAACCGTAAAGTGACGGCCATACAGATACGGCCTGAATTGCTGTATAAAAAACACAATCGCCAGCAATTCACGCCGTGTCACGCAGTAGCGTTGTTCCGCGGGGGACAGAACCCTGCTACCGTAGGCGACCGCCCGTTCGACCCCCCCGACCACCTGTGAGAGCACTCCCCCGATACCCGTGTTACTGGCATCCGTGTCGAGCACAAACGGTTGCGTGAAATCGGGGTAACACAAGGGGGGAGCCTGCACCAAGGCGTCACGAAGGGAGCAGAACGCGGCCTCCTCCTCCGGCCCCCAGTGAAACCGCACCCCTTTAGCCGTCAAGGCGTGCAGGGGCCTGGCTATGGTGGCAAACTGTTTGACAAAACGACGGTAATAGGAGGCAAATCCTATGAAGCTGCGGACTTCAGTAACAGAGGTCGGTGTTGGCCATGAGCCGACGCATTGCGTCTTAGCAGGGTCCGTCGAGATCCCCGAACGGCTAACGATATGGCCCAAATACCTGACCGATTCCCGAAGCAGAAAACATTTAGCCGGTTTAAATTTAAGCTTCGCGGAACGCATCCTGAGAAACACTGCCCTCAGTCGCTGGAGGTGCTCCTCAAAAGTTCGGCTGAAAACAATGATATCATCGAGGTAAATCAAACAGGTGTCCCATTGAAGGCCTGACAAAACCAATTCCATGAGCCTCTGGAACGTGGCAGGAGCGGAATGTAAACCCATGGGCAATCGGTTGAACTCAAATAGGCCTCCCGGTGTCCGGAAAGCGGTTTTAGGTTTTGATTCGTCATCGAGGGGCAATTGCCAAAATCCTGAAAGCAAATCGAGCGTCGAAAAAAACTGTGCTCCTGCCAAGGCATCCAGCGACTCATCCATCCTGGGGAGCGGATACGCATCGGCCATTGATATTTTGTTTAGGCGGCGGAAATCAACACAGAACCGCAGGGATCCATCCTGTTTTTTAACCAAGACGATAGGAGCACCCCACGGACTGGAAGAGGGCGCAATGATGTCGGCCACCAACATGTCATTTACTGCCGACTGCACATGCTCCTTCTCGGCTGGACTGAGCCGGAAGGGATTCTGTCGAATAGGGGCCGCGTCCCCAGTCTCTATGTGGTGGCGCAACAGGTCTGTGCAGCCAATGTCGTACTTGTGCCTGCTAAACACGTCAGCGAACTCGAGCAGCAAGCCCCTCAATGCACCCAACTGCACACTGGACAAGGTACTGGACCCGGCACACAACGAATCCAACCACTCCGTCCCCTCCTCACTTTGGGGATGCGTATCGACATGTGAATCGGCGTGAGCAACGAGCTGTTCCTCGACGGGTAGCGGCGCGGCGTGAGCGAGCACCGTTCCCTGCGTAATCACGGCCGGCCGCGACCCCGTATTCAGGACCACAACGAACGGCTCACTGTCCCCCCTCACCATGGTCTGGGCCACCGCTAAGTCGAGGTCCCCTTTAGCCCTGTTAGACGGCCCCAATAGAACTCCCTGCGCCCCCGCATCCGCCCCAAGGGGTTTTCTCAACCGAAGGGGTACCAACATTTGCGATCCCGGGGGCACCCGTACAGTCCGGGTTGCCAGCGCCTGCACCGTCGCACAAGCCGTGCGTATCTTATTTGGACTCTTCAAAAACTCAACCCGCCGACCCGACGGAAGCTCAATGCAGGCCTGGTCTATGAGAATTTTTATGGGCATTTTAGACAGAAAGTCCGTGCCTAGTAAACAAGGAACGGCCAACGATGATGATACAAAAATAGGACCCGCCAATTTAATGTCGCCAATACAAATATTCGCCCGAATCTGGCCGATGATTCCCAAAGATCCCCCGTTTGCCGCGTAAAATGGTACGTCCACCGGCAGAAGTGGTCGACATTGTACGGGAAGAATATTATAAATTAGGTCCGAAATAATAGTGGCCGACGCACCCGTGTCCACGAGCACCCGGACCTCAACCCCGTCAATGTACCCCGTTACCACGGACGACCCGGCCGACGCAGCCACAATCCTGTGGGCCAATTCGGACCACTCGACTGCCTTCGGGCCGTACGCGGACCCCTCTCGCCGAACCGAACCCCCGGCGCCCATACACGGTCCCCCCACCGCTAAGCGGCGACCCGAACGTGCCGTGCGTGTGGACCGAACGTGTGAGGTGCCGCGACTTGCCGGGTTCAGTTGGGATGTCTTGAGTCCCTGGTCGTCGTCCGGACGTGGTCCCGCGGTGCGTTGACGCGGGGCCCGGCACCCGGACGCGACGTGGCCCCGAAGGCCGCAGTTGTAGCAGACGACGAGGGACGTCGTAGGTTTCGGTTGCTCCAGCTTGCGGGAGGAGCGTGTGGGCGAACGACCTCCCGTTCTCCACTCCCCCGGCCTCGAACCAGCGAAGGCCTCCTCCCGAGGCACAGCAGGCTGAGGTCCGATGATCGTGGCGGCCGGTGCCCCGTTCTCCACCGATGCGCAGACGACCGTCGGCTTCCGCTGTAGGACCTCGTAAGCGTGGATACTCGTGGCAATCCCCAGGGAGCAGATGTCCATCTCGTCCGCCGTATTAATGGGAACTCCCAATCCGTGAGCCAGCGCCAGCAGCTGCTCCGTCACCATGGCGTCCTTCCCCTCCTTGTCCATGCGGGGAAAAGCTGAATCCGCCAGGGCGAGCAGCGCCGTGCGATAGGCGAGCGTTGTTTCTCCAACCACCTTCCGCCGATCGTAGAACTGGTGGCGACAGGTCGAGGGCGGCCCGAACACCTTGGCCAACAGGTGCAGCGCGGCCTGGAGCGTTGAACGGGACGACCTCGGGGCAGACGTGAAGGCCGCAAGCGCGTCGTCGTCGAGCATCGCTGGCAGCGCGCGCAGGGCAGTGGTGTCGGACCACCCCGACATTTCTTGATGCGCGATGAACCGTCGCTGGAAGGCTCCCCAGTCGCCCCCGTCCGCCTTGAACACCGACAGCGCGGGCAATCGTTGCTGGAGAACTCGATCGTCGTCGTCGTCGTTGGAACGATTTTCCCGCGCGCCGCTGTGGTTGTAGAAAATGTCGGCTCCCTCTGCAGGCGCAAAATGGAGAGCTCCGGCGCTCGCCGATGACGCGGGCTGCGCTGTGTGGAGACCTCTGGCCACGTGGTGTCCGCGTTTCCCACCAACCGGAGGCGGACCCTCAAAAATGGCGCCAACTCCCAAACTTTTGGCGCGAAACGCCTTATGGCGGGAACCCTCCAGCCGCGCCGTCTCTTCCAACCCCGCAGGCGTTCCACCGGCCGCTGGAACGGAGATCTCCGCCAAGATCGCAGCGGCGGCGAGCAGCAACTCCGCCAGGCGGGAGTGTGCGTCCTGCAGGCTGGTGTCGGAGGCGGGCGGAGCATCGGCCATTTCCGCGAAGTGCTGCATCGGCGGCAACTCCTCGTCCTCTCCTCCCGAGGGTGGTGTCACCGGTACGTCGTCGTCTCCCCGGTCTTGCACGTGGGAACGAGAAGTCTTCCTTGTGTCCATTCTCCTTGAAGACAGGTTTACTTCTGATGCCAGTTGTAAAGTAGTAACTCGGCAGGAGACGACTTCACAGGTAGCACACTCTTTATTTTCATCAACTTGTAGTTACACGGATGACTAACACCCTACTTCGTTACACGGGTGACCAACACCCACTTAGCTACACGGGTGACGGACACCCACTCAGCTACAACTTCGTTACACGGGTGACCAACACCCACTTAGCTACACGGGTGACCAACACCCACTCAGCTACACGGGTGACCAACACCCACTCAGCTACACGGGTGACTAACACCCACTCAGCTACACGGGTGACCAACACCCACTCAGCTGTACTGACACGGGCTCTTACGCCCCGTAGCCTTCCGGGACACACCCAGCCGGGGTGCCCGTCTCGGCTCTGGGTACCACCGTCCCGACCCACACGGGCGTCGGACTACGGTCCCCCCAGTCTCGGCTCCGAGCCACACAGGGCCCCGGTCCCCACAAGGACGGCGGGACTAGGGGTCTCGGGCCCCTACCTCCTCCACCCCGTCTTCGGTCTTCAACTGGTTAACACTGACCACGAGTGCTCTCGCGCGTCCCCCTTTATACCCCTCCTGCGGACGTCGCTGAGAGTACCCACTTATCTGACCAATCACTGCGCACTCGCTACGATCCTCTTTTCCCAGCTTGTGTGAGCGCGCCTCACCACCGGCGCGCGCGTCCATGCCACGCCCACACCGCGTGCCCAACCCCGCGCCCCGTGATCCATCACTGCCGGCGCACGTCAATACCACCACTACATTTCCACCTCCATGTTTGACGGTGGGGATGGTGTTCTTGGAGTCATAGGCAGCATTCCTCCTCCTCCAAACACGGCGAATTGATTTGATGCCAAAGAGCTCCATTTTGGTCTCATCTGACCACAACACTTTCACCCTGTTGTCCTCTGAATCATTCAGATATTCATTGGCAAACTTCAGACGGGCATGTATATGTGCTTTCTTGAGCAGGGGGACTTTGCGGGCGCTGCAGGATTTCAGTCCTTCACGGCGTAGTGTGTTACCAACTGTTTTCTTGGTGACTATGGTCCCAGCTGCCTTGAGATCATTGACAAGATCCTCCCGTGTAGTTCTGGGCTGATTCCTCACCGTTCTCATGATCATTGCAACTCCACGAGGTGAGATCTTGCATGGTACCCCAGGCCGAGGGAGATTGACAGTTCTTTTGTGTTTCTTCCATTTGCGAATAATCGCACCAACTGTTGTCACCTTCTCACCAAGCTGCTTGGCGATGGTCTTGTAGCCCATTCCAGCCTTGTGTAGGTCTACAATCTTGTCCCTGACATCCTTGGAGAGCTCTTTGGTCTTGGCCATGGTGGAGAGTTTGGAATCTGATTGATTGATTGCTTCTGTGTACAGGTGTCTTTTATACAGGTAACAAGCTGAGATTAGGAGCACTCCCTTTAAGAGTGTGCTCCTAATCTCAGCTCGTTACCTGTATAAAAGACACCTGGGAGCCATAAATCTTTCTGATTGAGAGGGAGTCAAATACGTATTTCCCTCATTAAAATGCAAATCAATTTATAAAAATTTTGACATGCGTTTTTCTGGATTTTGTTGTTGTTATTATGTCTCCCACTGTTCAAATAAACCTACCATTAAAATTATAGACTGATCATTTCTTTGTCAGTGGGCAAACGTACAAAATCAGCAGGGGATCAAATACTTTTTTCCCTCACTGTATGGGGGAGGCAATATGTCAGTGATTTGCACACTGAGTTATGAACCTGGCGGCCTTGATTGAAATTCTGACTGCGGCTAATACTTGTGTAGGGCTGTTATCGAGGGGCTGTTTGTACATAGGATCAAACGGCGAACAAACACAGTGGGCGGAGCTCCAGGAGTACACGGGGGGGGGGGGTGCCGCAACGACGTCCGCATCGGGCAGCCTGGGGGTAGGGCTGCCCGGGGTTGTGATCCTGGGGGGGATATAAAAGGGGATGACAGAAAGAGCTCGGGGCTCAGTATTAGAACAAAGGAGGGAAGATTTAAGACCTGGGTAGCTAGAGCCCTGGACTCCCCTGAGACGACGCCCTTGTCAGGGCCGCGCAGGACCGAGCCAGCGGCGTGGTCCCGTGAACCAGAGTCAGCACTCTGGGACTCCGGGTACCGTAGCCCGACTCACCAGTGTCGGGCCAGACAAGTTCAAGTTCAAGTTCATTTATTAGGTATAGCCCTGTGAGCCATTCAGCTCTTGAATCAGCCTCCCCTAGCCCATTAGTGGAGGACTCGGGGTAGGTCAGGGATAGCTAGCGGTGTATCCCCAGTATACGGGTGAGGGGGCCGATACCCCCTCTAGTACTGTCCTGTCGTGACGACTTGTAAAATAAATACACGTGTGCCTCAACCTCGGTGTCAAGCGTCCTCACCGGTACTTCAACTGGAGTCAGAAGTACTACGAACATGGAAACGCGCAATACAGCTCGGGCCAGAGTACCGCAGGAGGAAGACACTGCTGAGATCGTCGAGCCCGAGACGGCTCCACAAGACATGGTGCAGCCGGGGCCTGACGCCTTCTTACCGGGGCATCGGAATGAAGAGGGGCCGCAGCCAGACGCGTTATGGCTGGCTCACGAAAGGCTGGCGGAGCTGCTGTATGCCGCTGCCGCCACGCTGGAGACCATCACGCGATTGGGGGCTGGTGGTCCACCACGGGGCGAGGGGAGCCGACGACCGGGGCGCCTTCCCGCCATTTCAGAAGAGTCGAAATTTGAATTTCCCGCCATCGACGCCACGGCTGCTCAGGGCGTGGCCAGCTTGAACATCGGCTCCGACATCGGCCTCGCTGGAGCTGCCGCGTCATCACCGGCGGAGGGTGCGTCATCGCAGCTGCGACAGGCGATTCCATCGGCCGTTCGCGCCGAGCCACAGCCGAGTCGTGGTGACAACAACCTGCGGGGTTCTACAACAACCGCTGCGCTACACCAGAGACTGCCCCCGCTTAAGGAGTTTGTCGGCGCGGAGGGAGACTGGGGCGGCTTTCGGCGACGCTTCCTCGCCCACCAAGAAATGGCAAACTGGTCGGACGATGAGGCTCTCTGCGCGCTGCCGGCGCTCCTCGACGGCGACGCGCTCGCCGCCCTCACATCGGCGCCGAGGGAGAAGCGTTCTACGCTGCCGATGGCGCTACAGCTGCTGGGCGGGGTCTATGGACCTTCAGCTGAATGCCGACAGCAGTTTTACGATCGCAAGCGGGGTGAAAAGGAGTCGCCCCTGGCATACCGGACGAGCCTCCTGGCGATGGCGAAGACGGCCTTTCCTCGTATGGACGACGACGGCGTGGACGCGATGGTCACGGAGAAAATCCTCCTCCTGGCAGACGACCTCGACATCGCTGTCGTCGCACAGGAGGACGCGGAGATGACATCTCTCCAGGCTGCGCGGCTCCTCCACGCCAACCTTCTGTCACTGCGGCGGAAAGCCAGCAGGGCATCGGCCGGGCGTGCGGTGGCTGCAGCCACCCTTCCGACGGAAGAGCTCTACGCCGTCGACCACCGACGGCAACAGGCGACAGGAGCACGGTCGGGCCGGGACGGGTCGAGCCGCTTCGACCGTCCATCATCTCCGACGGCGCTCCCGCGTTGTTTCAACTGCGGCGTCCGGGGCCACGTCGCCTCGGGGTGCCGCTCTCCTCGACAGCGCGGGACGACGCCTCGTCAGGACGCCGGCCCTCCTCCTCCCAAGTTCCAGCAACATGATCCGGCGAGTCGCGGCACCACACATGTTTGGCCAAAGCACTCACCTGTCGCACACTCTCGCACCACAACGAACGGGGGGCCGATGTTGCGCTGCGACGGGCCAACACGGATCACTGCGGGGACTCAAATCGAGCCCGGGCAGTGGTCCGTGTTAGCCCATCGCGTGGTGGCCGCGTCGTCGGGGTCGTCGGCCGTGGTCGGACACATTGACGGGGTAGAAGTACGCATCCTAGTCGATACGGGGGCATCGGCGACAATCATTTCGGAGCTAATTTACAATATTCTACCTGTACAGAGCCGTCCTTTACTGCCGGTTAACGTCCCATTCTATGCCGCTAACGGGGGCTCTCTCGGCATCATGGGACAGATTCGAGCGCAAATTTCTATCGGGGACATCAAATTGTCGGGGCCGATTTTTGTTTTCTCCTCGCTGGCGGTTCCGTGCCTGCTGGGGACGGACTTCTTAGGCAAAATGCCGATTCGAATTTTGATCGACCAAGGATGCATTGAGTTACCGTCGGGGCGACGCATGGCGTTCCTGCCTTCCCCTGCTGCGGCTCGGACGGCGTTCGCAACAGTACCGGCGTTCGTCGTTAAAACAGTTTGTGTGCCGCCGGGAGCTCAAATGTTAGTGCCTCTGAAACTTCGTAGGCCCTTCGCTAAGGGCGTTGGGGATCAGGGTGTTATGCTGGGACCGTCTAGGGCCGGGGTTAATGGACCTCATTTAATTCCGGCCCAGACCGTCGTAAGAGGGGACGAGGACCCTTTCATCGCGGTCCTCAATGTGGGGTCGCAGACAGTAGTGGTTCCTCAAGGGACGGTGCTCGCTCACGCGACGCCGGTGCCCTGCGAGGTACCTGTCGCGAACCACGTTGGCACTGCTTCCCGGACGCACCCGCATTCGGACAGCGATGAAGGGTGGCTCGACGCGCTTTGTGCGGGATCGACGGACCTGTCAAATTCAGAGCGCCAACATCACTACTGAGGGAATTTTCCGACGTTTTCAGTCGGAATAAATACGATTTGGGTTGTACTCACCTGCTGCGTCACCATATTGACACGGGTGACAGCGCGCCAATTCGCCAAAATCCGTTTCGGTTGAGTCCCGCCGAAAAGGACCATGTCAAATCGGCTGTCGATGACATGTTAGCCGCCGACATCATTTCTCCCTCCACCAGCCCTTGGGGAGCGCCGATTGTCCTGGTTAAAAAGCAGGACGGCTCGTTGCGATTTTGCGTGGATTTTCGGCGCCTTAATAAAATTTCGGTTGCCGACGCATACCCGTTCCCACGGATGGACGAATCGCTGGACGCCTTGGCGGGAGCGCGATTCTTCTCCACACTAGATTTACTTTCGGGATTCTGGCAGCTTCCTCTGGACGATGATTCAAAGCCTAAAACTGCTTTCCGTACACTGCACGGCCTGTTCCAATTCAACCGGTTGCCGATGGGCTTACACTCAGCGCTGGCAACTTTCCAGCGGTTGATGGAATTGGTTTTGGCTGGATTACAATGGGAGTCGTGCCTGATTTATTTGGATGACGTTATTGTCTTTGGAAAAACTTTTTACGAACATCTCCAGAGGTTGCGGGCGGTTTTCCAAAAGATGCGGGCTGCTAATTTGAAATTTAAGCCACAAAAATGCCATTTGTTACGCGAGTCGGTGCGTTATTTGGGGCACATCGTGGGGCGCTCGGGTATTGCTACCGATCCCGCCAAAACGCAGTGTGTCAGCTCCTGGCCGACTCCCACCTCGGTGGGAGAGGTGAGGAGTTTTATTGGCTTCGCGTCATATTACCGACGCTTCGTCGCTAATTTTGCGACGATTGCCAAACCCCTACACGCTTTAACATCTAAAGGGGTTCGGTTCCACTGGGGTCGGGATGAGGAAGCTGCTTTCTGCTCCCTTCGGGACGCCCTGGTGAAAGCTCCTCCCTTGATTTACCCAGATTTCTCGACGCCGTTTTTGCTCGACACCGACGCGAGCAACACGGGTATTGGAGGTGTGCTTTCCCAGGTGGTTGACGGCGTGGAACGGGTGGTTGCGTACGGCAGTCGGGTGTTGTCTCCAGCGGAGTAAAGATATTGTGTCACCCGTAGGGAACTGTTGGCAATTGTCTATTTCATCCAACAGTATCGCCCATATCTGTACGGTCAGCATTTCACCGTCCGTACAGATCATGCGGCACTGCAGTACGCCCTGAAGGTTCAACAGCCATCGGGACAGTTGTCCCGATGGTTGGAGGTCCTCCAGGATTTCGATTTCGAAACCACCTACCGTAAGGGCGTTCGCCACACCAACGCGGACGCTCTGTCGCGCATGCCAACCGCCTCCGAATGTGCATGCCTCCTGGGGTCGGGGCGTTGCAGGCCACCAGAGGACATGCCGGTTCCAGTCCTGGCGGCCGCCGCCGATGATGAAACATTGCTCCCCGATGATATCGCGGAACAGGGAAGAGATTCCCTGCTTGGGTTGCCCGTTAACGAATGGGGGCGCCTCCAGATGGAGGATACCTCCCTCCTCGCGTTGCGTCGTTGCGCCGGGGAGAGGGGGCGTGGGACAGGTGATGCCGACGCATGGGAAATGCACGCGGGGTTGCTTATGCATTGGGACGGGAAATCCCACCGTCACCGGCTGGTGGTCCCTTCTGGGTTACGGGGTAAGGTGGTGTGGGCTGCTCATGAGCGCCTCCTCCACCTGGGTACCCAAAAGACCCTCGCCTTGCTCCAGCTTGACTTTTTTTGGCCGGGCATGACGCGGGATGTCACGGATCTGTTGGCAGCATACCCTCGGTGTGCGCAGCGCAAACCACCAGCACGGGAGTCGAACCCGCCGTTGCAGTCCATCACAGTCTCCAGGGTGAACGAACTTGTAGCGCTGGATATCCTGGGCCCATTTCCCGCCACCCTTAGGGGCAATAGATATTTATTAACAGGGGTTGAGTACTTTACGCGCTGGCCTATGGCCTGGCCCCTGGCCAATCAGTCGGCAGCAGCCATCGTGGACGCCTTTGTCCAAGGCTACGTCATGGACAAAGGTGCTCCGGAGCGGCTGCTGACCGACCAGGGTAAAAATTTTTCCGGGAAACTCCTCAAACAGGTCTGTGATCTCCTGGGAACGAAGAAAATTCGTACCTCTCCCTATCACCCGCAAACTGACGGGATGGTCGAGCGTCTGCATCGCACCATAACGTCTATGTTGTCGCACCAGGTTTCGGAGTCACAGACCAATTGGGACTTGCAAATTCAAGGGGTCCTGGCAGCATACAGATTGGCCCCCCATGCTGCGACGGGATTTTCACCCTTCTTTCTCATGTATGGCCGCGAACATGACCCACCTGTTCGGGCACAGCTGCAGATCCCCGCGCCGCTGGGTTAGACTAAATTGGACGAACACGTAAAATTTAACCTTGAAAAACTGACTGAGGCACGGGATGCTGCCATGCTAAATTCCGACAGGCGTCAAAAGGCGAATGAGCGCCTCAGACTGGCACGCGCGCACGTGCTGCAGTGGAAGCCAGGGGACAGGGCATGGCTGCACTGTCCCCAGGTACCACTCGCGACCTCCTCGAAGCTGGTGCGGCCGTGGCGGGGCCCCGTCGAGGTGGTCGAGGTTTTGCGACCTCAATGCGTGCGTATCAAGTGGGGGAAGCGCCGGTGGTTCGTTCACCCCTCTAGGCTGAAACCCTTCGTTGCGATGCGAGGCCCCACTCCACACACGCAGGGCCAAACATGTGGGGGGTCGACCGACTCGGAGGGTCCGTCTCTGTTGCTCTCGCCTGACGTCTTGCCGGCTGTTCCGCCCCCAGGTACATCAGGAATGACGGGCTCGCGCCCATCAACCCACATGGGGGATGCCGAGGGTCTCGCCACTTCAATCGCGGACTCACCTCGAAAGGGACAGCTGCCATCAGATGGTCCGCCATCTGGGGTTGGCCCATGTGACGGGCCTGCGGCAAGGACGCGCGCAAAAATGCGCAGACTCTTGTAATGCACAGGAAGACGAAGAAAAAAAATGTATTTAGTTTTTTTTGAAAATTTTTCTCGTGTTATGGTTACTGGGTGCTGCGTTGGTGGGGTGCTCCTGGCACGTTGTTGTTGTGGCTGTGTGTGTTGTGTGTGTGTTGTGTGTGTGTTGTGTGTGTGTTGTGTGTGCGCTGGGGGTTCCTGGCGAATGTATATACTTTGCTTTTACGGATTTCGTATTTATTCGGGGGGGGGGGGCGCGTCGGTTTATTCTCCCTTCGGGGGTATGGTTATTGTTGTTGTTCAATTCGCGTTCTGTTGAAAAAAAATTAGGCACACACGAGGGTCAAGGGGTAAAGGTGCCTTTATTGGAATTGTTGCAGCCGGGACGGCTGCGAGCTGTGCAGGGGGGAGTGATGTAGGGCTGTTATCGAGGGGCTGTTTGTACATAGGATCAAACGGCGAACAAACACAGTGGGCAGAGCTCCGGGAGTACATGGGGGGGGGGGGGGGGGCCGCAACGACGTCCGCATCGGGCAGCCTGGGGGTAGGGCTGCCCGGGGTTGTGATCCTGGGGGGGATATAAAAGGGGATGACAGAGAGAGCTCGGGGCTCAGTATTAGAACAAAGGAGGGAAGATTGAAGACCTGGGTAGCTAGAGCCCTGGACTCCCCTGAGACGCCGCCCTTGTCAGGGCCGCGCAGGACCGAGCCAGCGGCGTGGTCCCGTGAACCAGAGTCAGCACTCTGGGACTCCGGGTACCGTAGCCCGACTCACCAGTGTCGGGCCAGACAGCCTCCCCTAGCCCATTAGTGGAGGACTCGGGGTAGGTCAGGGATAGCTAGCGGTGTATCCCCAGTATACGGGTGAGGGGGCCGATACCCCCTCTAGTACTGTCCTGTCGTGACGACTTGTAAAATAAATACACGTGTGCCTCAACCTCGGTGTCAAGCGTCCTCACCGGTACTTCACTTGTGACAAGTGATGCCTGAACCATTACTGCCCCTGCCCACCTTTCATCAACCCGTACTGACCAGTGTGGTGAAGTATGGTCAACGCAATACACATGACTAGCAACCCTAAGCTCTTTAAGGACTACGTTTTCAACATTATGATGCAATTCTTCCACAGGCTAGTATATTCACAGGTAGCCATAATGAACGATAAATATGTTAATAATTTCCCCAGATAATTAAGAATAAAAATACGTTATCTTTAACGGCTAATATCTAGTTTAAATGTGATTTTTATCGTTCCTGTGAAACTATGGCACCTATTTAAGGAAGTTGACAGAGTGATTTCGACTCCATGGATTGTTATTTTGACTTTCTGGATTTTGTCCAAAGGAAACGTATATAATCTCTAAATTTGGCTGTGAGAATTGTTCTTCAGCTCACCGGTGAGATGACACAATAATAATAATAACAGGTGAGTTAAAAACGTGTGTACATGTTGCAATTTATTTTATCGGCTGTGTTGGGTGGTGGAGGGTTCTGAATGACAGATTTGTTGGGATCATTTCGTGGCCTAACCCAAAAATCTATTATAAATCATGACGTTGGGTGTGCAAACAAGTCCATAAAAGAGGAGTTTTAGGTTAAATCACGTGAATATAAATGTGTTGTAAAATCCGCCACCACCCGACACAGCCAATCAGTAAGGTTTGTCACGGAAACAAAACATGCCAATTCGTTACTAGTGTAGTGTACTAATTCAGAGACACTAGTAGGAGGCACTCTCTCTATTTTATTCCGGCCTTTACAGCAATAGAGGATAACTACATACTGGGTCAGGACAGCCAACATGCTTCCAGACCCACAGCTTCGAAGAGACGAAGACCACGACGACCGCAGCACGACGAGTTCCAGTCCAGAGGGCAGCAGCCCCGACTGTGAGTCGGAGCTCGCCTTTTATCCTCGCCAGCGTGGCCAGACTCCGCCCTCGGCCACGCACCCTTCTGGATCCCCCAGAAGGCTCCGGGCTTCACCCACGGGTCCAACTACCAGTCCCCAGCGCTACACGCTCCAGTGACTCATTCTATGTCACTACACTAGTACAGCACACCGCTGTGTTGGAGAGTATACCCACAACATTTACAATTCGAGTACGACGTTTCACCAGTAATTACAAACAACATCATCAGGCGACAGCCAGGTTTGTGTTCAATTGTGCAAACAAGTGTAATTTATTTTGTTTGCTTTTTCTCTGCTGGGGCTAGAGCATATGCCACCACGCATTTACATAATTCACGTGTCTTTCCTTTATTCATGATTCTAATTGGTCAGATTTTGATAACAGTTACCACATTAATATATACGGAGCTTTTTGGCAAAGGACTCAAATTTTATGCAGTGCGGTAATCGTAAAAATGTGAAAACATATTGCTGAGATCCTGCTTTAAAAGCCAGGCAGCCACTTGTTGAATAAAGCATTAAAAAAAAACACATGAAGAACTAGTCTGATTCATAGAGAAATTCAAACGCAAACCCTCCTTCCTGCAACATTAATACTCATGTCCTCAGAGATTCAGCTCAAAACATCTCTGTATTAAATGTGCAAAAATCGAATGCTTGAAACCTGCAACTTTCAATATACTACCATTAAAAGGGGACAAATGTAAAAGGGGACAAATGTAGCTAGCCAGGAAAAAAAAGCACTTTTTAGAAGCACCACATCTTATAATCTCAGAATTTGGTATTACTGCACCGCATGAAACGGGAACTGTTTGCAAATCTCTTTTCCATGTGTGGTCATGTGCAGTTGGAGTTGAGGCACTCAATTGCTGTGCACGTGAGAAGATTTCCAATTGCAGAGGGAAGAGCCACTCTTTTATTGACATGCCAGTCCTGAAGCTCAAGCGCAAGACAAGATAAATATTGGATCCCCACCATGAAATAGCCCTTCGGTGACATTGCCATACAGCCAAATCTGGATTTTAAGAACTGTGGGATCACCCAGAGAATGGCACAATGTCCCAGAATTATGCATTCAACAGATAAAATGTACGTCAACATATATATATATATACCGGTAGAATTTGTGTACTATCAAAAGTTAACCATGACAAATTAGAGATGTTTTTTTTTTCTTTAGACGTGTATGGCATTTGGCAGATGAAAGGTGACAGTTAAGGCAGAGCAATGTATCACTGAAATGTTTCTTTGTTTAAATTCAACACAATGTACAACGAGAGGGACTTTGCTGAAATTTTCAAATGTACGTACGCACAGCTTACGAATTTTGAGAACATTTAAATCTCAATGAAGCCTTGACAGCAGTCTTGCATTCACACACAAAGATAAAGATCCCTTGTATAGCCTTAACAGACTGTAGGGGCAAGTGCTGTTAGCGAGCACCTATGAAGGCCGGAACGGTACACGAGGGGGTAGGTGGCCAGCACCACACACGACCGCCTTTGTCTCCCTAGTGGCAATGTTTACACACTGCACCAGATACTCATTTGAGGCTGAGTCGACCTAGGGGAGGCCTGGGACTGGTTCAGATAATCGTCACTGATGTTGGCAGTGAGCGGGAATCGAACCCGTGTCGCCGGGTTCAGAGCGCAGCGCGCTAACCGCTACACTATCGCTCCCCACAAGATACACGTGCACACAGGCGTGCATACTTGCCCTCTGAATCTCATGAGGCTCAACACTTATTCCTTAAATATGGTGGCTATAGCGCTTTAGTGTTCAATGTTCAGCTCTTATTGAGCCCTCGAGGTCCCATTATAAGAGAAAGATATGCAACTGTGGGATACCCTAATTATTTTGCGTTATAGGTTTGATCTGGACAGTCTGGAAATTGGCATCTGTGTTCGAGAGACACGAACTGATGTGTACCGAGATCTGCTGGTATTGTATTGAAAAATAAACTGGACTATTTTTATATACCGCAGCTGACTGAGAAATATGTCTGGTTTCGGTATGTGGAAAAGGAGCCAACCCTACTCTGGGTGTAACAAATGCCCCACGTCCGTTGGAAGCCAAGTGCATTGGCTACCAAGACGGGCCGCTCCCAATGTAGACTAAATGTCATCCTTGGTCTCAAATTAAGAGCCACAGATTTGACCTATAAAACGTGTGAAAACACACACCTCGTCATTGGAACAATGCTTATATCAATCCTTTGACACAAAGTGGTTCCTTACAATCACAATACATGCATCATTTCGTGTATCAATTATTTACAATCTAAATGCATTGTGATTAATTAGTTAATGTATAATCTGCAGCCACTACAAATGCATCTCAGTGACAAATTCTATTGCAGAAAGGTTTTTTTTTTTCTGGCTGGGTGGCGTATGGGCAGGCAAGTAGGCAGTGGGTAAAATTACCGGGCACATTTGCATAATGATATCATCCACATCCCACAGCGTTGAGCCGGGTTCATGCGAACTGATATAATCCCGATCTCATCAGAAAGTCTAAGTTGGTTAACATTTATATTTAATGATTTTTCCATAATCTGTCCAATGCAGTTTTGGAAAGACTTTCCTTTTAACTTCGTGATCTGCGACAAGACAATTTAAACCTTCATAATATTAGAAGAATAGATAACATCGCCATACGCTTTAATTTGGGATGCACCTATATTATAATAGCTATCGCAGTGGATAATCCGGAGGTCGCTGATTGTGATTCGATCTCCAGGTGTGGCAGTTGAAAAAATGGTGCAAGTTTCTTAAGTTCACCCTGCCTCTGGGCGTCGTGGTGGCGAGATGTCAACTACCCCGCCTGGTATACAGGAGGTCGTGGGTTTGATCCCGATCCCAACCCTGACGCCTGTATATTTTGGAGTTTGCATATTCTCCCCGTGGTTGCGTGGAATTTTCTCTGGGTCCTCTGGTTTTTCCCCCCACTTTTAGAAACATGCGTTTTGATTATTTCGCTGATATACATTTCCACGTGATAAGCCACTTCGCTGAGTTACCATTTAGAGGCCGAGTCGCTTCTGAAAAAGAGCTATGTTGCTTAGTGGGCCTTACCTGGTAAAATAAAAAGTGTTTTTTTGTCTACCCAACAGCAAAAATGGGCACACTACAGTTAGCCAATCGGCAGGTTTGTGTGGTGAGGTAAAGTATGGGCACTCACACCTCTTAAAATATATCTTTGCAACATCTAAGAGTACGCGGAAGCCCCTTCCTCCAGCAGGGGCATTTGCAATCAATTGCAGGGCTGCACCTTTACCTCCCGTGGTTTTGTGGTATTCAGTGATGCCTATGAATATTATATTGGTGACTGGGAACCGCTTCTGCGTAGCAACTTGACTTAGTAATCATTGGTGAGGGGGATCACCTTCAATGTTTACTTTAAACAATCTGGTGACATTGAATATTAATATTGGGCAGGCAAAGAGAAGAAGAGGGAAAGGGGCCAATCCAGGCTCAGAGCCCACCAGATATTCAAATGAACGGATTAGAAAGAAAAGAGGATACAACATCTTTAGACAACAATACTAAAGTGATCAATAATATGTGTGTATGTTGACCTTTTGCCCCGTACGTAGCGAACCATGCTAATCGGAGGTACAGGTAAGCCAAGTTACATGTTCTTTGGAGTCAATTCTTTATTGGACATTGCGATTTTTCTGTTTTTATCAATTATCCAACTTCCAAGTTGTATAATACATCTGTAGTCATGTTACGTAGATCACGACGGCGCGTAGCGCCAAGTGCAGTACCGTTCAGGGTGCCGCTAGGGGCATGGTGCTGGGTGCTAGCAGGAGGAAGCCTGAAGAGTCCTACCGACAGAGTAGAGGACTGCAGCCTCCACCAGCGCCGCAGGGAATCACCACAGAGTGCGCCACTGGGAGAGTGCGGTGGGGGTGGGGGGCGGCAGGTGGCAGGGGCCATGTGAGCACGAGTCACCCCGGCACCGGGTTAAGCACGTGATGGGCCGGGGTGAGTAATGTGGGCCAAAGGTGAACAAGGGGGCACGGGGGGGGAGTAGCTGAGAACGTCTAGAGAGTTCGCGAAAGAGGCGTGGTTACGGGGCGGAGCCAAAGAGGGAACAGGTGCAGTGTAGCCTGGAACCATCGGGAATATTCTGGACATAGGGCGCGGCCGAGAGTGGAGTCAGGCCACGTCGAGAGAGGTAACAGGGAAGCCCCGAGACAGATTCGGGCTGTCTATAGGTGAAGTGGAACCCAAGTGCTACGTCTATGTCTTAGTCCCTATCTTCGACATCGTGGGTCAGGCAGTACGTAGCTGCTCTGACCTTATTATAGTTATCCCGTACGTAAGACCTCGTGTTCTTCTGGCTGCTCCATTGTACGCCCCGCCTGCGTGGTTCTGTACGCCCGTGTATGCGCTCAACAAGTGTTTACATGGGCGTGTTTGCATCCGCTACGTACGGGGAAGTGCTTGCTGACAGCGTGGAGCTTAGACAACGACACCTCGACTTGCTGCTCAGGGCAGCAGAGCCGCTGATTGGAGTCCACCCGAATCCGGGCCCCTTCATCAGCACCATCGGTGCAGCACGGGCTGATATAATAAGGCTACGACATGCACCATCTCTTCATCATCTGCACCTGGAACCCGCGCTCCTGAGGACGCTCTCTGTCCTTGGGCTTCTCCGAGGTCAACGTCGGAGACTGCATCGGCACCGTGGTTGCAGAGGTGGTAGGGGCCGCTGTTCACAGGTCGACCTCAAACCAGCCAACTCCTCTATTCCCTCGACGCCTCACCTGCACTGATCTTCACATCTACCTTCACACATCCGCCTCGGCCTACTCAACGCACGCTCCATCACCAATAAATCAGCCCTGATTCACGACACCACATCGACCTTTTGCTCATCACTGAGACCTGGTGCAGGCAAGACTCCCCACAAGCCATCTCTCTGGAAGTTGCGCCCCCAGGATTCAAGGTTCTTCATAAACCTCGCGCAACTAACCAGCGGGGTGGTGGCTTAGTGGTCGTTTACAATGCTCAGTTGAAAATTAAAGAGCTCTATCTACCAATGGCTCCTGCCACCTTCGAGGTCCAGTCCGTATCCCTTACTACTAACAAGTGCTTTTCCATCATTTCCATCTATCGCCCTCCAGATGGCAGCATCGACACCTTCTTAAATGAGCTTTCGGAATTCCTATATCTGATTCCTAACCCATCTCACAGGCTCGTGCTTACAGGTGACTTTAATTGCCCCGGCAATACCCCAGCCTCCATCGATAGTCACCTTGAGTCAACTTTGGCCTGCCATAACCTGGTCATCACAAACTCAGGCCCCACCAGAGCTTCGTCAACAAACGTTGAGAGCATGCTCGACCTGGTTCTGGAACCTGACCAGCACCGACGCATGACTGCACTGGGAGTTTTCCAAACTGGTTACTCCGACCACCGCCTCATATTTTCTTCCCTCCAATTTCCCAAGACAATCACCATCAAATTCACCCGCAACTTGCGTAATTTTAAGGGTATCGAATTTTCTGCTTTTCGTCACCTCCTTGCAAATTCGCTTTTAATGTTATCCCCATCATCGGATCCAACCGTCTGCGCTCTCCAACTAGAAGTTGACATGAGGCCGGCGCTGGACAAACTAGCTCCATTAAAATCACGAACCGCTAGGCAGTCTTCCCACGACACTCACTGGCTCTGAAGAGATACCATCATTGCTAAGCGAACCAGGAGGTGCCTTGAAAGTATCGCATCCCGCAGTGGTCTAGCTGCTGATCGACTTGCTTACAGTCGCCTGAAGGAAAACTAACAAACTGATCCTAGTCTCACGTTCCTCCTACATTGAGGAACGCATCAAAAATGCAACCGGAAAACCGCGCATTCTATGGAACACCCTCAAAGATCTTCTACATCCTGGTAGCATCATGGTCCCTCACCTTAGCGATCCCATTGCCTCACTGAAACTTTCCACCTCTTTTAATACTTACTTCACCAACAAGCTAATCACCGTCGCAAACTCGTGCACGTCTACCGACACATCGAACCATTGTACCCCGCTCATGGTACCTAAAATTGTAAGCACTAACCCAGACACTCTTCTAATTATGCTAAAGCCGGTGTCTACAAAATACGTTTTCTCTTTAATTTAATCACTTCATTTGAAGTCATCTCCACTCGGCGTGCTCCCAGGTTCCTTGTTCAAGCAATGTGCTCCGGGACTCGCCATGATGATCAGGAACATCGCAAATGCCTCCTTCTCTTCGGGGTGTTTTCCGTCCAACCTCAAACCTGGCCTGGTTTCTCCTTTGTTAAAGAAACCAAGTCTAGATCCGGATGACCCATCTAGTTATCGTCCGATCACCAACCTCTCGAACCTCTCTAAACTCCTTGAACGACTAGCCCTCGCCCAGCTAAAACCACACATCACCTCCTCCACAAACTACTGCTGCTTCCAGTCAGCTTACCGTCAAAACTACTCCACAGAAACAGCACTCACTAGAGTGCTTGATGACATTTTAACGATCATTGATTCCGGCTCAACTGTTGCACTTGTAAGTCTGGACATTTCGTCAGCCTTCTACACCATCAACCATTTGCTCCTTACTTCCCTCCTGAAATCCGACTTCGGTATATGCGGCTCAGCACTCAAGTGGATAGTTTCGTACCTTTCTGACCGGCAATCTTCAGTCAGGGTGGGCATGTCCACATCGCCTGAAACAACAGCATTATGCGGGGTTCCCCAGGGCTCTGTACTAGGTCCCCTGCTCTTCACAGCCTAAACTTCCCCGATCGGCCGGCTCATTGCAAGCTTCGGTGTTAAGCATCACTCATACGCGGATGACACGATTCTATTCACCGCCATCGATTCTAGCAATGCATCTGGATTCGAGAGGCTCTCGGAATGTACCACCGCCGTGCAACAATGGTTCACTGCACACAACCTAGCCCTTAATCCGAAAAAGTCAGTGGCCATCATGTTAGGTACCAAGCAACGTCTCAATTCAGCAGCACTCTCCACACACATACACATCTTTGGTCACAGCATCAAGTTCACCGACCACTTCAGCTACCTCGGTGTCATCCTAGATTCAACTTTATCCTTCGACCGTCAAACCAACCATATCATCAGCTCATGTAACTTTCACCTGAAGGCTCTTAGACACATACGTCCTCTCATCTCTACTGAAATTGCCAACACATTGGCATGTTGCATAGTTGGGTTTCGCCTTGACTATTGCAACTCCGTCCTAGTCCGGACCTCCGCTGGCAACCTAAAGAAACTTCAAAGACTACAAAATAACCTAGCACGCGTCGTCATTGCCCACACTCATCCCCGTCTCGACTCACTAGCTTGTCTCCGTGCTCTCAACTGGCTACCCATCGCCAGTAGGGTCACATACAAGACCACCTGCCTCTGCCACAATGCCTTCATATCCGCCTGCCCGCCGTACCTTTCTTCATTATTGACAACTTGCAGCTCAGCACACGGCAGATGCCTGCGCAGCGCGACTCACGACCTCCTCTTGATACCAAGATCCAGGATGGTCATGTCTATGCACCGCTTCTCGGTGGCAGCCCCAACAGTCTGGAACGATATCCCTCTGCACATTCGCAGCATCACCTCAATCGCCTCCTTCAAGAGAGACTTAAAAACTCACCTCTACAATCACGCTTTTGAGCGACTCTGAGCTTGGCTCTGCGCCTCTGAGTTGCGGCCACTACGTCTGCAAATTTGCGCACGTTACAAATTGAACTATTATTATTATTAAGAGAAATAGGTGTATTGTGGTCCTATGCGTAACATAAGTGAGAATAGGTGTATTTAGTTCCATGTGTAACAGTGTTGCATAAAGTGTAGAATAAACGTTGTTGCCTCCGAAATAGTGTCTCTGAATGACTCACTACACATCCATACAAGTATTGTACTATAGATTTGGAAATGCACAGTATACAACCATACCTAGAAGAATTAACTCGATTTAAGGGGGAACAGCTGTTTCAAAACCTGTATTACAGTGGTGTAAATGTAGGTCATAAATGCCTGGAGCATCTGAATATGTCTAAAAAGTAGGCTCATATGTTAGTCTCATTTGTCTGGGAAAAGAGGACAGAATGGTTGTTCGCTGGGGATGTATTTTCCCGCTGAGAATGCATATGATATGAACCATGACGACATTGAAATTGCGAGAATCTGAGCAAGACTGATTTCACACCTAGATAAATGTTCCCATATAACAGCCCCGCTTTGCTTCAGGGAACAGCGCACAATTCTGCCACAGAATCGTGCCGCATTTGTGAATTGGCCGGTTGCCGCCAAGCACTCAGAATATATGGCAGCCGATTTAACTACAGTGAGGGGGGGATTGATGCCCGAATGGAATACTGAATTTATAGAAGGTGCAGCCCTACAATTGATGAACTAAACTAAACTTTTTTATTTTAGCAGGTAAGGCCCACTAAGCTATATAGCTTTTTTTCAGAAGCTACCTGGCGACTAAATGATAGCTCAACGAAGTGACTTTTAATCATGTGGGAATTTATAGCAGCCAAAGAATCTAAATGCATGTTTCTTAAATATGGAGGGAAAAACTGGAGGACTTGGTTAAAAATACACACGACCGTGGGGAGAGACACGCAAACTCCAAATATACAGGCATCAGGGTAGGGATCGAACCCACAACCTCCTCCATACCAGGCGAGGAAGATAACATCTCGCAACCACGTGTATATGCCACTTCTGGCAGGATGGCCACTCAAAGGAGCTGTAGAGAGGCCCTCAATAAGGGTATTTGGCCTACTCTTCCACACAGGCCAGATGTGTTTGAAGACGTGGGAGAACCCACACTTAACGCCACACGACCTGCCAATTGACTGTGGTGGTTCCATTTAATCCAGTGGCTCAGTGGTAGAGCGAGTGACTCGCAATTGAAAGGTCGTGAGTTCAAATCCTCGTTGGCGGTTGGCTCAGTCCATTACTCTGTGTAACAATTTTTTCTTTGTTCCTGGGTAGTAAGTGTTATTTCCTAATTGCTTATGCCTCAAAAGTGCAGAAAATGGCTATTATTCCCCACAAACTTTGCTTTCGTGACCAGGACAGTTATATTTTGAAATGTACATATTTTCCAGAACATTCCAGATAGATTCAGTGCTGAGTGAACTTCGAGTAACTTCTAGATCATTCTATAACTTTATAGTAATATAAATAGTAGTATAAATACAGGGGTCTTAAGCCCACCAGTTCAAATCTTGACTCAAAGCTTTCGTGACTGAAGGAATTCATATTATTTGGGTCTTTCGGTAAAGTCACGTAGATAGGTAAAATATTTTTTTTAACTATGACGTTTCGACCTCAACACAAGGGATCGTCATCAGGTGGAGAAAAAGAGAGGGGGGGGGAGTCTCTAAAGGCAAGCTGTTTATAAAGGTTTAAAATGGGCGTAGCCCAAAAGTGTCAAAACGGAGTGGGAGGGACACAAGAGCCCTGGGGCAGCATGAGCGGAGAAGGTTATGTTAATTTGAGGGATAAAAAAACTGGTGAGCCTCGGAAGGTGCAAAATTGGAAACATCACAGCCAATTATGACTTTAACTGGTTGATGACGTCCTTCCAGTGATTGCTGAGTTTGTACCCATCCTCTCGGTTGAAATTGTGTCTGTCTGCCAAAGTGGATACATATCTGCATTTTTCTGAGATGGCATCAAGAGGCTGCAAGCATCCGGCAGACGCATTTTGCTATGTCTGCGGCCAATTTATCAAGACAAGAACGAAAAAGTACTCGGTAGAAGCATCTGCTAAGATGTGTGAAGCCTACAAGACATATTTCGGTATGCCTGTCGGGGATCAAGACAAACCCTGGGCACCTAATTTCACCTACGAGCAATACAAAAACTCTGGAAGGTAAGATGGACAATTGTTGCTCAGAATATCATGATATAAAACATTTTAAATTGTAAATGTTTTGTATTTGAAAATGTATTATAATTTCCAATGTTATTGAAAAAAGATATATATCATTTTTCACTTTATTATTATTATTTTTCTATCCATGTGACTTTACCGAAAGAACCAAAGAATATGAAAAGCGAAAAAGTACTCTGTGAAAGCTTCTGCTAAGATGTGTGAGGCCTACAAAGCATATTTCGGCATGCCTGTCGGGGATCAAGACAAACCCCGGGAACCTCATTTCACCAGCGAGCAAAGCAAAAAAAACTCCAGAAAATAAGATGGAAAATTGTCGCTTGGAATTTTATGTTATAAAATTTGTAAAAAAAAATGTGTAAAAGTTTCAAATATTAAAATGTTTTACAATTTTCATTGTTGTTGAAAAAATATATCATATATGAAAAATGTTGTGAGAATTTATTACACATTAGTCATGGGTGAAATCAATTATTTTTTGTAGGATGGTACAGAGGGGAAAATAGAGCCATGAAGTTCGCTATCCTAATAATTTGGCGGGAACCCACTGACCACTCAAGCAATTGCTACTTCTGCATGTAGACCCTTCCAAACGTCGGACTTCCAAGAATGCACCTGTTATCACGTATCCAGATCTTCCTTCATCAATCGCCTCGGTGCCACACTGCCATGAGCTCACCGTACCCACTCCTCCGGAGAGAGAGCAGCCATCTTTAGAAGTGAGCAGCAAGCCAGAGAGCGAGGAAGACGTAGATCCAGATGACAATTTCAGAGGTGGAGCTGAGGAGAGAAACCTATGTGCTACCCAAACTAAAAGACCTCAACGACTTGATCAGAGATCTTGGTTTCACCAAGTCCAATGCTGAGGTTTGACGTCTAGGCTCAAGCAGTGGAACTTGTTGGATGAAAGTGTGCAAGTCGCAGATCAGAGGAAGTGTCACCAACCTTTTTGCAGCTTTTTCGCCTGTCAAGATGGGCTCTACTTCGGCCACAATGTGACCAGTCTGTTCGAGGCAATCGGAATCGCCTGTAACCAGAATGAATGGCGCCGCTTCATTGACAGCTCATCCAGGAGCCTCAAAGCTGTGCTGCTCCAAAATGGTAACAAGTACCCGTCTCTTCCCCTGGCTCACTCGGTGGACCTCAAAGAGGATTACAACAGCATCAAGACCTTGCTGGACGCCTTTAAGTATGATGAGTACGGCTGGGAGGTCATCGGAGACTTCAAAATGTTGGCATTCCTGATGGGTCTCCAAGTCGATTTTACCAAGTTTCCCTGCTATCTTTGCCTTTGGGATAGCAGGGACACCAAGGCGCACTACCACAGGTGGGACTGGCCACAGCGGACCGAGTTATCTGTGGGGAGGAACAACGTTAAGTGTAGGCCACTGGTGGACCCCTGGAAGGTGCTGATTCCACCACTGCACATCAAATTGGGCCTTATGAAACAATTTGTCAGAGCTGTAGATAAGGAGTCGACAGCCTTCAAGTACCTTCAAGACTTCTTTCTTAAGATCCTGGAGTGCAATTAATTCCCCAAGAAGCTCACTAGTAAGGGGAAAGCGGCTTGGAACAGCTTTGTCGCAGTGGTTCGTGGCTTCCTAGGCAATCACAAGATCGAAAACTACGTGGAGCTGGTTGAGACTCTGGTAAAGAACTATGATACAATGGGCTGTAGGATGCCCCTCAAAGTCCATATCCTTGATGCTCATCTTGATAGATTCAAGGAGAACATGGGAGCGTACTCGGAGGAGCAAGGCGAGCACTTCCACCAGGATATACTGGACTTTGAACGCCTCTACCAAGGACAGTATAATGAGAACATGATGGGAGACTACATTTGGGGGCTGATTCGTGAAAGTGATTTACAGTATAATCGTAAATCTCGAAAAACGACTCACTTCTAATCTTTTGTAGTCATGTTTGTATTACTTTAGTATACATACATGTTAATTTTTATTCATATGTTGTTTGTTTCTGACTTTGTGAACGAAGAGACACATATTCGACCATTTTCTCATTGAAAATAGGTAAATTTCGAAATAAAACTGTCATGGTTACAAAAGTAAAGTTTGTGGGTAATAATAGCCATTTTCTATACTTTTTAAGCATAAGCAATTACGAAATAACACTTACTACCCAGGAACAAAAATTGTGTTACTTAGTGTTATCTCTCTGGGGTCGATGCAATGATTTCCACTTTGTGGGCATGTTAACAGTGATTGTCCTATGGATAGACTCGCCTCCGCCATTGGAATATCGAATTTCCACCACTTGCTCGGTGCTATAGAGAGTAGATTAGCACCATCTCAATGCTCAATTGAGCAGGAAATCACTTTGCAGTTTGACTTTTTGATCCCGTGAACATCTGTGTCGCGCTTACATAGCCGGATCTCAGAGGCAGTTGAGCTCCTATTGGAACCATCAGAAACAGGGTTGCCCTTAGTTTTCTGGGAGCAGACAGATGGTGGACGGGCTTCCATCAACAGGAAGCTCTAGAGAGCCCCCTCTCGTGGGTATTTCACTCTGCCCTTCCACGCTGGCCGTATATCTTGGGTGGATTAAAACAAATCATTTTGTGATACTGCATTGGCATTTGTGCACAAGCACAGATAACACCAACTTACCTCCGTCATTAATACAGCCTTCAAGGTAAAATATAGAATAGGTGACGTTTCAGGCAATGGTTCCTTCTTCATGGCACGGGTGTATGTATGTATGTTGAACTTCTTTCGCACTGTAGGTGCCCAACCATACAGTGAGCGAAAAAAGTATTTGATCCCCTGCTGATTTTGTACATTTGCCCACTGACAAATAAATGATCAGTCTATAATTTTAATGGTAGGTTAATTTGAACAGTGAGAGACAGAATAACAACAACAAAATCCAGAAAAACGCATGTCAAAAATGTTATAAATTTATTGGCATTTCAATGAGGGAAATAAGTATTTGACCCCTCTGCTAAACATGACTTAGTACTTGGTGGCAAAATCCTTGTTGGCAATCACAGAGGTCAGACGTTTCTTGTAGTTGGCCACCAGGTTTGCACACATCTCAGGAGGGATTTTGTCCCACTCCTCTTTGCAGATTTTCTCCAAGTCATTAAGGTTTTGAGACTGACGTTTGGCAACTCGAACCTTCAGCTCCCTCCACAGATTTTCTATGGGATTAAGGTTTGGAGACTGGCTAGGCCACTCCAGGACCTTAATGTGCTTCTTCTTGAGCCACTCCTTTGTTGCCTTGGCCATGTGTATTGCGTCATTGTAATGCTGGAATACCCATCCACGACCCATTTTCAATGCCCTGCCAGAGGGAAGGAGGTTCTCACCCAAGATTTGACGGTACATTGCCCCGTCCATCGTCCCTTTGATGCGGTGAAGTTGTCCTGTCCCCTTAGCAGAATAACAACCCCAAAGCATAATGTTTCCACCTCCATATTTGAAGGTGGGGATGGTGTTCTTGGGGTCATAGGCAGCATTTCTCCTCCTCCAAACACGGCGAGTTGAGTTGATGCCAAAGAGCTCCATTTTGGTCTCATCTGACCACAACACTTTCACCCAGTTATCCTCTGAATCATTCAGATATTCATTGGCAAACTTCAGACAGGCATGTATATGTGCTTTCTTGAGCAGGGGGGGGGCTTGCGAACGCTGCAGGATTTCAGTCCTTCACGGCGTATTGTGTTACCAACTGTTTTCTTGGTGACTATGGTCCCAGCTGCCTTGAGATCATTGACAAGATCCTCCCGTATAGTTCTGGGCTGATTACTCACCATTCTCATGATCATTGCAACTCCACGAGGTGAGATCTTGCATGGAGCCCCAGACCGAGGGAGATTGACAGTTCTTTTGTGTTTCTTCCATTTGTGAATAATCGCACCAACTGTTGTCACCTTCTCACCAAGCTGCTTGGCGATGGTCTCGTAGCCCATTCCAGCCTTGTGTAGGTATACAATCTTGTCCCTGACATCCTTGGAGAGCTCTTTGGTCTTGGCCATGGTGGAGAGTTTGGAATCTGATTGATTGCTTCTATGAACAGGTGTCTTTTATACAGGTAACAAGCTGAGATTAGGAGCACTCCCTTTAAGAGTGTGCTCCTAATCTCAGCTCGTTACCTGTATAAAAGACACCTGGGAGCCAGAAATCTTTCCGATTGAGAAGGGTTCAAATACTTATTTCCCTCATTAAAATGCAAATCAATTTATACCAATTTTGACATGCGTTTTTCTGAATTTTGTTGTTGTTATTCTGTCTCTCACTGTTCAAATAAACCTACCATTATAATTATAGACTGATCATTTCTTTGTCAGTGGGCAAACGTACAAAATCAGCAGGGGATCAAATACTTTTTCCCTTACTGTACGTAGCCAACTGTGATTATCAGAGGCCAGGAAGCTCGAGTGGATAATAGATGAAGACTGCACTTAATACCATTTTGGAAGAAGTAAGAGTACCCACACTTCACTCTACACATGTGACTTGTTGATCGACAATGGTGCACCCATGTATACTGCTGGATGGACAGGGGTGGCGGAGGGGCATTAAAGAAACCCGTTTCCTCACAAGTCCACTGTGGTAACCATTACACCACAGCAGCATACCTCCAATGAATGAACGTGGAAGTTAAAAGTCAAGCATTGAGCATTGAGCCAATCATAGGATATCGTGGACTGAGATTAAAGTATAAAATTAGGGGCAAAAAATGGCTTGGTAGTTTTGGTAATTCTTTATGTGTCCAGACGGCTCTAAAGTGACCAGGAGGTTACAGATTCCCAATGCCATTGCTCCTATACAGGCAATAATGTGATGAACATAACACATACACGCAGAAGCTGAAGCAGTAGCAACATAACATGTACATAAGATTTGCCGATTGGGTCAACTAGAATAAAGCCTATGTGTTAAACAGAATAAAATTGTGACAAATACGTCAGCAGCTGGCCCCTAAGAGAACGTGAAGGAACATTGTTGATGATGGGATTTTATCGAATGTACATGTCAGCACCAAGTTCAAGTCACCGGCAAGTAGCACAACTGTTGTTGGGCCAAACTATTTATTTCTTGCATTTACTTTGCCTAACAATATCCACATGGAGGGGCGAATGGTAAGGGAGTAGGGGACACATTAACAGGGCAGGGGAAGACACAATTCACAGCAATGTCAGAAAATGAGAATACACAAACGGGAGGCTACACGTGAGGAAACTACAAACCAACTAAATCACGAGGGGAAAAAAACTATCGCAAATTTCATGCTTTTCTTTGGACTCATGTTTTGTACATGACGCGTGATCGCCTTCAAGAATAAAAGCATTAGACCGTGGAGGGCCATAAATACTCACCGAGCTATAATCTACAGCGCGAAGGGAGCCCGGGACAATTATAAACCAACCCAGGAGATCACAGCGCTGGGAGAAGAGATTAAAACGAATTCATCTCATTTTGGGTTCCTCCGCATCCATTTCCTAGATTCCGTCTAGGCTCGTCGCGGGAGGCACTCGCCGCTTGTTTGCAGAGGTTGACGGCGCGCATCCAGCTGCGGGTGCGATAACCATAATAGTTGTACGAACCGTTTGCTTCACTATGGATGTTAAATATCCCCATGAGGTAATTCGCAAGAGTAGGCCATTATGTGCTGGTTCCATGGTTAGAATTTGCCGAGTGGGTATGAACGTACAGTATGTATGTTCAACTTATTTCGTACCGTACCTAGCCAACCATGTTAATCGGAGGTACGGGGAAAGGACAACAAGCATCATTGAACGTTCATGCTTACTCAATTTATATTATGCATAACGGCAATCACCGCCCCCTTCTGGCAGACTGATGCCCCAGGTCACCCTTTGCAAATTAAACTCATCCTGGTTTTTTGAGTTCCTACCTGGTTAAACAAGACATTTTGTTTATGTCCTTGCTGGTTGCAAACTCTATAAGATGCTCACCACAGCTAAATTATATTTGAGCAAATATTAAACATGTATGACCCATTGGGCCTATTCTGAAGCCATGCCACTAATGCAATAATGAAATAACATATGTGGAATAGAAATGTATTCATACATAATATAATACATAATATTAAACGGTCAGAATGCATTCGTCACATCTTAAGGTCAGTTGCAATGTCAATGGTAAATTTAACAGTGGAACCCGCCCACCTTTGATATGCACAAACGTTTCCATTATATTTTTTTCCAGCAAATTCATGACGTCCACCGCAAACAGTTCATTATTATTATTAAACCGTACGGCCGTCGAAAACCCAAACACGCTTGGTTCACACAAAATTTTAATAGATTCAGTGTCAATCGTGGACGTGAAACTTGAGCCGTGTATTTCTCATGAATTGCGATGATTATGGAGATAAATCCGTCTGCTCCATAGATGTGTCGAGGGTTGGGCGGAAACCGAGGGCAACCCCGAGGGCAACCCTGCTGCTGAGGATACGGAGTTGGAGGCTGGTGGTCTCCCCTGGGAGCTCGGCCACCTCTGAGGATCCAGCCTGATTCGGGCGACGCGGATATTCATGGGAACAAAAACATAAAGTCAAATGTCAAAGTGATTTCTTGCTCAAGTGAGCACTGAGACAGTGGCGGAAATTTCATATTCCTATGGTGGGGGTGTGAGATACCAACAAGACAACCACCTCCTCGCCAAAGTATTCCTCGTTTTAATCAAAGGATGATGGGCTGAGTCAACCCCCAACCAGGTTTTGAAGGTACAACCTGTCGATTCCAAGCTGCTGGCTCACACCATTTAGCCACCTGGCCCGATAGGGGCACAGACACCAGACAACACAACAGCCAAGTATGCAGGATACGGGTTTTTGTTTTTAAGTTGTGCAAGGGGCCATATTGCTCCTGTTTCCCATGTTAAGGGGCCAATCACCCAGAATGTGCCTGATCTCGTTATATCTCGACAAACTACGCAGTCTGAACCTGGATAGCACCACGTGTAACAGGTGTTAGGGGATGTGCGGCCATGTGGTGGGCAGCAGAGAGCAGTTGTACTGTACGTCTGTAATTATATGCTGCCCTATTTATGCGGACCATACCTCAATATGCACCGACCAACGTGGTGAAGTATATTCAAACAACCTCCCTGACCTCTACAGTGTGAGGAGGCCCTCATCCAGCAGTTGATTGAAACATGGCCATACACGTACTTGTGGCTATGGGATGGAGCGGTACCCATGAATATGGTGACCTAATTTCGACTACTGGCCATGACAAACATCATGTAACATATGAACTGGTTTTGGGCCCTTCTTTCACTGTCACACACTGTTGTGAAGTATAGTCAAACTTCCCCGATGACTATCATTGCATTGATAAGGCCATCATCCAGCAGTAGATTGATAAAGGACTGTAATATAATAATTATATGTGGCTAAGGTGGTTCATGAAGGAAATTGAGGACACAACATGGTGAATAAATATAATCGGAGAGGCAGCAGCCCCCCTCTGACCCCTGTGTCCCCACACCATTGAAAGCAGCAGCTGAATTGGCGGCACAAGTTAAAGGTGTCACAATATTTTCAGCAGTGGCCGCCTTTATATGAGGTTAGCAAAAAGCCGACAGCTCACCACCCACTTGTGACCCGTCATCGTGCACTGTTGTAATTACATTTGCTGTAGCTATGGTGAAACACATTTAAACGTGTTCAGAACTTAAATGCTAAAACACCTCATCAGTCTCACAGAGTGTCAGCTGTGTAGTCATGTGGTCTGAAGTGCACTGCCACCCCTACAATGGTATACTCCTTCTGGGTAATGTCCCATCGTGCAGCGTTCTACCGTTAACATAATTAGCCATAATCAAGCCACTCCTGGAAGCAGGCATCACCGAGCCAACACGGCCATACCTGCCGCTGAGGATCGTGGAGAGATGAGCGAGATATCAATATTTACGGAAATCTATTGCACGCTGTGCACGTCTCGAGGCGTTATAAGCGTGACGCACGTTACTCATTTGAACCTTTTATAGTTTCTATCTCTCTCCTTGAGGTTCATAAACATACTGGGACATAATCATATCGGGTATGTATCGCAAGGAATATTTATGTAATGCGGGCGTAAATGGGCGGGGCGGATATGACGATCCGAGAGGGAGGAGTCAGGGTGACGTGGGGGAGAAGTTATAGCGGGGAGACAGGAAGCTATCTGGGTCAGTCGGGGGAGTGAAGGGTGGTGAACACGTTGGGTGGTCGCCGTGCCTCAGCCTGGTGGCTGAGGGGCTCATGACGGCGCCAGCCAGCGGGGTGGAAGAGAGAGTGGAGGATTGAGGTAGGAAATGGCGAGATAGCCATAGAGGCCACGAAGGGCTGACATTGGGAGGTGGCGAGATCGCCACGCACGGAGGAACAGGGAGCAGAGATGGAGCTGCTGGGGGAGCAGCCAGAGGGCTGTACCAAGAGCCTGCAGCGGAGCTGCAGGAGCGTGGAAGGCTACGGGAGCGAAGGCAGATGTGGGGCTGCCAGGGAGAGAGTCTCAGGAGGAGTGCCGTGTGGGAAGGAGAACGCGAACCCCAAATAAAGGACACGGAGTCAGCAAGAAGTGTCTGAGTCCTTTTATTACACTGGAGTCAGAAGTGAAACGGCATCTCAAAACAACTGAGAGAAAGAAGAAAAAAAAATATTCCTGCTACATCATCCGACGACGACGACCTTCCTCAGACAGTGGACCTGCCTGCGATGGAAGAGGAGATCCGTTCTGGAACGAGTACGGGTCCGGGTGAGCAAGGTGTCGCCGCGTCGGTGGACCTGTCTGTGCCGAAGGATGCCAACTTACGATGGAGACAGATGGTGATGCAGATGGGGACCTTGAAAATCGTGCTGGCGCGACTGTGTGAGTTCACCACGCCGAGGACGACGTCGGGGAGGCCCGGTGGTGATCCGCAGGCCTCTGCCTTTCCTGCGCTGCCAGCGCCATTGCCACGTGGCACGAAGACGCCATCTTGGGCGTGGCAGGGGAGAAACGGCGGGAAGCCGCCATCTTGTCTTCACCGCGGCGGGAGGACGCCGCCATCTTCAACATCGCGGCGGAGAGGCAGCCTTGCGCTGCCATCTGGAGGTGCCGCGGGGTGAGAGCCTGCTGTGAGCTGCTGTTTTCGAGGGGGTGCTGCGAGGAGAAGACGCCGATGCTGCAGCTGCTGGGGCGGGAGCTTCCCGTCCTGGCTCGGGTGCGTGACAACGGAGCCGTCAAGTCGCCGAACGAGTTCTGCGAGGCGTCTCAAGTTGCCACCCTGCCGTCCTCTTCTTGCTGCAGCCCCGGGCGAGTCATAACGATACGCACCCGGCCTTAACACACACCTCACTCATCTTTCGAGGGCCGGGGGGCTATTTTGGTTTTCTCTTATGACTCGATTGTGCGGAGCGCGGTTCGGACTGTGTGTATGTGTGTGTAATAGCGATGAACGCGCTATCTGCTTGTTAATGGTGTCAATGTAAGTGTGTGCGTGTGTTGAGAATGGACGGAGAGTCTGCTGTATTTGCTGAGTGTCAAATTGTGTGTGTGCGCTGCTGCGTGGAGTTGTTATCTTAATGGTGAAGTTAATTATTAACTTGGGAGCGTCGGGTATCTTGCGCTGTATATATTGTGGGTTACCTTGTGCGATGGGCTTAATTGGAAAAAAATAACATATATTTTTTTGGTGTATTGTGCTGCGAGGTGCTGTGTGCGATGCGATTGTTGCAAGAGAGAGAATAATTGTGTTGTTGCTGCAAAGTTACGACAGGATTAATGGTGTGTTGGTTGCCTGCAGATCTGCTTGCTATTGTGCTTAAATGTGCGCGTGTGATCGCGATATGCTGATTGCATGTGCTGTTATACCGTTCTGTATGGTTATGGGGTGCGATGCAGTGGTTGATTATTGGAATTGGGATTGTTATTATATTGTGCGTACCTGTTGGAAATTGGTAACAAATTCGAGGGGGACCCAAATAATTGGTTGTATGGTTGTTGTGCACACGAGATTGCGTGTATATTATAGAGGGGGACCCTAAAATTCGGTTGTATTGGTGTTGTGCACACGAGATTGCGTGTATATTATAGAGGGGGACCCTAAAATTCGGTTGTATTGGTGTTGTGCACACGAGATTTCGTGTATATTATGGGTAATTGCGCTTTTTGAGAGAGAGAGCGCGCTTTGAGGGTGCGTGATGACGCCGTTGTGGGTGTCTCAAAGGTTAATGCTAATGGGACCGTAAATTGGCGCCAAGTGGCGTCGCGTATTCGGTTGATCGCATGCAGCCACGAGTTGCTTGGCGAGTTGGGTTGTGTAACTAATGTGGTTGGTAAAATATTGGTTAAAAATTCCACGATATGACAGCTGTGCGCAGCAAGCTGGGGCTGTGCGTCTATCGTTGGTGGGGTTGTTATAATGTGACGGGAGATGCGTCTTGTGACCCCCAGCTAAGGGAAGCTGGGGTGCACGAATGGAGAAAACTGGCCACGTGTTCGCACGTTGGGCCGCCATTTTGCGCGCACGCGGGGTATGGCGACGATGCGCTTTGCGGAACGGGCCGCCATTTTGAGTGCGCGCGAGATATTGCGCGAACGCGCTGGGCGAAGGGGGACGCCATTTTGAGCGCGCGGGAAAAACCGGGGTGGGGCAAATATTCCATCTGTTATGCCTGCCATTGTTGATTGGGTGATGCACGAGTTGTGGTCACATCGGGCTATGGCTGATGGCTGACCTGACAGCCCGGAGGCGAAACCTCCGTGGTATGTCTTAAACTAATGGGCCATGTGCTCATATGGCTCGGGGAGTCATGGTTCAGTTGTGCGGTGGCAGACTGAACCTGGTGTGCCGGGGGCTCACGGGATCTGGGTTAGGGTGTTATTGTCTCTATAAGAGAACATTGCCCCGTGGGGGGAGTACAGGGGGTCTGGCATTGCTGGGGGATGAACCTTCCCTGGGCTATAAAGCATCGGACTATACGAGGCTGGTGTGTGTCCATCTCTGATGGGATAGTAAGGGAGGAGCGTGGCCGAGTTGCTGCTCATCCCCGAAATTGCACTAGCTGAGAGTATGGTCAGTGGATGTTGCTGTGGGTTGACGACCACGGTGGGGGTTAGGGCGAGTTAAACATTACCGCTGGGGAGCGTGGCTCTCTCCACGCGAGGGTGTGCGATTAGGCGTTTTGTTGGGTTGCTGAGAGTGACCGTGGGTACATGCTGTGTACGTGCGATGTCTGTGCTGGTCCTCAAGGGAGGACTGCTGGTGGGTAAGAGCAGAAAATTTTGTTGTTGTTGTTGACGTGTAAATAATATTGTTGTTAAAATGTAAATAATGGGGCATCCATTGCGTTATTTTGGGTATTTATGGGGAGTTTTTTTTAAGCGGGCTGGATTTACATCATCTCCACTACCCTGAGGCCGGGTGGCTGTCGTGTACGACATGCGGATGTGCGTTGTTGTGCTGTGCCTCAGGGGATTGGATTCTCCTTCTCGTCACAGATTCTTCAGCTCCCGTCGCACTGGGTGTTACCTGGTGTGCTAGCTGGATGAGGACTTGAAGGAGCAATTGAGCGCCGTTCGTCATTCTGCTCTACCACTTGCTCTTTGACGTTGGACTTGAGCCGAGCGGATGGAACTGCAACATGGACACGCACTAAAACATCACATTCTGGGTTGTGCGCGTTGGCCGTTCTTGCGTGTCAGTTGCCGTTGTTGTTCATTGTGCCATTCTTATTCTTGTTGTTGTTGCGCGGAGGACAGGCCGGTGTTCTGTTCCAGTTCCTGATACCTCCCCTTTCGTTGCTTGTGTTGTTGTTGTTATAATCTCCGTTGTGTCTGGGGGACTCCTGATTGTGATGCCTTCGCCCGCATTATTTTGTTCTGTTTCAGCCGAGGACGGCTGGGATTTTCTCTACGGGGGAGGGTAGTGTAATGCGGGCGTAAATGGGCGGGGCGGATATGACGATCCGAGAGGGAGGAGTCAGGGTGACGTGGGGGAGAAGTTATAGCGGGGAGACAGGAAGCTATCTGGGTCAGTCGGGGGAGTGAAGGGTGGTGAACACGTTGGGTGGTCGCCGTGCCTCAGCCTGGTGGCTGAGGGGCTCATGACGGCGCCAGCCAGCGGGGTGGAAGAGAGAGTGGAGGATTGAGGTAGGAAATGGCGAGATAGCCATAGAGGCCACGAAGGGCTGACATTGGGAGGTGGCGAGATCGCCACGCACGGAGGAACAGGGAGCAGAGATGGAGCTGCTGGGGGAGCAGCCAGAGGGCTGTACCAAGAGCCTGCAGCGGAGCTGCAGGAGCGTGGAAGGCTACGGGAGCGAAGGCAGATGTGGGGCTGCCAGGGAGAGAGTCTCAGGAGGAGTGCCGTGTGGGAAGGAGAACGCGAACCCCAAATAAAGGACACGGAGTCAGCAAGAAGTGTCTGAGTCCTTTTATTACATTTATATAGTCTTTAGTCATTTATAGAGGCTTTCCCGGTGGATATGAAATAATTATAATGCAATTTATAACGCACGCAAATTTGCGGACATAACGGCCGCAACTCAGAGGCGCGGAGCCAAGCTCAGTCACTCGAAACCGTGGTTGTAGAGATTCGTTTAAGTGTCTCTTTAAGGAGATGATTGAGGTGATGCTGTGAATGTGCAGAGGGATAGCGTTCCAGATTGTTGGGGCAGCCACCGAGAAGCGGCGCATAGATGTGACCATCCTGGATCTTGGTATCAAGAGCAGGTCGTGAGTCGCACTGCGAAGGCATCTGCCGTGTGCTGTGCTGCAAGTCGTCAATAGGGAAGAGAGGTATGGGGGCAGGCAGATGATGTGAAGGCATGGTGGCAGAGGCAGGCGATCTTGTATGTGACCCTGCTGGCAATGGGTAGCCAGTGGAGGGCACGGAGACAGGCAAGTGAGTCGAAGCAGGGATGAGTGCGACCAAGGACGATACGTGCCAGGTTGTTTTGTAGTCTTTGAAGTTTTTTGAGGTTGCCAGAGGAGGACCGGACTAGGACGGAGTTGCAATAATCGAGGTGAGACCCAACTATGCAACATGCCAATGTGTTGGCAATTTCAGTGGAGTTGAGAGGACGTAGGTGTCTGAGAGCCTTCAAGTGAAAGTTACAGGAACTGATGATATGATTGGTTTGACGGTCGAAGGATAAAGTTGAATCTAGGATGACACTGAGGTAGCTGAAGTGATCGGTGAACCTGATGCTGTAACCAAAGATGTGTATGTGTGTTGGGAGCGTGGGTTGAGGCGTTGCCTGGTACCTAACATGATGGCTACTGACTTTGACGGATTAAGGACAAGGTTGTGTGCGGAGAACTACTGTAGTAGGGCAGTGGTGCATTCCGAGAGTCTCTCAAATCCAGACGCAGTGGGAGAATTGATGGCGGTGAATAGAATAGTGTTGTCCGCGTATGAGTGGTGCTTAACACCGAAGCTTGCGATGAGGCGGCCGATCGGGGAAGTGTAGGCGGTGAACAGCAGGGGACCGAGGACGGAGCCCTGGGGGACGCCACGTAACGCTTTTGTTTCAGGAGATGTGGACGAGCCCACCCTGACTGAGGATTGCCTATCAAAAAGGTACGACAGTATCCACTTGAGTGCTGAGCCACATATACCGAAGTCGGATTTCAGGAGGGAAGTAAGGAGTGAGTAGTTGACGGTGTCAAAGGCTGATGAAATGTCCAGACTTATAAGAGCAACGATGGAGTCTGAGTCAATAATTATTAAAATGTCATTGAGCACTCTGGTAAGTGCTGTTTCTGTGGAGTAGTTTTGACGGTAAGCTGACTGGAAAGCGCAGTAGTTTGGAGAGGAGGTGATGTGGGGTTTTAGCTGTGCGAGGGCGAGTCTTTCAGGGAGTTTAGAGATATTCGAGAGATTAGTGATTGGACGATAGCTAGATGAGTCATCAGGGTCGAGACTTGGTTTCTTTAACAGGGGGGAAACCAGGACAGATTTGAGGTTGGATGGAAAGCACCTATAGAGAATGAGGCATTTGCGATGTTCCTGATCATGATGGCGAGTTCCGGAGCACATTGTTTGAACAAAGAACCAGGGAGGATGTTGATTGGAGATGACTTCATGTGAAGTGATTGCATCAAAGAGAAAACGTCTTTTGAAGAGATCGGCTTGAACCTTGTTAGAAAGGTGTCTGGGTGAGTGCTTACAATTTCTGAAAAAGGGAGATGGGTACGATGGTGCAATGTGAGGGAAGACGTGCAGGAGTTTGCAATGGTGATCAGCTTGTTGGTGAAGTAAGTTTTGAAAGAGGTGGCAAGTTTCAGTGAGGCCAGGGGATTGCTAAGGTGAGGGGCCATGTTGTTACCAGGATATAGAAGATCCTTGAGGGTTTTCCAAAGGATGCATGGTTTTCCGGTAGCTGTTTTGATGCGTTCTTCAATGTAGGAGGAACGCGAGGCAAGGATACGTTCGTTGGTTTTCCTGCAGGCAGCTCTGCAGGCAACTCGATCAGCAAGAAGACCACATTTCAAGGCGCCTCCTGATTCACTTAGCAAAGATGGCGTCTCTTGAGAGCCAGCAAGTGTCGTGGGAAGGCTGCTTAGTGGTTCGTGGTTTTAATGGAGCCAGCTGTCCAGCGCCGCCCTCAGGTCAGCTTCTATCTGAAGAGCGCAGACAGTTGGATGGGATGATGGGGATAACATTGAAGGCGAGTTTTCGAGTAGGTGCTGTAGAGTGGAAAAAACTTTATACCCTTCAAATAACGGGAGTGGCGGGTGGTTTTTATGGCGATTGGCTTGGGAATTTGAAGGGAAAATAGGATGAGGTGGTGGTTGGAGTAACCAGTTTGGAAAACTCCCAGTGCAGAGATGCAACGATCCAGGTCAGGTTCCACAACCAGGTCGAGCATACTCTCAACATTTGTTGAGGAAGCTCTGGTGGGGCCTGAGTTGGTGAAAGAGACCATGGTTATTTTCTTAAAGAGTTATTCGAGTCAAGTGATCACATTGTAAAAACTCTCCACTAGAGGGTAGGCAGAGACTCCTTGTAAACAAGTTGTGTGCAGCTCAATGGAGCCCTGCTCCTTAAAGACCCACAATTAGCTAAGTAAAGGCTCCAGATGAGATAAAGCATCAACATATAATTTACACTCAGACAAACACAGTGTCACTGTCTGGTTTGACTGCTGAAGTTACTTTTGAGGAGTTATATTTAGATGCTCTCTTTGAAAGGATTTGAGGCTTCAAAGGCTTATAGACTGTTCTCTGGATTATTCAGATGTGGCCGAGTGAAGCAAAGTCAAACACGGCAACTTCCCAATCCCTTCACAGATATTGTACAGCCCACACATAAGTATTAGGGTGGTGACACGCCTGAGCGGGTAGCGTGCCTGCAGCTCGTTGCAGACATTTACAGTTTGGACCAGATGGCCACCCTGGTTAACACTGCAGTGTGTGTATTCACTATAGACACTGTGCGTCGTCCGCTTCACAGTGGACATCATAGATCCTGTGATATAATTCGAAAGAGAGAAGGCTGTGTGTGCTGGCACCATGGTTAAAATTTGCAAAAAATTGCTAAATTACTCACAAATTGCTGAATTTATACAACACGCAGCAACATCGCCGAACACCGTGAAACTACTGCAACCTATTTATGTGTAACATAGCACCTTCGTTATAGCCTTGCACTATTAGAATAACATGGATACCAAATACATTAATAACCAGATTCAATTATTGATATGCCTGCTATAAAGTATACTCTTCGTTCACAGCCGTCCAGACAGCAAGACGGCAGGGCTTTGTTACAGGACTGCTCGTTACGCCATTGGCGATGCAACGCTTGCCGCATTAAAGCAACCGTGTGATCTGTAGGAGGGCCGATGGGCCACCATCTGTGGGCAGCTTACGGGGGCATCGCTAGTGCCCACAGTGTGGCAAGGGCAGCTGCTTTTCGCAGACTTAGGGCTCTGTTTTTGGCAGACTTCATTGCAATCAATTCTGGGGCACGGAGGACAATTGCACCATCAGGCGAGATGATGTAATTGCATTAGGAATGACGAGCTTTTTTGTGCAGTCTTACAGAAACACGACAGAAAGGCTGACAGGCAAACACGATGCATTAGACCGGTAATGAGATAACCATATGTTTCTCGATCGCCCGTTCAATGCAATAGCGAATTAACCAAATTAGATGCATTTTATTTTGTCATTACGCCAACCATCGAGTTAAAATATATTCATGAATGCACATAAAATGACCTAATGCTATTTGCGGAGTTTTTATATGTAAAACGGGGGTGTGATAATTCCACCCCAATGAATATAAACTGCAATGGTTATTCTATGCAAGAAATCGTCACTTGAGCCTCGGGAAGATCCTGCGTGGGATGTTTGCCAGGTTCATTTCATTCCAGGATATGTTTGTTTATGAGAAAATTAATTGGAGGAGTGTCATTCGTATAAGGATGACGTGTATGCATGTTGAACTTCTTTCACACCCTACGTAGCCAACCATGCTAATCGGAGGTGTGGAAATGCATGCACTTGTGGTGTACCACCTTAAAACAGTACATTTTTTGCCTGCAAAGCCTTGAGAGGCCACCCGAAGTGTAATGGATTAGTCCGCAACTCTCCACGGAACACACGGTATCCTGCATCATTCCGAAGTTGAAACATCATTAAATAAAAGGCATGAGCGTGTACATTAACAGCGTATCAATAATTAACAGCCTGCAACTAAACAATGACAATGTTTATGTTTACATACCGGTTCGCCAAGTGACACCATAATTATTCATGCATGCGCATTCAATGAGCACAATTCAGATTACAAAGACATAAATTGTTGTTACCTATAAACCTTCATTTTCCCCACATATATACATGTAGCTGAGCCTCCTTGTCACTTTTTGCAGTACCTTATACACGAATGCCAATGTCAAGGTCGCTGGCTACAAGAATCATCAAGTCAACAAAGTAGACAAACCTACATGCCCAGCTCGTGTGAATTAGCATCATTGGGATAACAAAAATATATGGGCAAAGTGAATGGCATCTGATCTGCAAACCCAAATGACAAAAGACGTCTTCACGTGAGCACAAAAATAACAGAGGCTAAACCCAGGACAAGTGCGAGCATCCAGAGTTTGAGGACAGGGGCTGGTGTCCCTGTCGCAGTGCGTCATCATTCTTTTATATATATATAAAACGCGACACCATGCCAGAGATTGGTTTTCTTATCATACTTGTGAAATAGCTTGGACGACTGTCTACTAGGAGCCTCTTTTATCACGACACAATAACAGGTTCTGCTCCGTTTCCCGCCCTTTTCCCGTTCAAAACCTTTTCCTCCAATCGCTTCAAACCCTGCCTCCCGACCAATCACCGTGGAGACCTCTCTCCGTCAATGGGAGACCTTGGCCTACTTTTTGAATAAACATTTAAACACAATGGCTTGGGGTGAGTGCCTATTAATTTCAGTCATTGCACATTTATATTGTGCCTTCACCAAGGTCCTGTACAGTGAACTAACTTTGGCACAAGATGGTTGGTGAGATGGAAACGAGATGAGTGGATAGGATATGTGTGTAAAATGGAGTGGTGGTGACGACGATGCGTGGAATAAACGAAGATGTAAACGAGATGAGTGGATGGGAAATATGTGCAAAATGAGGTGGTGGTGACGATGCGTGGAATAAACGAAGATAGAAATATGATGAGCGGTGTCTCGTCCTCGCTGTGCGCTTCGTTGCACCACTATCCGAGTAGTTAACCTCGCATTCAAGAAACTTTCAGAGCCAGGGTGAACATCCGACTCCAATGTATTTCATGAATAGAACGAGGTAAAAGTTATGGATAAACACAGCACAAAATGCAGCATCTGTTAATACTTTCAATATCAATACAATGAATGAACACTGCAGCATCATAACATTGTCTAAGATAACATGCATCTCAACAATAGGTCCTGGATGGACCAGGCACCTACATTAGCACTGAATAGCTATACAATAAGAGAATAAGCTACTGTCTTAAATAAGGTCACTTTGTGTAATCGCCATACTGCAGCCTAAATGTATAGTGCTGCATAAAACACTGAACTGTGGATGAGATACTTCTTCATGGGCACAAGTCTGGCTCGACTTATCCAACTACAAGTAACATTTACAATAATGCAAGTGGCAGGCTTCGTTGTTAACTAGGCTTCATGTTAATCATAACAATTTAACAGCATCATAAATGAATTTACAGCATTATAACGGCAATCATAACATTACAACAGCATTCTCAGTAGTATAAGAACATAAACTAACTTACAGACAATGTTTCTTAAAGGCTCACAATGAACAGATGCACCCGTCTTCACTGAGACTCTAATTGTGCCTCCATTTTGTACTGTGTAATGGCTGACACGCCTGCCTCGTGGCTTAGAGAACCTTACATCGTAACTTCCTGGTCACGTGACCAAACTCAATAGATATCAGGAAGTTATTTTGTAAACACACCCTCATATCTGCCTTGGGGCAGAACAAGCAGATTTGATGATGGGTGACCATGGGGAGTTGAGGACGAACGGCATTAGAACGAATGGGGAGGACAACGAGGGGAGAAGGAAGGGTGGGCAAGAGAGAACAAGTGGGTTTTAAGAGTAGAGCAGAAGGTAGTGAGAGAGGGTGATTGTTTGACGTACAAGGGCAGTTGATTCCAGTGAAGAGGGGGAGCTAAGAAAGATAATGCGCAAAACCAAGATTGTGCACACGGAGGAGGGACATAAATAGACAACAAATATTTAGACTGGAGGGCAACTTCCACCAGCAACTGTATCCAGCGTATAAAAAAAAGTGTTTGGCTTTGTTCCAGTTGACTCAAGAGAGTTAAATATCGAGTGTGGGCACTTGGGATGGCGCTGCTGAGACACTGGAGTTCAAATCCTAGCAATAGCTCATTCATTAAAGCAGGCTCTCAAGGGTCCAGCAATGTTACCAATGATTTCGAAAATTAAATCTTGCAATATTAGTTTCCCCTCTTAATTTTTTTCCACCAATGCTATCCTCATTGTGTTATGTAGAGACAATGAAAACACTTTGCCACTATCAACGTTAACTGCTAATTACCTAAAGCAACATATCTATACGTCTTATCATAAGGCAGTGTGGGCTGATTACGGCAATGACACAATAGTAATAGCTTGTGTGAATTAATATATTCTTTGGTTTTTTCGGTAAAGTCACGTAGAAAGATAAAAGAATAAATTAAATAATAGCATACGACGTTTCGATTGCAACACAAGCAATCATCATCAGGTATAATGAAATAGCGACATAGAATCTAACCAGAAAACTATAGACAGACATGTAAGCAGACAGATATCACCAAGATACATAGAGAGAGCAACAGATATCACCAAGATCTCTATGTATCTTGGTGATATCTGTCTGCTTACATGTCTGTCTATAGTTTTCTGGTTAGATTCTATGTCGCTATTTCATTATACCTGATGATGATTGCTTGTGTTGCAATCGAAACGTCGTATGCTATTATTTAATTTATTCTTTTATCTTTATACGTGACTTTACCGAAAAAACCAAAGGATAATTCCTGCAGTCACGAAAGCTCCAAAAATTAAGATTGAATTAATATAACCAGAGAAGTTCGTTTTTAATATTTGTGTATGGGTGCAACCATGTGCTTCATTCGTCAGGGTCGCAATTCGATTAAAATAAATCGATTCTTGTTTTTAAACATTGCTGTAAATGTAGCAACCTTGATTGGCTGAAGTAGTCACGTGAACTATTTACATATCACATGTACGAACTAAATCTAAAAAAGAAAAATCGAGTCTTGTTTTTAAACATTGTTGTTGGAGGATTCAAATGTACGAATAAATAAAAACAACTGTTAATTTGTTACACATGCGATTCAATACGTGTACCATGAGCTCAGGAATTAATATAATTGGATGGATGCCCCGTTTAGTTACTTGTTTGTACTGCATTGAGTATGAATGCAAATAGCCCCCTAGTGGCAGAGAATACATAGTGTACGAAAATTAACACGTTAACAACCTTGGCATTAACATTGTGGTATTGATAGTAGACAACGTTGTTTATTCCAAATCTTTACTTATTTGTAAAATATATATACTTGCAACGATTGATACATTTCTGGGCTATCACTTGGCTAACACTGTGAATGGTTGGCTTGTGGGTGCCATGGTGGCAAGATGTTAACGACCTCGCCTGGTATACATGAGGTCGTGGGTTTGATCCTGACGCCTGTATATTTGGAGTTTGCATGTTCTCCCCGTGGTCGCGTGGATTTTCTCCGGGTCCTCCGGTTTTCCCTCCACATTTAGAAAAACGCATTTAGAGTATGCTGTAAATTTCCACGTGATAAGCCACTTCGTTGAGCTTTCATTTGCGGCCATGTCGCTTCTCAAAAAGAGCTATATAGCTCAGTGGGCCTTAACTGTTAAAATACAAATACTTTTATCGTAGTTTAAAATCCAGGGTGAATAGTTAAAATGCACGTGGGCAGAAACATTATTTGCCCATTCCCATAAAATGATATTTGCTTGCAGTGCTTGTGAAATGTTTTGAGAGAGGCGCACACACTGTTCTGGGAAGGCAACACTATTTATTACTGAACACAACGTTAACTCGTAACGATCACATTGGGTGGTGACCACCTATCCTCACTAACACTCGTTTACACTGACACTCTGATAACAATGGCGGGGCCAAGCAGTAGCCCTCCTGACTGATTGGAGGCTTGATTTCACTCTTCATGAGGCGTCTTCATGAGGCGTCTTCATCCCGGACTCGAGCAGCCCCGCGCCAGGTGCGGAGGCCGCTTATATGCGCCTCAGCGTGGCCAGGCCATGCCCCCCTTCGAGAACTCTCGAGAAGGCTCTGCTTCTGGCCTCGTGGCCCCCAAGGTCCCCCTGGGGCCCCCGGCCCCCACCTTGATCCGGTCACGTGTCCGGTCGAGTTCATCCAGAGTGCCACGGCCTCACACAACCCCCGCGGCACTGACGGACCGCCTCCTGGCCCCCCGACCCGGCCGTCACCTCATTCCCGCATCTGCACCTAGTGACATCATGTGTGTGTGTGAGGCCCAGACGGTAGTGACGTTCCCCGCACATAGTGACGTCAAGTCACTACACTTGCAATGAAACAGGCGATAACAGACCATGCCTCCACGAAAACAGAGCAGCCTTTTTTAGACTTGGCGTCTCCATGGATATTATATTTTGTGACACCGCTGCCCCTGTTGTCAGCTGGGAATTTCCCAAAGCTGGGCAAAGGCCTCCCCAAAATTTCTTCAATTCCCCCCTTTCCTGAATTGCGCTTGTCCAGTTGTGGCCTTCAAACAATGTGATCTCATCTCAGTGCCACCTTTTCCAATGTCTCTCTTTATGTCTATTACGGTATTGCGACATTTACCTGCATAAAATCAGTGTTGGAATCATGCACATGCATTTTTATAATCAAAGCATTCCTCGGGTGATCATTTTCATTGCAGATGCTCTTTTGCTGCTAAGTGCCAATTGCTATGCACTAAATCAGTGAAGTAAAATACTGTAGAGCAAGGCAGTGTCTTCCTGTGTATAGCATAGCAATCCCTTAAAATAAACGCGTAGAATGCATACAATTATTATGCAGTGGGTCCTTGGATCAGGCCGGAAACTGTATACCTAATTGAAAATATTAATCATCTCAGATTTGCTGATTACATATTCATTAAAATCCCCAAAGGGAATGAACTCCAGGGAATGTTATAATAACTTAATAAAGAAGGCTGCAAAGTTGGGCTTAAGATAATTAAGAGCAAAACTAAAGTAATTTCCGACAAGTTCACTAACCAATTGAAAATATGTCGGAGGCTACGCAACTGGAACACGAAGCAGATTTTGTAAAACTGGAACAGCTATTGCAGGTGGACCAAGAACAATACGATTATATACATAGGTGGGCAAGAGTGGGTCAGGGTGCTTTGTGAAAATTTTAACTTGATTATGAAAATCAGCATACGAATTCACCTCCATAAAACATCAGTGAGTACTTCCACTGATGTCATGGATCAGAAATATAGACGGTGATGAAGAAAATGGAACAAACGCTGAGGGTTCCGCGCAGATGCGAGACGTGTGGGCAGATCAGCTCCATGGTAGGTCCTGGTGTCAAGGTCATGGGCCCGCGACCGCTATTCCGTCACTATGTAGTCCAGCAGATGTTCTTGCTTGGACCCAGCATGCATCCATGATGTTGTGTGGATGCGCCGATGCCGGAATTACAAGCCTATGCATGGGCTCAGAGGCGTAGCTAGGATATTTTGCGCCCGGGGACGAACTATAAAATTGGCGCCCCCCCCCCCGTTTAATCACATTTTCCTATTACCTCGAATAAGGAATAACAATTAAAATGTTAATGAAACATTGTATTTAAAGAAGCAAATTTATAGAAATTATATTACATGGCTCACTCAGTCACTGTCGTAGACTGGTTGACATAGTCTACAAAAGATGATTTTTTCTCGATTTCACTGTCGCAAACTGGTCAATCACGTAATAAAAATCTGTTTTTTCCAATGTTTCTCTTTCAGCACTAAGAAGAGCAAGATCGCTGAGACGATCTTGTCCCATTGAAGCACGCAAATACGACAAAATAAGTTTCAATTTGCTGAACGACCGCTCACAGCTTGCAATTGAAACTGCTATTGTTAATACAATTTGCAGTGAAATTTGAAAATTCGGAAATAGGTCGTCTTCATAAAACACAATAAAACCAAGAAGATCCAAACGAGTTTCTGGTAGAACTTCATTCCGGTTACTGAGCAGCATTTTGCAATCTCCAATTTCTGTGAAAAGTTCGTGGCCATTGATGTCGGTGTCATAGAAATTTCCAAAATCTGTGCAATTTCGACGAATTGCATCGACATCTGTGTTGGATAGAAGAGTTTTGACGTCCAGCAGAAATCCATATTTTGTGTTCAGGTCTTTTAGTCGTAAAAACCGTGTTGACATCTCCTGTTGAAGTCGATAAAATACGCTCTTCATAACGCGCACAATTTCTTCTTCTGCTGAAAGTCCTGCATCTCTTGCCAGTTCTCCTGGCATCTTCCGACGTCGCCTAATTCTTGTCCACATCGATCCCCCAGGCTGTGCATCTTGTTTTGGCGTTTTCTACAGCAACTTGGCTCAAATCATCACGAAGCTTGACAAATTCATGCTCCAAAGATTCAAGATCAGTTGCTGCTTCCTTGAAATTCATAGTAGGATCCTGTAAGCGCTTCTGAACACGATCAATTTTTCCAAGAAGGACATTCCAGAAATGTAATAAAACTATGAAGTTAAAATTGAATACGCATGCCTGTAACTGTTCTGCATCACTACTGGTTTCAGGCGTCATAGTTATGTCCTCCGATAATTTGTCTAGCAGCCCTACTAGTTCATCCAGTCCTTCATAGATAGCTTTAACAGCTTCTGATCGTGCACTCCAGCGTGTTTCAGGCCGTCGTAGTTTCCGCCACCAAAAAACAGGCCAGTGACTAAGGCTGAAAGACTGCGCCTGTCTGTTGTTTGGGACGTTCTTCCATGTAAGTTCTTAATAGGCGCGCGTACCAAAATTTAATTAAATATAATGTAGGCTGTGTGTGGCGGGATATATAAACTTTTAGGTTGAGGTGTAGATTTGTGCAGTAGTTTCAGGCTGCCGCGCCCGCCGCAATAAGTTATAATGTCACGTTGTAAGCCTCATTTTGGCGCCCCGGGACATATGTACCCCCCTGCCCCCCCTAGCTACGCCTCTACATGGGCTGAACAAAAATCTAGCAGCCTCCCCGTATAGCCTTAACAGATTGTTGTGGCAAGCGCTGTGAGCGAGTGTCTATGAAGGCCGGCACGGCACGCGACAGGGTGGGTGGCCAGCACCCCGCCCGGCCGCATTTGTCTCCCTAGCGGCGGCATTTACACATAGCAGTAGGTACACATTTGAGGCTGGGTCGACCTAGGGGGGTGGGGGGGCGTTGGGCCGGTACCGATTCAGACAATCGCCACTGGTGTTGGTCGTGAGCGGGAATCGAACTCGGGGTCGCCGGGTTCGTAGCACCGCACGCTAACCGCTACACTACCGCTCAACCCCCAACCGAATCTACACGCACGTACAGCCACCAGCAGGCACACGGACGCGTCACTCACTGCATCCGTCCTCGTCGCTGTGGTCGCCGCAGTCGTTGTCGCCGTCGCACTGCCACTGCTCGAGGAACACATGGATTGCAGCAGATACAAAATCGTGTTTTTTAAATCCTTTATATTAAGTTCACTTGCTTGCTTGCTTGCGCGCTTACGACCGTGCAAATCTTTCGGTCGTTTTTTAACCCACTTTCCGTGATCCAATCGAGCTGACATTTTGCGCACAGACTCGTTGTGCGTGACAATTTATTTTCGTGAAAAATTTTTGTTCCAAAATTTTCCACTTTTTAGGAATTTTTTTTCATATTTAATTTAAAATACCAATGTGATAAAAATGAAGCTCTTACTCAAGAAAAACAGAAATGAATAATGAAATAAAACCGATGCCACGCATATAAAGGATTTATAGTGAAAAACATTGTTTTTACGGGTTAATTTTTTTTTAGTTTAAAAAAGGAAGTGTGTGCTTGGGGCAGGAAGCATCAACAGAAAGGATGATGGCAGGCAGTTGAGACTACAAAGTGACAGTCAAGGGAAGGAGGGAAAGCATTCGAGATGACAGCCACCTCGGACATGGATATATGATATCAGCGAGTGTGCATTGAATTGTTACACGGATGAGAGATGGTGACTGATTGGGGAGGCCTTCATTCAGGTGCGGATTGATCGTGGCTGGTAATGACGATGACATGACTGTCTGGTACAGTGGTGAGTGCAATGCTCTATGAACCTAGCAATATGAGTTTGATTGCTTGCCACGGCTAACATCAGTGACGAATGATATCTGTACTGGCCATGAGCTCTCCCTTTAACCAACCTGCACTGACCAGTGTGGTGATGTATAGTTAAACAACCATTTCCACATGATAAGCCACTTCGTTGAGCTATTATTTGTGGCCAGGTCGCCAGTGAAAAATAAGCTGATAGCTCCGTGGGCTTTAGCTGGTAAGATAAAACATAGTTTAGTCTTAATCACATATATATTTTAAAGTGATTTGTTTACATATTCTTTGGGTCTTTCGGTAAAGCCACGTAGATAGAAAAAAGAATAAAAAAAATAGAAATAATAACAATATCATGATGTTTCGATCGCAACACATGCAATCGTCATCAGGTGGAAAAAGAGAGAAAGCTGCTGAGGGAGGCTGTTTATAAAGGTTTACAGATGGGCGGAGCAGCTAATGTTAATGTAGGAGAGGTCTCCGTAATCTGCAGTAGGTCTATACCAATCAAAGAGCTTTTTACAAAGGTTTAGAGATGCTTGTAAATTTAAGCTCGGAGAGAGCTAGGAAAGAGCCATCGCCACATGGAGATGGAAAAGGATGGCAAGCCGCCATTTACGAACACAGCTAATGGTGGCTGTGTTAGTGAATGTAACTCTCTCCACCTCCACGTGGTGATGCCTCTTTCCGAGCTCTCTCCGAGCTTACATTTACAAGCAAATTTCTTACATTGACATGCTAATCTCTCACAATACAATGGCCACCCCCACAGCTTCGTTTCTGAGTTAAATTCACTAACACAACCACCGTTAGCTGTTAGTAAATGGCGGCTTGCCATCCTTTTCCACGTCTATGTGGCGATGGCTCTTTCCTAGCTCTCTCCGAGCTTACATTTACAAGCATCTCTAAACGTTTGTAAACAGCTCTTTGATTGGGATAGACTTACTGCCGGTTACTGAGACCTCTCCTACATTAACATTTGCTGCCCGGACCAAAAGAACCAAAGAATATGAATTCCTGCAGTCACGAAAGCTTTAAGTCATGATTTGTTTACTTTGCAATCCTATCGTGTTTTTGCATTGTTTGTTCTTGTAACGTTCTGACCCTCCCCAACTGGACATCTATGAAAAAGAGCTTCATAGCTCATCGGATTTGTGCAGTATAAATCAATATTTCCATTCTGAATCTGTACTGATAAGACATGGGGCGGCCTTTATCAAGCAATGGTTTGGCAAAGGGCTATACATGATGATGATTATTATTACATAACTGTCTATTCCACCTTGCCTTCCCTGGATGGATTCAGTGGCTACTTAATGAAGTCCATTGTGGCAGTGAAAATTTATGCTGAAGATGACTACGATCTTCTGGCTGTAGTCGAAACGTCTCAATCTATCTGTATATATACAAGTCAAAAATTGTCTGTTTGTGGATTTGTCTGTGGCTTTGTGTGTGTTCGCGCGCTTTCCAAGGATTTGGCTCTCCAACAGAGGGGTTTACGTGAAATAAAAATAGCCAGGTATCACGCCATAAGCGCTATTGCTTTTTCACATCCGTCAACTTTAAATTAGTTTAAATAGCGATTTAGTGAGATTTTTGTGTGCCATCTCTTTATTTATTTATTTATGACGCGTGCATGACCATACCAACTCACGCACCTTTGGTGGGCGGGATGGCTCATGCCAAGTCGCACGCCTTTGGTGGGAGTGAGGGGGACATTTTCTTTTGCGTCAAAAATGCTTTCAAAATACACTAAACGCTGAGCTTAAATCTTCACTGTGTGATGTCCCCCCCACCTCGATGCGTGTAGTTACTACGATATACAGTAGGTAGATGCTACCACTATAGGCCGTAGATATTACTACAGAGCGGCCGGGGAGATTGTGGCCCGGGGGTTGGGGGGTGTCAGGGCTAGCAGCCCAGCCCCAGCCTGCCAAGGTGCCACCAAGGCCGGCTGAACAAATCTAGGCGAGGCCGGAGGCTCTGCACGGGACTAGGCCTCACTACGCCACTCTGTCAGGTTAGTACTTTGTGCTTTAGAGTCGATAAATACTGCTGACAGCAGGTACCACCACAGTCGGTATGCACTGCTGGAATCATAGCAGGTACCACCACTGGTGTCAGATTTTAAGAGTAGGTTTGAAATATAAATGTGACCCGGGCAATGCCGGGTACTTCCTGCTAGTTGTCATATGAAAGGCTAGAGCATCCCATACTGTAACAATAGTTTATAATTATAATAGTTTATAATTACAAAAAAAAACACCTGTATTATGTGTATTCTAATGTATTAGGTTGTGTGTGATGGGACGCAGCTCAGTGATTATTGCAGGTAATCACAACAGGTGGGATTATTGCAGGTACCACTACAGTGTATATACTTAACACATACTACTACTACATATATTGTTTTCCTCGAGATGTGTTGATTGTCTTCTATACATTTCAAAAGAAAAGTTGAATAAAAAAAATATATCCGTAAACATAAAATCTATACTCAAAGACATCAGTTGTTGTGGTCATATTTACAGGATGCACATTGGCTTTTTGGTCTGCGTCACTTTGTGTAATAAAAAAAATGCTCCTGACCATTCATTTAGTGACTTGGAACAATTGATTTGAGGTCGCGTTGTCTGGCGCAATGATGCTAAAGGGCCTCTGTGTTTAGACCACAGCCGTTTGCGATCATTGCTCGGAGCGATTTTTGTGAGCCCATTAAACATTTGCGGAATTTAAAATTGGATTATTGTACTGATGTGAAGGCTTCAAATAAAATATTATACTCTTTTACCTTCGTACATTTCTATTATTTTGTTGAAGTAACTTTTTAATGTAATTTTTTTATTCGTAATTTTTTGACGTTTGCAATTTTCATTGTCAGCTACATTTACAGCACTTCGTGGTAGGCCTGTAATGATTCGCCAGCCTCAAGATTTCATGAATTATCGCAATTCGGGGTGATTCAAACCTCCGTATATATGTTTTACTTTATTCAAAACAATTCTGATGTGTTTTTGGTAGATGTAATGGGACACAGAGCAGTGGAACGTCATGTATTTGAGAACAACTTTTAAATATATTTTCGAGCATGTATTCAAAAGTTTCGCTTTAATCTTTACACCACGGGGGGGGGGGGGCACTTGTACACACAACTCTGCTTTGAGGTTGGTGTTTGTCACGTGACAGACAGTTAAATCAACATTTAAACTCTCAAGAGTTTGAATTTTTAGACTTAAAACTTTCGTGACTGCAGGAATTCATATTCTTGGTTCTTTTGGTAAAATCACGCAGAGATAGGGGGGAGGGTAGAGATGGGAGGGGGGGATTGCACCTCACTACACCCATCCACACTGCTGACTGTAGAGGTTGACAAGGAAACACAAATTCAAATCATGACCCAAAGTGGTTGATGACATCTTTCCAATGATTGCTGAGTTTAAAACCGTCATCTCGTTTGAAATTGTGTTTGTGTCTGTATATATGGATGGCTTCGTGAACGAATCTTTGTTGATAGCCATTCGGCTTGCAAAGTACCATCGTCTTAGAGAAATCCATTTCATGTGAGCCAGCCGCATTAAGGTAATGATCAGCCATGGCAGAAGTATTGGTCCTGCCGTGTTTCAGATCTGCTTTATGTTCACGAACACGGTCCGAGACATGTCGTTTGGTTTCCCCAATGTAACTGCTGCTGCAGGCACAGCTTAGTTTGTAGACGCCAGGATATTGCATGTCAGGAATCTTGTCCTTTACAGATGGGATCAAGTCACGAATTTTGTGCACTGTGTTAAATCGGACCTGGATGTTGTGTTTGTTCAAGATTTTGGAAAAAAAAATATTATCCCTGTTATGGAAGGTAAAGTGACGGTTTTGATTGGATCTTCAGATGGCTCCTACCTCACGGTTGGGTTGATGGCTTTGCGGATTGTGTAGTCAGAGTATCCATTCGCCTTGAGAGCACGGAGTACGTGTTTGAGTTCACTGGTCAGGTGTTCATGGTCGGAGATACATGAAGCTCTATGGTGTAGCGTTTTGATGAGGGAATTCATCTGGGATGGATGGTGGTGGGAATAATGTTTTAGGTAGGCGTCAGTATGGATTACTTTCTTGTAGATAGAGTGGTTCATTGAGCCATCTGGTCTTCTTTTGATTAAGACATCCCAGAAGAAATAGCATGCCATCTATTTCTACCACCATGGTGAATTTGATTGCTGGGTGAATGGAATTGATGTGGTTGAGAAATTGTTTCAGAGCCGGTCAGCCATGTGACCAGATGACAACCGTGCCATCCGCATACCTCTTCCAATAGGACGGGCGTAGAGTGGATGCCTGGATGGCGTCTGTCTAAAAAAATTCCATGAAAATGTTGGCCACAACCGGAGATAAGGGATAATCCATTGGTGAGCGGGCTGAGACCGTCAACTCAGTAGACTTGAGAACCTAGTTTTATAACAGGTGCCAGCTCGACTTTTCTGCCCTCTGAGCCACCAGTCCACCTCCAATTACCTATTCTTATTGTGGTGAATGCAGTGGCTTCTGGTGGGTGGGGAGGCAGGGTTGTGCAGTGATAACCACTTGTGCCCTACAGCAAGAAAGATACGGGTTTGATTATAGACTTGGGTGATTTTCTTCGTGACGTTTGTATGTTCTCCCCCTTGTTCGGCATGGTTTACATCCAGGTTCCCCCGGTTTCCTCCCATCGCTAAAAACGTACGGTGTGATTTGGTATTGGCCAAACATCCCAATGCAGGATGCTCCTGAAAGTCTTTGGAGTCAGCGTGACGTTCCTGGGTAGTAGTATTATTATTAATGTGGCGGCAGAGACAATGCTAACTCATTACATAGAATATATATCAATTGAGAAATAATTGCTTCTCGCATGCAATGGTTGTGCGAGTTGAATCCTTTATAATCAATGTGTAGATGCATCGTCTCACCCACAGCTTTGCCATGCAGCTTACAGCACGTTTTCTTCTCGTGACCGGCAGATCTTCCAAGCTCACGCACATCTTTAGATTGCAGCTGACATGCCGAGTGGCCGTGCTCAACTCCCACTGCCATGATGCTTGGCTCATTGTCGATTTTCTCATAGACCCGCAAACCCCGCATTTATGGAACATTTTTCTGCGCAGCGTCGCACAATCTGAGCTAAAAGCCATGACACGTTGGAAACACCAGAGTGTTTCAGTGACACTTCGTACACACCAGAGTGTTTCAGTGACACCTCGTACACACCAGAGTGTTTCAGTGACACCATGTGGTCACCAGAGTGTTTCAGTGACACCTCGTACACACCAGAGTGTTTCAGTGACACCTCGTACACACCAGAGTGTTTCAGTGACACCATGTGCTCACCAGGAGTGTTTCAGTGACACCTCGTACACACCAGAGTGTTTCAGTGACACCACGTGGTCACCAGAGTGTTTCAGTGACACCTCGTACACACCAGAGTGTTTCAGTGACACCTCGTACACACCAGAGTGTTTCAGTGACACCATGTGCTCACCAGGAGTGTTTCAGTGACACCTCGTACACACCAGAGTGTTTCAGTGACACCACGTGGTCACCAGAGTGTTTCAGTGACGCCTCGTGCTCACCAGGAGTGTTTCAGTGACACCTCGTACACACCAGAGTGTTTCAGTGACACCACGTGGTCACCAGAGTGTTTCAGTGACACCTCGTACACACCAGGAGTGTTTCAGTGACACCACGTGGTCACCAGAGTGTTTCAGTGACGCCTCGTGCTCACCAGGAGTGTTTCAGTGACACCGCGTGCTCACCAGAGTGTTTTAATGACACCTCGTGCTCACCAGAGTGTTTCAGTGACACCTCGTGGGATGATCGACCTGCGCTCAAGGAGCACCGAAGCATTGGCCACCGGCTCAAACTCAACAGCTGTTTCTGCCGGCTTTCCACAGACTCTTGTCTCCCCCTGAGCTGCACACAACCGATGGCTGACGACAAGACCTCATGTTGCAGCGATCCTCGCAGTTTGAAGGCTCGGTATTACATTCCACAAGAACCATAAACTGGAGAAGATTGGGTTTTTTTTCCCAACCGAGGCTCCCAAATGAGCGGAGGCAATGGGAGATCGCGCCCCGTGTCCTCATAGATTAGCCATGGCAACGACACCAACACTGCAGGTCCCTTGCCCAGTAGGGGGAGGCTGGTTGGCATTGGCAAGTGCCTTCCCCAAAGATGATTTTACTGTTAGCTCTGCTGGGCCAAACGCGGAAATGACTCTCACGCGTCTTGTTGAGAGAGCCAGTGAAAGTTTATGATGCGATTGTGCTTTCCCAAGACCTAACATGAGAATAATGCTCCGCAGATGGTTAATATCACTGTCAGTTTCCTTGCCAACAGCGTGTTTACCCCATGGCACGTTACACTCTCTCGTGATTAGTGTCTCTGTGGGAGCGATGGCACACAAAGAGCAGTGCAGCTCAATGCTTAGCCCCAGGAAACAGCTTGCATGCTATCGCTGAGGATCTGTTTAAAATTCTGCAGCAGCAGTGTGTGCATGTTTAAAAGATTTTTCTTTTTAATTGTAAGGATGCCATAAATGGTTACACGATGTGCTCCAGCATGGGATCATGTTGCTCTGTCTTTGTATTCATTTCTGCACTCGTTCCATTGTTTTGTGACATTTGCATTACTTGAAAAACAAATATCTTACCTGGCTCCGAAACCACACTTGATTCCAATGTTGAAAAACAATATCCCACATGCAAACATGTACACAATATTCATGGGGACATTTTCATGCAACAAGTGACTTGATATTCAGTAATAATATAAAAAAGGCATCCCGGCTTTGCTTGTGTTCACAATACATTGTCTTATCTCAGGAGCTAACATTTAAATCATGAAGGCATTTCACACATCTCTTGACAAACTAAAACTGTACAGTAGTACCCTGTAAAATAACACCTAAGTTCCTCCTGGATACACTGCTTTGAAATTATATCTGGAAAGTCTATCTGGAAATGGAACGTTTTCTGTATTATATAAAACATGCAATGAAGGCGAGGCTATTGGATGTTAAATGTTAATAAAGGCGCTGGTGTGCCATCAACCACATCAGCACATCAAGAGGCTGATGCGCACATCTCCCTCTTGACTCGGCTTCACAAATGGAAAATTAAAGACAAAACCACAGTGTGTCTGCAGCCATAAAACCCAGTCTGCTCATCCAACAGAGGAATTGCAAAACTAAAGGAACTCAATCCTCAAGTCTTTTCGTGGCGAGCAGACCTCGACATAGGCAATTAGCTCCTGAATGTATTGTCGTTCGCTAGAATAAAATAAAATAATCGGAAAGACACAATCCTTATTTGTCCATGGTTATTTCTTAGCGGCCATTTTTTCATGCTGAGTGGATTTACAGTCAACTGTGATTATTAACCTATAATTCGAAGATAATTAAAAACCCACACTTATGAAATTACTCACGCTGACAAGGTCTATCGTGTGAACTGTGATTGAATATCCGTAGTGCAGCGTCTGTTAATTTTACACTTTACTGTATGAGAGATAGGGCTACACCACTTCCATCAAGACGCCCATCAGAGATAGAGCTACAAGAGATAGGGCGATAAGATTCCCATCACGGTTTCAGTGACGTGGTACATTGCTGTGCCAGTGTACGTGGGTAGTATTTAGGTTTAATTGAGAGATCATAGTCTGTTGGGTGACAGTGACTATGACAAAAATCAGCAACTCAGAAGTAGTTTCTTACTCACCAGTCAAGCTGCAGGAAAAAAATATATATTTGTTTAGTATTCATAATTTACATAACATGTAGCTTTTAACAACAATATTATTCATAATATATTTTTGGGTTAAGGCCACGTAATGATCCAGCCAAATCTGTGTCTTAAAACCCTCTGCCACTGGAACCTCATGGCGGGATCCTGGGGTCCCGAATAAACGGAAGTCAAAATCGTAATTAAATCATTAATTAATTTTTGGCGACTCCCACCGCGCACAAAAACACCGCGACCCACTTGGCGTGGATCATTCTGTTTTGATTTGAAGCTTTTGTGACTGCAGGAATCCATACTCTTTGGTTCTTTCGTTAAAGTCACATAGGTAGAAAAATAAAGTAAAATAAAATACAAAAAATTCACGACCTTTCGATCGCAACACAAGCGGTCATCCACAGGTGGGAAAAAATTATCTAGCAGTGGAAGTGCTGAACCAGCGAGAGAGCTGTTACAACAAGAGGTTATTTATGGGGCGATGGGCAAGCAAGCGGGGTCTGAGCTGGAAAGGAATTCCATCCCGAGATGCAAGCACGTCATTGTGTTCATGGGGGAGATTAGGGAGAGAGATTAGGGAGAGAGATTAGCATGAAATGAGCTTCCGTCGCCACATAAGAGTATGGTCCCTGCATATGCGCACAACAGCAGTGTTAATGGGAAATTAGCACTATGTTGATGGGAGAGATTAGGCAGGGAAATTAGGGGGATTAGCAAGTTAATGTCATGTCTATGTGTACCACAAGCTGCGGCGCTGCCAACTGCGCTGTGAGGCAAGCACGTCCACGCAAGAGAACTACCGCAACGGTGGTCGCGCCAGTGAGACACAAAGCTAGAACTATCGATACATCGAGGCTAAGGGAGCAGAGGTGACCATGTTAGTGAGACCCCAGCCCGTTAATGCAGAGGCATCCAACAGGGCAATGCAACTCAGAGAGTCGGAGATAACAGCCAAACAGCAGGGAAGAATGGTAGCACCACAGCACTTTGGATGGCTTCATGGACAAATCTTTGATGGTCGCCCGAAGGTTTGCAGAGAACCTTGGTCTTGGAAAAAACAATATCGTGCGAGCCCACTGCGTTATAACAATGATCAGCCACTGCAGAGGTATTGGTTCTGCCGTGTTACAAATCTGCCTTGTGTTAGCAAACACGGTCCGAGACATGTCGTTTTGTTTCCCCAATGTAACTGCTGCCGCAGACACAACTTATTTTGTAGACACCAGGGTATTGCATGTCAGGAATGACATCCTTCACAGATGGGATCAAATCACGGATTTTTGTGTACTGTATTGAAACAGACCTGGATCTTGTGTTTGCTTAAGATTTTGGGAATCTTTTTGGTAACACCTGCTATGTATGGCAAGGTGATGGTTTTGATTGGGTCTTCAGATGGTTGTCTCCCCGTGGTTGGGGATACAGCTTTGCGAATTGTGTGGTCTGAGTATCCATTCATCTTGAGGGCGTTGTGTACATGCTCCAGTTCACTGGCTAGATGGCGCTGGTCGGAGATGTAGTGTTTTGATGAGGGAGTTTTTCTGGGCCAGATGGTAGTGGGAGTCAGGCTTTAGATAGGTATCTGCTATGTGTGGCTTTCCTGTAGACGGAATGTCCCAACGAGCAATCAGGCCTCTTCTCGATCAAAACATCCAGGAATGGTAGCTTGCCATCATTTTCCACTTCCATGGTGAATTTGATGGATGGGTGTATGGAATAGATGTGGTTGAAAAACAGGTTTAGTGCTGGCTGGCCATGTGGCCATTTGACGAATGTGTCATCTAAGTATCTCTTCAAAAGGGAAGGGCATAGGGTGGATGTCAGGATGGCATCTGTTTCAAATTTCTCCATGAAAACATTCGCTAACACTGGTGATAAGGGATAACCCATAGGGGTACCTTGATTTTATACTCTTTGGTTATTTCGGTAAAGTCACGTAGGTAGAAAAATTATAGATCACGATGTTTCGATCGAAACATAAGCAATCGTCATCAGGTGGGACAACCACAGCAAGAAAAAAACTGCTGAAGTAGAATGTGTACCATTCCAGATGAAGTAAGTGTAGATCAGGCAGTGCCTCACCAAAGTTGGTACATCAGGATTCAGTCCCTGTTGGACCAAGTCTTCAAGCATTGCTACGGTGTCAGGTACAGGTATTTTGGTGAACAGAGAGACTACATCGAAGCTGACAAGCAAATCATATGGAGACAGCGAAATGTCCTTAATTAGAGAAACCAAGTGAGCTGAATTAAGTACTGCTGAGGTGGTCTTGCTCATGAATGGAAGCAGGGTCTCAGACAGAAATCGGGCCAATTTGTAGGTAGGTGAGTTGATGGTAGAAACGATAGGACGGAGTGGAGTACCTTCTATATGGATTTTGGAAGACCATAAAATCTGGGTGGTCTCGCAGCCAAAGGCTTTAGAGAGAGCTGCTTGGTCGGTTCAATTAGAGAAGTCGAATTAATGATGATATTGTTGGTTTTTGTAGCCAGGCGGTTGGTAGGATCTTTGTGATTTTAGTATAACTGCCATCATGAAGAAGGTCCTGGATTTTGTTGTTGTATGTGGTTTTATCCATGATGACCGTGGCATTGCCCTTGTCGGCTGAAAGGATGACAATGTCATCTCTCTTTATCAATTGTACGAGTTCAGAGCGCTCGTCCCTGCTGATATTACTAATGGGTTTCTTAGCGTTTTTGAGGATGGCGGCGATTTCAGATCTTGTCACGTCTGCTGGGATGTGGTCAAAATCTTTGAGGGCTACGTCAACCTTGCTGAGAACGACCGCTTGTGTTGCGATTGAAACATCGTGATATATTTTTCTTTTCTTTTCTTTTTTACTTACGTGACTTTACCGAAAGAACCAAAGAGTATGATCATTCTGTTGTCATGTCGTCCAGGCGCAGCGAGGACGAATGCGCAGAACAGCTGAATAAGCGAATGCACTCCATGCTCGGGTATGGGCAGGATCATAAGTCTTATCCAAAGCTGCTCAAACTGCCGACACGACTTAAGTCATTTGTCATAACGGTATGCATGATACAGTGAAACTGCTCTCTTATCTTCATGTAAGATTACTGCACGTGATCCCACACTAATTCCCAAGGTGTCAGCTAACTGTGCAACGGTAATAAGACGGTCTTCCTAAGCCATTCTTGCAGAGACTTCGCTGCAGTCACAGGCTGCTCTTAGCTGAGGTCATATTGAAGTGAGTGTGCTTGGATGAAATTCAGTTGCGTTTAATGGTGCATTTCAACATGTGTAGTGGGTACAAATGGAAGGAGGCTTCTCTGAAGGCAACACGTTTATTAACCAATACAGCTTAACGCAAAGGGGTTACGGCCCCGTTCACCCGATATCCTAAGGAGGTATGTCCTCCTCACTAGCATGCCCTACACACCGGGAGAGCTGTCCGCTCAGGGTCCTCCGGCTAGCGGGACCGAGGGAAGCTAACCTGACCCGACGGGGCAGCTCGGACCCGACCCAGCCAAGGTCTTCGGGTCCGGCCTCGGGCTCCAGGTCTTCCAGATGGCTTCTTGAGTCTTCGAGTGGACGACAACTTCCGGGCCCGTTCAGGGACCCGGCTTTTAAACACAGTCCCAATTCACTCCGCCCCAAGCCACACCTTCCTTCTGCAATCTTCCCGAGGGACCTGGAGTGTGACGATGCTCCCCGGGGATTACCTTGGCCCAACGGCCCGACTTCATCTACCGAGTCGGTTCAGCTTCCCTTCCGACCCCTGTTGACATGGGGCCGGTACTACCGGCTATGAGTCGTGGCGATCGCGCCCAACAATGCCACTCCACATGCATCAAACATTTCCAAAAGATTCGTATTTTCTCTAGCATGAAACATTCAAACCCAGCAAGGCTGCTCGATTTTCTGATTTTCAGCATCCATCACGGTCTACCTGCCACAAACAAAGCATAAATAGGGAACAAAGCAATTAAAAATTTAGTACCCGAGCTCTTTGAGAATAATCAACACGGACTATAAGGAGTTGTAACCTCCATGGTATCTGGCATTTCCTTTCATGTTAGGCTGAGAAACTTGTTGAAGTGCTTTCACTCTCAACTTTAGCGAACACGTTTAAATAAAGTCACCTGAACTGCATAATGTACAGATTGAGAGAAAAAACTCACAATCATCAATAGCACTGTGCCCTCTATATAAACTAACAAAAACAACATCATAGACGACATTTCAAGCAATGGACCTTCTTTAGAGAAAGGCGCTTTGTGTTGACAAATGTGTCGATATGTTGTTATTTGTACTCGCGCACCACTGCCAATGCAGTGTCACAGACCAAAGAAAACAATAACAGCAACAATGCAGTCGTAAATATAAAAAAATGAGAACCGAAAATTGCCCAAAAAATGTTACTAAGAAAAGAGTCGATAGAAAACAAATGACTGTGTTCCTCGAGCTGCATGTTTATTTCCACTCAATCGGACACTCATTTTCTGTACGGCAAAGTGATCATTGTTAATTAGGTGTGTTGGGTTGCACTGATCAACAGGCCAATCAGGGCAGAACTGTGAGGCATTATGGACAAAATACTCCTCGACCCAGCTAATAATTGGCATTCAGGTGCATGATCTGGGAGTTGTCAGGAGCTGGCAGTATATCAATATTGCAGTGGAGGCCAAGGCCGAGATATACTGGATGTGTATGTTGCATACTCTATGGAGGGGGGTCCAGTGGAGCGGTGGTTAGCGCACTGCGCCATAAGCCCAACGTCCTAAGTTCAATTCCTGACCACGGCTAACATCAGTGGCCAGTGAAAGCTGAACCACTACTGTCACCAGCATGGCACGCAGAGGCTACATTATCCAGCAGTGGGTTGACAAATGGCGATACAATTCGTTACTGTATATAAGCTACCCAATACAAACATTTGAAAATTATTCACAACTACATTGCAACAGAACTGTCAATGCATGAATAGTTTATCTAGGTCTCTCTTACAAAAAAATAATCCTCATTTGTTTCTCACATGATCAAAGGATGTTAATCAATACATGTGAAAGTGTCAATCAAATATAATTTTTGATTTAATTGTCTAATGCTGTATTGATTAATAGCCCTGTCAAAGATAAAAACGCATGAAAATAGGACAATCATACTTTAAAGATAATTAAAATGCAGAGTGTGCTATTGATTAAATATCACTCACATGAGTGTGTGAGCGCACTCTGGTTAGTGCGCTGCACTACGAACCCGGCGACCGGAGTTCGATTTCTTCTCACGGCTAACACCAGTGATGATTATTCGAACTGGTCCTGGGCCTTCCCATGGTCGACACAGCCTCAAATGAGTACCTGGTGCAGTGTGTAAACATCGCCACGGAGGAGACAAAGGCGATCGGGCACGGTGCTGGCCTTCATAGGTAGTCCCGAACAGCACTTTCCCCAACAGTCTGTTCAGGCTATACGAGGGATCTTTGGCTTTGCACTCCTTTAGGATGGTTTAAGGTTTGGTGATGGCAAATGTTCTAAATAAATTGAAAACCCCCTGGGGCTCTCCACCAAGAGACAATATCAGTCCAAGTTCTAAGTTAAGGCATATACAAATAGTGGCACGTTAAATATATGCTGTGCGCAACAAAAAAAAATGTTCTTTTCACAATTGCCCACAAATTATGCTGAAGCACTGGATCTTTACCAAAAAGCTTTGACAGCCTGCTGGAAACGACAGTGCTGTGTGCAAAGCTAGCATAATTCAATTCAAAAGGTTTTGAAAAATGTGGCTTGCACTTAGCAACAAATTTGAGCAACCCGTCCATTAAAGGTACGCCTTTTACTCCAGCTGTGTGACTGCCACATCAGGTAAATGTTTGTGAGCATCATCATCATCAACCATGGTCTAGACACTGCTGGATGGTTGCCTTCCCCTTGCCGTCGTCATCTCTCGTGGTCCTGTAATATCACAATCCAGCTACGCATGACCTAATCTCGTAGCTCCATCCCATGTTGCAATGTGTCCTGCCCAAGTACACTTTATATTTTAACAGTCAAGATGTTGCCTAATCTCTCCCATCAACATAGTGCTAATCTCCCATTAACACTGCTGCTGTGCGCATATGCGGCGACGATAACCTTATGCGGCGATGGAAGCTCATTTACTTTAACATGCTAATCTTTTTACCTAATCTCCCCCATTAACACAACTGATGTGCTTGCGTGCGGGGATGGAACTCCTTTCCAGCTCAGACCCCGCCTGCTTGCCCTTCGCCAACATATATAACCTCTTGTTTTAACAGCTCTCTCGCTATGTTCTTCCTGGTTCAGCAGTTCTACTGCTAGATCATTTTTTCCACCTGAGGACGACTTGTGTTGCGATCGAAACGTCGTGATATATTTTTTTCATTTTTCTACCTACGTGACTTTACCGAAAGAACCAAAGAGTATGTTGTCTATAACGTATTATTGTTCCCTCATTCGTGTACTCCTCTTTCTACTGCTATGTGTAATTCCAAGCATGAGTCATTTCGTTAATTATTTCATGATTCTTAGTAAAATTAGCACATGTTCCATTTTATTTGGTAGTGACCATATTCATAGACCCATAGGTCATAGTGGGTAATATGTATTGACTGAAATCTTTCCTCTGCAGGCGTACCTGGGATGTTGCTTTTCATTATCAAATTCTGTTTAACCAAAGCACTCAATCCTAAGCTTAATAATATAAATCAACATGGCAATTTGCCTGCAGCAGAATGTTTTAAAATTGTTGTAAACATGGAAGAGTGTACAGAGAAATGGGGCAGAGGTGCGCGCTTGAAATTACCCTGAGAGACACGAAGAGGAACACTTGTGTAATGAAGACTTGACACACTTCTCTTGAAATGGCACTTTATTGAAGACACATTCACTTGACATCAGGCGGAGACCCCACTGCAACATCTCCGAGTCTCTCGTGCCTCTCCCTTATATATCAACCGAGGCCATCCTCCCGTAGCCACCAGTCCCTTCGCACTCACAACTGATACCCCTGTCATTACCTCCCGTGGCCACTAGTGCATTCGCACTGTCGGCTCACTCCCCTGTCATTACCTCCCATGGCCACTAGTCCACACATACCGCATGCAGGCTCTATTGTCATAACACTTGTATTAGAGAAACTGAGCAAGTTGGAGACATCACGCTGACTGTCAAGATGAACAAGTGGGATGGACCAGGACTCGTCGATTTGAAGGGATGATGGCAGGCAGCGAAGACCGATGACGGAATGGCAGCCAATGGAGGAAGCACGTGTGAGAGGGAGTCCACGATGGAGGTGGAGCGATGTAAATCGCATTTGCAGGCCGTAGATAGAGCATTGCATCGGAAGACCGCGGAAGATGATAATGGCTTGAGGAGGCCTTCATCGAACAGTTTGGGTAGCTGGTGATGATGTTGAGTATTATTACAGTTTACACATAAACTTTGCCAGCACCTCCGATGAGGACGTTTGGCTACATATGGTGCGAAAGAAGTTCAACAAATGTACATATAGTACTACAAGGTTATGCCATTAATAAAAGGCTTGACCATTTCCACTAGTCAAGCATGTGTTCTCCATTCAAAAAGTATCTTTTGTACAACTGTTTTGAGTTAATGGCAACTATGTGGGGTGCACGCGTAAAATATTATCAGCGGCTAAGGGACGGCTAATCTTTTGGAATAATCAGAATAATCAGATCACCGCATGCATCGCTTGCATCGGCACATATTAAGTGCCGCGGCATGGCTGTTGGAACATCTCTCTCTCTCATTTCGGTAACATGCTCGCAAAACATCTGATGCCCTCAGATACACTCGTGATATCCCATCGCCCCCCTATTCCAATACCCTGGAGTGTGACTATATTTGTGTATAATTTATACCTCCCCTAACAGCTGCCCTCCGTGGCCAAGGGGTGTGTGCGCTCACATTGTTCAGTTGCTTGCTGCCTGATATTTTTTTCTTATTCAGGATTACATAATGTAGCAACCGATGCATGTGAAGTACCGGTGAGGACGCTTGACGCCGAGGTTGAGGCACACGTATGTTTATTCACAATATGACAGTGGCATATACACTCTCGAGGGGGTATCGGCCCCCTCACCCGTATAACTCGGGATACACCCCTAGCTAACTCTGTCCTAGCCCCGAATCCTCCACTAATGGGCTAGGGGAGGCTAACTGGCCCGACACTGGTAAGTCGGGCCCGGTACCCGGAGTTCCAGACCAGCTCTTACAAGAGCACCGGCTCTGGCTTTCGGGACCACGCCGCTGGCTCAATCCTGTCCGGCCCTGAAAAGGACATCGAACCAGGGGAGTCCAGGGCTCTATCTAAGACGTCTTCAATCTTCTTCCCTTAGCTTAAACATAACTGCCTTGAGCCCTTTCAACATCCCCTTTTATACCCAACCCCTCCCTGAGGGGTGGGGCCCCGGGGGATCATAACGTTCGAACCAGCCCCCCCCAGGGTGTCTGGCTCGGACGTCGTAGAGGGCACTTGCTCGTGCACTTACGTAGCCCCGCCCACTGTGTTTGTTTTCCATAGGCTGCCATGCATAACGGGCCCTCTCTTTAACACCCCTACACATGTCTAAGCAAATGTCTGTGTTTTACACAGACATTATATCTAATCGGGCAGGTAGATGAACACTCTAATAAGCAGGTCGTCACAATTGTTTATTACTCATCACGTCCCAATGCTTGAATTTGTAGTACGTGTAATATGGAGAGGCCTTCGTTCAGCAGTGGATTGGCCATGGTTATTCACAGTGGTTTTCATTTTGGCTGCTATTTAGTCGGGAATCCTGTCAGAGTAAATCATATTCATTTGCTTCGCACTATGCTCTACTCATGTGGGGTTTCATAGCTGTAATCATATTTCTGGTAGAAAACTACCACTTCACAGAATCAAGTATTTGTATTATTCCAAGACAGAGCAACAAAAGACATACAGTGTGAATATTTGCAATTTATCCCACTCATTTGCCTTACCCTCAACAATCCATCAACAAATTCCACGCTGGTGTCCCTTAACATTAGGTTTTTTTACGGTGTGGCTGGGGAGCTCAGAGGTCAAAGCACTGAACCAGGACCGTTGAGACTGTATGTGTTGGGGCCGACGTCTGCCCCTCCGTCCTCGCCGGGCAAGTGGGGCGCAACGTTTGCCCCCTCCACTCCCTCCTCCACTGCCTCGATCGGCCCCCGCCGCCGACCGGGTGATCGCCCCCCCCGCCATTAGCGCCCCCTCTGAGGGACATAGCTAAATCGCTGTCTCACTGCCGCACGGGGTTATTCCACATACGCACACATGCTAACGCGATGGCGGCTGCGCGAATATGCGCGCGCTCCTCCGGATGGTTAAACTCTAATCCGCTTGTACACAAAGGCTAGCGCTGAACGGCTGCGCAAATTTTCGTGCCAACGGGTGGTTGTTCGCGACCCCGTACCCGCCCTAATACTCGCGCGTGGCACGACTGCACGGAGCAAGCGAGCGTCGGCGGGCGTTTCTGTTTTAATACACGCGGGCCTCACAACACACACACTCAAATTACCAGCACCACGCCGAGGTACCACCCACCCACACAGAAATTACACCACACCGATACTCTGTACTAAAGTTTATTAACGGCGCAAATACACACTATCGGGGGGGGGGGGATATTTTGCGAGAAGAAATTAGCCTAACTCTGCCTACGAACCCAGTCACTCAAACGTCCTACCACGTGCCTCGAAGCTGTACTCACGGCGTCGCACAGACGCTGTGAGAGTCAGAGGGAGGACGAGAGAAAACTTTATCCTATCACTGCCTCGTAGCAGCACTTGCTGGCATCACACGGATGCTGTGAGCAGCTCAAGGAGGCAGGACGGCAGGGAGTGGGTCTTGACGGCCCAGAGGTTGAGTCCTAATATCATCCTGGGCTACTCTTTTTATTCTCTAAACTTCAAAGGCCCAGGGTGACGTCATACCGCGCAGCCAATCGTGCGCTTACCTTCGCCTTCGTGCCTTTCGACCTTCTCTGCATGGAGTGCCACGGGGTGTGCTGCTGCTCCGCCCACCCATTATTCTCCCGTGCTCATTAATTTTAACCTACTTGTCTGCCCTTCTTGCCTAATATTCCACCCTCAGCCTCTCTCAATGTCGTGAATAACTTACTGCAGTTGGCCCAGTGAACCTTTTCCTTCTGCGCCCATACAATTTTAAGCCATTTAGGGGCACTGCAATGTAACCCTTCCTGTGAGGGTCGGCCAATCTCCTGGCACCAGGAAACCGTGGGACTCTCAATCTAGGGGCCCTACGTGGGTGCAAGTGCTGCGTGTGTGCATGTGTGCGTGTGCTCAGGGTGGGGGACAGTGGACAATCACGGCATTTGCGGAGCAGCTCCGCGATCGTGGCACCACATATGAACTCAAGGCTCACATCCAGGCAGCCGCTTGCGATGAAAACTGGATTTTCAAGTGTTCAGAGTGGATTCTCCCAGCCTGGTCACCAATCACTACACGGAAAAAGAAAATCCATCACATTAAACTTTATTCTGCACGTACATTGTCTAAATTCAAGCTCTGTTAGAATAAAAAAAATGTCAGTTTTACTGTCATCATGAAGGGTTCAATTGATTTGTAAGAGATCCGAATGGATGCTTCATATTACGCCGTGACACCTATAGCACAATTTGCATTGAAATTGTGCACAAATATGGAGAGAGAAAAAAACTGGTTCCTTCCATGTCAGTCAAGATGGCGTCGGTGGCCTTGTGGTGAATGTGTCCACTGTGTGTTGCGGTGTGTTCATAAACTCCATTCCTCTACGTCCCACCCACGTTCTTCGCATCTCGAGTGACTGAGCTCCGTCACTCAGCCTGCACTGCATTAATACTACCGCACAATACTTCCAATTGAGTTGGTGTTGATTTTCGCAGCAAGCCGTTCACACCTCCGTAGTCGCCATGAATAAAGACGCGCATACTGAGCTGTCGATTGATTTGAGTTTATTTTGATTTGTTACATGGATGATCCCGCTTAGCCAGTTGTCCGGCTACTTTACAAGGCAGATCTGTAGTGTGCATGAGCACAGCAAAGAATGAGTTCGGAGTCCTCAAGAAATATTGCACAAGTAACAAACGAGGTATTTGACAGTCGTAAATGACACACACGTGAGTGAAAGTGCGCGCAAGTGTAATATGAAAAGGTTAGGTGCAGGTGCACGTATGAACAAGATGTTTACAAGTTGACGTATATATTTCAGAATGTGTACTCGCAGATTAACAGATGTGCACGCTCCACTCCTCGTGAATTGAAACCAGTTCCAGCTTCAGGCACCCGTCACGTCTGAATTAGATGAGATGGCTCCGACGAATGGCGCACAGGCGAAGATGAATGGCTCACGAGTTACTCCGGCACGCGCGTTCCCACCATTGCCGCATGCCACGTGTCACCCATGTGGCACAAAGTGTTACTGTTGCCGCAGGTTGGAAATGTAGTAACAAGAACAACTTGTAGTTTTATTTGCTCTAGAGTTTGATACATTCAGGCAGTTACACAGACGTGAATGTGGCTCGTATTGATTGTACAGAAATATATACTTTACAACTTTTTGTGATTCCTTTGCTGCATGAAGGCCTCTCCACATTCCATATTGATCGTGGGGGTTGCGTTAACACACTTCACCGTACTGGCGAGTGTGGGTTGGTGAAGGGTGGGGGCAAACCGCCCATATATCGATTAACAACAATTGATAGTTGATTATGATTATAAAAAAACAGCAAACCTACGACCCACTCCTGTAATCCTCTGATATTCACTTTATATCAGAATATTTGCTTTGGTTAAATAAAACAATTGCAGCATCGGTAAATGTTCTTGACTTAAAAGTTTTCGTGACTGCATGAATTCATATTCTTTGGGTCTTTCAGTAAAGTCACGTCGATAGGTTCAAAGAAAATAACGAAACGTCGTCGTTTTTTGTTATTTTGTTTGAACTTGTATTTGAAATGTTCTGCGTGACTTTACCGAAAGAACCAAAGAATAGTAAATGTTCTTTTATGAACAATTTTCTTAGGATACAAACGTTTAAGTTAACTTTTATTATTACTTGTAAATTTTTTTACATGCATAACACCGTATAATGGCCAGCAGTTGAGACTAATAATAAAGTGGCAGGCTCAGGAAGAAACACAGAGGCCACCTACGGAACAGATGGAGTGATTACATCATCTCGATTGCCGGAGCTAAATTAATTGTTGCTTCGTAAGGCCATCACAACAGATATCAACAGCTTGGTGACGCCTTCATCCAGGAAGGATAGATAATGGCTAATGGTGGTGAGGGAGCATGAGTTTTATTTTTAAGCATCGCATTGCTCTTGATGTGTTTTTTAAAAGTTCCATCGAGTGCAGAATCAGCCACTCGATGGTCTAGTTTCCTCTACTCATGCAAGTGATTGCGCCACAAGAGCCATTCACTTCCACGTGCGCCCATGAAGACGGCAAAATTACGCAGAAGCCATAATTAACCTGCCCTTTGATGTCAGACATTTTATGTTTGAAGATTGGGTTTGAGTGCCCTTGAACACATTTTTTCCCTTCCACCCCTACAGCTAAAAAAAAGAAAAACATTCGGAGGACATCTGTTGAATGTGGTCAGCAAGACAACTTATTTGCGGGAAGCAGTTTTCTTTTGCAGAAATTATTATTCCTTAACGTTTTTGGGTTCAGAACTTGGACACTTTTTGAAAACAAAAATGTTCGGACCTCCAGCAGTGGTTTTTGAGACACGTAAAGTTTATGTGGCATTCGTCAATATATAAAAAATATGTCTGTGATCCTCTAAACTACTGGGCATAAAACATAACCACCAATTTAAGCAGCTACATTAATGTTGTGGGCCTATTGACCATGTGTCTACCATCAAATTTCTCACACTTAGTTGAAAGCTCACTCCACCTCATGCTACATCACAAACTTTTGGGATCTGCGTCTTTTAAAATCACATTGGAATCTCGTGAAATATATTTTCTACGTATGGATGTGCTAATAGAATAACAATCAATCTCTTCATAGCTGTGATCAATTTATATTATGTTTATGCACCAACTTGGAATACTAAGTTATTGTGTTTTTTGAGACCTTTGTTTTTGCACAAGCAGAGCCAATATAATTGTATTTTTACGATCAACATTGGAACTGCATTGGTGCTTACTCGCATGACAATGATTCACCACCCACGGGAATTTGATGAATCGCCGCCTTGCAGGGACCCGATATAATTTAATTGCTGATTAAGCATCGTATAAATTGGGAATGCCTATAAGTATCTGTCGGGGGGTGATATGAACCCATCACAAGCAATGTACGCGTACAGCCCTTTTGTCACTCCACTGCTGGATGGGTGCATCCCCACACCATTGAGGGTTACTTGACCACACGTCATGACACTGGCCAGTATGGATGAATGAAGATGGGAGGATATATATCGGAGCACAGTGCAAAGATTAATGTTGCTGACAATGTAGTCCCACAGCGGCCAACAAAATCCTGTTTTCTGCATGGTGGTCACCCATCCAAGCCCTCTTCAGTTTTCAACCCTGATAAATCTCCGAGATCTGACAAGATTGGGCGATTTGATCACAGCATCTTGGTTGGGGTGCATGTTGGGAACTAGGTTTGAATCAAATATAGGACCTGTTAACTTCTGACAAACATCTTAAGTCGTTTATAAATCTGCAAGCAAAATATGAATAGAAAAAAACATTCTCATAATTCGATGTTTGTATAATAAGCTTTAAGATGAATCGATTAATAGATACCGTATATCGTTCCCCCTAAAGTGCTTTTGGTAGATAATGGAATCAAGGCTGGAAGACATTGGTTCCCAATTTGAGGCCAAAGCTGATTCTAAGCTCGCATTGGTAGGGGCCTACTCTTGGCATTTTACTTGGCTTCAAAGGGATATGGGGTCCTGACCTTTAGAGAATACTGGGCCGTTGAACCTGGGCCCTCTGGGCTTTATGCATAGGTCAGAAGAGAACCACGTGGCGTTTATTATGCCCATCGCGTCAACAAAAAAAGCAAAATACAATGCTCACAGCACCAACGGTCTTTTCTTTCACCAAAAACCCCGACAATTATTCACTCCAAACCTTTAGCTACTGTTAATTGCCAACACGTGAACATTTTTCCTGTGCAAATGAGAAGGAAGGGGAGCGGAGGGAGGAACAAATATTAAGTGGTTGCAATAATGCACTGGTTGTTGGGAATCGCTTTTTTTTCTTGAGAATTGTTGAATGAGCAGTGTTTTCAAATAAACGAACCATTGTGTGCCTGTTCCAAAAGGTCAGTTTTTGTTTATTTAGAGCTCGCGGCATGAATACATTCCAGCGGAGGATTTGATGTAGAAATTCTTGGTGGGGAAGCACCTCCGTCCACAGTCACAATTCCACCCCCAATAACTACGACTTCTGGTGCACGCTCCAGCTCCCCCAACTGCACACCCACCCATCCCCCCACATTCCCCCAAGCGACTGGGACAAATCCAGCACTGCTCATTCGGGGATGCTGGTTTATTTGGGCAGCAGGATTTTAATTGACACATGACGAATGATGAAATTACTCATCACAGTTTGCTGTCAAGTATTTCCGGAGGAACCATTGCTGCCAATGTTTTCTTATTAAAGCAATGCCAGTTCCAAGCACTCGCAAACAAAGCGTCCGTCTCTGTGTGTATGTCTTTATGGGAGGGTTTTGCGGATGATGAGGTGTGTGTGTGTATATGCGGAGAGCAGTTAGCACACTGCGCTATGAACCTGGCGTCCCGAGTTTGATTCCAGCTCACGGCCAACATCAGTAACAAATATATAAAGCCATCCTGGGCCTCCCCTATGTCGACTTAGCCTTAAGTGAGGCTCCAGTGCGTTGTACAAATAATCGGCACTGGGGAGACAGCTGGCTTTATTGGTGCTTGCTAACAACACTCGCCCAAACACTCTGTTAATGGCTATACAGGGGATCTTAGTATTTGGGGATGGTTAGATGCGTGTATGTATGTGTAGTGACTAACTCGGAGAGAGTAAGACTTGGAGGCACTTATTTTATTTAACGAGCACCATTGGGATAATACACACCCTACGTGGGTACACACTATTACTGTTGCTAGCCTATACACAACACGAACCGTCTAACACTGACGGCGCTGAACGGAGACAGCCAACAACTATCTAGCAGCGCAATATCAAGTGAAGACGACAGCGACGATGGCGACGAGACGGTAATGACGAAGATCTTGAACAGCACGACAGGGATCCCACTTCCAGCAGAGGTCGCAAACGGGTTTTGATTCCTTACCCCTCGTACCCGGCCGCACCAGGGTCGCAAACGGGTACCCGTACCCGGCGGTACCCTACCCGTACCCGGCCGCACCAGGGTCGCAAACGGGTACCCGTACCCAGCGGTACCCTACTCGTACCCGGCCGGGTACGGGTAGCCGGGTATCGGGTAGGGTACGGGTATCGGGTACCCGGTTACGACCTCTGACTTCCAGTAACAGCCACGAGGTCCCCCACAGGGCCCCCTCTTATACTCCCAGCGTGGCCTCGCCCCGCCCACGGCCACGCCCCTCTCCGCCCTGGCCACGCCCCTCTCCGCCCTGGCCACGCCCCTCTCCGCCCCGACCACGCCCCCTTCTCTCTAGAACCTACTAGCGGGTTCCCCAAGCTTCCCGATGGGCCCCCCTCTGTGACCTTTCCCCCCTAGATGTCCCCCTCTCGTGTCTATCATGGCCTGCCGACGTCAGTACTGCCGTACACCACAGTTAATCTTTTCCGCCAGCAGCCAGCGCTATGCCACTACATATGTATGTGGGGAGTGGCGATGCAGTGGTTAACGCACTGCGTTACAAACCCAGCGTTCATTCTCATAACTCGATTCCCGGCCATTAAAAACATCAGCATTAAGTTCTTTCTTAAGCAGTACTGAACCACCCATTTTGGTCGACTCAGCCTAAATTAAGTACTTGCTGTAGTGTGTGTAGCAGCACTAAAGAGACAAAGGTGGACGAGCACAGCTGCACCACCTCATTCATCTATAAATGATCCTATATGGGGGACCTTTGTATTTGTATTGGGATCTTGCTAGAAGTCATTATGTTGACTTAAAGCTTTCGTGACTGCAGGAATTCATATTCTTTGGGTCTTTCGGTAAAGCCACGTAGATATAAAAATACTAATCAATATCACGACGTTTCGATCGCAACACAAACAATCGTCATCAGGTGAAAAAATATAGCGGGAGAGCTGCTGAGGCAGGATGTTACATAGGTTTGAGATGGGTGTAGCTCAAGGGTAAGTGGGCGGGGCTAGAGATGGAATTTGCGTGTAAACGTAAGATCAGAGAGCTGATATACCTCCACGACTATAAATCTGTGGAGGTGGCCATTGTATTGTGAGAGATTAGCATGTCAATCTGTTAATGTAAGATTAGCATGTCAATGTGAGAAAACCGGGTGCCACCGAATGTCAACAGATTGACATGCTAATCTCTCACAATACAATGGCCACCTCCACAGATTTATAGTCGTGGAGGTATATCAGCTCTGCGATCTTATATTTACACGCAAATTCCATCTCTAGCCCCGCCCACTTACCCTTGGGCTACACCCATCTTAAACCGATTCAACATCCTGCTTCAGGAGCTCTCTCGCCATATTTTTTTTCACCTGATGACGATTGCTTGTGTTGTGATCGAAACGTCGTGATATTTATTTTTATAATTTTTCTATCTACGTGGCTTTACCGAAAGACTCAAAGTATAAGTCATTATGTTGCCTAGCAGACTGATGTGTTGAATCTCAGAATCCAGCTTCGATTACTGGAATCGACCATAGTGTGCAAATTGTATTTGCTGAAGGAAATGTGGCCTGGCTCTCGCCTTGGTCAGCTTAGCCTAGATATCAACACGGGGTGTAGTTATGTGGTGAACAATAACGCTGGGGAGACAAAGGTGGCAGGGCACGAACAACGCTGGCTGTCTTTCACTCTGCGAAAAAATATCGTGATCGAGGAAGCTGTACTCATTGGAATTTCAAGGGGTGTTTTTTTCCAAACGTGTGGGATGCATCTGGGTTGACCTGAAAGTCACCCTACGACAGTATCCTCACTGATGCTTTTAAACAACAACTGCAATGTATATTACTGTCCATATTCTAGAGTGTGCTCCACCATTTATATAAATGTACACTGAGAGCTCAGTGTGCCTTATTTTTCCAAATTATCACGTGTTTACCGCTGTGAAGAGGAGTGAAAAAAAGAAAACGGTCATTTTAATTTTGAAGTGATTGGCTTCCACGTGCCATTCATTACATCTGGCTTTGGGAAAACATTTTCACTAGTTATAGGCAAGATTTACAAGTGGGGAAAATGTTGAGATTGGCCGATAACTTGTCAAAGCAATTATCACGGCAGTAAAGGATCTAAAACAAATACACACACCTTATTTCAATGAATGTAATTTGTGGCTACTTTGATGCCTCATAAAAGTTGTGCCCTTGTCGGCCCTTGGTTTATTTTGACAATGTGGCCTTAAGATAAATTATTATTTGTATATATGTATAAATGCACATATTGAAGTGCTAATGTTAAGCTCAATTTAATTTGCCCCACTCAGAGGTTTTATGAATCACAATCGAGCTAGGGTCAGATCACAACCTGACTATTCATACATGTTGTATTTTGTTTTATGTAATGTCAATAATTATTTACGCATGTAAGCCTCAGTGAGTCTCAATATTATTTTCAGGAGGGTCATGCATGGGGATGTATGGCCCGTACCATTAATTCGCGCTTTGTCTTGTTGTGGCAGGAATTTTTGAGAACTTGGAAAACAAAACTCAGCAGGATGGAGATGAGACTGCCGTTTCTGCTGTCTATCCTGCTGCTCCACACCTTCAACACCTAGCAAGCCCTGGTCGTCACCTATCCTCATCATGACCTAGGCCACCACCGTTTAGCTTTCGCGATCTGATGAGATCGGGCACATTTAGATTTAATTGGTCACAGATTTAATCGAATTTGACTTACAAACTGCGGTAGGTGCTGTGTTGCCAGTCTAGCATATCACAGCCAGTGAGCTCACTCTGCTCTTTTCTGGTTGGGACTCTACAATACCCATCGCGGTCCACCAAGACCACTTATTCTGATGTTGTGGTCAAATGAACAATGAGCAATAAGTGCTATCGTGCATTCTGTTATGCTTACATCCGAGTGCTCTTGATGAGGACAGTTTTGTTGTCCTACTTAATGTTCCGGTGCAAAGTTGTTCAAGATATATTTAATATTGCACACATACAGGAAAAAAACATATATGTGGTGGGATATACGTACAGTGTAAGTTACACAATGCATCTATTACACAAAAATTGTGATGTTGTTTGTATAAATGTTTGAATACATACTAGTATTTAATGACATACATGTACGTTCAAGACAATGATGGTGTATTTGCAAGAAAAAAAAATCAATAGCAGCACGCGATAACAGGAAATCTCGGCATCCTTTGCATGTCAAGAAGATGTCGCCATTCTGTCGCACTTTCTGCACACAGCCTCCTGACAGCCACCAACTCAAAAGAGCCGACATGGTGGTATTTCTAACTGTAATGCAGGTTTGTATCCTTCTCAACAAATCCATACATACAACTGGAGTTATCCAGGGCTGAGTTCCAGGAATATATGTCCCTGCCCCACCTCCAGCTGTTGGCGGTGGTGGCAGGTTATTTGGGGTTGGCGGTTTGGGGGCGACCCCTTGGAATATATTCATATTCCACGAGAAATTAGGAGACATGCATACCTTTGTGGACGCTCAAATCTAACCCTTGTCGTTAGCAAAGTCTTCCGTCGTCACTTAGCAAAACACTGCTCTTGTGACAGATTCCAGTTATAGAGAGGACATCAGGGAAAGGAGTAATTTAGTATCGAAATCTGCGAACAGATGTCCCGTACATTGCGGGATGAAATGTCAGTGTGTCCAAAGCCAGGTCTCCTTTGCAACAAAAAAAGAAAACGAAATAGTATTTCCCCATGGACTTTCAAATGTATTTACACGTGGCAATTGCGTTACGTGTGAACACCTCAGACCTCCGCATGAATCAGAGTTTAAGCGCAAAAATACACGAGCCGTACAAAACTGGATTGAATGACGACCAATTAAGTGGTCATTCGTACGAAAAAATACGGATGAATTCTTACATACTAGAAAAAAAAAGTCGAATACATTGGACGAAAAGGCTGTTGTTGATTGAAGGCTTTCATAGCTGAGGGTTGGGTGTGTGTGTTGGGGCGTTCCCCTCAAAGTGCACCTGGCCTGGCCCAGGCGCCGTGGTGACGTCCCCGCCACTTAGTGGCGAACGGCAGCTGTATTTGGTGTTGGCTTAGTGTGGGAGTGGATCTGAAGAGGAACCAGAACACGTCGTCCTTACTCGCAGCGTGACGAACATTGCGCACTGAGTGCAGCTCAAGTGACGTACGTATAATATGGGACCTTTCTTTCCAGTATTATAGCAACAGGTTTTTTACCCTTTCTGGCAATAAAACAGGTGTTAAGATGTTAACACACAAAACAGAATCTTTTTCCAAGGAATCCTGTCTGCATTAAGCACACGTACTATATGCTCTGATAACACTGGTCAACACACTTTTTCTGGCATAAGGTATTCCAACGGTTTTAAGGTATTTTTGGGGTGCTGATTCCAAATCTGGCAGTTTTTGTGAGATATCAAATATTGCATTTTCAATAAAAACTGCATAAGAAAAATATTAAATAAATGTGGATATCAACATAAAATTGTATTATAAACACACTATCCTAAAAATACAGCACCATATTTTAACACTAAAGCAGTCACTGACTCGCAACAACTTGCAATCATAAGTGACAGAGTTAATTTAGGGTAAAATCAATGAAAATGGGGTATGCCGATAGCATAAAAATGAGATGTGATAGAGCAAATCTGAGATCAGATTTGGAATCAGCACCCTGAAATTAGTCTAAAGCAGCTGCAAAAGTCCAGGCCAGAAAAAAAATGTTTTTTTTGTTGACCAGTGTAATATATGCATTGTCTTTGAAACTGTTTTATTGCCAGAGTAAAACATATGTTGACGTATGTTTGTATATTCTTGGGTCTTTCGGTAAAGTCACGTAGATAGGTTCAAAGACAATTTAACAAAAATAACCTATTTACATGACTTTACCGAAACACCCAAGAATATAAATTCCTGCAGTCACGAAAGCTTTAAGTCAAGATTGTGTGTATGTACTTTGAACTTTCAACGCACCGTAGGTAGCCAACCCCGCTAATCAGAGACGCGGGGGGATGACAACAAACTAAATACAAAAAGCAGTTCTAAAGAAATGAGTTTTCAATCTCGATTTTAAAGCTCCCAGCGGCTTCCAAATATTGGAAGGAGCGTTCAAGACGGCCGCAGAATCAGCATGTGAAAACGCGCGTTGCGAGGGTGACCGGAGTTTGCGTGACGGATTTATGCTCCTTGACGAGATCAACGTGATGGTCAAGGCTCACCGGTCACATCGCGCTAATGGGCAAACGTCCCACCACGTGTACCGTGACTTCGTTTCCGCTACACATAACTGAAAATCGACGACGGTGCCGAAAGATCGAGTGGCCAAGTTGATGCCGCTCTATTTTCGTTGGGCGTATGATAGTATGATAGTATGTACGTTGAACCTCTTTCGGCACCGTACGTAGCCAACCGTGCTGCTTTCACAGGGGGACCATGTGATCTTTACCATCTTCCTCTCTTTGAACTCTTGCCCGAAGATATACTTCACAAGAAATATCGATTGTCTCCACGTGACCACGGGGAGAACATGCAAACTCCAAATGTACAGGGGGCGTCAGGGTGGGGATTGAACCCACAACCTCCTGTAGACCAGGCGAGGTAGTTAACATCTCCTAGCCACCGTGAAGCTAGGACTTCGTAAATTGATTTTACAAGTTGTTACTATCAGTGCCGGATTAAGCTAATGCGGGGCCTTATCATATGTGATAAAGGGACCCTAAATAAATAAAAACACTTAAATATTAAAACACAAATGTTTAACTTGCATAGTAAAGTAATTGTATATTTTCATTTGCTATACAGCCAGATAATATGACAAATCGCTAACCTTAAACACCCAGTCGTTCAGTAAACTTGAAGGTAGTATAGTACTCTAGTAATAGAGCAAGTGCAGAATCACTGAACCGAAATTGATAGCTTGAAAGCATTTAGCGCGGGGCCCTTGAAAGTGCGGGCCCGTAGCATATTGCTACTTTTGCTACGAGGATCATTATCCGACACTGGTTATGATGAACTGGATGAAACCCTTGACTGAGTGTGAATATGCACATCTGCGAAGCATAGGCTGACCTTTTAAAATGTTACATCTTTGGATCCTTTCCTTAGAACAAAAAATAATAAACAGGTGCTTTGTGAATAAAGGAAAGGAATTGCTATTCTTAATACATATATCTTCTTAACAATGCATGCTCAGACGAATCACATTACCTAATTTGATAGTAATAAATGTATCAAATTGCAATTATAGCTTCAATCAAGGCTTAATTCCAGAGCTTTCATACGTAATGAATAGCATTGAAAGGTAAAATCATATGCTGACACTAGGATTTTTATAACAAGACGTGTTTCATTCAGCAGTCTGTAATGTCATTGTTTGTCAGTGTATATTTTAAGCAAGTACTGTACTGCATAACTATGTCACACATTTCTTTACTCTCTTATATCACCCGTTCTGTTTGTGTGTGTGTATGTATCTTGCGTTGTTTGCGAGCAGTAGTGTCGCAGTCAACGCGAGTGACGATCATCTGAATCCGTCCTGGGCGTCCCCTAGGTCGATTCAGCCTCAAATGAGTACCTGGTTCAGTGTATAAACATAGCCACTGGGGAGACAAAGGCGGCCGGGCGTGGTGCTGGCCACCCACCCCCTGGTGTGCCGTGCCGGCCTTCGTAGTTCGTAGGTGCTCGCTAGCAGCACTTTGTTTTTGTGTACTGCGTTGGTGTGGAGCGGTGGTGCAATTCCCGGCCACGGCTCACATCAGTGGCACGTGATATCAGAACTGGTCCTGAGTCCCCCCTCTGGTTTGACTCAGCTTTAAAGGAGTGTCTGGTGTGGTGTGTAAACATCGGCAGTGGGGAGACAAAGGTGGTGATAGCCCCCCCCCCCCCCCCTCAAGCGCCATGCCTGCCTTAATCAGTGCTCACTAGGGGCCATCCATAAATGACGTCACGCACCTGGGGGGCGGGGGAGTCAGACATGTGCGACGATGTGTGACGAGGGGGGGGGGGTATCTCGGCCTCGCTGTGCGCTGCGTTGCACCGCTAGTCGAGTAGATAACCTTGCGTTCAATAAACCCTCGGAGCCAGGATGAACGTCCAACTCCAATCGTCATTTATTGATTGTAACAAGGTAAAACTGGTGAGAAAACACAGATATAGCATCTGTTATAATCCGGAAACACCAACACAATGAACACCACAGCATCAGAACATTGTCTTAGATAACAATAGATCCTGGACGGACCAGGCCCCCACATTACCACTGAACAACTAGACAAAAGCACAAGCCGGTGCGTTGCATACAGGCTCATCGTGTATTCATCCCACTGCACCCCAAATGTACAGCATTACACATAACACTAAACTGTGGATGAGATACTTCGTCATCTTTACTCTCAGGATCGCAACATAGGCACAAGTCTGACTCGACCTACTAAATCACAAGTAACATCCACAATAAGGAAAGTCGCAGGCTTCGTTACTAACTAGGCCTCGTATTTACTACAACAACTTAACGGCACCATAAAGGCATTTACATCACTATAACGGTCATTCCAACATTACAACAGCATTGCCAATATTATATGAATATAAACAATTTACAGACAATGCTTCTTAAGCTCCCACAATGGACAAGTGCGGCTGTGGTCTAACTGAGATGCGATGCGTGCCGCCATCTTGACTTATCTATCGAATAAAAAATACTTTTCTAAACATTGTTTTGTTAAACATTTTCTTACAAATGATTCTTTCAACGTGAATTGCCTGATGAAGGTAACATTTTAAGTTGTTCGTATTAGAAACGGCTGCAACACCACGGTCTGACGTGCGTGCCTCGGGGAGGTCTCGGGGCGGCTGTGAAGGCGTCCGAGTGAGAGATTTCCCCTCGTTCATTGCGATCGGCTTCCAGCGTCGTAGCCGCGGCGTTTGAGACCCGTGCAGGATGGTGGACAAGACGCCCGTGGCTGTAACGAGACGACGTCACCGTGCAACTGGAGCAGCTGACGCACGGCTTGGGGCAGTGTCAAAGGGGTTGTGTGGTGTGGCCTTGAGGGTCATGGGGACAGCTTTTGAGTGATTTGTTGTTTAGTTTCGTATTGTTTATAAATTCCTACCGTTGATAGATAAGACATTTGTATCATATTCTTAGGTTTTTTTCGGTAAAGTCACGTACGTAAAAAATTAAAATTTATAAAAGTAAAAAAATAAAAATCACGACATTTCGGAGGCAACGCAAGCTTCCGTCTTCAGGTGGAACCGTCACAGCACGATTGCTGTATCAAGTGAGAGAAATTCCAAGAAAACCGTTCTTGTATATATACTGGTTGAGGGTGGGAGGAGCCAAGGCAGGCCCCTGGATATAATTATTATTGTGAAGTTGACGGAAGCTTGTGTTGCCTCCGAAACGTTGTGATGTTTATTTTACTTTTATTAATTTAATTTTTTTACCTACGTGACTTTACCGAAAAAAACCTCAGAATATGAATCCTTGCAGTCACGAAAGCGTCAAATCTACAGTTGTATCACTTTGACGGGAAGGCCAATAACATGACGAGGTTTTCCTTAATTAGAACGCAGTCTTTTCAGAGGTCACTCACAACAGCCCCACCTCGTGGCGATGTCACGAGTCGCCACTGGTATGTGTGTCCACGTGGGGAACAGTGGGGGGTCGTAGTGGCGGAGTTAGTGTGCCGCGCTACGAACCTGGCGACCCGAGTTCGATTCCCATTCACCGCCAACACCAGTGACGATTATCTGAACCGGTCCTGGACCTCCCCCCTTAGGTCGGCTCAGCTTCAAATGCGCACCTGGTGGGGTGTGTAGTAAACATCGCCACTAGGGAGACAAAGGTGGCCGAGTGTGGTGCTGGCCACCCATCCCCCCCCCCTCGTGCGCCGTGTCGGCCTTCATCGGTGCTACTCGCTAACAGCACTTGCCCCAACAGTCTGCGAAGGCTACACGAGGGATCTTTGTCTTACCACCGGGCGAGATAATAACGCCAACCCAACGTGCAGCGCGCAGTCGCGTGCTCCTCGCTCTCTCTCGAGAAGACGGAGGAAGCGCAGAGAATCGGTGGTGAGCCGGTGCCAAATCCCCACCCCACCCCGACCTGAAGCTCTGCGACCCTCTACATAACCAGCGAAACTCGAGAAAACTCACGCACGTGACCGGGGCAATACTTTGTCCCATACAGATGAATCAGATGAAGCTCACATTTTGTCTGAACCACCCGCTCGCGGCAAGGCAAGGGGTTATGGCACCTCGGCTCACGTGGGAAGGGAGTTTCACAACGCTTGCGTGATCCTCCAAGCCCTCGCCTCCACAGTGCTGGATTACAGGCGTGCGTGGTAAATACCTGGCCGTTTGCATCATTCTCTATTGGTATCTAAACCTGGCCCGTGCTTTCCCCGAGGTCAACTCAGTCTAAAACTAGCACGTGGTTGCAGTAAGCCAACATCTGAAGCTGTGCTGGTCTTAATAGGCGAATCAAACAAAACACTTTTCCTGACAGTCCACGAGGCCAACACGAGGATCTTTCTCGATCTTTAAACGTATGCCTTCTAAATATATTGCATTCATTTGTTGATAGTCTAACAAACCAAAAACTCGATGTACACGGTGCGCATACAGGTGATTGTCAACATGTTCTGAAAGTATCAAAACGAGTTCCCAGGTATCGCTAATGTTAGTTGTGGCCAGTGATAGACGTCAGGTCATTGGATTCGCAGCGCATTTTGTGTGTTTTTTTTGTTCTGTGCCTCACCACTCCATCCCAACCACTTTAATGCACTGTTATCATTAATTCATGGTACAATGCAATTCGTTAAGATTATACACTATGTAACACAATTTGTGTTCCTCGGTACTAAGTGTTATTTTTTAATTGGTTATGCCTAAAAGTATAGAAGATGGCTATTATTCCCCACAAATTTTGCTTTTGTGACCAGGACTTTATGTGAACGAAAGACACATGCACACGTTTTCTCATTGAAAATAGGTACATTTCAAAATATTATTGTCCTGGTCACAAAAGCAAAGGTTTTGGGGAATAATAGCCATTTTCTGTACTTTTTAGGCATAACCAATTAGGAAATAACACTTACTACCCGGGAACAATTTTTTTGTTTGTTACACTGTGATTGTGGTCGATTAACATAAAAGTAAATGAGCCCAGCGTTCGGTTAAGCAGGTCGAAATCTGGACCAGTTTCAACCGTCTCGGTCTTAGCTGCAGATTCAGGCTATTTTTTTACGCAAATACGGTTGTGTTTCCAGGCGTTATTGGTAAGAGCCTCCACATCTTCGCAGTGAGTGCCCTGTCAGCACAAACAACAACGCACTGTGTGCTGATGCGTGTATAAATTTGGAACGTCTTTCGGCACCGCACGTACCTAACCGCGATAATCGGAGGTGCGGACCATTGTTACCTGTAATGGTCCAACAACAGCACATATTTTGAGTCGTTATGTAATTATGTTGAATGGAAAATGTCACGTGTGGTGTGCATGGACGTGTCGTATCCTCCCCTCAAAGTGACTTGACCTCAATTCTTACCCTCCAGTAATATTAGAACACACATCCACGCACACACCAAATGTCTTTTTTCATTGCACGTAAGAGAAAGCGTTAATTAATTCAACTTAATAATTGTTTTTGACATCCCAGGCGGGGTCCCAGATGGAATAGTTGCTGGAGAGTTTAAGGTTGTGTGTGAAAGCTTCTCGAGTGAGCCTTTAAGTAAACACCTCCTGCTAGTTCCTACTGAATGGCAATGGCAGAAAGAACGGCAGCGTTCACTTTGCCAGAAGGAGGGCCTCGTTTCAGTAAGACTGCAATCATGGCCAGACCGATGAATATTAGGAGCAAAAAAAACAACATTCAAAAGTATTTTTACAGTGTGCCGCTGCATGCCTGCAATCAAAGCCACGGTCAGATTCGTTTCTTCTCTCTTTCTTCGCTTTGAAGGACCATTGCCTCTGTAGCTAACTGATTAACAACTATACAATACTACTTTACCACCATTAAATATATATATATACTGCTGGCTGAAAGTCTCCCCATGTCATATCGCTCATAGAGGTTGCTTGACCATACTTCACCACGCTGGTCAGTGCGGGTTGGTGAATTGGGGGGGGGGGGCAGAACCGGTTCAGATTTAGCTCGTCACTGATGTTGAGTTGGGGCCAGAAATATAACTCGGATAATTCCTTTTTTAACGTATTGGTGTTTACCACTGTGCCACCACAACCACCTAGTTACAGTATGTTTCATTACCGTGAAATGGCACAAGACAATTAGGAGAGACTATGGTGGTAAAATGTCCTCAGCCTGTGTATGTTGTTTGTAATATATAGCTCAATTATGGCGAGTCAAGGGATGGCTTTGTAACAGTCACTTCGTAGCCATGTGCCAGCTATGTGTGGTAATGGAAACATTTAAACATCGTATTCGCATACTAATTCCACGTAAACCTTTTGCCATGCAATGATAGTATTAACACAGAAATAACCAAGGGAAATTAGATTTTACGTCTGTAATTTCAATGTTGTCAATTTCTTTTCAGGGATTATTTGGGGCTGAGTTATTAAAATCGTCATGTGTAAAGGGGGTTGTGTTCTACCATATTTCATTGTAATTTAAATCAAAATCAAATATATTCTTATTCTAGAAATAAAGAAATGTTGCATGATCAGACTCGATGTAAAAAACCGACGTATTAAACATATATTTTATGGAAATAATTAATAATTTTGAAATGCTAACTCGTCTTACTCAATTACGACTTTTCAGACATCTCCTGATGGTGATATTGATTATTTTTATTCATATATCTTGCCCTAATGAAACCTACCAATCAATGCTCCTGTGCTCAGAAGCTCAAGTTGAGTTCTTAAGTTACAACTAAAAAATGCCATTGTTAAATTTTTTAAAGCTGCTTCGATTGATCTACAGTAATTGGTCATAAATGTATTAATACGTTTATACATGTATTCATTAATGGGCGCCTGAGCTATACATTGTTCATCTTGAAGCTCTTGCAATCCCACTCAAAACCAGCCTCTTGAAGCTTGATGTATAATATTGAGTGAGACATTAAGCACTCGTCAAGGTGTAGCTGGTGGGTTTATGATGGTCATTATGAAGTGAAGTAGTTGGGTTAGCTAAATGGTTGAACTGGACTGGCAATGTGACCCATGTTGGATTTCCGTTTTGTCCTTGGATTTCGGAGTGTCGGACTGTGGTGCCTACTGTTGCGTCCGTCTGTGTGTGGGTGGTGTGTGGGTGGTGTGTGGGTGGTGTGTGGGTGGTGTGTGCCTTCATAGGTGTGGGGAGCTGCAGTGTCGCAGTTAGTGCGCTGCGCTAAGAACCCGGCGACCCGAATTCGATTCCTGCTCACGGCCAACACCAGTGAGTATTATCTGAATGGGTCCTGGGCCTCCCCTAGGTCAACTCAGCTTAAAACGACTACCTGGTGCAGTGTGTAAACATCGCCACTGGGGAGCCAAAGGCGGATGGGGCCTGGTGTTGGCCACCCACCCCCTCGTGTGCCGTTCTGGCCTTCATAGGTGCTCACTAACAGCACTTGCCCCAACAGTCTATTAAGGCTATACGGGTGGATCTTTAACTCTTTTTTTGAGTGTGTTAACTCATCGTCATTTCACCAGGCTGCAGTGCCCTAATATATTTACTCTTTTATGTCTCGTCAGCATAATTACCAGCCACGACCAATCCAATGCTTGATGAAGGCCTCCTCGAGCCGTCAACAATTCTCACAATCCTGCGATGTGGAATTCCAACAGGCACCTGCGCGCCAGCTGATTCCGTCGCTCCATCTCCTCGGTCACACCAACTCGGAGGCGTTCCATTGCTGCGCTGCCACTCACGTTATTGTTGACCATCAGTCATTATCTTTTTCTGCTTTTTTTTGCACATTGAGCTTATTTCGCACCGTGCGTAGCCAACCGCCCTAATCGCAGGTGCGGGGGAAGGACAACAAACTAAAGACAATAAGCAGTTCTCAAGAAATGAGTTTTCAATTTAGATGTAAAAGTGCATAGCTCCAGTGGCTTCCTAATATCGGAAGAAAGAGCGTTTCAGAAGGCAGAAGAAGCGTCTATATCCCCCATTTGCCCCTTCTCTGCCCTTGATATTTTTACGTTTGTAAATCGCTTCAAGATGATACCTTATTTTATCGCGGAATGAATTCAAATCTGTATCCTTATTAATTCATCTATCTGTCCACCCATCCACCTGTTTACCATTTGCTATGCTTTCCAAACAGCTGCAAACTATCATGTCCTTTTGAGTAGATAAATTAATAGCTTATACAGTACAGTGATGTATGTTGCTTGCGATCAGTTATTCACATTGGCAATATTATTATAATTATTATACAGGGTGAGTCATTATTCATAGCTACCCCACTGAATCCCATTTCACAGATATCCCACTGATTTCCCAACAGGTGATTGACTTGTGAAAGCTGTGGCCTTGTACCCTGCAGAGGAGAGCGCTGAAAGAGGCAATAAATGTAGAGATTTGGTGGGCGGCATGCAAAGGCTGATGGTGCATGAATGTGTTGGACGGAGCGCAGGGCACGTCAACCACTGCACCATCACGACTCTACCCAGAAGAAATAACCCCTCACCACCCCCTCTTCCCCCCACCAGCACTTAAAGCATCTCTATCGGCGTGCACGAGTTGCTCAAACAAAGCAATCAAACTGCGGTGGGCATTCTCTCTGGGGCATATGCATGTACAATGTTGAACTTATTTCGCAGCGAACGTAGCCAATCGGAGGCGCGCGGGGAAGGACAACAAACTAACACACAAAACGCAGTTCCGTCATTAGTCATCAGCACTGGCCATGATCCCTGCTACCCAAGCCCTCTTTCTTTTCTTAAGATTCAAAGTTAAACATCCTTCAATGTCCACTATACTAGCTAAAAACACCAATATTTTCTTGGAAAGCAGCTGCTAACTTTTGGAAGGAGGCAACTCTTATATCAGCTATTGCCTGGAGGCAGTTTTGGCCAAGTTCCAACCATCATAGGTTGTAACTTTAAATGGAAGCAGTTGTTGCGAGGGTTATTTGAAAGTCTGTGAATGATGTTACATCAAGGCCGTAGCCATGGAGTCAACATTGGGGGGGACCAAATCTTCCAGGGGGTCTGCCCCCCCCCCCCCAGAAAAAAAATCTACATTTGAAAACTCATTTCCTGCCTAAAATATATAAAAATTCACTAACACATAGGATGGACTTTTTATTTATTTTTTACAATAATGTCTAATAGTGTATTGTATTTATTACATTGCTCTGTTTGTTTCTTTTTTACCTTTTCTTGTTTCATTGTATGTAATGGCAGAGATTAGGGATTAATAAAGTACAACCATAACTACAATCATATAAACAGAAATCTATTTTATAGCAATATATTGGGGTGGGGGGTTGGGGACATTTTGAGCATATTTGAATGTGTCCCCCCAAATATATATTATAATTACGGCCTTGTGTTACATGCCTTGGCGACAATGTCCGCTTTAAGAACAACGTGATGAGGGTGAAGTGACGAGCACGTGTGCCGGTGAGTCAGTGTCCCGGGTTCAAATCAAGTCACGGTATCAGGATGTCAACTACCTCGCCTGGTATACAGGAGGTTGTGGGTCATATCCCGACCCTTACACCTGCTGCTGTATGTTTGGAGCTTACATGTTCTCTCTGTGGTCACGTCGATTTTCTCCGAGTCCTCCGGTTTTTTCCTGAACATTTAGAATCAACATGCGTTTAGCGTATCTAGCTGCTGTACATTCCCACATGATAAGCCACTTCGTAAAGCTTTCATTTGTGGCCAGGTCGCTTCTGAAAAAGAGCTGTATAGCTCAGTGGCCCTTACCTGGTAAAATTTAAAATAAATACCCCTCTTGATTTAATAAAAAAGATGCGTGTAAGATCAAAAGCTCAGTAGTACATCTTTCATATTGAATTTTTTATACAGAACAAAATAAAATGACAGTGATTTAATAACCAGAACATTTGCAATATCCACCAATCCTCAAAATATTCTACTGTGCTGCTCCTACAAGGCAGTGGTGAGAGACAATGTTTGAGCTGCTGTGCTCACAATCTTGGTCTCAGTGATGCCCTCATTCAAAATGTCTGTGGTGAGGTTTCTTTAAGGTGGAGATTGAGACTTTATCTTGGTCTCGTGAGTTCCCGCATGGATAAATGTGCCGTAATAACGAGGCAAAAAAAATATATTTGCTTTGGTAATGTGATTGTGACCACTAATCGTCTTAATCGAATCGCAGGGGAGAGTGGGGTCTTGATCAGCATACGCCGTTCTCATTGGCCGAATGAATAATTGGGGCGGGAAGGTTTTTTCGACCGGTGCTGCTGTTCTTGTAAGCGCTTTATAGAAATTTGATTGACATGTCCGTGTAAAACAGAACATCTCCAGTGCTATAACGAATCAGAGTTATACGGGGTCGCGCTAAACGAGGTATGCCTGTACGTTTAAGAGTGAAATGGCAACGTCGAGCTCTGCGAGCCACGAGAGGGCTTCAAGAGAGTTCGTGTATATTTTGTATTCCACTTTATCAGTGCTTCTTAACCTTTACTGCAGCCTGCACCCCCCCTTTGGTTCTCAATAATTTAAACATGTAACATGTTAATAACTACGGAGGTTTGATGAAACAACGTAGGTGTACTTACGTGCCCGTGTTAAATTTGTGATTTCGATTATTTACCTTTTTAAAAAATCTGGCCACGTCTCGCTCCCCGAGCAAGGGCATCTTGCATCCCCAGGGGGTGCGTATACCCTCGGTTAACAACCACTGTTCTCAATGAAAGAGCAATATCAACATCCTACACTGTAGCCATTCGCATCTCCCAACAATGCAGCGTCTAAATATGTTTCTACTGCTTCTGTACAGCTTTCAATTGTCTATATATATCCAAATCGCATTGTCTTTGATCCCAGAGATTATGATGTTTTGCTTTATTATTGCTCCCTTGCTTGCATTGCCTCATGTTTATTTTGTTTCTATTTAATTTACAGGATGTTGTTATTTAGCATAACAATTTCGGATCATTTGATTACATCAGAAATAATAGATTTTAGCATACACACATAATTAGATATGCTTATTGTGCAATAATCAATTTGACTAAATTAACTGAATCATTGTTACTCGCTTAGTAATCCCAGAATAGAATAAGTGCATTAACGATGAGTCACTATAAATCCTCATCTGTATTTAATACATATTTTTTTGAAGTTTATTTGGCCACCCTTTGTCTTTCCCTGACGTAGAAACGATGATTTAACATTGCCAAGCAACTATAAAATAATAATGTTTCCCCCAAATTTATTTTATTAACAAAACGATTCAGGTACATAACACAGAGAATATGAATGGGGTTGACACCAGCACAACCATACATTACGGATTACAGTCCAATGGAGACATGTCTAAACCACATGTTTCAATAAACCGTTTCGATAAACTCTACAAACGAAAATACTATATTTTTTTAAATCACCAGGCAAGCCATTGTGACAAAGTATTTGTTGTTGAAAATTACACCTCTGTGTCACACTCAAATGACTACAAAGACACCATTATATCCTCAGAATCATAAATAATAAGAAATAATTATTTTACAATCCTTTGTCAATCCACTGCTGGATTAGGGCCTGCTCATTATGTGCTAGTTGTGGGAAGTTATTTGACCATTCTTCACCACACTGGTCAGTGTATGATGGCAAAGGGGAGTTTTAGATATCATTCTCCTCTGATATTAGCCACGACGAGCAATTGACACTGACAAAGTGACAATGTCATGTTTATAGTGGATTGTGCGAACCACAGCACCACTGCTTCGCCCCCGTAACTGTTATTATTTATGTATTGTAATGCCATTGTTATAGTTATGAGCAGTGGAATGACGTGTGATTTAATAAGCGGACATGTCTGTTGCTCAGCATGGATCTTGATTGTGGCAGCCACACACAAACACCTACACATATATTACTTGTTCTCCAGTGCACACACACCTGTGCTGACTATAGCAGTGCTTCTGACACAGTGCACGTGTTAGCAATAAGCTTAAGAGCATTCCATTTGCAGACGGGTTCCGGACTCGTGGGGGAGGTTTGGGGTAACAGTCTGCATCCGCAGCCGAGTGAGCTGACCTCTGTGTCAAAATTAAGCACCCGGCTCGGTGGTGTTGTCTGCGTTTTGCACGATGGCCCCCGCTAGGCACGTTAACGCTGCAACGATCCGTCGATTAAAGTCAGATCCTGAGCTCGCGATCATCACCACCACCACCACCACCATCGTCTTCGGCCCATCGTCGATCCAATGCTGGATGAAGGCCTCCACACATCACCGCCATCCCTCACGGTCCAGTGCTGCTGTCTTTCCATCTCACTTCTACGCGCGAACTTATCCCATCCCTCCATCTGCACGGTGGTTGAACCTCATGGCGGACGCGTTCTCTCCTTTGCGTGGCAGTATCGTCCATCAACCCACCGTGCGATGTGTTCCGCCCAAGCCCATTAACTTTTCTTCATGGCCAACGTGTCTTTTATTTGCGTTTGTTGTGTGTATGTACATTGAACTTATTTCACACCGTACGTAGGTGCGGGGAAGGACAACAAACTAAACACAAAAAGCAGTTCTAAAGATATGAGTTGTCAATCTATATTTATAAGTGCACTAGCGGGAAGTACCCGGCGTTGCCCGGGCGAAAAAGACAGACACACACTTACAGACATTGACCCACACACACAAAGACATCGACTTACACACACACACACATATGGACTCACACACACAGACATCGACTTTAGATACACACACATGGAGTTACACACACACATGCAACAACAACAACCGCCATTCGCCACTAAGTGGCGGTGACGTCACCACGACGCTTGTGCCAGGCCATGTTCACCTTGAGGCCACGTGAAGTGTCGAACACTCACTGGCAGGAGGTCCTGGGGCAGACCCACACACACACAGAAATATGGACTCACACACACAGACATCGACTTTAGATACACACACACATGGAGCCACACACGCACCGACTGACACACACACACATCGACTCACGCACACACACATAGACTCTCAGACACACATCGACTCACACACACACACATCGACTGACACACACAGACACATCGACTCACACACACACACATGCACGTACACACACAAAGAAATGGACTAAGACGCTCACATGGAACCACACACACACATCGACTCACGCACACATCGACTCACACACACAGACACATCGACTCACACGCACACATGTACTTAGACAGACATAAATATTAAGAAATGTAGCATTTTAATTGTAAAAATCTTAGTTGTCTACGCACACACAAAACACGCACACACATCGACTAACACACACACACATCGACTGACACACACATATATCGACTCATGCACACACACATAGACTCACACACATACATATCGACGCAGACACACACGTAATTATTTAAAATTAAAGTAACCTAATTGTTAAATATTAGTTGTGTACACACACACACCACGCACACACATTGACTAACACACACACAGCGACTGACACACAGAGACTGACACACAGAGATATCAACTCATGCACACACACATCGAGTCGCACACACATCGACTGATACACACACACACACACGGGCGTAGACACACTCACATGGTGGCAGACACGCACATGTACTCACACGCACACAAGGACTTAGACACAAAAAAATATATATTAATATTGACCAAGTACATTTTTAAATCTTAGTTGTCAGCACACAGACATTATGAATGTAATATTTGCAAAGTGATTCTTTAAAATTCAGGTTTCTGTCAACGTTAATAAGACTATTATTAATGACCAAGGTATCGAAAGAATATTCGTTATGAGCACAAAAAAATCAATGCTTTTATATTTTGAAGGAAATAATGAAAATGACAGGATTATATGTACGTGAGTTTAGGGAAAGAAGCAAGGAAGAGAAAGATTAGTTGTTTGCACACAAACAGTATTAATGTAATATTATGAAGGCGCTTATAGAAAAAAAGTTTTCTATAAAGGTGAGTTGACAGATAATAAATATAATGACAAAGTTATTGTTAAAAGATTAGTTGTGAGCAGGCAAACAAATATAGTAGTCTGCACACAAACATAGTTAATGTAATATTAGCAAGGTGATTATAAAAGAACTGGGTTTCTATCAAGGTGAGGTTATGGAAAGAAGCAAGGAAATGGTACTTAACATTGCCGTGGTGAGGTCTAGTCCCGCGCAGAGCCCCTGTCCTTGCCTAGAGTGCGCAGCCGGCCGAGGTGTCACCTTGGCAGGCTGGGGGCTGGGCCGCTTCGCCCGGCCGTGCTACAAAAATGCAATTTAAGCGCTATAATAATATGTAGGGGTTCTATAGTAGTAACAGGACGCATTGGGGTGGGGTGGGGAGAAGAGGACATCGCCCGTGCAGAAATAACCTCAGCGTTTTGTGTGTTTTAGTTGCATGTTTAACGCGAATGAAAATTTGTGCCGATCGTGTGTGCGTGGCTAGGGGCAACCCCTGTCAGCAGTGCAAAGTGTAATTTTACAAATGCTTATGATACTAATGTGTGCGACTTACCTTGTAGAGTGTGCAGGCGAATAAAAAAGGCCGCACACCTCCGGCGATGGTGCGTGTGGGTTGCTCGGGGCTAACCGTGATGAGGGTTGTGCGCATGCGCAACTTGCTGAGTTGTCCCGCCCCGAGCGGTGAAGGGAAATAATTAAATAAGAATGAAACTAAATCAATATAGACAAATTGCAAAAAAACGCTATTTAAACTAATTTAAAGGTGACGGATGGGAAAAAGAAATAGCGCTTGCCCATCGCGGGGCTTACGGCGTGATACCTGGCTAATTTTTTTTTACGTCAACCCCACCGTTTGAGAGCCAAATCCCTCAGACAGACGGACAGACAGACAGACAAAAAATGCATTTTATAGGCCAGTGTCTTTCTAATGTAACGACTCCGGACTCGAGCTGTAGAGGTTTATTTTATTGCACGTAATGTGGCTTAGGACCACGTCGTCATGAGATAATGCCGACTTGGAGATCGAATGACCGAGCAGACAGTGACGACGTGAAGACAGCGACGACGTGAAGACAGCGATGAAGGCCCGAGTCCCTCTCGACTGCCCCGAACTTCCCTTCTTGCCCTGCTTTTATCCTCGTGGATTCTCTGGGGGAATTTCTCCAGCCGTATATTTTGGACACTGGGGAATTCCCCAACCAAGATCTTCCAGACTTGCTGGCGCCTTGTCTTTGCATCCAGCCTCGCTGACACCCTATCTTCACATCGATACTTGCTGACACAGTCTTTACACTTATATCAAAAAGAAGAGCGGTCCAGACGGTCGCAGAAGCACATTTTAATGCGCGCGATGAAGTGACCATCTTTGTCCTATGTGTTCCGTTCACTGTCTCGCAGTCTTAATTCCAAGCGGGTATCTCTCCGCACTACTTTGTGCACTTGAGCTCACGATGCACGCATTTAAATGTGGGTGTAAGAACGTATTACTTTGTGCGTAATATATATGCAAATCACATATTAATGGGAAAAACCTTGTTTTTTTACAAACGAGGAAATAAAAATGTGACAAAAAAGATGCGATTTTTGAATCGAATCACTTCCCCGAATAACAATCATTCATCCAATAATTTTAAAGGGGAGAGGGAGGGGGGAAGAATGATGACATGCTGCCTACAATCCAGCACACCTCAGCCACAGTGCGTGCTTGCAAAGCGTGTAAGCAGTCGACTGAACAAGTTTAAACCCATCTAAAACGACACTGATTATCAAAGAAAAAAATGGCATAAAAATGCTTCATTCAACATTTTTATAAAGCGGTCTGATTAGCTTTTAAAACCACTGTGTGGTAAAAAAAGTATATGTTTTAGAAATTGGCATCCTCTCCCTTTAATTGGTTAAAACTTTATTTCTTGAACAAATGCTCTTGGATTAATATTGCACTGGAAACCCAATCGGCGATTGGACAGTAAATATATTTTTATTTATACGTGAGGAAAGAACGGGGCACTGCTTAAAATATACTTTCAATCAAAACTCCCCGTAACAATGCGTACCGATTTGTGTATTAAATCGGTAAGGTTGGCAACAATGGCATCGCGATGTTTTGGTCGTCATACGGAAAGAACCGCTTGATGTTTCTCTACGTCAGCCGATGCTGGGTCGACTTAGAGGCTATCTTTTTTCCTACGTTATGTCGCAGGAAGTCGACAGCGGACATAGAACGACAAAGTTAAGTTTGAAAATAAGCCATCTCTTTTGGTTCTTTCCGTTTATAGCAGATGGCATATTCCCCGTCTCTTACAAAGACATTGTCATAGGGGGGCATTGAATAACAAGACACTGATATTTTTGCACCAAACTTTCAGCGCGTTAGTTAATAACACTGCCGTAAAAATGAAAAATATATTTTTGGGTTAGATTGGATAAATATGAATGCGTCGTTAAACCCAACACCAACCGACACAGGCAATTAGTAAGGGTTGTCATGTAAATAAAACATGACAATTCGTTACTCGTACAGTCCACCGGTGTGTTGGAGAGTCAACTCACACGTTTTATATTTACAGTTGACCGTGTTGGGTGGTGGCGGGTTTAACGACAGCCTACGTGTTAAACTGACATTTATATTTACGCGATCTAACCCAAAACAACTCTTTAAGGATAATATTGGCTTCGGAAGTCAACGTGTTCAACAAGAAAATTACGTGTTGGGCAATAGACCGTCTCAACAGCTCATATGCTATGTCTTATGAAGAAGGGCGATTGCCCAATACGGCACCTATTATAAATCCTTTTAAGGCAGTATTATGGAAGAATGTGTTATTTAAGTTATATGTCCATGTAATTTGTGCTTGTGCACCACTGCCAATGCAGTAGCATCAAAGCATGTTTTATTTTATATTTGGACAAAGTATGACATAATTAATATTCAGTCCACTCTATAATTTAATGTAGCATGGCTATATAATGTGCCTATAAATGAGCTTTAAGCAGCTAAACAGTTGTGGTGCGTAGAGATTTTAGCATAAAACATTTAGTATACATCACTGGATGCAAATTATAAATAAAAATACAAATTCCTATTCTATTTACATGAGCATGAGCTGCATAGGGTGTCGTATCAAATCACCTGGAATGCACCCAATAATATAATATTTTGGAAGCTAAGAGTTGAGCCTGGATAGTGCTTGGATGGGTGATGGGTACCAGAGAGGGCAGTGCAGAAAAATCAATGAAAACAAATCATTAGTTCGTATGGTTTTCTGTCCATTTTACAATTTAAGGCTAATTCGTGAGAGTGGTACATTTTCACAGGCGAGTATAATCTGCAGTAGTTTCACAGCAAGGGGTTGATGTGGCAATGTGTATTTATCAAATTGGGTAATTTACGAGTAATCTTCAAATTTGGCAAAGTGGGAGCATGTCCACTGGCACACATGGACGATTCGTTTTTCAAATAACGTCACGAGATCTTTAACGTCCACTGCGTAGCAGACGTACGCATTATTTTGGTTAGCATGACACTCGCAGTATTAACCTGGTTTAGCCGCTGGGCTCAAGCCGCTAAACCTCCTCTGCAACAAGCAGCAAACGCGTGACCACTCGATGACCACGTTGCCTCTAGAACCCATACGCTGTGGGGGAGGGCCCTCAGCCAGTAGCAGATTCACAAAAAAGAGCTCTGAACGTGCTTGAGCTTCATGGTTTTATACTCCAGATTTTTTCTCTCTCTCATAACTTTCCCTAATTTCCGCCATGTGATGCAGTCATTTTCCTCGGTGATCAGCACAAGAACACCGCGTGATCACAAGCTGTTAAGAAGTTCTCAGGGCCTCGCCTCTGACATGTCACGGTGCTCCACTGCAGTTCGCGTGCGTCAGTCGAGTGCTCGTGTCATATTGGACGCGTCTCACACCGATTACGTTCACCTTTGGGCTTAGCACAATGCAAAGCACATTCATGTATTTGCCTCAATGGATTGGCCGATTCTGATGATGATAAGTGTGAATCTGGAAGGAAACTCGAGTGCATGGAGAGAACCCATGGCATGTGAAAGATGGACATTGAATTGTCTGCACAGATTCGGTCATAAACCTATTTACTGTACAGCGAACTTTTGGTCAACTTGTGGCTTCAGTAGAGTTAGAAAGTTGCATGATCCACAAATCTTTGCCTCCAAAATGATGAATTATAAGCATTCATACATACAGCGTATGCACCAAGCCTTATGTGTACCACAATATTGTTAATTACCACAGGATAATGGCTATAACTTGTTACTATTTAAGTCATGAACTGTGATTTTATTGTTGTCATTGATTTTGTGTTCTCCTCTAACTTTTCTGCGATGCTTATTTGAGTGTCATTTTATTAAAATAAATTGCAGGACAGGAAAAAGGTAGCATTGTGATTGATCTTTTTTTTACTTTACAATAATCACCTCTGTTCTATACACTCTCGGATAAGATAATCCCCCGTGCCTTTTTGGCCATGGGAGATGTTTGAATGTACGCCATCATGCTGATCAGTCTGGTGGGGTGGGTGGGCAGGACTAGTTAGGAAATCATTCGCCACTAATATTAGCTGTGAACGGAAATTCAAATTGAATTCAGGGCTTTTTAGAGCAATGAGCCACGCCCAATAACGCTGCGTCACAACTCCCACCCCACTGCAATTTACACAGGTACAATTTAAAATGTCTGTGTAATGTTACCAGCAGAGGGCCACATTACACAACAGATCACGGAACGCCGTTAACAGAATGTCAATTGTAGCAGCAATGGCCTTTAGCCGTTGCTTATACATTCACACAGCGAAGGAATGCACTATTTATTTGGTTGAGAAAAGGGGATTACTTTATTACACTGTTAAAATGCTCATGGTATCTTATTGACGGTCTATTCCCTGATATGTCAAGAGAGTGGTGTTGAACGCAAGTATTTGACACTCCAATAAATGGAAAGGATTGTGAAGAAATAAGAAGGGTTGATCTTCCCACGTGTGATTTCAAAGGAGGTTTGAGCACGAGAAGGCCATCATGAGTGTCCCAATACTTCTATATGCATATCCAAGTCTATTGCACCAGACACCACTTTCTTGCCATTATCTTGTGTAATGCAAATTCACCTTAAGGATACCATCATCATCCACTGTTGGATGAAGGCCTTGCCAAGCTGTCACCATCTCTCAGAATTTTGCAATGTAACAATCCACCTAGCACCTGTGCGTGATCTGATCGCATCGCTCCATATTATTTGCACAATAACAATGTAAAATGTCACCGCTACTGGCTTCCTGATCAGTCCTGTCTGTGTGACAAACACAGAGCCATTTTGCGCAGACGTAAAGGTTGATTCCAATGTAAACCAAGCACATTTTGACTCCCAATACTCCTGCAGACTCACCTTTTCTCGAGAACGCGACATTTCCAAAGATAGAATTTCCCCCTAAGACGCATTTCTTCTTTTCTGTTTGAGTCATGGCAGTAACTAATTTAAGTGACATCACTCTCGGTTAACAACATGATTATATAACGCATGTTAATATTTGGGTGCTCGGCCATTTAACTCTTTCATCCTCGCTGTGAAATATGTTTTCATGCAGCCAGAATGTCGCTCCAGGTTAAATCGACATCACCTCCAGTTGGTCGTGGGTTCGTGGTGGTTTTTAATATCCGTTGTCCACATTTGGGTGGTCTTCCCTCCCCCCCCCCCACTACTTCCCCAACCTCATCTTTGTGAGAAAGAAAAAACACATTTTAAATGAGCCCTACTCTGGATCGGCATCTCACTGCATCATTCCTCTGAAAGGGAAATTGTAGCTCGATCGAAAAAAGGCCTCACTCAGATTGCTTGACAAGATATCTTGAAAGCGGCAAAAGTTAAGTTGGCATCCCAGACTTAAGAAATAACATTGTAACATGTCAGTTTCATGTTAATAAGGCTAAAACTCAATCTTACAAATCTGACAGTCTTAATATGAGACATATAAATACAACTGACTTGTGGTTTTACATATTCCTTGGAATGATGTCTGGCCACTTGATTTCGGTCGAGTTTTTTGATAACTAGTAAGTATATTTACGTCGTTTTTCACCATGGGTTTTTCGGTTTTTGTTAATGCAATCCCAAAAAACTCAAATTGAAACTTAAATTACGTGTATGCAGCCTTTATTACAGCAACATTCTCACATTGTATGTTTTTACCACAATTGACAACAACAAGTACAATGCTACTATTATGATAGCAATTGCATTACCATAGTATTTTCCATGAGCCTAAAAATTCAAGGATGCCTGTCAGCAAAAAATACATGGCACAGTACAAACTAAACAAAACAATTTTATTTTTTATTTTACCAGGTAAGGCCCACTAAGACATATGGCTCTTTTTCAAAAGCGACCTGGCCACAAATGATAGCTCAACGAAGTGGCTTACTATGTGGAAATGTATAGCAGTCAAATGCTCTAAACGCACATTTCTAAAGCAAGCATAATGCGCGTTAACCAGGTTCTGGTGAGTCACCTGTGCTGGACTAAGTCTCCAAAATGCTCCAGTAAGACCTGAACAAAACCACATTGTCTCATTAAATGCACTAAGCTGAATAAAGCAATCAGCATCCGGGCTCCCGTTACAAGCTGGTGGAGAGAGAGAGAGAGAGAACACTGAAGGAAAAAAACAAAGAAATAAGAAGGCAGAGAAAAAAAAAACCTCCGCACGAACAGACGCAGTTTTATCTCTGCGCACTGGAGCGATGTAGAAAGCTGTTCCCTCTACAGCACAGCCGCTGTGCGGGCTTCTCTACAATGTGGTCCTAATTTGGCATCTTCTCCTAGACGTGGTGTGCGGAGCGGGGCTATGCACACACACACACACAGGAAAACAGGCAGCTGCCAAAAAGGCACCCACCGTCGCGGACAGGATTTTAAACACAGACAAGTCTCTGTGGCCAGTAGGGCTAGACGCAAGACAAAACAGCGACTGCGAAAGCAAAACAGTCCTTGTGCACCAGCTGCAGCATCTTATAGGAACAAATTACGCTCGGCCCGCAGGACGACGCGCTGCTAACGGGATTCAGCGAACGTAGTAGGAGGCGCGCGGAGGTCTCACTGTTTTGAACGGTTAGGTGGTTTCGTGCCTTCAAGCCGTGTGTTGAATGGCATCCACCTCCGTTACCTGCAATGTGCAGCCGTCCTTTTGCACAATCCTCATTCGGACGAAGTGGGGGGGGGGGGGGGGGGGGCGAGTCTTCCTAACACTGCACGCGTTTGTGATTAATTATTGAACCATACTTCACCAAACTGGTCGCTTCGGGTTGGTGAAGGCGATGGGGGCTGTCGGTGTGGGAACGCAGAAGTGGCACGGCCACGAGGCATGGATAGGGCCACGGGGCATGGATTGGGCCACGGGGCATGGATAGGGCCACGGGGCATGGATTGGGCCACGGGGCATGGATTGGGCCACGGGGCATGGATAGGGCCACGGGGCATGGATAGGGCCACGGGGCATGGATAGGGCCACGGGGCATGGATTGGGCCACGGGGCATGGATTGGGCCACGGGGCATGGATTGGGTCACGCTGCCGAACTCTGCTGCCCGCCACGTGGCCCCTGCCGCCCGGTACAATCCACTGGGCGCACGGAGGCCGGGGGGGGGGGGGGTCGCCATTCCAAAGCACTATCCAGGCTAATGACCTGCTGAGCTTCCAAGATCTAATTCGCCTGTGCGTATTGCGGTTGGTTGATCGGATTCGAGGTCACTCTAATGCACCACCTTTAAAATGTGTAGCTTTGTAGAAATAAATGTTTACAGTTATGCACTAATTACCTTTATTTACGATTTAACAACCTGATCTAATGGTACACTGTTGTAGTCTCAACTTCCACTAGTAGTCTCAACTTTTGTGATACGGTATTGACAAATTGCGTGTGTTTACACTTCTCGTTGTATACAACTCATACATGTTATTGTTGTAGTATTCCCTCATATCTCATTTAAAACGGACGGTCTGCCACGCAGTTATTACAAGCTCTTTCCAGCTGTAAGGTCAAAGGCCTTCATCGCGGTCACACGTGCGAGTTGCCTCATCACCAAATTGTCCCCACCGAGGGTCATTTCGTGGGACACTTGCATGGTCTCGTGTGTACCGAAAGGACACACCTTCGCCCGGATACAAAGTTCTCCCCTGCTTCCATGCCATTAATTTAAAAAAATCCATAAACAGGCGAGTGAGAAATGCGCAACGATGGATATAACAAATCAAAAAATGTGTTTACATGCCAAAGTAAAACATGCTGATCCCAGCAAGTTCTCAATGCAATGGCTCCTTAACCACAAGCTCAATCGACGATGACGACCAACAATGGCGACTGCACTTGTTTCCTTCAGCCGAGATGTGCTATGCGTGTGTGAACCAGCGGCAAAAGGGTCACACTCATCGCCAACGTGCACGGCCACCACCACCACCACGGAGAGTTCACATTTTTACAGGGAACAATTCTGATAATGCACGCCGAGTAAACATTCCGCTTCAAGCTTACTCTGCGTCCATAATATTTTTTGGGGGGGTTATTTCACGTAGATATAAATGTGTCGATCTAAACCCAACAACCTCTATTTTGGATCATATTTGTCGCGAAAGCATGTCCACAATAAGGTCCCACTTATTACACACAAAGTGCTTGCCACAAATGACCCGCAATACTTTGCTGATCTCGTTAAACAGCAAAAACCACCATCACGCGAACTCCGCTCATCCTCGCAGCGGCTTTTGGCTGGCCATCGAACAAAGATGACCACTGCATCGCGCGCTTTCAGATGCGCTTCTGCGGCCGTCTGGAACGCTCTTCCTTCCGATATTAGGAAGCCACTGGAGCTATGCACTTTTAAATCTAGCTTGAAAATAAATTTCTTAGGAACTTATTTTTTCGTTTAATTTGTGGTCCTTCCACCGCACCTCCGATTAGCACGGTTGGCCACGTGCGGTGCGAGAGGAGAGCCAAAAAGCACTCAACGCCACGGCAGCTGAACCCACGCTCAGGAAGCACAGGAGGGCCTGGAGCAAACTTGCGAGTTGGACGAGAGGCGCGAAGTATTCCGCTGAAATCCACTTGACTCGTGTCCAGGCGAAGAAGGTGTTTCCTTGAGGGACACGCGACACCATGAGAACGTCCCCTCGGTGGGGACAATTTGGCGATGAGGCAACTCGCACGTGTGGCCGCGATGAAGGCTTTTTTTACCTCACAGCTGGAAGGAACTTCTAATAACTGCGTGGCAGATCGTAATCAAAACACGCGCGAAGGAGCTCTCACACGCACGCATGCCCTGGTACACGACTCCCAATGTGAGCCACACACGAATGCTGAGAAAGGCAAGCCTTGAAAATTACCCCCAAAGCCAATTTTACATCATCAACCTTTCCTACATCACTGACTGCATCTCTCCTTCCTGTTTGCTCAGCACCAGCAAAACACCGTCTCTGCTCTGTATCCCTTGTGTCGACAGTCTCTCAGTAGAGGTTGCTCCTTCTCCGGGGCTGCCCCCACTGCCTGGAAATCCGTCCTCCTGTCTGTCCGCACTGGAAATTCCCCCCTGTGTTTAAATCCAAACTGAAGGCTCCTTCCTGCTGCATATGGTTCATCTCTCAACCCGTTACCTACTGTATTCTCATCCTATCCCCCATTCACATTTAAACCCAGCGCAGACTCATATTTTAGTATCATGTGCACTTTATTTAAGGGCTGTATTTTATTTTTTTAAACGTATTTTCCCAAATGTGTTACAAATGTGCTATCGACATCATGTTTTTATACAAAATGTCCATTTGGAATGCTCACAGAATGGTTACATCGCCTCGCGTTAGGGAACCTGCCCACAACACTTTAAATCACAAAATATTTCCAAGATCCTTTCAAATGATGTGTTATACATATTTGTAATACTCGGAGATGTAATTTTGTGCCATTAAGTGAAATACTAAATGTAATTATTTGTTGTGTGTGGGTGTCATCATTGGTAACCAGGCTGAGACCAGCAACTGGAAACACTTGAGGACCCGGTTTGCGCCTTTTGGCGTCATCTGGTCCAACACCATGTGAGACTGGGCTCTAAGAAAAGCTGTCTCGGGTGTGGACCAATCAATTTCAAGGCAAGTGCATACATTATCAGAGTTGTGTTTTTTTTGTTTGCATTCCGACCGCAGGTATTGTGGTCAATGCAAACATGACTCCTTGTATTAAAAAGGTGTCAGATTTGTTGTCAGATTAAAGGGTAAAAAACCAATTATCATATTTTGCTACTGGCAAAGGAGGCTCCAACGGTGACCCGGTTTAATCACGTGAGTCTCAAAACCCAATTCAAACTCAGGTCTCAGTGGTCCTGGTTCAAAGCTCTGAGCCTTCAGCCATCTGGCCACCTCTTTTTTATGTTTTTGTCAGTTTAGAGCGAATGTGCACTGAGACACTTTACATGCTGTGTTCAGCGGAGTATGCGTGCTTTCACACACTACGTAAACACAATTTATAAATACAATTTTTTTTTTTACAGGCATTGGGTTTCAGTTACTTCTGAGCTGACAGTTGTGGATAGCTTGGGTTAGAGATGGAAACAGAATTAGCTTTATATATTACCACATTGTGTCAGGGCAGCACACAAAGCTTTCAACGGGATAATCTTAGGTCATGTCTGGACTACCATTGCAATGAGGCAGGCTCATTGCACGTGGTTGGTGCTTATTCTGGTCACCGTGTTTTTTGGGAGCCACACACGTGAGCACTTTTCACTGGACGTGTTCTCGCCACCTGGTGTTACAGTGCGCTGCGAGCGCCATATCAGCATGAGAATGGTAGAAAATAGGGAAACTAAATATTTTTCGCGAGGCATAATCGCAGAAACAAAACAAGAGCCTCGTTACGTAGAGATAGTGCAACGCTTAATGCTGGGACTGTTGAATGCTGAAAATGTAAAAATCTATAAGTATTATAAATGAATAAATTCCACACGCAGCACGCAAAAAACAATAACATTTACATTCCTTTGTCAGTCCATCAATTGGATCGAGGTGGATTGGTGAAGGGTGTGGCCCAGGGTCTGTTCAGACATCACTCACCACTGGCGTTAGTCATGGCCAGGAATTGAATTCAGATTACCAACTTCATAGTGCAGTATGCAAACCACTGTGCCACCCTCCACACCAGATGTACACACGCACATATATATACACACACACAAATAAATACATACATAAAGAAGGACTGATGTGGATTTGTATCTCAAAACACGTGGATCGAATGTTTTTGTATTAACTGGCTCACGTGATCCCACCAGCCACTAGAGGCCGCTACATTTATCTACAATGTAAAACATATATTTGTTTATTGAATCGTAATCCATAATCGAGAAAAGTTATATATTCAAGACAGGGACAAACTATTACATCCATGATATCTCATTTTGTGTGAGAAACATGACAATTTTAAATAAATGTACAGTTTTTTTTTTATATTTATCAGCTGAAGCCTTCTTTAAATCACGTGACCTGTGTTTGGCCACCCCTACTCTGAATCCCTCTCTCGTCCCCGCCCACTTTGAAAACAGACGCCGCTCGTCGATGCAGCAGCAACGAGGCCCACGTGGAGCCTCTTCCTGTCCTCGTCTCTCCTGGCCCTTTGCTCCTGTCCCTCTGTTCATTTCCCATCCGTTTCATTTTATAATTTCCCATTCTTTCACTGCTCTCTTTCCTTTCCCATTCCTTTTTTACAGTAGCAGGCATTACACCCTTGACCCTACTCTCTTTCCTGTGTAGTGCCACAGGTACAAAGTTTGCTCGTAGTTTTAAAAACGTAGTTTTACTATTTGTACAATACAGTACATGAGTACGTTGTACATGCATATATAGTTCTTTCACCCCCCCCTCCCACCCTGCCCCCCCCCCAAATAACACATACGTATTTGTAAATGATGTGCAACAAAGTGTAAAAAAACTGTCAGTGGAGCATGGACATAAGGCACTGAATGAGAAGACAATAATTCTTTGGGTAACAGCTGTCCCTATAAATCACTGAAATATTCTTAACGAGAAAAGGTCCTACGTAAGAGTTTAAAAGGGAACCCTGAAAAAGTGGAGTGGTTGGACAGCGGTGAACGTGATGCACTATGAGCCTGCCAACCTGAGTTTGATCTCCCAGCAACAGCTGAAATAATCGTTCGAAAGTCTCACGATACCCAGTTAAATAACCCTTTCCTTAAATACATGCAATGTCAAAAAGTGTTGAAACAACACCATTCATGACAATTGAAACACCTTTTTGTGAGTACAGTGAATTTCCTTAAATATTTATTTTATTAGTACGTTGGATTATTTTAACCAACATTTGTATCCCTTGCAATTGTGGTTCGTTGCAGAATTTATATAAAACGCTTGAAAAAAGCACACTTTTGATATATATACAATTCGCTTAATCGAATTCTAGAATTCACCACATTTACAGATGCACCCGAGATAGCGTCATGAATAACTTCGCAAAAACAAACACAAATATGCTTCACGCAGAACATACATAACCAATCGCACACTCCTTATGCTGTTATTTTTTTTCTCAATCTCATTTGTGGAAAAAAAATGTGTTTCGGCGACAGAGCGTCCAAGGTCTTAATACATTAATCTCACTTCATCTGTGACCCAGGAATGAAATTTCTCGATTATCTATCTGTGGTTATTGGCTCAGAACCAGCCACTTCGGCGAAACTCCGTACGCATCATCAGCATGACTGCGGGTGCTCCGGTACATCTCCCGAATCCCACAAGCACAGCTGTCGCGATGCGACGAGGGCACTGCTTTTTCAGCTCCTTACGCACAATCATCCAGTGCCAATGAATGAGTCCTTTATTGAGGCACGAAGGTGGATTCCACCCCCCCCCCCGATGCATGCCACATGCTTGGTTGCATCCACGCTCACACACGCAGCTCCATGATTTCTGTCGGCTCGGTCATCCACCCACAACTCACCCATCACCCCCAAAGCCCCCCACCATGCACTCCTTTCCCTCCTCATCCCCTCTCCATATCAAATAACCTCCAGGTATTTCATTCCAGTGGCGTTTAATCTCGGCTTTTAATATCTCCAGATTAGCCCTATTTGCTGACCATGCAGCATACGGGGTGGGGGTCGGCCCCATGTGGAAGTGCAGTTGCCAATGCGCACATTAATTCCTCGCGAGCTCCCGCGACAAGAATTAGATCGCATAAGCCGAGCTGAATGACGAAAAATTACTTGAGATTTCAGCAAGTTTCTAAATTAAAGATCTGCGCACGCGTCTGGGCTTTCACTGTGGGAGGGCTCCAATAATGTCGCGTTTATCTGCGGGCATTTGCTGCCGATCAGCCGTTACAAAGGACCTACACCTGCGAGCCACGGTGGTCTGGTCCAGGGAATCAGTGGCAGTCGGAAATTGTAGGGGTTTAAGCCTCGCCGTATCAATTTTAGCCATGCCTACTGGCTCAGATAAGTATGGTGCCCACCCGCCAATTTAATCTGGGCTTTAGCATCACATTTTGGGACTTGAACCACCACATAATGTTCCAGTAAAGTTTCTAATTCCGGAATTAAAAGTAAAAAAAAGGTTTTTTTATGATAAAGCGCAGAGCACCTTAAAAGTTGTCCATGAAATCTGCTGCCCAGCCCGGCTCAATTTCTTAAACCGATGGCATTGAGAAGACCCACGTCCAATTTAAATAATAAATTAATAAACAGTATAAAAACATTATTTAAATAATACATTACCGGCGAAGTCAATGCATTTGCTGATGCTTTTTTTCTTAAGCCTCTTTGGATTTTCATTTAAAATATATATTTTGACTCCCTGGCCTTCTCAATTGCATTTTTTTGCATATTATTTGGAGGAAAAAAGAATGCTGACAGCTATTGTAAAAAGCATGCATGCAGCGGCCAAAACATGCAGCAGGCACATGTTTACCGATCGCTCATTTGTAAATATATTCCACCGTATCCAGTTCTTCACGTCCTCATCGGAGGAACCGCACATACACTGCCCCCAAGACACACTGAGCCTATGTTAAAGGACGTTTGTAAAAAAAAATAACATGCACGAGCGTTCTCACCCATACACCAGCAGCATTCCTGCATCACCAATACACGCGTGCAACGAAGGACTTACATTTTGATAATTGGTTCTTTACCCTTCTATCTGGCAACAAAACTGACACCTTTTTGCAAGGAGTCATGTTTGCATAGACCGCAATACCTGCAGTCATAATACAAACAAAAGAACATAACTCTGATAATGTGCACTGTCCTTGAAGTTGATTGGTCCACACCCGAGACAGCTTTCCTTCGAGCCTAGTCTCATATGGGTTGGACCAGATGACGCCAAAAGGCGCACAACTCAAGGACAATGCACCATCAGAGTATGAGAGCTCGGGGCAAGCATCTACACTATGGGGACCTCATTTGCCAGTAAAAATATGATAATTGGTTCTTTACCCTTCTATCTGGCAACAAAACTGACACCTCCTTGAGTTGTGCGCCTTTTGGCGTCATCTGGTCCAACCCATATGAGACTAGGCTCGAAGGAAAGCTGTCTCGGGTGTGGACCAATCAACTTCAAGGACAGTGCACATTATCAGAGTTATGTTCTTTTGTTTGTATTATGACTGCAGGTATTGCGGTCTATGCAAACATGACTCCTTGCAAAAAGGTGTCAGTTTTGTTGCCAGATAGAAGGGTAAAGAACCAATTATCATATTTTTACTGGCAAATGAGGTCCCCATAGTGTAGATGCTTGCCCCGAGCTCTCATACTCTGATGGTGCATTGTCCTTGAGTTGTGCGCCTTTTGGCGTCATCTGGTCCAACCCATATGAGACTAGGCTCGAAGGAAAGCTGTCTCGGGTGTGGACCAATCAACTTCAAGGACAGTGCACATTATCAGAGTTATGTTCTTTTGTTTGTATTATGACTGCAGGTATTGTGGTCTATGCAAACATGACTCCTTGCAAAAAGGTGTCAGTTTTGTTGCCAGATAGAAGGGTAAAGAACCAATTATCATATTTTTACTGGCAAATGAGGTCCCCATAGTGTAGATGCTTGCCCCGAGCTCTCATACTCTGATGGTGCATTGTCCTTGAGTTGTGCGCCTTTTGGCGTCATCTGGTCCAACCCATATGAGACTAGGCTCGAAGGAAAGCTGTCTCGGGTGTGGACCAATCAACTTCAAGGACAGTGCACATTATCAGAGTTATGTTCTTTTGTTTGTATTATGACTGCAGGTATTGCGGTCTATGCAAACATGACTCCTTGCAAAAAGGTGTCAGTTTTGTTGCCAGATAGAAGGGTAAAGAACCAATTATCATATTTTTACTGGCAAATGAGGTCCCCATAGTGTAGATGCTTGCCCCGAGCTCTCATACTCTGATGGTGCATTGTCCTTGAGTTGTGCGCCTTTTGGCGTCATCTGGTCCAACCCATATGAGACTAGGCTCGAAGGAAAGCTGTCTCGGGTGTGGACCAATCAACTTCAAGGACAGTGCACATTATCAGAGTTATGTTCTTTTGTTTGTATTATGACTGCAGGTATTGCGGTCTATGCAAACATGACTCCTTGCAAAAAGGTGTCAGTTTTGTTGCCAGATAGAAGGGTAAAGAACCAATTATCATATTTTTACTGGCAAATGAGGTCCCCATAGTGTAGATGCTTGCCCCGAGCTCTCATACTCTGATGGTGCATTGTCCTTGAGTTGTGCGCCTTTTGGCGTCATCTGGTCCAACCCATATGAGACTAGGCTCGAAGGAAAGCTGTCTCGGGTGTGGACCAATCAACTTCAAGGACAGTGCACATTATCAGAGTTATGTTCTTTTGTTTGTATTATGACTGCAGGTATTGCGGTCTATGCAAACATGACTCCTTGCAAAAAGGTGTCAGTTTTGTTGCCAGATAGAAGGGTAAAGAACCAATTATCATATTTTTACTGGCAAATGAGGTCCCCATAGTGACTTACATTTTCACAAAGATCACGTGTTCCGCAATATCTCGCTGCCATTCCTGTGCCATTACACGACATCACATTGACATAATAGGAATTTTATTTTGTAAGATTTAGATTATTGGTTTTGCCTGGCAGTACACGATACACGTGGAAATTCGAATTGTAATGAAACTTGGAAAGGCCAGGCTGCTAGCACTGCAATGTATTACACGACAATTCTGTCTACAATTGTCTACGAGAAATTAGTTTAAAGCTTCAAATCTAGAATTAAAACCATACCGTTTGCCATGTCCATATGCACACTTATTAATTAATTTGCAATCTTACCTTTTTTTTACACGCATGAATTTGTTGTGTATCCTTACATGGACATCAATAGACATGTGTGTACCCATATATGCAAGCATTTGACTATAAATCATGGTTGTGTGTGCTCATTCATATGCACGCATTTGTGTGTAGACACACGGCAAGTGTAACTTTGCACATGTAATTTGAGGCTGAATAGAGATAACAGATTGCATTTTACCTTTGTTGTCTACTTTAACGGGCTTTCACAACACGTGAACTTTGCATCTATGGAATAGCGCATCAATACGGGATATGAAATGTTGCACTCACCGTAAAAATATTTGATCAGATTTGGTGATTTTCGGGTGGTTTGGTACCGAGGCTTGACTCGTGTGTGTCCTATGCCACGAGTTCACGTGACCTGTGCAGCCATTAAAGGTGCTCCATTCGCCACAATAAAACAAACGTTTCATTGAATCCTGATCCCCGAATTATGAGAGGTCATCGCATCACGGTGGGGGCGAGTGAATTTTACAGACATGCAATTGCACACCACCAGATACGCGGAGGCCCCGGGGAAGTGAGGGTCATGAAACATTTTCGACAAACGAAGATAATTCCCCGCAGCTTTGGGACAAAGATGCGGAAAAAAGGGGGAGAAATTCTCGAGCAAAATGATCAAAGTGTTACACAAAAGGGCCACAGGTATGGAGGAAAATATCTGTTTCGCATTTACAGCATTTTGCCCTGATCACGCGCGCGCAAGTACGCGTGCACGAGTGTTCGTGGAGACGCACGGCAGCACCGCACACCGGCGTGTGCACTCGCTCTTGATTAATACTGCACGGACAAGAGCAGCCAGCAATTAAGAGCATGTGCGGTGTGGTGGTTGGGTCGTGGGGTGGTGGATGGGTGGGTGGGAAGCATGAAACATGAGGCTCCAGGGAGCGAGAGGCATTCTGTGGCTACAGGGTGGGGACCACCTCTGGGGAGACGCCCGGAGCGCACTGCGGCAACCGCGACGCTCACCCGCAAGGCGAAGGGCGGCGGGGGGGGGGGGGTCGCTACGGGAAGCAAGCCAAATGCGCCAAGCAGAGACCTCCCGATAAATAAATAATGCGCGCATACTCCGGCGCGAACGTAAATACTAAACACATTGAACCGTTGGAGCGCTTCCGCGCTGCAACGAGTGCTGGGTGGCGTTTGGCTCCATTGGTGGTCCTGCGGCGGTGGTGAGAAACAGAAAACTACACGTTGCTATGCCAAGAGCCTGGAATGTCCGTAGGGGAAACCACTGCTGACTTCGCACCTAGCGGGAGCCTCGTCTCGAGCTCGTGGTGCTCGTTTTGACTAAACCTCACAGTGACCCGGTGGCTGGGATTTGGACTCGGAATCTCGCAATAGGAATTCCCTACTTGCTGTAGCAAATGAGCGATTATCCGGTCTATGAAACACAACAACATAACCATAAATAACAAATACACACTTTACTGGCTTACTGATAGAGAACTCCAGAAGCAAAAAAACAATCCAATCATCAACCATTTTCTATTTATTGCGAGATGAATTATCTCCCGAACACGAGCTGATGTAATTGCTCATTTCCATGCCGGACATACTCTCAAGCAGGCTCCCTCCTTTGGCTGTCACTCCAACGTTAGTCTCAACCATCCGGCCATCCATCCCAAGGACATGTCCCTGCGAAATCCACTTTGTTTTTTCTTAACAGTCAATATGATCCATGTAACGTGCACATGGGATCGAGCCCTCTTTTTGTTTCTCAGTGCAGTTCTCCATGATTCCTTACACATTGTAATGATTTCATTATTATTCAGATTGTTTTCATTGTTAACTTTTCCCGAAAAGATCATTTGCAATGGAATAATATGTCAAAAAAATCTTCAGCCATTATTTTCCGCCATACAGTAATTTGAGACAAATGCACGCAGAAAAAACTTGACTAATATCACACTAAATCTGAAGTCTCCAAGTGGACATTTATTTTACAGAGCCGAGATAAAGCTAGCAACATATGTGGGGAAAAAAAAACTATTACACGTAATAATATATTTATAAATGTGCAAACATTGCTTACATTACTAAAAATCAAGATCTTTACAAATATGCTTCACAATAAGCAGTTTGCGATGCTTTATTATTTTTTTCACAGTTCAGATAGGTCACAATTGACGCAGCAAAATACTATAATAAAAAATAAACACAATATCAAAGTAAAGTCCAGGTTTATGAAGTTCTTATTAACTCTGAGAGTTGCTCGAATCTGCCACTGTGCATTTCCTTTCCAGGAACAACACAACACATTTTTACTACATGAGGTTTGCGTGCTGTTATCTCATCAATTTAAATCCGCAACGTGGCTGACAGCCTCACATTATTTTTCTGTTTAACCGCTCAAAGGCCACACTTTATTTGTGCGACTGGGAATGCTTACACTACCGTGGGCGAGTATCTCTTGTCCAAGAGCAATAATAGGACGTGGAAACTGACAATCACATTGAATTCCGCGGAGGAACGGTTTATCTGCAGTGAATCCGTAGGCTTTTGGGAATGCCTGCGAATGGTCCATGCCATGTTTTGCTCGACAGGAAACCTCCTCATTCGTTTTACGTCGGGGTTCAGAAAGTATTGCGTATTTAAGTCACTCACTTTTGAACAAGTTGGAAAGTTTCAGATTAGAGACATGCTTTGGTAGTTTTGCGAATAGCGCTTCATACTTTCAACGAACCTTGAAGTCATAATTTACCACAAGCCTTTAATGAAGAGTCTTTATTGAATGGAATAACTTAAACTTGCGCAGGTATTGTTATGACCGTATTCTCTTGATAATTATAAGATGCACCACTAACGTATATCCGGTGTCAATAAAGTTAGACAAACCTAGTCACACACAAACACACACCTACTGGGTTATACGACACACCTCCACAATCTTTTGATTAAAAATACAGGGGTGGGGGGGGGGGGGAGTGCTTCTTATTATCCAGAGAAAACGTTATTTTGATAGCATGAGATATTGATAGCATGAGATAGAATGTGAAAATCCACCACTGGCTCAAGACTGGCAAATGCGATTGGAAATGTCAATGCTCGTTTGAGCAAAGGGCTTTTGAATACTATCAGTGAATGTCAATAAAAATGAATGCAATTCACGCTTTTATGAGAAATACTTTTAAAATGACCTCATCTTCCCAAGCTCATATCTCGAATGCCTTCTGAGCTCATATCTCTAAAGCAGGGGAGGAAAAAAACCAAATGTTTTCAGATCCGAATTTGAAGTTTAAGGTTGAAACCTTAATAAACCTAATAAAACAAATAAACCTCATGGTTTTATTCGCAATACTCCCAGAGCAGTACTAGTCCTCCTCCGACGAGTCCCAGTCGACGCCCTCGGACATATGACTGCATTCGGTTAACGCCGCACAGTTGCTCTTGAGGTAGACCAACTTTTCCACCGAACTGGGTGCCAAGCTGTTCCTGCTGTGTATGAAGCCCATGTGATAATTGGTTTTTTACCCTTTTATCTGGCAACAAAACTGACATCTTTTTTTACAAGGAGTCATGTTTGCATAAAACACAATACCTGCAGTCATAATGCAAACAAAAAACATAACTCTGATAATGTATGCACTGTCCTTGAAGTTGATTGGTCCACACCCGAGACAGTTTTTCTTCGAGCCCAGTCTCACATGGTGTTGGACCAGATGACGCCAAAAGGCGCACAACTCAAAGACAATGCACCATCAGAGTATGAGAGCTCGGAGTAAGCATTTACACCATTAAACTTGGTCCAACACCATGTGAGACTAGGCTCTAAGGAAAGCTGTCTCGGGTGTGGACCAATCAACTTCAAGGACAGTGCATACATTATCAGAGTTATCTTTTTTATTTGCATTATGACTGCAGATATTGTGGTCTATGCAAACATGACTCCTTGTAAAAAAAGGTGTCAGTTTTGTTGCCAGATAAAAGGGTAAAAAAACAATTATCATATTTTTTACTGGCAAATGAGGTTCCAATGATGAAGCCCATATTTGAGAAGTTATGCTCCGAGGCTGCAGAGGATGTCGCCATCGTGAACAGTTTGACGCCGATCTTCTGAAGATCGGGCCAGGCCACGCCGTCAGACTGCCAATACTGCAAAGGTGTCTTACATCCCTTGAGCAGCATAATGAAGCTAAACCCGCCGGCATCCTTCTCCTGCTGCGTCGAAATGACGTGCTTGGTGAGCTGCATAAAGAGCGCCTCTCGCCATCAACCGCCGTCTCATCGTCGATCGGTGTCTCCAGTAAGATGTTCTCCAGCTCTTTTTGATTAGCCGGGCTCAAGCCCTCTCCAATGAAGCGAAGATCTAACAGATACGCCTGTCCATGGGCCTTTCCATACATGAACTGAAAGCGACTTGCTGCCAAATTGATAAGGTAGTTGATCTCTTCAGTGCTCGCATGACCATCTTCGTGCAGCTTGGCAAACTCAGCAGGGAGGGCGTGAAAATCCGGCAAGACTTCAGAGACTGGTACGGAATCGGGTTGATATTTGACAATCAATGCTTTGATGGGTGTGAGAATGGCAAGGGATATCTGCAACAGACAGACGAAGTCGTCGCTCGTAATGACGGTCTTGATTCGCATTACGCTCAGATTTCTGAGCTGCCATCCCCTTGATGAAGTCACGAGCTGTGACAATGGAATGCAGAATCCTCTCCGACGACAACAGCGTCTCACAACAGCCTTTGATCGTTCCCCAATGTGTAGAAGCCAGCCGGACCAACGCTCGAACGCCAGCGATCTTCTGTTCAGCCTGCAGCTTGTGCCTTGAGAACGTGACTGTTGTGAAACAATTTGACCGTTTCCTTGCACCCCACGATGAACTCAAGCAGGTACTCGAACGGATAGTCGATCGGGTATGTGTGTTCTGATTGGCCGGCTTTCCTCGTCTTCGTGGCAGAGAATATGTCCTTGACAAGCAAATGCAGACCATGCGACGTACAGCCTTGGAAATAGGAGGATGGGTGAGCCTTCGAGCGCTGGTGGATGTGTTGTCGGTGACTGTGCTAGCGAATGTAGTCTTCGGATGGGACGCCATCACACGGTGAAGATCCGAGGCGATCCAGTCAGCGTTGTGGCCCTGCTCTCCAGTAGACACCGACTCGAGAAACAACGTTGTGGACGGAGATGTGACCATGTAGTTCACAATCGGATCATTCTTGATGCTTGACCACGCATCAGATGTCAGGCAAACGGTCTTATTGTCCAGGACAGTGTCAACCTTCTTCTTCGTGTCGATGTAGCCCTGTCGATCAATGGTCTGGCGCATGCATTCAGGTGCCTCATCGCCTGCTCACTCTTCTTGTGATGGTTGAATCTGGTGCGACAATGTTTGCAGACGGCACTTTTCAACTCGGTGAAGTAGTGCCAAAACTGGCCCATCGAGCGTCCTCTGACCTTCCCTGCGTTCGCCGACGCCTCGTCAGCCACTCCATTCTTCTCCATCACAATTACAACATCACTATCACATTCTTTGGAATCTAGTTAATCCTCATCCAGGTCCTGATCCATGATCCTGCTCGCGGTTCGTTTGATGACACTAATAACTCAGGTAATGCCAAGATTTCTGATTTCCGGGCTCCGGCCTTCTGCAGTCCGTTCTTCAGTCAGACTTCCTGCAAAAACCAAAATGGCGTCTTTTATAATAAGCCTCAAAACCTCACCCTAAATGACCCTTGGGGATATTGAGTTTATATTTATTTAAACCAAATCAAACCTAATTGTTTTAAACCTCGCCTTGCCACCCATGCTCTAAAGCTATATTTAGCAATACAATTAAATATATAACAGGCGACATTCTGGACAATGGCCCTTCTTCATAACGCAGAGATAGGCCAGAGGGAGAGAGTGAATAAGGGTTGGAGGTCTGCACTTAATGCCATGGGGCCTGATGATAATTACATTTTTTTTTATTCCTGATGAACAATTTTGTAATTGGAATATGAATCGTTACTCGTACCCACTGAGCGACAGACAAACCTTTCAATGACATTCATAGCTCTCTCATTGCCAAGCTTGACAAACCTAACGGCACGCAGTATGCCGTAACAACTTGCTCCTCTCACGATTCGATGAGCGGTCATGATTAATGTATGTATGTTGAACTTCTTTCGCACCATACGTAGCCATCAGTGCTAATCGGAGGTGCAAATGGCACTACCAGGTAATGTGAACCAATCACGTATGCCACATATGAGTCGAGCCCATACCAAATCTCCTAGAATGCACCCGTTCTCATTATATCTTGCAAGCTATGCAGATGTAGTGACATATAATGGTTCACTACGGCGCCTATCGCCATCTACCGACAGAGAGCGGAATAGTGGGTATAGTAGCCCTTTCTGCCTGAAGAGTATATGATGTCATGGAAGAGGTCTCTGGGGCTGGCAGAGTAGGGGGCAATTGAGGACATAGTAGTCTGATTGGCCTGGCAGGGGCACGTGATGGGATGTAGGCCAAAGGTGACAGAGGGGACACGTGACACGTGTTGTAGGGCCCAGAACCTTCGAGTGAGTTCCAGAAGGGGGCGTGGCCGAGGGCGGAGCCAGGCAGGGGATGCCAGAAGGTTCTGGATGGGGGCGTGTCCGAGGGCGGAGCGGGGCCACGCTGTGGGGCATAAAAGGGGGGTCCCGGGGTTGCATCGGGGCTGTTTGCTGGAATGGAACCCGCCGTGCTACGTCTTCCCTTCGGTCACCGGTCTTCGTGCTCAGCATCGTGGGTCAGGCAGTGTGCCGACGGACCTGACCCGTTTGTGTAGTTACCCCATTGTGGTTCCTGTAGTTACCCCGTTGTGGTTGTAGAATAAATGGTGTTGCCTCCTGAATCAGTGTGTCTCTCAAGTGAACCCACTACACAGGGATGAGTCTGGATAGAACGTGGAAGTGCTGATCATTAACCACTCACTGTCACTCTCGCCATCGTTTATTTCACGTGTCATCATATCACGCACTGCCATCCATCTCATAAACTCATCTCATCGCACTATTCTGCTGTACAAAGTGTTAATGTTTTGTTCAGCACCTTCGTCAAGGTGCTATATAACTTAAAATAAGAAAGCATGCAAAACGCAGCTGTTATAGGCTGTGGCGGGACTACCTTGTTCACAGCGGAGGGCAGGGAGTCAAATGTTTTGTTGCAGTGTACTTCTATGTGTCTAGGCCCATGCTACCCACCTTTACCAACCCACACTAACTAAGTAGCATGGTTGAAACTAACGTTGGAGTGACAGCCAAAGGAGAGTATGTCCTGCATGGAGATGAGCAATTACATCAGCTCGTGTTCGGGAGATAATTTGAGTGTTGTTATGCAAGACATTGAGAGAATGCCGGTTTCGGGAGGCCTTCATCTTGCAATGGATAGATCATGGCTGATGCTTTGATATATGTTGTTTGCTCTTGGAGTTCTCTGTTTGCATGGTCAAATAATCCTTACGACCTGTACAGCATGCGAAGACCCTCACCCAGCATTGGATTGGCCCTTATTTATGAGTAAAAAATAAATAAAATCGATTCTCACACGTACAATTCAATGCTTGTCTCGTGAACACAATGACTCATTTTTATCGATGAATAAATTCAAAAATATACCCCGAGTGCCTCAGTAAAACAATGACATCTCTTGAATGCTAGAGCGGAATTCTTGCTCACCACATATTGGACCAAAGCCAATCAGCTCCCACGACTACAACAAACTATCGATGGAGCCTGAGAGACACCCTCCCACGTCTCACAAAGGAGTTACAATAAAAGTTTTACTCACTTTCATCACCGGAACCATTCGAAACTCTTTCATCGCCACAGTTTTCGCAGCGTGCGTGGAAAGAAACCCGCTGAGGCTGGGCTGAGCCGTACAGGTGTCACCAGTGTGTGGGGGGGGGGGCTTATTTAAGACTTCTATCAGCATTCAGGTGTTGGGAAGTTTTGTAAATAGATGTGTGTGTGATGTGTGTGGTGTGTGTGATGTGTGTGGTTTGTGTGATGTGTGTGTTTGGTGTGTGTGATGTGTGTGATGTGTGTGATGTGTGTGGTGTGTGTGATGTGTGTGTGTGGTGCGTGCGTGTGTGTGGTGTGTGTGTGTGGTGTGTGTGATGTGTGTGGTGTGTGTGGTGTGTGTGATGTGTGTGATGTGTGTGATGTGTGTGGTGTGTGTGTGTGGTGTGTGTGGTGTGTGTGTGGTGTGTGTGTGATGTGTGTGGTGTGTGTGATGTGTATGGTGTGTGATGTGTGGTGTGTGTGTGTGTGATGTGTGTGGTGTGTGGTGTGTGTGGGGTGTGTGTGTGATGTGTGTGGTGTGTGTGTGGTGTGTGTGTGGTGTGTGTGTGGTGTGTGTGATGTGTGTGTGGTGTGTGTGGTGTGTGTGTGGTGTGTGTGGTGTATGTGATGTGTGTGGTGTGTGTGATGTGTGTGGTGTATGTGTGTGGGGTGTGGTGTGTGTGTGGTGTGTGTGATGTGTGTGATTGTGTGGTGTGTGTGGTGTGTGATGTGTGTAATGTGCGTGATGTGTGTGGTGTGTGTGATGTGTGTGTGTGGTGCGTGCGTGTGTGGTGTGTGTGATGTGTGTGTGGTGTGTGTGGTGTGTGTGATGTGTGTGATGTGTGTGGTGTGTGTGTGTGTGGTGTGTGTGTGGTGTGTGGTGTGTGTGTCGTGTGTGTGATGTGTGTGTGGTGTGTGTGGTGTGTGTGATGTGTGTGTGGTGTGTGTGTGGTGTGTGTGATGTGTGTATGGTGTGTGTGGTGTGTGTGTGGTGTGTGGTGTGTGTGTGGTGTGTGTGTGTGTGGTGTGTGTGTGTGTGTGTGGTGTGTGTGGTGTGTGTGATGTGTGTGTGGTGTGTGTGTGTGTGTGGTGTGTGTGTGGTGTGTGTGATGTGTTTGTGGTGTGTGTGGTGTGTGTGTGGTGTGTGTGGTGTGTGTGATGTGTGTGGAGTGTGTGATGTGTGTGGTGTGTGTATGTGGTGTGTGTGGTGTGTGGTGTGTGTGATGTGTGTGTGGTGTGTGTGTGTGGTGTGTGTGTGTGGTGTGTGTGGTGTGTGTGGTGTGTGTGGTGTGTGTGATGTGTGTGGTGTGTGTGGTGTGTGTGATGTGTGTGTGGTGTGTGGTGTGTGTGTGGTGTGTGTGATGTGTGTGTGGTGTGTGTGGTGTGTGTGATGTGTGTGGTGTGTGTGGTGTGTGTGATGTGTGTGGTGTGTGTGTGTGTGGTGTGTGGTGTGTGTGTCGTGTGTGTGATGTGTGTGTGGTGTGTGTGGTGTGTGTGATGTGTGTGTGGTGTGTGTGTGGTGTGTGTGATGTGTGTATGGTGTGTGTGGTGTGTGTGTGGTGTGTGGTGTGTGTGTGGTGTGTGTGGTGTGTGTGTGATGTGTGTGGTGTGTGTGGTGTGTGTGATGTGTGTGTGGTGTGTGTGTGGTGTGTGTGATGTGTTTGTGGTGTGTGTGGTGTGTGTGTGGTGTGTGTGGTGTGTGTGATGTGTGTGGAGTGTGTGATGTGTGTGGTGTGTGTATGTGGTGTGTGTGGTGTGTGGTGTGTGTGATGTGTGTGTGGTGTGTGTGGTGTGTGTGTGGTGTGTGTGTGTGGTGTGTGTGATGTGTGTGTGGTGTGTGTGGTGTGTGTGGTGTGTGTGATGTGTGTGGTGTGTGTGATGTGTGTGTGGTGTGTGGTGTGTGTGGTGTGTGTGATGTGTGTGGTGTGTGGTGTGTGTGTGGTGTGTGTGTGTGGAGTGTGTGGTGTGTGTGTGCATTTGGTTTGGGGATCGATAGTGGAGCAGTTGGCGCACTGCGCTACGAACCCGACTACCAGGATTCGATTCCCGCTCACGGCCAACACCAGTAGCGATGATCTGAACCGACCCTGGGCCTTCCCTAAGTCGACATAGCCTCAAATGAGTATCTGGTGCGGTGTGTAAACCTCGCCACTAGGGAGTCAAAGGTGCCTTTGACTCTTGCCGAGTCGATATGCTGTGGATATCTTTACATTCGTGCGCAGGTAATGTAACTGTAGTGGGTAGTGAACTTATCTACCAAGGAAAGCTGAATCTCAAGATTCGTTCTTAGGAGGGTCTTACAGTCGACTGTTCGGCCAATTACATTCGCGAGTGTTTGACATGTGGGAGGAATCGAGAATGCCCGCAGAAGACTCACCACGCACACGCGGAGGAGACACGCAACGCTGCTATCTATGGGCCACGTAGCAGCCCTCTGCCTGCAACACCTGGCAAGCGCTGATGATCACCCATCCAAGCATGAATTGGGCTCGGCTGTCCTTCATTTCGGAGATCGCCATGAGAGAAGGGCGCATTCAGGGTGATTTTTCGTCGAGATTACTACCCCAGGATTCGATTTCTACTCATGCACGACGGTAACTGGTAGCACGGTTATTTTGCTACGTACGAAGTTCAACGTACGTACATTAGTGCGTTAGGGAAATGAGTGTGATGTCAGTGCAGGTGTGGAGATCTTTGCTTTGCCAAACCAAATTTCCACGTTGAAAAAAAAACAATAGTAATAATTTAAGACCTTGGCCAAACCTCACAAATTACGCCATCGCAAAAAAACGACGTTGCACGATGGATGCGTGCCAATGCACACAAGAGCAGTGACACCTACAAATCACTGGGAGCAGTCGGCAGTGTGGCGAATGTGCAGATCTCTTGATATAGAAGCAGATGTAATCGGCATGTTCATGACACATCTCCCTGCGAGTCAATGAATCGTCGTGATTTCCTACGTCTCATTTTAACCACATTGTTTTTTTTACAATTCCGTATTCGTTTCGTCTCCTTTGTCGTCTCGTTACCACCGAATGTGAAATTTGCATTGCAATTTCGCAGCCTTTGTATCCCCAGTGTGTTCACATGAACACTGGGGATGCAAAGGCAGCAGGGTGTGGTGCTATGCACAACCACTCCCTCGTGTGCTGCTGCCAGCCTTGGTGCTTGCCAACGCACTGGATCGTGAAACGGGGGGGGGACCTTTCCATTTGTGTGGGGATATGGAGCTGTAGTCGCTAGTGCACTGATATTGTTTAGCCAGGAACTCCTCAATGAGTCTCAAGATTGTGTTCTCTGCATCGGGATGTCGAGTCAAGTTTCATTATTGGTTGGCTACGTACGATGTGAAAGAAGTTCAACACACATACATCGTTTTCCTTTTAATTACCTACTTTGTTTATTACAATGGACATCAATTACGTAGGAACGGCATGTTAAGAGTCGACTACATTACACCCTCAACAGGTGATAATTGGCATTGGGATGCTTAATGTGATACTGCAGGATCAGCATAATTAAATTAACTAAATTTTGTATTTTAATGGGTAAGGCCCACTGAGCTATACAGTTATTGTTCAGAAGCGACCGGCCACAAACGATAGCTCAACGAATTGGTTTATCACGTGGGAATTTGTAGCGGCCAAATACTCGAAAGGCGTATTTCTAAATTGTGGAGGGAAAAACCGGAGGACCCGGAGAAAAATCCATGCGACCACGGGGAGAGGAGACACCGCAAACTCTGTCTCCTGGAGTGCCACTGCCATGTTGTGTTTCATCATGATGACGCGCCGATTGTCATTAAGCTGCAGGAGTATATTTCAGTTATCGCCAAGGATACGCGCTTTACTCCAACGAGTGTCTTGCGTGGCGAGGCATCATCATCATTATTCTTAGCGCCTTACTGCTTCGCTGTCTGATGAGTTCATCATCACGCACACAACGTGATAGAAATGGTTTGTTGCCTTTGGGCTGTGTCAGACTGTGTTTAAAGTGACTATGGAGGGCTTGTACACACACAACTAAGCCTCTGAGGCACAAGGCATTAGGGAATGATAGCTGGACTTCACTGATGAATCCTAACAAGTATGACACCGGTGTATAGTGTCTCACTGGCCTGCAGTCGTTTAAATAATATTTCTACAATTTAGACTCTTTTGGATCGATCTAAAACAAGGCTGCATGATGATATTGCATATTGGTTTTCTCGGGAGTGCTTGATGCGTTGCCACGTGTACCGTCTGTCACCATCTTCCGATGGTTCCCTCCACGTGCTGGGGAACTAATTCCGTGAGAGCCCAAGTAGATCATCACACAGCCTGATTTGACACCACCGTTCCAAACTCCCGAATAAGCTCCTGGCGCTTGGCGCCAAAATGTCGAACATCATGCCAAACAACACTCTTGTTTTGGCGATAATCCTGAGCGTGCATTTCTACTCTCGCAACGGTGCGGTGTGATTGCACCAGACAGAATCTGGCATGAGTACACCAGGTGGAGCCCAGGAGCTTCTACCGCACGTGGCATTGCACACTGCACCCCCCCCGCCGCCCAAGACCTGTACACAATTTTTGTTTCAAAAGGACTGCGACGTTAAGAATGCCTTATTGGTGTGGGTGGCAACTTCCCCCTTTAATTAACAGCCATGAATCATTTTCAGGAGCGGCTGACACGCCATCCGTCATCTGTTCACAGAGCCGACTACCATTTTGTAAATTTACCGAAGAGTAAATGTGCTCGAATTGAGTGCATTGGCGTGCTTCTAACGTTCAAATTAATTACCCAGGGCATCAATATTTTCTGAGCAGCCACTTTCAACTAATTCAAAGGTTACCTTTGACGTTTTTTTTTATTTTCGCAATTCTGCAAAAGAAGTGCACACGTATACCTACGGACCGTAACAGAAATGACACAATTCATAATTAGTTGGTATGATGTCACTATTTTAACTATAACCCTCCACCATCCGACAGAGACAATCAAATCAAGTTGTCACGTGGGCAAATATGCCAATTACATTTTTTTCTCCAAACTGGAATGTTAAAAGGCTAAATGTTGTGAAATTTTCTCCAAACAAGAAAATTAAAAAAGCGAAATTTACAGAAAACCTAGTCGCACAGTTACATGTCCTTCACATGCGCTCTCAATAAAGCTCCCTTAATTTCATTGCGATTATTAATAAATGCATGATGAAGCGGCTATACATAACCTCCATAAAACCTTGCTCGCCATTCTTGTCACCGCGGTTGCAACGTTAGTCACAGCAATTCCCATTATATCTCAAGAATCTGCGGTTTTGAACAATAGTTTCGTGTGACAGGATGTGAAGGGTGAACATTAAAATCATACTTTGGCACATAACCGCACAAGGCCAGCCACTGCAGATACACACGCAGCTTGTTTCTGTGTAATGCAGAGTTTTATTTATTTATCGCGTAATGTAAACATCATTAGCGCCTACTAAATCAGCCACCTTTGCAGGCGGTAGCCGGATAAGTCGCGCACGTGTTCTAGACAGTGAAGCATGGGGCGTCTTGTGTGTTCCAAACTCAGTGTAAAAATTGCAATAATAATAAAATACCCTCAGCGCTGTAAATTGAGAATATCCACCTAAAAACGCAGCCTTTATTGGAAACATACTGGCCAAGTGGAGCACCTACTGCTGCATTAGGAGCTGGGGCGAGCCCGCGTTGATAGTTCGGCTCTGCAGCGGAAATTACACTGTAATCTATAACACATGAATTATAACCCGGGGTTTGCCTTGCTTAAAAGTTTTAACCGAGTAAATCTTTGACCGAATGCTTCGGGGGGGGGGGGGGGGGGGGAGTTTGTTGATGAACATTTTCTTTTTGAAGAGAGAGAAGAGAACCCATGGTAACGAGCGAGTACGAGCAAAACACACGCGGCGCGCATAGGCAGCAACGATTACACGGATGTTGTTTTATAAATGAAATCTCCCATTTATTTGCGGCCTCAATATAATCAACAAAATACAGAAGCATGAAAACAAACGCATTTTTGCAGCCGTCCGCCGGGTTGCGCGTAAGTGGATGGGACAGGCCACACAGTAGTAATTCAGTACAGGACACGAAGCCCAGCCTCAGTTGGAGTCAAATTGCAACTACATAAACAAGGAGACGACAGCTTTAATTTTTCATAAGGTCCCATTTCCTGCCAGGGCATAGCCTTAAAATTGCATGGGGGAGCTCGGTCTGCTGTTATTATTATTATTGAAAAGTGGTACATGAACAACTACTGTGCAGGCTAACCAAACTACATGCATGGAACCTCTTTGAACAAATACACGTTTTCATATTTTAGGTAGATACATCTGCATACCATTCATAGTACTAGTTACACTTTAGAATAATACTAATAATAATTAAACAAATGGCGAGGACCTCAATGAGACCTGAGACACTTTTAAGGAGCGTCTTGGCTGCGATGTTTTGGGAAATCCCCTTTTGAGTACGGTATTTTTTCGTGACACACATGATTGATTCTCGGCCATGGCTAACCACCACCAGTGGCGTCCGATCTTGTGCCCCCCAACTCTTCACTCGCCCAAACTGACCAGCATGGTGAAGTATAGTCAAAGAAAAAAAACCTATGTGACAACAATGCACGGAGAGGCCTTAACCCGGTAGTGGATTGACAAAGGATTGTGTATCATGCAGTCAATAAAATCAGGAAAAGTTACATAGACAGAGTGCAGACATCTGAAACATAACATCAGAAGGCAGCCAATCATCAGACAGGTTTCAACACACTAGAGGAAGCTGCCAGGGAGATGCATCAGCTCGGCAGATGGATGTACGCTTTTAAATACCGACGTGATATTTTTACAATCCCTCATCAACATTTTGAGGGTTTTTCCACTGTTGTTACAGTGCCACCCATACCAGCACGGTAGGCAATCACGTTTGCATTTTTGTAATTTTTCCCTATCAACTTCAACTGTTTCTTTGCAGTGAGGTGAGACCGAGCAGTTACTACTGGATTTGCAGCAAGAAGTGGGAGAAATAATTCGACTTTAATCATACAAGTTGAGTGACGTTTGCCATTATCTAAAAGAGAATTGTTTCTCTGTGGCGGTCACGACTGGTGTTGCGTGCTGTGACTTACACATTATTTTTTAAGAGCAGTGTCCTCATCATGATCGCCATCGGCTTCATCAGCCATGATCTATCGACTGCCAGATGAGGGCATTACACTTCTTCGCCATCTCTCATGGCCTGTTCCGTATTAAGATCCTGCACGTGAGCTCAACTCATCACTCAAACTCCACCGTGGTCTTCCTCTAAATTGTGTTCTCTACCTTTGCTGCAAACCCATCATCAGTATTGATCATTGGTCACCATTCCTTCCAAGAAATGTGTAGCGCCAAAGCCCACTAACTTTCAGTCAGTCCATGTGATGTACTGTACTTTAACTCGTATTTGTTCTCAGATAAATGTGTATTCGACAAAATAAAAAGGACATTTCATTCAGCTTGCGAGTAAAGTTATTTTTTTAATCAATTATATATGTTTTAGTCATCCCAGTGATGTTTTAAAAAATGTTTAATCGAATAAACAGTGTTTATTTGAATAAATAAGTGAATTAATTATAAACCCGATAATTGTACCTCACTTCCAGAGGCATGAGATCCCCATCCTCTAAGTGGATTCATTGCTTTAATTCCCATGATTGTGACTAAGCTAAAGAAAGTCCCTCGGGGGTGGCTGGGTGGCTCAGAGTTCAGAATGTCGACCTGGTACTCCTGAGAGCCTGGGGTTTAATTCATGCAGTCCCACATGCTTCAACTGGGTTCTCAAATCAAGTGAGCTGATGGTCTCAGCTCGGTCACCGATGACTAAGCAAAAATAAAACGTTGAAATAATTTCTGTACTTAATTTGGGAAAAATTGCAGCTATCAGAATGAATTTTTTTTTACTGTCGTGTGATGAACATTACTCTTCGAAGCAGGGAGGGTGGGAAAAGTACGGAAAAAGGACACCAAACTCAACTTGTTTTTTGTGTGTTCGTTTGTTGTCCTTCCCCCGCACCTCCTATGAGCGCGGTTGACTACGTCCGGTGTGAAAGAAGTTCAACATACATAGAGACTATAGCACTATACTAAATTGAAAACTCATTTCTTTAGAACTGCTTGTTATTGTATTTAGTGTGTTGTCCTTCCCCCACACATCCAATTCACACGGTTGGCTATGCACGGTGCTAAATACGTTCACTATACATACTACCGCTTATTGCATAGATCAGAGATCACCTGAAGAGATTATCATAAGCATTTCTGCAAAAAAATTACCGTCTGTGGGCTATTCTCTAACGCGAAGGATTCCACTGCCCAGCGAGAATTGTGCATGCTTCTTCATCTCATAACAGGTGTACAGCCCATTTTTGTCAATCTATTTCTGGATTAGGTCATCCCCAGCCTCTATGCCTTGTGGGCCGTGTGGGATATTTGACCTAACTTCACTACGATGGTCGTTGCTCGCTGGGGAAGGTGGGAGGGGGAAGTGGAGATCAACGATGGGTATTGCTGCGGTGCCCTCTGTTGCCCGCAAGACCTATTGCACCTGGATTCTGCAACGGTGATTACCCATCTAAGCATTATTTAGGCTTACGCATATTTAGCTTCTGAGATATGATGAGATCGGCTGCATTCCAGGTGGTTTGGTCACAAGGCAATAGCACAATTGGGATACATTTAGGGGGGGGGGGGAGGTCACTAAATAAATAAATATGCACACAAATATGCACGCAGATTAATGTTTGTCTATGTCAGTGTCTGGTTTCTCACAGTGACGATCATATTCCCTGCCGTGAGAACTCTTTACGATAAAACCAAAAAAAATTGCCCTGTGGCTGAAAACCAGGATCTCAGAGTTGCTGGCTCGCTACCCAGACATGGGGCATTCATCGCCTGGGTCACCCACACGCCACTATATTATCACCTCCTAACAACTTACAACTTCCAGTGGATAACACAGTTATACAGAATGCAGTGATATGAGAGATACTTTTCTACATTTGCCCAGGGGAGCCTTTTTGAGTGTCGAGGCTTATTTTTCAGGAGGATCCTGCCTGGAATATTTTGGCGATTGCTTGAGTTTTGTTCTCATTAGAGAACCTGGGGAACGCATATTTACACTTACACGAGAAGATAAGACGCGATCATGGCCATAGTGGTTTGGGATGTACGATCGCAAAAGTGTCTCTGTTCACACGAAAAAAACTGGTTATGAATTCGCGTTAATTTGCAAGTTATTTGTCGAGTAAAAACATCATCCAAACACGTTGATTGTCGACTTGCCTTTATGTTTAATTGACTGAATAAATACAAATACAAACATTCATGAAATAATTTATATTGCCATTTCATTGCACTGTCATCGACGTGTGTTGCATGGGTGGAAAAAACCCGCTTTTTCCAGCGGCAGGCATCGGGTTTTTTCTTTAATACAATTAAACCCGATTTCGGGGAATTAAATACGAAACTCTGATCCAAGGCTTAGGCTGCTTCCTCGTCGGTGCTGCTATCGTACTCGGGGGGCCATCGGGCACGGGGTAGTCGTAGAATGCGGCGGGCAGGTTGGTCGTGATGAGCACGAGATTCTCCTCCACAATCGTGGGCACCGCCAGTGAGTTCCTTAGCTTGGAATGGATGAAGCCCATCGTTGAGAAGTTGGCGAAGTGCGGTTCTGCAATTAGAACCAATTAAACCGGATTTCTCCCAATCTCAGATGATCGGGTTTAATATAAAAAGACAATTAAACCCGATTGTAACAAACCTGACCGTGCCACCCTTGCTGTGTGGCACGTCAGACTGATTATGGGGCTTGAACTGATGCACTCTCTCAGTAATCAGCATTACACTTTGATGTACTGTACATGCATTGACAATTAGTCTTCGACATCAATTAGAAGCATGCCACCCATGAGGTGGGGGGGGGGGGGAATGGTTACGGCAAGTTAGGACAAGCTCTGTGACTTATCATTGAAAAAAAAATGTGCATGTTTGGGTTTGAATAAAAAAACATTACTTTGATGTAAACATCATCAGCTATTTAACACGTAGGCTTTCGCGACCAATATTATTAATAATAAAGGCTTTTGGGTTAGATCGCATAAGTATAAATGCGTCGAAAACCCTCCACCACCCGACACAGCTAATCAGTAAGGGATTTGTCACCTAAACACAACGCCAAATAGTTACTACTTTAGCCCACCAGTGTGTTGAAGAGTGAATCCACGACATGTGTTGAAGAATGGGCTGAAGTAGTAACTATTTGGCGTTTTGTTTACGTGACAAATCCTTTACTGATTGGCTGTGTCGGGTGGTGGAGGGTTTCGACGCATTTATACTTACACGATTCAACCCAAAAACCTTTATGATGAATGTTCAGCTATCTTGAGGAGGATGTTGGACAAGTTGATGGCTTTTCCAGATGCGAAGTCACGAATATGTGGTTATTTTCGTGCACAATCAACTGTAACGTTTATAAACTATACCCGGCCAAATATCTTAACATAAAAAAGTTAATTACCCAATCATTAATAACCTGCTGGTAAACTGCATCGTTTGAATGGGTCCCAGAGGGATGATAAAGTGTTCGGGCTTAATTTATCAGTTCGCTTCAGATCATAGTACACTGAAATGTGTAACAGTTTACACTCCAGAAAGAAACGTTTAATCATGGCAGTACCCATTTTTTTGTGTTTTTAGAAACAAAACATGTGTGTGCCTGAAATCTACGATTTTTTTTTGTGAGGTCATTCAGCTCGATTTTTTTTAAACATTATTTCAATTCCAGAAGATGCCTGCAGGGTTTACGAGCTGTGCCGTGAGAATTTTTTGTCAAAGTTTAAAAAAAAACGACCAAGTAGTGTCCCACTGCGATCTGCCATTCACTCTGAGTGGAGCGCACGTGAGTTTGATACCCGTAGGGTACAGAAAAAAGCGCATGTTACAGGAAAAGTCATAACTCGCTCTTGTAGAAAATGAGAGAGCTGCATGCAATTGCATTGCCCTGATCGGTGTATTAATATGATTCAATTGACAAAAGAAAAATTGGAAAGTCCTGCAATATTTCTCAGGACAGCGATGTCAAAAGGAGAGAGGGGAGGGGTGAGGCTGAGAGAAGGAGGGGTGAGAGGGGATGGGTGAGGCTGGGAGAGGGAGGGGTGAGAGGGGAGGGGTGAGGCTGTGAGAGGGGAGGGGTGAGGCTGGGAGAGGGGAGGGGTGAGAGGGGAGGGGTGAGGCTGTGAGAGGGGAGGGGTGAGAGAGGAGGGGTGAGGCTGTGAGAGGGGAGGGGTGAGAGGGGAGAGGTGAGGCTGAGAGGAGGAGGGGTGAGAGGGAGGGGTGAGGCTGGGAGAGGGGAGGGGTGAGAGGGGAGAGGTGAGGCTGAGAGGAGGAGGGGAGAGAGGGGAGGGGTGAGGCTGGGAGAGGGGAGGGGTGAGAGGGGAGGGTGAGGCTGAGAGAAGGAGGGGTGAGAGGGGAGGGGTGAGGCTGTGAGAGGGAGGGGTGAGAGGGAGGGGTGAGGCTGGGAGAGGGGAGGGGTGAGAGGGGAGGGGTGAGAGGGGAGGGGTGAGGCTGTGAGAGGGAGGGGTGAGAGGGAGGGGTGAGGCTGGGAGAGGGAAGGGGTGAGAGGGGAGGGGTGAGAGGGAGGGGTGAGGCTGGGAGAGGGGAGGGGTGAGAGGGGAGGGGTGAGAGGGGAGGGTGAGGCTGTGAGTGGTGAGGCTGTGAGAGATGATGTTGTGAGTGGTGAGGCTGTGAGTGGTGAGGCTGTGAGAGATGATGTTGTGAGTGGTGAGGCTGTGAGTGGTGAGGCTGTGAGTGGTGAGGTTGTGAGTGGTGAGGCTGTGAGTGGTGAGGCTGTGAGTGGTGAGGCTGTGAGAGATGATGTTGTGAGTGGTGAGGCTGTGAGTGGTGAGGCTGTGAGTGGTGAGGCTGTGAGTGGTGAGGCTGTGAGTGGTGAGGCTGTGAGAGATGATGTTGTGAGTGGTGAGGCTGTGAGTGGTGAGGCTGTGAGTGGTGAGGTTGTGAGTGGTGAGGCTGTGAGGGGTGAGGCTGGGAGAGGGGGGTGAGGCTGTGAGAGATGATGTTGTGAGGTGTGAGGCTGTGGGAATCGCGATGTTCCTAGCGGCTACAGCGACCCAGTGTGACCGCCGGGCCGGAAACGAAGCTCTCAGATGAGTGTCCGCGCCACGTCAGAGTGACACCTGACAAATTCATTTAATTTGCCGCACCTTACAAAATAAAAATATAAATAAAGAGCGTAAAGGTCAGTGCACCTCCTAGTTTTGTTCAAGCTTCAAATAACAGATGCCATGTGTTATTTATTTACTTGAAATAGTGACAGTTTACTGTTGGCAAAAAAAGAACGTTGCTGACTTTACTTTTTTCATTCGTAAACAAAAACAATTCGTATTAATTTTGGGAACATCGAAGGAAAGGGGGGTTGGTTGGGGGCAAACTGCAAGCGGTATCCTCTGCCCCCTAAATTAATCACATTCATGTACCCCCCTCGCTACTTAACAATGGCCTTCAGTGCCTGTTTGCCACCGAACGCCACGCCGCAAAGTATTTTTTGACAACAAAATTCCAATTATTAAGTGTCCGTATGTCACCACATCTCAAAAGACTGCACAAAAAGAGGAAGATTGTGCCTTGTTAGAATCAGAGGGAAGGACGAGCAATGTGTTGCTGTTGTTGTTCAGGCACAGGTAAAGTTGGAAACGAAAGGGAGAGTCGGGTTACTTCGGGAGAGTTCGATGTCAATGCTGTTCAAGAAAACCAGAAAGATGGAAAATGGCCAGAGTGGGGTAAATGCAGCAGTTCCGGACAACCAGAGAGCGTTCCACCCTAACCCTCATCGTCAACACCATCAACTACCTTGTTTTCCATGTTCATCGTGAGTAATCTCCTGTATGTGCCTCTCTCCCTCCATTGTCCCCATTTCTGAAAAGTTTAGAGCACCAAAAAAAAGTAACTGCTCTAAACTTTTTTGCAACGAGTACTCTGGAAAAGCCAAATTTTGTAACAAAAATATTGCCAATTGCAGGCCGCCAGAAATGCACGAGACAAATGTGTGCAGGATGGGGGTCGCCATCGCGCGCTCCTCAACTTTCCCTGCTCAAGTCGCCTCTAAGCCCTGCCGCCCAGAGCGTGATGCACGCAATTTCAGCACAATGCTGGAGAGCTTTCACGCGTTTGCAATCCACGTTCAGCTCGTGCCTTGGCTCTGCCCTAACCCTTGCCCACTTTTAGCCACTCTGCAATTGTGTCACGAGTGAGTGGCAGGGTTATCGTGGGTGTTCTTGCACAGAATTAGTTGCGCGTGAAATTCAAATTGTAGCATGATGCATTTTTTTCCCCACAACCTAACATAATTAATTCTGCTAAAACAAAAAATGGCAGAATGGCCAGAGTAGCTACTTTCATTGGGCCCACTGCCCAATTTAATGGCTAGCTATCGAAGCCAGTCACTGCATCGTGCTGCATTCCGATAAACTTCTACGGCCGTCTGGAACGCTCTTCCGATATTCGGAAGCCACTGGAGCTATGCACTTTAAATATAAATTGAAATCTAATTTCTCTCGAACTGCGTTTTTGTGTTTATTTTCTGGTCCTTCCCCCGCACATCCGATTAGCACGGTTGGCTACGCGCGGGGGTGAATGATGTTCAACACGCGGACAAACAACTCAACCTCGATGAGCAACTTGCTCAATGTTGCGTTCCCTTTCCAGTAATGCGTTGGCAGTAGCTCAACTCATTGCCGATCACCGTCTTGACTTCCTGCGTTTGCCCGACACCTGGCACATCGTAGGCCCCTTGACGACGTTTCATTGAACGAGGACGACCTCGTCAGCGTTCTCTGTTTACGAGACGCTCCGGTAAAGTGGCCCCGAGGGGGGGGGTGGGGGGGTGGCATTAATTTACACCCATCGAGCAATCCTTCCTCCTTTTCCTCTAACCAACGTCTCAGTCACTTGAGCACTTGCCATTGGACTGGGGCACAGTTGTGCCCAGCCCATACCGGTCATACCCATCGATTGGCACCAATACTACACAATCTTAAATCATCTTACAGTATTCGAAACCCATCTGATCAGTGCCTCGTCGCAATGCGCGCAGTCCCGCGTGGCAGACACATAACTCCTTAAACATTTATTTTTAATTCAGCAGTGCTGGCATCGCACAATGGTTAAAAAAAAAGAAAAACCGCTCAGGTTTCATTGAGGATGCACGTTAGGGCCTCTGTATTTTGAGAGGCTGAGAAAAAGGCCCGAAGAGGTGAAGGAGCGGAGAACAACAAGAGATGATGAAATTTGCCATGAATGCTCCATTGTCGCCTTCTCCTTTTTATTTTCTGCTGCGCCGTAGATTCTTTTGAAGCCTGGGAACTCGCAGGTATCAAAGAGGGGCGAGGGGTTGGGTGGGAGATGTGGAGGGTGGGGGGGCATTGGGGGTGGGGGGAGCTGGTGGGGTGGGGTGGGAGGTTGCATTTGTAGAGCGAGAATGAACCTGCGTGCTTTCACAACATTTTTTGGGGGCTTGACAAATCTGTGCCTCAAGGTGCCTTGAGGGTGAGGATGCGCTCTGCGTTTTTGTTGTTGTTGAGGCAGGGATGCGGTGGGGGGTGGTGGTAGGGGTTGAGGTTGGGGGTGTCGACGCAGGCACGGAACGACGGAAGGATGGAGAGAGAGAATTGTGAGATCATGTATGGACTTGGGAGAGAGTGGGAGAACGAGAGGGAGAGCAACAACTCGAGCGGAACGACCCACGTGGGACAAAGTCAGTGGCCGCATGCATCGCACTTTCACGCTCGGCTGCACAAACGACTTTTGAAAAGCCCCAAGTGCGTTCACAGGAACTATCTCAGATGAAAGCACGCACGACTCCCTGCTGCTACTTGCCGTTCAATTGTGTACAAAACTACTTGTCAAAATGTGCTTCCTATTACGGGTATGTGAACGCTCATCGTATGTACTACGTTTAATTTATGAGTGTGCTTGTTGGGACTAGTGTGGTGTTGTTATGTTCAGTCTTTCTTGTGCGTGTAATACCTGTTCACATGTGCAATTCTGTGTGTTGTTGTCCCCCCCCCCCGCGCCTACGATTAGCACGTTGGCTGCATACGGTGCAGAAGAAGTTCAACATACGTGCAAGTAATTGAAAAAATATAATCACCAATAAACAAATATTGTCCGTGCAGTCGACCCGGGAGTCAGCAGTGGGTCGCGAAGTTATCTTCGCACCGCTGTAGCCGCAGGTGAAGGAGGTCGGGACCGTGACTTGATGTCAGCGGGGACGTTTCCCCCGCACCACAGCTGAGATTGGCCGTGTAGGAGTTAGCGCCCTGTTCTCGCTCGTGATCAATAACAGCGGCGAATATTTGAATCGATCCTGATCCTCCCCTAGTTGGACTCAGCCTCAAGTGGTGCAGTGCCAACATCAGAATTATGGAAACAAAGGTGGCCAGGGCGTGGTGCTGGCAACCCCCCCCTCTTGTGACGTGCCAGCCTTTCTCAGTGCTCGCGAACAGCACTTGCCTCAACAGTCTGTGAAAAGGCTATACGGGGGATCTTTATATTTGTATTGAAATAAATGTTTGCACAACGTTTCAAAACATTATAGTGAGATCATATTAAAAATGTGTTTCCAATAGATTGTGTATAATACATAAGTGCAATAAACATTTTTAACTCAAGATATTTATTTTAAAACATATACTTTGATTTGGTCGCACATTGTGCACGGACAAAATATGCGCGTAAAACTATTTAAACAAATAAATGCGAGAAGGAATTTGTATGTGTTTTATATTACAAAGGGTTAGTCGAAAGGTTTTCATAACAGGATATTGAAAGTATGCACACATTTACACTCCTTGCTTTGTTTTTTTCCTGTACACTGCAGTAATCCCTATTAGCAATTCACATTGCATCACATTACATGACCACTGCATAAAGACACGGTGGGATGGAGCAGAAACAGGGTGGTGTGGTTCGTCATTCAAAATCTGCGAGTTCAATTCCTGGCGGTGATTTTGGCTCAATCCATTCCTTTCTGTGCGATTTATAACCAAAAATGTACACAACTTTGTGCGGAAGTGAACATTATTGTTTGACGAAAGAAAAAGATTAGTTCACCACTATCTCAGAACCTGAAAACAAGAGATGCATGTCATCCCTGTGCTCAATTGAGCAGGAAACCACGTTGATGTTTTTTTCTTCCTTTAACGGAGACAATGCTTCAAACTTCTAACTTAACATGAGGATGCTAAACCATACATTGGTGTCCGCATTCGGGTTACCGAAACTGATCAGTTATTCGCGTGTGTCCCAACAGCAGTTGACATCCTAATGCTGGTGTGGCTCTCCATCCTGAATGACTCCGCCTTGCAATGCGTCGCCACGTGCAGCATCGTGGTGGAGTCAACGCCACCGAGGGGTGGACTTGCATCACAACACTGTGACTATAGAGATGGTGAGCTTGGGGAGGACTTCATCCAGCAATGGACAAATCAAGGCTTGATGAAGACAATGGCAGCGGTGTAGGCGACTGATGAAGGTGGTTAGGCGATGCTTGGTGCTGGCATCACCAATCATGCCCTAGCAGGCTGCTCGGCTGGGCCTAATAGCTGCTCGCTAAGGGGCCGTCCATAAATGACGTCACGCACCTAGGGGAGGGGGGTCAGACATTTGTGACGATGTGTAACGAGGGTGGGGGTTGAGAAATGTGACGTCACTTCAAAATGCGCAACTTTAAATAAATATATAAAACACGTTCTACTTAATTAAATAGACTTTTTTAATAAATGTGTTCTCCTACAACATCAGAGTGCAGCGCCACATTAAATACGCACTACAATGACAAGAGTTTAAAGCGATTTGAAGCATGTTTTATTTTTTTTGGGGGGGAGGCAGAGGTTTGTGATGTCATATTTGAGGGGGGGTCTGACTTTTTGTGACGAAGGGGGGGGGGGTCAAAAATCGTCCAAAATCGCGTGACGTCATTTATGGACGGCCCCTAACAGCTCCGGCCCCTAGAATGTTTACGGCTAAAAGGGGGCCTGTTTTGTTGTTGATTTTGTACCAAAAGCTGTTTTCGGCGATACATTATTTCCAGCAATAACTTGAAGAGACCGGTCCCGCATAGCTTTAGGTCAACGGTCAAACACTTTAGCTGCCTGACGCTGATGCGATAGGCACTGATATGCAGCATGCGCGCACGATGGCAGTTTTATTTAAAACAGCAACTGACAGCTCAAACATGGAACGGAAGAAAAAATCTATAATCCAACACAAGTTTATGGATGTGGACGGCAAAAGCAGACCCAGTACCTGCCTCCCGCCCCCCCCGCTACAGCCGTGCTCCCCACATCAATCACGGGCTGACACGCGCATGCACGTTTCCATCTGCGATCGGTTACAAGGGTAAGCGCTGTTAAATCTGGAGCGGCTAATTCGTTTCACTGAATCACCTGCCTTCAGCAGAGTCCCCCCGGAGAGCAGAATAAACCGGAACACCGTTTTTAAATGTTCCACACGGAAGCCGCTTCCATCGTCCACGGGAGAGCGAGAGACAGGGGAGCGGAGAGTGCGAAGTAGAGTTGGGCATCCCAGCAGACTGTGCGCGTGTATCAATGTGTCTGCCGTGAGCTTGCCGGATGTAGCAAGTGCACGCGTGCTCTTCATCACGCTCACCGAACTAAACTCAACAGCAATGTTTTTAATTTCCTGGGTAAGGCCCACTGAGCTACATCGCTCTTTTTCAGAAACGACCTGGCCACAAACGATGGCTCGAAGAAGGTGGCTTATCACGTGGGAATTTATAGCAGCCAAATACGACGTGAATAAAACATTGCTGAAAGAGTATGTCCCGTATGGAAACGTTTTTGTACACGCACACAAACGTGTAAGTACGGTGTGATTTTGAAATCAATTACAAGTATACGCTGATTATGTAAATTATTTCAAAGTGTAAATGTATAGTACGTACAATAGGGCTGTGCTATTATTATTTTTTAAATGCTTGAATATGTCTTGAACATGTTATTGTAAATCTGATACCTTTAAAACTAGCTTATAGTTTGTGTATCACTCAAAATTATGTTCCTTCGTAAAGAACCCTATTAAATAATATATATTTTATCAATAATAATGTGTGCATATTCACATTTTCATTGTTAAACCGCATGAAAAAAAATCAAACCCGAGGACATATCTTTCATTGGGCTTAATTGCAGTAAACACATATTTGGAATGTACATTATGAAATGATATCACACCAAAAGTCAGTCGATATACAGAGTAGTGTATATAATTGAAGAGAAAGAATGCTACATTTCTAATTCTTTGGGATGCACTGCATATTGTAATAAACAAAAACATATTTAAGTTACGGAGCACGGAGACATTTATTGTTTCTTATCCGAATCTAAATCCACTTTTCATTTGTGACCAACAGCCAAAGCGTTGCCACGTTGCGGCGATGTTTGGTCACATTTGAGGTTATTTCTTTAAAGCTGTTGTGAAATGCATTTCAAGAAAAACCACAACTCTTAAACAAATCTGTGCTCTTTCCTGGCCTCCACTCTGGCAAATGAGGCACTTTTGGGCTCTTCTGTCCAGAGGCTTGTGCGCTATTTACAAAAAAAAAACAATCTGACAGCCCTGATCTCAGGTCTCTTTTAATCACAATTATAACAGCCAGCAGAGAATGTAAGGAAGGGAATGGAGTTGGGGGTGGCGACGGGGCAGGGGGGAGAAGCACGGAGCTTGTTATGCTCAAAACGTCTTGGAAACGGGCAAATGATCCACTCACACGGGCAGGCGCTCCCACGAGAACATGCGCGCACAGTGACGCTAATAAAGCGAAGCAGGAGCACTGCGGCGGGTGCAGATGTGCGGCAGCGGGCGTGCTGCAACGTTTTGCGACAATCGCTCACGGTTCCACGTGCGGGTAACGCGCCGCTCGTTCGGTGCCTCGTGGGCAACGCACCGTGCTCGCTCGGCGCCTGTGCCCGCAAAGCGTAAAAAGCACCTGCAAGCTAAAAAGGCATGAACGCAGTCACGCATGAAACTCGAACATGTGTCCAGACATGTACCCCATATATGCTGGTAAGAAAATACTACACGGTGAGGTTTTCGGGGGTCCCAAAAAACAAGGCATAGCCCAAACAGCACGTCTCGGAGTGCATCACACGTGACACATGCAGACTAAACAGAGCAAATAAAAGAGACCAGACCTTGCCACGTGAATTGGATTCGGACCAGATTATTTTTTTTGTGTGTCCGCTTAACCAGACGCGCGCTTGTGTGTACATCAGCGCCGTGACTCCGTCTCGCCAAAGTGACGGCGACGGCACATTTTGACTGGCAACACGAAACGACGGCGGGATGAAAACCCACCCCTCTCCCCGAGCGCTGCTAATTGATAGGAAACTGAGCTCAAAATCACCTACAAGTGTGTTGAGCATTCTTTTTGAGTAAGAAAACGAAAAGAAAAAATGTACAATGTGGTGTACAAACACCATCAAGTCCAGTAACAGATGTTAGCCACGAAGGGATTGTATGAAAGTAGGGTTTGTCACCTGTGATGTAGAACTGAAACGGGGACATTTGATTGGACCTTTTGCCAGTATCCAAAATTATGAAAAATAAGAATAGGTTTTACGATTTCTGGCAATTAAATAGGTCTTAAGACGTTCAAACGCCAAATATATACCATTTTCAAGGCATCAAAAGTCTGCATTAACCACATAGTTGTGGGAAACATGCAAACAAATGTGCTCTGATAATAGATAGGCATTGTCTTTGAAACTGATTGGCCTACACCAGAGACGGCCGTCTTTAGAGCCGAGTCTCAACCAGTGTCAGACCAGAGAACGCCGAAAGGCGAACAGCACAAAGACACTTCTAGCTGGGGTCGAGCAGCTCTATCTACGTGACCTTTTTCAAAAGCTATCTATTTGGTGTTTGAACATCTTAGCACCTGTTTTATTGCCAGAAAGGGTACATCCTATTCTTATTTTTAATCATTTCATGGGAAGTATAGAAGACCTCACAATTCAAGTAGAAGGGAGAACTACGTGTTAATACATCGTCTTGAGTGGCACATTATGACAACATTTAAAACACCTTGGAGCTTGAATGTCCTGGGAATACTTGCAATATTCCTAGGATAGCTACATGGAAAATAAAAAAGTGACGATTCCGGGGAAATCAAGACAGGTGCTAACCCTAAGCTATTGGGGTGTATTTGATAATACTGTTCAAATTGTATGTATGTACTTTTGGATCTCTTTCGCACCGTGCATAGCCCAACCGTGCTAATCGAATTGGGTATAAATATCACAAGAGCCGTATGGGGCACTACTGCTCGAGAGAAAGATGGGGGGGGGGGGGGGCTTGACTCACCTGAAAAGGATTTCGCGGCATGTTTCAGCAGCAGAGCACAGTGGTCATGAAAATGGGTTCGTTTTTGGTGGGCGAGATTCAATTTCAAAGTCACATGATGAACAGGGCTATTAATTATATATGCAGGTACATGAAACCTGTCAGGAGGGTCTTTCAATGAGGCATAATTGAGGTGTTTTTTTACAGGGGAAAGAAAGTTTCCTTTCGTTTTGCTAACATCATAAAACAAAACATGGCCACGGAAGATGTATTTTGTCTGCGCAGGAGGGAAAACATAAAAACGTCCGCACCCCAAGGTTTACGTCACGAGAGTTAATTTAGTTTTAATGAAGAGACCGTTGTTGTCTTTTTCTCTCTCTCTCAGTTATGTTTCAAGTGTAGCATCCTGCTTCATCGCGATGCCGTGAAAAGAGAAGACATTGGGGACTTGACTTGAAGCTTTCGTGACTGCAAGAATTCATCTTCTTTGGGTTTTTCAGGTAAATGTCACGTAGATAGGTTCAAACAATAATAATAATAAATTAACAAAAAACTACGACGTTTCGACCGCAACACAAGTGACCGTCATCAAGGTGATCAGGCTGATGACTGGTCGTTTGTGTTGCAACCGAAACGTCGTCGTTTATTTATTTTTATTCTAATTTGAACCTATTGACGTGACTTTACCAAAAGACCCAGAGAATATGGACATTTGGAACTCTCGCAAAGCAGCGGTCCACCACCCACCTTGTGCCAGAGAATGTGGCCTCGGAAGTTCGTGTCACGGGGGGCTTCTGAGGTCAATTAAGTGGTACCTATTTACCCATGCCAGTGGAACACCTCTTATAAGCCCTGCAAAGTAAGCCAAATGAGGACACACACACAAAAAAAATAAACCTAATTAAGTGTAATGCTTTTTGCTTACTCGTTGGTGACCAGGCTGCGACCAGCAATTCGCTAAACTTGAAGACCTTGCTCTACCGCTGAACTGGCGGTGATGATGCTGTGTTGGCAGCGGTGCACAAGCACAACTAACCAACAAACAAGTCAAACAAGAAAAACTCAACACATTTGTCAACAACACCGAGTTAAAAATACGACAAAATATCACAGGTGACATTTCAGTCGACGTTATTTCTTCATAGCACGTAAATGTTTTGCGCACTGGTGGTTCCCCAGATATGAAGTCAGCATCTCGTTTTACTGTCTCCGTTCTCTGATCGAGCATTGGGTCTTGTTGGCCACCCGACTGCCTCATTCACTATTTCTTTAGAAAGTCTTAAATAGCATACAACTTGGAGAAAAAAAACCACACAGGAGTTTAGCATTGCTCATAAACACACCGCTTTGCATTTTGTAACATGCATTTTGTAACACATCGCTACAATTTTAGTGGAATATAAGGAGGTCCACAAGGTATTGTGAATCTTGGAAGATACGAGGTGAGGAATGTGCCCAGCAGTAGTATGTTAAGGCTCAGAAAGAAAGAAGTAAAACACGTGCGTATATTTATGCGTGGTTTTTGTTTACGTGTAGGGTTATCAGAGCCGGCCCAGCCACTAAGCGACCCTTGCAATTGCAAAGGGCCCCGTGGCCAGCAGAGGGCCCCCTAGAGTCACTGCTAGCTGGTGGGTGAAAAAAAATCATACATCAAAGGGGCCTCCAACCAATTTTTGCTTAGGGCCCCCAAAGGTCTAGGGCCGGTTCTGAGGGTTATGTACTGCAAACACTCTTGGTGACCACCTTTTGCAACTGGGGCAGCACTAGGGCACACCTTGGTCCAACGCCTTCTGCACTCTGTCTCCCCAAAGGTGAATTAAAGGGATGCAGGCTGTAATGGTTGACGCATTGCAGGTTGCTGGTTCGATATCATCTCGGGGAGCAGCAGTTGAAACAATTGGCAAGAATGCATCTGGGAGGCTCGGTTTCAGTTGTACAACAAATCCAGGCTCTAGGAAAGGAAGTTATAGCCGACGTGTAGGTCGAATCATCGTAAATGGCCACGGTGACCTCTTGAACTTGACTATCACAATGAGCACTGACAGATATCCATAGAACCATTGCTCATTGTGATGAATGAGAAAGGGCCAATAGGGAATATGCACGTGAATAAAAGCAATTTCATCTTTACAGAAAGTCAGTAACGTTATTGAAACTGAGTGGCCAAAACAAATTTTAGAGAAACATATTTAGAATGCTCTCACCAAACAAGTTTTGAAAAGGCTTTCGCGTGGAAAAAAAAACTTCCAAGATTGAAGAGAATATTTCTAACAAGTTGTGGGCAACATTCCAAACCCCGCTGCTGCACTTGCAAATATATGTAAAGAGAACGTGACAGATTTGTTGTAAATAAAGGTATGTAATCAGAGAGGAAGGCATTTTTTTTGTCCAAGGCATGTCTGTTGATCAAATCTCTGAATACATGTTTGAACATCGTACGCAAATCTACATTCACGTGGCTCTCGTAAAGACTAAAAAAAAAGCGAACGCATGCGTGGGGGCGGGATAATTGGGACTCCGTTCCGCTGCTCCTTCATTTGTTGGGGAGATATCCTTACATTCCCCACCTAATTACATAGAATTTCACAAGCCATAGCAACTGGATGCATTGAAACAAGCAAATTATGCATTTTTTTTCCCATCTCATTTAACCGCGAGATCCTGCCATGATCTCGCCACGCCTACTCGGAGGCTTGTGGAGAATAAAAGTCTCGGGGTTAAAAAAACCTTTCACATCAAATCTCGCCTTCTCGCTGTCAAAACCAATCCCGCGGCCTTTTACCAAAAGTTTCTGGCCCCGAACTTGTATTTTACGCTTGCACAAGTGTAACGCAATTTTCCTGTCTGTCTGTCTGCACATTGCTGCTGATCCACATTAAACGCCGGGGTCATTCGGTTCTAACAAAGCCATTTGAAGCCAAGAGTTTTTTGCGATTGTGAATTATTGCTACTGACTCGCCGCAGCCTTTTCCCAACAGACGGGGAGACTTGGCCTGTGCGGAAAATTATTTCCGTGACTGGCTAATTACTTGGTGCCGTCTTTGAACGGCGCCGTAATGTGTAACGTCTGCCAAAGCGCCGGCCCTCGCAGATTTTGCTCAATGGCCAAGAGATAGAAATGATGCTGCGATTGTAATTACTTGCAAAAAAAAATCTGATTGCCTTATTGAATCCATAATAGAAATTATTATTGTTATTTTAATTTCTTTCTATTATTACTTTTAGTAATTTTTTATCTTATTGAATTCAGTTGAATTCTCCAGAGCGCCGTGGCATGGCAGTGAGTCGAACAATGCCATTGATTTCTGTCACGTACAAAGGCGTTTTTCAGTTATGCTTATTTAAAAGTATAATCCGTCTAACCTTGACATACAACGTAATTATAATTTACAGCCCTTTGTCAATGCACTGCTGGATGAAGGCCTCCCCATGTTGTCGGCTTTTTGGGGGCCTGTTAATAAAGCCTCACTCACCACCGTCAAGCTACCGACACGACCATAACCTGGAAAATGTAACAGGGAAAAAAGGGAGAGCGTTCGTGAGGCGGCATAGACTCGTGGGAACAAAAACAAAACACAACCCCCCCCCCCCTCCGAAACAAACAAAAACCGCAAAACCCATTCACTGCTCCGCGCTTTGAGGTTCTGCTTTGACAGGCGCTGACACCGAGACGCCCCGTGGACGCAAGGCGCAGAGGAGCCCCCCTCAGTCGGTTCTCTTCCTTTGCACGCGGCTCCACCCCCCCCCCCCCTTAGCCACGTGGGTCTGCGCCGGTGGCTCCTTCACCAACACCAAGAGCACCATCGCTGGTGTCAATCGCCCCCCCCCCCCCCCCAGGGACTTCACGGCCATCCATCATTCATCAGGTTTAAGCCACTGAACATTTAGGAGGTGGGGGGAGGTGGGGGGGAGGTGGGAGGGAGGTGGGGGGGAGGTGGGGGGGAGGTGGGGGGGAGGTGGGGGGGAGGTGGGGGGGAGGTGGGGGGGAGGTGGGGGAGAGGTGGGGGGGAGGTGGGGGGGAGGTGGGGGGGAGGTGGGGGGGAGGTGGGGGGGAGGTGAGGGGAGGTGGGGGGAGGTGGGGGGGAGGTGGGGGGGAGGTGGGGGGGAGGTGGGGGGGAGGTGGGGGGGAGGTGGGGGGGAGGTGGGGGGGGAGGTGGGGGGGGAGGTGGGGGGGAGGTGGGGGAGAGGTGGGGGGGAGGTGGGGGGAGATGGGGGGGAGGTGGGGGGAGGTGGGGGGGAGGTGGGGGGGAGGTGGGGGGGAGGTGGGGGGGAGGTGGGGGGGAGGTGGGGGGGAGGTGGTAACTTTCCCTGCGGTGCTGGGGAAACGTCCCCGCTGACATCAATTCACGGTCCCGTCCTCCTTCACCTGCGGCTACAGCGGTGCGAAGATCATTTCGTGACCCGCTGCTGACTCACGGGCCCACTGCATGGACAATGTTTGTTGATTGGTTATTATATTTGTCAATTATAAGTGTGTACGTTGAACTTCTTTCGCGCAACTACGTAGCCAACCGTGCTAATTGAATGTGCGGGCAAGGACTACAAGCTAAACACAAAACGCAGTTCCAAAGAAATTAGTTTTCAATCTAGATTTAAGAGTGGCTTCCTAATATCGGAAGGAAGAGTCTTCTAGACGGCCACAGAACCGCATCTGTATGGATTAATTACTTAATTTTAATTGTTTGCCGATGACGGTATCGCCCAAAATGCACCCCAATCTCGTTAGATATCGGAAGCTAAGCCGAGTTGAGCCTGGCTTATGTTTGAATCGGCAACCACTATGTATAACGGGTGTTACAGGTTGCAGTGCTACGATATGGGCGGCAGAGGAACAGTGCAGTCAAATTCACTGTTGTACTGTACCACACGTCTATGCGTCCCATATTCACCGACCCGCACTGACCGGCGTGGTGAAGTATGGTCACAAAACCACCAGGACTCGCACGGTATTGAGAGGTCCCCATTCAGCAGTGGATTGCCACTTTCTTTGGCTTCATTCATGTATCTGAAACGCCACCAAACTACTCACCTATCGGTATACTATAACTTCCTACCTGCCTGCCTGCCTCGCCAGGTACTAAACTGAGTTTTTTGTTTGTTGGTAAACCGACAGAAAATAACACGCACTTTCATCGTGGGCATGCAAAATGAGGCCTGGGAATGCATTCACTGCAGCTATGTTTTTGTACAAGCGTGTAAATTTGTACTTAATTATTTATATAACTTTCCCATTTCATGCTTGACCCATCAGTGTACAATTATGCGAGATGTTTCTTGGCAATCTCTTCTTGTTTGCCGAGGAACTTTCCTGTTGCACGAAATTCAGGAAGCTTTTCTTTGCGTGGCCTCTGGTTACAGACTTTGCCAAATCAGCAAACTTTTTTGTGACCGTGGAAAAGTCATTAATGCACAGAGTTGCTGCTCGCTTGAGCCACGCATGAGCGAGAAACCTCCCGCCCGAGAAGCGGTGGCACGAGAACGGGGAGGCTCCATCTAGATGTTGGCCCAACGCATCCATCTCACACTGCATTTTACTATCAGCTGATGAGCGCAGCCCTAGTGGGACAACGAATGTCGAAACCGACCCCAGATGTTTGCGGCGTATTGAATCAATGCTGCAGAAATGATGCACTTCCAGAAAGCTGTGTGGCTGATGGAATGTGTAACGAAAAAATACCGCTTAAATTGTTGTTATGTGGAGACGCAAATATAGCAACTTTGCATCATTTATTTTGATCATTCTTATCAGCATCATAAATGTTCATCCATTTATAGATATCCCCACGAAAATAATATGAAAAAGCACTGTAGAGTTAATTAAAACATTTTCTTTTTAAAATCCTTTATTAAATCCTTTATATTAAGTTCGCGTGCTTGCTTGCTTGCTTGCGTGCTTGCTTGCTTGCTTAGGACCGTGCAATTTTTTCGGTCGTTTTTTAACCCACTTCCCGTGATCCAATCGAGCTGACATTTTCCACACAGACTCGTTGTGCCAGACAATTATTGTTCGTGAAAAAAAATTGCCAAAATGTTACACTTTTTAGGCAAAAAAAATTATTTTACATATATTCAAATAGAACGCATTCATGGCTTTGGCTGAACGTCAGAGTGTAAGAGCACAGAGCGTAACCCCTCCACAGGCCGTGGCGGAGTAGCGCAGTTGGTAGCGCCCTCGCTTCCCAAGCCAAAGGTCGCGGGATCGATCCCCGCGTCCTCCACAGGCGAATATATTTTTAAATCCTTCATATTAAGTTTGCTTGCTTGCTTAGGACCGTGCAAATCTTTCGCTCGTTTTTTAACCCACTTCCCGTGATCCAATCGAGCTGACATTTTCCACACAGACTCGTTGTGTGTGACAATTAATTTTCGTGAAAAAATAAAATAAAATTTTTTACACTGTTTAGGGAAAACAAATTAAATATTTAATTACCAATTGCTTAATGGTGGCAGACAATCATCTGACCCATAGGTGGCAGCCATCTCAAGCCAGAGGACGAGAGGACTCTAGCCGCCACGCATATAAAGGATTTATAGTGAAAAACTTTGTTTTTACGGGTTTACTTGTATTAAGTTCACTTGCTTGCTTGCTTGCATGCTTGCTTGCTTGCTTACGACCGTGCAAATCTTTCGGTCGTTTTTTAACCCACTTCCCGTGATCCAATCGAGCTGACATTTTGCACACAGACTCGTTGTGCGTGACAATACATTTTAGTGAAATTTTTTTCCAAAATTTTACACTGTTTAGGGAAATTTTTTAAAATATTGAATTACCAATTGCTTAATGGTGGCAGACAATCATCTGACCCATAGGTGGCAGCCATCTCAAGCCAGAGGACGAGAGGTCTCTAGCCGCCACGCATATAAAGGATTTATAGTGAAAAACTTTGTTTTTACGGGTTAATTTTTACTTCAAAGCATTAAAATCTTGAGCACTCTGTAAGATGTAAGGTCGTCACTCTCACACGATGTAGCGACCTTCGTATTTGACGGAAAAAGTCAAAGGGACAAATGAGAAGTTATCACTTTGCTATTCGTTCATTGAAATGTCTTCGTTATTCCGCTCATACGGCTAGAACTGAAAGAAGTACAAAGATGAAGCCCTTGGGAGTGAGCTGTACAATTGTATGCATCGTTCAATATTGGTTTGAAAAAAAACGATGAGCGATACGTTCACAAAAAAATGCGCAAACAATAAAAGTACCTCGATTTAAAGCTTTCGTGACTGCAGGGATTCATATTCTTGGTTTTTTCGGTAAAGTCACGTAGAATGGAAATAATAAAATAATGTTAATATAAAACAATAAAAAAAAAATTTCTGTGGATTTCACACCTGATGATTATTGCTTGTGTTGCGGTCGAAACGTCGTGAGAATTTTTATTGTTTTATTTTTATTATTTTATTATTTCCCTTCTACGTGACTTTACCGAAAAAACCAAGAATAATAAAAGTACCCTTTCCAAAAGTTCATCTCTTCGCCGGGGGCATGACCTGACCTGGCGGGCAGCAGAAACATTTGAATGCTATTAGCATTGAGGAACGGAAATGTGTTGAGATTTACCCGTCGTGGCCACTAATCGGTAGGTCTCACCTGCTGTGTTTGTACGTTGCACTTCTTTGGCACCGTACGGAGCCAACCGTGCTAATCGGAGGTGCGGGGGAAGGACAACAAACGAAACACAAAAAGCCTTTCGAAAGAAATGAGTGTGCAATTTAGATTTTAAAGTGCATAGCTCCGGTGGCTTCCTAGTATCGGAAGGAAGAGCGTTCCAGACGGCCGCAGACGCGCATTTTTAAATCGCGTGACGCAGCGACCGTCATTGTTAGATGGCCTGAGCGGTAATTGACCAACTCGGTTGGGGGACGGGAGCTAAAAGTAGCAAGGATGAGCTCCTGTGCACACAGTCACCTTCCGGTCACAGTGGCGATTCACTGCCAAAGGAGACAGCCGATGGTGGTGACAATCTATTATTATTATATTGCCGCCTTAAGAGTGATTTTGGTGGTAATGATCGTTAAGTCTGCCCCACCTCCCATAAGCCCCCACCACTACCCAAACAAGCCCAACCCTGTGTCTGGGGGGGGAAGAGGTGGGGCCCAAACAGAACAAGGCGGGGCCTAAGGAAGAAGGGGTGGGTCCTGAAAGGCGCGGAGCCGAGAGAGGAAGAGACAGGGGGCCTCATCAGGAAGGGGTGATGGGTCTAAGGGGTAAGAGGATGGGATATCTATATATATAAAATCGTGCATGTCTGTCTGTCCGTCTGTGTGTGTGTGTGTGGATTTCGGACCATACGCACTTTCATTGGACGGCGGTTGCCCCTGGCAACGGATAGCGACGCCTTCGCCGCTTTCATTGGACCTGGCAACGGCTAGCCACGCCTTCGCCAAGGGCTGCAGTTTCATTGGACGGCGGTTGCCCCTGCCAACGGCTAGCCACGCCTTCGCCACTTTCATAGGCTCCGTAAATAATTAAATAATAGCCATTACACAGTATTGTTGGAGCGCTGAAGGGGGGGGAAGGCACGCCACCCGTACCCTGCCTCTGCCGGGTGGGCAATTTAGGCCAGGCCGGAGGCTCTGCACGCTACTAGGCCTCGACACCCACCACGCCACTCTGAGGTAAATTCATCAAAGTTTTTCCTACTCTTCACTCCACCCCCACCACAATGTGTGCAATTAATATTACTTTTAAACCCAACGCGCCAAACATCGATTACTTAAATGTTCACTGTACAAATAGTCATTAAGCTGGGTCAGCGTACTGCCAGTCTATCATGTACACTGTAGCCTGCTTATTAAACTCGGTGAGCGTACTGCCACTCTATCATGTACACTCTAGCCTGCTTATGAAGCTGACTGCGTGTACTGGCAGTCTATAATGTGGACTGTAGCCTGGTTATTATAATCGATTCTTTATATGTTCTTTGTACAAATAGTCAATAAGCTGGTTGAGCGACCCCAGTTCGATTCCAACTCACGCCCACCACCGCAGACGATTATTTGAAACGGACCTGGCCCTCCCCTAGGTCCACTCAGCCTCAAACGCGTAACTGCTGTCGTGTGTGAACATCGTCACTGGGGAGACAAAGGCGGCCGGGCATCGTAAATCCAAGTCTCGGGCGAAGCCGGGTCATGTGTATGTGTTTATGTGTATGTCTGTGTGTCTGTATGTATGTGTGTATGTATGTGTCTGTATGTGTTTGTGTGTATGTATGTGGGTTTTTTTGTATGTGTTTATGTGTATGTCTGCGTGTCTGTATGCATGTGTCTATGTACGTGTGTGTATCTGTTTGTGTGTATGTATGTGTGTGTGTTTCTGTGTATGTGTTTCTGTGTATGTATGTGTGTGTATGTATGTGTGTTATGTGTGTGTCTGCATGTGTGTGTGTATTGTGTATGTGTTTGTGTGTTTACGCTCGCATTACACAAATGTGTTGCAGGTCTAAGGCGTTCCTCGCGCATCAAGCGCGTGTATGTGTACCTATGGACGCGCATAAAGTGTGTTGTGTAGGGGGAACGGTAGTGTAGTGCTTAGCGTGCTGCCTGTGTCTGTGTGTGTGTGTCTGTGTGTGTGTCTGAGTGTGTGTCTGTGTGTGTGCGTGTGTGGTGTGTGGGGAGCGGTAGTGTAGTGGTTAGCGTGATGTCTGTGTGTGTGTCTCTGTCTGTGTGTGTCTGCGTGTGTCTGTGTGTGTGTCTGTGCGTGTGTGGTATGTGAGGAGCGGTGGGTGTAGTGCTTAACGCTACGCTGCGCTACCAACCCGGCGAACCCAGTTCCATTCCCGCTCACGGCCACCACCGGTGACGATTATTTGAACCTCCCCTAGGTCGACTCTGCCTCAAACGAGTAACTGCTGTAGCGTATTAACATCGCCACTGGGGAGACAAAGGCGGCCGGCCGTGGTGGATACAAGTCCCGGGCGAAGCCGGGTAGTACAGCTAGTCTATATATATAAAATCGTGCATGTCTGTCTGTCCGTCTGTGTGTGTGTGTGTGGATTTCGGACCATACGCACTTTCATTGGACGGCGGTTGCCCCTGGCAACGGATAGCGACGCCTTCGCCGCTTTCATTGGACCTGGCAACGGCTAGCCACGCCTTCGCCAAGGGCTGCAGTTTCATTGGACGGCGGTTGCCCCTGCCAACGGCTAGCCACGCCTTCGCCACTTTCATAGGCTCCGTAAATAATTAAATAATAGCCATTACACATTATTGTTGGAGCGCTGAAGGGGGGGGAAGGCACGCCACCCGTACCCTGCCTCTGCCGGGTGGGCAATTTAGGCCAGGCCGGAGGCTCTGCACGCTACTAGGCCTCGACACCCACCACGCCACTCTGAGGTAAATTCATCAAAGTTTTTCCTACTCTTCACTCCACCCCCACCACAATGTGTGCAATTAATATTACTTTTAAACCCAACGCGCCAAACATCGATTACTTAAATGTTCACTGTACAAATAGTCATTAAGCTGGGTCAGCGTACTGCCAGTCTATCATGTACACTGTAGCCTGCTTATTAAACTCGGTGAGCGTACTGCCACTTTATCATGTACACTCTAGCCTGCTTATGAAGCTGACTGCGTGTACTGGCAGTCTATAATGTGGACTGTAGCCTGGTTATTATAATCGATTCTTTATATGTTCTTTGTACAAATAGTCAATAAGCTGGTTGAGCGACCCCAGTTCGATTCCAACTCACGCCCACCACCGCAGACGATTATTTGAAACGGACCTGGCCCTCCCCTAGGTCCACTCAGCCTCAAACGCGTAACTGCTGTCGTGTGTGAACATCGTCACTGGGGAGACAAAGGCGGCCGGGCATCGTAGATCCAAGTTTTGGGCGAAGCCGGGTCATGTGTATGTGTGTATGTGTTTATGTGTATGTCTGTGTGTCTGTATGTATGTGTGTATGTATGTGTCTGTATGTGTTTGTGTGTATGTATGTGGGTTTTTTTGTATGTGTTTATGTGTATGTCTGCGTGTCTGTATGCATGTGTCTATGTACGTGTGTGTATCTGTTTGTGTGTATGTATGTGTGTGTGTTTCTGTGTATGTGTTTCTGTGTATGTATGTGTGTGTATGTATGTGTTATGTGTGTGTCTGCATGTGTGTGTGTATTGTGTATGTGTTTGTGTGTTTACGCTCGCATTACACAAATGTGTTGCAGGTCTAAGGCGTTCCTCGCGCATCAAGCGCGTGTATGTGTACCTATGGACGCGCATAAAGTGTGTTGTGTAGGGGGAACGGTAGTGTAGTGCTTAGCGTGCTGCCTGTGTCTGTGTGTGTGTGTCTGTGTGTGTGTCTGAGTGTGTGTGTGTGCGTGTGTGGTGTGTGGGGAGCGGTAGTGTAGTGGTTAGCGTGATGTCTGTGTGTGTGTCTCTGTCTGTGTGTGTCTGCGTGTGTCTGTGTGTGTGTCTGTGCGTGTGTGGTATGTGAGGAGCGGTGGGTGTAGTGCTTAACGCTACGCTGCGCTACCAACCCGGCGAACCCAGTTCCATTCCCGCTCACGGCCACCACCGGTGACGATTATTTGAACCTCCCCTAGGTCGACTCTGCCTCAAACGAGTAACTGCTGTAGCGTATTAACATCGCCACTGGGGAGACAAAGGCGGCCGGCCGTGGTGGATACAAGTCCCGGGCGAAGCCGGGTAGTACAGCTAGTCTATATATATAAAATCGTGCATGTCTGTCTGTCCGTCTGTGTGTGTGTGTGGATTTCGGACCATACGCACTTTCATTGGACGGCGGTTGCCCCTGGCAACGGATAGCGACGCCTTCGCCGCTTTCATTGGACCTGGCAACGGCTAGCCACGCCTTCGCCAAGGGCTGCAGTTTCATTGGACGGCGGTTGCCCCTGGCAACGGATAGCGACGCCTTCGCCGCTTTCATTGGACCTGCCAACGGCTAGCCACGCCTTCGCCACTTTCATAGGCTCCGTAAATAATTAAATAATAGCCATTACACAGTATTGTTGGAGCGCTGAAGGGGGGGGGAAGGCACGCCACCCGTACCCTGCCTCTGCCGGGTGGGCAATTTAGGCCAGGCCGGAGGCTCTGCACGCTACTAGGCCTCGACACCCACCACGCCACTCTGAGGTAAATTCATCAAAGTTTTTCCTACTCTTCACTCCACCCCCACCACAATGTGTGCAATTAATATTACTTTTAAACCCAACGCGCCAAACATCGATTACTTAAATGTTCACTGTACAAATAGTCATTAAGCTGGGTCAGCGTACTGCCAGTCTATCATGTACACTGTAGCCTGCTTATTAAACTCGGTGAGCGTACTGCCACTCTATCATGTACACTCTAGCCTGCTTATGAAGCTGACTGCGTGTACTGGCAGTCTATAATGTGGACTGTAGCCTGGTTATTATAATCGATTCTTTATATGTTCTTTGTACAAATAGTCAATAAGCTGGTTGAGCGACCCCAGTTCGATTCCAACTCACGCCCACCACCGCAGACGATTATTTGAAACGGACCTGGCCCTCCCCTAGGTCCACTCAGCCTCAAACGCGTAACTGCTGTCGTGTGTGAACATCGTCACTGGGGAGACAAAGGCGGCCGGGCATCGTAGATCCAAGTCCCGGGCGAAGCCGGGTCATGTGTATGTGTGTATGTGTTTATGTGTATGTCTGTGTGTCTGTATGTATGTGTGTATGTATGTGTCTGTATGTGTTTGTGTGTATGTATGTGGGTTTTTTTGTATGTGTTTATGTGTATGTCTGCGTGTCTGTATGCATGTGTCTATGTACGTGTGTGTATCTGTTTGTGTGTATGTATGTGTGTGTGTTTCTGTGTATGTGTTTCTGTGTATGTATGTGTGTGTATGTATGTGTGTTATGTGTGTGTCTGCATGTGTGTGTGTATTGTGTATGTGTTTGTGTGTTTACGCTCGCATTACACAAATGTGTTGCAGGTCTAAGGCGTTCCTCGCGCATCAAGCGCGTGTATGTGTACCTATGGACGCGCATAAAGTGTGTTGTGTAGGGGGAACGGTAGTGTAGTGCTTAGCGTGCTGCCTGTGTCTGTGTGTGTGTGTCTGTGTGTGTGTCTGAGTGTGTGTCTGTGTGTGTGCGTGTGTGGTGTGTGGGGAGCGGTAGTGTAGTGGTTAGCGTGATGTCTGTGTGTGTGTCTCTGTCTGTGTGTGTCTGTGTGTGTGTCTGTGCGTGTGTGGTATGTGAGGAGCGGTGGGTGTAGTGCTTAACGCTACGCTGCGCTACCAACCCGGCGAACCCAGTTCCATTCCCGCTCACGGCCACCACCGGTGACGATTATTTGAACCTCCCCTAGGTCGACTCTGCCTCAAACGAGTAACTGCTGTAGCGTATTAACATCGCCACTGGGGAGACAAAGGCGGCCGGCCGTGGTGGATACAAGTCCCGGGCGAAGCCGGGTAGTACAGCTAGTAAAGAGGTAAAGGTGGGGCATGAAGATGAAGGAGTGAGGCATTTCTGTAATTAGCAGACAGCATATTTTTGTGCCACAAATGCAGCTCCTGAAATTGTTAAAAAGCAATTAGAATAGCACCTCCGATTCCCACACCTCTGATTAGGGGCCGTCCATAAATGACGTCACGCGATTTTGGACGATTCCCCCCACCCCTTCGTCACATGACGTCACAAAAAGTCAGACCCCCCGCAAATATGACGTCACAAAGCTCTGCCCCCCCCAAAAAAAAAAACAAGACATGCTTCAAATCGCTTTAAACTATTGTCATTGTAGTGCGTATTTAATGTGGCACTGCACTCTGATGTTGTAGGAGAAAACATTTATTAAGAAGTCTATTTAATTAAGTAGAATGTGTTGTCTATATTTATTTAAAGTTGCGCATTTTGATGTGACGTCACATTTCTCAACCCCCCCCCCCCCTTCGTCACACATCGTCACAAATGTCTGACCCCCCCCCCCCCCAGGTGCGTGACGTCATTTATGGACGGCCCCTCAGTTGAATTTCAGGTTTACATTTCAAATGGGCATGAGTCTCATTTGCAAGAGTGACCTGAGACGTTAGTCTGCCAGCAGGGGAATATGATTGCTGAGTATAATTCCAATTGAGTAATTTGTAGTGACATTTTCGAAATTGGCAAATCATCATTAATATGGTGCCTGCAATGCAATTATTTATTGAGGTTTCAGGACAAATGGGTATTGGAGAAAGCTACTCAGTAGGGAATTGACTGAAGATCAAATGCGATGTTCAGTAACAACGCAGCGTAGGAAAGGGGCCGTCCATAAATGACGTCACGCGATTTTGGACGATTTTTGACCCCCTCCCCCCTCGTCGCACGGCGTCAAAAAAAGTCAGACCCCCCACTCAAATATGACGTCACAAAGCTCTGCCCCCCCCCCCAAAAAAAAAACAAGACATGCTTCAAATCGCTTTAAACTATTGTCATTGTAGTGCGTATTTAATGTGGCACTGCACTCTGATGTTGTAGGAGAAAACATTTATTAAGAAGTCTATTTAATTAAGTAGAATGTGTTGTCTATATTTATTTAAAGTTGCGCATTTTGATGTGACGTCACATTTCTCAAACCCCCCCCCCGTCACACATCGTCACAAATGTCTGACCCCCCGCCTCTAGGTGCGTGACGTCATTTATGGACGGCCCCAAATACACAGAACAAACATGGTCACTGCATCACTCGCTTTCAGATGCACTTCTGCGGCCATCTGAAAGGCTCTTCCTTCCGATACTAGGAAGCCATTGGGAGCTATGCACTTTAAAATCGAGATTGAAAACTAATTTATTTCTAAGTGTCTTTTGTGCTGAGTTTGTTGTCCTTCACCCGCACCTCTGATTAGAGTGGTTGGCTACGTACGGTGCAAAAGAAGTTAAACACATAAATACAGAACATACAACAGATGAGGAAAAAACATTGCAAAGCTAAACGCGTGCTTCAGTCTACCATAATTTCTGTCCACTACATTTCTGCGCTTCATAGGCTGTCTGAAAATCACAATCATCACGACACATTGATAAACACGGGAGTGCTTTTCTTCAAGGGAGAGAAATGGAGTGTGAAATGAGTCGTGAAAGAGATGTAAATGGCCAGTCATAAGCAGACGAGAAGAGAAAACTCTTATGCCTGGATTGCATTTGATCGTAATTATGCGATTGTAACATCCCACATGTTCTCATCACTAGAGCACATCGCGAATGGGGTTCAAACACACGCACTGCGCATTATGTCCCTGATTGATTATCCTAACCTGATGAAAGTATAACGTCCCTGCAGGAGAAGTAATAAAATACAGAGACATGCCGAACCTCGAATTGAACCGAATTTACGCCACCACGACATAGCAGTGTCACGGGAGTGTGTAACCGAACGCCACAGTAACTCCAGGCACCTCACACGCCACCGGGACACATAACTTAAGACTAAGACAGTGGGGGGGAAAAGATGGCTCGGGTACAAAAACCGCCCCAACAAATGGCTGGCTTTGAGGTTTTCTGGGTTAAGTCCCGCTGTTGTGCCAGGTTTGGCTGCAGGGCGATGGTGGGCAGCCCTACACAAAAAGAGCTGTGCTCTGCAGAGGCCTGTTCTCTGTCTGACACGGAGCTCTTTCCCAGGCTGTCAAATTATCTGGGCGTCGCGTCTCGCTGACACACCGCTGACGTGCACCGTTTAATGGGTCACACAGGTAGCCACATCTTCCCACACTTTTCACGTCTCTTTCGCTGTCTCCTGGCTCTCGCTCGCTCTCGCTCTCTCTCTTTTTAAAAAGAAAAGTAATTTTGCCTTACAAGCGAACGACAAGGAAGATGATACATTTATAGTCACACCTTGTAAAACAGACTCCACTGCATTCCTTTGTTTGTGAATTTGTGAAAGGCTGCGTTACAAAAGATTCTTTCTTTACGTCCCTTTTTTATCATCTCCAGTAGCTTGTTAACCTTTGGTATTTCTTAAGGCATATTTTGTCTTTGAATTCCAATGTAACCGTATTACACCCACAAAAAAAGTTTAGGTTCGCAGCCAGACATTAATGATCACATGACATTAACCTGACATTATTGTAAGACTTTGCCAAAAAAAAGAGCTTTTTTAAACAATCGCCTGTTTTAAAATGAATAACATACTGGACATTCTTTCCACTCAATTTAAAAACACTATAGCTGTACGTTACAGCTTTAAGATTGTCAATTTATAGAATGCCCAAATGCGTCTTAAGTGAACGTAGCACTGTGTAACCATTCATTAGATCTGTATGCAAATGCGGCGTGGATCTGTTTATTGCTCAGGCAGCAAACACGGAACACCAAAGTTAATTCCTCTCGTCCGAGATTCCACATCAGACACCTTGTCAATTTGATTTATGTGCGTCCACTCTTTTGGATTGCTTCTGGAGAAAAGCTGTTTTTCTGTCTCTTTCTCAAGTTTATTTGGTTTGTTCGCTTTGATTTCTCTTTTTCTTCAACGTTGTGCTTGTCTTTGTGTTATTGTTTTGTGTCATGATGACGACTTGGGTTGCTCTTGCAGATGTTAACTACGCTCGTCGCTTGAGTTCTCACCTGGTTAAGCAAAATAAACTAACTGGCGTGCTATCGGCCTATTCTGCTGCCCTGTGGATGCACTTGAAATATCCAATTTGTGATACTGGGCGAAACACCTTTTAATGTTGTCAAAAACAAATAACATAGATATATCATACTAGATTCGAAGCTTTCGTGACTGTAGGTATTACTCTTTGGTTCTTTCGGTAAAGTCACTTCAAATAAAATAATAATAGAATACGACGTTTCGATTGCAACACAAGCAACTATCATCAGGTAAGAATGAATGATAAAACACAGACACACACTAAGTCAAACAGAAGTTATTCTGTTCGTCTTGGTGTCTCGCTCTGTGTGTTTTTGTGTGTGTCTCTCTCTGCATGTGTGTATGCCCATGCTGTTCCCGTGGCTGTATTTTATCATGCATTCTTACCTGATGATGGTTGCTTGTGTTGCAACCGAAACGTCGTATTCTATTATTATTTGATTTGATTTTCTACGTGACTTTACCGAAAGAACCAAAAAATAGATATATCACGTCTGCATGTTTAAACAATCTTTAGAGCAATTTAACATGAATTACTTCCACATGAAAGAACTGGCCATTTGGCAAGAGGGGGTTACGTGCTAGTGTTACGGCAAAGTCTTTAAAAATTAAACCACGATAAATGATCAGGTTTGTGCCTTCCTGAAGGCATGTCAGTGTGAACACCTCTGTGCTTCGCTATTAATTCTCCCTCGGGGCTGAATCTGCCGAAAGTTAACGACACTAATACTCTTTACAAACTCAGAAAATCTCCACTGGGTCTCAAGACACTTTTTTTCCAGGGAGAGTGTAACATTGTGACTTTTGGTCAATTCTTGTAATGCATGCTTGGTTTCATGCGAGAGAACATCGAAGTTCCCAGAGAAAACCCACGACGCATAGCAGGGGGTGACCCCCTCAGCTCTGCCATCTCCACGACACACACCTCACAGCTCCGTCCATGCCTACAATACCTGGCAAGCCCTGGTGGTCGTCCATCCAAGGACTCACCAGGCCTTAGTTTCCACGAGCCAACACAATCAGGCACATGTACGGGTGATTCGGTCGTACGACGATGGTGGTAACGATGGCGGAGTAAAATATATTTACGAGAGGCACGTCGAGGGTGGTTAACAAGCGGGTGACACAAACACTCCACGCGCACAGTTCTGGTCCGCACGGCACGAAACCCAAATGACCCACCTGTTAATTATTTGGGGAAATGTTGCGTTTCGCCGAGGATGCCGGCATATCGGGTTCTCCACGCGCACCTGCAAGCCACTAGCGTCGCCACCGCACGGGCCCCAAAGATGAGAGAGCATTCTGGGCAAAGCAAATGGCACTTAGATTAGCTTTCAAGGCTCGAAAATTTGTTTTACAGTAAAGCCTCGGCGAATTTAAGAAGTGAAACCTTAGAACACACCGGAACTACGACAATCATGTTTTCAGCTCTGATTAAGATGGGAAGCCCCATTTCTGTTACTGCTCGTTTGTATTCCTTTTGTTCTAAGGCAAGTAAAAAAAAAAAATGTCAGTCTTATTTATTTAAAAAAAACAAGGAAACGTTCCCAGAGGTCAATTAGGTCATAGTACTAATGAAGCCTTAAAGAACGCTTGCGTTAAGCATGCTGGCAAGTTGTCGTAATAAACAGTGAAATATGATTAGAAACCCATTCATTGGCTGTATAGAATTAGATTGAGTGCATTATTGAATTTAGGTACAACGAAAGAATTTACTGATAGAGGGAATCGTATTATTCTAGATAAATACACATTAGGATAACTTGGGTAAGTAATGCACACACAATGATAAAGGTTACCATAATTAGCCAAATAAGTTATTTGTATCAATGCCCATCGACAAGTGTTTAACATTAAATGTATTGATTTACTACTGTTACATTTAACTTATATATTTAGTTTAGCACAGCAATAACATACATTTACAAAGCAGCCATGGCATATCCATGCACCATTAATGTATACAACGTACCATTGACCATTTTTATAAAATACTTCAACATAAAATTTTTTTGGCATGTTATTAGACCATACATTAAATGCTACTCCATTCAAATTCATGCTAAGACTAATTTGACATTGTAAAAGTGTGACAAATAACAAAGATTAAGTTTAACGCTCCATAAAAACTTGAAAACTACTGCACTCAATGTCCAGTCTAAGCCTCAAGCACTGAGTAATGGCGGAAGAGCCATGTGGTGTTATAAGGCTTGGCATTCATCCAGCATTTAATACCTTTTTTTCTTCTTATAATATATTTCCTTTGGCATGGTGAAATAAAAAAAATTTGCATTCCGTTTAGAATATTCTCCATTATTTATGGTAAAAATGTACAACACCAAATTAACGTACAAAAGCAGCACCACGTGTCCCCCTCACTCGCGTGTTGTTAAAGTGGGCTTGATAAACGCTCTTTAACTAAAAATGTTGCAAAATCTGTTTCAATGTAAATTTACTTTCAATCATCTATCGCCGTATTTTCTTTTCGACCTTTAAAGGGGTTTCACAAGGTGTGCCTTCACGCGCCGAATGTGCTCACCGTCACGCAACACAACTTTAAATTTACCGCACCGATTTTTTATTTTTTTGGTGGGGGGGGGGGGGGGTTAGGGCTGCCGTGCAAGAACATTTTTGTTCCATATTAACTTCGACAAAACATTTATTATACCAAAATGTCATGCGGCGGCGCACTCGCGCATAACACGGGCATTGATGATGTCGATTACTTTAGAAATATTCGTGCTCGTTTTACAAGTGGCAAAATGTGACAATTTTCCGTGAAAATGTTAGCTTTTCAAAGGAAGGTCTTTCAATTAACACAGCAGTCATCCTCGTTCTATACAATAAAACACCAGTAAGTGAGTTGCATGTCGTATATCAGGAAAAATCCAAACCCCTATCCTGTGTTTCTAAGGCCCCTCTGCACGGCAGGATTGTAACACTTTCCTGCCAAATCAAACATCGTATGCATGCATAAACACTGGCTTCACAAGGATTACAGTAGTTGCACAGTTACTAGCCGGAGATTGATTATTTGAAATGTCTTGCGAATGTTTGAGGGACAGAAAGCCAGATAAAGTCGTGGTTTTTATTACAAAACAGTCAAGCAAACTTGGTATTCAAAGAGAGAGAGAGGGAAAAACGCCTCCCACACTGCTTGCATCCCTTTCTGGTTAAAGTTAACTTGAATGAGTTTTGACAGTGACCCTGACATGAACTTCAAAATGCAGACAACTGTCTCAACTGTGGTCAAAATGCTCCGTATCAAGACAACAAATCACGATAAATTAAACAATAAAAAAATAACACTACAATTCCGAAGATTTTGAAATTTCGGTAACAACGATTTTTTTTTAAATCGCACAGTCGAGGTGTGTTGACGATTTTTCGCGGCAGATGCTTTGTTTGGTGTGCGTCTGCAGCCGGCCCTGACCCCGGAGTGCCCTGCCATTGGAGTCAGCAGACCAGTCACATTGGCTTGAGAGAGACTCCCATTAACTCCGGTGCTGAGTAACAAGATCCCCCGCTCATTTCTACCTTCAGCTCGGTCAAGGAAGTAATTAAGACAATAGAAAAAGTAATCCATCACACACAGGGCCTGATAATTGCCATGCTGTCGTGTGTGTGTGTGTTCTCGTGTGTGTATGTGCGAGTGTGTAGGGAGCGGTGGTGTAGCGGTTAGCACGCTGCGCTACGAACCCAGTGACCCAAGTTCGATTCCCGCTCACGACCAACACCAGTAACGATTATCGGAACTGGTCCTGGGCTTTCCCAAAGTCGACTCAGCCTCAAATGAGTACCTGGGGTGATGGATACACATCACCACTAGAGAGATCAAGCCAGCCAGGCCTGGTGCCGGTCTTTATAGAGGCTAACAGGACTTGCCCCAAACGCCTGTTGAGGCTATATGGGGGATCTTTGTCTTTGCATGTGAAAAGCAGAAGTGTAGTGGTTAGCATGATGCGCTACGAACCCGGCGAACCGAGTGACGATTATCTGAACTGGTCATACCCCCCTCCAGGTCAACTCAGCCTTAACGATTACTACTTGGTGTGATGTGTAAACATTGCCACCAGGGAGACAAAAGCAGTCGGGCGTGATGCTTGCGACCGCCTACTGCTCGTGGACTGTGGTGGCCTTCATAGGTGCTCGTTAATGGCACTTGCCCCAAAAGGCTGTTGAGGCTATTACGTGGGTTCACGTGTAGTGGGTTCACGTGTAGTGGGTTCACGTGTAGTGGGTTCACGTGTAGTGGGTTCACGTGCAGTAGGTTCACGCGAGAGACACCCTTGACTTTGGAGGAAACACGTTTATTCTATGATCACAACAGGGTAACTACATAAACGTAACAACGTGATAACTATATAGCGGTAACCACCACGGGGTAACAACAGTTAAGGCACTGCCTGGCCCACGATGTCGAGTGTGAAGACCGAAGAGACGTAGCATGGCGGGTTCCATTCCAGTAGACAGCCCGGATCGGATCTCGGGACCTCCTTTTATTCCCCTCAGCGTGGCCCGGCTCCGCCTCAGCCACGCCCCGTTCTAGAACTCCCGAGAAGTCTCCGGGCCTTACATCACATGTCCCTTCTGTTACCATTGGCCAACATCCTTCCCGTGTCCTGTCACGTGTCCTTGCCAGCCAATCGGGCTGCTACGTCCTCACATGCTCCTTAGGGACCATTTACCATGGCATAGCACACCCTGCTGGCAGAGAGGGCTACTTACACTCCAGTTCTCCTGTATAAGTAACTGGCACTGTGCGCCGTAGTGACCCAATATACGCCACTACATTTGTATTCGTGCGTGTGCTCGTGTGCACCATAGCCACCAACAGTAGCAAGCACAATATGAGCGAGCACATTGCCGGTTCTTTGCTCGGAGTGCTTTGCTTTTATACTATGAAGCTTTAGTGACTGCTCAGGATCACTTGGACTGTGTAAATTATTTTTTAAAACACAGGGCATGTTTCTCGAATACAAACCAGAGGTGCTCTTAAACCATTGTTTATTTTCACTCGTTCTAATTTTTGAGCCACGTATGTTGAACTTCTTTCGCACCGTACGTAGCCAACTGTCCTAATCTGAGCCATGTGAAAAAGGAAGCCAAAAAGGTAGGAAAGCCACTGGAAGTCCAATGACATAACTGCAACATTTTCCAATTTTTGACCTTTTTTGTTGGAGATCTTCAGCTGTAACAAAAAACACTTACTTTATTATTATAATACGATGAAGGGTGAGTGGCACAGCGATTAGCACACTATGCCATGAACCCTATGACCTTGGTTTTGATTCTCGGTCACGGCTGACATCAGTGGTGAGCGACGTCTGAGCCAGTCCCAGGCCCTCTCTACTTCACCAAAGCCGAACTGACCAGTGTGACGGTCAAACAAGCGCCACGATTGTTACAGTGAGGGGAGACGTTTATCCAGTAGTTGTTTGGCAAAGCTGTTAACTACCTCGTCTGGTATACAGGATGATCGGGAGTTCGATCCCGACCCTGACGCCTGTATATTTGGAATTTGCATGTTTTCCCCGTGGTAGCGTGGATTTTTTTCTCCGGGTCCTCCGGGTTTTCCCTACACATTTAGAAACATGCATTGAGATTATTTAGATTATTTTGGTGCTATAAATGTCCAAATGATGGGCCACATTGTTGAGCTATCATGTGTCCAGTTCGCTTCTGAAAAATAAGTTACTACCTCAGTGGGCTTGTCCTGGTAGGATGGTTGAGTTGTATTTGTATGTGTTTGGGTGATTTGTTTACCTTTCTCGTACTCTGTACTACTATCATGTTTTTGTTGTAACGTTCTTACTCGCTTCTACTGGACATCAATGAAAAATAGCTTCATAGCTCATCGGATTCCTCCAGAACAAAGCAATATTTTGATTCTGAATTATTGCGTGCCAGTTCGATGAACAAAATTTTAATATGCACCCGTTACCGAGTTTTTTTGTCATTTTCACACACAAGATAAAAATAACGATCTTGCTAAACGCTAACAAACGGAACAGTGGAATATATTGGAGGGGTTCTTTCTCCAGGTAACACGTGCGAAGTGAAAGCTGAAGTTGTCGTTAATTTGGGAAACTTTATTCAACGGCGTTTAACTACGTTCGACATAGCGAGTGCAGCGCACTGTGCAGAACAGTGAATAAGCCTCAGGGACACCATTGGAACCTCATTTACCAGTAAAAAATATGATAATTGGTTTTTTACCCTTCTATCTGGCGTCATCTGGTCCAACCCATGTGAGACTAGGTTCTAAGGAAAGCTGTCTCGAGTGTGGACCAATCAACTTCAAGGACAGTGCTTATATTATCAGTTATGTTTTTTTTTCATTATGGCTGCAGGTATTGTGGTCTATGTAAACATGACTCCTTGTAAAAAAGGTGTCAGTTTTGTTGCCAGATAGAAGGGTAAAAAACCAATTATCAAGCCTCAGGAAGTAATTCCTGCCCTGGGCCCAACTACGTCGCCAAAGCAACAGTAACCACGCCGTGAGCCCACCAACTTTCTTCTTGTGCACTTCAACCACCCACCCACTACGTGCTGTTTTCCAAACCCACGGGTTCTCCTCCTTAAAGCACCCATCCCCGCTCACCTCGATGTACAAACACGGAGGGGAATGAATGAATGACTTAATGTAGCCTATGCCCGCGCGTGCACTGGTGGTGGGGGGGGGAGCAGATGGTTGGGTGTAACAGAAAGGCTGCCTAATGGGTGACCCACAGCCACTTAATTGTCTTTACCCCACATGCATCACTGTCACCGCACACATGCTTTGCGCGGCGGCACCGCGCAAATGCCCCCCCTCCCCTCTCTCTCTGCCCGACTAAAACATGCGGCTCCGAAAATATTCCCTCCCATTCTAAATGGACAAGCACGGCGAGGAGCGCTCATTGACTTGAACACGTCTGGAGAAAATTTCTGACGTCGCCACCCAATTTTTTGGGCCGCCTACGCCGGCTAAGACAAATGCCGCAATGAGGCTCCAGGGAAGTGGAGTCGTTCAAACGTATCGCTTAAAATAATTTAATAAATAGCATAAAAAGAGAAAATGAGGAGGGCATGGGTGGTGGGGGGTGGAGGGTAGGGAGGGGGACAAAAATTAAAGAGGGGTGGGAGGGAGAAAAACCCCACTGAATTCTTTGTGTGTGTGTATGTGTGTGTGAGTAATATTAGTGGCAGGATACAGCCGGGATCACTTAAACTACATTATTCTCTGAAGCAGCTTTCAGATCAACCCCCGTGGATATCGGGCTGGCTTGCACGCCATTGTCAAGAGCAATAAGCAAAGTCGTATTTTCTTGATTGTGCGGACTTGTACCGGCGGGCGAGCAGGCAATTTTGCCTCCTTGCCAATGCCAGAAAAACAATCTGGCCTTTAAAGCAACTTGGCTTTTATAGAAACAAGGCAATTCCTTCTAATCATGTTTCCAAGGGGCTGGTCTGCTGTGGGTTTACTATGACCAAATCTAATAAACCAGCCGTCAAGCAACCGCCGTCAGCTAACATCATACTCCAGGCCTTGAGGAATGAGGGGCATTTTAGTTTACCATGATGGCTAAATTGGTTCAGCATGCTGCATAATTTGCTCCACTAAAGCAGCTGGAGATTTACAAAATGTTACTAGACGCTAATATTACGTAATATTGTGTTAACAATCTCCACTCTGATTCCCAAAGAGGGCCTACGTGTCAGGAGCGAGCGGACCTGAGCGGCGAGATGATCGACAAACGAAAGCAGAAAGGGCCGCACCGCTGAGCCAAAGTGTAAAGTGCCATTTGTAAGGTGCAACACTTTATCACTTTATATTTTCACTGGCTTGATTCCTTCGGTGTCGTTGGTTGGGGAGAATGAGCGTATACACATTTGGCAACGTGTGGTTTTCAACCCCAAATGCCTTTCAGCTTTGAAACTAGAATCCAGAGAACAAAGGCAGCACTGCTTAAACATGTCTGGTCACATTTTAAAAATAATTATTTAATCCTGAGCCCTTTGTTTTAAAGTTATGCGATATCTTTACAGTACATTTGTGTTAAATTAAGCAGAGCAGGGGCAGATTTTCAGCAGCATATATAGAAGAAAAAAAATACCAGCATGTTTCCATCCTAATTTAAATCTTCAAATAAACATACGTTACAAACGCAGGAGTTCAAAACATGCATAACGCAATGAAAATAATCAACGGTCATTTTTAATCACTCTCAAAAATGGAGCATTTAACCCGCCAATATTAAGTGCATTTTGTAAAGCATTAAATACTACTCGCTCTCGTTTAATACCCTTCATGCCCTGGCAGAAAATAAGGATGGGAAATGAAATGGAACACACTTTGAATCGAATTATCGCTTGGCTTTCAAAGCCACTCTGAATTATGTCCCACCTTGACGCCTCTCCTCTCATGAATCATTAAATGTGCAGAAAAAAAAACCCAACCATGCTGCACTCATAACCAACTGAAGTTCAACATCGTAGATTAAATTAACATTCAACTTTTTCTGTTACACACTACACCACCGTGTCATCATATAGCTCGCGGGTTACAATTACAAGGTGCAAAAGAAACGTCTCCGGTAGGCGCTACATAAATCCGACATGGAATTCACGAACCTGGCATCATAAGCAAACATTGTATCCCTGCCGGGATTGGAAATGTATAGGGGGGGGGGGGGGGGGACGGGACTTATGGTGTTAAACCATGTTGCGAATGGAGCAATGAGCAAACGTTTGATGGTTAGGCCGGCAATGAGTGGCAAGGGAACGAGGGCAGGTAATCGTTAAGCGTTACCACGCGCACCTCTACCTGGCTGTCTCGCCTCGTCGTTTCGTCACCGTGGAGATAATTGCACTTTAGGGTTTCTCACAGCTCACCTGGGGCGATTTCCGAATGAATAAACGAGGAAAACTGAAGAAAAAAAACCCATTTTCACTCTCGTTGCCGTTCACCCGACGTTTTTTTTGTAGCTTGAATATTGAAACCGTTCGCTGTTATCAAAACAAGTTGCACGTGCCAGTCGCAAGCTGCCTCGAGACAGACGCTCGTTGATCACCTCCTAAATGTGTTCGAAGAACCGTAGATAGGAGGCACGCACGTTGTGTTTGAGACCTTTAATAATGCTCTTCGCCGACCTCTTCATATATTGGGGATTATTTGTGATGCATGTGGGGTAAAGTCACATACGCGTGGTGTGGGTCACACATTCGGCCGCTTTTCTGTTACACCCAGTGCACACGCGGGCATAAAGTCATTCATTCCCCTCCTTTATGTTTGTACATTGAGGTGAGCGGGGATGGGTACTTTGTGGAAAACCCCCGTGCGTTTGAAAAGCAGCCTGTAGCGGATGGGTGCTTGAAGTCCCTCGGAAGAAAGTTGGTGGGCAAACGGCGCTGTTGCTGTTGCTTTGGCTAGGTATTTGGGCACACCAGAGCAGGAATTAATTCCTGAGCTGATTCACTGGCGTTTCTCGGTGTGCTGCACTCGTTTAACCTGCCACGCACAGCTGCTTCTATGCGCTTCCAAGATTGTCGCAGTTAACGGATTCACTCGTTTCTTTGGATAGAGATTTGTCAGCCCCATTCTCAAAACTCGGTTTCGATCAATATGGAGTACGTGCCGCGTACAGCGTTAATGGACCAGCCAACAGCACCCAATGCAATTGTGGCTCACGGTTAGAATATCTGAGTTGTTCAATGGGAGGGCGGCATTGCAGATTTGGCGTTAATATTCATTGCCAACGGAGACAAATATTAATAATTTAAGTATGGTATTGAAGACAAATGAATATTGGCAAAACTGTGTTGTAGTGTTCAACATTTTTGAACAATTGTATTGTAACGAAATGAAAGTTGATGCAAATAAGTGACGATTTCCAAAAAGATCGAATAAAACTGAGTCTTAACATGAAATGGATATTAATAAAACACAACTGATTTACAAAATACGTAATATAGTGCCCTGAACAAAACACCAACACTTTGGAATCACGGAATATTATAAATACAATACTATATAATCCTATCCACTAAAACAGCGAAGGTCTGTAGGTGCAGTGTGAAGAAATTATGCACGCAAGTAAAACTACAATTAATCGATGCTTCCCACACAAAAAAAATAAATAACTTTCATCGGCGAGTGTGCCTAGAGTCACAGACACCTATAATTATACTCCTTACACTTAACCACATCCTGTGCGATCACTCTGTATACGAACACACGCCTCAAGGGCAGACAAAGATGGGAAAAAGTTTGGGGCATCTGTAAGTTTTAAAAAAGTCACCTAAGGCCATTCCCACAAACTCTTCACAGCACATTATACAGTAGTTTTTGCCGAGCCTCAAGCGCACTGTTAAAAGACCTATACAGTATTGTACTTCGCAAGCTTTACTTTGAAAAAATTAAATAATGCTGTCAGCCGGCGTTAGAATTGACGTGGTGAGTGACAGGATGTGAACGGTGTGTTGAACTGGGCACTTTGCTAGGCCATTACTCAGTTGACTCTTGTCAGATGCAACTCAGGGGCTTTGGGATTTTCCAGAATAAACTGTAAAAAAGTGTTTTTTCTTTCTCTCAAAACACTTAAAAATTGTAAGAAGAAAAAAATCAGATTTTTTTTTGCCACCACTTTGCACAAACAGCGCCTAACTGCCGTTTTAAAATTGCAATCCTTATGTATTTGTGGGTTTCTGATAGTACATAGCAAAACGTTTGTTGCCGATGTTTTTTTTAATTGTGGCACAGGAGAACGTACTCCTCTGATTCATAACCCTCTCAGCTGCGAATAATATTATTGGTGGCAGCCGTGACATCCGCAAAACTAATTTTTCGCGGTCCTATTCTTCTGTTATGCACCGAAAATGTTCCCACGGATGGAGATAACCTCACGGAGCGTAGGATCGGCGTTATTGGTCCTGCACATTGCCGCAGGTAAGAGGAGTTTTCATTGACGTGTGACATATGCTTTGCCCGTTCATTCAGAAAAATTTACATCGGATAACTTTGTGATCAATCTTGATTTGAAGCTTTCGTGACTGCAGGAATTCAAACTCTTTGGTTCTTTCGGTAAAGTCACGTGGGTAGAACTTTGTGATCGTTCTTAAGATTGCTGTTAATCCACTGCTCGTCACACTTCACAGTGCTGGAGAGAATGGATGGGTGAAGGGGGGAGGGGACCCAGGACAAGCTCATACATCACTCGCCACGGATATTAGCTGTGGCAAGGAATCACACTTCAGTTACAGGGATTCTTAGTGTAACGCGCTAACTGCTGCGCCACTGCTCTGAACTTAAATTTGTAGATAAAGATGTTGAATTAATAAGTAAATTAAGTGTAAAATGTCATTCAACATACAACCAAAAAAAAATCGACTCATTGAAATATGCTATTTGAAATGAACAAAGACAACATTTGGTCACAGGACAAAAAGTGGTGTCATCTCAAACAACATTTTTATTAAATTAGCTAAACATATTGCAAGGCTCCTGTTAATTTTTTCCCAGACTAGAACACGCAATATATATAATACAAATGGAAGGCAAGCGTCACACGTCCCACTCGGGTCTCAGTGACGGCCACTCGCTCATCCGCGTGACTAAACGAAGAAGTGTGTATGGAGGAGGGCAAACTCCTACACCACGTCACCCTGAAATGTTTCAGTTCACAAACCAAAGCTTTTACGAGGTCAACGTCAGGAGGAAAAAGGGGCCTCTGTCTCCCTTCGCCTGGATGTCGCAGCAGTCGGCTGTTTTGACTCGGAAAAAGGAGACAAAACCCACGCCGACACGAAAACAGGGACGGCTTGCTCAAGCGTCGTCTAGTGCGTGTGATCACCCGGTTATTGTTTTTAAAATGTACTTCTCTCAAATGTTAGAAAAGTCAAAAGCATGTCCCTTTTGAATCTGCAATCAGAAGCCAGTTTCCCACAGACATACACGGCAGAGCGATATAAAATGCCTTGCGAACAACGAAACGTTGGGACATTTTGGCGTGGGTGAGAATGGAGCTCATATTCATATGGTGGCAATAAACGATCCTCTTTCCGTACACAGCATGACCCGAATGCACTTAAAGCAAGGCTGCTCAATGTGTAACCTTTCACTGCTAAATTCCTTCTGCCAACACATTCATGCACTTGTTAAATTTAATGCAAATTGTAAAGTTCAATATAGTTCGTACTCGTGCATGCCACTTTTGTTCATATTCGCGGATGTTCATTTTCGGCAAAGCTCGCACTCAAAATAATTGCTATGCGAGGCATTTTATTTATTTATTTAATCTGCTTCCAATACGAACCCCAGCGACGTCAAAAGTTGAGCAGCCGTGATTTAAGGGAACTTCGCAAACATTCATTTCACCAAACTGGACACGGCTAAGTTTGTTGGTTAAGACGTTTTACATTTATCCGGCTTTCAATAACGCACACAGAGTAATTCATTCTGGGAAAGATACAGGAAAAGTTGAACAACTTAAATGCAACAAATAATGAATTTTCCAAACAGAAGGCGTTTTGTTTTGCTTTTCAATTAATGCCAGCCACAACATTTGCTGAACTTAAAACTAAATATCGCACAATCACAGTTGAGAGTTCATTTAGTCTCGAGTGCTTACAATTAGAGATTTCAACTCAATTGCTGAACAGCGCACAGCTTGGTAATAAAAGGCACCACTGTCAATATTGTCTAATTATTTTAAAAAAATCCCTACGCCTATAAACGTCATGCTTGAATTGCATAGGAAACAGTTTGCTGCAGCAGCGAACAAGGTAGAACATTCTAAATGCTGACAGATGCTGTCCAAGTTGATATTGATTTTCTACACACAAAGGGAATATCACATACTTCCATACTTTACTTACAAAACGTTTTTTTTGCTTCAACCTTAGGTCTTTTTTTTAAACAACAAATACGTTACTCTTAAATGCACGAAACAGATCAATTTACAAATCAGCTTCCAATTTCTACAGTAAAAGATACACGAAAGGCGACAATTAAAAAATATATACTGACAATTCCGCGTGTCTGCCATCATCATTAACAGTCACACATGATTAGAAGCTTTGATTTCGAGTGACGCATTTTGGTCAAACAAGGACGGAAGTTAATTTTATTTGTATCTACATATTTACCCACGATGCATTGTGACATAGTAGTAATTCGTGAAAAACGTGGCACGACAGAAGCACGTGCCGACGTGATTTATCATTTTCAATGCCGACACACGGCCCACCCCCCCACAACTTACACGTCACGACCTTTTAATGTTTCGTTTTCGTTTCCATCTCCCCCCTTTCTTTTAAACAATGGGTTAAATGACGGCAGGAAGTGTACATTTGATTGTCGATGCAGATCTGCATGTTTGTTTTTTACAACATATCCGAGCATCTTGCTCTCAGAACCGGTCTCCTTTTTTTACGTACCTTCAGCAAATGACGGGGGGGGGGGGGGGGGGAGGTGAAAAATTACAATAAATACATTACAACGGTTTACATCTTCGCAAACACATTTTGATAACAGACTCCCACCCCACCAGCCCACCCCACCACCCCCCGCCCCCCTCCCTTTTCTCTTATAGTTGTCAACATTCTGATTTCTCCATCTGTGTCTGTCATTTGTAATGTAGCCTTTTTGTTACTTGAGCACTTAAGAGCAGATATCAAGCCACTGTTGAAACAATGAATAAAAAAACCCCAGAAAACACCGCATCTGTGGCTGAAGAAACACTCCGGGCTTCATCCCAAGTCCACCGTGAGTCTTGCACACCTTCTCCTTTTTCTGCCAGGCCGGTTTGGACGTAAAAAGGGTCCATGCAAATCCTTGGTAACATCAAGTAAGCTCCGTTCCACCATAGGTCCCCTTTCGTCCGGGGGCGAACAAAATTATCTGTAGATTTTTTTTTGTTTGTTAAAGAGAAATCACTTTTCGTGTCCCCGCCGTGGCAGAGTGAGGCACGGGCGAAGTCTTGCTTTGCTCAAGCCGTCGGCCTGGGGCTAAGAAGAGACTTCTTCACTCGGCTCCACCGAGTCCAGGCGTCTTGAGCTCCGGGACGACAGCAGTGGCGGCGGCGGTGGCGGCGGTGCGACTCAAGCGCAGGCACTACAGGTACTCCAGCTCCAGGGCGTGGTGCAGGGCCATGAGGTCCGAGTGGCTTGAGATGCGCCAGAACGGCATGTTGTGCTGGCGACAAGAAGAAAGCCGTCGCCGTTAACACTCGCGGCGTTCGGGCGACGTTCGCGTGCAACGGCATCGCTTTATTTAGCTCGCTCCGATACGGGTTTCGGGGTTCGTGCTGCCAGTTGCTCAGCACGGCGTCCGACGTTTCGCTCCACGTGATAGAAGCTTCGTCAGCAAAGCTGGGAGTTCCAAGCACGTGCAGTGGAACGTCAAGACACCACGCCGAACAACTTGCGGTGCAACCCGAAAACGCATCAGAGCTATACGGCAAAAACCTACGCAATAGCATCGTCATCCAGTTTGCACGAGGCATCAAGTGTATGCAGTCACGGATTAACGAGTGCTGGTTAAAAATCAATATATACACGTAGGTTTGAGCCTTCTTTTCAAAGATACCCCTCAATTTACCATGAAGCTCAACACAGGAGATCAAGTTTTCATCTTCATAGTGAACAACATAATAACGACGATTTTAGTTTGCGGACGACATATTAAACATGATTTTATAAGAAATATAGAATAAAAGGCATAAAAACATATTGGAATTGGGAAGAAAAAAAACCGCACATCGGGAGCAGTTTTGGATCATGTTTTCATCAAAGCTTACCACCTCCATCTACATCGTGTTATTTCATGAGCGCTGACCTTAAAATATTCGTGCTGATTTTAAGCAAACACTGAAAACTCTCTGATAGGATACACTTTGAAAACATCCAAAACAAAAGTACAAACGTATATGGAATTTGCCGATGGTAAAGTAATGTAACACAAGCCACGTCTCTCCCATGTGTACTTTGGAACGGCTTAAAAAACTTTAAAACGTGGAAACTGATACGTTAAAACTTTCGGCAAACGCCAACTTTCGCAGTTGACGCCCCGCGTGTTTTGTTGTCCAGCGCTTGCGAAGCCGTGGCAAAATAAAAAAAAAACGGGGGCGGACGGCACAAGCGACTGAGCCAGAACATAACCCCAGCGTGGGAACGCGCCGGGCGCGCGGCTCGGACTCACAAGGAGGGCGCACACCAGCGCGGTACCTGCACGGGTGCAGGTGGCACGCAGGCCCTCATGCTGGCGTTTGTGCAGGGGGCTTCAAAGGTATGGTGAAGGTGGGGGGGGGGGGGCTGTGTCAATTCTCAGCACGTTGGCCCCATGCAGGACAGTCTGGGAATGGTTATTCTCGTTAAGTAATGTTGATTTCTAAGGGGCGCAGTGGTGGCACTGTGGATAGGGCATTGCACCATTAATCAAACGACCCCAGTTCGATTTCCATTCGTGGCTAGCATGAGTGGCGAGTGATGTCTGAACCGATCTTGGTCACCGCTCCACTCCTTCCCCCGCCCCCATCCATGTCGTCCAACCGCCATTCCTCCTCTCCCTTCGCTAACCCACACTGACGAGTGTCGTGAGGGATGGTCAACCAACTCCCGTGGCCGACGAGGAATACGGAGGCCTAAATTGAGTAGCGGATTGACAATGAACCTCATTATATGTTGATTTTATATTATGTATACATATTAAAAAAATATTTTCTAAGAATACGTATAACTAAATGTCCTTTCTCCAGGAAAACCTTAAGAGTCTCAATACTCTTTTTCAGGAGGGTCATGAAAAATCACTTTGGAATGTTCGGCTTATTGCACCAACCACTTTAAGATTCAGCAGCTCTTACTGTAATTTATAGGTGGTTTAAAAGTGTCGATTGCTGACATTTTATACATTTTAGACTCAGATGGGAGCTAGGTCAAATTCAAGAAAAACAAACGCTTCGAAGAATCCGGCACAATTAAGGGTTTCCCGCTTGGATCCAATGCCGAGATTTCTGCCGTGTCAGTCGGTTTTCCAACTCGAACGTTTAATTTCCTGCGCTCGTGAACGACACCTTTCATATTTACGGCATTATCACATTCGCTCCAACGCTACGAAGGAAAAACTATTTTCGTTATGGTCACGTTATTCAAAACCTTCGTCGTTTCCGTTAAGACGATACGAGTGGCATGGCTCTCGAGGGAAGAGTGTGACACAGCCTGGCAGTGCGGTCGGTTGCTCTGCGACTCCTTGTTTACCTTCTTTGAGGCCTGTTCTTCCTCTACGCCGTCGCCCACAACCACATACACTACCTTCCGGCCAAACCGGGACATAATTCGCTCAAAGCAATTTTCTTTGCCTGGGGAAACACAGGGATAGGGTTATTTACCTGCTTGGATGTCTGTTCCTCATCTTGCCCATCTCCAATCACAACATATGCAACTTTCCTGCCAAACCTCGAAACTACGCGCTCAAAACAGCTCTCTTTGCCTGCAACAACAACATAATACTACTCAGCGACCCTAAGCACACTACAGTTTATGCAAAATTATATATGCTGTAATACTTTCACTCGCAAAAACAAGAGAATGCATAAATAACAATTTTATTCACCCGGGGATGCCTCACTGAGTATCAATGTATTTTCACTCGCATCCTGCTTGGGAGATAATGGCAGTGCTTTTTTAGATTTTTTTTTTTTTTAATGTAGTGATAAATGTGAGTGGCTTGAGTAAGCTCACACAATAATCTCCACCAACAAGGTCAGAAAAAAACGATTTGATGTGCTACCTGTTACAGGCACTATCTCATTGCCCTTTGGGGTGGGTGTTTCACACATTTGATGGCTTTGTCTCTGTGCAATCCACCAACCAAATTGCTTAAAAATCGTGGGGCGTGCCCAACCACACCTAGCAAATGAGCTTCCTTTCGAAGGAACGCAGATTTTTTTGGCATTCGTTTTTTTTTCCCTTGTGGCATGCTTAGGCGTTACCAACATTCAAGCGACGACATTTAAAGCCAACATTAAAAATGTTGTTCTAAAGGAATGGTGATGGACTTAATCATGCAACTACAAGCAAGAAGAGAAAACGCGCGTTTATGCAATACGTTAATATTTCAGCGGGCTGCCAACTGTCTGCAATAGCACAGAATGTTCAAACCGACACAAACCACTCGCCAAAAAGTCCATAAACAAAGCAGCCTGTCCCTTGTAACTATGAAATATAACAAGTTTACCTAAATCCGATTTAATTGAAAGACTTTATTCTGTTATGTTTATATTTATGAACCTGGGCGGGGGGGGGGGGGGGTTTGCCTGCTTTTCAGACGGCTACAAATAAAATGTCAGTAACTGAATTGAGAGTGAGCAGGTAATGTTTCCTGAGCCAATATGTCTACATGGCTCTATGATCCGGAGATTTCCAATGGTCCAGATTTGAACAGACTTCCACGTTACAATTTTTAGCGGAGGCCACTTTCTGACCGATACCATTATCCAAGCCCCACATTTGAATAAATAAAATTGACCACATAACTTCATGGACAGTACCACATTGCATATCCGACTAGCTGGGGCCTGAGATATAAATATTCTGGATTAAAGCGGGTGTGGGGTGTGGGCAGTTAATTGGTCAGGGCGGATGCGAGTCAGATATTTGACATCGTGCTTATTAGTAAATGTAATCAAGTAACACAGGCCTATTATACTATCTATAATATTTATAATTGTGCTCGTTTACCCAGGAAAGCCTCAACTGAATCACACCTCTTCTCCTGGAGGGTCCTGCCAAGTTTTTCAGGAGGAGGCAGAGTTGCTATCTGTACAGTCCAAGTGGGTAGTTTTCAGGTAATTATATGGGAATGGGATTTTTGGCGAGTACCTGTGATATTTTATGGGTTTTTTTTATCAATGGAGAACCCAGTGAAAACCCCATGCATTATAAGAGAACATATAAACTCCACACAGAGAGGTGGTGCTCGAGTCAGGCATTGAACCCAGGCTCTTCTTACTATGAGGAACAAGTGTTACCAACTGCGACATTCTTTAAAAGGTGGCACAATTAGGCGCACGAAACAGGGAGCAGGCCGTGGCTGTTACACCCAAGTTACACACAAGCTGGCCAGAAGATGAGTTGTAGTCCTTACCTATTTTTGTTGCGCTATAAATATTCTCTATGGGGAACACGATTCCCAGGCCGTAGAGGAGCACCTTGGCCAGGGCTGGCACCAGCTGGGTTGTGGTGACCAACACGTTGATGCAGTTTGACCTGTGCGAGAAGCCATCAAATGTCAGCATCAGTTAGCGCAACAACGCCTACAATCTACATCCACCGCGTGAGCACTCAAAGCCCACAGCCGCTCAAGCGTATGCGCTTTATCTACACAACTCACCGCCGTTACTAATTATTGTGATGTTAAGCTGGGTAATAAAAGTTCTGGCGGTCGTTCGTGTTGTGTTAATTAAGTGCACAAGGCACGCGCAATTTTATTGGCGAAAGAAATGCGACGCTCTATCCAGCGGGGTGGGGGTGGCCGCTTGTTAGGCATCACCCAAGCAAGTAACGGTTCAATCGCATCGGCGATTCGATGGATTTGCCACTATACGAGGCCATGATTTGATTCAAGAATAAATTATGTTCTTCGTCTCGTTTTTACATCTTGTTTGCATTGCTTCTCCTTGCTTGTTCTGTCTCATTTGTCAGGTTTTTCTGTCTCCGTTAACCTAAAATGTAGATTTTATTTGGCCGCTTGGGTTTTTGGGCCTGTGTTCGGCAAGTGTGATAACAACAAAAAATGGGCCAGGAACACATACATTGCAGTCGAGTACTGTACAACTAAATTTCGCTGCACTGCCCCCTACTGATAAATTAGCCTCGCAGCAGCCTATAACACCTGTTTTATACCTGGTGCTTGTCCATCTAAGCACTATCCAGGCTCATCCTGCTTAGCTTCTGAGACCTGACAAGATCATTTACATTCTAGGTGACTTGTTCATAGGCATAATTGGGCCTGAAAAAACATTCTTAGGCTTTAAAAACAACAATAACAACAACAACAACGAGACAATGAGGCGAGCAGTCTAAGCGGTCTGACGGAAGGGGGGGGGGCGGCGCGCAGCGTGGCGCAGGGGCGTCTTGACCGACCGGGAGTGGACGAGCGAGAGCGACTTGAGCGCGAGCGTGAGCCAGGAGTCGGTGAGGGCCTCGATCTCTGCGCGCAGCTGCAGCCAGGCGTCCCGCTTCGGTGGCCCGAGGAGGCCTGCTCCAACAACAACAGGAAAGCGACGGCGGGCGCTTACAAAAATAACTCTCGAGGAGCAGCACCGACGGCGCTCGTGTTTTCTCGAAAAATAACGCGGCCCCCCCCCCCCTCTCTCCGCTTTTTGGGTACCCCCGTGTTTCAAACGTGGAGTTCGGCGCGAGGGAGTGAAAAAAAGCAAGCTTGTGAAACTATAACGGAGTCGACTGAACAAAAATGCTTAAGCGTTGATATAAAACACGCAGTATTGAAATAAAAATGTAAAAACACGATTATTTTTTAAAATTGTGAAATCATTTCAGGGGTTGCAAATGTATGAATGTCTTGGTAAGTTGCTAATTCACACTTGCAAAGAGTGATGAATTATTTGCGTCACCAGAGCGATGGAAAATTTCGATTTCGCTTATGTAGTATTTTTTTAAATGCAATAATAGAGTTTAATATTTCACACTTTGACATCAGTCAGCCTGATATTGACTGCGAAAAAGTGAAACCTGAAAACGCCACATAGTTGTGACAATCCACAGCAATAACAGATTAAGTGCTTAAACTAAGCATGATTAAGAGTGTGAGCGAATAAATATAAACCGTGGCAGGCTTAATGAACATGTAACTTTAGTCCCAAGCAGTTCTGACATGACGCGACTGAGGGAGCTGTAAAGGGTGTTATTTCATCTTGTTACATGACCGTTAATAGCACAACAGGGATGCAGTCAAATAAAATATCATCTCCTGCTCATCTCTTTCTCAGCACTTCATGTAGTCTGCGAGCCAGAAAAGGAAATTCAAAATTTCCATGGTGAGGGCCAATCTGTCCAAAAAGGCAAATTACGTGATTGACAATTTTTGTTAAAAAATGTAATGATAAAAAAAACACACTTATACCGAAGTAGTTCAGCCGTGGAAAGAAAAATAACAAAAACTCTACACACGTTTGTCAATAACACGTCTTAGTTGAGAGATCTCTTATTCTTAGGTTTTTTCGGTAGTCACGTAGGTAAACATTTTAAATTAATTAATAAAAGTAAAATAAAACAAAATAACTAAAAAATTTTACCTACGTGACTTTACCGAAAAAACCTAAGAATATGAATCCTTGCAGTCACGAAAGCTTCAAATCTAAAATGAGAGATCTCTCTCTCTGGGATGAAGTAGGGCCATTTCCAAAACCCTTCGCTGGTTACATATTGTTTCTTCATTCGAGCAGCATTAAACGACGAACGTGTTGAGCTTTGACATTTTCGCCTGCGCTCCACCGTCAACGGAAAAAGCCCATCCACAAAACGCATTTCGTTTAATTCCGCGGGAGAAGGACCGCGGTGCTTGCCTCCGACGTTGTTTTTGTAGCTGTTATAGATCTCCTTGACGCGCCGGTAGCGGAAGGCGAGCTTCCTCATCCAGTCGACGCCGCCGCGCACGCCAGTCGCCAGGCACAGGTTGGCGCTCGTCGCCGACGCGTGGAATCCGTCCGTGGCGAAGTTGTACGTGCTGCGGCCAAACGCAACGCGGCAAGGAGCGGGACGCGCACGAGCGCGCAAGCAAAAGTCAGCGACGCGATGCCGCGGCGGAACCAGCACGGCAAGAGCGGTGGCCCTGTGCTCTCCCCGCGCATTGGCGGATGCGAACGCACGGCCGCGTGCGAGCACCACCGATTAGCACGGTCGGCTACGTATGGTGCGAAAGAAGTTCAACAGTTACATACAGACGGATGTTGCATTTGCGTCAACGCCACTTTACTCGGACACATGCCAGAATAACAATTAGAGGTGTTGTTTTTACTTTTCTTTATAGCTATGTCAATGTCGTGAATTATACTTTCTAAGCATCGCCTTGGTCACGTACGGTCTGAAAGAAGTTGAACATATATATATATATACTTTCCGATTCTACTATGTTTTTAAAAATTAACGTTGAACAGTTTTTTATGCATGGTTGGCGAGGTATGCTTTTTCTACTTACTAATTTGCATGGGTCATGAGTGTAAGAATCAATTTGAATCAGTGAACCAATTAATAGTGCATGCCTAATACTTACTCATGGCAACACTATAAGGGCATAAGCTTATTTCATACTCGGAGAAATGTTGATGACACGTGTCATGATTAACTGAATAATTAAGTAAAATAAATTCATATATCGCGATGCCAGCATCGAATCGTGCCAGTAACTTGCACCAGCTTTAGGCGAACAGATCTAATGAGACGCAACCAACGAGACAGAGAGGTAATTTATTGCTGAACAATGAAGGATCTGAATCATGACAATTCAATGAATTGCGGGAAAGTGAAACAATACAGGCCAAATGTGTACACAGTACATGCAAACGAAAAAGATCCCCGTATCGCCTTTAACAGACTGTTGGGGCAAGTGCCTGTTAGCGAGCACCTATGAAGGCCGGCACGGGTGGGGGGGGGGGCAACACCACAGCCTTTGTCTCCTTAGTTAGGGGAGGCCCAGGACTGGTTTAGATAATCGTCACTGGTGTTGGCCATGAGCGGGAATCGAAATCAGGGTTCGTAGGGTAGAGCACTAACCGCTACACTACCACTCCCCACTACATGCACGCACACATAACCATATTTCATAATTTACAATGAAGCTTCACATACAATGATTCCCAAGGTGAATAAAGCAGCTCGCAAGATCAACATGCACAAGACAGACAACACTTGTGGGCTTCCGTCTCCTTTCAGTACTGCATAGGTATATCACTTGAATTATGGCTTAGAGAGGAAATTGCCTTAATGCTGCTTACCTAGGGCAATTTATGGTTCCTTGGTGGTTACTAATTCAAGTACTTCCAGACCAGAGCCTGTTTGGCTCATGAGATCTAGCCGCAATGTGCTGTGGCCGCAGACCAACATGACACAGGAATACACTTTGGCGATGGTCCGGCTTCTACTGCCTCCCTTTTAAAAACAAGCGATGGACTCACAGTGGCGTATTGTCATTTGCCGTTTCATTTCCACGGAATGGAAATTAAACATTTGCCAAGCCAACCCCCCCCCCCCTTGTGCACCAATGTTGGACGTCTCTCTTCATTGCGAAAACCCTGAGCCGATGAGGTGATAGCAATTAATGCAGCCGAGGCTGCACTCGAAACCTGCTACCGCCCAATAATGTCACACGGATTTCACTCCGAACAAAGGCAGCTGTGGTTATGATTCATATAGGACCAGATTTTGTTCTTTCAATTTCATTTTTACCCCCCCCCGCCCCCCAACGTTGTTGTGCCATTGCTTCTTCTAAGCCAAAAAGTCACGTAATTGCATGGGGTCGGCTGCTCAGAGGCACATGGAGAAAGACAATCTCTTCTGCACCTCTCCTCTGAAGTCACGTCCACTGCCCTCCTATCCCAGTCCACCACATCCTCCCATCATCACCCTCGATCTCCTGGCCCCTGCAACTGGTCGCGTCTACATTAACCTTCTTCCTCATTGCCATCTTCTTAGCCTCTGCTCATCACGTGCTCATACCATCTAAGCTTAACCTACCTTTACCTTCGATAAAATTAGTAACCTCTGCTCATCACATGTACAAAACGCAAGACTATTGGTTGCATAATTGGAATGTACCAGTATATAGATGTAATCGCAAATTAAATGCCACCCTGGCTACTCCCGCTGCTCCTGGAATGCATTGATGAAGGACCCTGGCCCTCCAAGACTGGGAAACAGGAGGTCGTAGATTTGATCCCGACCCTGATGCCTACTGCATATTTAGAGTTTGCGTGTTTCTCTTCCCACGTGGATTTTTCTCTGGGTCCTCCGGTTTTTCCCCTCCACATTTAGAATCAACATCATGCGTTGAAGAGGATTTGGCTGCTGCACATTGCCACGCGATAAGCCACTTCGTTGTGCTATAATTTGTGGCCAGGTCGCTTCTGAAAAAGAGCTATACAGCTCAGTGGGCCTTACTTGGTAAAATAATAAAATAGTAAATACAATTAAAGAGTACACACAACTCTGGGACTCATCACAGCTGCTCTGGCTGCACCGGATGTCCCTGGTTGTCATTGATGCCCGACTGCATTCGTTGCCCCTGGGACTCTCATTGGTGTTGGGGCCTCCTGGTTGCTTTATCTGCCTAGACTCGGTCTCGTTGACCCGGGGGAGGGGGGGGGGTCAGTGCCGCGGGGTTGTTCTCTTCTCTAATCCCGAGTCTCACTGCCCCCTCCCCCAACCGAACCCCAAACCCTCACTTTACCTTCTTTCCTCATGTGAAGCATCTGAAGCATCTTGAGACCCTTTATAAGTTAACACTGCTGGCATCACATTCACTATTGATTTTGTTTTAACCCACTAACTCACCATGCCTGCGGTGTAATTAATTGCACACATTTTATCTACCTCCCTATGCCGACTATGACCCAAGCACAATGTTAGAAAATTGCTCAAGAAATTGCTCAAGAAATTGCCAGATAACAGGGATAAGGCCAGATTGTAAGGCCTGCATGGCATTATGAGTGTGGCATGGATTGAGCACTTTTATCCCCTCAGTGCTTGCCCAAGCAGACTTTCGGGAGGCCAGAAACCGTTTCAGACACCAGTTGCAACTGGTGCTGTGAATTCCAGCCCAGAATCAAACCCAGGCCATCAGGATTCTAGTAGCGGGGTGCACAGACTTCTACATCACTACATCACCAATCGCCACATTAGCAGAAAAACACATACACAGATACAAAGACAAAGACCCCCCATATTGCCTTAAACTGTTGGGGCAAGAGCTGTTAGCAAGCACCTATAAAGGCCGGGACAGCACATGAGGGGGTGGGCGGCCAGCACCACGCCCGGCCGCTATTGTCTCCTGAGTGTTGATGTTTACACACGGCACCAGGTACTTATTTGAGGCTGGGTCGACCTAGGGGAGGCCCAGAACCGGTTCAGATAATCGTTACTGGTGTTAGCCGTGAGCGCACAGACTTCTACATCACTATCGAACCCGGGTAGCCAGGTTCGTAGTGCAGCGCGCTAACCGTTACACTACCTCTCCACATACACAGATACACAAACAAACACACACACATAATCCAAGCAGAAGGAATGTGGGAGAGAGTTGTGAAAAATACAAAAGACAATATACAACACTGGTGAGTGGGTGGTCTTGAGGTAGGGCGCTTGCCTCTGAATCCATGGGGTCGCAGAATTGAGCCTCTGGATCCCATGACAATGCATTATGGGCACGTCGTCAAGAATCAAGCATCAACTCGCTCGGCCATGCGGGAAATATCCCACAACACCCTTCTTGAGAGAGGCCATTGTTTCTCGTTGTGGAGGCCAATCCAATTGTGCGCAAGTGAGCAAACATCTCCTAAATTACCTGAAAGACATTCTGGTGCTGTCATGTACAAAGGCTATAAAGACATTACGAGAATAATAATATTAATAAATCCAAGGAAGCGTTTATAGAAAACCTCAATAACTGGAAAAAAGATATAATTTGGCAAAGCCTCACCATTTAATAACAACGTACGCAGAATCAATGTTTTTGTTCGCTAACAAAAACAACCGAGGACAAAGATTGAACTCCCATTGTATTCTACGTATCGTTTTCTAAAGATTGCAACGAACAAAAACAGAAATCTAATGACAACTAGAAATCTGATTTCTGCATAATTTTTTTTTGTTAAAGCTACAGGACAAGGAGCAATGATTTTGAGATTCTAAAATTAAGGCATGCGTAAGCATTATGGCATGCAAGAGAGCATGAACTTGTGACCGTGCGTCTGTGTGTTTGCGCCTTGTGTGTTCAGTGTACATATCACCACTGGCAATTAGTATCTGTACCTTACATGGCCTCCCTTAGCTCCACTCAGCCTAAAATAAGTACCTCGAGCGGTGTGCTGTCATGTACACATTGCCGTTAGCACTGGGAATCAGAGGTAGGAGGTGGTAGGTTATTCGCAAAGCAAGTACATGCCACTCAAACCGTGTTGTCGAACACAGTTTGAGTTGTGTGTCCAGTTGTAGAACACCCAAACAATTCCGAGTATGTGTATTGTGGGGAGTGGTGGCGCAGTGATTAGCGCATTGCGCTACGAACTCGGCGACCAGAGTTTGATTCCCGCTTACGGCCAAGACCAGTGACGATTATCTCCACCGTTCCTGGGCCTCCTCTAGGTCGACTCAACCTCAAATGAGTACCTGGTGCGGTGTGGAGATATCACCACTCAGGAGCCAATGGTGGTTGGGCATGGAGCTGGCCACTCACCCCCTCGTGTGGCGTGCCGGCCTTCCATAGGTGCTCGCTAACAGCACTTGCCTCAACAGTCTGTTAAGCCTATACGGGGGATCTTTGTCTTTGTGGAACACCCAAACTGTTCCATGGCAGCCAATAATAGATGATCACTACAACACTTTGTCCCGTGGTCTGCATTGCCAAACGGGCGTTTATTTTGCCATTGTGCGCACGCGTGTACGCAGGAGTGCGACTGCGCACGCGTGTACGTAGGAGCGCGACTGCACAACCGCGCATGTGCAACCTGCACACGTTGGTCGGTGCAGGCGCGGATGGAAAGCCATCCGCGGGGATCCCGAAACTTGTGGGATGAGATGAGGACGTAGATAAAGCGGAGGTTCTGTCCAAGACTCGGCGAGGCAGCTGCGGGCTCCCCGCTGGGCCCCGCAGGCAGCGCCGTGTTTTCATAAGAGAGGGGAGAGAGGCGAGCGGCCTCGGGGGGGGGGGGGGGGGGGCGAGGCGAGAGAGCGAGCGGAGTGTTGGGAGCGAAGCGTTTGGAGCGGTGCGCTCGCCAGCGGTACCACCGGCGGGACGCAGGGGCGGGGCCTCACCTCAAATCCTGACCATTGTCGTCCGACGACACATCATCGATGTGCACCTGGTCGCACTCCTGTCAAAAGAGCACAGAGGTCGGGGGGAGGGGGTCAGATTTTGGTGGGCGCGTGGAGGGGCTGACCCAGGATCTCGCCGCGTGCGCGCGCATCACGTTGAAACACTAATAATATACTTCAGTTCCCTGCCACACGAGAGCAGTGGCAGCCGTGGTGAAGTCAGCGTGCAAAAGGAAAAATAATACAACGGCGTGATAAGTCTTTGCTCCACGTGTCATTCACAGAATGAGGAGAGAACTAGGCAATGCCGCATGGGTGGCGGCTGCACACGGCAACACTGATAGAGTTGCATTGTGCAAAGTGTGACGATAATGAGAGCTGACGCTTTACTATCCAAGAACTATAGCCGAGAAAATGAGTGCTCTCTCCCTCGGCGCACTTCTGCTGCTGAGGTTGTAGAGATGTAACCTGGCAAGCGTGCAGGATTACAACATTACACCTCCAAAGCCAACAGATTAAAGCTTCATGTATTTACAGTCATACATGCACACACGCACGCACACGCAATGTATCCATTCACAAATTTGTGCTGCAAGCAAAGAGAGCACATCCAACTCTTAGTTTGTGGATTTAAAAATGCATTGTAAAATGATCAACGAATGCAAACTTACAAACCTACAGTCGTTATGGTTTTCATCCTGGTCTATTATGGCATGTTATGCATGCATTGTATCGCTAGACATAGTTTGGCTGGCAGCCATTTTGAAGCCTCGATGTACATTATTGACTAAAATAATATAGCTTCACGTTATATACGACATCTTTAAACATTGGACTGATATAGAGACAAGAATTTTGGTTCAGGATCTCACTGTTGATTCAGCTGGTTTGAAAAAACCCAGTGGTGGTTGCATTTGCATGCGGGTACTTTGCAAAACAGACGTATTTTGATTAAATCTATTGGGGACCGTCGTATTTTTTTTAAGGGGGAAGAGCACATTCAAACATAAACAGACCGGGAATGGATACAGTACATTAAAGGTGAACATACAACACAATCAAAAACATCGAATAAGACTCGTAATGTATGTTTACCTCTCCGTCATCTTCGCACAAGAAGAAGGATATTCCAAAGCAAAATATGTACGTAAAATAGTTTTGCACGTTACAGCAAAAGCTTCAATATGCATTTCATGCGTGCAAGGCTCCTTGCAGTTCTGAACTAAATTAATTTGCTGAAATAACAACCCAGTAAACATGGAATTTGCGCCAACGTTGCCCCAACGTTGCATGTTTACTGGGAGCATAACCGTTCATAGTCTCAATAAATTATCAAGACGCACGACAGCAAGGCATGTACCTAATTTTGAAAAACTGCCCCCCCTCTGTGCTTAAAATAAAAGGACCTGCGGCATGATTACAGGTTCGAAAGAGCCCTTATTTGGTGCTTCCTGTGCTTGTCTGCGCCCATTACCTGCTGAGTTACAAGCTCCCAGGGAACACTTCCGACAACGGTAATCACTAGAGACTCTGGATTTCAAAACGTATGACCAACCGCACACGTTTGGCCAAACAGGACCACAACTTCACTTGGCGAGTCCGAAAGTAAATAATGAGAACGGAGTGCTGTCGCTCTCCATTACAACACAGGAGCTCAGGCGAGCCCCTGAAATCTGCTAAATGCAGGATTGCCGTGTTCCGAAAATGAAATGCAGGTTCCGCAAAGTCTGCCCCAATAATTATAGCCATTATCAAAGAAGCCAGGGGCTAATGCGTACATGTACGCGCGTTAATGCCTATTGACAACTTATGGTTATATTGTGAGTTTAAGGAAGCCGGCACAGACATAAAGGAAAAGTGTGCGATTGTATCGCGCCACGCTCCACAGAAAATGCTAATTTGCTGGCAATGGTACTAGCGCTTCGCATACCTAACTTCTGAATGCCCACGGTATTTTATTTCCTGACGTGTTGCAAGATAACCCAACGAAAACACTGCTCTCGGGATATTAAAACAACAACACGCAAGTGCAGCGGAGTGCTCGCGCTCCGCTGTGTCCGCCGGCCGCTGAGCTCGCAATTAAACGCGCAACGTGCTGGCACGCGCTCGCTCACGCGTGTTCGTCCGCAGCCTGCGTGGAGGGGGGCTGGCAGTTTTAACTTTGTGCTGCTCAAAAAACACGTTTCGTAACGTTGCTGCTGTTGTTGTTTGCCACACGCTTAATTGGGATTTTTCCACGCGGCGTTGTGCTACACAAGAGTGGGCTTGCGGTTGTGCGTTAGCATCGTGCCACCGAGTCAAAGGCTGTGTTCTTTAGCCCAGACTGTTGGCGAGTGAACTCGGGTACATTCTGATATTCTGATAATGCCAAAAGGGATATAAGCTCAGTATGGATGGTTTCCCTCTCTCAACAAATGTATTTGTCCGTTCATTTGACAAGGGTCATCCCACAGAGACAAAGACACTAACGACAGACTTCAGGAAAAGATTGACCAGGAGCCAGTTTGCTTTAGTTTCCCAGGAGTGTTGCCAGTTACCGTGCTCAAGCCTGACAAGAATTTGCCCATGTCGTCATTAACACTCTGCCGGACATCCGCTGTGGAGAATTAAATGTTGAATACCGACTTATGTTTGTGCGATATGCTCGATTTCTCACGTGTCACTTGATTTTGTGCCGATTTTCTATTTGCTCCATTGCTGTACTAACATTTTTTCTTTTGTAATTTTTAGGTTTTCTCGGTAAAGTCACGTAGGTAAAAAAATTGAAATTAAATTAATAAAAGTAAAATAAAAATAACAATAAATAAAATAACACGACGTTTCGGAGGCAACACAAGCTTCCGTCTTCAGGTGGAACCGTCACAGCACGACAACTGTATCAAGTAAATGAGAGATTGCAAGAGATACCACTTATTTTACTTTTATTATTTAAAATTTAAATTTTTTACCTACGTGACTTTACCGCAAAAACCTAAGAATATGAATCCTTGCAGTCACGAAAGCTTCAAATCTAGAATTTTGTAATTTTAATTACCCAGATTACTCTTATAAATTAGACTATCTCAGTATCTTGAGTTCTCACCTGGTTAAACAAAATATATTTGATAAACTAATATTCTGGGCAATGGCCATTGTTTAGAGCAGTAGTTTATGCATGAATACTATACATATATTTATAAATAAAAAACCACGTACCATATTTCATTATTTAACAAAAAATACCGCATGTAAACACAACTAAACATACACATTAACCAATGAACAGCTGCTGGATCCAAACGTTCTGACATTCAAATTCTACGTAAATTGCATGCAAAAGCACAAACCAAAGCAGGACCATACACCACACGCCCACAATGCTATTCAAAGTGACGTTAGGGCTGGGACAGATTTACTGATCGAACCAAATGAGCAACAAAACAAGTTCTTACGCCGCTGGGCGAAGGGACGCCCAGAGAGCTGGATCATTTTAAATCTCCCAAGTTCCACTAATTGACTCGCCGACAGTTACGGTGAATTTAAACAGCCGCATAATCAAACAGGTAAAGTTTGCACCGGGGAGCCAACGTTTTTACGCAGAGACAACGCCAACCGCCTCGCCTCGCACTTCCGACGGGCTCAAACAAGTAGGAGAGGGGAGGGGGGGATTTCGGCCTGCATTTCTAGTCCTGCAGTGCTAAGCACGGAGGCAAATGTTCCCAGAGCCAAGCTAATTTGAGTGCAAACCACACACAGCCCTGGCAGAAAGAAGCATTCCGATAAGGACAGGTGTTCGACGGCAGGTACTGGCAAGCGTCCTGCGATGTCGCCGCCGCCGCCGCCGCGGTGGTAGCCGTGCACACTTGCGCATCTGGAGGTCGCCGAATCGGTCTCCCGGTGCGGTGCAGCAGTTTACAACAATGCGGGAAGTTTTGTTTTTTTAATCCACCCACCTCCGTCCACCAAGCGGTGTAAATGGCAATGCCACAGTCCATTGGGGGCAAAGTGTGGAGTCTCACACCTCTTCCAAGACGTCTCGTCAACGTGGAAGAGTAGGCCAAAATCGCCTCCAGTGGAGGCCATTCGGACAGCAGTGGCGTGAGCAAAGATTTCAGGAACGCATCATTACCCTTTTACTCGCAAAGCATCATCTGCCAATGCGTAGAAAGGCAGCTGCCAAGCCAAAGCTACAGGACTTTGGAAGAGATGTAAGGTTCTATTTCACTGACAATAGGAACAAATTCACTGGATTCCTGATACAATGCTCTCCAATATTTTTTTAAGCCACAGTTGTCCGTGTTTTCTTTTTAATGCAAGGAAAAAGGGAGGGAAAACTTAACGATATTAATTTGTGGCAATGGATGTTCGCACAGCTTCTGAAGTCCAACCCGCTACCTCTTTAGCCAATGAGGGCGGCCATCTTCTTTCTCAAGTCTGCACCATTTACCCCACGCACGTAGATACACTGTTCACATTGAGAACTCTAAATAGTGGCAAAAAAAAAAAAAATCACACCTTGTTAAAAAAAAAAGAAGTCACATGAGGAAAGAACTATGTGGTGGTTGTGCACAAGCCAACTCATGATCACTGCCGAGGCTGGGTCGGGAATATTTGGGCACTGAACTCCTTGAGGGAAGGAGCACAAGCCCCTTGCATTGTTTCCAGTGGAAAAGGCAGCACAATCCAATTAATGAGGCACTCAACACCCCTCAAGTGTTTATAAAAGCAGATTCGGTGCCAGCAGCATACACACAGGCGAGGTGAGGTTTTTTTTTATATACCAAACGCTTCATAGGGCACGATAGAAATTTTAGTTAATGATAAAACAGGGCGACAAGAGATGGTCAATAGATACACAATCAGCTTAAGAATCACCGTGCTTAACAATACCACAAATATCTAACGTAACATTCCATGATAGCCCGTAAACGTCGTCTGTTATCGAGCGCAATATGAATTGTCCGAGTTGAAGAAATTGACAAAAGTCACGCACAGCACAACACCGTACACATCTGCACGTGCAATGTCTCCCATATAGTGACGAAATCTTGGCAGAGAATGGCTGGCTACCGCGTACGTGAAAACGATCGCCGCCACCGCCGCCGCCACCGAGATCAACACAAGCTCCCATTGTGGGAGAAGTTCGCAGCGCGCACAAGCAAAAAAAAAGGTCATCGCAAACGGCACCCTTTTTTTCCCAGTGCCGTGGTTTTCACACTCACGCAAGGCATTTGTGGCTCGCGGCTGCGCAGCTGAGCCCGTGGGACCCAGCTCTTCCCACAGCGGCGCTGGAACCCTCACCTAGCCAGTGACCCAGGAGACCCACCTTTCTAGCCTTCGCGCCCGCCCCTCTGAGCTGTCAGCGCGCTAATTGACCGTGTGCTGAAATACAGGGTCAAGGCAGGGGGACAGGGGGGCACCGCTGAAGGGCACTGGCATTGTCTCGGCCGGCCACCCTCCTTCTCCTGACAGGTTGAGCTGCAGAACGCTCCTTGTGTGGGGGGGGGGGGGGGTTTCTCATTCAGGCTCAATATGGACAAGCTCAATGTTATACCGAGCATTAGCGAGTGGGTGAAATGAAGCCTCGCTTAGTTACGTATGTGTGACGTGCAATGGGTTTGCGGGACCCCTCCAGCCACTACTTCAACCTCAATCGAATTGTATTGCGACCCTGAATTTGTGGCAATTCACTTAATGACAAGGTGGGAGGACGCAACGACTTACGCAGAATAACCTACAGAACTCTTAAGTAGAACATTCAATAAATAACCTATTGGGTTTGTAGCATGTACCACTACAAGACAATACAACTGTGTACTTGTTCTACTGAAATAACTTAACCCGCACACAAATGTGAAATGTCCTACAATATTTCTGGACGCAGCTGTATATATTTTGCATATTTCGATTAGTAAAACTCATGTATATGCAAATATGCAAGATAAAACACTAAAAGTATCAGTGTTAACTCACTTATGTTCATAAAGGCAATATTTTCGTATAATCCACACCTTTATGAGCCTTTTACATGGTGCTTGCGCCCTCGAAAATAAGACTACATATTTAAAAAAAGGCGTAATATCAAACGGTGCTTGGAAGGAATTGTTTTTAAAAAAAAATTTAACTTTACAAATATTTAACAACCAAGTGTAAAACACCTCTCATGGCTCAACATGCAATGGACAAGAATTCCACTCCGCTCTGCGAGTTCCACGACTGCAACGCGTGGAAACCGTGGACCCGGTGCCTCTGAGAAGAAGCGTAATGGAAATGGACATTTTGATTAATGAACTGCAGGGGGCAGGGGGGGGCAGGGGGGGGCAGGGGGGGGCAGGGGGGACGCGGCGAAGGCTGTCGTGCTACGTCACCGCGCTGGCTCCGCGCCAGCCGCAACGATAAGCGGCGTCTCAATCGGGCTCCACCGAGCGCGGCGTCCGCAGGGGGAGCACCGCCGGCCCGCCGAAGTGGCCGCCACGCTCAGACGTAATCAATTCCGCGTGTCTTTTGGTGGAGCGGTGGGGGCGGCCCGCATGGCAGTGTTTAAGTCTTCTGCATCAATCATCGAGTCGCGGCAATCTCCACGGCGAGAGTGGAAAACATTGGCTCAATTTTATTTGGATTTCCTGAGCAATGTGCCACATTCACGTCGGTTTAATGAAACAAATGTGAGCGCTCTTTGGCGATGAATTACAAATCTGAATTGTAAATGACAATCTAATACCAATTTAAACATTCCTGCTGCAGGGATTTGTAATATCAGATTCTGCGACGGTTGCTGGACTTAAAGGTTAGGTTCTGCAAATACATTTAAAAGCGTGAGTGGCTTTTAACATGTTTTTTTTAGGTCAGTGAACCTCTCCCATTGTGTGTGGTTACCAAGAACGCACGCAAGGTAAGCATCATAAAAGAACTATTACACAATAAGCTTTCACGACGGTCATATTTATAAAAGATAAACAGAAACCTGAGAACCAAATACATTTAAGTTATTCAAGGTTCTGTGTGTGTGTGTGTTTATATATAGCTCAAACCAAACCACTCAGAATACGCTTGACCTCGTGAGATCCTGGAAGCCTAAGCAGGTTTGAGCCTGGACGGCACTTGGGAGGGTGACCACTATGCACGGCAAGTTGTCATGGGCAGCAGCGGGGGCTCTGTTACGTGGCAGTCACCAGAGGTAGTGCAACACATTCTATGTTCCCCGTGGTGAAGTGTTGCTGCTCCCCACTTTCACCGAACTGCAATGACCAGCGTGGTAAAGTATGGTCAACCACACCCCATGAACCGACACAAGCTTGGAAACAAAACCCTTCATCCAGCAGTCGATAAACAAAGGGCTGGACATAATTATCAATTAATTTTCTGGCTGTTTTTGCAATTATTCATAACAGTTCGAAGGAAGTATAACCAAATTGTTGTCGCGAAATGGCGTCATCCTGAATGTGAACTTTCATTTGTTTTTAAAAGCAAAAAGAGGAGTAATGTTAATAGGGTGTGATCCTCGGCCCTTACGGTGACTGCCCATTTGGACAAGGCTTTCGATAAAACCACAAATAACCCACGGCACATACACAATGTGATGTGACGTGCTGGACACTGAGTGTCAGCCTTGCAGTTTCACTATGATTTGACTCTCATACACACGAAACGTTTACGAGAAGGGGACAGTTGAGGTCTAAAAAAAGCAGGCATGTAAGGGATTCATCAATTCACCGATTAAGATCAATTCTTCCGGTCACAATACGTACTATAAATCACACGTGCAAGCATGAAATATACATGATTTATGAATGTTCCGTTTTGGTTAATGAAGCAAACAAGACGGTAAAAAGACAATGAATCAAATCACAATCCAAAATTGTCACAATTCATACAATGGTAGGGATGGGGTGAATATTACATGCATTGCTTAAGGGTTACTCAAATTTACATTTTGTTGCAGCAAACAGCGGTTTAAGTCAGTATGGTAGCATTAGGCAGGGCTTTTTGACCCTGCTATGGACACATGGAAAAAAGAAATGGACAATGACAAAGAAAACAGAACAAAAGCTGGTAAGTGCACAAGAAGCTAGCTTGGATTTACACCTCCGATTAGCACGGTTGGATACGTACGGTGCAATAGAAGTGCAACATACATACAAAAAAAGTAAACTTTTTATTTGATCAGGTAAGGCTCACCGAGCTGTATAGCTCTTTGTAAGAAGTGACCTGGCCACAAATGATAGCTCAACAAAACGGCTTAACATGTGGAAATGTATAGCAGCCTAATACTTTAACCACATGCTTCTAAATGTGGAGGGAGAAACCAGAGGACCCAGAGAAAAATTCACACGACCACGGGGAGAACATGCAAACTGCAAGTATACAGGCATCAAGGTCGGGATCGAACTCAAGACCTCTTTCACACTAGGTGAGAGAATTAAAATCTTGTCACCACAGTGCCTATATTGACTGTCAACAATAATAATGTTGACTGTAAATAATAGTAAGTATGCTTTGGCGAAACGTCGCTACACGGGATGATGACCGGTGGTTGAGACTAATGATGCAGTGACAGCCACAGGAGGAGGGGACACTTCCGATGTGTCGTCCACTGGTGATGGAGTGATGACATCAGCTGGTGCGCAGGAGCTAGATGGTTTGTTGCATTGCGATATCATGAGAGATGGCAGGTGCTGGAAAAGGCCTTCAACCACCAGTGCGGCTGTCTCATCGTTGTCGACTGTGGTAGCATTTGACAAATCTAGTATGCATTAGCCATAGACTGTATTATACTTAATGGGTTACAAAACAAAGGAAGCAAACGCTTCTCCATTGCCCCATTTCCCTTCCTCTTCCCTCCCCTCGCCCCTCCACTCCATCCCATCCCTCCCCTGCAGCCCTTTCGTGACCCCCACCACGTGCCCTCTGTTACGGTCGCTCGTTCCTTAGCCCTTTGCACGCCGCTTGCCATCTAAAGCACTCGGATTTTGTTACCGCTTTGTACAACGCCTTGAGCTGAGGCACTCGATAAATATAAATAAGATAACATGTGAACATATATGTTCGACATACAAAAAATAGATATTATTTACATACCATGCAGTAAGCTCGTAGATTGCACTTGCAGTCATATTTGTCACATGTTTGGCTGAAGCTGCAAGACTAAGCTAACAACATTATAAAGAGCATACAAATATAAGGCGTACGTTAGTAACAATGATCGGTTTCATTTAATCTTAAGCAGAATGATCCTTTTGTTAGGATTAAGTCCACCCAAATCTCTTGTGCGCATTATAGCCACTAAACCTAGAGCGCATTATAGCATTGTATACAAGGTTACCTACTCTCCCTTATCAATCAACCGTATAAAATAAACTTTTTTTGTAACATGCTGCCTGTACTTGGGGGTTGTCCGACCATACATCACCATGCTGGCCACGTGGGTTGGCAGAGGGTGTTTGGTGGGGGCGAAGGGCCTGGACTGGTTCAAATAACACCCTGCCACTGATGTCGGCTGTGGCTGTGAATCGAACTCGGGTCATCGTGTACATAGTGCAGCGCACCAAACGCTGTGCCACCATTCCACCAATCCAATTCTACTTAAATGCTGATGTAAAAAAAAAGTCCATAAGAAAATTAAGACCAGTATGTCTAATAACGTCTCAGTAAGCTCATTGACTGTTCAGTCACTGTTCCACAGAATTTTTATTTGACCTTTGAAGCGCCCCCATTAATATTATTTATTTTAAATTATAATAATACTAATTTACAGCCACTATCAATCCACTTCTGGAATAAGGCCTCCCAACACCACGTCAATCGGAGAGGTTGCTTGAATATACTTTACCATGCTGGTCAATGTGGGTTGGTAAAGGGCTGGGAAAAGACTAATTTAGACATTACTCACCACTGATATTCGCCATGGCCCAGGTTTATAACACAGTGCACAAATCACTGTGGAACCACTCCACATTGTTCAATAAGCTAGTTTTAAACTGTAACATTATAAGATGATGGTTAGCAGGGTGCAAAAACACTCCTAACAAAGCACACCTGAAGAGTATGACACAATGGCTTTGTCAAAAGGAGTTTAAAGCATCTTGGACTTGCATGAATATTTTATGTGAGATTTAAATAAAACGTAAAAATGTTTACTTATTTCTGCAGAAATTTACCAAAACCTTTGGCTGTAGAAAAACAACCCAAAGTTATTATTTTAATGTTAAATACAAGTACCAAAAATACATCCAGGTAATGTATAATTTGGACCAGTGGGGGTGTGAATCGGCATCAGTTCCCATCGATAATAATACAGGCTAGATTGCATACCTTGAATTGCGTTTATAAGAACCCACGTTTCTTGATACGTATGTGTTGCATGTAATGGGTTCTAGTGACCCCTCCAGCCGCTAGAGGCTGCCGCTAAATTCCCCGCAAAATAACAAAATCCCTGCATTTCATCGTGACCTTGAAATAAGGTGAAATTGCAATTTACATTGCGGTTGCAATTCATTATGAACGACACTATTGCAACCGACCCAGGAGTCGTCACCCCCACCGACCCTGCCTTTTAGTGACCACTACCACCAATTTGTTGGCAAGTAAACATTGGTCGTTCTATGTATAAATTCGCCCCCACCATAGGAATCAGGAATTTCCACCACAGACTCTGTAAACAGGAGATGAATAACAACCTCAATGCTCAGTTGAGCTGGGAAATCACAGTGACTTTGATCGATCATCAAAAAGACTTTCAACAAGCCACGTTATTGTAGTCCGCAAACTTAATTGAGCAGCAGTGGTTTTTTTTTCAGGACATATGGACCCATCTTCTGGATTCATAATCCGCTGAGGAATGCTTTCAGGCCACTGAAAATAAATTAAATATGAAAGAAAAACAAACAGATACACATCTTAAAAGGTTATCTGTGGATTTTCCACAAGGGCGTAACACACGCGCGGACTCACCTCTAAGTCGTTGAAGAATAAGTGCGTGTCGGCGAGGTTGAAAATCATCTCCTCCATTCTCAGGCCTAACGACACGGACGTTGGAGGGTCCTGGAAAAAAAGAGAACGCCAACCGATCTTTCAATCTCACAAAATCTTTCATTTTGAGTCAGTTGATAGCCCACTTAGTCGATGATTTAAAAAAAAAATCACCCGGCGTGGCGGCGGCCTCTGATCGCATCAAAACTCGGAAGCTAAGTGCGGTTAAACCTGAATAGCGCTTGGATAGGTATATCGGCAGGCACGCAGCAGCAGCAGCGGGGCGCGACTAGTTGCTGCTTCTGCTGCTTCTGCTGCTTCTGCTGCTTCTGCTGCTGCTGCTGCTGCGGAGAAGCTACGCTGTGGGCAGCAGAGGAAAGTGCAGCAAAAGTCGTTTCTGTAACTATGCTCCACACGTTTACGCTGCCCCCACATTCACCAACTCCCTCCCCCCTCCCCGTGGAATTGACCAGCATGGCGAAGTATGGTCAAAATAACTCCCATGATCCGCACGGCATTGGGAGGCCCTCATCCAGCAGTGGATGAACACGTTGCTGTACATGAGCTCCCAACGACACTAAAAAGGTCTCTCTTTCAAGGGAGATGCGGGTCGCAAAAACAATACACAACCGCATATGATAAAAGATCAGAAACAGCCCTATCTATACCTTATGCAGGGGACACCATTTACAAAACAGGAAATCAAGTCCTTAAATGTTGCATAACATTAAGCATAATTATGCAATCGAGCAGTACAATATACAGTTAAAATAACATAGATTGTTTAAGTACTTTATGAAGTTTATTAGAGCTACACTCCTCCATTACCCAACAACAAATAAAGTTGTCAAGTGGTCAAATGCGCTATTTGATTCTGTTTTTAAGCAAAACGGCGTGTTAAAGAAGCAAGTAATTGAATATGTATAAAATATTTTCAACATAACCGGTTTTGCAAAAAATGATCACGAATTGGTAGACTTTCCCACATAACTTGATTTATGTGGCTTTGTCAGATGGTGGAGGGTTACACCTCTGACTTTATACCTAAACGATCTGACCCAAAAGAAACCAATTACGAATCTTATGATGTTTGGTTGTGAAAGCCTGAGAATAAAATAAAAATACAACCCTTTGTCAAGCCACTGCTGGATGAAAGCTTCCCCCCCAAACTGTGCTGGTTATAGCGTTGCTTGACTATACTTCACCACACTGGTCAGGACAGGTTGTCGATAAAAATGGGGGGTCAGGGAGGGGGTGAACCGAAATTGGGCCGCCGCGTTTTTAGCGCTGAAATAAATTCTTTTTTTTTACAAAAGCCTGATACAGAGCGCTAGCGATAAAAATAAAAGGGAGGGGTGCACAGATATTTATGCGTTTAAGAGCATTTGGCTGCGATACATTTCCGCGTGATAAGCCATTTCGTTGAGCTATCATTTGTGACAGCTTCTGGAAAAGAGCTCCATAGCTCAGTGGGCCTTAAATGGTAAAATAAAATACAAATTGTTTCGTTTATTCCACGAAAGAAAGCCCGAGGCCTGGTGCTCCCAGGGCAAGAGAAAGGGAGAAATGTGGGCTCCCTACCCTACTAATGTAAGGACAACGATCAGGAGAACATGGTATTTTTATGGGGAAGGGGATTTATTGTTTTATTATAATTACAAGCCCTCACCACAGCAACTTCAGGTGAGCACCAAGTAAATTAATCTCACAACACGGTTTCATTAATACCCGAATCACCAGAGCGCCGTACGACACAACCGCGAAAACCTAGGTAGTACTTTCCCAAGCGACTCACGGTCAGGAACTGTCTGTGCCGTGGTGCTTCGATCAGTGCATACGTGACGTGCAGCCAAAGCTCCCGACAGCGGCGAAACACACCCCCCTCATTGTACATGTCGTGCAAATGACATCGCCGAGAGGGAGAGATTGAAACACTATCCGACAAAGCAACTGCATCAATCTCAACAGATGGCAAGAGTGATGGCGTTTATGTCAAATATGACCATTCAAACTTGAGCACGTGTATTTCAGCGCTCATGTTTCCTTACACACCATGGGATTTCAAATAACATTAAAAACTACGGTCTGATAAAAATAGGGGGGGGCTCATCCTTCACAAACCCCCATAGGAGTGATATGGTTAAGTATGGTCAAAATCTCCCCCCATCTATGACATTGTATGGAGTGGCCTTGAAACCCACAGTAGACTGTAGATTATTATAATCATTAAATGCATCTAAAAAATGGGACTCAAATGTTCTCCAAGCCGTGGTACATGCTAGACAATCCAAAATGAGGTCTAATCACCAAACCCAAATATGTTCAACAATAAATACCTGAACAAGATCATTGCCCGAATAACACTGCCAGCGTGCTTCAGGCTGCCTTCCAATCGTGTTCAAGTGTCATGTTCCCAGCACTCTCACGCAGCATTTCTGAGATCGCCTATGAATAGGGTTGCCACCTGTCCTGGTTTTCCCAGGATCGTCAAACATTTTTTGTGGGTAGCCATCCCGCGAAATCCATAAGTTGTCCCCGGGACATTAAAAGTTTAGGTTTGTGTCAGTTGTGTAACGATACGCCGCTCGTGGCAATGCGTTCAAATGTAGTTCTCTACTCCTCCAGTCGGTCGCGTGAGATATTGTTCGCTCCACGATGTGACCCGTTCTTTCTTTCACCTCAAGAGGTGGCAGGCAACCAGAGCGACACATGCGAGTGACACGTGTCTGATAGATGCACCTTCTTCCGAAGCCAACACATGGTGTGCTATTGTTATTGCCAAACAGCAGTGACGTCATATGTCACAAGACTCCGTGAGTCTCGCCTAAACCCCCCCCCCCGCCGCCCCCCATGACCACGCAGACATGCAACAATATCCAAGCCTCAACCTCCATCTGCTCATCTGCTCCATCTGTCTCGCCACCACCTAGGGCCTCTCTCTGTGCCTTCAGGCAATTTCAATAATGCAGGCCGTGATTTACGACGACGATGATGATTTATGAGTGACGATCACATCCGACGATAAGAGGTAAAACCTGATTGATCTGTGAAGGCTGACGATGCTGACGAACGACAACAAATGCATCAAGACTGCCTCGAAGTAAATAAAGGGACAAACTGGAAAAACCACTGTCATCATTATCAAGAAAAACGTCTCATAAATTAAATGATTATAACTTTTAAAAACATTACTTTTGAACAGAATTAACGTGAGAAAATGTGAAGATTATGTTTCATTTTATATAGAGTTGTCCCGCAAAGACAACAACAATTATTTGATGCCATAACCCAATATTGATAATACACATGCAAAAAGTGTATTCAACAGGAGCACATAATATCATTCCCAGCAAGCATTGCAAGATGACATCACCAATCTTGTGCCTATTCTCGCGATAGTCACCAGGGGAAGACAGGCGAGGCTGATGTGTTTAATTTAGACACCACTAGAAAAATAAAACAAGTGGATACAGGTTTCATCATAATTAGAAGTCATCGGTCCAGTATCGCCATTATTACATGATGAGTTTGTGACACATACGACATGTTGGTGGTTAATGACCACACCCAAGACAAGCTGACATTAAAATAAATTAATGTTTGTCGATTAACAGAGCTTTAGCATCGTGGTACTCTCTACATATATGCATCCATATAGTGGAACATGTAATCAAGCACCACAGAACACCCCATCAATCAAACAAGTAAAACAAATGCACGACTACAGTAATTTAAAAAACAAGATACTAAATGTTTCTCAGTGTTTCCAAGTATGCACAGGGTGTGAGTCACTTGCATTAATGTTTTGTTTTATACTAAATGCGAATTAAAGGACAACTTTTAATAACGAAATCAAAATTTGTGAGGCAATGCTATGCATGCACATACGTGGCAGACTGAACCCAATTTTAGTTTGTATAAACATTAAATTTTTCGATGCTCAAAATCCATCTGTTCTTCATAAAGGAACAAAGGCCAATGTGTCTGTCCTGTAGAGCTTGGTAATATTGCCGAGTAGTTATATTAATTATTGACAAACATCCTCACTATAGCCTTCACAGACTATTTGGGCGAGTGCTGTTCACGATCAGCTATAAAGGCCGGCACAGCACACGAGGGGATAGGTGGCTAACACCATGCCCGGCCGTCTCTGTCTCCCTCATGCTGATGTTTATAAGGCTGAGTCGACGAAAGGGAGGCCTCCGCTCAAATATTCGCTGCCTGATATTGGTCTTAAGGGAGAATCTAACTGGGTTTGCCAGGTTTGTAGTGCAGTGCGCTAACCACTACACTAATCACTGGCAGGCATAAACAACACATACAGCATTTTCCCTCCTCATTATTGAATGAATTGCTGAAAAATATATTTTTGATTGCGCAGAAAGTAACAGCATGTGGCGGCTCGGGGGGGGGGGGGGGGGCACAAAAACGCATCGCACACAACACACACGGACCGGGAAAGCAGACATTCTTAAACACGTAACTCTACGCAAAGCATCTTGAGATTAACAATTGATATTTATTGACGAATCGATGCTTCATTAAACCCTCCCTCCACCACACGCAAATGCACGCCTTGAGTGTCTGCTCTGTGAAGCCCCGGGGGCCCCGAGATTGAATCCCACCACACATGTCGCGCACTGGGGCCAGACGTCTTTGTGCTCAAATGCCATAGACCTCTCTGGGTGCACGCCAATATTTGGTCACGTACGCGTGACGCGATACACACGCAAGTAACTTACTCACGCACACTGAACCTTCTTTTGTAGAAGTAAGCGGGTGGCATAGCGCCCTGCTGCTCCTTTATACTGCGACAAAGGTTCAATTGCAACCTTTGTAACCCGGATAGGGCATCCCCAAAGGTTGACTCGGCCCCAAATATTGGTTCCGCTGCAGTTGACGCTGGGTTGTGGGAGGAGGTGGGGGGAGTGGAGGAATCGTAAAATGTGTGCAGCGCTGGTCGACTCCTCCGTTGTGCTCAGGGCTAAGAAACGAATGCTCTCAGGCAGCCCAGTCCCTCATCACTCTAAGAGGCCATATGGTGGATCTTTATCTTCATAATCAATGACATGACAAAGAAGACGTTGATAATGTGCACTTAGTTGCACAAGCACTCGGGCGGTTACGATATGCGGTCAAATGCAAAATCACAGCCTATACGGTTTGGCATCTATTATGCAATATGCTTATACAATATTTTACCAGGACATCAAAATTTACAAGACGATCAAAACATTGATTTGTACTTAGCTTCAGTGCTTCACTCAATAAGCCAAACATGTGCCTGTTTATTGATTGCATTCAACATCTCAGGTTTAGACGAAAAAACTGCTGTCGAAAATAAGCACGTGCCTATCAGGTCTGGCACAGCACACCACTGAGTGGTATAGCTAGCACATGTAATGCACAGCCACCTTTGTATCTCGACTACAGAAGTTTATAACACTTAACCAGCACCGGTTACTCATTCTAGCATGAGGGACGATCCAGACCATGATCCGATACCGATTATAACTGGCGCAGTGCACCACTAGATGTTCTGAGAGAGAATGGATACCAGAAGGAATCATTGAGAAGTGTGATGAGAAGGAAGGTGGCTAATGTGCGTTGTATCGCAAGAGGTTCAGCTGGAGATACGATGAAGATTATTCTGCAAGGAAGGTGGATGGGAATATGTGAAGAGGAAAAGGAAACTCATCAGTTTGGTGGGACTATGTGAGCAGTTGGAGGTGCTTTGGGATGCCGAGCCAGTCAACCTCGCGTGAAAATCTTCGCAAGAGATTGCTTAGAAGTGGAAAGCATCCACCATGGAGATCGGACCCTCCGTTACGAGGATGATACGAGGCAGATAAGACAGCAACACCGTGGCCTCGTGGCCTCGAGTAGAATCACGGCGCAAGTGCCCGCTCGCCAACCATCACAGAATCACTCCCCTATACGTCCACGCAAGCACGAGCACGCACGAGCGCCTTAGCCTGTCACGAGCACACACGGCGCGAGGCTTAAGGCCGGGGCGGCCACACTAAGCCGCCGAAGCCGGGTCGAGGCATGCACCTGCGCACGCCCGTCGGCACCCTCCCCGGCCCGTGCTCTGTCATCGGGCGGCCGTTCCCCAGGCCGCAGCAGCTGACGCCGACCGTCAGCTTTATTGCCTCAGTCGCCAATTTACCGTGGCGGAAAAATAAAATTCCATACCATCGCACCAGGGCACCCCTATTTATAGTGTTCAGAGTTGTGCAGATGCCAGCAAATAGGCAACGAAATGAACGTTGTCCGCGACGACCGAAGATTGACGATCGCGTGTTGGTGTTACAGGTGGGCCGGGAGGTGGGGGGGGCTCTGGTGTAAAAATGACGCCCCAGGAAAATAAAAAAAACCCCATGAAATAAAGCAAACCGAATGTAAATACGGGACTTCTCCTTCTCATTCGATGACACAAAAGATTAAAACTAAGAAATACACATTCCACTTAAAGTGTGTAGTTCTGAGTTAAAAAAAGCATTAAAAGTGAACTACTTAAAAATACCCAAAACATTTCGTTTTATAAGCTCAAACTGAAACAACACTGTGCACACACACACACATATATATATAAACATGTGTACAAAGCCCATAAAGGCACAGAATGTTACTGTTTGTGTGTGCAAGTGACAACATGCCGACTTGATTAACCAGAGCAGTCGACTGTCAAACCCGATACTGATGCCCTGGTTTGACATTTTTGGGATATTTCCAACCCACCAATAAATTCCAAATGCCTCAATTCAGCTTCCAACAATGGGCGTCTTTTGTTCCATAACCAAAGCAATGCTTGGGGTCGGAGATAACGTCAGAGGACATGCAATAACAATAAACCACGATCACTGTCACAAAACGCGTGAAAAGCCGCACTCGAGAGCATCTGGTGCGCTTCATCGCGGAGTGAGCGTGCGTCTGCTAGCCGACACGCAGAGCCTCAATCCTCCAAAGTCTGTGGCGAGCTCCAGGCTCCTGTCGGCTTGATCTCGGAATAACAGACGATACGCCGAATCGATAATTAGGACCATACTGACCGCGCTGCAACAAAAACGCCACTCAAAGTGGTAAAAACTAGACAACCCAGAGAGACTCGGCGCGCGCGAGTGGATAGCTGCTCAACTGGCTTCTGCTTTGGCTTGTCAGGAGGTTGCTGGCGGCAGGGGAATGGGAGGGAGTGGGCATGGCGAGGGAGGGAGGTGGGGCAGGGTGGGTGGGTGGGGGGTGCAGGGAGCCAGGCATGAGGCCTGGGTAGGGGTAGCAAGTGGGGGGAGGGTAGAGAGGGGGGGGGGGTGATAGGAACAGGAGGTGCAGTCCAGACTGGCAGAGAGGGGAGGGAGGGGGCTGGATAAACTTATGCAATCTCCCGGAATACATTTCTGCCGCTCTGCTAATTAAAAATTTATTGAAGGAACAAGAACTGCTGACATAAACAGCTGGACTGGATCTGGACAAATCAGAGCTGGATGATTGATAACGCCTTTCCCCCCCACCCCATCTCTGATGCCAGGCCTCTTCATTAGACAAGGCCCTTTCTAACGGAATGATTGGAGCAGCTGCCTGTGCTCCCTGTGCTAATCTCAACCCAGGCTCTCCCTCCACGGCCCCACACCACCACCACCCATTACCCACAGCTTATTTGCTGATCCAACGGGCACAAACCCATCACAGTTATCTGCTCCTAAATCCTGAGTTTCATTTTAATTTCGAATTCCAAAATGTCTTATTAAAACATAATAATACCATGGCTCCCATCTAACAACAGAGCAGCGTTGACCCTTTATGATTTTCTTTCTGTTTCAAATTGGAAGAGTGGGCCAAGGCAAATATTTAAACGGAGATCTTGCGCGCTTTGCTCGGCCGGGCGACGCTTGTGACGAAACCCAAGCCGACATTTTAACTTATCGCCTTGGAATTCTACAGTTTGGAATTTCCATACTATCAGAATAATTATGCAAATGTCAATGTTGTTAATTCAATTTACTGCATGTGGAAATGCTTGCATGCTGTATAAGTAGTACTCGTTATTGAAATAAGTTTAAAGGTTTAAGTGATTCTTCAAGGACTAAGCAAATTAAAGACAAACTGTCCAGTAAGATATCTATGAGGCCTTTTTGCCAGTATCAAAATGATGAAAAAATAAGAATAAGCTTGACCCTTTCTGACAATAAGACAGATGTTAAGATGTTTAAACGCCAAATAGAAACCTATTGCAAGGCAGCAAGTCTGCATTAACCACACGTACTTGCGAAAAAACGTGCAAACAAACGTGCCCTGTGGTTAATGAAGATTTGTTGCCTTGCAATAGGTATCTATTTGGTGTTTAAACGTCTTAACACCTATTCTATTGACAAAACGGGTACGGATTTGTTTGAGATGGATTTGTTCACAATAAGAAACAGCCCAAACAGTGGAAATAAAGCCATAGATATTTTAACCAACACTAGCAATAATTTCCAGCCACATAAAATCAATGGCTACCTATATACAGGCATTTATATAGTAATTCAGTCACTTACATTTATACTTTGTGTGAACCAAGTCGAAAATCAGAAATATACAAGTACTGTATTAAAATAATGTAGAATAAAACTGTAGCTTTACTATCGCACCCCTGTGTGAAATTGATATTTGAACACCAGCACAAAAAAGCTGCAGTCGTAAGTCCATCATAATTTCCATTTGCTCCACTGGTACCGAGTGCCGATGTACCCTCAACAAGGCCAAAAGAGCCCGCCCCGGAGAAATGTCATTTTAAAATATTTAGCCTACAATATTCACCTTCCAAGCAATTTTGCAAATGTGCGGCCTGGCAATACTATTTTATGGACGGCATGTTTTTGAATCCTGTGCCACGAAGGAATGCTGTACAGCATAGCTGGTGTTGCCAGCAGCTGGTCAGCTGTCAAACAGCCGCTGACTTGCCAGAGACAGTCTCCGATGACGGGGCAATTGGAATGTTTCTCTTAGCAACTGGGAAACAGCATCCACTTTCATACGAAGCAAGGTAAGGGTGTGTTGCCCTCCCCCCACCCCCAGACATCGACAGCAGGATTTCTCAAACTCCAGTAGACCCACCACAGTGGCGAGATATTAACTCCCTCGCCGCATATGCAGAAGGCCGTGGGTTCGATCCAGCCCCTGACGCCTGTGTATATGGAGTTTGCATGTTCTCCCCGTGGTTCCGCGGAATTTTCTCCGGGTTTTCCCTCTACGTTTAGAAACATGCTTTTATAGTATTTGACTGCTATAAATTTTCACGTGATAAGCCACTTCGTTGAGCTATCATTTGTGGCCAGGAAGCTTCTGAAAAAGAGCCATATAGCTCAGTGGGCCTTGCCTAGTATTTTTTGTTGTATTATGTTGAACTAGTTTTAGTTTTATACCGTTTTACCTCCGTTCACATATACAATACACATTTACAAGCGTACGTGTCTGACGATTTGCTATAGACATTCTCTGCAATGTAGACGTACGTTGATTAATTTGAACCAGTGCTCTCTAAGTCACGTGGGACAATAGAAGAGACAAAGATCCCCCCATGCTCGGCTGCACCAGGTACTTATTTAGGCTGAAGTCCACAAAGGGGGAGGGGCCCAGGACTTGTTCAAATCTTCGTTACTTTTTATTGGTCGGGAGCAGGAATCGAACTCGTGTTGCCGGGTTCAGTGTCGTACGCTAACCAACACACATCCACCACATGTACACACAAAGACGTCGATGTGATATTGGAACGGAGTCGTGTACGTCCGGTGGGTCTATTTGAGTAATAACGACGCGCGTGCAGCGTGATAATATTTAATTTGTACCCCTACGGAGAATGGGTAAGCACAAAACGATGGACCATGGTGGGTTGCGAGGACTGGAGTTTAAAAAGAGAGCCCGATAAAGAGGTGAACCTATGACAATTTACCAGAAATGTGCCCCATCCCGTTGGACCTCAGAATGCTAAGCATTCTACACATGCCCACATGCACACGTTGTCCACATGTATGTGTGCATGATCTAGAGTGCACCGAGAATACGTTCCCAGACTAAACCCACTTTCCACCACCAAATCTCAGGTAGATCATTCGAGGAAAACAAAAAGTTAACCCAATGAATCGATGTTGGCTGTGACATCATACGTGCAAAGTTAAAATGACCTTGAACAGACTTGGTGAATCAGTGGTTCATCTTGCGTGTGCAGTATATAGATGTGTAAGCGAACGACATTCGCAGCGGCTTGTGGCTAACCATCGAACAAAGACCATCACTGCATCGTGAGCTTTCAGATGCGCTTCTGCGGCCGTCTGGAACGCTCTTCCTTCTGACATTAGAAAGCCACTGGGGCTTTGCACACTTTTAGGTTCATAATGAAAACTAATTTCTTTAGAACTGCTTTTTGTGTTTAGTTTGTTGTCCTTCCCCCGCACCTCCAATTAGCACGGTTGGCTATGTACGGTGCGAAAGAAGTTCAACATACATACATCACCGCTGCACGTCGTACATTTATCCAAAATCGCCGTGCAACACCGTGAAATGCAAGGCACGTACCTTGCCGTATCTTGTGGCGTATGAGCCCGTCAAGAGTGAGTGGAAGATGATAATCGTTTCATCCAAGTCCCAAATGAAAACCCTCTGAAAAACAAGCGCAAAATAACATTTTGTAAGATACAATCTTCACTGGAAATATGTCAATGGTCAGCTGTTTGTCAACTTTTGTTTTTACAACTCGTCAGTGAACAAGAAATAAACAGACCTGCTAGAACGGAATGTGCTCAACCATGCTCGTGTACCATGTACTGCGAGTTATGTGCTGGATTCGAAACCAATCATGGTGAATGAAATAAAAAAGCATCATAATTGTGTTCAGTTTCATTCCAATTAGAGTGGCAACTCAGTAAACTCCCGTAGTTATATGATAATGATGATGACAAACGTGTGTGGGTGACTAGCAAAGCAGATTTTTCAGTTATTTTCCAATGTATTTGATATTTAACTTTTTGTATCAGACCACGAAACAAATAATTACTTCATAAGTATTACAGAGCAGTGTGCTCTATCTGTTAGAAAACATCTGAAGAAGAGATTGTTGACAGGACTTAATAAATTTCAAGTGCATTTTCGCCCTTTACATCATAGCACCCTCAATAAACTGACATTCGACTGCAATTTGATCAAATTTAATGTGAAGCCAAATATAGTCTAACAACAGTTTGATTATGTAGCCACTGGGGGACCGGGGTTGAGACAATCAACTCGTGAAACTTGAAAGCCCCGTTTAATCACGGGCGGCTGCAACCCAGATCTGAACCCAGGATATCTCAGTGGTGCCCTCTCGGCCGCACGGACCTTTGAGCCAACCCCGGTCATCATCTCAGCAAAGCGAGATATTTCATAAACAAAATTGCAATTCAAGTTCAGACCAACAAACAAGACAGAAGCCCCACTTGGCAGAATTCCATGCACAGCGATGGTCATGCCCACGCGACCCCCCCCACCGCCACCACGTAGGAAAGAGTGAGAGAGGCACACGCTGCTTGTAAATCAGCGCCTGATGAAAAACACTGCCACCAAGGCATCTGTAACACGGGGTGTGCGTTCGCTTTGTTGTAATGTGCCACTAATTGATTTTATTTTCGTCGATTGCGCCTTCTAACTCGGATCCTTGCGCCTCCCTTTGAAGGTCCCTTAATACCATCACCTTTGATGATAGCGCATTAATTTTGGCACAACGGCGACGTTTACATTCAAACGACGGGCGTTGAAGCAGTGCGGCTCAACACCTTTGGTGAAGTGATTAATGTAAATGGGCTAATTAGGGCGAACCAATTTCAGCCTTTTAAGTTATATCCTTCCATGTGTATGCATGCAGGCATATACGTATGTTTAGCTACATGGGTGCAGTGTTGAGTGGACGGATGAATGGATGAACGGATGGATGAACACACAGATAAGGCAGGTATAGGCAGGTAAGTATGCATGCATGCATGAATGTACCGATGGGGGCATGTTTGTTGGTGTGGAGGCAGGTGGAGAGATGACTGTGGTGGTACTGTACACATTTAGCTGTGGTCGCTAAGGTAGGACAAAATAGCAAGGCAGGAAGGTGGCCACTGGTAAATAGATAAATACCACATACAAAAAGCATTTGTAGATTGGCATAAACACAAGTACATAGAAAATACAATCGAAGGCACATTATAAGACTGGTATGCCATTAGGTAGTTGGACAAGTAAAATAGGTAAGCATACGATTAGGTAGGTAAGTATATGATCGTGTACGGCAGTAGGTATGCAGGCAGCCAGGCATGGAGATAAGTAAATTAATAGGTTGGCAGTGAGCATGAAGTGATGCATTGATTCAACTATTGTGCAAGGTGCTGGGGGGAGGGATTGTTGAGCGATGTCGATGGCTTGGGGAAGCCATCATCCAGCGGTGGATTGAACATGACTGATTATGATGATAAAGGCAGACTGACCTCCAAGTCTCCATCGGGAGGTGGAGAGGGGTTATTCCTTCTCCCGCGACCCCTGGATTTTCCGCCGGAAGCGCGGCGCGTCCTCTCCTCGGACTCCTTCCCGGGTGTCGTGGGGCTCTGCAGGGTGCCGTACTCCGCTGCCGGGGCAGGTGGAAGGGAGACACACGAGGCAGCCTCGGATAACTCACGCTTGTATGCATGGCGTTTGTACAAACGGTGAACTTCTTTCGCACCGCACGAAGCCAACCGTGCAAATCGGAGGTGCAGTTGTCGCGGCGTTCAGGGGGGGGGGACATTGAGCGCAGCTTGGATGGTGCCGTTTTTTTTTGTCATAAGTGATGCTTATAAATAACTAAGCACTGGCCGCGCATTTGTGCAGGATACAACATTCTGCGCGGAGGGTGGGCCTTGGGGAGGGGGCACGAGGTCAGCGCGGGGCACAAACTCGGCTCACAACGATGCAGCATGCGGGTGACGTCACCGCGCAGGTGTGAGAGGCGACGTGACCCGCGTGCCAGCCAGCAAAACTTTTTTTCCGATATAGTACGATAAAGGATGGGATGAAGCAGCGATGTGTGGCCGTTTTTTGAGCGATGCGCTATAATCACGGTGACCCGAGTTCCATTCTTGGCCATGGCTAAAATCAGTGGCAAGTGGAATCTCAACCAGCCATGGCCACCACGCCCCCCTTACCAACTTAACGGACCACATGGTGAAGAATGGCCAAACACACGCCCCTAGCTAACATGGATTGGAAGGTCTTCATCCAGCAGTGGACAGATCATGACCAGTGATGATGATGATGACCATACATTTTCAGTGAAACACTGTGAACCAGGAAGCAATCTGGTACCTGGCTGACAAAGCCTTTAAGCTAAAAAAAAGATATTAGCCACTGCAAAACATAAATATGCTCCAAAATGAGAAGACGACTATTTAATTCCCCCATGGACACAGGCTGGGGGATACCACATTGGTAAAGAGCAGTGGCTTCCAATTTGATGCGTGCTTCTCGTGATTTGGGCAGCTTCCAGACAGATGTCCTGATAAACAGGACACACACGGGCCTGCTGGTTACGTAAAGGTTGAAAGACTGCAGAGACTAAAACAGAGGTCATGAGCACAGCCTCATTACTAGCTAGCGCCTGAGGAAAAAGACTTGGCATGGAAATGGTCGATGCCGCTCATTTTCACTTCATTCTATTGCAGTATCAGGAAGCGAGCAGTGGCAATGGAAGGCTTGGCAGCTTTTACAAGTCTATAAAACATATTGTTGCAAGAAAATTAACAGTGCTCACTTAAAGGAAGGTTCCACATTCATTTGCGGGCGCGTGTCTACCTAGCCTGGCACAAGCAACCTTCAGTAACACGAGCGGCAATGGCACGGCAGTGTTGCTGTGCTGTGCGCGCTTTTTTTTTACTGACGGCAGGAGAGCGGGGCAGAACTCTAAAGCGGGTAGCCGTTGCGTTAAACGGGTCAGGAGCCGTCACTTTGCAACCATTGGGGTAAGATCTTGTCAGATTGAAGATAACTGCGAAGCAGACTACAAGCGACCCCCCCCCCACCATGTTATTATGATGATGGATTCTGGAAAATAAAATTAACAAATAGTTTTCAACATTTGTGAAAATATCAATTCACCAAAATTTTTTAGTCGGCGGGGGGGGGGTTTGTTGTACTCAGATCACTCTTTCCCTCAGGAGGCTGATAATCCATCTTGTGATGAGCGATGATGATAGCAGTGGTGATGACGGCTATGTGAAACCCTCATGCTACACTGCTGAATGTACGATAACGATAATGAAAGGCTCAAAACTTCTTAATCTTGTGGAGAATGTTGTGGAACTTTAAATATCTGCACACAGGCACAGAAACGTGCCTTGTGACCCTCTCTGGAACCAGTCCGAACGCCAATGGTCAGAGCAACCATTAATAGGCATTGGAACGATAAGATATGTGAATGATGAATACTTGGCTACACCATCACCAACACTTAATTTGAATACAAAATGAGAGTTTGATGAGACTAAACATATATCTTTTTTTTAAAAGATACGAGTAATAAACGAGAAAGCCATTAACAATATTATGCAGGGTCAGAATACCACGGCGATAGACAAACAAAACATGAAATTAGTATGAATCAGTCAGGAAACTCTGCAAATGATATCAGTGGAGACAGAAGTTCCAATAATTTAAATTTAGCTTGGCTTAACATCAGTGCATACCGTGCCACACAGAGGTCCGTGTAAATTGTACCACACAGCCCAGCGCCCGACTCCTCCGCAATCAAATAAACTGGTAATTGTGGCCCGACACACCAGCCAAACCGGACTAAATTTTCACAAGGAATACAGGGTCAGAGACTGAAGGTCGCACTTGAACCTGACAAATGATGGTCCCCTGTAGGATTAACACCTGTTCCGCATTTCACAGAACCTTGCCTGATTTCTTGTCAATTTGAAACGCTCATTGTAAATGTGCAACAGGAATTCATAGTTATCGTGTGGCGACCGAACTTTAAACGCACGGTCAACAGGCATTACATGAAGCTTAAGCAGAATGACGGCGAGTAAAGAAACGTTCTAAAATAGCGCTCCCTTCCCGCGAGACTAGAACACAAATCGCATGTGCTGCACGGCGGACACAACACAGGCACCACCCCCTCATGACGAGCGTGCGCTCCTCATTATTCCGCTTCTTCTCAGCCAGAAGTCCCATTAATATGCGGGGTCAGCTGCTCCGATTGTGTCTCTCGATGAGCTTCTATTCGGCTCTTCTTCTTTTCGTCGCTGCTGTCGACCGTCCCCCCCCCTCATACCTCGCTCCCCCACATTCTCCCATCTCACCCTTGATCTCCCTCTGCTGCCATCTGCCCTGCACCGACAGTATCTCCAATGCCTTTCTACTAACTGCATCTTCTTTTGCCTGTTCTCAACGCAATCCCAAACTGTCCAAGTCTCGCCTCCCTTACCTACTCAACACTATCCGTAACCGCTGCCAAGGTGCCGATTGTTTCACATTCCACCTCATTTGTCAACATATATCTCTGCCATTTCAAGCACTCATCTCACTGTTTTGTTACCTCAGTGCCGAAGTCACTGCAGCATATAAACGATGGGCACACACACGTACCTATAACAGCACTGGTCGCATCATCACCCGACATATTTAATTATCAGTTTTACTGGCTTCTCTCTGCTTACATACAATTCCTGTAACCCTACTTCACTTATGCCATCCTGCCCCAACTCGTTCAAATCTGTTCATCTCAAATTGCGAGTCTCCAGTGAGCCTGGACGAATTGACAGCCCTTCGCTCGGCCAGTTATTAATAGAGCGGAGCTGTATATATTTATCTTTGCTGCTATTGTTCGTCAGGACACGTTGTGTATAGCGACTGCGCAGTTGGCAAACCCCTCTCTATTCAAGACAAGGCGAGGACAGGGCGTGCATACGGCAGCACTGACTCGGCGGGTGGCGGAGCGCACAACGCGGCCCAACCACAATTTGGATTCGAAAAGCATCCCGAATAGGGGTCGGCTACAAAAATAACAATACAAGCAATGCACGTGAACACGAGAGACGGTGGTCCTTACTAAATGACGTCACGAGGCAGAGTCGAAGGTTGCCGACGCCCTGGTCTAGATGCAACCACCGCCTCTCGCCAGACCCCAATCAATCGATCAAACTTTATTTCTATAGCACTATTCGTGCAAAAAAAATGCAATACGTTGTGCTTTACAGGCATGAACAGTCAAAGTGAAATTGTAGGCAAAATAAAATCACGTTGTAACACATTTCTAGCAAAGACATAATAAAAATAACACATTAATACAATCCTAATTAAAAGCAAGTTTCAAATAGTTTTTAGATTTGTTTTAAAAGTGTTTAATGATTCTGAAGCCCTCAGGATCCCCTGGCAGGCTGTTCCACAGGCAAGCACCGTATACACTAAAAGCTGCAGCAAGATGTGCACTTTATTATAATTATTATAATAATGCCCTGTGTTTGTCCCAGAGTGCCTCATTAACTATTCTTCTTCAGGAGGGTACTGTGCACTGGGGATGTTTGGCCAGTTCCACGAATTCATTTTTTTTTTAGTCTCCACCCTGGGAAAAAGCCGGAAGTGCCCGGAGACAACCCGTCATGGCATGCACTGGAATTCCTCGGCCACCACGCAGTCGCAGCATGGCGGGAGCCTCACCAATGTAACGTGACCAGCGAGAGGAAAAGGAGGGACGCGGTTTTGCCTTCAGGCTATAAGGGCGGCGGGTCAGGGGAGAGGAGCGATAAGAGGAGCGATAAACGAGGGTTACCCGCCCACGGATAACGTCAGTGGCGAGCGAGGCGCGAACCGGTCCTGGGTCTTCCTCTGCGCCAACCTGAACTGACCAGCACGGTGAAGTATGTTCAATCAGGGGGGGCGGGGGGGGGCAGGTCGCGGGCCGGTGGCGATGTCGTACCGGCCTGGCTGGTAGTGATAGGCGCCGGCTCCTGCAGGGTATAGGTGGCAGCCGTGGCGGGCGGGGTGGACGGGCTGCTGCTGCTGTTGGCCATGTAGGTGCCGTAGGCGGCGCTCGGGTAGTACTGCCCGACGGCGTACTGCCCCTGCGGGAAGCCGGCGTATGACGAGTACTCCTGCAGTTGCGGGGCGGCACACACGGCGGGGACGAGTTGGCGATGCGCGACATGCACGTTGGCGAAGACGTTAGTTTGTTGTACTTCCCCTGCACCTTCGATTAGCACGCTTGGCTACGTACGGTGCGCAAGAAAAGTTAAACATACGTACATTTTATTTTTGCGTGATGGCAATATGTTCAGGAGGTCAATGACAATGTCAAGGTCTGCTAATCGCGAGAGGGTGTGCAGTTTTGCTATTCCTCCTCCATGCAAAGATCACAAAGCTAGTGGTTTACTACATGGTTGATGGATTTAGTTGTATGGTGACAGTCGCACTGTGGTTTGTCTTTAACGTTCCATTTGTGAAGGGGATATGCATCGGCCTGTTGTTGCGATGTTTGGGTCTCGAATTATGTGTTTATTCTGGGCGATAGAAGATGTTAAGAGGCAATAGCGGCAGACCCTAGGGGTCTACAGCAGCGCTGTTAACTGCAATTACAATTTCATTGTGATGCAATTAATTACCCGTCAAGCAACTGCAATCGACCCCAGGTCTCAATCATGGCTGCTTTCTAAAAACAACTTTATGAATGATCTGTAATTAAACAGCAATGCCACCATTTATTTGCACCTGATAATTGAGCTAAAAGCCATCAAGAATGAATTACTCACCAACGCTTACGAGATGTAATTGACGCATCAGGGAATAATTGCTTAATGTCAGGCTACATGCATCGAATCACGTGTGTTACGATCAGTTTTCCGATGCAATAAACCCATTCCATGTTGTATACAATGAGTTCACGTGATCCTTGCATCCATTCGTGACCACTACATTCATTCCACTGGCAAAACATTATCAATTCTTTATCAAACTGAAACCTTGAACCATGACAATTAATTAAATCAATTGGGGGGGGGGGGAAGGCAGGCAGGTGGGCGGGGATCATTACGCCTATCATGCTGAGTGTTTGAAATTTGAAAAATAGTTTGAGATATCACTCGCTACTGATGTTGGCTGTGGCCAAAAAATCTAACTCAGAATATGATGGGGTTTAGAGTGCAGTGCGCGCTAATCACTACCGCCACCAACCATTTCCGATTCACATTTTCCTGAATGTATTGTCGTCCACGTTTCGTGTATTGTGTGCATCACAGGAAGGAGGGGCAGGAAACAGAGACTTGATGGACATGATGCTCTAGGGGAATCCACATTCTGTAATTTAATGTATGGTTTAATTTGAAACACCTTCCACTATAATCTGGACTGAACTTAATCTACTATAATCTGGACAGAACACTTGCAGTGATTTTTTTATCTGATCAAATAGAGCAAGACTGAGAAATAACTCATTCTAATTCCCTTCCCAAACCAATAAACGCCAACCATGTTGATTTTCACCTATACACCACCTGAGGAAGATTGATAAAGATACTGTATAATATAAAAAATTACGCATCAAAATTCGATATTATACATACAATAAAAAGGTTATTTAAAATAATAACAGGGTACTTATAATCAATTGTAAAGGAGTACCTCAGTATGTTTGCCAAATGGCCTTCCTTGAAGAAAACCAAAAAATATCAGGATTTATACCTTTTTTTTCATCACCTATTTTATCTTCCCTTAAAAAAATGTACGTTCAGCGCGAACATATTCTGCTTCATCCTTTAGCCGCGAAGCCAAGTGAGCAATCCACAACGTTGGGGAGACGCGGACACGTTATGCCCCGAGAAGGGCTCACTGGGGACACGTACACTGCCTACAGCATTGTGCATGTGCGAGTGCATCCACCACGAGCGTAACCAAATTTACATTGGCATCGGCGAATGTCCCGAATTTATAATTTTACCACGGCTCGCCACTTATCACATGCCGTCTTTACGTAACGCGTCTTGTACGTGCGCTGTCGCCCCCCGTATCTATTTTGGCTCGTGACTCCCACGATAAGGCCATCACCAGGACCACACTGTAAACATGGCACTGCATCTTAATCAGCGGCCATCAAGGTTAAAGTGTTTTTAATCAGCAAGTGAAAAAACCTAAGGAAAGTTAGCATTATCAAATTGAGTATATTAATATGCACAGCAGTTACATTGCACACAAACATATTACAATATACAGCAGTATGTTAACGAATGGGCTCAGAGTATGGCTAAATTTAGACGTTTTCCACGAAACTTAAAGGAATCACTGTGTCCTGTATATTTAAGTACGTAACATTCAAGGTTGTATACTTGGTGACGACATTGAGACACAAGTTTGCTCCTCTTGCAAGTGTTACTGGGGTTTCAAGGCCACATTTTCTCAGGTGGGAAGTCCCCAAAGCAAATATGCACTGATTCAATGTTGCCACAGCTCACTATCACGCAACATCAGTGGAGTTGTGGGAGGGGGGCAGCTGAGATCAGGCCTCAGAGTCGGCCACAGGCCGGCTGGAAGTAGAGAGAACCGCCCAGCCATGCCGCCCAGCCATACCTCACAACTCCTGGTATCAGCGGCAGCCGACCGACCGAGAGCTTCGCTACGCTGAGTGACGACTCTAACGTACGATCAACAACCTTGCAGTCGGACGTCACGGCGTCAAGCGCTGAACCCGCAGCGAAGCGAGAGCCCGCACACCCGCACGGACGGCCCCACCCACCCAGCCAGCATCGTCAGCCAAACGTGCGGCGCACACAGAGCCCAAACACACTCGGCCGCCATCACCAAGGAAATGGACACGGAGTCTCGTTTGAAAGTGCCAGAAAGATAGCTTCGGCAGATACCGCCAGCGTGATTACGAGGTACCTGTTGAGAGCTGCTGAATCCTGCCGAACTTGTGATGGAATTGCTCGGAGGGTATATCCCCGAAGCGGTCGTAAAGCTTCCTCCCGCTGCAAACAACGCGAAGACACAGTGGGTGGGGGGGGACAAGAAGGCGGCACGTCAAGAACTGACACAAAACAAAACAAAAATCCGCCTAAGAGAACCCGGCCTGGCGCCGCTGACACACTCTCGCGAGCGCGGGCGCGGGCCCGGGCGATAATTTTTCACGGTTATTTTTCGTACGCGTTCTGGTGGAGTGGCAAACACCGGGCCGACCGGACTGGCTTAAGACATAAAAAAAAACGCAAGAAAGCAGCTCGCGCAGGCTGCCGCTGGATTAAGAGCCGTCACATGCGGAGCACGCGCGTCACCTGCGCGCGGGACACAGGCGGGCACCTCGATCGGCGCAGGCCCCCAAATGGCTCCCAAGAACTTCCTGCGGCTCAAGCGAAGGGCGCGAGGAAGTTATTAGGGGGGCTAACGTGCTGCTGTTTTCGCTTGCTAATGGCACAAAAATGGATGCAGATGTCAGATTTTTCTTCGCGCACAAAAAAAATACCGGCCCAGTGGACACGCGCGCGCGCGTGTGTGTGTAAATGATCAAAAAATAAACACCGAAAATATGCTTGATGTTGAGTTTTGTTTGAATTAGCACTGCAGGTATAAATATCAACGTACATTTACTTAAAAAATAAAGGCAACAAAACATAATTTTATCCACTTCACAAATTCCACTCTATTTAGTTTCGTCTGCAAAAATATTCCAAGTTAAAATCCTTTCAATAAATATGGAAATACATTTTTGGGCTGGCTTTGGACGTGTTATTCTGGTCTGGGCAGGGAGTCAGCCAGTCAGGTAATTCCTAGCTGTGGGTCACACACACTTGCTGTCAAGAAAAACAAATACTCACACCTCATTCCACTTCTTGCTGCGCCGCGCTGACAAGGGGTTAACACCACATTCTCATCGTTGGCCTCGAAATTCAGACTCCACAAAAATCTCTGTAGATGCGCCAGAAGGTAACCTCGTTTAAGCCGCGCTTGTGCAGAGAGGGGAGCACCGTCATGGGAACAATGCAACTTGTGTGAGGCAGAGAATTTCATTGGACTCTTTACAATCTGGTCTTAATAAATGTAATAAGCTACAGAACGTTAAAAAAGGGGGAGGGGGGGGGGAGACGACGGGGTGGGTGGAGGGAAAAGGTCTTCACGTGCATAATCGTGACTGCTGGGAGAAAACAAGCCCTCCAGCGGTAAACATCTTCTGTTCGGGGTGACTTCAAGGGTCAACGTCCAAGTATTTACATAGCTTTGATGTTCACCAATTGCCTGGTCATGGAATTGGTTTGGTGGAGGCCCATTTTGACACTGTTGTTATTGATGTTGTGGGTGGGGGGCCTTTTATGCAGATCTGAGAAAGGCATTCTTAATTTGTAGTTTCCAAAACTAAAAACAAGCACCTCCCCCCGAATCTATGAGAATATTTCTCCCTTCCTGGGCAGAGCACTCCCGTAATCTCGTTTGGCATAAAATGAAAGGATTAGCAACCTAGACAATAAAACAAACCCACAATAAAAGGCGGTTATTATACTGCGAGAGCAATGGCTGCTTTGTGAAATAAAAACCGCACGTATTCATTTTTCCCGACACTTTGGGTACAATAAAGGCTCTGCCACAGGCATGCACTTAAATTGTTAAAACGCTCTCGTTGATTTACGGCGGTGTGCATTTCATCAGCGAAATCGCTCTTCCCATATGTATCCAGGAGTCAGGTGCAAGGACAAACACAGCGTTATACTGCGAACAGCTCAAGGTGTGGAGTGGTGGTGAAGTGGTCAGCGCACTGCGCTATGAACCAAGCGACTCCCGGTCTCAGCGAACATCAGCAGTGTATGTATGATGAACTTCTTTCGCACCGTATGTAGCCAACCGTACTAATCGGTGGTGCATGGGAAGGTCAACAAACTAAAAATAAACAGCAGTTCTAAAGAAATGGGTTTCAATCAAGATTTAAAAGTACATAGCTCCAGTAGGGTATCTAATATCGGAGGGAAGAGCATTCCAGACGGCCGCAGGAGCGCATCTGAAAGCACGTGATGCAGTGTCCGTCTTTGTTCGATGGCTAGCCAAAAGCCGCTGGGCAGTGGTGAAGTATGGCCAAACAACGCCCCATTGACCGACGTGGCATAGGTAGGCCTTCTTTCAGCAGTGTACTGGGCAAAGGGTTGTATGTTATTTTCGTTATACTGTTTCAACAACGCAAGGCTGTTCCTCTTGTGTTGTATTTGTCGATAACTACTGTAAGGCACACAAGTAGATGGGAATAAGTGTTTCACTCCTATTCAGCAACATCAGCAAAGATGAGCGTTTTGAATTAGCTCAATTAAAAAAGAGGGATGACATTGTCATCCTCTCAGCCGACAAAGGCAATGCCACTGTCATCATGGACAAAATAGAATACAACAACAAAATTCAAGAACTACTCAACGATGGCAGCTATACAAAAATAAAAAGAGACCCCACCAACAGCCTCGTCTCCAAAACCAACAACATCATTTCTGCTTCAACCGCATTAATTGATCAGACCAAACAGTTCTCGTTGAAACCTTCTGCAGTCAGGCCACCAAGATTGTACGGCTTGCCAAAGATACATAAAGAAGATACACCTCTTCGTCCCATTGTCTCTACTATCAACTCCCCCACTTACAAACTGGCTCGTTTTTTGTCCGAAATCCTACGGCCTTTCACTGGAAAAACCACCTCTGCAGTACTAAACTCTACTGACCTGGTATCGACAATCAAGGGGATTGCCCTGTCCCCAGACGACCTGCTTGTCAGTTTTGATGTGGTTTCCTTGTTCACCAAGGTGCCTGTGCCTGACACCATCGCAATCATTGAAGACTTGGTTCATCAAGGACTGAATGCTGGGGTACCCCCCCTGGTGAGACACTGCTTAACCAATACATACTTCACCTGGAATGGAACCTTCTACAAGCAAATTGAGGGCACCCAATGGGCTCCCCCCTATCTCCGGTTGTAGCCAACATCTTCATGGAGAAATTTGAGACGGACGCCATCCAGACTGCCACTCTACGCCCGACCTTATGGAAGAGGTACGTAGACGACACTTTTGTCATCTGGCCACATGGCCGGCCTGCTCTAGACCAATTTCTCGACCACATCAATTCCATGCACCCAGCCATCAGATTCACCATGGAAGTCGAAAATGATGGCAAGCTACCCTTTTTGGATGTCCTAATCAAAAGGAGACCTGATGGTTCAATGAGCCACTCTGTCTACAGGAAAGCCACCCACACGGATGCTTATCTAAAACCGGATTCCCACCACCATCCATCCCAGAAGAATTCCCTCATCAAGACTCTATATCATAGAGCCCAATGCATCTCCGACCATGAACACATTTCCAGTGAACTCAAACACGTACGCCAAGCTCTTAAGGCTAATGGTTACTCCGACTACACAATCCGCAAAGCCATCACTCCAACCATCAAGAAGGATCCTGTTGAGGAGCCTTTCAAGACCATCACCTTACCCTACATTGCTGGGGTCACAAAAAAGATCTCCAAAATCCTGATTAAACACAAGATCCAGGTCCGATTCAACACAGTACATAAAATCCGTGATCTGGTCCCGTCTGTAAAAGATGTGGTTCCAGACATACAGTATCCTGGCGTCTACAAACTAAGTTGCCTCTGTGGTAGCAGTTACATTGGAGAAACCAAACGACATGTCTCGGACCGCATCCGTGAACATAAGGCAGACCTGAAACACGGTAGGACAAACACCTCAGCCGTGGCAGATCACTGTTACAATTCAGTGGGCTCACATGACATTGACTTCTCCAAGACAGAGGTTCTCTGCAAGCCATCTGGCTATCATGAGAGATTCGTTCATGAGGCGATCCACATATACAAACACAGAGACAATTTCAACCGAGAAGATGGATTCTGGCTTAGCAATCATTGGAAGGACGTAATAAACCATTTCGGATCTTAACTGATTGTGTTCACGTTTACGGTGACTTTCAGACCGCGTTCCACTCACTGGCATGGTGCAGTGTGCAGAGTAATGTATGGTGTCGTAATTGTATAGTAAACATATAGCAGTGTGATACACATTAGGGTGGGTAGAATAATACATATTGTTATATTAAAATGGATAAGGCAGCAACTGCAGCAGCAGCAAGTGCAGCAGCAGCAGCAACTGCAGCAGCAGCAGCAACTGCAGCAGCAGCAGCAACTGCAGCAGCAGCAGAAACTGCAGCAGCAGTAACTGCAGCAGCAGCAGTAACTGCAGCTCCCTTTGATGCTGTTAATCCTGCATAATGCACATGCATATGCAGTACTAATCACATTCCTGCATTTCCCATAAATATGCTAAATTCCTTTTGCTATGCAAATTCCTTTGTCTATGCGCCCAGCTTATATATATGCTCCTAGCTCGTGTGCTGTTTCATTCAGACTGTCGCCTCGACGGACCTGGTTTTCACCTGAGGACGGCTGCTTGCGTTGTGGCCGAAACGTCGTGAGAATTGTTTTATTATGTTTAATTTTTATTATTTTATTACTTCCCTTCTACGTGACTTTACCGAAAGAACCAAGAAGATGAGATCATATATGTTTGACTCAAGACTTAAAGCCATTTCAAACGTTATGCTGAGCATGCTTTAACAGTGAAACCAATGTCCAGACATTGTTATTTGAAGACCCAATTTTGGTTTTAGGATTTCTATAGCTAAAGCCATAAAATCAACTACATTTGTGCAAGATTTCAGCTTTTCAGCTCTTTTTGAACATAAGTATAAATGACACCGGGCAGTCAATTACCATCATCTATATATATCGGATGTAAGTTGCATGTGATCTAGGGTGGACTGGTGACGCACTGCGCTATTAACTCAGCAACAAGTTCAATTCCTGGTCACTTGATATCATTAATGGCGAGTGATAGCTGGACTGATCAGCATGGTAAAGTATGGTCAAACATCCCTCATAGGGAGGTCTTCATCTAGCAGCTTATTGACAAAGGGCTACACTGTACATGCGCATATGCGATCTATCAATATAGATATTTTTTCATAGTTATAACCTAAATATTCACAAAGACAAAAGCCGTCATCTGGTACTACTAGCATCATGACTATGTATACAGGTACACAGTTCAATGCACTACACTGGTGCACGGGGGAGTTGATGAGTGCAAGGGAAAGCGATCGATACGTTCCGACTGTCGCCTTGGGTGCGACAAATGACTTGGCCGTCACGTGTGACGGCGGGGTCTCTCCGTGACGACGTGCCACGCATACAGGCACCAGGTGAGATTGGGTTTCAAAGCATGGGGGGCAAACATCCCCTCTTCTCTCCCTCTCCCACACTCCCAGGGAGGGAGACTCCAGACTGCACGCCAATTAAAGGCACAGTTCCGGCTGATTTATACACAAAAGGCTTCCCCCCCCCTGAACACCAACCAGCAGTCCATTGGAATGGAGCGGAGAATAATGCGATTAAACCACGTTCAGGTTTGGCATTCAATGTGCTGCCCAGTCGCACACCATATCATATTCACAGAGATAATCGTGAGCCGAGTGAATGAGTGACTTGTGTAGATGAAAATGAAGTTCCAGAAGGATTAGGAGAGCTTGCGTTAAGCACAACTAGAAGGTGCATGCTTAGAACAATAAAAATGCAAAAAAAATTACTTCATAATTTGGGTGCCAAAAATTTCAAGCGTGAAGATTGATTAGTTTCAATCACAAAGCCGGCTCAGCTTTAAGTTTCTTGTTTTAACACTTAAAACACGTGAAAAATCTAGTGCTAATAAAAAAACTATTGATATCAAACTTTCCTCTGCATTAATATTATTTAGAGTGTAAAAATCCCTTCGAGGATCAGGATTTGTATCAATAATAGATGTAGATGCTTACAATGTGGTGAACGTAGCAGCGTCTTGTGGCTCGCACGGTGGGCTATGAATGGTGTGAAAGAAGTTCAACATCCCTCCATACAGAGGAATACAACCAACATTTATGATGAAAAAAAACATCGCCTCTTACATACATGGCTCGGTGCATGTATCCGTCAGCTTTGAGAATATTAAATCATCTTTGAATTGATGCGTTGTGATTATAAAATTGCAAATGTCACTTGTACGAGGAGCTGAGCCATATGCGTGTTGTTAAACTCTGACCAATGTTAGCCTTGACAAAATGAATTAAGACATTCCATTTTTTTAATGGCAAATAATTTACGAATAAAAAAAATTTGTTTTGTTATTAATACTCTTGTATTCTGGTTGATGTAACAGCAGGATGAACCATAAAATAAAACATATCTAATCCCAATACGGTTTATGACATTAACTGTTTAATGCGACATGCACAGCAATAAAAACAATAACACACATATGAAAGAATACACAATATGAATGTTAAAAAATTATGTAAACTTATTCTAGGATTGCACGCAAAAGTATTTTCATGATCCATTCTATGTTCATGCAAATGAGAAATTCCTAAGATGTAATTTAAACCAAACTACTGAATTATGCATCCCATATGTAGTGTTTACATTCTGTACTGCCAAATAAACCTGAGCAAGAAATAACAAACTGATATGTTGACCAATGGCATTGCTTGAAACTCATCCATTTGCACCTCGAATGTGATCACAATCCCCTAACTTATACGCAGCAACACTGCAGATACACATCAGCAACGTTGCAGATACACATCGGCTCATACTTTCACCCAGAGGTGTTTTCGCTGCATAATAACGTTAACTTTACTCGACAAAAACACGCCGCGAAAACTGCACGTGCCTCACATTTCCCAAAGTTCGAACAGCCTCGCCTTGTGCCAAATAGGCGCGTAAAGCGCAAAGCCAAACAATTGTTAAAGAGCGTTTAAGGCAGGCTTGTCCTACATCTGGATCTATTGAATTGGCAGTAAAGTATAAGCACGCTCGTGAAATGGCAGGATGATGGCATGCTACAGCGAGTTTGCCTCGCACCGGCGAGCATTCCGTGCAATGCTCGACGCACTTCTCTTTTTAGCCGCACCGTTTAAAAAACAACAAAAAAAATCCACTCTTCTGCCGCCGCTTCACGTTCTTCCTCTTCCCTCCTCGGCGCAACGGGCTGCACGACCGGCGTAGCAGCGCCCGCCATCCCTGCTCCCTCCTCAACCCCACGGGCCATGGGCCACGTCAATCATCGGCGAAACAGAACACCACCCGAGGACGGCTCGCCAACATCTACAGGGCCGGCCTCTGGGGAGGAAGGAGCTGGTGAGTGCTTGCGTGAGAGAAAGCGGCGAAAAGCGGCGGATGGCTTGCGGAGGGATTGAAAAGTCGTCGAAGAGCGGAGCATGACAGACAGGGAAGCTCGCTTCAGAGCGGGGAGGGCCAAATTGAAATCAACTCGCACAGCCCGTGGGAATGGGGATTTCTGGGCAACGCGACGCACCCAACGCGGAACAGAAAACGCGCAATGCTTGGGCAGCGGGCCGCTCTCTGGGGGTGGGGGGGGGCTTCGTTAGCTTTGTTGAGAAACAGCCATGAAGATCTCCCGCGTGCGGGTTTCCATTTTATTCATGACACTGCCCACTTTTAATCACGTCAGACTGCGCCGGGTTTTGCAGTTCACTTTCCTTATTCGAATAAGCGCCAAATTTTAATAAAAATGATGTTTTGAAAATTGATACGATGGATAAACATGTGCTTCCAAACACATAATCCTACTCATAAACAGGACTAAAATTTACACGTCCTTTTTATTGATCTGATAAATGCATTTAACACATGGAGAATGAGTTTAGACCAACATAAGCTACAGATGGATTCTTTCCAATTACAGTTATAATTGGAATACTATTGTGAAAGCAATGTAATAATCACAGCAAAACAAAGGCTGTTAAAGGAAAACTCTGGTTATGCTAAATGGTAAGTTACTCGGAATATTCGAAAGAAAAGAGGGAAATATTGTTTCGATATTTTCCTACATCTTCACAAAAACCCAGCGACCAACAGACAAGCCCAACAGTGCTTGCAGGTAACTAGTTCTGTGACTTTTTTTCGGGTCGTACTGCAGCAAGAGAACGGTGTCAAGGTTTTTCTCCACGTGCTTAGAGTTTCTTTAGGTACCCAACGATTTCCTGAAGTTCCCAGAAAAGAAAAAACACATTGGAGGAACTACACAGCACAAACTGCAAACACCAAGTGATGGTAACACTGCTCGCAGAAGCCGGGAGGGGGAGGGAGGGCCTCACAGCAAGCGGATAAGACGCAGCCCCCCGTCATTTTGCCGCACGTCAAACGCACGCTAAGTCGCAATGCGGAAAATACACTCAGTGCTCTCTCGGAAACACTCTCCGTTTCAAAACCCGACTTCACTAACGGGGCATTCCGATCACTTAGTCCCAAATAAAATGAATGCACCGCTAATGAACACCACATTTCTTTGTTGACCATCAACAGGCCGCTAAACAAGACATCCTCTGTTGCTATTGAGCAACACTGGGTTAAAAAGCTAATATTTATTCCGAGCATGCTATATGCTAACCCTGTGGGTGTGCCGGTCAATTTCGACCCATGAAACACATGTAATATATACAGCATACACACGTGTGCCCTATTTAAAGGTGCTGGTTTATTAAAGGTCCATATTTTAAGCCAGCGGCTATTTTAAAAGGAGGAAAACTGCCTTGGAAATACTCGCTATCCACAAACCGCCGCATTTACAGAAAGTGGTATTGTAGAAATAGAAACCTTTCTCCCTCGGCTACTCGCTTCACACAGGTCCCCCACATTCTGGCGATGCACGAACAAATGGTAAAAAGGTTAAAATAATCTGCGATGAGATCTCGCGGCGGCGGCGGCGGTGGTGGGCGAGGAGGCACGAGCGGCAACGTTCTTGCGCGCGGGATCGGGTTCAGCTGGCATGGACACCGCGACCTCGGCAGACAACGGGCGGTTTCAAAACAAAATGTGCACGACGTTATTAGTGCTCGGGGCCACCGGACTGTTCCCAATTAATGGAGTGAGAGAGAGATGTTTTTCTCGCTCACATTTCATTACGTAAACTGGCCTCTCCCCACAGCCTCGCACGTGTTAAGTGTGTGCTAATGGCAAGCTTCCCCGCCCCCCCACCCCCCGTTCGAAAATTCAGATGAGCCAATGTCTAAAAAAAACCCCTCACCGTCAACACATTCACCGCAACCCTTTCGAAAGGCACAAGCGAGGGGGGAGGGGGCCACAAAAGCAGCTTTGATATTATACCTCCACGCAGATTTTAAATACTCCACAATTATACGTGCCCGATTGTGCCACGCACAAAACAATGTTTTAGTATCACCACCATCACGAGACCTTGGCCCCGACATGGCAGTAGCAGAAGGCAGCACAACACACGAAGGTTGCCAGGCCATCCGCGTGAATTGTTGAGTGCCATCTCCTTGCGTGCGCGCAGGTTTTCCCACTTCTAGCCCCGCCCACTCCCCCCCCTCAGACTCACGTCCTCTTCCCCAAGCGCTCACACGGCCCCCCTCTACCCCCCCCTAACCCCCCTCTCTCTCCCGCATTGCTCCTCCCCCCCTTCTTACCTATATAACCTCTTGCCACGGCAGCTCTCCCGCCCACCTCAACATTTTCTTGCTGTGGGTGTTCCACCTGATGAGGATCGCTTAACACGTCGTGATTCGTTTTATTTTATTTCATTTCTACCTACGTGACTTTACCGAAAGAACAAAAGAGTAAGGTTTTCTCCGGTTTCGTTCAGACGTGCAAAACTACTCTCGCTGGTGAATCCGGCCAAACATTCCACGAAGGACCCTCTTTTAAAGTCTTGGGACGCTTTTGTGACGCGATCCTGCATTGATATCCAATATTAATATGCTTTTTTTGACGCGATGAAAATAAAAATCTAACACATGATGCAAATTCCCAACACAAGCTTTTGATGTGTAAAATTTGCCGACTCAGTGTGTTACCTGATAATCACTTAATAACATTGCACAACCACGTTATGCAGCTTAAACTAAAAGTGAAAATTTTACATTCTGAGAGCTGTTTAAAAATTCGTTGATGCTTACGTAAAAACACCCAAACCCCAAAGGGTTTTTGAAAATGCAATAAATATAATACGAAATAAACTATTTTACTTATATATTGTCAATCCACTCCTGGATTAAAGCATCCCCAAAACATATTGCCCATACTTCAATATGCCTGTCAATGTGGGTTGGTGAAGGCGAGGCGGGGGAGAGAGGGGGGGGGGGGCTTGGATCGGTTCAGGTATTGCACACGTTACTATTGTTAGCCATGGCGTGGAATCAAACTCAAGTGTTCAGGTTCATAGTGTCGTACGCAAACCGCTGCGCCACTGCTCTCCACCTCTTTAATTCAAAATGTATACACATTTTTTTTTGGGTCTTTCGGTAAAGCCACGTAGATATAAAAAAAAAATCACGACGCTTCGATCGCAAACACAAGCAATCGTCATAAGGTGAAACAAATGTTTAACTTTTTTTTTTACAAAAATATATATATTAAAAAATGACAAATTAAAAATAGCCAAATTTAATTTAACAATTTTTTTTTCAACCTGATGACGATTGCTTGTGTTGCGATCGAAACGTCGTGATATTTGTATTATTTTTCTATCTACGTGGCTTTACCAAAATACCCAAAGAATATGAATTCCTGCAGTCACGAAAGCTTTAAGTCAAGATGTATACACAGTTTACAGCTTTAAAGTCGAGTATTTTTACTTTCATGGGAATTATGACAAACTTAACAGCTAATTATTGCCAGTTGACCAATGGGATTCAGAGAGCTCCCACTGCACCAACTGGTCAAGAGCGGGGGGGGGGCTTCTCGCGTGTGTTTTTTGCCACGACAGTCCTACACTCGTTATCCCTTTACACTTTTGTTCATGTGACTAAATAAACTCGTCCTTCCAGTCTGGCATGAAACATTAGCACAGCTGGTTGTGCGACAAATAACCTTTTTCTTTAAATATTTAAAAATAGCCAAAGGTTTCCAAATAAAATTTTTTTTTTTATAAAAGAAAGGTCCCATTGTGTAAATATTGGTATACTTTGGCAGACATGAGATGAACATCAAGTACCACTTTGCTTACGCATGCATTGTTACTGAAAGACGGGATAATGTAATTAATATCTCTCTGCGACACAACTCCACCGCCAGAGCAATTCGGACTCAATATTCGAATTCATACGCCGATCGGGGGTCAACTTGACCCATCATGCCACCAGCGTCAGTAAAATTAGTACCACTTCGGGAGGCTGCATCACTAGCTGAGAAGCCAACAGTGGCATTCCAGTGGACAGACTGGTCACCTTCACGGGAACACAGAAATTACACCACTACGTCCGGGCCAACAATGGCAACATGCAACATGTCCTGCTAGGTCCCTTCTTTCGACGATGGCGACCCTCACTATTCTGAACGTAACGTCGCAGCAAGCGTCAGCGCTTACGACGCTCCATAGAAGGTGCGCTGTGTGATGTGCGGCACGATGGAAGTGCCCAGCGCTCGGAGCGAAACGCCGGACGGCATGCTGAACAACCAGGCGGTCCGACACGAAAGCCCGGCGGAGAGAGTTATAGAGTGCAACTGTGAAAACGTAAAAACGTACCGCGGTGCTATTTTTATTTTATTTTTTATGCCGGTGCAGCGGCATAAAGAGCCCCCCCCCCCATCCATCGTCCCACAGGCCGACGCTGAAACTCTTGCTTTCCGCGCGTCAACAAGACACGTAACCCTGGCAGAAGTGACTCTCTCGACGGCATAGCTCAAGCATAACAAAACTCGCGGCCACGCCGCTCAGAAGGGCCTGCAACAAAAACGCACCTGCGACAATCTGGCACGCGCACGTGAAAACACAGGCTGGGGATGAGAGGCGCCATGTGTGCTGGATTCTGGGCATGGGTGTACCTCTTGGCTGCATCGGAACGTCCAGAGTTTCATTGCCGAGGCTTCAAACTCCACGTCGATATACAAGGAGTGGTCATAGCGGGAAACCCGCTGGGATTTTATGCCTTACACCCTGAGCACCACAGTCCAGATTTTTATTTTTCTCCCCACTCGTATTTATTTTTGCGCTAAAAAGGCCTCTCCTATTGTGGCAATATTGCGCATGTTGCTTTGGTGAAAAAACGTTTAAATATTACGATAATATACTGTAAATGTCACCGACTGCACACTTTGAAGAGGTTCTTTTATCGAATTTTCCTGATGCACTTACGTCTCAGCTCTGCTATTAATAAGCGTTACGTCTGGCAGCGAGGATAAAACGTCTAAAAATACATCCGAGTCCTGATCCGTTTGCAGGCTGACCACCGTGCCATGTGGACATCTGAACAGATCACTTCATTGTAAACGCACAGAAGTGAAACACACACCAAACTAAAGGCGAATTCTATACAATTATTAGGACACTGCTGCTTTGCAGTGTGAAATTGAGGAATTTCAACAATGGTTAAATATGGCAACCCCCCCCCCCCAAAGCAACATGCTCGTTGTTGAGGAAGGCAATGATATTTAGGTTGTAATCATTCAATATTCACCACAGATACTCAAAAGAGCAGTCAGCATATGACGTTAAAGCTTCAAGCCGATCCCAACAAAACCTACCCCCCTACAAGAATTTAAACCAAATGGTGCGGCCCATCCATCGGGCACAAGGGGCAGTGACCCTAACTTCAGGCACGGCGTCAACTTTGCAAGACTCGCCGCTTCTGCGCTCACGTGCAGCAAACGTAAATACACGCAAATACATGGATATATACAAATGTATTTGATGCAACGTAAATACACACATAGATGCAAATGTAATCGACGCCACCCATGCCTTGCCTCCTCCCCCCACCCCCACCCAGCAAATGATACCAGTGAGACACGACGAGTAAAAATGTGCAGTCGTTAAATCAACATTGGGGGGGGGGGGGGTTGTCCACCGTAGACACAGGTGGCTTGGTCGTTTGTTCTATTTGTCATCAACATATACCATCTTCTTGGTTCTTTCGGTAAAGTCACGTAGAAGGGAAATAATAATCTAATAATAAAAATAAAACATAATCAAATAATTCTCACGACGTTTCAGGCCACAACGCAAGCAGCCGTCCTCAAGGTGAAGAACCGGTCTGTCGGAAAGACAGCGTCTGAATGAATTCATTCAGACGTCCTCAGGTGAAGAACAGGTCTGTCTTTCCGACAATTATTTATTATGTTTTATTTTTATTATTTTATTATTTCCCTTCTACAGTGACTTTACCGAAAGAACCAAGAAGATGAATCCCTGCAGTCACGAAAGCCTTAAATCGAAATTCAACATATACTAATTATCATTATTGTTAACGCTCAAATACTGACCTTGCATCTGATACGAGTATGCCGTCTGTCCTGGCTGGGGCACGCTGAAGCCAGCTCCGTATGTGGTGAGGTAGCCCGCCTGGCCGGCCGTCTGACCCTGCAGCAAACCGCCCTCCGTCTTGATCCCTGCCCACAGTGCATCAGCTGATATTTTGCACAACCAACAAGTCCACGTCGCCAACCATTATCCTCGTCGTCGACAATCATAGCCACTAATTCTTCCTCAGCCACTCTCCACCACCCGTCCCCGTAGTGGCTATGTCCACACTCCACCTTGCTTGTACAATGTCACAAGTTGATACGTCAGCTTCGTCACTCTTCTGGATGCCTCTTGGAACACGTTTCTTCCTAAGCAAACATTTCATCCTTAGCAAATGGCTGCTCTTATTTGAAAGTGTATGATCACAGTTTATATTCTCCCCTTAACAGTGGATGAGCTGTTCTGTGTACCTGTCAGGTTTTTGATAAAAATAACAGCGATTGATTGTGTTCCTTATTTTTTGGACAACCATAAATTATAAACGGTATCAAAAGAAAAAGAACATGACGAAGCACACATTCATGAACTCATATTTTTAAGTTAGGTCAATTTGTGTCACCGAACGTTGCACTCGCAGTAATATTTAACTTAAAACCAAAAGACTCGATGAAAATACAAATAATGATAGCGGCAAAAAATTAGAATTACATGATCAACTTTGCGCAATTAAAACAACCTTCGTTCAACCAATCGTTTAATTACCACCATTTAATAAACATGCCTTAAACTGTAATGTAATAGAGACGGCTCAACGTCAGTCGCTGGAGAGGTGGACGGCGATCAATATATACGGCATGCCTCAGTGAGATTTCTGGCCGCAAAAGCAGCGGCACCCCTCTGAAAATCACGATTAAAACAAACGCAGAGTAGGACCCCCAGCAGTCGTGTGGGCATTGGAGAGATTCTGAGAGATGCCACTGCGTAGGATTTCGCGGTTGTGCTCTTGTCTGTCCGATGTGTTTTTGGGTTATATTGTTCCTGAACTGAACAATTCGGTCCTTGCAGAAGTTCCCAGGACGTGCAGTGAAACATCGGCGGTCACGATGCACGACAAACGGAAGCGAGTTATTCCGAAAACGGAACACAATATGGCTCCCGGCGGCACATGGAGCGAAACGTCGGACGTTATCGGGCATCGCGCCATACAACACGCCGCACAACCCCGATAAGCACACCGGACAGAGACGTGGAGAGATGCTCACCGTACGACTGGCAGACCATAGTGCTGCCCGGGCTGCGTGTACGTGCTGTAGGGAGCGGCCTGGGCCATCACCGCTGGGTACTGCGGCTGCCCCGCGTAGGTAGCCATGGGCTGGGCGGGTGGTGCTGACAGAATGTGGGGGTATGACCTGCTACTGGAACAAGTCGGACGCGCGCAGAAAAACCTGGCATCAGTCAACGTCACAGCTGGCCGAGGAGGCTCGGGGTGTTCCACTACATTTTTTGTGTGCAACTGTTTGAAGTTAAGCATGTGACCTTTAACCCCTCGCCAAACTAAAAAACCTTTACTCCGAGCCAAATATTCGGCAGGGAGCGAATGCCCTTGTGTAATTCGGTAGCCTGTATCCAATTAGTAATGGACAATATGGTTCTATTATTAGACTTGAGGGCTTTTAATTTCTCTCTTTTTAGAATTTTTTTTAATTGGGTGCATGTGCTGTTTTTCACACCACGCTGACAAGATGGATAATAATAATTAACAAGACAAAGTTATATTGTTACGCAAAAACCACATTTTAAAAGTTCATTTCTTAAATTCTAAACATGGGCAAACACGCACTGACTACGGACATTTTTTGGTTAATGTAACAAAGCATTTCTATATCATTGTGCTCTTATTAAAAAAATGCTCACAGAGCTTCTTTAACCAAATGGCATTGAATCGATCAATTAATCTATCTGGAGAGATGCAGCAGTGAAGTGGTTCGCACACTGTGCTATGAACCCTGTGACCTGAGTTAAATTCCCAGCCACCGTGAAACATAAGTGGCGAGCAATATCTCAAATGGTCCTGGACCACCACCAACCTTCACCAAAACAACACTGACCAGCAATGGACGTATGCTCAAACAACCTCCATGGCCGGCAAGGCAAGTGAAGGGGAGGCCTTCATCTAGCAGTGGACTGACAAAGGGCTGGACAAGACATTACATTATTAAATGGAGCAACACTTTGTTGGGAATTTGCTACCCTGCTGCTGCAACTCAACTGCCAGACTCATTAGCCATTATAACACACAGAATTTCGTTTTTGAAACATGCCAACACGTCAAAATACAATTCACAAAAACAGTTAATCTTTGCGATCATCACTAGCCATAGAAAGGTTCATGCAACCCGTTCATAAGTGCACTGGAGTGTTAGACACCACTGGAACACCATTAGTTGCTTTATCTTTGTGAAACCACAGGCCGAGGCTTGAAAAGCGGGCACAAACCCCTCAGTGCACCAAGAGAAAAGCAAGGGCGGCCTTACTTTGATGAGTAAATCTGCGGGGAATACTGGTGTGTTTGTCTTGGACTGTAGCCGCTGCTGGCGATAGCTGTTTGGAATGAAGGAAAGGAGAAAAAAATATCACAGAATTAAACCGAGTCTGGGACCTCCTTCCCAAGAGCAAAGCTGAACGATTCTGGTTTTAACTGCCAACAAAGGTCTGCGCCCTTTCATTGCAGAAAATCGCAGCTTATATGCGAAATGCACATAGTTCAACATTTGTTTATTTTACGGTCTCATTTCTCAAAAGCGATCAAATGTAGCACTAAATCGACGGTAGCATGCGGCACTCGGCAGTCAAGACAATTATTGCGGGTAAAACAATGTGGCCAACAGATTATTACGTAGAGCCCTGCAGCATTGCAGGGACTACGAGGACAAAATGTTAATGATGCAGATAAAATCAATTGTGGCTTTTTAATGTTCACAGCACCAACTTGCAGTCAACAATTTAACCCTGCGAACGAACATGCAAGTGACATACGTATAATGATCTACATATGCATATTATTATGTATTTCACTTATTTATTTTAAAAGAATGTGCTCAACAGAGCACCCATTGAACAGACACAATCAATAAACAAACTGAGCTGCGCCACTGTGGGGGGGGGGGGGGCGCGTGGAAATTAACTGCACAGCCGCAGAAACCCGCCAGAGACGTTCCAATTATTTTTTCAGGGATAAATCCTTGCTATGCTAAGGCGCTCCTAAACGTACGCGATCAAAGCTGCGGGCAGCTGAGGGTACGCGGTCGAGGACGGCGACTTTTAGGGTCTGCGGTGCAATCCCCACTGATCTGCGCCCGGCGTGCAATGATTTCGCGGCTATTTCCATTAGCCGCCTACACTCGGTGGCGTCTCTCGCGCGCTCCGCTCTCTCTTGCGTGCGCACCACGGGCAAACGCCAAGCCAATTCAACCGGAACTGCAAATGTGCGATCCTCAGCTTTGAAACTATTTAGCGCAATACAAATCCCCCTCCGACAAGTCGGTTCAGTGGACAGTTGAACGAACAATCGGCCGTTCGTTACTTAACCGGGCAGAAGCTCGTTTTGCTCGATCCCGGCGTTTTTGAAAGGGATAAACCGTGTGATGGTGAATAGGCGGAAACAGCTACAGAATTAGTTTTTTGCAACATTAACATTCTGGACTGCGGCTGTGTCCCTGGCCACATAATGTCCAGCGCTTGTGACATCTTAATGTCTGCACTGTGTTGTAATGTGGATGATTTCCCATAAGTAAAATTGATTTAAAACTCCAGATTTCACAGCTTGAATGTTGCTTGTGTCATTCAAGGCACATCCACAATGATAACAATATGCATAGAAAATGGCTTGTCTGGGCCTTTCCAATAAAACATTGAAGCTTTGTTAGTGCGACAGAGTGAAAAAAAGTATATATATGAGGATGTCCACCATTATACTGTGACATCACACCGTACCACTGCAGTAATATCAATCAAGTGCTATGCACCTGTCCTTGATTTTAAAGTGTTTTTCTTATGATTAACAAAGCTTAAAACGTTATGAATCAACATCTGTTGTATCAACAACAAATAGATTTGTTTGTTGGATTGCATCTTCTTTAAAGCAATGTATTTCTGAAGGAATTTGCCGGAAAGCATACACGGTAACTAGAACGAAGAAATTACTCAAATAATTGTGATTTATTCTTATTATTGCATGCTAGATGGTTCCTATAAGCATCAGGATTTCTTCTTCGTGCGATTCCAATGTTAATACCCCATGTCTCGCCCTGCTGTACTATGGTCCATGTATGCATGTATGTATGTAGAACTTCTTTCACACCATACATAGCCAACCGTGCTAATTGGAGGTTGGCCCAGACCAGATATTTCACTTTGTTGGTACCACCTGAAGTGGCATAACTTTAGTGGTTCCAATTATATTATGCGGCCAACAACCGTGAATTATTTTCTAACCATTTAAGACCATTGGGTTCTCTAATCATCCACTATTATTAGCCATATATAAATAAATTGGCGGTACTACCATTTTGCTACCTTAGATGGTACCAATTTCTGCTTTGGCCGACAGACTATTATGGATATAAGAGTAACGGCATTTGTGACCACACACCTGAACCCGAATAGCTGTCTAACGAGGCGTCTCCTGTGGAAGCAGGGATGTCACTGTTGCTCATTGGTTCTGTTTTAACTGCAGGAAGGAAACAATTGAACAAGCATTGCCGTCCATTAATACACGCATCGTCAGTCGGTACAATTTGCATGCATTAAAAAATATTTTAAAGAAATATATATATATGGTCTGGTAATTGATAATGCTGTTCAGTCTTCAAGTAAAAGTTGTCATTTCCACATGGAATTTAACAAAAATCACGAGGATTTAATTGATGTGATACGTATTATTGCATTCGAAGAAATACACAATGCTACTGTAGACGGTGTTCCCAAACTATACTAATATCGGCTCAAGGAAGCCAAGCATAGTGGGAGTGTGGTTCGAACTACTATGGGAGACTACTTCGGAATGAATACCAGGCCTAATAGACTTGGGCTACAAGGTTGGCCAAAAGATCGAAGTTCCGCAAAGGATCCTTGAATCCATCGGTGTGGAGCTTTCAGCATTATTCCCTCCACATGTAGTACTTGGGATGTTTCTGGGTGCTCCGGTTTGCAACCCAAGTGAAGCCAAACTCACGGAAGGAATATGTCAAATAACCTTCCTGAAAGAGAGTCTCAAGACTCGATGAGACTTTCCAGGGTCAACGGGTGTGCGCTGTTAACCGTATGGGAACATGCTGGGTAACATTTCTCAGTCGCCGTGTGCTACCTCGTCATTCAGGCGTCTGCACATCACCAAATCTTTTGGTTGGGTGTCAACGGCAACAATGGTCCAGATCACGGCTAGGAAGCGAGCGGAGGCACGCGTGGAATTCATGGACAATACCAATACCAAGCGCCCAGCGGGTCTGGGCCCATAATATAATTCAACCACCTTTAAAAAAGATCGTGAACAAAGCGATGTTGTTGAGACAGGCTAAGAATACGGCATTGTTCATTAATGCCGCACACAGCTGTGTGACATAATTATGACAATGGATGCTACTGTTCCGATTATCCGTAATAAAGTGAAGATGCTGCATTTTTATGTGCTTTTAAAACAAACAAAAAAGGCAAGTAAATCAATGTTATGGTGTTAAGCCAAATAACTGTCCCGCCGATATATCCCTCAACCGACAAAACCAGTCAGCTCGGTGCTCATAGCTCTGCCGACAGCATTGACCGATCGACCAATGTCGATTCTGAAGTTCACGAGACACAGACTGAAGTGCTTGCTTAAGAATCAAGTGTTTTGCGATAGGAAGACGTTATAAGTAATGGCTTCACGAAACCCCTCCAGCCCCTAGAGGCGCCGTAATTCCCAACAACGCTGAATAAATATAAATTCTTGAAAAGAATCACAAGGAAACGTGACAATTGCATCTCGAGGGGGTGAATAGTTAGACTCCTACTAATGCAGAAAGCTAATCGCAGATTGATTTAATTTCCACGAGACACTCCCCCACAACCCATCGCCCGCTGATAAGTAAAGCTTGTAATTATACCGACTTCTTAAAACGGCCACAGCTGAGGGTAAAGTTGCTTTCAATGGTACGTCCAAATTCACTGTGCTGTGAGGTAGTGCTTAGCACAATGAGATGCAACAAAGTTGTTACAAAACTAAGGCTGGACCCCAGGGGAAATCATCAAAGTGACTCGAGCAGCATTTGTTCCAATGTGGCTAGATAGACAGCCCCTTGAACCTGGTGTGATTAGACTGGCTACGTGCTCCATCAAGAGTTGTTTCTGCTTCAGAGGATGGTTCTCTGCAGTGGCAGTTGGTGCCGGGGCAATATAAGTTGACAGTTTTCAATCTGGACCAACGTGGGTACCGCGACACCGTCATGCGCACAAAGGCAGAATCGGTGAACTACAGTGAATGTGTCCTCTTTGGAAGCTAACCCAAACACCTTGGCACACCAATATATAGTTCTCAGTTTTTTTTTTCAAGTAGCAAGAGCATCGATTAAATGAGAATTAGTTGTGCTTGAAACATTAGACGTCAGACCTACAGCTTCTTTGGTACCAACAAGGCCGATAGAAACAAATATATACATTACAATTGCTTTTACAAACAAATAAAAATCGACTTCCAAACGTTCTAATTATTTAAATAACTAAAATTATTTCCTGTCTAGGTTAAGGTTTTTTTTTTCTCCCATTTCAAAAACTGAAAACTGTACAAAATGTTGTTGACCGCTCAATGTCCCGAATTAACACGAGTTTGTGTGGTGGACACCCGCAAGCACACACGCCTGAGAAAAATTAAACACCACCTCGTGTTCCTGCAAGACACCTCCACGTGTTCAAAACCTGTCAATTTGTACACAAAACCAGAGCTCTCACCAAGGTAACAAAGCGCACACCAGGGAGATGTGCTGTAAAACGTTGTGTTGTCCTCACACTTGGCTTCAACAGTGATCACAAGCACAAAAAACGACTGTGCTGGAGGACAGAATCACCAATTTTTCCGTTGACCAAATCACTCCGAGTTGCGCTGATCTTATCCCATCTCAAAAGCTACGCAGGGTTGAGCCACGTGGTACTTGGGTGGGAGACTTCCTGGGGATATCGGGTGTTGCAGGCTTGGACTACGAGGCCGCCTGAAGGTGGTGAGAGGACAGAAATGGATTTTGGAATCTGTGTGAAGCTTTGAGTGTTACCTCCTCATGTGGGTTGGCTCCAGAATGCTCGGGTTCCGTACCCCACGCGAAACACTCATGAATGAGACTAGCCAAACAACCCAATGTAGGGATCTACTGAAAAAGTCTTCCAACTCGGTGAGGCTTTCCTGGGTAAATAAACAGCTTCATTACTTGTGTACTGCAACCAAATAAATGATGCAGAGCTGACATATCTACTCATCTGGCCATGTGTTGCAGGTTTCTTCACAAACCGTACTTTGGAAGAAAATTGGACACAAGTTGAAACCGGCAGCTCTAGAAAACCAAGGAGCTTGCCTCCAACTAAGAGCAGCTCGCACATTCACTGGAAAGGTACGAAGTATGTTCACCGACCGTCTCTACATCAAATCATCAACACTCGCTGTGCAAATCCATAACTTTTAAACGCCCCACGCTGGGAAAGAGCTTTGAATAGTCTGCCGAATCTCCGAACAATTTACCACGCCACGCCAAACGATAGATATTTGTCCTATCTAAAACATTTTAAAGAGGTGTAAAAATGTGTTTAATTGTAAATGTCGGTTACGTAAATAATATAGCTTAACAGGTGACGTAATTTAGCTCAAGTAAACAGCGTTTTGGCAGAACCAACTGCCCATGCTACACCTTTGTTAAACCTATCAGTCACATACTAGACCATGTAAAAGGCAAACATTCGCGTGTCAAGACAGAAACCCACAGAAAAAATCCTTACAAGTAATGTGGTTGCCAAATTTAATTTTCCAACTTGCCTACACCGAGACGGTACATTTAATTATTATTATGAAAAATGTCTCCTCCCACTTCTCTCAATCATCCCGATTAACTCCCACATCCATTTGGCATAAATTAGATTTGGCCCCAAATCACTGCAGTCCTCACAACAACAACAAAAAATCTCCCTTTCATCGGATGTGGAAAGTAGAAATGTCTGCTGTGCCAGGAGTTGCCATTCATGGAGGAAGCAATGACTTCCAAATAGAGGGGTAATGACAGAGGCAGTACAATTTAAAAGTTAAGCAAAAAAAAACATAACTTATCATTACGTAAAAAAAAACCTTTTTGGCCTTCAGGCAGCATTTTAACACAAATAAATATATTGAAAACATGCTGCTTATTGTTTAATCTCCTCACTGAATAAGAAAGTGGAAGATCTTGACATAAAGCTTTCGTGACTGCAGGAATTGATATCTACGTGACTTTACCGAAAGACCCAAAGAGTATAAAGAGGAAGATGTTTGTTTTAAAAGTTGTTTCAATGTGTGCATGTGCATTCGTGTGCATGACTGTGGGTACACGTGTCCAAGTATTTTAAAATATAGCAAAAATAACATGGAGAAACTGACTTTTGGAACGAGCCATCACATGCACAATGGCTTAAAGTTATTTTCAATTATTTCTTCCCCAAGCAGTTAATCAGATGGGATTTTGAGATAAAGTGAATGCTGCAATTGCTCAGCCAATGACAGTCCTGGTTTGTTTATGGAAATATTAAACTGGGAGACCAACGCGTCACCAGATGTACAATGTCGTCTTTTTTCAAGGGTCACAGTTCGAATTTGAATTTATAAGCAATTTACAGTTGAGCAGCTTTGAATTCATTCAAATTTGTACAGATGTCCAAGCAGCTGTCAAGGCACACAACATTAGCATCGGAAAGAAAAAAAGAAGCTTTTCTCACAGCAAAAAAAAACACCGCACACACACTGTAACGCACCCTTTCTGCACATCCAATCAGGGTGCAACATTTACCAAACAAGACTCCATTGCGCTAAACTCGTAGAAATCAAAGCGCGGCACAAGAGAGGGCCTCTGACGAAAAGAAAACACAGCGGTTCGGCCTGCGTGCGAGAAGCCGCCTCTCTCTGGCACACGGTTAAGGGACACGCAGCAGCAGCGGCAGCAGCAGCAGGCAGCGACCAGCAGAGCGCAGCTGTCGGGATTAGGCAGCGCAGGGAGGAATGCTGTTTCATGTATAAGGGAAGCGGGGTCTATGCAAAAGCTCAGGCTTCGCACGGCACTCGATGCACAAACTGCACACGGGGGATGTGAGGCCGGTACCAGACAGGTTGGCACTCGCAGAGACTGCCTGCGAGTTACAGCTTAGAGCCCAGTCTGCTGTGTTTAGCATTGTCATGTTCTCCCCTAAAAAAAATAAATGAGACAAAATATTATATTGTTTTCGCTTTTTCTCTGCTTGAGATCGCCGAAAGTCTTCCGTACATCCCGCCGCGGTTTATGAGGAACACACGAGGCATGGAAAAGCAAATGAAAGGTGCACACACGTTACATACACTGCGTGAATATTTAGGAAATGTGGCAAATGGTGCAATGATTTTAATGAAGCAGATTTATATTGATTACGTGTAAGTTTGCATTTTATCAAGTGCATGTATCTATCATTGCGTAAGCCAACGGCCGTAGTAAGACTTAAACATTTCTCTCAAAAGATAAGAATGTACTTTGAAAGCCATGTCAATAAGAGCACCAAACAAAATATCAACTATTTCAGGAACACCTTCTGTTAAACTGGGAAAGTAAATTGTGGTTATAATGGATAAAAGGACATTGTTGTTGTTGCTACCAAACAACAAACACCAGGAATAAAAAAAAAATAGTCCATTATCTCAATTAACCAAAATGTTATGAATATTATTTAATTTCTTTTACGCAGTCAACCGATCCCTGTCTGTCTACTTTTGCATTTCTCACAAACCATCGTGATGGCACGAAATACCTTCTGTACAATTAATAATAATACTTTAATTTTATATAGCATAATTCATGCAAATAGAATCCTATAATGCTGAACATTAATTGCGTATAAGGACCAAATCTCATATAAAGCCACTTCCAAGCAAATAAAAACTCTACTACCAAGTAAAATTAAAAATGGATAAACTAATTAAGAAATGGAACCAAAACAAATAGCACAAACAAGAAAGTTATCACAACAGAGAAATTAGTCCATGAGATCACATCCCTGTTGGTGTTGTTGACGCCCGCTGCACAATGAGACGTAACGGGGGAACTGTGTACGTATGTACGTTTAACTTTTTTAACACCGTAAGTAGGTAGCCAACCGTGCTATAATCGGAGGCGCGGGGTGTACGACAGCACGCACCTTCCGTCCCATCAGGAGTGACGGAGTTCGTGGTAACGGTCGAGCTGCCAATCTTCGCTCCGCCCGGAGAGTCGCTGCTTCCACTCAAATGACTTGGCGGGCTGGCTATCTCCTGCATTTCCATAGACCTGCGGAGAGACGCGAGTGCGCGCCAACGGTGGAGCGACGTGATCGCTAAATGCAGCGAAGGGATCGTGGGGAGCTTGCGACACAGGGACGAGGGGCGCTCCAGGAGTCCGGCCACACAATTTGGGGGGTGTCCTACGAGCCGATGGTTCCCTGTGGTCATTTAGTTAGATTACGGATGCAAAGTCGCACGGTATTTGCAAACGCTATCGTTATTTACTCTTGCCGTGCTGTGCGGCACCGACAACCCATAGTTAATGAAAGAAAGTCATGTGAATGGCCCAATGACGTAGACATCCCCGATTAATAAAAGTTTAAATTTGACCAAGGCTTCAAAATGTTGTGAGCATCTCGCAATCGTGAGGGAGACTGTTGGGAGGGCGGGGGGGGGGGAATCTGTATACCCACAGCGGCTGCAGCGCTGGATAATTGCACACGCATAAAAGAGACGTCAAGCCAGAATAAGAAATCCTCCATCGGACTGCAGCGCGGTAACAGGTTCATGTCCGCGTTATTAAGAGACTAGAAAATCACAAGTTACCATGCAGGCGCTCCCATCTCATCGCTACACAATGCATCTCCCCTACTCAAAACATGAATTACGTTAGTCGAGAGTGAGCAGGGATGCACACAAACGTATTCGCGTGCGTTGCCATAGAGCCGCGTCAACCGGGGCGTGCGAGAGAAATTTTGAACGAGCTTACAACGCGAGTGAGAGCTTAGGACGAGCGGGAGCTTAACCGAGCCCTGCTGCGGGCGCTGGATTTAGGACGCGTAAATCGATGCTGCTTGACCACCGAGCCAAAAAATATTGCGCAGCTGGCGGCAGCGAAGAGCACGCAGAGGCGTGCATGGCAAAACGGGGGCAAAAAACCCGACAACACGATAGCAACACCAAGTCCAAGACAGCAAAGCGGAGCATGGTCAATATGTGCCAGCAACGAGATGTGCCACTATTCGTATGTATTCCTCCCCAAACCCCACAATCCACCCCCCCCCCCCCGCAAACTGTTGTGCAAGCAGCGCCCAGGGAGCTTCTCAGGCCACGTGTGTTTTGCAAGGACGATCTGTGGCTAATTTTAACAATGAGCAAGCAGAGCATCATGGGAAGGAAAGAAATCAATGGATTAAGATATGTGCTTTCCCTACACAATATAATGTAGGGTTATCTTAATGAGCGTGGAGGCACAAGCACATAGCTGTATTCATTTTAAAATAAAGGATTCATAATCTAACTTAACAGTAGATGTACTCTCAATTAAAAACAATATATGGATTATATAATTGCATAGAGGCCTCACTTGTCAACGAAATGATAATAATGCACTATTTCGTCCTGCATTTGGATGTTTGGCCAGTTCCATTAATGAGAAGTTTGTCATTGGGAGGACGCCAGCGTACATGTAGAACCCCAGAAATCTGTCATTCAAATGTTAACCTAGAATTGAGCCTGCTTAGCTTCTAAGATCTGATGGTCAGGGTGCATCCAAAGTCATTTGGTTGCACTATTTTTTGAGCAATATATATGGCTAAATTTGGACACAAAAAACGATTGGAGTATAATGAATATTACTTGTTGTTATATTCTTATAACTTACTGGTTTTTTTTAATCTACCCCTTACAGCAGTGTGGGGTATATTTGTCCAACGCTATTTTAATGTATCCGCTGGAATGCTGTTCTGTGTCAAAAGACAAAAAAAAAATCTGCTTTCTTTTCTGATAAAAAAAACCCCTGTAACATGACGTGTGTGACCTGCAAGGCTGGACGGTGTGTTTATTGTTGTAGTGTACCGTGCATCAGATACGTAAATAAAGTACAAAAAAAGAGAAACCCCCGTGGATAAGTTCCAGGAATATGAAAAAACTATTCTTAGAAAATGTAGTAATGGCCCTTACGACGTGACCTTCAGGCCCACACAGAGAAGGCTGCTCGCTGAACCACTCTGAGAACTTAATTCGGCTACTGAATGCTGCAACGTTCAAAGTTCATCATTTGCGAGGCACGGCAAGCGCTCTTTGCTTATGCGCCACAATGCGAAACACGGCGTGGTTACATTTTCCACCGCGTAGCGCAATTGCCTACGTATGATTTTATCCCCGCCTAGAGGATAAGAGAGCATTAACACATGGCATATCACTCGGCTTTCAACCATGCACTTGTGATAGCGAACCAAATTTTTTTCTTCCTTTTTCTTCCCTTTCACAACCAACAAGGTCCACGTATACATTCGTCAAATTGTGGCCCACAGCAGGGTAATGGGCGTGGAAGGTGGCACGGTGAACAAGCCATTGCAAAACGTAGCCTTTTTATGCGGGTTTTTTTAGTTCCAATAAGGGCGGACCATAATGGCATGCGATCAAATGACAGACTAATCATATAGTACCCAGGAACAAAAATCGTGTTACATAGTGTTACAAACACATTTATTTACAGCCCCTTTTTATCAATCGACTGCTGGAGGAAGGCCTCCCCATACCATGTTTGCCTTTGGTATTTTTCTTATCCTACTTCACCATGCCAGTTAGTGTATGTTGAACTTCTTTCGCAACGTACGTAGCCAAACGTGCTAATCAGAGGTGTGAACTCAGGTTGCCGGATTCATAGCGAGTGCACAAACTACCGTACCACCAATGCACCCCACCAACACATTCATATATATCTATACGTATGTTTGTTGCTTTACATTTACTGTGACACAACACCCTATACGAGTGAACTAAAATGAATGGCAGACGTATATATATATTTTTTAAATTCAGGATTTATATTTAGAAAAGAACTAACGTTGCAGGCAATTTCCCTTTGTAAATGTTAAAGTAACTAACTTTTGTGGTTCACGTCCCGTGTAAATATGAAACACAAACACTGGTTCTGTTGGGTTCACGAGGTCAGGGGAGAACACACGCACGGATGACCCCACCCCCCCATTGTTCCTTACCTCTCCTTTTGAGGCTCTGAGGCATCTGACTCGGAGTCAAGTCGAGCCTTCTTCGCCTGCAACACAAAAAGGGTACGGGCGCACGTTGAAGAGCAGACCGCGTCACCTTTCTTCAATGCGCACATGCGCATGGCTTCCAACACACCACCGCAGCGGAGATTTCACGGTTGTGCTGCAGTACAGCTCTGCCATGTTTTCAGGTTGTGATGTCTCACGTGAATTCAGTTCCCCGAGGAAGCAGCCAACCAAGAGAGTAATGCCGAACGAGTTTGCGGTTACGGCTCGAAAAAAAACACACGCATCGTAGAAATTCGACGCTGCCCAAAGGCACAGCCTCTGCTGCCACCCAAAGTCGGGTCTGCGAGCAGGACTGCAAACGTCGGAGGTTCACGCTGCGGGTGAAAAATACATTTACGAACTCAAAGTAGAAAGTGTGGCTGCGGGAAGGAAGGGAAAAAAAACGCACTCGTGAAAATAAGTGTGGCCAACCACCCCCTTATCTAACGAGTAAGACGTCACCAGCCGAGGGAGGAAACGCATCCGAGATGACGTCCATCACGGAGATGGAGCAGATCAAATCAGCTCGTGTGCAGGTAGATAGGTGGATTGTTTAATCGCAGGTCCATGAGAGATGGTGACCGCTTGGAGAGGCCCTCGTCAAGGCTGTTGATGATGAGATGTTATCAACTCGACCATGGGGGGGGTTCCCTATTCAAAATCAGTGTGAAATTTGCGGACGTTTTGCCATGGGCTTTAATTATGCCCGTGCCTACCAAAGTCCATCGCCCAGATGAGGAAATTTGAGGCCTATGATGACTATGATCCCCTTGCTGCAGTTGGAAGGTCTCACTTGTTTAGCAAAGAGGCTGCTGTCCCCAAAGTTATCGTCACGAGAATAATTACTGCGCCCTGCACAATGCTTTGGGGGGTGGGGGGGGTACAGATGACCCAGCAGACACCGCAAACCAGCGGTTACAAAAACGCTTCTCTCCCCGTCCGTCACGGCCGCAAAGCTCTCACACGCTTTAATGCAGACTCGTCTTCTTGTTTTCACAGCTCACAGGGGGGGAATTCGATAAACTGCAGACCGATTTGAGGCACGACGGCCTTCAAGTTATAAACAAATGTGGATTACTCACTTACGGGCAAACATTCACAATCAGAAAGCGCGCGTCAATTAGGTAATGTTAAAGGACCAGCGGCTGTTCCTCTCATGTCCTGCCACCACAGTCGTATGGTTACCCAGTAATGGGGCGCATGATACATACGCAGGAGGGTTGACGTGGTGGCTCCCGTCAAGATGGTTCGAATCTGTGAACGCTGCCAAACACCGACCACCACGAACGATGGATCAGCGGCCGAATGCTGCACGACATCAGGGAGTGCGTGGAGTGTGCAACGCGTGGCACTTCAGAGCGTCCCTTCCGCGTGAGGAGCAGTAACGAGTGCGACTCGTGCGATGTTCTTAATATCGGGAAAAAACGAATCGTTCAGCTGTGCCCACATTTGTCCCGTGCGTGCCAGTGACGAGGTGGCCATGGGATCCACCACCATCGGATCGACCGCACGTGTCGTGCGGACCGGTCCAGTGGCGGCTCGCTATGCTGTCCGCTCAGCCTCGACCGGCAGGCGCCTGCGACTGCAGAGGCGCAAGCCAAATCGCGCAATTAACTCTTAATGGCCACGCCTTTCTTCGTGTGTAAAAGAAAGACCTCCGGTCTTGCTTGTCGAGGGGCAGGTGAGCAGGTGAGTGCGGTTGAGTCCCGTGTCACTAAGCAACTAAAAAAAACACTCGGGGAGTCTGCAGTAGAATGTCACTTGAAGTGACCGCGACGGAGCTTAATATATTTAAGGATCTGCATTCGTCTGTTTGTTCGTGGCATCTTCTGCCAGGATACGCAATACTCAAAACCTATTTTTTTTTACGTAACATACAGCCATCGAACGACCGTCAACAATGGCCAATGCACCACAGTGGTGGCAGCATACACGAACCGTGCCAGCACAGATGCGCACGAGGCCTTTGCCGATGTGGTGCTTGTGGGATAATCTCAATTCCTAAATTGACCAAACGATATTGAGCTGCATTCCTTGCTCCAATCAAGACGCGCGCAGTGTTCAGTCGGAAACCATCCTGACCGCCAGCTGATTACTGCGATTAATACCAAACTTCGAAACGCTCCAAAAGCACCGTGTATTGACCCACGCGACACATTCCGCACGCATGCACGCGCACACACACAGTGATAATACGCCCGAGCCGATCTGGCCAACAGCTACAAACGAAATCACTTTAGCAATCAGTTTTTTTTCTTTTGTAATATTCACATGATGTAGATCTGCTAGGACATCATTACACACTTGGACCATTACCTCAAACCACATCAGAAACGATGTGGCGGCATTGGCATGGCGCACGGCAGCATTAATTACCCCGTTTTATAGAATGAGCGCGAGGATTTTAACAACTGCCGCGCTAATTAAAACTACTTCTGAGCAACGCACGTCCCGCACACGTGCGTGCTCACGGAATGTAAATCAAAGGGAGCCTGGGTTTGGACGGCGAACAAAACACGCGGCGGGGGGGGGGGGCACAGCAGTCATCGCACGGCACATAAACAATAACGGAGCATCTGGTGATGCGACCGTGACACGCTGGAACGCAAACTCCACCTACGCCAAGATTCCCCACTGTCGACCACTGCCGGGTTTGGGAGGGGGGGGGCCCTCCGAATTTGGAGCTGACGTGGGCGAGGGCCGTTGGGGAACAACAGATACCCGAGCGCAACCCGTCGCTTGCACAAAAGAGAAAAAGTGTGCCAGCCAACATCGAGCCACAGAGGGGCTTGCCGTGCAAATTTAGACATGGATTTCGAATAGCTTACTCGAGCACATACGGCTGAAACATTTCTTGTCATCCATTTGGAAATGAAACGTAAAATGCAATTGTCGAATGTTGGTTTCACTATGGTGTTTTTTTTATTGTTTTGTTCAGGCAGACACTGCTTCGTGACCCAGGTCGATGTGACCTATGTTCCTCCCCACCCCCCACCCCCCCCCCCCGAAAAAGATCCGATTCGTCTGAATCGGCTCTCACCTGGTTTAAATAAAGTTGATGGAAAAGACTTGCTCACATGCAAACGTATTCCCAGCTATGCCCTACTATGGTGAAAAATTTGACAATGGCCAATTCATTTTTTTTTCTCATCTGAGCTGCGGAGTTTCATAACAAAGACAAAATAATAATCATCTCCGTGTGGCTCATAAACAACACAGCATAAATCTCAGTCACGATGCGATTGGCACATCTCTCTCACACAGGCACAATCAATACCGGCTGCCCATAACTCAGGGAATGTCATAGAAGGGCACAGCTCCTTCCGCACGTGACCCATCCAACCCAGCCTCTGCGATAACCAGTGGCCAGTTGCATGGGACACCTCAGGTGATAATCACCCTTGCTTGACATTGGCTTATATACTGAACAGCAATTTTCATTCGGGTTTTTTTTTTACTGGATCCGGCAATAGGTTCACACATAGGCATTCGTGCTGTCCATTGTCATCATCGTCATCGACTACCATGTTCTATGCACTGCTGGATGAAGACCTCCACACCTGCAGTCGCCATTCCCCGTGGTCCTGTGATTCCAAAGTAGTTTAATGTATGTAGAACTTCGCTTGCACCATACATAGCCAACTGTGCTAACCGGCACACGAGCTAATCTCAACAATGGTATCAGATGGGGCATGTTCCTCGTTACGTCACCCATTCTGTCATTGGTCTCATCCACCAGACATTAACCCTTCTGGAGATGGCCAAGCTCAATTACTTTTGTTACAAGTGAAAATTATGACTTTTGAATTGTCCTGCGATCCATGTGCTCCTCAATTTGTCTCTCCGCAGAATTCCCAGCACGCATCTCTCCATGCTTCGTTGTGCAAGTTTCAGCTTGTTCCATTTTGTTTTGTCACTGCTCATGTTTCGATCCATATGGGTCACGTGGCATTGCTACATATTCTCCGGCACGTAAAAGCTCGTCCCCAAGATGCCATTGCTGCTTGTGCCCGCATTTTCCTTACAGATCTACTGAACGATAAATGCAAAAGTGCAATCAGGCAGCGGATGTATGCATGTATATTGAACTTCTTGGAGGTGAGGAGATGACCGTTGATGACGATGGAAGATGGCTGTTGATGACGAAAGCACGCAATAGTGCGGCGTTCCGTTTGTGCACTGGGGAAACTGAGCCCTCCCGAGCGGCGCGGCCAGGCTTTTGCCGCTGGTTTTGACGACTTCAGATTAGGCGGGTGGCACATTCGCCCACGGAGAGTTGGGTTTCGGGATACCCATGGGTGGTGTCGAGTTTATCTCGATGAGAGCACCAGCGTGTATAGATATATTTAGGGCTATGCGCTACACACGTGCTGATTGTTGTTGTTTCGGCGAACCGCGCATCATCTTCGATCATCGATTTTTACCAAAATATTTTTGTGATTATGTTATGAGCACACTTTTTTTTTTACTGAAAACAGTTTATTTTCCTTGACGCCAATGTATATATTTTCAGTTTAACACGGAGGCTTTCACGACCAATAGTCATTTTACGATCCGCTGCTGGATGAACGTATGGGAGCTGTTTAACCATGCTTCCTCATGATCGGTACGGGTTGCCAAAAGGTGGTGGAGTTCCGGGCCCGTTTAGATAACTAACTTGCCAATGGTTGAGAATGAAACTCAGATCATTGCGATCAGTCCAGCAATGTGCCACTACTATCAGTTTTTATAATGCAATTATTACAAAATGGAAGGGGTTATTTAAAATTTCCCTGATTAAACCACATAGCCGAAGTGAATTTATCAATTTTAAATCACTAAATGTAAAACAATTACAAATACAACATGATACCAGCGTGCAATCATACAATTGCTACGTTTCAGTTCATCCTGATCTGGTCCCATGGTGTAAAGTACAGCTTGCAAGTCTTATTATCCTCCCTCTCTCTCTGGTGTCTCTATGTATGTGCTATGAAGAGGAGCTATTGCCGGAAACATCACCTGTTATATAATTTCCCTTTCTAGGCCATCGCGTTGCTGATGAATGTTGATTTTTTTGTTATTTGCACTTGTGTGTACCACTGCAAACTGTTGCATTCCCAAATTATGTATTTTTAATCTTTCAGTTGGATGCGTAAATATTTACGCCACTTGAGCAAAAAACAATCTAACTCAGCAAATCTAATTAATTCACAAACATCAATCACATGTGAAACAATTAACAAATTCAGACAGTCACCTAACCTGAAACTCCAGGCCCAAAGTTAATAACGACACGTATACATTTGACATCGAATGTAATCCGCACTCGTTATACACTCAAGTTTATACGAATATAAAATGGATGTGGAATGGTTAACACTTTCGCGTCAACACAGTGTGCTCGTGCGGCTAATGTACATCTACAAAACACAATCTCTGCGGAACATGGCGTCCCACGAACTCACGTGTTAGCCTACCTTCAAAAGACACTGTGTAAACTTCAAACTCACCTTGCATTACCAAACTACTGCAGCACCAGGGTGCGATCCCCCCCCCACTCCGACTTCCCGCCGGAGCCTATATCCTTCAGTGAAGTCACTCAAAGCTGGCGTGCAGTCTACCCTCGCACTGCCAACGCAGACAACGACTGGCAACGCTCATTCCGCCAGAGAGCTGAACCTGGTGTAAACAAGCACTTGTACGCTGCCGCCCTGCTTTAACCAAAAAAAGAAGAATTGCACGGACCCTGGCTCCGATCCGCTATTGCCAATCGCAAACAATTCGTAGCCTTGTACCTGACCCATTACGCAGACTCTGCCCGCGAAGCTTTCAACACAAGGGCTCTGGCCAGCATCTTCGGAAAGCAATACAAGTCAACCACAGCAGGGACTGACGCTTTGATGTCTGGGAGCGAGGAGGCCACGGGAGGAGGCGGAGGAGGGGTGCAGGGAGAGAGTGGGAAGGAGAAGCGCTGGCGGGTGGTGGTGGGGGGGGGCAAGGGAGCCGCCGGAGTTTCCCCCCCCCCCCCCCAAGCTTATCTGCCCCGTTGCTGTCACTGCAACGAGGATGTCCGCAGGGGAATTTTTTTTTTGTTGAAGCTTGTCAATAATGGGAACAGGAAATGGGGAGTTTGCCAGCTGCAGCGACAAGGTAAGGGAGAGCGAGGAAGGCGAGGAAGGCCGGCCTTCCTCGCTCTCTCCGGCTCGTCGCTCCAAGGACACGCGAAGATCCAAGCCGCGTGGAGGACTCCAAGCGCCGGAATCCATCTCCGACCCCGCCGTCTCCAAGCAGCGTTGTGACAGTGTCCAGATTTGACTTCTTCATCATCATCATCTTAAGTTTTCTGCCCAAAGGGGCAGGTCCGTGGCTCAGGCTCCATCCCATCTGATCCCGCCCGCCCCCTCTTGACCCGACCGCCTCCGCGCTCTGTACGAGGGTTCTTGAACTAAAACTACGGGGGGGATAGCCGTGCAGTTTTTCCTTTGCCGTCTCCCCGGCAGTGCTGTTAAAACTACACACAGTATTGCACTGCGCGCGTGACACACAACAAAACAAGCTAAAAAAAACTTGTCCAGAAAACTGCCTGAAAAAAAACAACCGATGAAAGTCGAAATAATGGCACGAAAAATGGAAGTGCTATGAAGAAACCGTTCCGTTCATTTCATGCGGTACGATGAAGGGCCATTGCACGCAACATCACCGATGGAATATTGTTCCTTTAAAGGCAGCGTTGCTGACGAACGTGTTCAGTGTTTTTTTAAGATTACAACATCGCTGAATTGTCTTAACATGTTTAAAAAATATGCATATATAGCTAATATAGAGAGCACATTTGCGGTTCTTTTAAGTGGTGTTAATTTAATCTGATGTCACCTGCTACATCGGAAACACATTTATTCTAAGTCGCAGTGGCCGTCAATATTTAAATGTTGTAAATGTGTTGCAGTATATCATTATTTGAATAATTGTATTTTATTGTGCAAAGACAGATTAGGAAATAATGTTGCTTTAGTTGTGTGTTGTGTGTGCAATTTCGACAATGTTTGAAGACTTGGTATGATGTCTCTGTTTTTGGAGGAGTTTTATAATCTCAGACAGATATAAAAGTACATGTGGAGTTCTTTTCGAAGCAAAAAGTTGAAATATTCAACAACGAAATAATACATCCAACAACTAATTTACTCGACGTAAAACTTATTTTAATTAAAGAAGCACATTTTAAAATTCATGTTAGCACTTTTTTTCCTCCATACAACACAGACACACAATCCTTCCACTCCTAATCCACAAGATCAAATGACGTACAAAAAAATCGAGGCTGCGCTTTAAATAGCCACTGGGCTACCTAAATAATGAGACCGCTAGGTAACGTTGGGTCAGGCTTAACGGAGACCAACAACTCACACTCTCTACTTTAGTCAAACAATAAAGATCAGTTCTAAACTCTTTTAATCTTTGTCCTAACAGTGATGGGAATTAAGCAATTACCACAACCTCGGTATGGTAATTTAATTTAAACCCACCAATCATGTAACCGTGTTAGTCGCGTCAATTTTTCCTGGCTCTGAATTTTCGCGGCCAATTGAAAATATGTTTTTCTATTTAATGTTTACGCTGAATAACAATGTTTATATTTGCTGCATATTAGCACCGCTTACATTACCACTGTAACCGTATCTGTATCACTGCACTAGCGTAGGTATTTGTAAACTAAGTAGCTTCACATCATGATCAATGTATTTATTTTCGGTGGCTTTCGGAGGTTTTTCCTTAATGTTGGTGATTTTCCACAAAAGGTACGCAAACAATCATCGTGAATAGAAATCGAATAATACAGCACTATTATGATTGACCATAACCGCTGTTTGTCAATGCGCTCCTGGATGAAGGCCTCCCCAAGCGGTGACGGGGAGGAAGTTTGTCCATACTTCACCAAGTCGGTTCACAGGACGTGTTGGTGAAGATGTCAGTCACTGCCAGGAATGGGGGTGCTACAGTGCCTCGCCCGGGATGGGTTCGATCCCGACCCTGACGCCTGTATATTTAGAGTTTGCGCGTTCTCTCCGTGGTCGCGTGGATTTGTCTTCGGGTTGTCCCCTCCACATTTAGAAACACGCGTTGAGACTATTTGGCTGCTATACATTTCTCAGTAATAAGCCACTTCATTGGGCTATAATTCGTGCCCAGGTCACTTCTGAAAGAGCTATATAGCTCAGTGGGCCTTACCTAGTAAAATAAAAAATAAAATCGTTTTTAGACCTACGCCGAGTTATTAACACAGTTTCCTAACCACTAGGCCACTACTTCCGAGCCCAGTTTTGTTATAATAGTTTGCCATGATATATGGGTTTGTGTGTACTTGTCTGTACAGTGTATGACGCACATATGCTCAATCTCTGTGTGGGAAGCGTAACCCTTCCAAGGAAAAATAGAAAACTGGACGCACGTCTAGAATTGTTCCAATAAAACTGTGCGAAACAAAATCGTAATCACAAACGTATTGACACGTATGAACCACACATTTTAAACACGACAGCGCAAAGCCATGTTCATCCATGATACTGTGTTACGAGATAGTCTGCTTTCTTTTTCAACAAGGGCTTTATATATATACAGAGCTGTGTAAACTCACAGAAGCAGAAACTACTATACGTGGGTTGGTATAAATCGTAACATTTAAACACCTGTGCACATGCCTCTTATTGGGGAAAACATCAGATTGCCGAAGATGGCTCCTTCAAATGCACAAGAATTAAAATCCATGCCTTACTATTACATTACAACACAGTATTAAATAACTAGGATAAAATCACATGGCCTAAAATCAACCGTGCCAATATATCAACGCATTATTTTCCCTCTTAAAATGTTTTGCCCGCTTCGAACGTACACAATTTACGACAGCATATGGAGTTTAAAGCAGTGGTTCGTGTGCGTGTATTCGATGCATTGCCGTACGCGCGACGCATTTACGAATATGCACATTTAAACCCATCGCAGCCAGTATCACTTTGAAAAGAGTGCTGGAGGTGCTTCGATCCGCCTGACGTTGCACCGTTGAGCGGTAACCAACACACGTTGTTTCTGCGGGAAAGCGATTTGTCAAAAAGTAATGCCGCCGCAGCCGTACGGCTCGAATATAAAACTTCTGTCTGATAACCAGCGAAGCGAGGGTCAATGCAACCCCTACATTTATGCTATAAAAAACAACTCCACAAGAGAACAATGCAGTCCAACACCACTCAACAGGTTTGCTTGGACGGCAGAGTTTGGGCATTTCAGCAGGTTTTAGCTCTTACTAAACTTCCATCGAGAGTGCGCTCCTCACAATGACGAATTCCACGTCTGAGCAAGGGAACAATCGGAGCTGTCTGCAAGCACGCGACTTTGCACATGCCGAAGCATTAATTAATCTGCGGAGAAACTAACCCGGGCGGTGGGTGGGAGTTCCGCTGCTATGCCACCCGAGTCCAATACAAAGGCGAACACGGCAGCCGAGTGTGCCCGTTTAGCCGGGCACAAGGGAAACGCACGCAGTTCGTGCGGGAAGGATGCGCTACGGCTGGGTCAATGTTGTGGTGTTCCTTGTTGAAAGTGGACAGTAATAAATGTGGCTGTCTAGGCATCTTGACCTGTGCGCTCAGACTGTATCCTCTATGCATGCACCTTAGCAGCGTTCCACCATAAAACACCCAGCAAGCTTCACAAAACACCATTTCGATTGATAAAAAAACTATACACAGTTCTGAGGAATTGATAGATGCCTTGCACAGACCGTCCACTCACTGCATTTTCATAAATATTAGTGTCTGTTTTCTTTCACTGCTATGTTCTGTTATTGTATGCTTTCGCCAACAACATGAATATAAGTAAAACATATTATAGGATGTAATAGGATGATTCTGTTTAGTATAATGTATTCTGTATGTGGCCAGAAAATACATGGATGCCTATTTCCTTTGCAGCTATGCTATTGCGTATGCTGTATTAATTTTGTGTTTGGTTGCTATAATAATCACCAAATCGTCATTTTAAGAATCTACAGCTGGAATGTACACGAATATTGTTCGTCAAATATTACGACAGACTTGGGCGATTAAATAGGTGTGCATATATAAACAGAGTTACAGCATTTTTGATATTTACATTGATATGTAATATTTACCCAGATATGCAATATGCATAAAAATAAAGTTATTTATGTTGTTATATAATACACATTAAAATAAATAATATCTTTGGCAGTGCCTAGGTAAGGTTTTTTTTTCCCTAAGCATTGCTTAATAAAGTCAGTGTTTTGGCCAAAAAACCATGAAGCAAGCTTTGAAAAACTAAATAAAAAGCAGCCACCTTGCTCCATCAGCAATAATTTCAATATGTACTGCATAAACACCCCAACAACAGACACACACACACACACAAATGTACACGTACACCCGCAGAAAATCCACGAGAAGAAAAGAGTTGCTCGCCTACAGTACTGCAAAACAAAAAAACTTGGTACGAACCATCTCATCACGTGCGCACGCTGTATGATTTATAAAATGAGAAGGCCAGCATTTTTTTTTTAAGGCCAGATCGCACAGATATTACAGTCATCTCCATTATAGTGTTGTGTTACGCCGCAATTTTTACCATTCCTGACGGTGCGGAAGACAAATGAACACCCACCCGTGCACCAAGCACTTGACCTTACAATACCAAATTATGCTTTGCTCAGACAGCTAGGCACGCTGCCTGCATTCTGTACACATGCCCCAAAAGTTTCTTAGCGCGGCCGGGTGTCCGCTCCGCTCGGTTGTTTATTCAACGCATTATTAATGTGCCGCGCTCAATCGCGAAACACTTGGAAGTCTGTGGCGAGCTCCGCGTGCGCGCCTGCTCGCCAATTTCCTCAACGCAACGGAAGACTTGCCGCAGACAGCACCGGCACAGAATTCCCGCATTCAAGGCTAAATGCCTCCAAACGTCTTTCGCCGACAGCTCCACAGATCTAAGGTATGAATTGCAGATGCAGCCGGGGTGGTTTATGTCGAAGGAAATGCAGCTGCTTCTCCTTCAATACGAGATGGACAAAAGTTAACAGAAGCCTATTCTTCAGATTATAAGAATTAATTTCGCGCCCTCCGTTGTCGTATTTCAAATAAAAAGTTGGCGGTGCGTATTATAATCCCGTAAGCGGGTGTGTGGGACCAGATTTGTAGAAATTAAATTGACAAGTTTGGGTTGAGTCTTACTCTCCAGAGCATCTTATAACATGGAGAATCAGGAAATCATTTTGTGAATCATCCTGATTGAAGAAATGTATCGCCAATTAATATTTTTCCCACGACATCCTTCAAACGGCGAAAATACACCTAACATGTTTATTTCAAGTACACTGTCACGTCATATGAAACAGAGTGGAAAAAGTGCAACTAAACAAAACCTTCTTATTGTACGCAAACATACAGTGTCATGATGGAGTATGGCCACTTAACTTAAAAAATGAAATATATTGCCGAAACACTCGGGGCCCTTATTCCGTGAGAGTTCGCAAGTACAGAGTTGCGCCACTGGCAACATTTCCTGGTAACTGTGGGTCGGGCACTGGGATGGCATTACCAGCGGAAAGAGAGAAGGCAGATACAATCGTGCACTTACATTTAACAGGGGAAAATACACGTGTTGTCTCTCTGCTCGAGCAAAGCAACCAAAACAATAAAAGCTTTGATAATGTTTTTAATTTTTCTACATGCGCATATTTAATAGTAAGGTAAGAATAAATAACAAGGCATTAAGAAGCAAAGGTTTAATCATTTGGAAATAGCATCCTGTAAAGTATGATTAGCATGGCTATGTACGGAGCAAAAAAAGTCCTACATATAAAATAATAAAATAATAATTATTATTTTCTAATTACCAGGTAAGGCCCACTGAACTAAATAGCTCTTTTACAAAAGCGACCTGGCCACAAGTGATAGCCTAATGAAGCGGCGTGCCATGTGGAAATTTATAACAGCCAAATACTCTAAACGCATGTTTATGAATGCGGAGAGAAAAACCAGAGGACCCGGAGAAAAATCCACGCGGCCACGGGGAGAACATGTAAACTACAACTATTCAGCAGGCGTCCGAGTCGGGATCGAACCCATGTGCTCCTGTAAACCAGGCGAGAGAGTTAACATCTCGCCACCGCGGTGCCAATGTACATACATTCTGCCAACTAATGAATTGTAAGATAATACAAAGCTGGAATTTACACATTTATATCACATGTTTCATTTAGAATTCAATCACCGAGGAAATGTTTATAATTCAGAAGAACAAGTTAATGTTTACATCTCACCATCATTGTCTACTTTAACGTAATTTTTAGCACCACCATAACTACCATATGCGTATTACAATGAGAACGATCTCACATTCACATTTCTCCAGTGCCTAACCTGTCAACATCGATGATCACATTTCTCCTCCAAACTACCAGGCTGAAAAACTTCCACGAGTAACATTCTACAAAGGTAAACAGGATTTTGAGTTGAGCGGTGGCGCAGTGGCTAGCGCACTGCGCTATAAGTTCGAAAGGCTTGAAAGCTCATCGAAATCCTCCAGTAAAAATCTAGAATTTGATTCCCGGTTGAGATTAACATCAGTGGTTCGTGAAATTTCAACCAGTCTCCCCCGCCACCAAACACCCAAACTCTCTATCTATCTGCTATGACCTGCGTGGTGAAGTATGCTCAAATGACTGCTATGTTCGACATGGCATGAGGAGGTTTTCACAGCCAGTAGACTTAGGGTTGTAATAAATATTTTATAGTTATTAAACAGTCTGCGAGCGAACTCACAGCGTGCGAACGAACTCGCAGCCTGGACTCAATCTTACGTCGTTTCACCGCCGCGCCAACACATCCAGTCGCGCACACTAAAAACAATGGCCACTCGTATGCAGGCAGCGCTAACGAACGGATGGGGACCAGTCGAAAATGATAAAAACTGCTGGTGGTCACTAGGCCCAAAGAGAAAATTAACAACAAACCATGCATTCCCCCCTCTGCTTTTCCTTACTCTCCGAGACCGCAACTCGGGGCTCCTTTAGTTCCACCAGATTATCCCGGTTGTGTTGATCCCGTGTAGCCTGCGTGTGTTTTTCGCTGTTCGTGTTGTTGAACATATAAATAAAAGGAAAACAAACAATACGTGCAATAGTTTAAAGTTACTTTTCCCAGGCCCCATGGGAACACAAATGCTATTTTGATGCTGCCCTCTTTCTATAACGCTAGAAACGATCTCGATAACTTTAATGCGGTCAAAGCGCAACTCTGCCCGGCATGAATGTCAGAGACGTGAACGGCAAGCTACACTTTTACAAGACAAATTATTCGCCAATCTAGAAATTGCACAAGCACACGATGTGCTCTTGCAAATCATGTGCACGTCGCAACATTGAGCATAAAAACCCTCACACTACGCTTATTGTACTCTCAGGCAATTTAAAAGTCAACCGCAAATGGTATTATTCTTAAAACGAGACGCTTTAACTATTGAAAATGTTTTGGCAAACCACGTCGAAAAATGAATTATGTTTTATGCATAGCTTTGCCTTTATTCCGCTGACCTTTTAAAACAAACTTAAATTATGAATACGCACCAAGGTTAAATGTGCAACTCATTATAAACACATAGCCAGTCTCTATTGCAAGCAGAGGGATGGCCGGCACGCCGTACGCAATTAGATGCGAGCCGCACAAAGGTCCTGTGTGTTTCACCAAATGCGAGCTGGGAAACGAACGCGAATTAGCGCTGAACACATTGTACGGCAGACGGATAAACACAACAGTGGTGTCTACATCGTCTCACTGCTAACCAGAACGCACTGCTGCGGACCAATGGCCCGCAGCAGTGCGGACAGAGAAGGGGAAAAAACGTAAGAGCGACAAAATGGAACGGGCGCAAACACCAACTCGCCGACTACGACTGAGCAAAATCATTCAAACAGATTCTGAAAAAAGTTCACTATTGCTCGACACGATTGCTAGTTCCCTGCCTGTGGCGTCAGACTGCGCTGCTCGCTGGGAGATCTGCGCTTTCACCGGGACTGCTGCTGCTACTGCTGCTGCTGCTTACCGTTCGGGATCACGGGCCGACTGCGCTCCCGTGCGTTCCGCAAACCCGCGTTTCCCGACACTTTAGTCGCCGCCGTCGCTGCCGCCGCCTCCACCACCGCCACCGTCGCATTAACAGTCCATTTCTCGCGCGCGTCAAAAAAAGTATCCCCAGCAGCCGAGGGCAATTGAAACAAAAATTAGCCAAAAAACTTCCACATGGTTGGACTGCGGGCAAAGGCTGCGGGCGGACACGGCCGAGCTCGGGGCTTCAAAAAATAAAAAATAAGGGGTCGGGAGGGCCGGGCGGCCGCCGCTTGAGGGACCGGGAGCTGCAAGGGAGCGACCTCGCTCCGGCGCAGCGTGGCGGCGAATGAGGCGGCGCGAGCGCTTCCCGGGCAGATAGCGGCGGTCGGTCGGAGCGGGGGGCAACGCAGCAGCAGCAGCGGCGTCCGCAGGAAGAAGCCCCCCCCCCCCCCCACTTCGCCTCTCCCTCCGAGCGGCACAGACTTAACAGACTACGAGGACGAAGCTAATCCACTAAACAAAGGAATCAAAAAGCTTCCTTCAGCATCATTCATTAGCTTAATCCTCCCTCCACCCCACCGGACTCTCCTGCCATCGCCCAAAGGGCCCTGGGCTGAAGCACCCTTTGTTGTTCTTTAGATTGATTTGCAGTTAACGAAAAAGAAAGAAATAAACTAACGCCCCGGCGCAAGGCTCCTGGTTTGTTTTGCTGGGTTTGGAGGAAGTTTCAGGACGAGTGATCATACACATGCCAAGCAGTGCAAGGCGTTCTGTAGGAAAGTGCAATGGAAGGAAAGAAAGATTCATGCATGGATTCTCAACGTGCGCGACCATTACAATTTCCCATACACACAGCGCTTGCAAAAGTTCGTGTGTACATGCATGCCTATGCACATCCTGCAACGCTTACTTATAAAGGTAGAATATATCTACAAATGTATAAATCATATTTATTTTCAAGGGAAAGGGGGAAACATATGCTACATATTAAAACACAATATTTAAAGGTAATAAGTATAACTTTAAGCAAGCTCGCAATTTTTATTTTTGACCAAATCACAAATCTTAAGCGATGACCATAGCCACCACCACACTGATGACGAAGATCATCGTCATCATCATTATTATTATTTGTAAAGATCCTTTACCTTGTAGAGCGTACAATAATGTCAGTTCACGGAACCTATGTTTGGGAATCTATTTCAAAGGCACGACAGAAATAAATCTGCATGTCAAGCATTCATATGCGATGCGTCTGCAGGGGCTGCATGATCAACAGCAGGCGTGCAACTATAAAAACCTGCCCAAGACATCCAGAATATCTGTGCTGAATATCTGCGCAACATGGCTATTGGTGGACCCTAGGGACCGAGCTCTCTGTGTTTCTCTCTCTCTCCTACAGACGAGGGAAGCACTTGCCAATAGCCGTACATCTGCACTGGAATGAAAAATAAAACTGGCATCTTGTTCCTTTCGACGTTTGTTGCATGCACTAGCTCCTTCCTACACACTCGTGACAGAGCAGTATGCGGCAACGTCTTGAAAACAAACAAAAAAAGTAAGCGTAAAAGCTGTTTTAAGTGTACAAAATTCTATTTCGGAGGCCATGCGGACACAATAAACGCGGTGCACATTAACCGAGCGTAACTTTAACCTTTCCTTAATAAATAAAACTTGTCAGCAAATAAAAGGGCTCTGTATGAATGTATAAATATGTTCTGACCAAATCGTATCAGCCGAGCTTGCAGCTCGCATTTGGGAAATGAAAAACACGTGCAGGAAGAGAACTCGGTGTGCGGGACAAATGAAGCGCCGGGGACACATCTCGTGATGCGTTGTATTATTCCCCATGTGATTAGACTGTTAAATGAAGTGAAGAGATACGAAAAATCGTCGCCGCTTATGGTCAATGTTGATAATTGTGTATTATTATTCACATCAGGTTGAAATGCATACAAAACGTAACAAATACAAGCATGTAAAACATTGATAAGCACACGTAAGTATCCGCATTGCATCTGTGTAAAAACAATTCAGATTTACACATTTCTATCGCGATGTCAATTCACCGTATTCTCTCAGTGCCCCAGAGATTTCAGAATTGGACATCCTTTGCAAGCAAAGAAAATAACCAGAAAGTAAAAGTGCATGATTCTCAAATTTTTTAATCAACGCAGAAAGGAAAATAAATTGAAGCCAAGCAATTTAAAAACCCCAATGCATTTCACCGGTCACTGACGGCACCCCACGCAGCCTGGCGCGTGGGCTCCCGCCTGGGCCGAAAAAACTGGCGACTGCCCGACGCGTCTAACTAAGCCGTAATCGCGCAACGAGCACCATCTCGGATACGGTGACCCCGGGCTCGCAAAAATCGGAGTTCATAAACAGACAAGCGGGCAAACCCCCTTCCCCCTTTCAAAGCTGGGCGAATATCTCGCCTTACCTCGAGCGGCTGAGACGCAACGGCGGTGGCGGTGGTGGCGGTGGCGGCGGCGTTGGTGGCGGGTGCACGCGCGATCTGCGTGGCTATCCTATAGCCTCCGGTGCCGCGAGCAACATTAACACCCCGCGAGCCAGCGTGCCGAGCAGCTGAGCTAACCGCTCGGCGCGTAACCCAAGCCCGCCCGAGGAGCCCTCTTGTCCCCTGCGGCCGGGCCAACAGGGAAGGGCGGGGAGGGTGGTGGTCGTGGTGGTTGTGGTGGGGGTGGGGGGCCGGTGGTGTTGGTGGAGGGGGGGAGGACGTTCGCCGCCGCCGCTGCTGCCGCTGCTAAGGCCGCCTCAAATATCAGGGCACCTATAATTTCACCGTCACGCGCACTCTGCGGCCCACGCCGCGGGAAGCCCCACCATATATAGGGAGTGGTTAGAGGGGACCGTGCGCAGTGACGTTCTCGTCGAGGAAGGTGGGTGGGTGGGTGGGGGGCGAGAGAACGCGCCCGCCTTCCCCAGCCGGTGAATGTTTTTTGCGCACCGGGGATTCACGCGCCAGCGGCACGGGCGCAGCGCAAGAACCCCCCGCGAGCGACGCCGCCGTGAGCCGGAGTCGTGCCGCCGCTACGGCGCACGCGGCGCAACGAGCGTCCGTGGCGTCGATCGACGGCGGACGGGTCACGGGCGTTAGGCGAGGAGTGCGCGCGCTGCGGTGTGCTTGTGTGTATTACAGCGAATGTTAAAAAGCACTGTGTGCGTGTGCGCTCATATGTATAAGGAGAGCGGTGGTATAGCAGCGGTTAGCGCGCTGCGCCAACACCATTGACGATTATGTCAACCCATCATGGGCCTCCCCTAGGTCGACTCAAATGAGTACCTAGTGCGGTGTGTAAACATCGCCACTGAAAAGACAAAGGCGGCCGAGCGTAGTATTGGCCACCCACCCCCCTCAGTGCCGTGCCGGCCTTCATCGTGCTCGCGAACAGCACTTGCCCCAACAGCCTGTTTCGGCTACACGGGGGATCGTTATCATATGGTGATAGCTTAAGAAGTAGCATGCTGCGCTACGAACTCGGCAACCCGAGTTCGATTCTGGCTCACAACCGACAACACCATTGACGATTGTGAACAGGTCCAGGGTCTCCCCTAGATCAACGCAGCCTCAAATGAGCACCTGGTGCAGCGTGCAAACATCAGCACTGGGGGAGACAAAGGAGGCTGGGCATGGTCCTGGCTACCACCCCTCTCGTGCGCAGTGCCGGCCTTCATTGGTGCTCACTAACAGTACAGTCTGTTCGTGCTATACGGGGGCATCTATGTCTGAGACATATATCGTTGGCAAGCGGGCTAGGACGAGAAATAAAATGGCATGTGGGTTAAATTAAGGGCTTATTCTGTAAGAATAGAAAAAGGGCAGTAAAGGTGTCACTGGATTAGAAATCAGGTGACAAGATGATGGCGCAGGAATCCGCATTCACACATTCACGATCAGCTGTGCTGCGAGAAGCTCCACGCATCGCTTAGTTCCTTGTGTACACACACACACACCTTCCTTGTTGAGCAAGAGTTGTTTTCTTTATTAATATATATACACGCTACACGTATTTAGTTTGCATCGCTAAACTAAATATTTACAAGCAGCGTGGTGTGCGCGTCGAATAAATTTACGTTTATTAATTGCCACAACAAATTCACGACAGTTTTATTATTCTTCACGCAAACCACCAACCTGCCACCCCCCCAAAAAAAACCCATAATAGAAGCATATCGGTTAAAACAAAAGGGGGTAAAAATCTGGCCGTGGAAAAAGCCCCCCCATCCACCCACCCACCCCTCTTTGAAGCGCGCTTTTGAAGCAAAATTAACATTTTACCCGTGTCACGGTGCCGAGGCCGGACAAAGCCGGCAGGAAGAGGGCACCGCACGCTTGAGGTGAGCCTGGACTGCAGGCTATTGTGGCACGGCCAGAAACCCGATCTGCGCCGCTCGCCCGCTCGCCCGCTCCGCTTTCCCAGCACCGCCGCCGCCGCTGCCGCCACGACTCTCGCGGCGGCCTTTGTGACATTCTGCTGCAGGGAAACCTGCGCTGTCTCTGCCCCCCCTCTCCCTGTTCCACCACCCCCCCCCCCACTCCCAACAACCCTCTCTGCTCCGTCTGTCCAGTCCCGGTCGTACTATTACGATTTAAACTATTTTTTTTTATTTTACCAGGTTAAGGCCCACTGAGCGATTCGCTTCTTTTTCAGAAGCGACCCGGCCACAAATGATAGCTTAACGAAGCGGTTTATCCTGTGGATATTCATAGCAGCCAAATACTCAAAAAAGCATGTTTCTAAATGTGGAGGGGGAAAAAACAAGAGGACTCCGTACGGAGCCAGAAAGCCGCGTGTCTTCGAGCAAAAGAAAGAGCGAGAGTACGATGGGTGAGCTAACGAGCGAGCGGTCAGCAAACTTTGTCTTTCGCCGAATGTGCATAAGGTTTACTCGGCATCCCAACGCACTTTTATGCATTCATGAGATCGAATGACAAACACGGCCTTGACTTCATTCACAGACAGGCTTTCTTGGCCAACTCGTGAACAGCTTGTTTCGTGGAGGGAAAAATGCATTTAAATTCATTACAAAGACGCTCATAAGGTTCCGGCTCAAAGGCTGTAATCAAATCGGCGAGTTTGCTGAAAGCTCGATATTTTTTCTCTAAGTGTTACTGAAATGGCAACGTTTTGGATAAGAGTTTAAAAAATTATACCCATATGCTTGATAAAAATCGGTGCAAGTTATCACAATTATCGTCAATTTGAGTAACTTGATATGCGTTTTTTCTCTTTGGAAAATTGTTTTACAGTATGTACTGGCGTTATTAGTCCTATACAACGTTATAGTCTTGTCAAATTACACACAGCTAAAGCCCCATGTCCCACCACCATTTCTACCCTGGTTCACAAGCCAAATGTAACATTAGTATTTTCAATAGCACATTCATAAAAAAAGAAAAGAAAAACCTATAAATACAATAAACGTTCAAGTAAAAAGAAGCATGGCATTTTAAAGACGTACAAAACCTGAATGCTGACCACATCACTCGGTATCAACAAAAGTGTGAATGAGAAAGTGCCGCTGGCCAACACTTGCTTCCCGGTTCAACCACACAAGATGATGGGCGGCTTTCGCGGCGTGCCTTTTGTCTGCCCCGACGCACAAAGAACCCAACGTTTCAAGCCAAGCCGCCGTGAACAACGCGCATTCGCCATGAGCACAGCTTCCAGAACATCGCCACAACCTTCAAGACCTGGAACACGCGAGCCGTCCGGAGCTGGTCTGAAATGCACTGACTAGGATCCACTGGGAGCAGTGGGGGTGGGGGGGGTCCTGATTTAATTACGCCCAGAATAAATTAAACTAACACTTGGTTCTGTGTGTAAAATGAGCTTTATTTGCCCATGAGGCTGCAGTACGTTGTTATTATTGACTGCTGTCCTTGTCCACAGTACTGTACTCCAACTATCCCAGGCAAAATTACAGTATGTAACTTAACTCACTTGACCATTTTTTATTTTACCAGGCAAGGCCGACTGAGCTTTATAGCTCTTTTTCTGTAAGCCACCTGGCCACAAATGATAGCCCAATGATGGGACTCATCACGTCGAAATTTATTGCAGCTAAATAGTGTAAATGTCGGGAAAAACCGGAGGACCCGGAGAAAAAATCCACACGATCACGGGGAGAACATGCAAACTCCAAATATACAACAGGTATCCAGGTCGGGAACGAACCCACGACCTTCCGCATACCAGGCGAGGTAGTTAAAATCTCGCCACCGCAGCGAATGTGCTTTGGCTGTGCCATGTTTGCTCCAAGGGCAACACCACAAAGCGACCGTAAATGAAATGAAAACAACACAACACAACGCGAGTGGCGACGGCGGCGTGCGGAGACAACCCTGAGAACTTTCTCTCGCTCCGCACGATGCGTCGCAACTGCCTACACAACAAGCTGACCAGTGCGGGACGTACAACACCAAAGCAACAGGCAATACGGGAGCCTCAAATGGCACAACGACGCAAGGTCTTGCCACCACTTCATTCTTTCAACCTGCGCTGCCGTTAGAGACCGCCGGTGCCACAGCTCAATTGCCAAGTGTCAAAAGAGCTCGCAACGAAACGGTACGATCGATGTCTGCACCGGTGCAATTAAAATTTCCCAGATGCACCTTCAATTAACACGGTTGGCAACGTACGGTGCGAAAGAAGTCCAATATGCATCCGTATAACTTTCACAGATCTCCTTTTGCTAAAGCGACATGACATCTGAAAGGGTTGTCACCTGATTAAATAAAGGTCGTTACTCAATCCGAATAAAGACACCTCGATGATGAAGGTAAAATAAAATACAAACTAGGTGGCAATGGGAAAAAAAACTGGGATATAGGTTTACAAATAATTATAATCACACCGATGGGAATTGTTTACAATAATGTTTCAATACCAAATACTCTACATAAACAGACACACGTACAGATAAACACTTCAATCTTTTCATTGCCACCGATTCCATCAGTGCTGAGCACAGTTGCTATGGCAGGGTTTACACGGCCACCGCTAAGGCTCGCTCGCCCTCAAACACCGGCTCGGGTTTCACTTACTGGGAGGCAGAGAGAGAGAGAGAGACAGAAAAAAACAGTCTGCAGGATTCGCAGTGCACAAGAAGAATGTTTAGTTTAAACCCAAAAGCAGAAAGTGTCAACAATGCACGTCCTTTGAAGAGAGGAATGGCTACTGGATGGATGGATGGAGCAGCGCGTCAAAGTCGGTACTGGGGAGCGAGAGAATTGAAACCTTAGGAGGCGGCGTCTCCGTTTAGCCAGATGAGACGCAGATCTGGCAGCACGGGTGCTTTGCTTCCAGCGGCACTGGAAGGGTTGCCCCCCTCTTAAGGAGGAGACGAATCGCACTGCCGTGGACTGTGGCGCGCTCGGGGGACGCGGAGGCAAAACCTCGCCGAGGCCGGGGGTCGAGCCGGGAGACGACGCCACGTGGAAACCCGTGGGGAAACCCGTGGGGAAACCCGTGGGGAAACGCGTGGGGACACGCGCGGTGAGAACGAGGAGGAGGAGGGGGGGCCGCCGTGACAATCACGCGAACGGGAGGCGACGAATCCGCGACGCGACTTTTGATTGCCGCGAGCGTGCATAACGATATCGATGTCCTAGGTATTAATAAGCGTGGCTAGCTTGAATATAAGTGTATACAGTACAGATGTATATATAGAATACAACGAGATATATATGTAAAACATACTTAGCTGCATCTTTGATACACGGATTTAATGGGCATTTAAAAAGTAATTTTGTATTCAATTAAATTCGATGTGAAAGTGAAAGTCCATCAATGAACGCTGTGTAAATCAATGAATGAACGGACGTGTCTACAATTTCATGGAATTTCACACAATAGTGCCCTATTAAAACCTCGTGAGTTATGGGGTGCATGACGATACGTAGGAATTGGCACATCCTCATTGAGCCAAATCAAAGCACTCCAACGAGATGGAGGTTCGGTACTGTAGGAGTCTTTCCTTGAATTATCATGGGGTATGGTTCTTCATTTCAGATGTAGTTTTACGGAAAAATGTATTTCTAAAAATAAATTTGGTTGACTTGTATCAACGAACGAACAAGCTATTTAAGCTTTAAAATGTGTGTATAGATGTTCAAAAAATGTTGCCATTTTATATTAAATTTATGAATATGCATGTTTGCACATTACCACAAACATATTTAAAAATAATCAATTTACAACCCCGTTGTCATCACACTGGTTTGATTGAACGCTTCCCCACACCATGTTGGCCATGGGTGTGTGTGTTGACCACACTTCACCACGCCGGTGAGCGCAAGTTAGTAAGAGGGGCCAATGGGACCGGCCAGTTCAGATCTCACTCGCCACTGACGTTCGCCTTGATCGGAAATCACACTCAGCTCACGAGGTGCATGCCACAAATCAATGCAACGCTTGCCAATTATGCTACAGTTACAAAATGGGACCTTTTTGGCAATATCAAAGTATGAAAAAATAAGAATCGGTTTAACCCTTTCTAGGCCCTAAAGAAAGCTGTCTCTGGTGTAGGCTAATCAAAGGCAATGCATATATCATCAGAGCATGTTTGTTTACATGTTCACAACAAGTACGTGTGGTTAATGCAAACTTGCTTCCTTCCAAAAGGTTTATATTTGGTGTTTGAACATTTTAACACCTTTTTTTATTGCCAACAAGAGTAAAACCTATTCTTGATTTTTCAAACGGTGCTACCTTGTACTCTCAGCGATTACAGCGATGATTCTGCGGTGAACAGAATGACGCAGTCCGCCACTCTGTGCTGTACACGGGCGCATTCGTTTCATCACATTCTCCAAAATAAATCGAAATTCCGAATGCTCACCTGGCTTCTCCGTACGTACACATTTGAGCAGAAACCAAGAGGGGCTATTGACGGGCATGTCAGGGGTGAATTTATGCGGGCACACATTCTGATGCGCTGGACAATTTCCAGCCAGGGGCTGTTTTCAAATATGCTTTTCACATGCTGACACGGAGTATCAAGTGAACACGAGCCAAACAAATGAAACATATGTGCGGCAACGTGAAAAAAAAAGTCACGTGAGCGCTCGTACCCCCGCACAGGTGCGTACGCAAAACACGGACATCTTCCGTTGTAAGTCTTTAACAGACTCGTGGAGTGAGCGCTATTAAGGTTGGCACAGCGCACAACGGGGGCGGTGTGGACAGCCGCACGCTTGGCCAACCTTCGTCTCACCAGGTGCCGATGTTTACACACCGTACCAGATACTCACTTAAGGCCTAGTTGACCTAGAGGAGGGGGGGGGGGAGAACCGGGGACCAGTTCGGACAGATTCGCGCCACTAATGTGAGCCATGGGCCAGGAAATGCACGTGGAACGCCAGGTTTATAGCGTAGTGTGCTAACCGCGGAGCTAAACCCCCCTTCGCCACACACACAATGCGCTACCGCTCCCCGTGCACGTACACACGCATCACAGCGGTCCCGCTAACAAACCACTCCCCGGTTAACTCCTCTCGTCCACACGGAATCAGCAGAGCCCGGGGTATTTATAGACGTCAGATGATTTCTGGAAACTGCCTTGTCAACAACTTTTTTCTGACCTAATAAACAACAAACACGCGCTCGCAACTGTCCGCTTCTGTCAAAGCCGCATGGCGCGCGCGCGCGCACGCGGTCCCTGCCTTGCTCCGCCAGCCGTTCCACGAATAGAGGGGGGCGCACAGTGGGGGGGCGTCTGGGGCGAGGGCCCAGCGAGTGGTGGAAAAAAAAAACGCCGCTCAGAAATCTCGCAGCGATTCCCCCAGTCACACCTCGCGCAGAAAGAGGGGAACGCAGACTTCAGTCCAACTGTTGTGAGCGTGCGCACGTGCCCACACCTCGTTCTCTTGTGCTGCCCCCATTGTCTGGAACTACCTTCCCCCTAGACGTATGTTGGCAATTTGAACTTCTTTCGCACCGTGCGTCGTCAACCGCGCTAATCGGAGGTGCGGGGGAAGGACAACAAACTAGACACAAAGCGTAGTTCTAAAGTTTTCAACATCCCTGATATCCAGTCCTTGCAACCTGCCTTTCTTTTCTACCAAATCTTTATCGTTATTAAATATAAATAAACATATCACCTCTCCCCAGCATACTCATGTCCCGATGCTTCGTACAGCGACTCGAGATGCAGCTGCAATTAAGTGTTAGATGGATCAAAATGGCATGTGTTCATTCTCAATCTCATGATGCGTACATTGAATCGCACAGGTTACAATGCATTTTTCTCGCTGGTGTATGCCATGGTTCACTTTGCTCCTGCAGCTCCTCGGCAACTGGAGGTGAAAGCATTCACGGTAATGTTTAGACCAACTGCCTCTCTATCAAATAAATATGCCCACCGATTCTGTACAGCCTCTCCAGATTTAGACCTTGTGTAAATCCAAATTACATTGCATTGTTAGGCGCCCTCTCTTACGCAGATTCATATTTTCATATTTCCCTTTCTGCCGTGGCCTTACCTAGAGACGTGAGACGTCTCTAAATCCAGTGTTGGGGAGGTCTATTGCACCGTGGTGCCAATGTCAAATGGGAGTAAACACCATCGCTAACACAGCGTATCACTTGCATGACGTCCGATGTTGATATTGGATGCAATTTCGCACAATTTTGAGTAATGCGTACGACAGGTAGTGCCGCAAATTGCTTTATTGGTGTTCGCCATCACTCAGACGAAGGGGCTCACGATAAATAAATGAAGCGCTCTGCCCAAATGTAACTTGCTAAAATCCTTCTGCTCTGTACAGTGGGTTGGGCCACTTCGAGAAGTAAAACAGATCAGCTTCTGCAATAAGTATATTTCGAGTTCCACTCCAAGCCAAGATGCACTCGGCTTAAGTAACTGCCGAACCAAGTCCTCGGCGGCGGCGCTGCCATGAATCACCGATCAAAGATATCGGCTTCGCCCCCAGATCTCAAGTAACAATCAAGAGCTCCACAGTTCATTCCGTTTGTTTAAACAGTCTGGGCCTGAGCGACACTTAACAGTAATGGACCAAAGGGGCTCTTCTCTCCAGTTCAACTTGAGCAGTGCGCGTGCTTGCTCGCATGTTTGGTTCACCCTCCCCCCACCCCCCCCCCGCCCCTCTCATTCATTCCAAGTTCACCATCCTGCGGAGAAGATCAGCTCGCGATCCCGGGCCGTGATGAAGCGCACGTCCCACCTGTCCCACGCTCCTGCACCAATCTGTCATCTTGTGATGCCTCTCTCACGGCAAGGCCTCTAATCGGGAATGCCCGCCAACCCCCCCCCCCCCCCCAACATCTCCTCGCCCTCCCCAAGAAGCGTGCGATCACGCGGTTTGTCCACGCTGACCCCCCCCATCGTTCCTAATTACGGCCTTCCCAGTGCCAAGGTATTATTAGCGTTGACGGAGCGTCACGGTGACACTTGCGCGTTGCTTTTCTCCCTTGTCCCCACCTCGCCCTGTAGAACGGACAAATAAACGCACCCCCCCTTTAACCGCACGCCGAGGGCTCCGAGTCCTCACGCGGCCAGCAGGAGGGCACAGCGCTGCCCGTGGCGATGATTTACCTGTCTGCTGCCTGGCGGCGGACATCTGGTTAAGTCGTCGCGGGCTGCGTTAATATACTGCGAGGAGCTCGCATTAAAGTTTTGTGTAGAATTCAAAGCACGTGCGCCGACTGGAGGGGCGGGGTCAACGACACGGGGGGGTCCATCGCTCAGGATTCCTCCGTCTCAGGGCAGCCGAGTTGGGGGTGCGAGTTGAACCCCCCTCCAAGGGGTCGGCGACTCTGCTTCGTGTCCAGCATCCACACTTGGACCCCTTGGACACACCAGCGGTGGGTGCTAGCCCAATGGGGGGGGGGAGGAGGGCCACCTTTTAAATGTATAAAATACTAGCAGGATGACAGAAGAGATACTGTATTGCCAGGAGATTTAGATGTAATGATAGAAGGGAAATGTAGACAAAATAAAGATGTGGTGAGATGACAGGAGAGAGATGTGGGCAAGATAGGGAAGAGATATTAATTCGGCTGTTCATCTTAATTTTCTTGATATGTTTTTTGTTTTTTAGGATTTAAAATTTGAAATGGTATTTTACGCACACCAGATTTTGAGTTTTCTTGATAAACCCAGGGGGGCCCTTGAGCCTCTTGGGGCTCCGAGCCGTCGCTGGGTTTGGCTTCACGGCCCCGCAGAGCTCCGGCCGGCAGCTCCTCACAAACGCGAGCGGACGTCGAGACAGACGCGTACAGTAAAAGCCGATATAGCCCGGCGTCTCTACGCCGCTGCCAAGTTGCCAAAGCAAGTCCCCCCGGCCACCCCCCCCCCAATGCTTTACACTTTTTTTAAGCTTTAGTAAAAATGTTAACTCCGTATTAATGTCAACCGTTGAACACATCGGGGTGGGAGGGGAGGTGGAATAAAAACTCAAGGGGGTTCTCCTCAAGGAGATTTGTTGCAACGAGAAGGGGGGGGGGGGGAGAGGTGTCACGACAGAGGTGGTTTGTTTCCGCATCGGTAACACTTCATAACTGTTCATCTTAAGTTGCAATCGCACCTATAGCGCACGACGCTGGGTGCGTTTGATCTCAAAAAGTCGTCTATTAGTGTGGGTGCGTTTGGACACACTTGGTACACACTTGTTCATTTGTTTTTTCTTCATCGATTTTCGCCGAGGTAAAGCTCACTTAAGGAATTTAGCTCCGTGTCACGACTTAACATGTTTAGACCTAAAACCCCTAACTTGTCATTAAAAACACCAGCAAGAGCTATTTTATTAGATTATTTAATTAATTTGGGGGGGGGGGTACGTGCAGTGGTGTAAGAAGAGAAAAAAATGAGCACAAAAAACCTTCTTGGAAAACCCCCTTGACTAATTTTACAAGATAGTGTTTCACATATGCTGTTCAATTTAGTGGAGTCAAACGTAAAAAATAAACCTTGGGAGAAAACCACCCATGAATTCCATAATTTTCTTAATGCTTTGTTCATCATAAAATCACTTCATATAGTGAAAATACGCATCACGTTTAATACCCAAGGTTCCATAGCGTATCCACAACAAATCCAACAACTTGTTAATATATTACGTATATACATTTACGTATAAATACCCCAAGCATTTGTTTTTCTTAGACAAATCTCTTCAAGGGACCACCAAGCCAAAACTTGTCATTGTTCAACCTATTTTGGGGCTCGATTAAAGTGGCACACAACTTAACACACATGCACAGAGACTATACCCTGCTTGGGAGTGAGAACAAGAATCAAACAAGCAAATTCTGCTTTAGTTTTGTAAAGACATTTGATCCTCGGCCACAAACGTTACACATGTGTAACGGCAATTTCCAGCATCCCGTCTTGGGCAGGAGGATCAGATGGCCCTGGTAAACCACAGCTTGTGTGTGTGTGTGTTGCACCACACACACACAAATTTAACTTTTGGCCAGATCAGCAGGTGTAGGGCCTGAGTCGCATGACTAGTTCATTCATTCACTGCTCCTTCATTTGTGGCGCATCTCACACTTGGAACGATTCTTCAATTTAAAGAATGTATGTCTGGCCTCTCTCAGTCGGTCTTGCCGTGATAAACCGAAATCATTGCGGAGATCATTTGATGGCAAATGCTTCGTCGGGTTTGTCTATCGAATTTATTTATTGTGTGTTAATGTTTTCACCTCTGTTGATCGTCTTTATTTGTGTACAATTTTTAAGGTTTATATGCATCTTATACTCCATACTATAAGTGGTTTGGGTTAGATCGCGTAAATATAAATGTGTCGGTAAACCCGCCACCACCCGACAAAGCCAATTAGTAAGGTTTCTCACGAAAACAGAACATTCAAATCAAGTTAGAACATGCCAATTCGTTACTAGCACACCGGTGTGTTGGAGAGAAAATCCACAACATTTAAAATATATCATCCTGTACTTAAATTTCCTGTTCTGCAAATGTTTCCTATTCTTATTTTTGCCTTGTATTTTCTTTAGTCTCCATTAAAAGATAATTGTGGTCTCCACGATTTAAAATAACGCAAGAGAATGATTCAAGCAGTCCTAAGGAGATTGATGGATTTTCATTTTTTTTGGTTCATCCTCCTCCAGACGTTGCGTCGCCGGTACAATTATGCTCATTCTCTCCTCAGTATCATTTAGCGGTGGAAATATTCACCCCCTCCCATCCCCCAACAATTCAAGAAGGTGCCACAATTCAGGGTCATCATTCGATCCAACAACCGATTGTTTTTAACATTGCGGTGAATGGTAGCGCCTCCAGTAGCTTACAGTGATAATGTGAACCCATTACACACGACTTCTACACATCGAAAAACCATCGATCCTGTCACAAGCAATTCAAGACGTGTGTCAAGAGCTTAAAAATCGATACTAACCGAAGAGTCTGCATCGTTTCACCCCAGGCCATCCTTGCGAATAAGACTGTCCTGGTCTAATGAGTTCTCACCTGGTTAAGTAAACTAAACCGATCATCACCAAGTTTATAAAACGCACTGTGCCCAAATTGCATTTTTTTTTTAAATACCCGCACATGATTCCATAAAAGATAAGAGGCAATCGGGAAAACCTGTTCTTCTGGGTGACGAACGAGTTAAACCACTTGTTTTTTTTTTATGAACGCAGCCATCAACAAACCTGTGACAAGGACACGAGAAATCTTGATCTCCAACAAAGCAACGCCCGACTGTGGTGTGGCAAAGCTGGGGTGGTGGCGGTGGTGGTGGCGGCGGCCGCCTGGTTCGTCACGTAAAGGACATCACGGAACCAGCCAGGAAGGAGCCCGTTCCGTGATGCCACCGCCGCCGCCGTCTAAAAACGTGGTCGGCCCCAACAACCGCCGCCTCCCAACGCGGCGTGAGCGGAAAGCACTCGGGGCAAATGTCTCGCGGGCGGTGATTTGAAGGCGCGGCCGAGAAGAAATTCGACCGCCCCGCGCGCATTCGTGGAGGAGAGTCCACGTACGATGTGGTGGCGGTGGTGGTGGGGGGGGAAGTTTGATGTGCGGATTTGCACCCTTGTTTAGCGGCACGCCGTGCACGATGACGGCCGTGCTCGTTGCGATAATGATGATGTAGTGGGTGAAGATGATGGTTCTTGATCGGTGGTTCTTAAACCCTGGGGGTGCACGCAGCCCTCTCCGGTGTGCGAGATGCCCTTTTAGAGAACCACAGGGGGTAGCAGGATGCAAGTAAAGGTTAAAAACCACCGCTTCTGATGATGATAGAAACCACGTTAATGCGGGCTAGTTGCAATTACTGGCGAAACGTCGTGCCAAGATTGTAAATGTTGTGGCTTGGCTCTCCAACACACCGGTGTGCTGTACGAGTAACGAATTGGCATGTTCTGTTTACGTGACAAACCTTACTAATTGGCTGTGTCGGGTGGTGGCGGGTTTAACGACACAGACTACCCTGTCTGTTATTGATGACTGTATAATTCTACATCGACAGTTGTATACTGTAGAAAAATTCTACATAGCGACTGAAACACATAGTGGGTTCCTGCAGACAGTCCACCCTTGATACTAGCTTTCTTGAGCTGTGGACATGAATGTTCAACAATAAGAAATATCCAGGTGCCTTATTTTGGCTCTACGAGCCTCGAGATATAAGGGAGCATTGGGCAGTGTCCATGAATCCCACGAATTCTGCTCGGCCTTTGGAGAATAACACTGAACCCTAAAAATCCTGCAGGTGCTTTAATATGGCTCCACGGGCATTGTATGTGTACGTTGAACTTCTTTCGCACTGTACATTGCCAACCGTACCTAATCGGAGGTGCGGATCATCCGGAGCATTGGGTGATACAAATGAAGCCTTAGAGTCTTAAGTGCGAGTTAAATCTAACTATACGACCCTTGGGCAATTAAAATAAACCATATATATTCTGAAAATGCTTTTGTCTGGCGCTTTGTGCACGACTTGTGAATGCGCGAATGTGTGCGGCGACCGCTCACGTCGCCGTGCCGGCGCCTGTGCAGAAATCCCAGTGTGACACCTAGAACGCAAAGTCGCGCGCCTCAAAACAACATCTGGCCGACGTTGCGACGTTGTCACGTGAGCCGCGACCGGGTCCTAGCGTGCCGACGACGGCAATCCATTGGTACGGACGCAGGTGCCGATGTGCGCTTCGGCGGGCGCAAGTAGCCCGACGGAGAAACGTGTGACCCAAGCAAATGCGGCTCGGCGAGTTGGCAAGGTTGCCAAGGACGCAGGCGAGAGAGACGTAAACGAAGCGAACTGGCACGGTCGGTCGCGTGCAATGGGCTTTAAAAATAAATTAATAAAGGCCCCACATCGACCCGGATGAGGAGGTGCGAGAAGAGGGCTGTGGAGAGACGACATCGTGGTGCAGGGAACGCGGTATTGTGAAATACGCTGCTATACACAGGTACATAACCCCAAGCCACCGTAACTTTTAAACCGAGCGGACAGCATTTATAAGTTTTAAACTGAAAAAGAGCTCAACAGGATCACTGGCTCGTGGCTTTATTCAATTTGGAGATCTACGACTATTCACTTTTGAGATGGCCATTTTTAGTCGGCAGGACCCGTACATTCTTTTGGAGCATTAAGAAAATATGGGCACGAGAAAAAAATGTAGACAGATGACAGAGTTGTATCATTTTTCAGCAGTCTTTCATGTGGAAGTGTACCTTACAGAAAAAAAGCTGAACATTCATTTTCATTAACGTATTGAGGGTATCTTATATATTTAATCCTGTACCCCCCCCCCCCCCACCATTCCATTTCAAATGCTATAATTGTCTTAGCACTAAGTTACATTTTTTTGTAGAAATAAATGTAACATTAATGACAAAGTATTTGTGCTCTTCTTCGAATATAAAACAAATGGGGGCGTCACGAAACACACCCCTCACCGACACCAAAATGGAGGGAAAAAAATGTAACCATCTTGCTATTCAGTTTTTTTACGGCTTTAATTACCACAGAAACGGCACTGGAATTATCGTAATGAAAATCCCATTCAAGCTCAGGAAGGCAAAAAAAAAAGCAGAAGGCGCTGTCCCAACAGATGGTGAAGGGGGGGGGGGGCGCAGAGCGCAACACACATGAGCAGTCTGGAATAATGCGGCAGTCTCCCCCGAAAGCCGCAGAAGCCGCGCTCGATCGGCCCACCGTGCCTGGGAGCCTGGCCCACCTGAGCAGCTGTCACAGCCTTGCAACGGAGCTCCGCTGCCCCAACGAGACCACCTACCCAGCACCCCCTTGCCCCACCCACCCCCCACCCCGGGCCACCCCCCCAGAAAAAAAAATCCCAACTTCCACTGATAGCAACCTCCCAGCGAAACTTCCAGCAGTCAAACTTAACCTACCCAGCCTTGCCGCCCCCCCCCCCCCAAACCCACCACAACTCCGGAGGATATTTTTTTTAAACCCCATGGAGTGCATTCATGACTTGGGAGAGAAAGAACGGGACAACTGTTGTATATCCTCGGCTGTCCATCACGGCTGCGTAATCTTGAGATGATTATCAGCCACTGCATCGTTTCCTCTCGCGAGTGCCTATTCGGACAAGAATGGGCCTTATCATTCTGTGGATTTCACTGACAGACTTGGAAAGATGGAGGGGGATGGAGAAGGGGGGGGGGGCAAGCAGTTGGTGGTGAAATGAGGTGGGGTGAGTTTCGCATTGCACGCAAGTGGTAGAGAGAAGAACTGCTGCAGCCTATTCTGCATTTGACTACCGATCCAGGCGGTCATGATCATATTCGGTGTCGTTATTGTTCGGGTAGCAATGTAATGTCAATGTAAATAGTCATCATTTAAGGAGACACAACATCGTGCTAAAAGGGTCTCTAATGCCGAGCGCCATCACACACCGCGCTTTGTTCATTCAATTCATCTGCAGGTCTCGCTTGGAGTGGCTGAACTCGGGGCGTGCGTTTGTTCTCTGGTTTGTCCGATGGGGGTTCCACGCGACGGGGCCGTATTCTGCAAAACGCGGTCCACGAATGTATTTAGACGGGCTCGTGCAACTACAAGACAGCCACCACGAGCAGAAGAAGCTAGGTGTTGCCGTTTCAGGTCATAGGCAACAGGCGTGCAGTGAAATGCTGAGAGCCCCCGTCTGCATCACCCAATGCATCGACGAACACGGATACCGATGTGCCCCTGTGTATAATGATAATTTGTGACCATCTGTCAATCCATTGCCGGATGAGGGCCCCCCCCCTCCCCAAGTTGTGTCAGTTATGAGAGTTGTTTGACTACACACATGACACGAGAGGGCAGCTTTTTAAAGGGATACATTGGTTTAAGACAGATGGCGATTTAGGATGTGTCCCCGATTTGGGGTGAATGTTTGAGAGCTCACAATCAATTTTTGGTTGCGAGTCCATAGCGAGGTTCACATAGACCTTCTTTGCCGTGTCAAGGGACCTTTAATGCCGGCAAGCAGATGGAGATGGGTTTAACGTCCCTCGGAAAAGTTTGGCACCCTCCCAAGATCTGTGCATGCCACGCGGGCAATGAACGCCATAATTGGATTTCGAACCAGTGAGACTATATTCAGTTCATCAACTTCAAATACGTGTACACATCTCAAAACACGCTACACCGAAGAATGTGGTCAGCTCTTCTACGCGTGATAAGCACAAACTGATACAATTGTCGAGATGGCTCATTATTACACAAACACACATCACCAATTTCCAATGTTTTTTTTCCCTATACATTATCGAAAGTTGCACAATCCCGAGAAGCGAGAATTGCCAAAGGAGACCGCAGGCCTATGGACAGACGAGCAGGAAGCCGCGATCGCACCCGGCGGCCGCGATGTGTGACCCACCACGTCGCCCACGACGACCAAACGGAACGAAATTTCCATTTCGTTTTAATTCCACCCCCCCACCCCCCGCCTGATGCACGTTAGGCACAAGCTGGCAAGCTTCTTCTAGCCGTGAGTGAAACGAGGAATGACTGGCATTTCCTCGCCTTCAAAAAATAAGTCCAAATCCAAACCCTGTGTTCCGCGGACTTGCCGGGGTGCCGTGAGCGCGCACGGCTGGCAAAAATCACGCGATTGTTTACAAACGAAGCGAGGCTACCGCTCGAACTTATTGATTAGCGGCGGCGCGCAGAAAAACGTGCGACAGAGATCGCCCGGGCGCGTAGCTTTCCTGTGTTCGCTGCAGTCCTTCGCGCTCCGAGCTCCGGCCCCAAAAAACTGCATCCGTTTTTTTAACAAGCGAGCGACAGAGCTCGCTCGCTTAATAATTCACAACGCGAAACGGGAGTTGTGTGACTAATCCGGCGTCGTAGGAAGGGGATCCTGAACATCCTATTCACGACATATGTCAATGTGACACTACATGAGGTTCCACAGCCAGGACATGCCTCAGGCTATTTTTGTTCATTATTATTGCTGTATGATTTATGCTCTGCATCGCCATCTTTATTTATAATGCACAATTCACAACACAGGCCTCTGTTTACAGAGACATGGATCGTCAAGTTCAGCCTTTTGCACTGGCAGACAAGTGCTGTTATCAAGTACCGAGGTATCTTGCATCTCAGCCTCCTGGAGTCTTCAAAGAGCTGCCGTAAAAATCTAAATGCACTATACAAAGTACACGGCAATTCTTCGTTTAGCCCAAAAAAGTCTGAGACTCAAGACGTGTTTGGACGTTTGACCAATTCCTTGAGTGTTTTTTTTGCCTGGATTGCGCACAACCCATATTAATTACATGTGTTGTTATATCAAGAGGCTTGTGAAAAGCGGTAGTCATACCATTGACATTTACTGTTGAATGTTCCCGTTCACATAGTGATTGCACAACGGAGATTGTTATAAATCTAAAGCAGACGAGATGCATGGTGGTTGGTGAAGGATTCTCTGAGTATGGATTCTCAGATTGATGACTAACAAACAACGAATAGCATCGACGAGACACCAGGGTTGTTATTTTCAAAACCGCTTCTGAAAAAAACAGAACCTATTTTTCTTTGTTATTCTTCATTTTATAAACAGCATTTTGGAGCAAAGGGAAGTTTAAAATTATTGTTTTTGGTTTGTTAACGTGATTTTTTTTTAATGGCACAAAGAACTACTTGTTACACAGCTAAAGAAACACATGACCCATGCAAAAAAGCAGCAAAGAAAAACAAAACAAAAAAAAAGCCACACTTCTTGGTAGCCAAACCCTGCGCGAATGGGGGCCTCGTTGCAGCTCCAAAAACAATGTTTGCGAGTCCTTAACCGCACTCGCGTTGAAACCAGGCGCTCCCGTACGCCTTGGGATGGAGGGGGCACTTGTGACGATAGAGGCGCGGCCTGACATTTCGCTCGCGACCGTTAACCACGGTTCCGAGCGATCGCCGCAGATGTGCTCATTAGCCAAGTAGCGCTCAGGAATGCCACCCACAGTAAACATTCCTCGCTTTGACAATATTCCCCCGTGGGATCCGTGTGCGCGCGATTAATTAGACGGCTAGGGAGAGGGGGGAGATGGGCACGGAGGTGAAATAGCGCTCTGCCGTCACGTCGCCAAGGCTGCTCGCTCCAGCGCTGTAATTATCGTTTCCTCTTTGCCGTGAAGCGTGCGAATGTGTGTAATCTATTAAAGGCGACTTTCGGCCATTAGAAATTAATATGCGAGTCGAGAAGCGCTTATATTTTTTCAAGTAACAATTTCAAGCCATTCCTTGGAATTTTCTTTAACATCGTGGGGTTTAATGTAATGCAACAACTGTAACTAATGTATTAAACGGCGTTGACATTACCGGGAATTAAGGCAAATATGGGTGTACGCAAAGAATCAATGTCACTTATATTTGTAACAATAAAATGTGAAATAAAACTACGAATGGCAGTGCTTCGGTGAAATTTTTATTAACCGCTAATGGTCCAGGATATTTGTTAAATAAGGCAGGTTGTTTACATTTGCGTATTCATTCCAAGACATTTACAAGTACAAAATTAATCAATAATCAGTAGATAATAAGCAGACGCATTACAATTTTGGGGGGGAAAAGCCTCACATTTAAATATTACAAGATATAATATTACACCCTCCACTGAATGTTGTGACGCATGTCACTTGTAATGGTTCCAAAGTGAACAAAAACACATTTTGTTAAGTTATACATTTTTGTTGTACGGTAAAAAAAAATGAAATTTACAAAGAACTCCATAGCACAGCAAGTAAATTTGTTTTTATCGGACCAAATGGCAACCGGTGCACCGGCGCGCACACCGATGAGCGCTTAACAGTTACCATCCCGTACCGGGGACAATGAGCATGTTGTCACAATTTCAAAGAACTTCTATTTTCCATCGCATCGGTCCCCCCCCCCCCCCCACCAATTCCTCCCCCTCCGTAGCTCAGCAGAGCTCCCGGAGTTAAAACCGCCGACTCGAAGTTCAGACGCTGCTCTGCGGTGGCTGCGCTGCGGTGGCTGCGCTGCGGTGGTGGCAACAGCGGCGCATGTGGATCAGGGATGGTGGGGGGCATTTCCCCGAGTGGGTCGGGCAGGCGCACGCGTGCGCGGGGGGCCCACGACGCGTGCGCCCGCGAACCGAGAAAATAAACGCGTGTGCGGGCGAGTCCCTCGCCTGTGAATCGAGGGTGCTGAAAGACCAGCGACTGTATGACACTGTAAGCCACAAAGCGCTACTGTGGACCCTTCAAACTGCTTGCCACCCCCCTCCTCCTGCCACCACCACATTTCGCCTCTTTATTGAATCAACATGTAAAGTAAAAGTAGCGAATGGCCCCGCAAACACATCTCACGCCTCGTGTGTCACGTGGGCCGCACCGACCTGCAAAGCGGACCCAGGTTGGCTCGGCGGTAGAGCGAGCGGCTCACAACAGAGAAGGCTGCGAGCTCTTATAGTCTGGTCGGAGGGATTGACTGCAACCCATCATAATTTCTCTCCTTACCCCCCCCCATCCCCCCACGGTCAAAAAAAAAGTAACACTTTGTGAGCAGTGGTAATTCTATAGATAGACTCACCCCTGGCCATAGGAATGTGTAAGTTCCACCTCTGGCTCAGGGCTGTAAGACAGGATATGAGCACCACCTGAATGCTCATTGGAGAAAGGAATCAGCGACTTTGTTTTTACATTCAATGTCAGGCTGGTTGGCCCCGACTAGCGCCCACTGGTTGATCGTCGTTTAAATGACATTGAAGAGTACTTTTAAACGTTCACAAAACGGTGACATGTTTAAATGAACAAACAATAAACAAATTAAGGAATTTTATAATTAAATATGTATTTCGGAGAAGTTCCGTTATCTGTGGTGATGTTGGGAGGACCGATATATTGGATCCTACTATCCGTGGCATTTTCCGCAATTTTACTTCACGAACGTTTTTTTCTGAATATTGTGGATCACAAGATGAATTTTCCACATCGCTCCCCTTATCTCTGAACATTGAATATCTCATGGGAAGCTTTTCCGCAACGCAGCACAATAAAAACAGATAACTGCGGATAATCGCAAGAACAGGGACACAGATAACGAATTTTTTGTTGTTGCAAACTTACATTTCCCAAGGATAATAAGAATCACGGCTAATACGCCCGCAGATGACAGGATATCTGCAGTAGTCAGGTATACATATATATTTTGTTTACCCATTATAAAAGATAAGACTTTCGTTGTTCTGAAGCGAGACCATATGGCTTTGTTATTAGGCACTGTGCTGCCAAAGCTGATAGAATGGCCAAAAAACACAACATCTGCAGGAATCCGTAAAAAACCCAGGAACTTACAATGAGTAACACACAAACCCGTCTCTCGTTGCCGCCTTCGTGTCAACTCAATTGTCATGAAGGGGGTTTTCTTTTCTGTTAAATTGCCCCAAGCTGGACGCTGAACTAGTTTATACACGAGCGCATGACAACAGGCGCTGGGAAGCGGCCCTTTAAAGCTTTCGTAAGCGCTCTAATTGTTTATTTATTCGCCGACGTACTTAATTTGCCTTGTGGAGCCGTCCAAAGTGAACACTCACAGAAATAACGTTACCCATGCGGAGCTGGCTTGGGAAAACAAACAGGTGCAAGCCTTTATACAACACGTCATCTCTTTTTTATTTGTTGCTTTTTGGTTAAGCGTACCAACAACACCCTCGGTGCACCCGACTGGTGCCGAAACCGATGCGGTTAATGCAGTGTATACAAATATAGCGCGAAACATTTAGTGCTGGGAGACTTTGCAATCATGGGAAACCAACCGACAGTCCTGCCACCGGCTGTGGCGAAGCTGCAAGGCGCGCTTTGGAGCGGATCGACGAAATCCACGGGGGTCTGCAAAAGTGTCCGAGAGAGACTTCATGAATTATTGATGCAGTTTTCTTCATATGCGTGCCACTGGCTCTTAATCAATAATTAATGCTAATCTGATTAGGGTGCGGGATTTCATTAGGCTAGAGTTTTAATTAAAACGGGGACAATGGTGCCTTTGACATATGAACCGAGAGCGAGTCAGCAGAACGCACCCAGGAGAGAAGAGCCACACAATGGTGGGACGCGTCAGAGGTGACTGCATGCAGAATTCATGGCCTCAGAGAAACAAGGGGCACAAGCAAGGATCGGATGGCAGCACTGAGTGCAAACCTTGGAACCGATTACCCCTCCCGTCAGCACAGCCCATCCCCACCCCCTTCCTCCTACACCCACCCACGCCACGATTTGACAAGATCTCATCGGCCGCTTTGCACGGTGGCCCATGCCGCTGAATTGCGAGAAAACTAAATGGTCATTTCGATATTGCAGCCAGAGAGAGGCGGATGTCATCGTCAAAACACCCCCATGGCCCACCCTGTGTTGAAGCAAACTAATTCAAACGTGATGAACCGAGCAATGTTTTATAAACAGCGTTGGGGCCGCAAAGAATGATTTTGAATAAAAGTTACATTTTGTACCTCTGCATCCAATGTGAACAACGACAACAACGTTGAATATTGTCAAAACAGCGCTAACTTTTTTCACATCGATGTAAAAGTGGTAATTGTATCTGGGAGGCATTATTTCTTGGACACGGATTTCACTCGTGCAAGAGCGATTCAAACACGATTAGGAAGCGGACCTTGAATTGGCGACAGTAGAGCTGTTAACATCATTGTCTCTGCGTTTATTGAAAAAAATAAAGGAAATCTGCCGTGGCGCAATTGTTGACACTCTGGACTTGGCAATCCAGAGGTAGCCAGTTCAATTCCATCTCCTGGCACGGCGGTTGAAACAAAGGTGCAGGTATTTTTTTTTTAAATCCTCCACACACACACCTCTGTCCAGCCTACGGTATAAATGGCTACACCACAATTAGTCGGCCGGCAGATGCTTGAGGTGGGTGGGGTAGAATGTGGCCATGTCCAGCTCTATTAAAGCCATCTACTCAGTGTGAAAGTGTAGGCCGAATGCCCTCTCGACGGCCCTCTGGTGAGAGCTGGCAAGCAAGCGATTTTAGGTGTGAGCAAAGCAAATTTCCAGGCTGCACCTTTAACCAAGAAACAAGGACAAACGTACCGTGTGGCGACTTCGGCTGCCATGCGGTTTTTACATTCGCGTGTGCCAATTCGGTGCATTCATCACAGGAGGATTAATACACTTCTCACGGTTACCGGTTCCTTACTTTTAGAACCGGGAAATATTCATGACATCGGTTCATAAACGCCGGTTAACAACCAGAGTTAATATTGAACGTTACAATTCCCAACCAACGTTGGTGCTCATTTCACTCGACTGCTTAGCAAAGTGAGAAAACTAAAATAAAAAGTTTTTTTTTATGACCCCGTTGTTTTACTCCGCGAGAAACCTGCGCAAGTGCACCTGCCAGATGAAATTAATTACCTGAAAACAGTGCAGTGTCCAGAACACAATCATATTGCCTTTCTAAGCGTGTATAGAAAATAAACCAATTCCAGCCGGTTATGACCTCGGCAGCAAATGTAAATTCATTACGAATCCTACAGTGCTGTGATTATTAACTGTTTATTTGATAAATGGGCTGCGCTTAATTTTTTATTTTAATTGCAGGTCCCTTTTCTTTCACCCAAGGAAACCATTCGACACAAAGTTTGTTTTCACATTGTAAGCTGTGGCGGAGGAGGCCGGTCTGGGGGGGGGGGGGGGGTCCGTGAAATTAAGTGCGTGTGGCAGTTGGCCCAAAAGTCAGTGGCGGTCACACATCTGTGATAAGTGGCATGATTGGGGAGCTTGTGAACAAGCTGTTACACACCTGTATCCAACAAACACACAGCAGGTCCATTTAGACCACAACTCTCTTTCGCAGGCAGCTTCGGTAATGGCAGCAAACTAGCGCGCAACAAATTTATCATGAGTTGGTACACATTTTTGGAAGAAAGTTCTCACTTTATTTCGTTCGGTTGCACAACAAACAGATGGAAATAATTTCTATGCATGTACGTATACTAGCTGTTAAATACTAGCCGAGCAAAATCAGCTGGAAAAACATTTCCCCCCCCCCCCCGCTGGAATTTTTCCGACGAAGATTAAAACTTATTAAGGACAAGAGTGTACTAAAAACTATAGGTTTGTGTGCACGCGTGTGCGTGTGATGCACGCGACTGCCATGGACGTGTCCACATGTTCCAATAACCAAATGCGCACATGCAAGCGAAAACGTGGATGAGAATCCATCAACATGCAAAGCCTTCTTGCGATGAAATGTTAAAACTCTTATTAAAATGCATTGATTGAGCGATTTATTTTACTTGTTTAGAACTTCGTGCAACTTCGTGCAAATAAGGAAGTTAGAACATATAACCATATATATTTATCATCATCATTATTAGTCATAATCAGTCCACTGCTGGATGAAAGCCTACACAATCCATTCCTTGCCATCTCCCAGGGTCCTGCAACGCAACAGACCAACTAGCACCGACACACGAGGCGATTTCATCGCTCCATCTCCATAGCGGGCGTCATGAGCGCTACGAAATTGCTGACATCAACAAACTGAGAATCGACAGATATAGCGGCATGCACATACAATCCAGCGACTCGGAAATGGGGGTTGGTGAATCACGCTGAGATCACACGGGTCAATACACGAAATCAATACACAGCTGCATGGGTGGCGAGGTGTCTATACGAGGCAGTACAGCAAGCAGGTTCGTCTCTAATTGTGTGCAATTTCAGTTGTCTTTTCATATACATGAAAGCTTCTTTTTTTTCTGGGCATTCCAATTTCCTGCCACACTCAAAAAGTCTCAAGAGGGAATTGGGTCAAACATTGAAAACACATTCCGTAACCTTGGTGAGGCTTCCCTGCGTAAATGCAAGTATTAACAAGTCCTCGTCTGAACAAAGTGGAAAGTGTACATATATAAGTTGATCTTCTTTCACACCGTACATGGCTAACCGTGCTAATCGTAGGTGCGGGGGAAGGACAACAAACTAAACACAAAAAGTAGCTCTGAAGAAATGTGTGTTCAATCTAAATTTAAAAGTGCATAGCTTCCAGTGGCTTACTAATATCGGAAGGAAGAACGGTCCAGGTGGTCGCAAAGCGAATCTGAAAGTGTGCGATGCAGTGACCATGTGTTCAATGACCGGAGTTTGCAGGATGGTTTATGCTCCTTGATGAGCTTAGCAAGGTATTGTGGTTCATTTGTGGCAAGCACTTTGTGTGTAATTAGTGTGACCACCTTACGAACATATTCGTTCAGCAACTGGAAGCCAATGCACAAATGTGTGCTCGGTTTGCCACCCATCCTAATTTTCAGAGAATTATCTTCTTGTTTGAGGTGGATGTCCTGGTGTGAGGAATCTATAAAACTTCCCGAGACATTTAGCCCCAATTTTTGTTATTGGTGTAATAATGACCCAAAGAATATGAATTCCTGCAGTCACGAAAGCTTCAAGTCAACATATCTCTTTATGTAGTTCTACCCTTTCACCGTATTGCAAGGTATTCTTCTTCCCAGGCGTTATTTGCACAGTACTTGAAACGTGGCAACGCTTCGGACAGCACGGATAAAGATTGCGTGAGCCTGGTCCCACCAAAGTTGTACAACAGCACGAGCATCAAACACGGACCGAGTTTCTCCCACCGCCCTCCCGCCCCGGGCACGGCAGCAAACAAAACACTTGATGCACTTGGGGCGCGTTCTTTCACAGCGCAGAGAGAAATAATGCGAATCCACACATGACGAGAAGGCGGGCGGGCAGGGGTGGGGGAGAAACTCGATCACCGGCCACTGCTTCGTCATTCTCTGCTGCATTATTTATGAACACTGTACTCAAACCCCCCTTCAAGGGGGGTTGGGGGGGGGCCCTCCTCTCCTCTCAGATTTCCGCCAAGAGCCTCGGTGCCATTTAAAGAGCTCCGGTTCGTAATTTACACTTCACAACAGACAAAAAGAGTCGCCCGAAATGCCGGTGCCACTGCAAATTGAAATACAACAAAACGCAATCGAACCTGTTTTTGCATTGCAAAACAAAACGAAAGACGGTGGAGGGAGGGGGAGCTGTGAGAGGGAACCTAGTCTGATGAAATATTCTGGTCGAACATGTTTCTGACAAACGTTTCTAATGGCTCTTTTGTTTTAAACGCAGCTTAAAGACAAAAAGCTACCGGTCATGGGAACACCTCCAAGCTGGCCCAAACCTCCCCCCTCCCCATGGAACTGTGTGAGTGCCAACATGAGATAGATGCCGACAGAGCAGAGCAAAAAGGACTCCAAACTGACCGCCCCCTGCCACCGCCGAAGCGTGACCGGGTCCCCCTTTCCCCCCACGGAGTTTGTATCTCTGCATACAGACCCCCCGCTGCTGGGTGAAGGGCCTCTCCCAACACCGTGCAGGTCACCGTGGGGGTCGCTTGACCATATTTTATCACGCTGGGGTCGGTGTGGGCTCGGAGAAGGCAGCCAGTATAAATGTGTGGAGCATGGAAGGACGAATATCTTCTAGATACTGCTCGTTGGTTTTAGTTTGTTGTCCTTCCCGCGCACCTCCGATGAGCACGATTAGCTACGTATGGTGCAAAAGAAGTTCAACATACAATGATGGATTTTTCTGTACTGCCCTCTTCTGCCCAGCACAAACCCATGCAACAGCCCTATGACAACCTGTTTTATGTATTACGCGTGGTGTTTTATGTATAGCCTTTCATGTGTGGTGTTCATCCATCCAAGCAAAATCCGGGCTCAACCACTGTTTGGTTTCTGAGATCTGGTGAGATTGCCGCATTCCGGGTGATTTTGTCAAAGGCTCTGGAAGGCGTGAAATCTATCAAGAACGATAGAAAAATACAATACCACCTGCTTACCATGTGCGTTTTGCATTAATGCGAGGTATGATCAATAGAGAACTCTTGTGGAAATCTACTTGAGTGCAAAATGTGCGATGCGCCACCTTGCTGGGTTTCTATTTACAGCCGTTTTGTCAACCTTCTACGGGACAAAGGCCTTCTCACTCCGTTGCTCAATGGTGCTTTCGTGACTATACTTCACCACGCTGGAGGGCGCAGGCTGGTGAAGGTTGAGGCAGAGGGCTGGAAGCCAATTCAGATATCACTCGCCACCGATGTTAGCAGTGGCCGGGATTTCAACCCCATGTCACCGGCTTAAATGGCGCAGTGTGCTCACCATTTCACCACCTATCTTGGTAGACTTTTCGTAATAGATCAAAATAACTAATAAGTACATGGTCACGTTTCACCATGTATATTTGTCTGGAACTGGTCATTCATTAAATCGTGAGACAAGCCAATAGCCAATTTGTTAATACCCCAATTAATCAGGCACAATACGCAAAACGTTTGAAAGCGATAGATTTCTATTCACTTTGATCACATGATCTAGAATGGATGAGGGTGCTGGGATGCCTCCCGTATGCAGACGGGTTTTCATAATCTGCTGCAAAGCTATTCGGCGCGCAGCAGAGAGCACTGCAGAAAAGCCTTTTTTATTGTGCTGTACTTCTATGATCTCACATCCGCGCTCCCAGCCTTTACCAACACGTGTTGACCAGGGCGACAGAAGGGCGGCCGAACAACCCCCACGACCCCCACGACCCCCACGGTATGGAGAGGAGGACCTCATCCAACAATAGATTTACAAAAATGGCTCTGCAGATACTCTTGTACATTTGAAAACAGAGTTCCCATTTTTTGTCACGAAACATAAGGTACAGATTTTGCCCATTGACCAACCCATAGTAGAACACCATTCATAGTTACTTTGCGCAATGCCAATAATGATAACTGGCCGTCGCACAAGCGCGGCTTTGAAAAGTCCAGTCCCGCTCCACCCGACCTTCAGCCCAAACCAGGTTTGTCAAAATGCTAAGGTCAGCAGTGGCCAATACAATTCAGTGATGAAAACTGTGTGTGTGCATGTGCTTCATATTACTGACCAATGGCCACAACCCGCCCTTGGAGATCAGAAAAACCTTGAACGAATGATGAACCGGCAGTTTGGAAGAGACCTTTGAAGTTGTTAAAGGCAAGACAGCAAAGTGATATTTTCTTGGCTATTGGCGTTGGAATGATTTGCCGGTCATGCTTTAAAAACGTATCGTTTTATTGTCAATGTAATTTTGCTCGTGTGCTCACTTGGGAATGAAACGAATGATTTGCGGTAGACGTGAGGAGCTACAATACAGGAGTGTGGCAATTCCACTTCAAAGATATGAAGACCTTTCAGTTTGCAATTATTAATCGTCTTCAAACACGTTTTCCGTAGGCCACATGATACCACGAGAAGGAGGGATGGATATACTCTCTAGAGACGTAGGTATGCATTTATACATTGATTAAAATCAATGAGATACATGCACCCAATCATCCTTGTGGAAATATATTAAATTTGCACACTTGTAATCAGGTCACATGAACCCCGCAGACGCTGGTTGGCTACGTACGGTGCGAAAGAAGTTCAAAGTACATACATAACTAAACCATACTATATTTTAAGAGGTAAAGCTCATGGAGCTATATGAGCTCTTTTTCAGAGGCGGCCTGGCCACACGTAATAGCTCACATCGTGAGAGAATATAAAGTAGCAGTCAAATAATCTAAACGCATGCTTCTAAACATGGGGGATAAAACTGGAGGACGTGGGGAAGAATCCACGTGACAAAAGGAAGAGAGAACATGCAAAACTCCAAATATAAAGGCATCGCCAGGGTCAGGATGGAACCCACGACCTCCTGCGTACCAGGCGAAACTGATCTCACCACCAAGATGTAATGGAATGGAATAAAAGCATACCGCCACTGCAATGCACAATGTAATGTATGTACGTCCAACTTCTGTCGCACAGTACATAGCTAACCGTGCTCATCGGAAGTAATAAAAAAAAGAACCGACTTGAATATGGTCACGACCCTTAATCGTGCCAATTTATCTAATTGCTGGGGTGGAGGAGGGTGGCGGTGAATCACTACACCATGTCATGTACACGGTGCAAGTCTAACGATGCACCGCTCTCTCTCTTAAGAATCTGTGCTTAAGCTTACGATAGGTACGTCCAATCACTCGTGTGGCGATCAATATTTCTGATTCATACATTTTGTTACTGTATGTGATGGGCATATCCTCTGCCAGCGGTATGGTGGTGGTTTTTGGAACGTGACCCCTTCATATCGGGCCACCACAACATTCACCACTATATATAAAATAAAGAATCAAATTATGGAATTGAATTGCAACTCTGAATGGCGACAATGCATCTAATCATAATGGGCCAAAATCGTTCAAAAGGCAAACGCACCTGAGCGTGTATAACACTGCGTGCACAACGCACGATTGAAGCACACGATCGGGAGGTGAAAACATCTGAAGCGCATGTGCCGCTTGTTGTGCGACACTTCCTGGAAGGGCACCCAGTTCCCTACAAGCGTTCGGCTGACCCGCCATTCGCTGAAAGCCCCACATTGTATGCCTCTTTATAATTTATCCCAATATGCAGTTTTCATTTAATTAACTCCACCCTTCAAAAACCGCATGGCATTTTGGCGACGACCCAAAATTTGGCAACAGTCTCACTTTATAATTACTACAATTATATATAAGGCCATACCCCCACCCGGCTCTACAGAAAACATGCACCGCACACCACTGCTGCACTGACCTCCAGCTATTCTGTGTATTTTGACTGCAATTAAATAGCGAAGGCCCCACTCTGCAGGACACTCCCAGAAAAGTTCGCGTTACATAATGCACACGGCTACCTTCTCAGCAGACCCAGCTCGTGACATCGTGCATCGGTGTGCCGTTTCGTCGGCGCGATCGTGACGGTCAGAGTCGTGGTTTTTGTCGTGAGGGGTAGAGAAAAAACGATCGATTCATCAAGAAGGCTCGCTCTGCTCTGCGCCACCCCTCCCAAATTGTGTCGTTTCCTTTGCCCCCACCGTCCATGCGGTCAACTCCCTGCCCCTGTTCAAGTCCAGGATAAAACCCCCTTCATTTTCTCCTCTGTCTATGACCGTCTCTCTCTTTATAAAAGTACAAAATAAAGAAGCTTCCTCTTCCCAGGTAGCCCAATTTCCCACTGTTTTGTACAGCCATGTGTTATATGAACATCTAAATATTGGATTCTATTAATTTTAAAGCTCACAATATCAGCACCGAATCTGCATGTGTAAGAAAAATCCATGTTTCTCGATTCGTACATGTTGTGTGCGTTGGGGGTCACATCGCCGCTGCATGTACGAGAGGCAGTACCGTAACAATGCGTCACGTAAACACAATTGTGTGCACTGCAGGCAACTTAATAATAGAGGACATACAGTAAAGAACACCCTCAAAAACTTAAAGTGATACATTTATTTGCTTTATTTATTAGGATTACAACTCGGCCAGTATTTGTAAGGTTACTCAAACCACCAATGAAAATTTTCACGCAACTTTAAAATGTTTCCTCTCTGCGCACAGAAGCGCCCTTCAACGCACGCACTTCCATCCTCCGAAACCTCCTTCCTCACCCCCCCCCCCCAATCCCACAATCCCAACAGCTACTCCCCCAAAACTCCTCATTCATTCCCATCACTCTATCCCTAGCAGCATGGCATCTCTTCAAATCCACTGTCATCTCAATGGGGGTGGGGGGGCCGGTGGCGCAGTGGTGAGCGTTCTGCACTATGAACCCTGTTTAGCGGAATTTGATACCTGCCCAGGGCTAATATCCGTGACAAGATATTGTGAACCAGTCGGCCCCCTTCAGCAACATGCACCGAGTAGAATGGTGAAGTATGGTCCAACAAACGATCGTGACCAACGGAGTATGGAGACGCCTTCCACTAGCAGGTTGACAAATGCTTGATTGTAATTTTTATTATACTCCGAATAGTGTATTACATCATGCGCATTTACACAAGCTTACTCGAATACTACGAGTTTGTTATTATAGAGAGGAAACCGCACAAGAGTACATTTACTCAGATGATACATTACTGGTGCCAGAAAGATGCTGCACGACTTGAGTATATTGGCACAAGACAGAGGAAAGTGGAAACAAATGACGAAATGTGCAGTGGACACCAATCTGCCCATGGATCGTGATGATGATGATGATGCCTTACTAGGAAATTAGTTGTAACACAATAGTGCGTCACGATTTACGACGCAGGAATTGGCTCGCGCTCGTCGCTGGCCTTCATCTCGGAGGGGATGAGAAGGGGAGGCAATTTGTACGTCGTAAAACGGCGCTTCTCGTGCCCTGCAATGACACGCGGCGGTCGGTGAAGAGCGTCGGGGCGCTCAGTGGTGAGGAGTCGTGCAGCGTAGTGCTGCACACGCAGGCGATGGCAATGTGGACACGCACATCGCTCGCTCACACACGACACGCACATCGCTCGCTCACACACGACACTCACTCACACACGACACTCACTCGTGGCACTCTCCTGTTTCACGACACTCACTCACAGAAAACAAAAACAACCCCACGCCCCCTTCCGCTCACTCCCCCCCAACCTCCAACACACTCATTCGCAGGCTACACTCCCGTAGTACAATCACACTCCCGTAGTACAATCACACTCCCGAGCCGGGCCCAAAGTGCCGCCTGCAGGAAACTGCACGTATCATGAAGAAGTGGGGTAATCGCCATCTACCCGGGTCCCGACTGGCCTGCGGGATTACACAATGGCTCGCCCTCGGCCCGACTCGAGCCGCGCAGAATCAAAGAGCGTAAGGGCAACGCCGAGCGGCGCGAGTCGGGTTTCCACGAGGTGGCCGAGTTCATTCGGCCAGTGACGTTGTTTACCACGTTTTTTTTCATACGATTCCCCGGCTCAGCACTGCCAGCGCGCTTATCAACAGAAATGATTTACGAACGCACATTGGCCAGGTTGTTTCGTCTCACGCATCGTTTCTACTTATTAGTCGTTACTGTATTGCACGACGGGCACGAACAAATTACACGGAAAATGCATAACTAGCCTTTCTCATAACGGCATACTAAACTCTTTTTTTATTTTACCAGGTAAGGCCCACTGGAGCTATATAAACTCTTTTTCAGAATCGACCTGGCCACAAATGATAGTCAATCTAAGTGGCTTATCACGTAGAAATTTATACCGGCATGTTTCGAAATGTAAAGGGAAAAAACGGAGGACCCGGAGAAAAACCCCACGACCACAGGGCAAACATGCAAACTCCAAATATACAGCAGGCGTCAAGGGTGGGAATTGAACCCATGACCTCCTGTATACCAAGCGAGGTAGTTAGCATCTCGCCACTGCGAGATGCTAACTACCTCGTGGACAGCTATGCCTATAAACCTTCAAGTTGCAGCGGCATGATACATTTATAAATGGGCTAGATATCCAGGCTTAAATATAAAATAAGTATAACCCGTAAAAACAAAGTTTTTCACTCTAAATCCTTTATATGCGTGGCGGCTAGAGTCCTCTCGTCCTCTGGCTTGAGATGGCTGCCACCTATGGGTCAGATGATTGCCTGCCAGTATTAAGCAATTGGTAATTAAATATTTAATTTGTTTTCCCTAAACAGTGTAAAATTTTGGAAAAAAAATTTTCACGAACATTAATTGTCTCACACAACGAGTCTGTGTGCAAAATGTCAGCTCGATTGGATCACGGGAAGTGGGTTAAAAAACGACCAAAAGGTTTGCACGGTCGTAAGCAAGCAAGCAAGCACGCAAGCACGCAAGCAAGCAAGCGAACTTAATATAAAGGATTTAAATACGAAATTATACGTATTAATAGAGCACCTCAAGTGTACCACATCTCAAGGTGCTGCAAGGGGAAAATGGAGTTGTACGTTTCGATTTAAAGCTTTCGTGAATGCAGGGATTCATCTTCTTGGTTCTTTCGGTAAAGTCACGTAGAAGGGAAATAATAAAATAATAATGAAATATTTTATTATCTTATTTAATAATATAATTTTCTTTATTATTGTATTTATTATATTATTATATTATCATTATTATATGATTTTATTATGTTTTATATTATGTTTTATTTTTATTATTTTATTATTTCCCTTCTACGTAACTTTACCGAAAGAACCAAGAAGAGGAGTTGTACGTTTTATTTTTTTCCATGTGAAGAGACAGTCCGCCATTGGCAGAGCAGATAAGGAAGTTCTTAAGTCTGGATTTGAACATCGGCAGGGAGTTAACAGCACGAAAGGCTGAAGGACATTCCACGTTAGGAGATTAGGAGGGGCAGCAGCTGAGTAGTATGATTGACGTCCCACTGAACGAAGGTTGACTGGGGGGGGCTCCGACAGAAAGCTATGGTTGCCGAGGCGGAGAGTGCGTGCCAGAGAGTTCGGCCGGATGAGAGGGAAGAGAAATCTGTGAGCAATTCCACGGAGAAACTTGTAGACGATGATGGCGACCTTGCAATCGATCCTGGATTGGACTGGGAGCTCGTCGAGCGATTCGGGTATTGAGGTGATGTGGCCTCATAAACGGGGTACAGTTAAGGAATGTGGCAGTAGCATTTCGATCATCTGGAGTTTCAAGGTGAGGAATAAGATGGGGAGGCCACGGAGCGGAGGTCCTATTGCTCGTACAACTGGCAGTGGTTGTTGGACCTTGCAATATAAAAGGCACGGTGGTAAGACACAGGGCAGAGGGATTGATCGCCACTTGTCCAAGCAACACAAAGAGGTAATGAATTCAAAAAGCCAAACTACTACTGGCTAAGGACCAGCAATGGAGGTACTATTACTGCCCAATGAGCTGGTCATTGCGAACGTGAGCCTCCCCTTATGGGAGGAAAGTCAAACTCACCACACGCCAAATACCGTGTATTTATAGCCATATAGACGAACGGGGGATGTGCTGGTAGCGAACACCTATTAAGACTGGAATGGTGCATGAGGGTGTGGTGAGGCCAGCACAACGCCGGCCATGCTTTGTCTCCCCAGTGCTTGTGTTTACACACTGCACCAGGTACTCATCGTTCATGTAAGGTTGGGTCGACAAGGCGGGGCCCCAAGGCAGATTCTGACGCCACTTGCCACAGACATTAACCCGGGCTGAGAATCATACTCAAGTCGCCAAGTTGTGCAGCACAACGTGCTAATCACTGCGCCACCGCTCCTAATGCTACACACACACACGCGTGCGTGCACACCAATAGCCGGCCACCATCGCGTGGCAAACCAAGAAAGATATAAGGTTAACCGATGCCTATTAATCATGTATGAGAATTACATTAATTGTATGTAGTGTTCATAGCTTTGACATTAGGTAAGAAATATTTGAACGAGATGGTTAATTACCATGGTAAACGCCCCAGGCAGGATGACGCTCTTCCCAATGACAAGGTACATACCATGGATGCCGAAAATCTTACCCACTTCCTCCAGGAGTCACTAACAGGCAGCAGTTGTGCTGTAGTTTCCTCTTGTTTCCTTTCCTCATCCCATAACATTTCTTAACCCATTTCCAAACAACTTGCCACAATTAAGGACCGCCACGAAACCGTCAAAGGAGTGTTCGACTGGCGAGGGGGCATCCATGGAACACAAACAACGGGCGTTTGTATCTTTTGTTTACGTTTTTTTTGCTTTAGACCCAAGCATTTGAGAACATCGTGAGATGTGTCTGGCGCATGAGCCACCGAGGAGGGGACATCTGTTTTCAATACCACCGGTGACCTGTGTTACCACTCGCAGCCACGCTGCATGACCAGCTCGGCTTTAACTGCGGCTCTGTCGGCCCATGCAACAATTCATTTCCCTAGCGATGAAAATCGGCAAAATTCAAGCTGTAGAAAAAAAGTATTTTCATTTTTACGGTCTCAATTACACAGGTTTCGATTGCTCCAATAATCTACATGTAACACAGTTATCTAATTTATGCAGAGTTTGCTAAAAGTAAATATTAAATTATTGTTTAATGCATGTAATGTGAGCTTAATAATCGATAGTACTCGATGAATGGCTGCATCGCATACAACTTGTTTCTTAATGGTCACTTGGAATGACAAAGTAAAAATTGTTTGTAACCATAATGTGCCCAAAGTTTCATAATCGATCCTTTACCTTTACCAGTGACTAGAGCTGACCACCACCAAGAAGAAAGGAAGGAGCATGGATGGGGTAATTACTCACTCAGCTCTCACACACACACACTCCTTCACTCCTTCACCCACTCACCCACTCAAATACTCACACACTCATTCACCCACTCACCCACTCATACGCTCCCACACTCATCCACTCACCCACTCACACACCACAACTCCTTCACTCACTCACCCTCTCACATTCTTGCACTCACCGCGCACACTCATTCACCCACTCACTCACACCCATTCACCTACTCACACACACACTCATCCACACCCATTCACCTACTCACACACACACTCATCCACCTGCTCAATCACACACTCCCTGTCTCTCACTCACCTACTCATTCATCCACGAACTCACCCACTGAAGGACCCACTCACTCGCACACTCACTCACACCCATTCACCTACTCACACACACACACTCATCCACCTGCTCAATCACACACTCCCTTTCTCTCACTCACCTACTCATTCACCCACTGAATGACCCACTCACTCGCACACCCACTTATCTATATACTTGTGGATCCACTCCCCCGCACACCGTCTTGATGGCTAACCATCGAACAATGGCGTTCACTGCATCGCACACTTTCAGATGCGCTTCTATGGCCGTCTGGAATGCTCTTTCTTCTGGAGCTATGCACTTTTAAATCTGGATTGAAAACTAATTTCTGTAGAACTTGATTTTTGTGTTCAGTTTGTTGTCCTCCTACACCTCAGATTTGGCCGGTTCGGCTCCGTACGGTGCAAAGAAAGTTTAACACGCCTACACTCAATTACTCAGTCACCCACTCTATTGCACAGACACACAAAACGCACTCCCTCTCTCTCACTACTCATTCACCCACTCACCCACACGCTCGCTCGCTCACTCACTCGCTCTCTCGCAGCGGGGCTCAGGGCACACATCGCGGCTGCCCTCCGTGGTCACACCGCTCGCCCCGTTTCCTGGGCTTGATTCAAACCAGCAGCCACGACCCGCCCCCCCAGAGTTGACAAAACGTACATCGGGAGAGGAAAATAACAGCTTTGCAGCTGTCCTGAGCTTGACAACTAGGGGTCAAATCCTACTACCCATAAAACACGGTTCGCGAGCCAGTTTTTTTCCGGGGGTTTTTTGGTACCCCCAACTGCATTGCGGGCGTCCGAGTTTGTTTTCGCGTGTGCGAATGCGCGCGTAGCTAAATTTACGCGTGGAAGCCTACGTGAGCGAGCGCAAGCGCACGTGCCAAACGCGCGTCGTCTGCACGTCTGTGAACGCGCGCGCGCATCTCCGCGTGCGTATTTACATGGGCAGATTGCGTGCAGATCAATGTCACCGCGAGCCAACAATGTCGTTTACAAAACTTGCAGTTACATTTACTCAATGCACGATGACGGAGAGAGAATTTAAATATTAGTTCAGGAATTTTATGCAGTTCTAGAAATAAATAGAATTCAGAGAGCTCAGGAATTGAACCGACTCTCGGATGAAGAGAAGAAAGTTCTGGGCGTTACACCTGTAGAAATCAACTCTGCCATTCACATTGTGAAACAGGGGAAGCTCGTAGACCAGATGGTATAACTGTGGACATGATCAAAGAAGCGGGACCAATTGCTAGATAAACATAATTCGTCTTGAATCTTGACTTAAAAAGCTTTCGTGACTGCAGGAATTCATATTCTTTGAGTCTTTCGGTAAAGCCACGTAGATAGAAAAAAAATATGACGACGTTTCAATTAGCTATTTTTTCACCTGATGACGATTGCTTGTGTTGCGATCGAATCGTCGTGATATTTTTTTTATATCTACGTGGCTTTACCGAAAGACCCAAAGAATATCATTCGTTTTGTTCGCAAAATGTTTACACGGAAATGTAATGCCTCAATCATAGAACGATACTTCAATTATTATTCAATAAACAAAAAATTTTTTTTAAATACTTCAAAACTACACATCATTAGCCTCTTGACACACGGATGATACACATTCAGGAAAGGTCATTGGAGACAGAATAACGATTAATCTAGTCGCCACCTAACAACGAGAGGAAGTAGGTTGAGGAAAGGTTTATCTACGATCAACTACATACATATTGTTAACCAGATTCTGGGGGGAAAAGGTAATAAATTGTAATTACAATTCTAACTAGCCTTTGTAGGTTGTGAAAATACATTCGATTTGGTGTAAATTATGTGCAGTTACTAAACTGAATGCATGACCCCATGGAGATAAAATGGTGCCTTCTGATGACCATCCTTTCCACAAATTGTAATAACGACTTCAGAGTGAACTCGGTTTTTGAAGATTTTTTTGTTAACCAATGAAACCTCCATCAGTAATTTTTTTTAATCTATATCACACGAAGCTTCTATTTTTAAATGATAACCTCTTTAAAAAGTGTTTTTACACCAAACTGATTCAGGTTTAATAAAAACCGAATCAGAATTCAGAGTATCCGTGGAATGCATTGGCTTGCACTTTGATGGACAAGGTCGTTGCATGGCAGTTGTGGGAAGCGTGGCAAACCGGCAGTGAATCACTCGCGATGGGGGTCTTAGGGGATTTGTTTTTACAGAGTCATCAGACAAAGCACGCACTCATGGCCCCAACACGAGTGCCGATTCCCGATGCCGTTGCGAGTCGCGGTCAATGAAATGCACCCTGTCTTGCTGGGGATCGTAACTCAATGTGAAATCTGCTATGACACCATTCCCCCACGGCAGGTGCACACGCACAGGCCTTTTGTCAATCCACTGCTGGATGCGGCCTGCCCCACGCCGTGCGGGTCGCAGGGGACTCGGCAGTACGGGTTGATTAAGACGAGGAGTATAGATGTGAGAGCATAGTACAGTACAACAATAGATGTTGATGTACTGCCGCCCTCTGCAGCCCACAAAATAACAGCGCAAGCCATATCACGACTGGCTTATGTAATATTAAAGTGCAATCCTGCTTAGCTTTCACGATCTGACAAGATGGGCACGGTTCTAGATGTTTTGGTCATATTTATGCACGAGACAAATACAAAGAAGCCTGTATAGCCTTAACAGACTTTTGGAGCAAGTGCTGTTAGCGAGCACCAATGAAAGTTGGCACTGCAAGGAGGGGGTGGGTGGCCAGCACCACCCCTGGCCACCTTTGTCTCCCCAGTGGCGATGTTTACACACCGCACCAGGAATTAATTCCAAGACTGAGTGGACCCAGGTGGAGCCAAGGACTGGTTTAGACAAATCGACACTGGAGTTGGCCGTGAGCGGGAATCAAACTCGGGTCGCCAGGGTTCAGAGCGCAAGCGCCACTAATCGCTACACTACCACTCATACAGACACACACGCACAGCAAAATTGAGAAATAAAAAGTAAATGGGTATTGCAAAACGTGAACTGAAACCACAGGACATACCGACACAACAGAAAACATGAGGACGTGTGCACGGTCACCTTTTATTAAATTCCAGCACAACGAGGTGCACCGCTCGAGATGGACATGTGAGCGCCATGCGAAAGGGCGCAAGGCATTTGGAAACGGGCACCCAAGTGTTTTGAGGGATATTGAACGGGAGACTTGGAAGTGAAACGCAACACCGCTTGCATCACGCGAGGTGTAACAAATATGCGCAGAAGCTCACGCAAATATGTGAGGGGTCAGAGGGCAATTAACCAAGTGGTGGATTTTAAATGGTAGCGAACGATTTGATTCGTATGAACTATCGAGAAAAACTGAAACGTTTATAAATTATACCCATTTTGCCCAAACATTAAACTCGAGAATTAAAGGACTCAATTGTGAACAGGTTTTAGGAAAGGTATACTAAATAGTGCAATCAAAATTTTGCATACCACCAGTTACGCATATTCTGAAAAACCCAATATCGTATATTCATGGTGGCATATTATAGTACACCGATGTTTTGGGTTACTCCGTTGAAAAAGAAAGCCGGAAATGTATATTTGCATATTTAAATAAATATATACACAGGGTGGGCGAAAAATCAGGACACACAGGGTTATTTAATATATTTTAACACTGTCATTAAAACATTTTAATTGTTTCAGTTAATGTTAAGTATTATGATTATTAATAAAAAAAATTCTTCTTCCTTATCAGATGACATTTCAGAATGGAATGACAGCTGACTGAAGATGAACGAGTTCAATTGGTTTGTATGCATTCTTATATTTCGAAACGTCCTAAATTCATTTCAAAAGATAATTCACGCATGCAGTATTGTTAATGGCAGTCAGTTTGAAACTTTGTTAAAATAAATTAAATAACCCTATGTGAGTTGTTGAAATCAATATAATAACCCTGTGTCCTGACTTTTGAGCCACCCTGTAAAGTACAACCTGAATAGGCCAGGCGGTTCAAAGGTCAGAGCACTCTGGCAGCATTGCCGAGGGCACCTGGGTTCAAGACCAGGTTTCAGCTGCGCAACCACGACAACACCAGGTTTCTCAAACGTAACAGGTGAAAAGTCTCAGCCTGGTCACCAAATGACTGCACACCCCGAGTTGCCGAGATCAAGCCACCAAACTCTTAAGCCCTCCCAGGCCACAGCGAGCGCAGCACCCCCACCACAGGGGAGCCACGTGGCCCAGGCGACACACACACATGGGGCGGACACAGTTGAGTGCGCAAAACAGCCACGATCTGCAGTCCCCCTTCGTTATAATTATCATCGTCGTCGGCATCAACGGCAATGATCAATCCACTGCGATCGCCCACGGCTTTGCAATGCAACACTCTGGTGAGCACCGACACGCACACACATGAGCTGATCTCATCTACGCAGTGGAGGTCCTCTCGGACACGTCCTTTCCTTTGGCTGTCACTCGGTCGTCGGTCGAAATCATCGGCCATTATTAATTATCCATGCCAAGCGACATTGCACAAACGAGACCCCCTTAGCAGTGGCGTCACTACGGTTGGTGTCACCCAGTGTGGTAACTCATGGCGTCATCCCCCCATGGACCTCCTCCCGTACCAGACCATTCAGAATCCTTCGTCATGTTTTTTTTAACTAATGTTACTCGTAAATCGTAATTCCCGTATATCACTGGATGTAATGACAATAGTAGTGACGTAAACAACTAGCAAAATTAAAATTACACCTTTAAATTACAATGTCATACGTACAGCCTAAATGTACTTATACATAGTTTCACGTGGTTAAAGTGCAAATTCGGTAAGAAAACAATAGAATTCGAAGTAAAAAAACGTTAAAACATATAAGAACTACATAAAATCAGATATATATTTGAAATACAGTGATATTTTTAAAAACATTTTTTAAAAGACTAGAATGAAAAAAAAACACTAATTTAAGATTTAAATTATATTTCTAAACATGTATCAAGAAACATAACATTTCCCTCCACTTCATGTTTTAAATTGTCAATTTCTCTATTTAGTTATCAAAGAGTTATATAATCAATAATTGTTCTACATGTAAGTTTATATCAATATTAATCATAGAATAACAGGTTATATAGTTGTAAATTGCTTAAATGTAATATTTCTTAGATTATGAATACTAACAACAAAATTGTTTTGTAAAATCTTTCTAAATTGAATTACTACACTATTAGTTACATTATTAGTAACCGAGCGTAAGCCTTTTGTTATTAGTCTCCTTTTCTTTTAATTACTACTTAATTCTCAAAAAAGTTACTGATATAGGTTCACAAATACTAATTACCACAATATTGTAGCTAAAGCATCAGAAAATGACAATCAGCGACTATTAAAACACGAGCAGCAACGAACACAGCAGCGCGTGTTTGTAGTGCGTGCAGACACCACGTGACTCGAAGCATCACTGTGATTGGGTAACAATGACAGCTCTGACCGGAGCACATTAGAAGGTTCAAAAAGTAAATTAGAATAGAGTTTTAGCCTTGTAGGTATATTGATACAGTACATGTTAGCTGGGCTTACGAAAACAATTTTGTTGTTATAGCTATGGGGATATTTTTTTTATAAAAAATAAATAATTTCCACTGCACAAAATTTGTATAGGCAGTCATTTTGGTGTCACCCCCTCTGATGGTGTCACCAATTGCGGTCCGCACCCCCCAAGTGACGCCACTGCCCCTTAAGGTTTCTGGTCAGGGAATATGATGTCCCTAAAACCTGCGCATGTTCTCAAATCCACGTCTGCCACTTACTGCCTCTCAGTGCAGATCTCAAGTCCGCACCTCACCACGCTTCTTTGTGCACTTTTCAACATTTTTTGCTCCATTTTATTTATCGACGTCCGTATTTACGATCCGTATGTCATAGCGAATAAGAGTATACACCAATTTAAAAAGTCTTGTTCAGGCACATTCATTTGTTGCTTTTCATTCAAATTCAGTTTAATAATACGAATTTTTACAGTATGTTGAAATTATTTTGCACCGTACGTAGCCAACCGTACTAAAGGAGGTTGCAGGGGAAGGACAACAAACTAAATAAAGTATTAAAATCATCTTAAGTCGCTGTACAGGAAATATTTTTTTATCTGTCTTAACAGACAAAACAAAAAAATACCGAAACAAGAAAATCAAAACAAAAAACCACGAGTTGGTAAAATCGAACAACGCGGCGCACAGCAAACCAACCGTCCCAACCACCATGACCAAACGCAGCCAGCGGATTGTATTGCAATGTGTAGTCACCGATTGGCACTTCAACACCTCTAATTTAGGCAACATGGTGGGGGGAACGATAAACATCACACCTGGGGCAAGCAGCGACATCGGCACGGTGTTCCTCGTCGCGATACCACAGGCCCGAATTGCTAAAATAAAGAATTGCGCCTCGGGCCCAAAACCGGCAAACGGTGCAAGTGCACACGTGCAGGTTTGCCCCCCCTCCCTCCGACAACAAACTTGTTAATACATTCAATTAATGGTTTTATAGCCTACTTGCTCAGGCAATAAATATACAGAGTGGAGCTTTATAAACATGAGGTGTTTTATTTGGAGGAGGAAATAAAAATGTTTTCTTGCTTCATCAGCACGCCACACAACGTGCAAACGATCACCTGTGCGTGCTTACACGCTAGCGGTGGGGGGTTAGCACGCTGCGCTTATGAACCCGGCCGCGTGAGTTAGATTCCCCGCCACGGCTGGAGTGATGTCCAAACCGATTCTGGACAGTTCAGGTTCACCCTACACCAACAAGCACCGACCAGCATGGTGAAGCACAGGCAAACGACCGGTTCCATGTCTGGCACAGCATAAGGAGGCCCTCATGCAGCCGTGTAATCACACAGTGATCCAAATTATTGCTGCGGTCATTATTATTAAAAACACAGGCAAACACAGGCACACACCGGTGTGTAGCATTTATGTTTGGACGAGCAATGACGGTGCAGGTAATTTACTGTTTGGATGTGCGGTCATGTTTAAATGCAATAGGCCTAATCAAGATTTTAAAAACAAACACCACCCTGCAAAAATAATTGCAAACAAGCAATCAAGAGGCTGATCAATCAAGTTAAATAAAATGGCACCGTCAGGCTGGAGTTAATGCATTGTGGATGTTTGGGATACAAGCGCTGTACCTATGGATGGAATAAAGGATTTACTGCAGGTAATGGGGGGGGGGGGGATTGGGTCTTGAGCTTCGAACAAAATCAGCGCTGGGAAGTCACGGTGCTGATGACAGTCAAGCAGAGGCGATCCAACACAATTGAAGGAGGGGGACAGATTCCAACCCAAACGGGTCGAGGCCAGACACGCGACCGCGTTCCGCCCCAATGCGCCACGACGAGTCGGGACTGCGTGACACCGAGGGAGGCACTGCGTTCGTTTGCAAAGCAACCAACGGGACAGAGAGACGGCACCCCGCTCCGAGTGTGTGCTCGCGTCCAGGTTTAGAGCGGAGTAGGGGGCGGGGGGGAAGGACTTGCCAAATGTGAGGAAATTATCTGACGCGTAGGTTCCAGTGAACAATCAAATTCTAAAAACGGTCTTGAAACACACAGGGGACAAAAGGACGGGGAGAGTCAAGAGTCAAGACGCCATCACAAGTTCAGATAAAAATACTCGCAAACGTCCGGGCACCAAGCTCGTAAACCGACATAACGAACGGGGCATCCAAACGCGTTTTTTCCCACCACTAAATTATCCGTCTTGCTGCACAGAATTCATGGGAGAGTCACACTTGCCCTTTAAACACTTTACAGTGGGCATCTATAAACGCGGCCTCAATTACGCATCTAACCTCACGAGCCGATTGTAATTTAACCGCGAAAAGCGTAACGAGAATGCTGCACAACATCTCGGCAAACCAGGGGATAGCACAAGCGGGCTTTTCCTTCAACAATGACGGCGGCTGCCGGCAAATTAACACACGGGAGCACAGCCGTAGCAGTACCTTAGCAGGAACACGAGTATATTAAATCCCCATGTTGCTTTAAATTAATGGCCTGTGTCTGCTTTACGGCCACAATAAAAATATGGCTCAGCTCGTGCGAGAGGAGGAACTTGCAACACCCACCAAAATAAAAAAAAATTGTGGCGGAACAGCTTATTGCTACCGGCTCTGGACGGAGTGCGCCGCGGAACAAAGCCTCTTCTGAGAGCGGGGGCGGAAAGGTGTTCGAGTGGAGCGGGCGAGCGCTGCAAAACTGGCTGCCGGGAGCCCTTGAAAGCAATATATCGGCCAAAAGCAACAAACCAGACCGCCCGGGTGGAACAATGGCTCTGGCCACCCGCCGCAAAGACAAATAAACTGACCTGCTCACAAAGCGCCGGGTGGGGGCCAGCGGCCGGATCGGGGGGGGGGGGGTGGAAATTATAAATTTAAGCAGAAATGATGAACGTCAGCGCACCGTGCAGGGAGGAGGGGGGGGACAAGCGACGTGGGGGGAACGCGGCGGCAAAGGAGCGCCAAGGTGCGAGGGACGCTCGGGTGCTCTGCAAGGGCCGGGGACGCGGAAACAAAGCGTTACATGGGGGAAGACGGGAGGGGGGCTTCTATCTTTCGCACGCGCGGCAGTGCCAGGCCTTGCATGACCCCCCCCCCATCTGCCGTTCGTACGGGTGCCAGATTCTGCTGACCACCAGTGCCCCCCACCCCGAGCCAAATGTTTGAGCCAGCACGCAGCTGTGCACGTCCCTCAAAACGGCGGGTGTACAGTGCTCGTACATGCGCGCGTGTGTGTGTGTGCTCGTGTGCGTGCGTATATATTTATACTCACTTTATAGCATGTGCGAGGCCCAGCGCGCGCGTTTACTCGAATGCTCGAAGCTGGCGCCGGTGAGGAAAGATGGTGTCGAACGCTAACGCTCCGGTGGGCTCCCTCTCTCATGCGTACACACGCCAGCCAAGCACGGCTCCAGGCAAGCACAGAGCCGTGTGAACACAAAGCAGGTACAAGCGAGCGAGCTTTGTCACACGGCCATGAGCTCCACCTCCGATGAGAGAATAAAAGCAGGCGAAAGAGGACACCTTCTATAAAACAATAAGCGCTTCAAATCAAGCAGCGTTCATCCGTTTCAATTGGGCTTCTCTTTCATGAGCCCTCCCCCGTTATTCTAATAAATAGGGCTGTTTGGGGCGAGGAAGGGAGGGAGGGGAAGGCAGGAGGAGAATCCGCAGAATTGAACTTGGATTAGGATATTGTTTATGGTCACTTTTTTTTTTCGCAAAGACAAATATCCTGCATGGAAACCTCGCCCAGGGTGACTTTCTTTGTCTTGGGAGAACGGAACCCCGTTTTACCGAACCATCGCTGGGAAGGATGAGCGTCGCCACGAAGACGAGTGCCTTCGCTCCGGCTGCGGCGACGGAGCGAGCCGCACGCTCTCTCGCAGTTTTGAGGACCCCTTGGAACCGTTCCGACGCCAACATCGGGGCTCCGCTCGAGCAAAGCAAAAAAAAATCCGTAGGCCTCAAAGCGACGGTGCCGGAGGTTCACATCCAAATACGGGCGCGGGTTTAAAATGTCACCCCCCCTCCCCAACCCCCGGCACTCTACAAGCCCCCCCCCCCAGACCAGAGCAGCATCAACCTAAATCATTTCAATGGGCCGTCGGTCACGCCGTTTGGACACAAAACGACGTGCGGCTTTGATGCAACGGTATGCCTCCTGCATCAGATAAGCCCCTACGCGGGTACGAGCGCATTTTGAAATTCCTGCTACCGAACCGAAGCGGATGTCGTTTTGAGAGCTGGACATTTGACAGCTGCCAGTGGTCAACTCGCATCTCAACTCTTTTGAGTGCACGAGGAGCGGTCGGTAAGTTTTCTAGAACAGGATATTAAAAATATGCACAGGCCAGTGCTTTATTCTCCAAGAGCGAGTGAATGTACGTACGAGGTGCGCTACCTGTGTACGTTTACGCGAATGGAAATTAATGAGCATGTAAAAAGTCACATCAGCAGGGATCGGGGGGGGGGGGGGGAAATCAGCTCAACATCTGCCAAAGTGAAATGTTGAGCTCTATATATATAGAATGTAGTATTATTTTATTTTCATGTTTCGCTTAAGCTAAAGTGACAAGTAATTATTTTCATTCAAGTTCTACTGTACAACATATTAAATTAATATGCAGTATACCACCCGAATGCTAATGAATAGTATTCAGGTTAAAACGCAGAACATAAGGAGCCCTTATTTTCCACCCACATGATTGAGGCTCCCCGGCATTGCAATGGTGCTTTCTTCGGTAAGAGCCCCCGGACCAGGCAAGAGTAAACCCTCGTTTGTTTAAACAAGAATTCAAAACTGCCGAAAAATGAGATCCGCGTCACTTGAAAAAAAAACGCCACTTCTCCAAGCCCCGTCTGCTACCTGACCGTATTTTAGTTCAAACCGGTTGAAAGCCTTAAAAAATATTTCTCGCTCGGGAGCCAAATGCAAATGAGGTCGGATCGAAATTTGCTTTGGCAAGGGCGCACACCGACTCGGTAGTCTTGCCGCAACGAGAGCCAAGATACGAGAACCCCCCAGAATGCCTTTAGGCGTGAATTCACGCGCACCTGCAAGATGGGGTGGAGGGGGGGGCGGCTTCAACGCAACACAGCTCACCCCCAGAGGAGGCACCGTTTAGTGACGTCAGGGGCCCGGCGGGTTTTTTTTTTTTGGGTCTCGCTTGGCGGCGGCCCCGCGGCCCTCTTGTTTATCTTGGACGATCCCCTCCCACTTTCGGGTCACCGACTTCAGCTTGACCAGCCGAGCAGGTTGTGCAACGCGTGAACAGGCGCTCGATTTACGCCGGTGAGATCTTGCGACAGCCCCTCCCGCCGGTCGCTGGTGTGCGAACGCATCTGACATCATGAGTGACACTCAATTAGTATTTATCAAGTGACTTACGCAAGCAAACCGGCGGACGGCCTGCCTCGTGAAAAAGGCATCGTTTTTTCGTGAAAAAGAATATATTGCGCAGAAAATGTTAAAACTTTATGAAGCTGCTGTTTGAACGGTGTGAAATTGTACCGTTCCACGCATTTACATTTGTTAAATCAATGCGCAACGAAGAACAAATAAGAGAACATGTGGAACAAATAGAAGGTTGGGCGTTGCATCAGTTGCAAAGCCGCTTATGTCGATTGTGCATCAGCGTGCCCCGGTTTTCCGGTAGGGATGGGTTGTGTAATTTGTGCAAATAAAGTGAGTTTTTTTTCTTTTACAGGTAAACGAGGGGGGGCTGGCAGGGGGGGCATCCTTTACTTAAGCCAGGCTTAAAAAAAAGTGAGGAGCATTTTCTCTGCTCGGGTTATAAATAGGCAAACTGAACGCAGCGTAAGGATTACGCTCGTGAGCCAAACTTGAAGGGGCACGCTGGACTTTTGCTTCACGTGTGCAACGCAGCAGAGCCACGAACGTAGCAGTGCCATGAAGGAGGAAGCGGCTGCGGCCCTGGTTTGACGATCACAACCTCAAACAGCCACTGGAAGAGCGTCCACGTGATAGCTGGTGCTCCAGAGTTATTACCTGTGCTATCGCCAACCTGTGCTATTAACACCAACTAATGTCTGTATGTTGCACTTCTTTCGCCAGTATTCCACCGCTCTCCACACCCATCCACAAAACAAAGACAAAAATCCCCCCCGTATAGCCTGAACAGACTGTTGGGGCAAGTGCTGTTAGTGAGCACCTATAAAGGCCGGAACGGCACACGAGGGGGTGGGAGGCCAACACCACTCCTGGCCGCCTTTGTCTCCCCAGTAGTGATGTTTGCACACCATACAAGGTACTGAGTCGAACTAGGGGAGGCCCAGGACTGGTTGAGATAATCGTCACTGGTGGCGAGCGGGAATCGAACCTCGGTCACCAGGTTCTTAGCGCAGCGCGCTAACCACTACACGACCACTCCCCACACACCCATCCACACTCAGGGTCAGGGTCACCCAAGTTATCCTACCGTGCTGCGTGTATGGAAAAAATAAAATTCACAAAATGGCAATTCTTATTTTAAACTCCACTATTAATGCATAAATCATGTAAATATATTTACTGTATAAACATTGTTGTGGAGTTCGAATCCCGGTCACGGCTAGAAGTCAACAGTTGGCTGTACTGTTTGTTGAACTTTTTTCGCACCGTACGTAGCCAAAACGTGCTAATCGGAGGTGCGAACTAATACAGATCGGCCATGAAAAGTACGTGCTGCATTGAGCAAATAAAACACATCACCGTGGCGATTTTTCCCAAGAAGGACCATGCAAGTAATTGGACCAGAGAATTTTTAAAAAATAGTTTCAATCATAACAACAGCTCAGTGGACAATGGTGCGTGGTATGGAAGATACGACGACAAGCAAGTGCCTGCGTGCCGAGCCGTCACAACACACTCTGGGGACAAAACAGCCGCAAGACAAAAACTGGCACGTATTGGTAATGATATCAATGCACATTGGCAATGCAGGAAAGCCTCGAGTTATTTTTTTTCCAAGGAGGTCCCCTGCCTTGGGATGTTTGGCCAATTCCATTGATGAGCATTCAAGCATGTGGGAGGCAACAAGAGTCAACGGAGAAAACCCAACGTAAAGCTCCACACAGATGGATATCCGAAATCCACTCGCTTGGCTGCACTGCCATTTCATGGTCACCTCGCTGCCCAACAGGTTTGGAAAACTCGACAGATCTGTGCGATCCACTACACCACGCCTCAGAAGTGCTGGATTACAAGGTGAGCAACCGTAGACACATCACATCAAATGCTAACTGGCCCTTCAACCTGGGTTCATTCCATTTATTTTTTTAAACATCACCAATTGAATCACAATATTAGCATACCCGATATGTAAATACCCTGCTGGATGAGGGCTTCTCCACACCTTGCGGGCTATGAGGAATACTTGAATATACTTCACCTCGCTGGTCAATGCCGATGAGTGAAGCGGGGGGAATGCACAAGAATAGCGTTGAATTTTGCCGATCTGCCCTCAAACACCCACAACGCCTGTCCATGCCCGTGTTTTATATCCACACGGTGGTCACCCATCATCCTAAATAACTTTAAACGCGGCATCCTACTCAATGTTTCCCTTTGGGTCACCCCCCCCCCCGCTTCCCCCGAACGCGGTGAGAGTTTTACAACGCAGTGACGAGCCGGAGAGACGTGAATGGGAGAGAGAGAGAGGTGCTTCACACTCACGGGCGATTCACTCGATTCCCGAGCAGAGTCCATGGTCGGGCGATGAACGTCGTCGTCGCCCCGCCCCCTCGCAGCTGACGGATCGAGCCTCCCTCACCCACGAACACCCCGAGCTGCGACGTAAGCGAGATGCAGCCAGAACGCGAGCTGGTGGTGGAAGAAGAGAAACTGGCGTAAAACACCAAAAATGCACAAGTATAGTCCCCTGTTTGTCATTCCATCCACTGCTGCAGGAGGAGGCCTCCCCACACCGTGCAGGGCATAGGAATTAAATAACCATGCTTTACCGTGCTGGTCAGTGCGGGATGGAGAAATAAACAGGCCCCAGCGATTGGTGTATTAGATATCACCTCGCTGCTGATGTCACCCATGGCCAGGAATTCAACTCAGGTAGCCAGGCAATACATAAGTGTGTATTACAACACACGCGTCATAATGAGTTTATAAAATGTGTGTCCCTGTAACACGAAACTTCCAAAAACTGGCAATGGCTGATATTTTAACAAAATTATTGCACAGTACGCATCAGAGCATTGAATGCATTGCCAATGACAACCACCACACACCAAAGCACACTCGCACAGATAAACACACCGGATTGAAAGGGTTTGGCCCAGGGCAGCAACTGTGTAAGTGTTTCCAACAATCGGGAGGCATCAGCTTGATATAGAGGTGCAATAGCCACACACATCAAATCCCCATTATTTTCTATAAGTAGAAATTCACCCTATTTACATTCAATTAAATGCTACTTTAATAATTATTTTTAATCACAATGTTAAACACATAATAGAGCTGCTTAACGAGGTGGGTCAACATTGGCGATGTTGAGAAACACATCATTTCGATTCGTTTTCGTCTTAAGTGGTTGATTCAAATTGAGCGTGTAAAATGGATACATTTCCCTTGTTTCTGTGCTGTTATCTAAAAAACCCAAATAAGCATAATGTAAATTCTTACTTTCCACACTTAAAATATATTTTCTTTCACAATACTCTCAAGCAAGATCCCTTCAATTCAAGCTGTCGTATTACGACTTCACCGTAGCTACGACACAGCGCAAAACCTCGGAAAATTTTAAACACATTCATTTCACCGACCACTGCTTTACAGCTGCACGTACATTTGCAAACAGTCTCAAGTCATTTTATTGGGGATCTTCCATTTCGGCGTATTATATTGGCAACAGTGCGGTGGGGGGGGAGGAATGGCAGGTTACACGGCACATGAAAGTCACCGGGCGGTGGGGACGTCGGGCAAGCATTAACGGAGGAGTCCGCTGTCAATATACGCACGCCGCCTTTGCTAGAGAAGGACCAGAAGCCGCACGAGCGTGAGCCTCTCCTACCTCGGGAACGCGCCCACAAGGCAACGGTGTGCGTTGCAGGATACGCGCAACGCTGCACGCCCGGTATGCTCGCGAGAAAAAGCCGTTTGCCAAAGAGTAAAGAAAAAAAGAAAATAAATCGATCGCACGGTCAGTGACGAGAGGGCCGCGGGTGTTTGGGAATTGGTCACGCCCGACACAGACTGCGGGTTTTCGCGGGCGAAGAGAGACCGCGCAGGTGAATGCAAAGCGCCTGGCGGAGCAAAGGAGAAAAATAGAATAAAAAGCATCATTGTGAAAAAGGTGGCAGTCATTCCGGCACTTTTTTTTCATGGAATACATTGCACGTGTATACACGTTAGTTAAACCAGAGGTACGCCCGTCGATTATTGGTGGTGGGGGGGGGCAGTTATTTCACTTCTTATCGTGTTAAAAGATGAACCGTGGTGGTCATTTTGTTTCATGTCACATGGCAGACATTGTCACATACAGTACTGTGATAATGTTTATATGGCAGGTCGTGCAAGTAAAAAGGCCATATTTTTTTATTTTAATACATTGAAGTGTAGGTGGTCGGCAGATTGTAATTTTAAAATTAAGATTTCACAGACAAATTCGATAAACTGCAATGTGTATTCAGGTTGCAGGGCATTAGATTCGACATTTCGTGCCGGGAGCTTTGTCAGGAACTGACCACAACCTGAAAACACACCCAGAGCTACAGAGCGCGAGCTCGAAACTTTACGCATGAGGGAAATCCTATTATTGTGATGACATTGTTCATACACAATAATAATGATGGATATATAAACGATTATACACATATGCCCCGTATAGTACAATTACCAACAACACTGACTCTTATTCTTACAGCGTTAATTTATTTATTTCATACGTAAATCACGACTTCTGCGTTATCACCAATTATAATTATTATCCGACACGACAGCTCCGCATTAGATTGCACGCAGTCCCTTAACAAAAGCGCTCATGTTTTACAAGGTACGTGACGTACATGGAAGCAGGTGGTTAATTTGCGCCGTGACGCAATTATACTGCGGACGGTAATTATAAGGCCGGGGGAACATTTTTTGCAAAAACTTAGTATGGGCTGTTGATTTGCAATGCCCGGGGTGATCCTGCATTTTGAAGCGAAACGAAATTCACCCCTTTAAATGTGGATATTGATGCGAGCGCTAAATCCGCGGCCAAAGTAAACTGCGAATGCCAGTAATGTCAACCACAGCAATTGAAACGCTATACTTGAAAATACGCCTGCAACATTCTGTCGTGTCATTTACACTGCTCTCTGTATTGTACGAAGCGTCAAGACATTGAGGTTTGGCAACTCTGTGTGCACGTTTGGGAGGTGCCAGAATGCTAGCCGAAATCTTTATTACATTATCACTCGGCAACTTTCTATCCACTGCTGGAAAACGTTATCTCTATGCCACCTCCATCTCTCAGTCTTATGCATGTATGTTGCACTTCTTTCACACCATACGTAGCCAAGCGTGCTAATCGGAGCTGAGGGGAAGATCAACAAATTAAACACAAACAGCAAGTTGAAAAGAAATGAGTTTTCAATCTAAATTTAAAAGTGTATAGCTCCAGAAGGAAGAGCGTTCCAGACGGCCACAGAAGCACATCTGCATATTGCCATATCTGAAAATATTTTACATCCGCTTAGTGTTGAGTGCTAAATATGGTTCCGAACAGATTTTTTTTCTAGGTTGAAGATACCACTGCTTGTGGGATTGTGGAGCACCACTATTGCAATCGTGCTGCCAACTTCAAGTCTTGGCCAGGCACAACTCAGTCCGTCAGTCTACTGGGGTAGGTAAAATAAGCACCACACTCTTGAGGTTATTATTCTTCTTTTCTGAAGTTATCTTCCCAAGAGCAGTTCAACGGCTCAAGATTCCTCCATCCCATCCAATGCTCTGCGATTGTCGCATTGCGAGATTCTTAGAGGTTGCAATGGCTTAGGGAGGCCTTCATCCAGCAGTGGAACGATCATGGCCCATGATGAATGAACACCGGCCATGGGGCACGTTAATCTGATTTGAGAGATTTAAGGAAATGTTCTTCCAAACCCTGGCAATTCGATTAAATTTTTTATTTTACTTTTATTTATTTTCATTTTATTTTTTACCTACGTGACTTTACCGAAAAAACCTAAGAGTATGAATCCTTGCAGTCACGAAAGCTTCAAATCTAGAACTAATCCAGGTAGCCGCACGTGACAAAATCAAGTTTTGAAACGTATTAAGATACGAATTGCCCAATTATCAATTTACTGCACACAAAAAACGATCTTACTAAACTCGGGTTTATACTCAATTTGGATATATTCCAGCTCTAAAATGTAAAAATAGCTGGCATACATTGAACAGTACTCTAAGTGGCAGGGCAGGGGTGGAAGTTCTGCCCCCTACTGTGTGGGTCAGGTCACTTACAGGGAGCTTGGCAGTAGTTCTGGGATATCCGCTTCTGTCAGCCATTCTCTGCGAGAAATCTGATTGATTTCTTCATCTCATGACATAACATTGATAGCAAAATGAGATTTGGTGGGAAGTGGGTAAAGGTGGTGGGATGACCCTAATTTAGACACGTAAAAAAAATCCTACGTGCATGAATGTATGCATTCATGGGCAGAAAAATCCATTTGTGGATTTGAATCGATGCATTGTGGCATACCTACTGAACACCCAGCAACCCTTATCTCACTGATCCTCATTCCAAGCTCAAAGGACAACACCGCCAAGCTCCAAAGATGTGATGACATCAGACTCCTGCAAGGTGCAGCACAGGCCCATTCACCGATCCGAAAAATAAAATAAAAAGTGCAAACGCTTCAGATAAAACAACCAATGTGGCAGCGATCATAGACTCTTTGGTGGCGAAGAGCCGGTGGTGGAAATTCCACGTTTTCCAGTACGAGAGCAAGTCTATCCATTAGGCTACTGGTACTTACAGTGGCAGGAAATGTACACGCGTGCATGTGTGTGTGTGTTAGGAGCGGTCACGTACGTGTCACCAAAAAAACCCAGGGTTTGTTATGAAATTGCCAAGGACGCATTCATCACCTCTTGTTTATCTGCACAGTGAAAAAAAAATCACCTTTGTTGGCTAAAAAAAACTTTATATAGCGTGTTCTTGACGCATGCTATAACCTGTCAACCATCCCCAAAAAGGAAATGAAATGGCGTGCACACTGGGGGAATGTTTTGATTTACAATGCTGTGGTTTTTGTGCATTTGTATACTTGTTATCATGCACACAATGTGGGGGGGAAACACTATTTACATAACAACGCAGAAGACAAACGCTTCACATTATTGAATCTTGTCAAATATGGTCACCAAGAATAAATGTAAAAAAGTGCTTTACAATTTTTTTTGCTATTTAATTCGTGATACCACACATCAGTTGGTTACGAATAATCCCTGGTGGGCAGTGTGGAACTGTTATTCCTACCTATATTAGTTTACGTATGAAAAGGCTACTGTAAACAAAACGCCACATATAAGTGAATTCAAGATCGCAGGCCAGCAAAAAAACAATAATTTAAAGCCATTTATTCACTGATGGATGAATCCTTCCCCCCCATGCTATGCCGGTCATAGGTATTGTTTATCCATACTTCACCACACTTATCGGTGCAGGTTGGTGTGGATGGCCGGGAGCCTGGAACCGAATCAAACATCAATCGCTACCGATTTCAGCTTTGTCCAGGTATTGAACACGGATTGCCAGGTTAATAGCGCAGTGCAACAACCACTGTGCGCCTCCGCTGCCACATCTCATTATTACTGCCTATGTATTTGTGACAAGCACAAAGACAGCCAGCTTTATTACACTTTGTGAAAAGGGAAGCACTTGTGAAACTGATTGTGTTTTGGGGATCTGTGTTGCGGGAATCAACTAAATAATGATCACCATCGTCTCGTTGGAGATTATAACTCCACCAAGGTGGCGAGACGTTAACAACCTCGCTTGATATACAGGAGGTCGTGGGTTCGATCCCAACCCTGACACCTGTTGTATATTTGCAGTTTGCATGTTTTCCCTGTGTTTGCGTGGCTTTTTCTCTAGGTCCTCCAGTTTTTCCCTCCAAATTTAGAAAACAAGCGTTTAGAGTATTTTACTGTTATACATTTCCACATAAGCCACTTCGTTGAGCTATTATTTGTGGCCAGGTTGCTTCTAGAAAAGAGCTATGTATAGCTTAGTGGGCCTTAGCTAGTTAAATAAAAAACAGTTTCGTTTTTAGTTTGGTTCTGTTTTGGGCAATCTGTGTTGCTGGAATCAACTAAATAATCACCACCATCGTCTCGTTTAAGATACTCTTAACTCCACCATCACGTAACAGTTGCAGGTTCTCAAACCAAAATATGAATTACGAAACTAAAAAAAGTGACTGCATCAGCAGCAGTAGACAGACCATGGCTGATAATAATAGAAGAACAATATATATATATACTCTAGTAGGTTAATGTTTTTAGCCAAACCGTTTTTTCAGAGCTCAAGGTTATTGCCTTAAATGTCAGCCTATTACACATTTTAGTTCTGCACTAAGTGTCTATAATGAATGTGGTGATTGTAGTTGTGTGGGCTCATTACATGTGTGTTTAACCACTCTGCTCTGATAAACATACTTTAGTCCAGACCTTGTCTGTCTGAAGGAACCAAAAACGACATGGGTCTGTGAAGTCATATCGTCAGTGGCCCAGCTTCAAGCAGCCGAGCCGGCTTCAACAATTTGCCCCGGCCTGGCTTTCCTACACGAGGCTGAACTTTGACCCTTGAGGTGCAGTGGGTTCAGGCAACAGACGAGAAGACGAGAAAGCTTTAAGATCACCATTTCACACCACGGCGACATTTATACAACTATAGTGTTTCACTCCACTATTTTTAAACTTGTAACTATTTAACATCTTTCATAATCACGCGAATGATGAAATATCGCAAGGCTACACAATTACATTTTTATCAAGCTTCTCCATGACTTACCCTTTACGGCATCGACTCACTCCCGCAACGGACAGCGTTTCCTTGATAACTTCTCTCAGTGCGTCTCAGTGTTTACGCGACTCAAGAAACACATTAGGTGTTTGTGCACTTAAAATAGTCAAGTGAAACACGAGATTGCGAGGGTGCGCAGCGGTAGGGAAAGTGAAATGGCGGCATTAACCTCTCAAGTCTGGCCCCTCGCTTCGTCGGACCAAGAGCTTGTGCCAATTTGGAGAACTGGGTGGAGGTGAAATGGGCCTGAGCTTGCGAACCATAGCAAGTGAGCAGGGATGAGCACCTTTAAGCCAGGTGCACGGTGACAAAAAATATATATATAACAGACTGCGTTGGCAGTGGCACACACAACCACAGATTTTTTAAAAACCACCGCATTTGTCAACAACAATTGTGCAGTCACAAGCTAACAGAAATTTCTAAAAACGGGCTGATGCTTCAGGCAACGAATGAATCTTCTTTCTTCAGAGCTGAGAACAAAGAGACCGATCGACTTGTACCAAATAATCTGGGGTAGTGTAAGGAGTTGGCCTGGGACAAAGAAAAATACGTATAATACAACACGTGCGTAGCTTAGGCTCTAGAAACTTACCTGTTGTAGAATGAGGGGTGTAGACTTAGAATAATGGCATCTATTTTATTGTACCTTAATCGGTTTACTTGTCAACATGCCTGCGGTCAAGTGGACACCGAGCCACTGATCTCCCCCCCCCCATGAGTGGGAAGCAGATAACGAGTGCAGGATGTGAAGATATTATAATTTTAACGATTTTATTTTCACAAGCACAGTTGCTCTACCAACCAAATATGCCACCCAACCAACTGGAGTTCAATATCGCAATTTGCAGTGATACCCTGAGAAAAAACTGGATTCAGCTACGGTCGTAATGCTGGCCATCTAATCATTTGTGGCCAGGTCGCTTCTGAAAAAGAAGCTAATGGCTCAATATGCTTTACCTGGTTAGATTAAAATACTTTAGTTTTTTTGTGATTCGCTTACCGTACCTATACTGTACACTCCTATCCGTGTTTTTGTATTATATGTTATAACTTTATGACCCTCCCTGACTGGAAGCATGTGAAAAAGAGCTGTATAGCTCATCCGATTCCTCCAGTATATATATACAAATATTCTGATCTTCTGAACCGAGGGTTTAAAAAATGTGGAGATAGATCTTTTTTTACTTCCACCCGGTGCCTGACCAATGCGGCAACACCAATTTGCTGGTCCTTGCCACAAAGCGCTCCCAATGTCCCCATCACCACCAGCAGTTCACTCCCTTGCCACGCTCACCCCCCACTCGTAACGCTTAAAGACACCCGGGGAGGGGGGCACGCGACAAAAAAAGGTGAAGGGGGAAAAAATAAATTTTAAAAAATTACTTCTCACCACGCCCTTGGCGATCTTAATCTCTGGCACAGTGCACGCACACACACATAGGGCTTTAGGACCGCCAGCCAAGACCAATCAACCACTAACAGTCATTCCTGTGAACTCGCACAGCAACGTTTAGAGGGGTCCACACCGCGAAACCAATGGGCCATAAACAAAATCTCCTCTCCCACCTCTTGTCCATCTAGCAGGTTTTTTTATTTAAAAGCGGGTACGCAACACACGCCTACACACACACACGCGGTTGGGTCGACTGGCACCGGAGTGTAAGAAGGGCAGGACCAAATTAGAGTTGTGTAGAGCTCCCGTGTAGCAGACGGGGTGTGAGCACCAGCAGTCGCAGAGGGCTGGAGCTTTTGCATTTACCTTTTAGTTTTACCGAAACCATCCGTGGCGTGACGGACTTAACAAGATCCCTGTTAGCTGCGTTGACTGGTTTACTGCGCACGGGCTGACAAGCCAGAAATAAAAGTTATAATTACGTCGTGAACCCACACACACACTGGGGCATCAGCCGGTTGCGCAATCCAGCCAAGTGTTGAACATCTTCTGTGGGTTTCGATTTAAAGCTTTCGTGACTGCAGGGATTCATCTTCTTGGTTCTTTCGGTAAAGTCACGTAGAAGGAAAATAATAAAATAATAAAAATAAAATATAATAACGTCGTGTGAATTATTTTATTATGTTTAATTTCTATTTTTTTATTTTGTTCCTTCTACGTGACTTTACTGAAAGAACCAAGAAGATCTTCTGTGGGATTGTGAAAGGGAGGAGAGGAGAGAATAAGAGGGTGGCGAGAGACTTTTTTGTTCTGTGCGTTGTCTTTGAGTTGTGCTGTAGGCCTAGGCAAGGTAAGGTAAACGTTAAAATGTAAAAAAGAAAAAGCCTACCTTTACCTTACCTTTCACCTTACCACAATACAATCACTCTACCCTACCTTTTACCCTTTAGCAGGTAAGGTAAAAGGTAAAAAAGCAACGAGCCTACCTTTACCCTACTTTTTACCCTTACCCCATACAAACTACCCGATTACAGGGTAATTACTAGGGTACTACTACACATGAACAAGGTTTATAACGGTAAATGCTCGGTAGAGCGCTTTACACATATAGAATACTCTCGATGATTCCAATTTTACACGCTTTCTTTGAACTCACTCTGTGTTATTGTTGTTGTCGTTGTTGTTGTATCCTCAAATCTTGTAACTCAATTTTAACCCACTTCCCAATGTGGTATCGGCTGCAAACTTGGTATACTTATGTCATACTGATGACAACACTATATTCTATCATAAAAAATATATGTATTTAAACATTATTTTTTATATGTTATGTTTCGGCTTGGGTCTAATTGTCCACGCTCAACTGACGTTGGCTGTAATTGGCCACGGTCCCTTACGTTATGGCAAGCTTCGGGGCCCCTTCCTGGAGTCGTGGAGTTCTGCTATTACTCGTACATTTAATAAAAGCGTGTTTTTTAAAAAGTAATTTTTAAATATTACTTATTAAATGGAGGCCACAGACTGCGCCACGGATCGTTTAGCGGTAAACAAGGTACCGTATTTACCGGGTAATACTACGCGCTACCTTTACCCTACCGGGTAATTCTTCCGAGCTACCTTTACCTTACCCCTTGGCATGTCGACACCTTTACCCATTACCTTTATCCTTTTACCCGGTAAAAAGGGTAAATTACCTTACCTTGCCGAGGCCTAGTTGTGCGCCTTTTGGCATCATCTGGTCCAACACCATGTGAGACTGGGCTCTAAGAAAAGCTGTCTCTGGTGTGGACCAATCAATTTCAAGGACAATGCATACATTATCAGAGTTGTGTTTTGTTTGCATTCTGACCACAGGTATTGTGGTTAATGCAAATACGATTCTTCGGGGAAAAAAAGGGGGAATCTTTCTAAAAGGCAACATTTGAATTGCCACGATCCATCACGGTAGTTGTGATCAGCCTGTAAATTACAAACGGAGCTGCCCGCAAGCCCTGCCGTGGCAGGGAACTTCATGTGTCCCGCTGCTTGGCACGAGGGTTGATGTGATGATACGGTGGATGTGTGTATCAGGTATTACCGGCTGTTGTACTCTGCGTATAACAAAGTAATGTGGTCGTGCCCGCCAAAACGAGTGGTTGCGGGGTGGGAGGCAGAACGCCATGCAGCTGTAGTTGTGTGATCATTCAACATAGAGAGAGGTGGGGGGGGGGTAATTATACACCGATAAATGTAGGTAATGTATGTTGAACTTCTTTCGCGCCGTATGTAGCCAACCGTGCACATCGGAGGTGCGGGGAGAAGGACAATACACGAAACACAACAGGCAGTTTTCTAAAGAGATGAGTTTTCTATGGATATATATTACAGCAAAGTAACCCTATAAATAATCACTGCACCGCGTTCAGGATTAAAATAAGCGTATACCACCTTTAGTCTGGACGTGGCATTATTACATCCATCCGTAGTGTTATGTTCCATAACCGATCATGAGTAGCAACAGCCCAGCAGCTACAGTAACAAGAGTCTAAACTCTCAAAACACGTGGAGTTGTGGTGGTGGTCTACACGTGGAGCTGTGGTGGTGGTCTACACGTGGAGCTGTGGTGGTGGTGGTCTACACGTGGAGCTGTGGTGGTGATGGTCTACACGTGGAGCTGTGGTGGTGATGGTCTACACGTGGAGCTGTGGTGGTGGTCTACACGTGGAGCTATGGTGGTGGTCTACACGTGGAGCTATGGTGGTGGTCTACACGTGGAGCTGTGGTGGTGGTGGTCTACACGTGGAGTTGTGGTGGTGGTCTACACGTGGAGCTGTGGTGGTGGTCTACACGTGGAGTTGTGGTGGTGGTCTACACGTGGAGCTGTGGTGGTGGTCTACACGTGGAGTTGTGGTGGTCTACACGTGGAGCTGTGGTGGTGGTCTACACGTGGAGCTGTGGTGGTGGTCTACACGTGGAGTTGTGGTGGTCTACACGTGGACTTGTGGTGGTGGTCTACACGTGGAGCTATGGTGGTGGTCTACACGTGGAGTTGTGGTGGTGGTCTACACTTGGAGTTGTGGTGGTGGTCTACACGTGGAGTTGTGGTGGTGGTCTACACTTGGAGTTGTGGTGGTGGTCTACACGTGGAGTTGTGGTGGTGGTCTACACGTGGAGCTGTGGTGGTGGTGGTCTACACGTGGAGTTGTGGTGGTGGTCTACACGTGGAGCTGTGGTGGTGGTGGTCTACACGTGGAGTTGTGGTGGTGGTCTACACGTGGAGTTGTGGTGGTGGTCTACACGTGGAGCTGTGGTGGTGGTGGTCTACACGTGGAGTTGTGGTGGTGGTCTACACGTGGAGTTGTGGTGGTGGTCTACACGTGGAGCTGTGGTGGTGGTGGTCTACACGTGGAGCTGTGGTGGTGGTCTACACGTGGAGCTGTAGTGGTGGTCTACACGTGGAGTTGTGGTGGTGGTCTACACGTGGAGTTGTGGTGGTGGTCTACACGTGGAGTTGTGGTGGTGGTCTACACGTGGAGTTGTGGTGGTGGTCTACACGTGGAGTTGTGGTGGTGGTCTACACGTGGAGTTGTGGTGGTGGTCTACACGTGGAGTTGTGGTGGTGGTCTACACGTGGAGCTGTGGTGGTGGTGGTCTACACGTGGAGCTGTGGTGGTGGTCTACACGTGGAGCTGGTCCACACGTGGAGTTGTGGTGGTGGTGGTCTACACGTGGAGCTGTGGTGGTGGTCTACACGTGGAGCTGTGGTGGTGGTGGTCTACACGTGGAGCTGGTCCACACGTGGAGTTGTGGTGGTTCGGGTTAACAAACCACCGCCACGATCAGACACCGACCGACGCTGAACAAGCGCGACTCGTCGTGCACACAGCGCACTGCCCCAGACACACTTCCCCCGGCGTGCGTGCACACAACGTGCGTGTCGATAAAGTACACGTGGGAGAGTAGCAACAAGAACACCCCCCACACACACCCACACACCCCCCCCACACACACGCACCCCCCCACACACACGCACCCCCCACACACACCCCCACACACCCACACTTCCCCATGGCCATTGATCTGCGCGCACCGATACAAAGTCACTTCCCTTAAGCGTCGTGCTGCGTTCATCGATAGCCGCCACGACGCTCGCTCACTCAACTCACGACTGCTACCCACCAACCAACACAGAGAGAGGAGGGTGCCACAGCTAACACCGCCGATAAACACTACACCACACACAGCAGCAGTCCGTAAACCACCACCACCACCACCCCCCCAGGGCTAGGCCCCGCAGCCAAGCATAGCCTAGGGGTGACATTACACGACCTGCCGGCGTGGTGGACGAACCGGCAGAGATGGATGAAGGTGGTGGTGGTGGTTGTTGTTGGTTGTTGGAAGCAGAACCACCGGACAAATACTCACAACAACAACACACTCTCTCACTCACGCTGCGGGCTTGCTGTAACAAGGGCGGGTTGCTTTGGGCAGTGGTGGTGGTGGTGGCTCTGCTGTTGCTGCTGCTGCTGTGGTGAGATGGAGGCCGGTTGATGAGTGTGAGTGAGTGAGTGTGGTGGGTGGTGGTGGTGTGCAACGAGATGAATGAAGCAAGCGGCGTCGCTGCCTGTCGTGCGTGCGTGATGTGTTTGGTTTACTCACAGAACCCTCCTCCTCCTCCACCACTCTCATCACCAGCCCCTCTCTCGCATTGCCCTCTCGCTCCCTTCCCCGACACGCCACTCGACATTCAGCGCAGCGCCCCCTCCGACAGGCGCTGGGCTGAGCGGCTTCGGTGCCAAACCCTCGGCGCAGATTTCAAGCCGCGCCGCTAGGATCCGTGGCTCGCACGGCTCAACCAGTTCAACGAGAGCGGTGGCTGTGGGCTGTGTGGATGATTATCTCTCGCTGCGAATGATGGCCCACAATTGTGTGTGCAGGAGCTGAATTGGGAAATGTCCATGGTTTTCAACCCACGCGGTTTTATTGCCCCGTTATTCGGGTCCATTACGGCGTTACGGGAGAAATTGAGTTTTCGGGTCCGTACGGCGTTGCAGTTGTTTCAATACGGGCAAACTAAACAAAATTGTGTTTCTCCCTTGTGATAGGACTTTGTCGGATGAACATTGAGATTTATAAGGGCACGGGGTGACCAATAAGGTCTGAATTGGTCTGTAATAAAGTACGCACTTATAAGGGGTTGACAGGTATGGATTTCCAGGGTGTGTTGGTCAGAACGAAGAGGGATTACAGGAGAGAATTCGTGCAGGTTTGCTCCAACTCATGTGGAGTCTGCCTTACCGGTCCTATTTCTCCACAAATTCTTGTCCTGAGCCATCTCCAACATGCACCCTACAATCCTTCATATCCGAGCTGAGTGTTACTCGAATTGCTATATTTTTTTTAATATACGACAGCTCGTGGTGGCGACATGTTAACTACTTCGCCTGGTATGGAGGAGGACCCTAACGCCTGCTGTGTATTCTATGGTTCTTTCGGTAAAGTCACGTAGATAGAAGAAAAATAATAACAATAAAATAATAAAAAAATAAGGACATGACGATTGCTTGTGTTGCGATCGAAACGTCGTGATATTTTTTTTCACTTTATTTATTATTATTTTTTTAAATTGTATTCTTTATTATTTTCTATACTCTTTGGTTCTTTCGGTAAAGTCACGTAGGTAGAAATAAAATACAATTTATTTTTTTCTATCTACGTGACTTTACCAAAAGAACCATAGAATATTAATTCCTGCAGTCACGAAAGTTTTAAGTAAACATGTAACTGCCTGTTGTGTATTTGGAGTTTGCATGTTATCCCCGTGGTCGCGTGGATTTTCCCGGGTTTTCCCTCCGCATTTAGAATTAACATGCATTTAATAGTATTTGGCTGCTATACATTTCCACATGATAAGCCACTTTGTTCAAGCCATCATTTGTGGCCAGGTCGCTTCTAAAAAACAGCTATCTCCGTGGGCCTTATTTGATAAAACAAAAAAGTTATAGTTAGTTGGAAGGAGCACAAACTACAGTGCTTAATTACAGATTAACTTTGCCCATACACTACTGTATTCTATTCTTTTGTATGGCAACATTTTCATGAGATGAATGCTAATGTCGGCGTCTGATAGGCACGAGAGGGCTTCAGAAGTGAGTTCGTGTAGTTTTGTTATTCCTCTGCTGAAGGAGTACAGTGGTTTACTAAATGGGTATACTCTTTGGTTCTTTCGGTAAAGTCACGTAGGTATAAAATATAATAAAATTATTTTATGTATTACCTACGTGCTTTTCCCGAAAGAACCAAAGAGTATACCCATTTAGTAAACCACTCTACTCCTTAAAACAAAATAAATAAAATTACATTTATTTATATTTTATACTTACGTGACTTTACCTAAACAACCAAAGAGTATGGATCATTGCAGTCACGAAAACTTCAGATCTAGATTACTAAAGGGGTCTATAGTTGAGTTTGTCAATTTAACACGTAGTAGGCTTTCGCGACCATTATCATCCATAATATAGGTGTTTTGGGTGAGATCGTGTACACATAAATGCGTCGTTAAACCCGCCACCATCCGACACAGCCAGTTAGTAAGGTTTGTTACGTAAACAGAACATGTCAATTCGTTACGAGTACAGCACCCCTGTGTGTTGGAGAGAAAATCCACAACGTTTTCAATCTGAATACGACGTTTCGCCAGTAATTACAACTAGCATTATCAGGCGGACAGCCATACTTGTGGAGAAATCCTCCTCCTGTTTCGTTCCTTAAATAGAGGATAGATGTGATGACGTTACTTGTAAGCCCTTTACGTGCGAAGAGGGGGTGGGATTAATGAATGCATGTTAATTACATGGCCACAATCGTGCCACTGTGGCTTGTCTTTAATTTATAGAGATAAACTCCACGTATAATAAAATAGGGAAAATTTGTTTTTGATCCATAAGCGTTTTTTTTGTGGTTAGATCGCGTAAATATAAATGCGTCATTAAACCCGTAACCGCCCGATACAGTCAATCAGTAAGGTTTGCGACATTAACAAAACGTGCCAATTCGTTACTAGTTCCACACACCAGTGTGTTGGAGAGTAAACACAACATTTACAATTCGATTTAAAGCTTTCGTGACTGCAGGGATTCATATTCTTGGTTCTTTCGATAAAGTCACTTAGAAGGGAAGTAATACAATAATAAAAATCCAACAATAAAATTCTCACGTTTCGACTGCAACACAAGCAATCATCATCAGGTGTGAAAACCACAACAATAATTTTTTTGAAAAAAGTGGCGTTTTTTTCTTAACCGCCACTTTTTCAAAAATGTTGCAGTCGAAAGGTCGTGAGATTTTTATTGTTTTCTTTTGATTATTTTATTATTTCCCTTCTACGTGACTTTACCGAAAGAACAAAGAAAATACAATATTTACAATTCGAGTACGAAGTTTCGCTGGTAATCACAGCCAGCCTCATTAGGCAACAGCCAGAATTGTTGAACACTGCTGGCGTCCCAAAGTTGTCACCATTTCTCGTGATCCTGCAATGTAAATCACCTTTACCACCTGCAAACCAGCCTGTTTCACTGCTCCATCTCGCCAGTGGACGTCTGGCAACTCCGAGAGGCCCCTTGAAGTGACAGACAGACACGACTGAGCAACTAAAACGTAAGAAGCAGTGTGGCCAAGATGCTTGCAGTGAACGATACCATTTGGGGGCCGTTTCAAAGAAAGCAGGCAATCGTGTGGCCGTGGGCCCTATGAGACGGCCTACGCTCCACAGAAGAAATAGAAGAGACCAGATAAACCTACTCGTGGAAGAGGATAATACAATTTTGTTCCATTGACAGCCAGTAAAAAAACGAAAACCTACTTGCTGTCCTGCCTCCTAGCGGCACCTCGTTCACCTGCAGGTGAATATTTCACGCTGACTCCATCCCTGTGTGATCCACCAACGAAAGGGCATTGATAAAACAGAACGGCATCAAACGACAGTGCCACTTGATGATTTGTCACGATTCAGTTCCAATTCGATGCAAGAGTCGATTTTTTTGGTTTAACATTCCGGGGAGATATAGCGGCAGTTTGCGGCCGCAATGATTACACGGATCTATTATTGTACAGCCATTGCAAATTCGTCAACTTCGAGATAGATATTGATTAAAAAAAACATCTTTAAACCCCTCGTAAACTATCGTGGGTGATAGTGAGTGCATATTTATCCAACAGCTGTGGCGTTTGGAAATGACATTTGGAAGTTGCGGTTTTTTGTCAATAAAAATAAAATCGGAACTGATTAAGTAGTGCCACTTTAGGTGGATGAAATTTCTGCTGTGGCTTAGACTACAGTATGACAAACATAATTTGTACTTTTATTTTAATCTTAAACTGTAAGGTTAGATATTAAATTACCGTAAACAGCAAAGTTAGAAGTAATGTACTGTAATTTTTTGTAATTTTATCCCAACTCCAAACATTTAAGTCATACTATAATAAATCATATATTCCTCGAGTTTCCTGGCTGGCTGCTGGCTGGGCTCCTCTCCAGCCCAACAATAACCCTATTGTTGTGAGTGGCTACGGGCCATTGCCACCGACATAGCTAGGTAACTGGCTAGACAGAATCTTCTGCGTTACAAATAAACATTGCCTTGAAACGGCAAAATTAGTTCGGAAGGCAATACATAGCGACACCGAAGAGGTGGGATTAACGAATACAGAAGACTGACCACGGTTCATTTAAAATTTATCTCAATTTGTCATCCTAATAATGCCGCTCTTCCACCAGATTGTATTTAAAACCTAGAGAATATAACAAAAACCTCACACTACGTATTATTTTGTTTTTTTGTTACGTCAAACGGCAGATTATCTGAGTGTTCCGAGTACAGAATTGTGAGGAGAGTATGAAAATAACATTTGTCTCTTAATTTATGTTGCAAAGCAACGGGTTCACTACTAGTAACCATTAAACATATGATTCAAGAAATATCCCAGAATTGGTCATATTAAACATGATAGCCACTGGTTTAACAGAAATGAAAATGTGGAATGAACCGACGGCTCTTAGTGCATAGCACACACCCAATAAATTGACAATTTATACATTATGTAAAACTGACCTTCAAGCAGCCCACGATAAAAACGGGGGTTTGAAGTGCACAAAAACACAGCATATTTAAGCTTTCGTGACTGCAAGGATTCATGTTCTTAGGTTTTTTCGGTAAAGTCACGTAGGTAAAAAATGTAAATTAATAAAAGTAAAATAAAATAAAAATCACGACGTTTCGGAGGCAACACAAGCTTCCGTCTTCAGGTGGAACCGTCACAGCACGATAGCTGTGTTGCCTCCTAAACGTCGTGATTTTTATTTTATTATTTTACTTTTATTAACTTTATTTTTTTACCTACGTGACTTTACCGAAAAAAACCTAAGAATATAGCATATTTAATTTGCTTTTGACTTAAAATAATCTTAGTTCCCATAATGTTTAATATATATGAGAAAAGGTTTGATTGAGACGTGGTGAATAGTCTCTGCATGGCATGCACCAGGTTTGTCCCTGGAGTGGATAAAGGTGCATGTTGACATTATTGGAGAAGTAGTTATGTGATGTCAATATACCCAGATCACACTTGCAATTGAGACTCTCCTGTTTAACACGTAGGCTTTCGCGACCAATATCCACAATAGATGTGGTTTGGGTTCGATCGCATCGATATGTGTCATTGAACCCGCCACCACCCATAAAGAAAACATGCCAATTACCGACTCGTTCAGCACATTGGTGCGTTGGAGAATAAACCCACAACATTTATAATTCGAGTACGACATTTCGCCGCTTGAGTTCTCGCTGAGCTAAACGACATCAACTTTACAGTATTTGATGTCATCTTCCGGTGCTGTTCCTCTTATCTACATACGCTCCAATAAATGCTTAATTATGTGACGTCATTGCTTAATAGCACAACTGTTAATACAATTGGATGGTTAAACGTCTTAGTACTATATCCACAGCTTAATATCTGAATTTTGTCCGGATTGCTGGTAGATTGGAGGAGACACGTAACTTGTAGCAACATCCATAACAAAACACATTTACTGGATGCAGTGTGCCGGATGCAGAAAAAACATATTACGGGTTCCAGACTCGGACAACTCTGGCTGAAATTAAGCACCGTCTATATCCCATTCTCAAAACGTTTGGCTTGACCGTCATTGTTACTCAAAATTTATCCTTTATCATTTAAGACAGAATACACACATTTCCACGGCATCCTTAAACCTAAACGCCGAAAGCGTGTAGCGTCACATGGCCGCATGTTGCTCGATCAGCCGACAGACACAGAAGGGTCTTGCGCAGGGAATGTCACAATTTCACCAAAGTGTCCTCGTCTTTCAGGCCACATTAACCGTCCCGCATTAATGAGGCTCATTCATATCCCTTCTTGGCGGACCCAAGCACTCCGGACTTTCTCCCTCGGACATCAAACAGCTGCGGGTTATTAATCAGAAACAGGTTTGCCGCTAAACGTCTTCCCGTAATTACCATCATTAATCACAGACCTGTTTTCATGGCTTTTAAAGGTAAGCTGTGGGGGGGAGGGCATACAAGCGGCATATGCTTGTGGCCTGGAGGCAATTACAGCTAATTCAGCTTTATAATGGTAATTTTCACACAAGAGCGCTATTGTCCCCGATGCTATCCATTAAAGAAAATCACTTTGCAAAACGTTCTTCTTTATGTACATAAAGTTAAATAACAGCTGGTTTTAGACACCATTTTGCTTCCACCTCTTTGCTTTGCTAGAAAAATAACAGACCACTTCTTAGCTTAAACGCTGGGTACATACAAAAACACACATTAGCGACTTAAAATTGTTTAAAAATATACAATTAAATGTGCCCTTCGAGTGAGCGTTTGGCCACAATGTTTATAGTTATTTTTTTTGTATTTCACATGGAAGTCAAACATCACGCACACAGAATTTAGAAACACACGTGCGCAAAAAAGCTTGATTTGCACATTTTCATTTTAGCGAGATTTTTTTTTTAATCAAGGAAGTGTTTCGTTTTGTCCCCAGAATCAGTAAATTGATGGGTGGTTATTAGTTAGCTCCACTGTGCGAATGTTAACAAATGATGGGTAGCTAACAAATACAGGTGTGGAGTTTATGGATTTGGAGTGATGATCGGAAATTGCAGAACTGTGTTTGATGCCAATCCATTAATAGTTCCTGGTTTTTCAAGCCACTGGAGCACAGAGTGATTTTCAACGTAGCTATGCAACTGGTCTCTAATAAGCACCATTTAAAATGTGATGTTGAAGGTATTATTTTAATTGGTGCACACGAGTCAATTTTTTTTAAACGTTGCACATTTTTGACACCTGCCAGAAGTAGGAACATACTGGTCAGCTGTTAAGGATATTGCATCGCCTCTGTTTATCATTTTCACGTGAAAATATTTTATTTCTCTCCTGCTTGTGACACGACGCACCGTGAAAAAGTAATACGATTACAAACTGGTTTGAGTTCCAAAACAAAGTTTTTATTTTGACCCGGCTGATGTCATGAGAAAAATATGTTTTAATTACCGAGCTATAATTGTGCATTCCATAAGGTAATTTGTTATTTAGGCCCGTGTGCTTCTAGCCGTGATTATGTTATATGACAAACATTCAAGCGCTCACAATTAATTACCGGCATTTCTCAGAACATTACGGGTTTTTGCAAAAAATATAATTTTTTGTGTGTCACTGGTGCCCTTTCTTCTAACTTTATGACTCCTACTGCACGAGCTGGCACGCTCTCGCGAGTGTTAACACCCCATTAGTACGCCGCTTGAACGGGCACCTGTTTGTTTTGGAATGCCGACAAATAGGTCTGAATGGGATCACTGTGGGATGAAAGCTGAATTTACAGTTCAGCCCTTTAAGCCGCTGAGCCCTCTAACGTCTTGGGAGAAACCAGGGTGGCTCCACAGGTTCCCTGGAGGTGTAACAAGGGTGAGATTTTTTTGCCACCAACTCCCTCCCAACACTTGGTAAAGGGGGGGGGGGTTAGTTAATTATACTGTTAAATATGCTTCATCCACAAAATTCCCCAGTGTCATTCATTCACGCGAACTATTCATATATAGCCGCACGAGGATCCGGAGACACTTGAGTGTGCGTGTGTGTCAATGGAGACCTGTAGCAATATTGTGGGGAGCGGTGGTGCAGTGGTTAGCGCACCGCACTACCGTACCTGTCAACCAATATGGCATACTCGTATTCTTGTACAGGGAAATTGAGTTTTCAGGTCCATATGGCGTACAGCCGATTCAATATGGGCAAAACAAATCAAATAAAAATTGTCTATTTGTTTGTATTTCTCCCTTAAGATGGGATTTTGTAGGATGAACGTTAAGGTTTATAAGGGCACGGGGTGACCAAGACGTTCTGAATTGGTCTGTAATAAGATAGCCACTACGACGATTATCTGAACCGGTATTGGGCCTCCCCGAGGTCGATTCAGTCTTAAATCAGTATTTGGTGAGGTGTAAACATCGCCACTGGGGAGACAAAGGCTGGTCATGGCACTGGCCACCCACCCCCTCGTGTGCCGTGCCGGCCTTCATAGGTTCTACTCGCTAACAGCACTTGCCCCGAGAGTCTGTTAAGACGATGGCTATATGGGGGGATCTTTGTGTTGTATGTTGCAATAAAAGTGTAAGTAAGACTCCATGCTCTTTAAGAGCAGATAAGAAGATTGACACGAAGCAGTGATCTTGGAATATACTTGAGCAATTACAATTAAAGACACGACTTGTGTAAATGTAATCACGTGCAATCACGTTTCTTTATTTAAGACCAGTTAATAAACCGTTAGGACCAGAAGTGTCTTGTTCAAGGGAGACCTGGGTTAAAGAAAAGCCACTGGAGTAGCAGAAAGCAGATTTGGCTGCGCCAGATTAGGATGCCGAGTTAAAACGTCACAGTAGCATCGTCGTATCCTTGATTTAACCAGTCATATCATATAATCACGGGTCACCTGCATGGGTTACATAAAGTCATTTAGAATACAACTGAAAATAAAACTAAAACATCATGGAGGCAAATATCTTAACAGCGGAACAATTTAAAATGTAGCGTGAATCACGACAGGAAATGTCACAACAGCTAAAAGGTTTAGCCACACAAATAACAAAAAAAACAGAATGAAACATTATAAACGGCAAAATCTTAAACACCAATCAGGTTCTAGTGTGACACATCACAACCCAGAGATAAAGATCATAACAGCAAACGTCTATACATGAAAGGTTTTCATGTACAGGATGATCCAATCACATGTTGTGGAGAAAGACGGCTCGTTAGAAATCAGTGGGGTGTCAATAAATCTATTCCCCTACAGAGCAAATGTAAACATAGTTTATAACATGTAGGAGTTCGCGACCAATATCATCCATAATAGAGTGGAGTTTGTAATTGATCGCGTAAATATACAACGTAACAATCGTGCGTTTCATTTGCATTACGTCCACGAGAATTGAAAAACAAAAAGTCACACTCCACGCGAGCCTCTTGCGCACAATTGAAGATGGAAGACGCCTTTGGCTGTCAGACCACCCGAGCAGACCAGGCTGGTAGCAGACGTGTCTGGAGACACATCGCACCCACGTCACCACACTGCGCTCTCTGTGCAGTGGCCCGCGCGTTAAATGGAAAAATGGACCGACTCCCTCATGAGCGCCACACGCACACACACGCACGCGCGCGCGCACCCAAAGTACATATTCAAATATAAATGAATACAAAATTCCATATTTTGAAATGGAAAGCTGGTACCCGTACTTCGTGAATGTACAGACTGCACAGTTGTTTTGGCGCAGAGATTTGTAATGCCTCTTTTGGATTTCTATAGAGGTCGGCTACTCGACGTGAACTGTTTGTAAAGCCCGAGAGAATTCTCATGGATAGGGCACAATGTTTTCGCTTGGCTCCTGACAACGTAAACTAAGCTACTGAGTCAAAACCCAGGCTTTATGCAAAAAAACGACTCCGATTCGGAATCAAATATCCAACAGCGCAAACACTTAATCCTATAATGCCACCAAATATAACTTTAAGAAGCTGTGCCAAAGTATATGAAGTTAAACAAATAGCATTAGTTACAAATCTTTTATTAATATTTAATATGCACATTTATTTATTTATTTACAGCAGTGGAATAATTTCACATTGTGTCCCACTGCATATAAATTACATTGTTCTCATTTCATACAATTCATGACAATGGCAGACACCGGTACTGAAAACATCAACGTGAAAAAATGGGTTTATGAGTTTTATTCATGCTACATTAATTAAAATCACCTTTTTCCTTAGGCAAATCAGTCCCTAATTATTTAAAATGCACAAGCCCCAGTCTCCGCGGGCCACATGGCAAATACAGTACAGGCCCTGCTGCTGCTCTTTATACATTTGCAGTCCAGGCACATTCCACTGGTCTTACCTAGTTTCCTTGATGGAGCCTACAGGAACCCTCTGGTGGCTTGAACCACCACTGCTGCCTTCCTACGCAGACCCACGCTGAAGAGAGCCAGGCTCTGTGTTTACTTCGGCAGAACGCCCTTTTACACTGGAAACGCAAAGGCATCGGAGGGTATTTTTTTTCTTTGCAAGGGCAGAGCATCTGGGAGAGTAGGTAGGTGGGTTTTTTTAGGGGCTTGTTTATTTTTGTTTAACTTTTTTTTCTTTCAGAAAAGTGCACGGGGGGTCCCTTTTTTGGGGGTAGGGGGGGGGGTCTGGGGGGGATCCAGAGGTTGATGAGAAACAAATAGGCATGGAACGAAACAAATAGACGAGCTATTGCCTCTAAAGGGAGGCGGGTTGAAAGGTCTGGCCAATTACAGGCATCCTGCCACCCCCCAGCTTTAATCAGGCGAGATGTGAGCCTTAAAGCCAGGAAATCTGCACCTTCCTTCGCCAATCAGGACCACGAGAGGGCCCCCGTCTGGACCGAATTACTGCGGCCCGGGTTTAAAAAGTCATCGAGTCAAAAGCTGTTAGCACTCGGGACCTAAAAAGGGAGTCGCCAAAGCATTGCCACCCTCGCTCATGCCACTTCCTGAAAAGTGGCAGGTTTAATTCACAGGTCCACAAAGCAAGTCACAAACTTCATACGTGTTTTTTCATTTTGTCACCATAAAATACAAAGATTAACCTGGCACTCATTTTCACAGTCCAATATCAACACGACCATTTCTTATTACAATTTTTGTGGCCAAAAATATTCAGTATGCAGTATATATATATAAAAAAAATACCCGTCAATCCTAAAAGTAATTATTAATCCCTCTGGTCAAACCACTTTAAACAAATGGATATAATTGTGTTTTTGCAACGCACAAGGTGCTGTTTGTGTTGCATTTGGACTGGACCCTTTTGGACTGTTCTTCTCTCGTCGGAGATGTTGCTGTCGTGTCGTTTGTTAGCACTCTGGACTTGTAATCCAGAAACCACAGGTGAAATTCAATCTTGCAGCATGGCAGTTGATACGATGGTGCAAGTTTCTTAAATCCCCACCACCTCTGTCAACCAATCGGTATGAATGGGGACACCGTATAATAAAGCACTGGAATTTGCTATTCCTTCAGTGAAGGAATAGCAAAACTTCACGAACTTGCTTCTGAAGCCCTCTCGTAACTAGCAGACCTCAACATTGGCCTTTAGATCCTGGACATATTGCCAGAGTGGAATGGCTATAACGCAGTTGGTTGATCAGCAGGTCGCGTGTGGTGGCACCAATGATGGTAATGGTCCACCCTAAACCGCATCCACACAAACCGTGGCAGATGCGGATACCTGATGCCCAAATGAAAAATTAAAACTCTCCAGTACGCGACTGTGGTCATCCAGAACAGACCATACAACGTTTAACGAAGCAATGCCTATTCCACAAATACAAAGGAGACATCACGGCGATAAACCCACTGCTCCTGACGCGGTTGTCTGGCTTGACCACCTGAATGTGAAATTGTAGTTGTTGATCTGTATCAGCCGTATACCTACTATAATCACCCAGGAATGTCTGTCCTTAACGCTCGTGACGTCACTCCACATCGACCAGCCCCCCTCATTAATATGCATGAGCAGGTGACGGCCTCCAAATGGACCCCCCCCCCTCTCATTAATAATCATCATGAGCAGGTGACGTCACTCCACATCGAACAGCCCCCCTCATTAATAATCATTATAAGGTGACGTCCTCCAAATGGACACCCCCACGCCCCCATTCATAATAATTAGCGAGTGATGTCACGCCACATGGGGGGCCGAGGCGCCTCCTCCCCCCTCCTCGGCGTCAACTCACAACCCTCACTACAAAGGCAGAACCCTCACGTCACGTGATCTCCGGAACGCTACTGAGACATCAAAGTAAAAAGGACGTCATGATGAGCAAGGGATTATAACCTTAAAATGAAATAGGTCTGTGTCACCGCGCCCTTACAAACTGCACACGCATTGATGCAATGAATATCACATCGTGGTCTGATTTTCGCTTACAAGTTTCAGATTTACTGCAATACACCCGTCCTAGGACGGGGCAAAAGGCTAGTGAAAGAAGAATTATGGTAATCCCACCTTTTCCAAGATGTATCACCAGTGTGGAAGAGTTTTTCAACATCCTTCCAGCAAAGGCCCTTCCACCAGTCATGGCATGATCAAGCAATTTCAAGGCTGCACCTTTACCTCCCGTTTCTCACACGAAAAACCAAACTATTTTATTTTATCAGGTAAGGCCCACTGAGCTATATAGCTCTTTATCCGAAGCGACCTGGCCACAAATGACAGCTCAACGAATTGGCTTATCACGTGGAAATGTATCGCAGCCAAGAAATCTAAACGCATGTTGAGTCTTAACTGTGGAGGGAAAACCCGGAGGACCCAGAGAAAAATAAACCTAACCGCAGGGAGAACATGCAAACTCCAAATATACATTTTAGATTTGAAGCTTTCGTGACTGCAATGATTCATACTCTTAGTTCTTTCGGTAAAGTCACGTAGGTAAAAAATGAAATTAAAATTAATAAAAATAAAATAATATAATATACAGGCGTCAGGGCAGAGGTGTGGACTCGAGTCATGTGACTTGGACTCGAGTCAGACTCGAGTCATGAATTTGATGACTTCAGACTCGACTTGGACTTGCATAACAATGACTTTGTCCCACCTCTGAGGTGTGGACTCGAGTCATGTGACTTGGACTCGAGTCAGACTCGAGTCATGAATTTGATGACTTCAGACTCGACTTGGACTTGCATAACAATGACTTTGTCCCACCTCTGCGTCAGGGTCATGATCGAACCAACGACCTCCTGTATACCAGGCGATGTAATGAACATTTAGCCACCGCAACGCCCTATGTGTGTGTTCTTCAGATACTTTACCCGGGTTTCCTCCCCTCTTAAAAAATACTCCAAGGTGGCCCAGCAACTCAAGCAAAACCGCCTTGGAAAATATTCTGGGATATTCATTATGGTTTTCCTGAAAACATATTAAACTGTTTTACGAGAAAATGTACAGCATATTAAGTTGGAAAGAGGACGTTTACGTTCATGTAATTTAAAAGAGCCAAAATGCACGGAAATTAAAACGTACCTGTTAGAATAAAATTTTATTCAAATACTGTATGTTTATACAAAATGTTTTTACGAATTTACTGTATATAATTTAATTGTTTGTGATTACAACGTATATGCAGGAAACGAAAGTTCAATGGTTAGTGCACTGCGCTATGAGAAAACAATGACCCGAGTTCGATTCCCGCTCATGGCCAACATCAGTGACTAATATCTAAAGCTGTCGTGGGTCTCCCCTAGGCTGACTCAGGCTTAAATTAGTACCTTGTGCATTGTGTGTACATCAGGGGCTCGGCAGCCAAAGGTGGCCGGGCGTGGTGCTGGCAACCCACCCACTTCGCGTGCCGTGCCGGCCTTAATAGGTACTCGATAACAGCACTTGCCCCAACAGCCTGTTAGGCGCTATATAGGGGATCTTTTCCTTCGTGTGTAATTATACAGTAGCACTGCTATCCTCAGTGTGCCAAAAGACATTTGTATAATAATCAGGCACGGTCTAAATACTGCTGGATGAAAGCCTCGCCAAGGCATCGCACCCTCTCACAGCTGCGCGATTCCCCAACACGTTGAGCTTCTGCGCACGGACCGACCTCGTCACTCCGTCTTCTCGGCGGCTGTCCTCTGGGGCGTGTTCCCTCCTTTTGGGTCGCCACTTTGTTGTCAGTCGTCGATAAACATATTAGACAGATATGTGTATATTACGCGCTAAGACGATGATTGTATGTCAAGTGCTTGTCCCTTAGCTCCTTTTTGAAAATACTAACAGCACCCAGTGGGTATGGCTTAAGTCTTTCCCTCCCCTCAGAATGATGGCAATTGCAAGCAAGTTAGCCACTGGCTCTTTGGGGCAAAAGACCCGTCTTACTGTCAAGTGGGATTATGGGTGAAAGTGAGTTCAGGACGTGGAATCCCTGATGAGCCAAAACATTAAAAAGGGCATTGAATGACACGCAGATGCTCTGATTCCTCCTCGTCGCCGGGCACGTGTTGACTGAGCGCAGAGCGAGGCAGAGAGGTCGTCTCTAAAACAACACGATTAGATCTGAGACCGTCGGTGCAAAGACGAGAAACAAAACTGTTCCCTTTCTTAAACTTGGCAACCAAAATGCATAACATCCAAAATTGCCTCGATTTTTTTTGCCACAGACAATGCCATTGCTTTCTTTTCCAGAGCTGGGAGGTGTTTACAAAGGGTGGAGCATCCTCGGCATGAGAGCTCATCCTGATGATTGGGCATTGTGCTTGAGAATGTGCGGACAATCAAACGCAGCAGACAGCACAGATGAACTTAGCGTGACCTTTTGGAATTAAGCAAAGGCAATAACTGCTCGAGCTGGACTCGCTGCTAGAAGGGATGATGATGGCTGATGGTCAGGAATAATGTTAGTGCGGAAGCCACGGGAAGGGAACGCGTCTGACAGATGGAGCGATGAAATCAGCTTGGGTCTTTGTGTTGGGTGGTTTGTTGCATTGCGAAGTTCAACATGCATACACATGCGTGAGAGATGGTGACTTGGGAAGCCATTCATCCAGCAGTGGATAGATCATGGCTGATGATGATTATGACTCATCACCTTAAAGGTTTCCAATTAAAATGTTGATTATTATTGTTATATTTTACATGCCATTTTTTTTACATTTGTTTGTGAAATTGATTGCATGAATAAAAAATGTACACTGTAAAATTTTCAAAGAAACGTATCATACCCACAAAACAACATACAAATATATACTGTATGCTGCATACATTTCAAATAAATGCACTTGGGATTAATAGTGAATACGTATGAATTTGAAATAAGCTGCACATTTTGGATTCCATCAAAATAGTTATATCTGGACACTACTGAAAAACAGTGTAATTTACATTACATGATGCCAGCACTGGCTGTCACAGAGAATCAATTACATTTTGAAAATGGTAACTTAACAAATGACAATCTCACTTCTACTTCTTCATCAAAACCCAGTGACTTGTTCAAACCTGCTGATGATGTGCTGGTGGCAGTTATTACAGGGTTTGCTTGGTGGCAGGTGTGCTTGGTGGCAGGTGTGCTGGTGGCAAGTGTTACAGGGTGTGTTGATGGCAGGTGTGTTGGTGGCAAGTATTACTGAGGCTGCTGGTGGCCGGTGTGCTTGTGGCAAGTGTTACAGGGTGTGCTGGTGGCAAGTGTTACAGGGTGTGCTGGTGGCAAGTGTTACAGGGTGTGCTGGTGGCAAGTGTTACAGGGTGTGTTGGTGGCAAGTGTTACAGGGTGTGCTGGTGGCAAGTGTTACAGGGTGTGTTGGTGGCAAGTGTTACAGGGTGTGCTGGTGGCAAGTGTTACAGGGTGTGCTGGTGGCAAGTGTTACAGGGTGTGCTGGTGGCAAGTGTTACAGAGCGAGCGAGCGGCCTGCTCGATGGGCCTCCACGAGAGGCATTCGGGCGGCCGTCACGACGCTCGCCTTTTGACACTCGCGAGTGGACGTGCGTCAGTCAGGCCCGTACACGTCTACGGCGGCGGTGGTGGTGGTGGTGGCCTAGACCTCCAGCCCTGGCGACAGCGAGACTGTGGCGGGGAATGTGCGAGTCAGACCACGGGCAGGGCTCGACAAACAATAGCATGGCCGTATGGGCGACGCGGTGGCTAGGAGATGTTAATAACCTCGCCTGGTATGCAGGAGGTCGTGGGTTCGATCCCAATCCCCACCCAGACGCCCGTATGTTTTGACTTTGCATGTCTGTCTCCCCGTGGTCGCGTGGATTTTTTTCCAGGTCATGTTTTTTTTTCCCCTTTCCACATTTAGAAACATTCCTTTAGCATATTTGGCTGCTATACATTTGCACACGATAAGCCACTGCGTGGAGCTATCATTTGTGGGCAGTTTGCTTCTGAAAAAGAGCTATATAGCTTCGTGGACTTTACCTGGTCAAATCGCCCGATGATGCTGGATGTAATTACCAGCGAAACGTCGTACTCAGATTGTAAATGTTGTGGATTCACTCTTCAACACACCGGTGGCAGGGTTGCGATTTCCGCACCAATTTCCGCAAACATGCTGTTTTCGACCGCATTTTGCGGTAGTTTCTGTGACCCTCTTCCGCACAAATTTCCGCAATTTGCGGTGATTCCTGTGAAGATTTCCGCAAATCGTGACTTCGATTCCCGCCTTTCTCGGTGCCGTACTCGCGCGGTTGGCGCACATATCTTGCGTATGCCCATTTGGCTCTGCTGACTTCTGGAAAAAACGATATGTATATATGAACTATGGATTCCTGCATTCAGACAGCGTTGTTGGTGCGCACGAACTGTGAAAAAATCAATGAGAGCCGCGAGCTCTTGTGCGTCGAAGTACTTGTCGATGCCGTCGATGAAGCACACTTGCCACAAGTACACGACGCCACCGTTGACATGTTTGTCGCCGATAGGAATCCCTACGGTTGCATCTTTCCGGATCGACGCAACCCCCGGCGCTGTGCTCAGGCCCTTTTGCCCAGCCCCATGATGTCTCCTAGCGTCTGCCATTCGGAGCCCTCGCAGTACTCGTAGCGACAAAGGAAAAACAAAAAACTGTAGCATTTTCTTTATTCATATTCTGTCGATATGCAAAACTATTCATCGTCGCTCAGATTGCAGCGCGTTGGGAAATCCACTGGTAATTTTGGCCAAGCGCTCAGATACCCACGCTGTTTTCGATACGCTCAGATACACACGCGTTTCCGCTCAGGTAATATCCTTGTCCAGCGTACGCTCATTTGCCTCTGTCGTAGCTACTTTATACCTCCTGCGAATATATACACTTTACTGCTAACGATTAAAACTTTGGCGCACAGGTCGGTCGGCTGTGAGAGGGCTTTCTCTCTGCAAAACAACATCAAGCCCGAGGAGTGGTTGCTCCTCTCGTGCAAGCAGTTGAACGCGCTTATAGTTTGCGCCCGCGACAAGCCAAAACTCAGCATCTTTCACGCCGAAGACGACATGAAGCGCTGGAAGAATGCGAAGAAGTGAAAGTACATGTGCTCGTAATCACGGCTCCGCATTTGAATAAAGTATGTGGTTCTTGTGCGGAAATGCGGAAATCATATATTCATTCCAATCAGTAACTCAAAGCCCTACGTGATGCTGGGCCTTGCATGTATCCTTTCCAATAGAACGCATTAACGTGTTGTTAAAAGCGCGCGGTCATAGGAGTAGTCTTTCCACCGTTTGCGGTTGACTTTAGCAAAAATGCGGGAAAATTTGAACCCTCCTTCCGCATTTTCCATGCGGAAATCGCAACCCTGACCGGTGGGCTGAATTAGTAACTATTTGGCGTTTAGTTTACGTGACAAATCCCTTACTGATTGGCCGTGTCGGGTGGTGGAGGGTTTCGACACATTTATACTTACGCGATCTAACCCAAAAACCTTTATAATGAATAATATTGGTCGCGAAAGCCTATGTGTTAAACAAAAAAAAATCGTTTAGTTTTAATATATAAGTTGAACACCGTACATCACCAACCATGCCAATCGGAGGTGTGGATCGATTCCAGAACTGAGAGTTAACAAAATATCAATTTAACTGCCTTACGACGATGTCCTGTATCAAGATGTGTGGGGAAATGCCCCCCCCTTCCCCCAACTTTACCTTGTGAATACAAACGGTGATTTGAACGGACCTCAGAAGTAGCAAGTAAATCTGTGATATCTCCTTTGAGGGCCATTCTCTAACATGAGGTGATGCAACGTTTTTGAGATGCCAATAACACAAGTGCAAATATATATATTTTTAAAAGGCTTTTTTTTTCAACCAGCCGATAGCCCGCTGAGACTGAGCAACAGCATAAACAATTAAATGCAATTTAAATGTGCACAAGGTACAAATTATTAAGTGGTGGCGCCCTGGCTCACGCACTGACCTATGAACCCCGCCGCATGAGTTTCATTCCTGGCCACGGCTCACACCGGTTCTGGGTCACCCCCGTTTACCAGTCGGCAATGACCCGTGTGGTGAAGTATGGTCAAACAACCCTCCATGACTGACACAGCATGAGGAGGCCTATATACATCAGTGAACTAACAAATGGCTGTTGTGGGCTTTTTAAAGGTTACAATAAAAGTATTTGATGCATTGTAAAACTAATTATCATGCAAAAACGCAGCTATCAAATTGGCTGAGGAGTCAATCTAGTAGGCCATGAAACACTGATTGGGAAGACGTGGGTGTCCTTTGGATTGGAATAATTAATACTCTCGGCGGATTTATGGATTGTTGTGATTCAGTCTCAAGATTCAATCCAGGAATCGATTACGTTTTAACCAAGCGGTGTTTCTTATTGCCTCTAGTGGCTGCAGGGATGACGAAAGCCTTTAGACATACACAACACATACACAACACATACACAACACATACAAAACACATACACAACACATACACAACACACACAACACACACACAACACATACACAACACACACAACACATACACTACACATACACAGCACATACACTACACATACACACCACATACACAACACACACACCACATACACAACACATACACAACACATACACAACACATACACAACACACACAACAGATACACAACACACACTACACATATACAACACTTACACAACACACACACAACACATACACAACCCATACACAACACACACCACACATACACAACACATACACAACACACACAACACATATACAACACACACACAACACACAACGCACACAACACACACACAACACATACACAGCACATATACACCACATACACAACGCGTACACAACACATACACAACACATACACAACACTTACACAACACACACACAACACACACAACACATATACAACACATACACAACACATACCCAATACACACAACACATATACAACACACAACGCATACACAACACATACACAACACATACACAACATATATACAACACACACAACACACACACAACACACACAACAAATATACAACACACACACAACACACACACAACACATACACAATACATATACAACACACACACAACACATACACAACACACACAACACATATACAACACACACACAACACATACACAACACATACACAACACATACACAACACACACACAACACATACACAACGCATACATAACACATACACAGCACACACAACGCACACACAACACACATACACAACACATACACAACACACACAACACACACACACTACAATCACAACACACACAACACATACACAGCGCATACACAGCACACACAACACATACACAACATACACACAAAACATACACAACACACACACAACACGCACACAACAGATACACTACACATACACAACACATATACAACACACACACCACACACACACAACGCATATACAACACATACACAGTACATACACAACACACAGCAACTTACACAGCACATACACAACACATACACAAATCGCAAAGCATGGATTATTTCCAGCAAACTTTGATGCACCTCCGATCAGCACGGTTGGCTATGTTTGGTGTGAAAGAAGTTCATCATACGTACTTACGTGAGTCTAAGAAACTACATAAATCGATATATTGATATGTTATTACACCCCTAGATGTTTATGCAGACCAGAAGCAATGTTGTTCAATGTGTGTGGAACATCACTGACGAAAGAAAAGTGATCACATTTAGTATGTATCACTACTAGATGAAGGCCCCGACACGCTGTCAGTCATGAGGGGTTGATTGGCCATACTTCACCACGTTGGTCAGTGCATATTGGTGCAGGAGGAGTGAGTCTGGCCCAGGACCAGTTCAGATGTCACTCACCGTGTTCCACATTCGTACAATATTCAAGCCTCTGTCACGGCATTGATGGATGAAAGCCTCTCCACACCGTGTTAACGACAGCACGTGTTGTTTGATAATGTAGAGGTGAGCGCTACGCTGCGCTAACTGCTGAATTTTATTTGTGGTTAGCCTTGTAAAAATACATTTGATTTTTCTTTAACTTTGTTTTCGTTTTGAAAATATTATTGGGGGCCTCGCAGTACCTGTACCCCAGGGGCCGACACAATATTAATCCGGCCCTGGTTAAGGCTATACGGGGGACCTTTGTCTTTGTTTGGCCATATTTCACCACACTGGTCAGTGCGGTTTTGTGAAGCGAGAGCCAAGGACCAGATTAGATGTAAATGGCTCCTCGTGTTAAACTTGCTGGCTAGTAGAATTCGGATCGTCGGGTTCATCTTACCACTGCTGCACCCCATACAATATCTCCAGATCGGTAAAGTAGAAAGATACAAAATTGCACAGTTGTAATCATGTTGATGTATGTTTTTTCTTCTATGTTTGCTAATGTCTACGTGCGTGTGTGTATGCGTGACAGCGAATGTGTGTGTGTGCGTGACAGCGAATGTGTGTGTGTGACAGCGAGTGTGTGTGTGTGTGACAGCGAATGTGTGTGTGTGTGACAGCGAGTGTGTGTGTGTACGTGACAGCGAATGTGTGTGTGTGTGACAGCGAGTGTGTGTGCGTGACAGCGAGTGTGTGTGTGTGTGACAGCGAATGTGTGTGTGTGTGACAGCGAGTGTGTGTGTGTACGTGACAGCGAATGTGTGTGTGTGTGACAGCGAGTGTGTGTGCGTGACAGCGAGTGTGTGTGTGTGTGACAGCGAATGTGTGTGTGTGTGACAGCAAGTGTGTGTGTGCGTGACAGCGAGTGTGTGTGTGACAGCGAGTGTGTGTGTGTGTGGGTGACAGCGAGTGTGTGTGTGTGACAGCGAGTGTGTGTGTGTGCGTGACAGCGAATGTGTGTGTGTGTGTGACAGCGAGTGTGTGTGTGTGTGACAGCGAGTGTGTGTGTGTGTGTGCGTGACAGCGAGTGTGTGTGTGTGCGTGACAGCGAGTGTGTGTGCGTGACAGCGAATGTGTGTGTGTATGACAGCGAGTGTGTGTGTGTGTGACAGCGAGTGTGTGTGTGTGTGTGTGACAGCGAGTGTGTGTGTGTGTGCGTGACAGCGAGTGTGTGTGTGTGACAGCGAGTGTGTGTGTGTGTGCGTGACAGCGAATGTGTGTGTGCGTGACAGCGAGTGTGTGTGTGTGTGCGTGACAGCGAGTGTATGTGTGTGACAGCGAATGTGTGTGTGTGTGTGACAGCGAGTGTGTGTGTGTGTGACAGCGAATGTGTGTGTGTGACAGCGAGTGTGTGTGTGTGTGTGCGTGACAGCGAGTGTGTGTGTGTGTGACAGCGAGTGTGTGTGTGTGTGCGTGACAGCGAATGTGTGTGTGCGTGACAGCGAGTGTGTGTGTGTGCGTGACAGCGAGTGTGTGTGTGTGCGTGACAGCGAGTGTGTGTGTGTGCGTGACAGCGAGTGTGTGTGTGACAGCGAGTGTGTGTTTGTGCGTGACAGTGAATGTGTGTGTGTGCGTGACAGCGAGTGTGTGTGTGTGCGTGACAGCGAGTGTGTGTGTGTGACAGCGAATGTGTGTGTGTGTGACAGCGAATGTGTGTGCGTGACAGTGAATGTGTGTGTGTGTGCGTGACAGCGAGTGTGTTTGTGTGCGTGACAGTGAATGTGTGTGTGTGCGCGTGACAGCGAGTGTGTGTGTGTGTGTGACAGCGACTGTGTGTGTGTGTGACAGCGAGTGTGTGTGTGTGCGTGACAGCGAATGTGTGTGTGTGTGACAGAGAGTGTGTGTGTGTGTGTGCGTGACAGCGAGTGTGTGTGTATGCGTGACAGCGAGTGTGTGTGTGTGCGTGACAGCGAGTGTGTGTGTGTGCGTGACAGCGAGTGTGTGTGTGTGCGTGACAGCGAGTGTGTGTGTGTGCGTGACAGCGAGTGTGTTTGTGCGTGACAGCGAGTGTGTGTGTGCGTGACAGCGAGTGTGTGTGTGTGTGTGCGTGACAGCGAGTGTGTGTGTGTGCGTGACAGCGAGTGTGTGTGTGTGACAGCGAGTGTGTGTGTGTGTGTGCGTGACAGCGAGTGTGTGTGTGCGTGACAGCGAGTGTGTGTGTGTGTGACAGCGAATATGTGTGTGTGCCATCGGAATTTCCATTACCGGTAATCCGAGCGGCACACCTTTGCTGTGCTCACACCAACAATGTGTTTTTCATCAGGAATGTCGGTGGAGGATGTCACACCAGTGTGTGCGTGTGTATCGCAAGCTCCATGGAGACGCGCCTATGAATAAAAATGATTGGTCACGCGGTCATTATGTGCATAGCTATGCCAATTACCATAATTGTTTTTAACCGTTGCCCATTGACAGTAATTGTTTCCTAGTCAATCAAGGACATAATTGCTAAAACACTCAATGGGAATTTTCTTCTCGGAATACTTGAAGGTGTATTTGTTTTCTGGAGTTTGTAAATTGTCCTCGTTGCGCTCTTTGTCTCATTGCAACGTTCCAAATGTCACTTAGGGATGTTTTAGCAGTGGGCAAATGCCGTGGACAACTTACGTTTCATTGGTCAATTTTAAGCCAAGCGATTGGAGGTGCTCACGGATTGCCAGCCAGGGAACGGGACCCATCCAAGAGCGTGTTCACTAAGCGGATGGAGCGATGCAATCAGCTCGTTATGCAGGTGCGAGGCGGGTGAATCCCATCGAACGATCGTCAGAGATGGTGTCGGCTTGGGAAGGCCTTCGCGAAGCGGTTATTATCCGTGGCTGATGAGGCTGAATAAGGGACTCACCTTAAACGCTGACATCATATGGTCCCTAATTAAAATTCCTTCCGATGCCAAACCTATACATACCGTTCAGCCCGATACAATCCACCGATCCAATACCGAGGGGGAGGGGGTCACTTTTGGAACGGCTACCCCTTTTGCGAACTGAAACCCGTGGTGTGGGCTCACCTGCAGACTGGCTTGCCCGGCTTGTTCTTCATTTGGCGAAGGTGTAACAAAATAAGAGGGGGGGGGGAGAGCGGTGTAGATGGAGGAGGGGAGGGGGGCGACGTACCACCTATGGTCACCGGGGCCCAGCTCCCACGTGGCGTCTCTTCAAAGGGCAGTCTAGAAGCGGGTCACTCTCAGAGGGTGCCGGGTCTCCGTCGCGCTGTCTCGCCGTCCCATGTCCAGACGCTCACCTCTCAAAGGGGTGGGTAAGGCCCCCCCCCCCCCATCGCTCTCCGGCAATACCGCAGCACCAACTCTTCATTTGCTATTGGTCTTTGGAACGAGGGAGACGGGGGCGGGGAGAAAGACAGAGAAAGAACCACACACACAAAAACATCCCACCAGTCAACACATTCAAAATACTAAAGCAACAATGACTGCATTAAAGCCCCGTCGCGGCTTGGCGATAGCAAGACGTTGTCCTCGACTAAGTGCACTTGCTTGGGTAGCTGCGCGTCGTCGCTATCAAATCTTGCACGCGCGCGTGCTCTGCGTGCGCGCGTGTGCAACACACACATATATATAGACGTCAAATGTACATAGATCAAAGAGAGCGTGATGCTTTTATCGTGCACATTCTTTTGTTTTCTAAGCTAACAAAAAACGGTCTCATTATTGCAATAGTTTCCCCTGTCTCTCTTTTGCACCTCTTAGTCACACCCACCGTCCTCGTATCTCGTTCCGCCGCATAATTGCCGCCCATCTCGCCCTCCCGTCTCCCCTCTGCTACTTCTGCCCCCTGCACGCGCGGCATCTCCACAGCACCCCCCCCTCCCCCCGGTGATTTGCATCTTCTTTGTGCTGTGCCGTTCAGGCAGAGAGCACGGTGTTCGAAGGCTCTGCGCGAACCACGAGCTCTGCTTTTCAAACGCATTGATGTAATTAAGCTGGTCGGAATGTAGGATTACAAACCAAAAAATAATCACCCACAGTTATGTACCTTCGCCGGCACCATTAGCAGTGAAAGGTATAAGGCTCGCCGTGAGAGCATCTTAGGTTCCATTGTTCCATCATTGCCCCCTTAGTTGAGCAGCTTAATTGCCTCTGCCACAGCTATTGTTCCGGTAAGCACTTGATCGTGTGCTTGGACGGCACGACTACTTCTCACAGTGATAATGTACAGTATGCGAGAGGAGGTGTCTTCAATGGCAAAGGTGAACAGGAATCACGACATGCTTTGCATGTCAGGATGACAACACCATTCCAGCACATCCTCGCAGCGGGTTTTGGCGAGCCAGCGCATCGCGCGCTTTCAGATGTGCTTCTGCGGCCGTCTGGAACGCTCCTCCGTCCGATAGTTTAGTTTGTTGTCTTCGCGCACCTCCAATGAGCACGGTTGGCTAGGCACGGCGCGAAAGAGGATCAACGTTCATACAGCACATATTCCGCACGTAGTCCTTCTAATAACCACCAGCCCAAGAGCTGAGATTGTGGATATATTTATTTTTATTTTAAGCAACAAAAGGCCAGACGAGGCCACCCTATACTGATGGCCCTCCTTAACAGGACTCATCAGTGCAGTATCGCCCTGTCTGTTGCTGCCATTTACGTCTGCAGCATTGCGTATTCTGCGATAGAAAGTGACCGAGTTTGCTCAGCACAAGTTAACATTAACCGTGGGCTCTCCCTGCCACCAGTGTCTTGAGGAATGTGCCATTATCAAGGTGCGCAACTGCTATTTGTGAATCTTTAGAGTAGAGTAGAAATAACGGATTGCTGTTTCAATTTGACAGCTCTGTCTCCATGGACTTGTTCCCTTAGTTTCCCCCACACCCGTCAACCTCTGACATTAAACAACATTGTCATGCTTGCTATCGTCACATTATTAGAACATATTCTTGGTTCTTTCGGTAAAGTCACGTAAAAGGGAAATCATAAAATAATAAAAATATTAAACTATAAAACAACAATATTTTTTTATTATTTTTATTATTTTACGTGAGTTTACCGAAAGAACCAAGAATATGAATCCCTGCAGTCACGAAAGCTTTAAATCAAAAGTATTAGAACAGTGATAATTGTTTTTTTACCCTTCTATCTGGCAACAAAACTGACACCTTTTTACAAGGAGTCATGTTTGCATAGACCGCAATACCTGCAGTCATAATACAAACAAAAGAACATAACTCTTGTTTGTATTATGACTGCAGGTATTGCGGTCTATGCAAACATGACTCCTTGTTAAAAGGTGTCAGTTTTGTTGCCAGATAGAAGGGTAAAAAACCAATTATCATATTTTTACTGGCAAATGAGGTTCCCATAGTATTAGAACAGTATTACCCAAGTCGCCCTTGGCACAAACACATTTGGTCTTCATTGGCTCTCCAAAAAACAACTACATCTGTAACTTACAGCCCGTGCCATGAAGGGGATTGTTTGGCCACACTTCACCAAACTGGTCAGTGCAAGGTTGATGGAAGGAGGGGGAAGGGGCGGGGGCGCAATGAGCCGATGAGATGTCACTTTTTTTCTTCTTCTTGGTTCTTTCGGTAAAGTCACGTAGAAGGGAAATAATAAAATAATAAAAATAAAACATAATAAAATAATTCTCACGACGTTTCGGCCACAACGCAAGCACCCGTCCTCAGGTGAAGAACAGGTCTGTCGAGAAGACAGCGTCTAAATGAGATGTCACTTGCCACTGATGTTCGCAGGAATCAAAACCAGCTCGCTGGGTTCGTCGTGCAGTGCGCTAACTGCTGTGCCACCGCTTCATCCTGGTTGAGTGGTCGTCACGGTCTTCCACCGACTTATACATTAATGTAATTTATTTCTCCATTCCCACTCACTACTCGACCTCCCAGGACCCCATCTCCTTGCTGTGGGCCTCAAGGATGTCAAGTCTGTGTTGGGAGCACAATTACATTTCATTTACCTCCATTGAAATTGACGCTTGCCTTGCAGCTCGTATGTTGCTTACAAGTAGTTTTAACTAAAGTGCAGTATTTTCTATGTGCATTATTTAAATATTGAATTTACACATGGAAACCGTTACACAATGTATAATGTGAATAAACACAAAGGGGTTTGATGAAACAAAGTCGTTGTACTTATTCGTGCCCGTGCTTAAGTTTTGTTTTCGAAGATTCACCTTCTAAACAAAAATCTGTCCACGTCTCTCACCCCCAGAAAGGGCATCTCGCACCCCCAGGGGGTGCGCGCACCCCAGGTTTAGACCCACTGGGCTAAGGGCTGGACTCACCTACGATGTGTACATATATATGCACGCCACGTGCAAGTTTGGAACTTGCACAGACCCAACTCTGTAGGCAGGTACACCACCGCACTCGTTGGAGTCTGCTCTCTTTCGATTTAAAGCTTTTGTGACTGCAGGGATTCATCTTCTTGGTTCTTTCGGTAAAGTCACGTAGAAGAGAAGTAATAAAATAATAAAACATAATAAAATAATTCTCACGACGTTTGGGAATTCCATTCAGACGCTGTCGCCTCGACAGACCTGCTTGCGTTGTGGCCGAAACGTCGTGAGAATTGTATTTTATTATGTTTTATTTTTATTATTTTATTACTTCCCTTCTACGTGACTTTACCGAAAGAACCAAGAAGATCTGCTCTCTCTCTGTCCGTGCCCAGTAATTGCCAACAGGCGAACGGTAGAGACCCGAGAGGGTGTTTACTGAGTTCCATTTCTTGCTCCAGATGCGCCGCCAATGCCACCCAGATGTCCAACGGTGCGTCCGGCAGCCAAGGTCCGAGATGTGATTGGCGAAGACGTGTGGCAGGAAGTCATATTGTTAGTTACTACAGCATCACCATTACCATCACCATCATCACTTACATTGTTAATATATATTGCACGCGACCATGCCCTAACGCTTAAAGTGCGTATGAAGTCGTTTGGATGTGTGAGTGAACCATGAGCAAGACTTTGCTAAAACAAATCAACGAAACCTACCAACCAAGGAACTAACGCACTGTATGTTGATCTTCTTTTGCACTGTACGTAGCCAACCGTGTTAATTGGAGCTGCGGGACAGTATTTAGTAATGAACGTAACTATTTACACAGTAGTTAGCGTACCGTGCGATGGACTCAGAGACCTCATTTTTAATTCCCGGCCCGAGCAAACGTCAGTGGCGAGTGATACTTGAACAAGTCCTCTCCCCGTTCCTCACCACCCCACACTGATCAACGTGATGAAGACTGGTCAATAACCCCACATCACTCACATGATGTGAAGTGTCCCTAATCCAGAAATAGACTGACAAGAGTTGTGAATGTTTATTACATCTCGTTGGTGAAGGATCGATGATTGACAGAGACATAACACCCAATTTTATACATAGTGGTTAAGCAATTGAGGGACAGTTTTTTTGGTAAGTAAACTGTAATTTTCTTGAGGCTCAAAGTTACAATTTTCAACACTTGCTCGCAGTATATCATAGACACGTGTCAAGAAAATAAACCAAACACAAGATGGTGTCTGGTTCAGTGTGCATTACGGAAATGTAGGCTGCTAGTTTAGGTAAGATATGTGCTAGATTTGAAGTGTTCGTGTCTGCAAGGGTCCATACTCTTTGTTTTTTTCGGTAAAGTCACGTATATATAGTCTCGTGTCTCTTAGAGCTCTCTTCACTTGATACAGTAATTTTGCTGTGACGGTCCCACCTGAAGACGGAAGCTTGTGTTGCCTCCGAAACGTCGTGATTTAATTTATTTTAATATTATTTTTCACCTACGTGGCTTTACCGAAAAAACCTAAGAGTAAAGATATGTGCTATTGTTGTGTCCTTTTCCAAAGCTATTCCCTGACGTGATGTCAACATCTGCCATCACTTTCATTCACGTTACGATCCACGTGCGGAGAACGTTACAACGAGCAGAGCTAATTCGTGCGGTTCCTGCTGTATCACAACGAATGGCCAAATGCACGTTCTCTCGGTCTCTCCGCGGCACAACGAGACCGCTGAAACATGTGGGCGGTGAACCTTGTGATCTCCTATTCGAGCGAATGCAACATTAATAATCCGGGCAGGACCTTGGCACGGGTAGCGTCAGCGCGACGTGCGCGTTTTTAACTCGCGGCCGACGCGACCTCCCCTCCAGAGGGCCCTCTGTGTGAACAAGGCTGCGGAATTGGTCTTCGGGGCACCGGGGCCAAACGGCCGCCACTAAAAAAACAAGCCCACACTCATCCCATTGTTCCCCAGAGGGTACATTCCAGCGGGCCACCCTCCCCAGCCATAAGTCCCAGTTGTTGGGGGGAAAACAGTAGAACGCATTAAATTGTTTGCAGATCGCAGGGGCGTTCACATGATCACTGGCCATTATGCCAATCTCCTGTCGGACCCATTGAACTGGGAGCAATGCCGCAGCATTAGGCTAAGATGACTGTTTATTAAATAGTGCAGGGATGACAGCGGTGCCAAGCTTTACAAATGAGGCCAATTTTAGGAGCTTCGCGGTGTTTATTTACAAAAAAAAGCTTTTAGAAGCATTTTTTTCCCCCAGCACGCTTTGTCTCCTCGAGCCGGATGATTGGGCAATGGCGCACCGGGACACGAGCGCGTGCACCCGACCCACAAAGGTGCCCCTCTGTGCTCGGGAACGGGACGACTCGGGCACACAAGCGGCGACACGGGGTAATTGCGGTCGTCCAGTGTGCACGCCAAATAATTTGTTGCGTTCTGCGTAGTATTATTATTATCGTCCCACCCGTTCATTGAGAAGTGCGTCCGGAGTGGAGACAATAAAAACGGACAAACTTCGATCTCAATCTGTAAATGCAACCGAGGCATCTCGTCAAAGGGTCTGCGATTGCCCCATAGTACACAAGCATGTCGAGTTTGTGGGTTTTTTATTTTCTTGCCCTACGGAGCAGGGGCGGGGATGGTGCAATTGAAATGTTTAACAAAGGCTTGAGATGATACACTTGGAATAGAAGTTTAAAAATAATCGTCTTGACTTCTCTGCAATGTTTGACATTGGATGGGCAAACAGACTAACCGACAAACAAATGTCAACTTATAGAGAGACAATACATTTGAAAATATATTCATATATATTCCTATTTCATGCAGGCCTGTTTCGCAAATTAACTCGCTTATCTCAGTGAGATCTGACCAGGGTGTAAAGTATAACAACGCACCTACCTGCCCACCGACCTGTAAAACACGTGGTATACATTCTCACTTAATACATCAACTTTCTTGTGTTGGATATTATGTTGCCTGACATTTAATAACCGTAAATGAAAGTTATGTTGCACAAATGGCACGGGAAGGTTGCATTGCGTTATTATTATTTTTTGCCACTACACATGTATTACTTGGAAACTCTCAGTAAACTAAACTTCAAACTAAAACTATGAAAATGTTATTTTATTTTACCATGTAAGGAGCACTGAGATATATAGCTCTATTGCAGAAGCGACCCGACCACAAATGCTAGCTCAACGAAGAGCCTGATCATGTGGACATTTATAGCAGCCAAATACTCTAAACGAATGTTTCTAAATGTGGAGGGGGGAAGCAGATGACCCGGAGACAACTCCACGCGACCACAGGGAGAACATGCAAAACTCTAACTATACAGGCGTCAGGGTCGGGATCGAACCAACGCCCTCCTGTATACCAGGAGAGGTAGTCAACATCTCGCCACCGCGGCGCCCCGATGAGGTTAATTCACTCTGCGGCTCATGTCCACCTTCCATAGAGCAGCCAGCACGACCTCCCTAACCCTCCCCCCTTCCTGCTGTGCCACCGTCACGCCGCGTGAACCTTGGCGAGTGGCGGGTGAACAGAACAGGGGAGGGTAGAAGATGGATGCGTAGAGGTGGGGGCCAAGGGCCAAGAGGTGACCGCGCCGTTGATGACACCGCGGGGCGACGCACCGCGACTTCAAACGGGCGGGCGGCGTGCGACAGAACTGAAGAGATCGCCCAGCCATTAACCCCCCACCCCCACCCCACCACACCACCAAACGGACGCCAGATCTCACGCCGCGGCACGGCCGCCTGCTGCCGCTCGCAGCGCCGCGACGCTGCACCGGCAGGCAGAGAGAGAGAGACGCAGAGAGACTGACAGTGTGGAATTTGCCCATTAACGATGAGAGAGAGAGAGAGAGAAAAAAAAGCACAGAGAGTGAGCAAGAGAAAGATCATATCAAGCACAAAGTGCTGGTTGGTTGGATAGGGTAGCTTTTTTTACTTTTCTCTCTCTCTCTCTACCCTACAGAGTTCTTCTCTCTCTGGCTCGCTCGGAAAAAAAATGACATTTTGGTCTGGCAAGTTTCGGCATCTGCGCTGCGACGCATTGAGGTCAAAGGCACTTAAACCAGAATTGCTCCTCACTTACAGCTTCTGTCGTTACCTCAACGCGCCCGACTAAGTGTCTGGTATGGCCTCCGATTTTTCTCATGGCACTCGGAAATTCTTCCGCCGCCACCGCACTGCGAAAGAAAGCGGCGGGGTGGAGTATGAAGGGAAGAAAGAAAGCAACGACAAAAAGGCGACAGCCGCAAAAAAAATCTTGACACAAAATGAGTGAAGCCAAGCAAGTGTTCTTAGAAACAATGTAACTAAAGTGAATACCTGTGTTTTTCTTACACAATGAGTTGTACAACAAAAAAATCAAGTTTGCAAACAGAGTGCTGTGGTCAATGGAAAACAAGTCACCTCAACGCTTGCCCACACTAGAACAGGCGTTTGGAAATGGAAATGTCCACATTCCCATGGCAGAGACTCGTCTCACCATCGTATGCCACGCCTAGTAAGTGTCTTAGTAGAGCAACCTCAGCAAACACATCATGTTGAGATGATGATAACATAAAGAATAATTCTAGATTTGAAGCTTTCGTGACTGCAAGGATTCATATTCTTAGGTTTTTCGGTAAAGTCACGTAGGTAAAAAATAAAAATTAATAAAAGTAAAATAAAAAATAAAATAAAAATCACGACGTTTCGGAGGCAACACAAGCTTCCGTCTTCAGGTGGAACCGTCACAGCACGATTGCTGTATCAAGTAAGAGGCACCACCTGAAGACGGAAGCTTGTGTTGCCTCCGAAACGTCGTGATTATTATTTTATTTTTTATTTAGGCTTGTTCTCAGAAGTGGCCGAGAGATGGAAGTACAGCAATGAATTATTGACTCAATCTGTACGAAGCTTTGAGTGTTACCCCCGAGCAAACATTGGATTTCTCCAAGTGTTCTGGTTTTCTCCGGCACGTTAAACACTCATGCATGGTATTGGCCAAACATCATAATCCAGGACCTTCCTTGAAAATCGTCTTGAGACTCAGTGTGGATTACCCGGGACAAATAAACAGCATCATTATACTGTGCCGGTGACCATATTATCCAGAATGTGCCCAGCCTCATCAGATCTCAGAAGCCCAGCGGGGTTGAAGGTCGGTTGATTCTTGGATGGGCGACCACATTGCATTGAACAGGCGTTGTCGGCTGCTGCGGTGGCGACGCGGTGGCCAGCAGAGGGCAGTGAAGCATTATGATTGTTCCACTCTACTTCTATGCTCCAACGTTTACGCTTCCCACCTTCAATAGCCCGATTAGCACGGTTGGCTACGTGAGGTGCGAAAGAAGTTCAACGTACATAGATACATACAGGCTGAGCAGTAGCTGAAGTATTCATCAAATAACGAGCGTGACCCGCACGGCATGGCAAGGACTTAACCCAGCAGTGGGTCTTGACAAAAATGGGATGATCGGTATTCAAACCAAATAATGAACATAAGTGTCATTTGTTTTATTTAATGGAGTGCCCTGCATTTTGATATTTGGCCAATTCCGTGAAAGGAGCATTTGTCACACACGAAGTGCATCGCTGTGTGCTGTTGCCCACACACAACCAAGTCGACATTCATCCACGCCGCTGGTCGATGGAAAACAGAAGGAACGTGATGGACGGATTTGGCCGCGTTCCGATCACAGGGTTACGCCAACACGGGGTTACAATCACAGGGAAGAGAGAACTGTGGATGGTGGAGGGAGGAAGAGTGGAAAGGAGAAGCATGGGGAGGGGGGAGGGGGGGGGGAGCTGGGGGGGGGGGTCACCGGTTAAGCCTGGGAGGGAGGGAGGGAGAGTTGGGACTTCCTCGGCAGTTCAGCGCGGCCGGTCATGCGGAGGTGAGACGGGCTCCTCCCTTCCCAGCCCTCCGACGGCCTCTCCTCCACCTTCCCCGAGGCTTCCTTTGGTCAGTCCCTCTCTCCGGCAGCCGCCAGGAAGGAAGGAAAGCAACCCCCCCTCCATCCCTTGCCTGGCCCAGCTACCTCCGCAGCCCCCCCCCACCTCCCCACGCCACCCACACCCCCCAATCTTACCCTTTTGCAATCTCCCAGGTCGAGTGCCCCCCCCCCTACAACCCCGACAACCCCACCACCAGCACCACCACGTCCTCCTCCCCCCGACTGATTGAAACAACCTGGGCACGAGCGTTCACCAGGTTTTGGCTGCCAAAAGGTCTTTCGTGCCCACACACGCGAGGTGCCGAGGGTTCCTCTGAGCGCCGAGCAGTTTCCCAGCAGCCCTCCGTGACATTAATAATCATGTCGTTGGGTTCTTGAAGCTTTCCCCCCGTTTTGAATTTTGGAAATCCACTCCTCCACCTCTGCACGTGTTTAGCAAATGTGCCCGATTTGACAGGTGAGTGCAGGTGAGTAACGAAAGCACATCTGTGGCCAGTGCATCGAATTGTCTACGTACGAATACATAACTAATGTTACGATACTTATACGATTAAATAACATCCCATTGCCATGTAAATGTGCGTTATATCAACCGTTATGGCGATTCAATATTGAGACAAATGGCACGAACAAAAACACACAGCTGAGAATAAGAGGTAGACAAGGAACACGATTGAAATGAGACAGTGCGAATTAAATTAAAAGAGACTCGATTGTGAAAGCTCATCGGGTAATGACACTCTTCGTCGCAATAGACTCTCACATGGTTAAAAAATAATGGATCAGTCTGCATGCCTGAGCAACTACTACAACTGGGAAGTCAAACAATGGGACTGTAATAGCCAGAAACGTAGCCAGGCCACCTTTGTCTCACCAGTGTTGATGCTAACCACGCCGCACCGGCGTCGACCTGGGGGAGGCCCAGACCAGGTTCAGACTCAATTGCCGCTGATGCTGTGCATGGCCAGAAATTGAACCTGGAAAACTGGCACCGTATCGAATTGTGCAAACCACTTCGCCACCACTCACCGGAATGTGTAGTGAATGGTGGCGCAGTGGTCGCAGTTGAAAAATAAATTATCAGCTCAATGGGCCTTACCCTAAATCAACCGACTGTTAACACAGTCGGTTTAATTTGAAGGCAGAGTCAAGACACTTTTGTACAAATGAAGTTGAAATAATCTAGGTATTTGCATTCATGTAACACGCAATGCATGTAAAATGCATTCAGAGATCTTGCAGACCAGTCAATCATCCCGTGTTCAGAGAATGATTCGAGGAAGGAGATGTCACAGAACTACTTCTGAAATCTATTCGAGTGACCTCATATCCACACTCTGGGGCAGGACTTTCCAACCCACCCTGCCAATGTTCGTTGTACCATTTTTTTTATTTCTCACAGCTGACGTTTAGACAAAGTATAGAAACAATTTATGTTTTGTTTTTGGTGCAGTCATCGGTGACCACGCTGAGACCAACAAGTCACTACGCTTGGAAAACCTGGTTAAATCATGGGTGGCCTAAACCCAGATTCAATCCATGATCGAAGCTTCATCACCTCGGCACTCTGACCTCTGAACCACCTGGTTACCTCAACTCAAAGCTGAAGAAGCATGTGTTCTTCTTCCCGGCGTTATTCCCACTCACGTGGCCTCTGCTTTCCTGCTCTTTTCTCCACTGAATTCCGCTCATTCCTACCCTGACCATCATCCCCACGTCCACTCCACGATCCTTATATATCCCGGCTCCTCACTTTGAACCGACCCCATTCCAAGCCTTGCACTCGGTCTCATCCATTGCAAAGCTCCCTCTCGGTGCCAAACATGTCCATGGCGCACGGATGCAAATCTGCGCGCGCTGCCAGCACGGGCTCCCCTCTCTGGCACGTCCATCGTCCTAACTGGGTCACTGGCAGAAGCTTTACACGGGCCCCATTATTCGCGGAGTTGTGGGCTGGGCGCGTAGGCTCTTTCTTATCTGGGTGCCGAGCGAGGGTAATTGAAAGATTGCGGGACATTAAGTCGGCGGACGGAGGAAACGCGCTGTCTTGTAAATGCAGCAGCTGATCTGCACCTTGGCCGTTCCCAACGAGGACAAATAATGAGGCTCTTTCATAAGGCCCCCCCCCCCCCCGTGCCGATTATGCAGCAATGCGCTGGGCCTTGAGAGGGGAGGGGGGGAGGAGGGAGGGGTGGGCAGACAAGGGGCAGATAAGGCTGCGTGGAAACACAGCTCTATCAAGTCTGAGATCAGGGACCCGTGGCCTTGAATGGACGGTGCCAAAGGTGCCGGAGAGCATGCGTAGGCCTGCATCATGTCTCGGTCAGCAACTCTGAATGCACGGACAATTTGCATGCGGTAAACTTAATGCACGTTTTTTTTTAATTGAAGCCGTAGTTCACCTACCCCAGTTGTCTTAATTTGTTTGGAGCAACCCCATGCACGGCTTTTTTTTTCCAAATGCCGCCTCATCTCGGTAATAAAATCGCTCGATGTGATAGCTTATTAATAACCTGCGTTGTCACACATTTTAGTTTGTTTACTTCTTTCGCTGAATAATTCACCTTGTGTGCTAAGGCTGTTGTCATATCATCATCACATCGATTATAATAGCGTCCTGCACTCACATACAGTCGTAATATTCTAAACGATGACGATAACAACAACTGTTTCCTCTCCATCAGTGTTCATTGCACCGAATAGGCTTCATCTTCAGCATACAATTACATTTTCACGTCATAGAATTTGTGTCCATGTTCCACTGTGAAAGTTTAAATGACATCACATCAAATTTCAGAGTTCGTTAATGTCCCATAACATTCTAGACTTGAAGCTTTCGTGACTGCAAGGATTCATATTTTTATGTTTTTTTCGGTAAAGTCACGTAGGTAAAAAATAAAAATTAATAAAAGTAAAATAAAAATAAAATAAAAATCACGACGTTTCGGAGGCAACACAGGTGGAACCGTCAAAGCATGATAGCTGTATCCTCTCACTTGATACAGCTATCGTGCTGTGACGGTTCCACCTGAAGACGGAAGCTTGTGTTGCCTCCGAAACGTCGTGATTTTTATTTTTATTTTACTTTTATCAATTTTCATTTTAATTTTTTACCTACGTGACTTTACCGAAAAAACCTAATAATATGAGTCCCATAACATGTGTATGCGTGTGTTGGCAACTATTTCACCTCTTGTAATCTTTCCGTACCTGCTTTAGTATTTCCCTTTGTAACTCAAGTCTCTCTCGAACAATAGACTTTTGGACTGGTTATAAAGAACGATTTATGTTTGTCTTATCATCATGATGATCATCATCATCATCATTGCCAGCCATGACCCATCCACTGTTAGTTTGAAGATGTCCCCACGCTATCATGTTTCCTACCCACGCCCATTTCTATTCTGAACAGTCAATATGCTGTATCTAATTTTGCACGTGGTCTCTGACCCCATGTTCTCCTCTTCCTGTATTTCAGTGTAATTCCAATCATGCCCTTTCCTGACTTCTTTGTGCGTGCTTCAGCTTTTTTTCCCTCATTTTCTTTGTCAATGTCGTCTACATGTCAGAGCTGGTAACAAGCACTAACTATTTGCATAATGGTTAACGCACTGTGCTATCAATTCGTCGACCCATGTTCGATTCCCGGTCATAGTTAATATCAGTGGCAAGTGTTAAGTTAATTTACCAGGTAAGGCCCACTGAGCTATATAGCTCTTTTTCAGAAGCGACCTGGCCACAAATGATAGCTCAACGAAGTGGCTTCTCATGTGGACATTTATAGCAGCCAAATAATCTAAACGCGTGATGTTCATTCGAAAATGTGGAGGGAAAACCTGGAGGACCCGGAGAAAAATCCACGCAACCACCGAGAGAGCATGCAAACTCCAAATACACAGGCGTCAGGGTCAGGATCGAACCCACGATCTCTTGCATACCACGCCACCGTAGCAAGATGTTAAACCAACCACAATGACCAATGTGAAGCATTTGTTAGAAAACCTCCATAATCGTGACGGCATGGGGGAGGCCTTTAATCCGGCAATTGGATTAACGAAGGGTCGCAAATTGTTCGATTGTGATAATAAGATCTTGAGTTGCTGCTCCGGAGACAGGGAGTTAAGTTGATCGACGTCGAGTCTCCGGATGTATCTGCGCGACTCCTGATGCAATCGTCTGGCTCAAACCACCGCAAAGTAAATGCATGGTTGTTGATCTACGACGGCATCAGCCTTGCGATGAATAACAAGACCTTCTCCTCCGCACTGCGGTCTGCCCTGCGACCGTAATGAAACCGTGCGCACGACAGAGCTGCGCTCAATCAGCGTGGCATTGCCAAGCGTGACAGCACGTGGCAATGTTGCCCTCCCAGGACTGCTCGACGGCTTTGAGTAAAAGCAAAAAAAAACACGGGGCGTCTGGTGAAAGTAATTGGAAAAAATGTCTTTCCCCCAAGTCGGTCATTAGCTTATTAAGCACCCAACATTAACAAGCGAGCATTTTTTTGTTTGCCTGCTCATTAATCACGGCGCGTTGTCTCGTTACGCGGTGGTATATCATTGTCACGGTCCTAAAATGCAAATGTTGTTGTAACCGACTCTTGGAAATGAGTTTGCACAGTGGCTGCGATTCTTAATGTCACATCGTTCAGGGCGAGCAGTGTGACCTGGGCTCTTTGTGTCACGCTGCCTGCAGTCGTTTGGTTGCCTGAGCCAAGTGCGTCAAATAAGCAGTTGATAATACATTTATATGGCAGAGTTTGAGTTAATTGTCTGCTGCGTCGTTAAGAAAGCAGGTAAAGTTTTTTAGATTCAAATTCCAACTTATTTTATGACTGCATATATCTTACGCACATAAGGCCTGATTTATGTACTTTTCCGTTGATATGTGGTGGTTATTTCCAACAAATGTATCCAGTTTAATGCCAGACATTATTTAAAACTGGTTTATTTCACCAATGCATAAATCAAGTAATTTAGTATTGTGTGCACATAATTTCGTTTTAATGTTAAAACTTCACGAACCATTAAAAGTATGCTGAACTTAACAAAAACTATATGTAAAAAATGTGTTCCAATCAATTTCATACATTTTAAATGAATTCATCACAAATATTTTAACAACACTCAGTTATTTTTTATAGGCTTAAATATTAAGGCTGTTTAACATAATCCCAAATCAACAACAACATGATTTGTAAAAATGTTGAGACAAATCTTACATTCTGTGCAGGGAATAGTGTTTGTTAACCTCCAAGACGTTATTGCAGTACAGTATAGAGGGGCTTGTGTAAGGTCAGATGGATTGATGAAATCAGCACCCAGAGCGGGAGTGAGATGGATTGCAGTGGCACACATTCATAGGCGATGGCGCCAACCTGAGGACTTTGTCCAGCAGTTGATAGAGAATGGCTTATGAAGATGAATGCGCTCATTGTAACACGTGTTAGTGAAGGAACATGACCCTATGTCATCGCCACGACATTGTAAGTGAGATGTTACATACCAAGCCTATGTCTTGGTACAAAAAATTATATATATAAAAACAATTCCAAATCTTTAAGAGTCCATAAATTCCACTTTGACTAAATATATATTTTTTACTGCCTCTAATACGACAAAAGAAAGAGGTATGTTTGATTTTACTCCCTCTTGGAAATAGCTGCACGGATTGGAGAAAAACATATTTTACATTAAGCTCTCCTGATTTTTAAAATGTCCTAAATTTCATGAAATGGCAATTGTACTCCATCAGTCTCCGAACAATTAAAAAAAATGTGCATGGACCTTTTTTCCGGTGTCGTTAATGACTCCTTCCAAGCCACGGGCTCTCTTAAAGGAGGGAGTTTTTCATAATTATTTTCCGATTAAGGGGGAGATTTTCAGCTCCGTGAAACCTCCCTGTTCAACGTTACGCTTTCGCAGTGCACCCACTTGATGTTTCTCTGTTTTTCCCCAACACACATTACTCTCTAAAGATAACTATTCGTATGTTTTACTTTATTCATACCCACTGGATGTTTACAAACTAATATACAAACCTGCATGGCACGTTCACGTTACGTCTCTTAACGGGGGTTATTGTTTTTGACGCCTGGGTGTATTTTTATGTTTCATTTAAAAAAAATGAGTCGACGGCCAAACGCGATGCGTTCAAGTAGCCGTGGAAGGACGACGTTCTCTCATCGTCGGCTCGTCCTTTGACGCGTTAACCTCACGCTCGTGACGCATGCATTGAGACTCGTCAATTATTTACAATTCATGCAAACTACACGTATATGCAAATTCAGGTAAATGTTACACTGAGGCAAATGATAAATGGGAAAAGGGTAAATAACAAGTCCGACAACCACCGATTCTGGAATTTAATGGGAACTCTTAAACGTAACAATTCACAATGTGCATACATGCCTACTACATAACACGCAATCCACGTGTAGTAGATACATATTGCACGCGCAACATATATGTATAAATGCGTGCATACTGCTGTACCTAGGGTATTGTTTTATTTAGTTGTATCTCTATGCGGCACGCATAGTGGTGGAGCGGTAGCAAAGTGGTGTGCACTATGAACTCGGAGACCAGAGTTTGATTCCCAGGGCTAACATCGGTGGCGAATGACATCTGCACCAGTTCTGGGCACCCACCCCCTTCATCAACCCCCATGGACCAGCATGACGAAGTATGTTCAAACAACAACCCATGACTAACACAGTGTGTGGAGGCCTTCATCCAGCAGTAGACAAACAAAAGCACTACACGTGTATCATTGTACATATGTACAAGTAATGCATTTCTAGCTCCATATTTAATCAAGCAGTTACATTGGATAAGAGCAAACGTATATTAAACCGCTATGAATAAGCTTCGCAAACATTAAATACATAGACCATTCTCTTTCATCCCGATGTACGGATTAGACGCACTAAGAGACTGGCTAAAGCCGATCAGTGCCGGGAGGGTGGGGGCGGAGGGGGATGGGGTGGGGAGGGGGTGGGGAGGGGGTGTGAGGCTCACGAAGTCTCTGGCCTTGGGCTCAGAATTTGCGCGGTTCCTTTGGGAGGCCCCTGGAGAGGGTCTCCCAACCAGCCACGCTCCTGATGCCCTTTGCCTGCACAAACAGCCCCGGTGGCCCAGCCTCGGCTGTGAGACGCGAGGCAGCCGACACACTTGGGTTTAACAAAAAAAATTGGTTGGGGGCGGTGGGGGGGTGGAAGAAGGGGGGGGGGGGGAGCTGCCCTATGTCTGGCTCTGCGCTGTGTCAGAGACCCAAAATCCACTTCTCCCCCACCGCCGCCCCCGCAACTTGTAACTTGTGAGCGCAATCCGTGTGCTGCACGCGCGCGTCTCGCTCGCCCCCCCCGCCTCTCCCTCTCGAGCGAGTTTGACTCCGGGTCGCGGCACATGGACGCGTGGGGGAGGAGGCGTGGGCGAGGGGGGAGGTTCGACCTGTACAGTCTCATCAGCACGGCAACGGCTGCAACGTTGAAATTGGATGCAGCACCCAACAAGTGTGCGGGGTGCAGCACGGAATTTGTGAAATCGAGAACGCAAAAAGGTGGGGGGGGGCGGTGATTGAAAACGCACGCGCACGCATGCACACGCTGGACAAATTACTCGTCTTGAACCTGGAATACATTGGTCATCTTGTCTATGACTTTAAACCACCTCTGCTGATGGTGCCACCTAAACAACACCGTCGAGGAAGGTAAGGGGAAAACCACCCCATCTATCCTTCCCAATGAATGTCTCAATACAACTAAGACGCGGCGCGGTCGTGCGGATGGGAGAAGGGAGCTTGAGCTCTGAGCCTGCCCTTGGGCAAGACAACTTTAGAGAGATATTGTTCGCAAGAGTGCTGTTATCGAGCACTTTACTAAGACAGCCGCCGTATACCACACAGCTGGCTGCCGTATTGTCGCCACGGTGTCGATGTTTACACAACATCCGGGAGTTTGTTTGAGGCTGAGCAAACCTAGGAGACGCCACGGATAGGTTTTAGATATCATATCGCATTATGTTTTAATAAATGAGGCGGAAGTCAATGAAAAAGTAGGTCAAAGGAATGATGAATACATATCATGGGACCCTATACTGCTATTTCAGCAGAGTGCAGAGCCCACTGCCGCCACGCTCACACACCAACCACACTCGCAGAGACCAGAGTCAATAAATAATGCTTCACCACGCACATTAAATCCCTCCCACGAGATCGTCCCACCAAGACGCGTACACATTTAATTCCGCGTCAACCTAGGAGAAGGGAATAACCCATTTCAGATAACGTATGTTTGGAAATCAAACCCACTCAGGTCACTGAAATTGTAGTGCACAAAGATCCTCTCGTATAGTCTTAGCAGACTGTTGGGGCAAGTGCTGTTAGCAAGTGCCCACCTATGAAGGCCGGCACGGCACACGAGGGGGTGGGTGGCCAGCACCACGCCGCCCGCCTGTCTCCGTGATGGCGATGTTTACACATCGCACCGAGTACTTATTTGAGGCTGAGTCGACCTAGGGGAGGCCCAGAACCGGTTCAAATAATCGTAAATGGTGTTGGCCGTGAACGGGAATCGAACTCGGGTGGCAGAGTTCGTAGTGCAGCGTAGCGCTAACCTCTAGCACTACCACTCACCCCCCCTTATACGAAGATAAAGATCCCCCGTATAGCCTTAACAGACTGTAGGGGCAAGTGATGTTACCGAGCACCTATGAAGGCCGGAACGGTACACGAGGGGGTGGGTGGCCAGCACCACGCCCGACCGCCTTTGTCTCCCCAGTGGCGATGTTTACACACCGCACCAGGCACTCATTTCAGGCTGAGTCGACCTAGGGGAAGCCCAGGACAGGTTCAGATAATCGTCACCAGTGTTGGCCGTGAGCGGGAATCGAACCCGGGTCGCCAGGTTCATAGCGCAGCGCGCTAACCTCTAACACTACCGCTCCCACCCCCTTATACCCACACACCCACCCACACTCACACACGCAGAGGCCCGACTTTTGAAAAAAAATATGATATTCAAGCACGCACAATTACATCCTTCCCAGGAGATCGTCCTGCCGAGGCGCGTGGCAGGCAGGCAGGCAGGCTGGGAGGCTGGGAGGCCGGCTGCGCAGGACGGTGGCTCGGGAGTCTAATCAGCGGCGGCACCGGCCCGTGGGAGCCCCGGGGATTAGCCGCCAGGCACAGCGCCCATTGCTCACTCCGGCGCTGTGCGTCCTCCCCGCCGGCCACGTCGGCACCGCGGGGGTGCGGCCGCACCACCACCACCTCCTCCTCCTCCTGGCGCTCGCTGCGCGCCCCGCGTGCAGATGTTACGCGTTGTGCGTCCGCGCTGACCCCCGTCACGAGTGATCAACGGGTCCCCAGGCTGGACAGCGCACAAACTACAATGGACAGGGTTTGTTGGACGTGAAATATTGCGGGGCCGCTCGCAAGGAAACCAATTAGCGCGCTTGGACCACCGGGGCCGTGCGTGGCGCGACCGGATAAAGGCGCGTGAAACAACGAAGCTCCCCCCGAGTGTGTGGACCAACACCGCGTCTCGACCCACCGTCAACTTACAAGCAAACCCCTGTGATTGTCGTTGCTTTCGTACCGATTGTTCGCTATTAATTTCAGCAATCGTCGTTTATTCATTGGCCGCCTCCGGGTCAATAGTTGGCTCCACGAATTAAGTCATGCACTTGATTTCTTTCTTGCAAATTGCAAGTACGATCCTGCTTTTTACTCGTTATTGTCGCGCGGCATTGGTAGGAACGGCGGAGCTCTGACTATGGGGCCGTCCATAAATGACGTCACGCGATTTTGAACGATTTTTGACTCCCCCCCCCCCCCCTCGTCACACGGCGTCAGAAAAAGTCAGACCCCCCCGTCAAATATGACGTCATAAAGCTCTGCCCCCCCCCAAATAAAACATTCTTAAAATCGCTTTAAATTATTGTCATTGTAGTGCGTATTTAATGTGGCGATGCACTCTCATTTTGTAGGAGAAAACATTTATTGAAAAGTATGTTGAATTAAGTAGAACGTGTTGTCTATATTTATTTAAAGTTGCGCATTTGGATGTGATGTCACAAATGTCTGACCCCCCCCCCCCAGGTGCGTGACGTCATTTATGGACGGCCCCTAGATGAAAAAAACAAGCATAGGTTTACCCTTTCTGGAAATAAAACAGGTGTTAAGATGTTCAAACACCAAAGAGATACCTTTCGCCAGAAACTGAAGTCTCCATTAACCACACGTGCTTGTGGTGAACATGCAAACAAACATGCTCCGATAAAGTCACATAGAATGGAAATAATTAAATAAAAATATAAAGCAATAAAATAATAAAAAAATCTTTTTACTTTTTAGTGGAATGGAAATAATAAAATAAAAAATATCAAAAATTAAATATTTTTTATATTATTAAAACAATAAAACATATTTTAATGTTTATATTTTATTGTTTTCTATTTTTTATTTTATTATTTCCCTTCTATGTGACTTTACCGAAAGAACCAAGAATATGAATCCCTGCAGTCACGAAAGCTTTAAATCGAAAAATGATCCGATAATATTTGCATTGTCTTTGAAACTGATTGGCCTACAACCGCGACAGCTTTCTTCATGGCCTCGTCTCACCAGCGTCAGACCAGAGAACGCAAAAAGGCGAACAGCACAAAGACAATGCCACACGTATCAGGGCATTTATTGCTCGGGGTGAGCAACTATATCATGGGACCCATTCTTATTGTTTCATACTTTGTATGCCTGATTAAGATGTAAATATATTGACACATTATTGGTGATGCTGCGTTGGCAGTGGTTGCGCAAGCACGCCCAACACATATATTCCACACATTTGTTGATTATACTGCCTGAAGAAAAAATGTTTTGCAGTATGTACGTATGTAATAATTTGGTTAATGGCTCTTCTTCACTGTTGTGCTATGAAGGACCATTGCCCGAAACGTTGGCTACTATATATTTTTCTTTTCAGGCCACAGCGATTTTTACGCGTATAGTTGTTTTTTAGACGTGAGCAGCTCACAAATGCAAATAGTTTTGCTGAATTTGTACATTGAATTGGTACATTTGCAACAACACTTCTCTTTAACCCACAGTTAAAAAATCTGCCTCAACAAACGCGCTCTTGGCCAAGAAGCAAAGCTCGCAGGTTGTCGTGGCTGCGCGCCTATGCGTAAAAGCTGTGTTTTACATTTTTAATGCCACTTTTAACCCAGCGACGGCACGCAATTAGGACCCGCTGACGTTTGCTGGTGAGTGCAGCCAAAGCGTCGAGCCTCAGAGCCAGCACTCGCTGCCCAAGAAAGAAGTCGGAATAATTATTTGGAGAATGTTTTTCTCTCTCTCTCTCTCTCAAGTTTGGAAACTGCTTGCCACTAGTGCCTTCTGCTTGGGTAGCAGCCAACTGCAGACACGCGGCATTTCTCATTTCCATTTTTTTTCTTCTGAAAAACCGACAACTTGTGTACAATAATGATTTGTTGCACGAGGCAAATGCACGTTGGGCTTGTGCGAAATGATTATATATGAAAGCATCCGAAATAAAGTAGGTCAAATCAATGATGAAAATATTGCACGCAATAATATTTTTTAACTCACATATATCAAAACAATGTTCTTAGTTGACATTGTATTCAATCGTGATATGCAAAGGTTTAAATCAAATTCAATAAACACACAAACTTGGAAAGGAAATTGTAAAAACTTTGTTTTAAATGAAATCGGCAAAAAATGCTAACTGTACATGAATTACTCAGCTTGCAATGTTTTAATCATTATTTCCACATGGTAAATATCTTACTGGCAATTTTCTTCGATTAAAAACAGTATGTTGAATTTAACCGTTGAAGTTTACCAATTTAGCAAGCCGGCTTTAGTTTATCAAACAGTGTTTAAATGAACATTAATTCACGTGATTATTCATGTTCAGCTCTTTGTCAATCCACTGCTGAATGAAGATCTTCCCACGCTGTATATATATCATAGGTGTTGTTTGACCATACATCATCACACTTGTCAGTGTGGGTTGAAGTGAAGCGCCCAGGCACAGTTCAGACATCACCTGCCACTGATGCCAGCAGGTCACTGAGTTTATATCGCAGTTTGCCAACTACTGCACCACTGCTATTATATGGCAGTAAAAATCGTAATTACAATAAGCCAAAGTTTAGGTCTTGGAAAGTTACAAAACACTCGTAGCCAGACTTTCGGACATTCTCCATTCACAAGCAATAAATTGGCGACCCGAACCACATCGTTAGCTCTCTCACGTGACCGCGTGTGCAACACACACGTGCACAAGCGTGACGGGCGGCCAGACTCGGCTTTTTTGAAGATGAAAGTCGGACTACGATCCCCACTCCCCCTGGGCTCTTAAAGCGACAACAATTAATGGGCCCCCTCGTGGGGGCGAACATACCCAACGGTAAACGATCAGAGCCGCAGTGGCTCGGCACTCCGAGCTGGCGAGGATTTATAGCTCGCGCCACCGCACCTGGGATCCACGAGCACTTGTGAGGTGTCCCCTCTGGGAGCACAGGGCCCGGTAACGGATGAGGCGTGCTCCACCCTTGGGCAGCTCCACGATTGTAGACATACATTCCACTGCTGGATGAAGTCCTCCCCGTGCCGTGTCGGTCATTCATCTGGAAAGCCCTTAGGCTAAAGAATAAAATGTTATTTCTCTTTAGTCATTGAACAAACCTATTGCTGTGGTAATTGTACTGTTATTTACATAACACACGAGGTATATGTTCCTACCTTTGACGATCCAGTGCTGAATTAAGGTCTCACAACACCACGTCAGGGTTATCTGACCATACTTTTCCACGCTGGTCAGTGTGGGTTGGTGAAGGATGAAGAGCCCAGAACTAGATCAGAACGCACTTCCCGCTGATTTTAGCTGTGGTTGGGAATCAAAGTCGAGTTGACAGGAGGCTCGTAGTGAATTGTGTGTGACGCACTGCATCACTGCTACAGCCTTAAATGTGGGCTAATCATTAAGCATAAGCATTAATAGGCTCTTTACTTTGGTATTGCATGTCAACAAATTAGGACTGCAATTTAGGAGAAACAATTTGTCCACCTCTCTTGAGAATGGAGAAAATGCTCATAAAATAAAATACAGCGGCGTCAGCCGCAGTCAGATGAACGAACTTTGTCACCCAGGCTGGGACGGCGATTGTGCATTCAGTGTTGTGTCAAACCAAAGACTCATTCCATAAATAAGGCAATTTTTGTTGTTACTTTCATTATACGGATTTTTATAGAAATAAATTGTGTTTACACTGTAGCCTGATTTGTAGAGGTTGTTAAATTAGTCCCGGGGAGTTTATGAAATAGTTTACAAGGCTTTGATTTGTTTTTAGAAAAAAAAAATGCATGTATTGTAGCAGGGCAGTGCAGGTTTTAAATTTGGAAGAATGTAATTTTTAAACAAGGGGTTAATTATCTCGGAATTCAATTTCAAAATAAAAATACTGGATGCTTACATGGATTGTACTGGGCTCTCTGCTCGTATGGTCTTGCTCTTGATTGGGTATATTAGAAGTTAACAAAAAAAACTTTACAAAAATATAGACAACGCATCACAGAACAGATAATAACTGTCATGGCAGCCCATACAACACACTGAGGAGAAAACGGTGGCAGCGGCTTGAGCAGCAGCAGCAGCGAGGCGAGGCGAGGGATAATTGAGAGAGATCGCGGTGAAGAAAGTATCAACACGCACTTCTTAGTCACCAACGTATCGAACCAGTTCAACCATTGACCCCCTCCTCCCTATCTGCCGGAGAAGCAAGACGATTCGCCAATGAAAGAAGATGGATTTAGTAGCTATTGAGATTCGAGGCTACTATACTCCAGCAGTGTGCTGGTCCAGCCTCGGGCCAACCCCACAGATGTTCTCGTTGGGCAGTGTTTCTCTTTGCAAGGCCCGCGAGCCACTGGCGGCCCCCGACGAAACACAACACGTGACAACAACCCCTGGCAGGTGGTGCGGTGGCCCAAACACTGGCGATGTCTTATCGGCGAAAGTGACGGCCCTCTGATTATAATGCGTGAAGAACAACTGTTGTAGACGATCTGTCCCCGTGCGAGCGCGAATACAGATGGTTTCTGTCGTCACGATTCTAGTCTGCACTCCACTGATCCATTCTCTTACAAGAAGATCAACAACACGTATATATGTGTGAGGGATATTTGGAAACGCATTACGTTTAACATTGAAATTACATTTCATAAATTTTAATTCACATTACCAATTGAGGTAATTTTCAGAAAAAAATATTAAAGGGTTTTTAAATATCTTCTTGGTTCTTTCGGTAAAGTCACGTAGAAGGGAAATAATAAAATAAGAAAAATTAAACATAATAAAATAATTCTCACGACGTTTCGGCCACAACGCAAGCAGCCGTCATCAGGTGATCAATGAAACACCACCAAGCTTGGAGCGTATATTTAAGCTGGGTTGGAGGGGGAAGTAGAGCACCTTGACAAAAGAAGGTTTTTAAAGTCCGCTTTACCAGACGTCGCGACGCTTTCGGTTTCTGCAACCGTGGCGGCAATTGCAACCAGTTCCCTACAGACGAGTTTAGTGAGCTGCCTAAAGGAACGTCACTTCTACTCCTAGATGCGTTGGGTCCACTCGAAGGAAGAATTCGTAAAGACTCATTTCAACAGTCATTGAATCTTAAATCCCAGAAAAGGCCCATCACTTTAACGATAATTAATGAAGTCCCTGTCATTTTGCGTGTATTCTCAACACCAGCTACACGGGGTCAAGACCCAAATGAGACATAAACAGCAATTATTCGGCAAAAAGGAATTTTAAAAAGCCATTACGCGTTTTTGTGCAGTATTATGGATAAATAAGTAGCTATATACTGCTGTCCGTCTCTCCAGATTGGTGAACCAATGTGTCTTCCTCGCATGTCAAGACATTGTTGAATTGACCACGAATAGACCCAAACTTTATTTTATTTAAGAAAATACTTTTTTCGTCCTAAAAACCGACAAACTATAGTTCCTTCTAGATAATCTCACATTGGGAGTGAAGCAGTGACACAGTGGCTCGCACACGGTGACGAACCCGACCACCTGAGTCTGATCCTGAGACACAGTGACGTCGGCAGTGACATGTGAACCGGGCGAGGGCTTTATGAATTATGGCCAAACAATCCCCAAAACCTATATTGTTGGGTCTTTCGGTAAAGTCACCTAGATAGGTTCAAAGAAAATAACAAAAAACTACGACGTTTCGATCGCAACCAAAGCGGACGTCATCACCGCTTGTGTTGCGATCGAAACGTCGTAGTTTTTTGTTATTTTCTTTGAACCTATCGACGTAACTTTACCGAAAGACCCAAAGAATATGAATTCCTGCAGTCACGAAAGCTTTAAGTCAAGATTTTATCCCCAAAACCGAAACGGTGTGTGTTGGCCTCCATCCAGCAGTGGAATCTTATTCTAATTTACAATTCATATTCTCGATATGGAGCATTCCATATATTTTTATTTGGAGCATTCCATGTTTTTTTTCATTTGGTGCATTCCATGTTTTTGGAGCTGTCTTCAGGTAGAGTGTCACTGAAGGGGCTGTGTAAAAGCGTAGTGGTATTTCCTTTTGTAAGGTTGTACTTTCTTTTGATGAGGACCTGTGCGTTGACTGGATTTATTTTTAGCAAGAGGTATCAATCATCCTTTGAGCCTTCATTAATTTTTTTTAATGTCACACGATGGCATTCTTACTGAATGCTTACTTGCTGTGTTTAAAATGTATGAATTTAATTGAAAAATGTTTGCTTATTTTGTTTTTGTGTCACTCAAATTACTTTATTTTATTCTAAAACGAATAACTCCAAGAAATTATTATTATAAATGATGGTAGGGATAAACGAGCGTGCACAAATCTCAGCATTAAACAAATGCATTTCTTATTTTTTTCAAAAAAACTGACATTTAATATTTAGTGATTTACGATTTGAAAAAGAGGTGGAAAGTTCAGCCAAAGCATACTTGCATTTCAACCTCAAGCAGAGCCCGTTTTGAATGCATCTCTATACCAGCCACTGCACGGGTCATATGCCAACTTACATTAAATGTTATATAACGAAAGCCAAACAAATGCATGTGGAACAGTTACTCCGTTCAAATATGCAATGCAAGGCCCTCCTCTGGACTAATCCGGTCAAAGAGGCTGTTTGATGTAATATGTTTTTTTTACCAGTCAATCTGTAAGCAAACCCTGCCCTGTTTTTCACCCCCAACATGACTCTGCCACAGGCTGTGTTTAGGCCTTGTGGTAATTGGCTGCTAGGTGCCACATTACAGCATTAATCTGACAGCCGTCGTGGGTGTGAGGCGAGAGAGTGCGACAGGGCAGGACCCAAAAAGACGTTAATCCCTTGCACTCGCCAGGAAGCCGATACAGGCACAAAACACCCCCCCCCCTCTTTCTCTATAAGCGCAAAGTCACATCGCCACGGGCCGAAAGCCAAAACCGGTGTTTTTTTTCTGGGGGCAGAGGGGGGCCCTCTGAGACTGTGGGGGCCAAAGGACGATCCAGGCAGCTTTACAAGGCAACTCTTAAGACGAGTAATAAGGGCCCATGTAAGGGTTAGTATCCACGGTACTTACATGCATGCCATGCTGTCAAGCCTATGTCTACTCAATAAACGTAGTCATAACAGCGTGAAGACAAGTCGGCCTCTCTTATAAGGCACCAATATAAATTTTTTTCTTCTCCCCGCTCGAAATCTCAGGACCAAACACGTATGGAAAAAATAATAATCAGCGGGAAATGTTGAGTCGAAACTGAATACATTTACACATTCCCCAAATATATTTTATTAAGCGTTAAAAGTCAGCTTTAAACATTTCGGCTGAAGCCATATGTGTATGGCTAGGGTACGGTGTTTTTCAACGTGCGGGCAGTGTGCTGCGCAAAGGAACTAACATCGTAGTGAGCAACAATTGCACATTCTAGATTTGAAGCTTTCGTGGCTGCAAGGATTCATACTCTTAGTTCTTTCGGTAAACTTTACCGAAAGAACTAAGAGTATGTAACAATTGCACAGTCAGTTTCACGCTTTTACATATCCACCGTGGCTATTGTCAGTGCCGGATTAAGCTAGTGCGGGGCCTGTAGCATATGTTACAAAGGGGCCCTACATTTTTTTTTTAACACGTAAATATTAAAACACAAATGTTTAAGTTGCATAGTAAAGTAATTGTATGTTTTCATTTTCATTTGCTATGAAGCCAGATAATACGACAAATTGCTAACCTTAAACACCCAGTCGTTCATAAAAGTTGAAGGCAAAATAGTACTATAGTAATAAAGCAAGTGCAGAATCACTAATCCGGTACTGGCTATTGTTACTTATTAATGCTACACGTTTTAAGATCTCAGCACAGTCTGTTTTATAACGCGTGTTGTTTTCAAAACGCGAATTGGATATAACGCGATGAATGTATTAGGGAGCGCATTCTTTTTTATAACGCGGATGCCAATTGGATATAACGCGATTGAGCGAAGATAACTACGTCGCGCGAGTATGAATTACGCGGTTGTACGGCTGCCTCGGCTAAGCATCACACAAGGCGGGATGCTGTTGGATGCTTTAGGATGCCACCCACGTCTTTGTTCGGCCTGCGTTACGCATCTCGCGTGTCATCGTGGTCTGTGCTTTACCCCATACTCCGTCTTATTTATTGTTACGCGATTTGTCCATAATGTGGTGTTCTTCAGGAGCGCAACTACTGCGTTATTTTCTTGCCGTGTTTCCCATGATATCTGCAAGAAAGGAGTCCATTGAGGATGGCGGTGGGCAGCTTTCAGGAATTTGCAATTACAATGGTAGCAGGCGCATGGGGACCTGCACACTCCGGAGTGACAGGACCCTACAGACACAGGGTACCTGGCTGTCCGATTCAATGTCCCATCCAATGAAAGGCCGAATTAAGGACTTCGGACGCTTCGAGAGAGATGCACGGAAACCGCACACACACAGAGATTAAGCTCGAGACACAGACAAATGAATGCGCTCCTTGTCAGCCCATTAACATACGAGAGATGGGAGGAGTGGGGGGGGACGCACCCAAGTGTAATTATATTACCTTAATGAATGACTTCAATTGTTCACGGACCATCGCACGTCCTTCAGGCTGTCAAGTTATTGTTTCGTGTTTTTATTTAAATTTGTCATTTGTGAGCGGGCTGGTGTGTGTGTGTGCTCCTTCTCGACTCCGTTAACAATTAAACGCCACAAAGGTCACAAACTGAAACAGGCCACCTCAGTGTAGAATTGGTCGTACGTTGAAATTCACGTATTGCATTTTAGAATCAATAGAGTAAGAATCATATACTTCGATGGCGAGTGATATACAAACCGGTTCGGGGCTTCGCCAACCCACACTTACCAGCGTGGTGAAGTATGGTCAATGACCTCCAGACGCCGTCGGGAATCCTTCATCCAGTAGTGGACTGACACAGGGGTGTATATTGTACATAAAAGAACACAAATAACACATATAAGCCAATTCAACTTGTAGGCTTTCGCGACCAGTATTATTAATAATAAAGTTTTTTGGGTTTGATCGCGTTATTACACATTTATAATAACGCGATCTAACCCAAAAACTTTATTATGACCATATAAGCCAAATTGACAGTTGTACAATAACGAATTTAACGCCACACTCCATCTCAAAACTCTGTCAGTAGAGAGGGTAAATGAATCGACGGCACGCCGATTCTTAAAGCAGTGTCAGGCATTCAAAGTGCATTCGTTCTTCACGTGTAGGATCTTGTGCTCACAAAGTGCACCTCTCAGTTGGGCTCGTTGTTTGGGACCTCGTAGGCATTGCGGTATGAAGCGACTCCCCTTTGAAAGACCATGCAAGGCTATTGGGTGTCAAAGTCACAGTTAAATTAACCACGCACAACAAATCACATTTCACCCATCACTCAAGCGGTGATCTTCAAATTAGCGCTCATCCCTCTCCCTCGGTCTGCCCAAACACAGTGGCAGAAAGCCGGAGAGTTTGCCATCTGTCCAGCTTTTCCCAGGATCGTCTTCTCTTTGAGGTGGCTGTCCGGGTTTATCCGTACGTCTTCCTGGGACGTTAAATGCCTCAGTTGTTGATGTCGCATAGTAACCTACGATTAGCACGGTTGGCTACGTACGGTGCTAAAGAAGTTCAACATACATTCATACGTGCACCGCTCAAGAAGATTCATTGGCATGCAGTTCTCTCCTCTATTGGTATTGTCATATATTTATCTTCGCGTGATACGTCCCGGTTTTGTACTACAGAGGTGTAAATCCGAGCCGTACCCGAGATGCACCATCTCGGTTAGTACCCCCACACTGATGCCGCAGACCTGCAGGGAATTAGGTTTTTGAATTGGGAGGGGGGGGGGGGCTTTGTGTTCACCAATGTATCCATTTTGTTGGACAGCATCCTCAAGCTAAACGGTGCATTTCTGATGTTTAAATCGTTACACCGGCTTCACTGTAGACGTGTGCTTTCGCGCCAGCTTGGAGTCACATCTTGTTTAGTATTTAGAGAGCTCCTTAGCTCAAGGTGCGTTACGTTTTTTTAAAAAGCAGACGCAAAAAAAAGAATCGAGTGCTCTAGATCAGAGGTCCCGAACCCGGGGGCCACGGACCGGCCCATGGCCTGTTAGGAACCGGGCCGCACAGCAACTGGAGGTGAGGGCGGTGAGTCCGCGCGTGGCCCCCCGCCCCCATTGTTTTATTATTGACCACTTCCATCCGCGCCTCTCTCCCGCACTGCGCACTCGTCTCAGTCACAGTGTTGGTAAGCCCACAAGCTACTAACCCCTAGTAGCCACAATGAGTACAAAACACACGTCGCTGGAGAGCTTCTTTGAAAAGGGGGAAAGATCCAATGATGAACCCCCCCACCCGGTCCGTAAAAAAATTGTCTTCCACGAAACCAGCCCCTGGTGACAAAAAGGTTGGGGACCGCTGGTTTTAGATGGCAAGGGGGGCGTAACAGAGGACACGGGGTGTGGGTCACGAGAGGGTGCTGCAGGGGAGGGATGGGACGGAGTGGAGGGGCGAGGGGAGGGAAGGGAATGGGGCAATGGAGAAGAGGAGGTGAGGCTTTAAGAGCGGAGCGGAACGAGGTGAATGAGGGGGATTACCTCGTGCAAAGCGGAATTGTATTCCAGTGGTAACTAATGCGAGTGCATTTTTGCGTGGCGGTTTCACAGGTTGCGGCCGCCTCGTGCGGTTTTCACGTCGTGCCGCGCGTTGTTTGGCGTGATGTCCGACGTTTCGATCCGCGTGATGATGGGAGATTCAGTTCGCGAAGGAGTTCCCAACATGCCGGGGGCGACGCGTCGGACCTGACGCCCAACCGCACCAGGCGCAACCGTGGAAGTCCGCGCAGTGGTGATGAACATCTAATACCGAACTGTAATGGTACAAAACACGGGTATGGTGAAATGTGCACGTTGTACAGTACGTGTGTATTACCTGCAGCGAAAGCGCCACTCTCGTGGCGACGCGTACACGTTCAAGGGGCCGCGCACCATTCGGGCTCGTAAAGCTGTCATTAGCGAAGAAATACCCAAGTGCCTCAACGTGCGAACACAAAAAACCAAGGCAGTCGGTGCGAACGGTCTCCAAAAAATGCTTTGATGGTGTTGGAGGTCATAAACATCGTCGCGCAGGAATGCAACGGCGTTCACCTTTCCATTGGCTGAACATTAAAGTTTTTTGGGGGGGGATCCGCGCTGTAGTGCAACTTGCGCTATGCTATGCTGGCCTTTGTATGTACTCGCTAACGGCACTTGCTCCCACCAGTCTGCAAAGGGCTATACGGGAGGGGATCTTTGTCTTTGGTAAGGTGACCCCAAGTGCTGCTTTGAGGTCCGTAGCTGTAATGTTAGCGGAGTTTATTTTTTTTCCCATCCCAGAAATGTTGATGTTATATTCAAATTCAGAGGCTGTCTCTCCTCGTCCGATGATAAGGTAATCCACTCCAGTGCAGTCCATCTCGACTGTTTTCCTGCAATGCTCTCTTTATTGGAACGTCTGCACAGGGACTCGTCTCGCTATGGTTGGTGTGAAAGAAGTTCAACACTCGTGAAATGCTTCTGCGTGAACTTTACGAAAGATCTAAAATAATCCACGTGTTCCTCAATTTCTGACTTTATATATTATATTGGCTCCCAGATCCTCTTGAAGCAGATTTAATCGTTAGGATTGTAACTTAAAAGGTGATATCTCGTCTCGAACCCTCATACCGTACCTGCCTGAACTGTCTCTTGATGTCCAAAGGTGTTGGCTGCATTCACAAGATGCTGACGTTGAAAACTTCACATTGTGCGCTAAGAGTGACGGGACATTTCCATATCATGCTACTAACATTTGGAATTCCCCACAACCCTGAATGAGATCTGCCAATTCAATATCCATTTATAAATCACACCCGGGAACATTGCTGTTCAATGAGACTTTCATTAAACATTAAACATATCATTACAACTTTGTTTAGACGTTCATATTTGTCCTTTTAGACAGGGGTGGGGAACCTTTTTTCTGCCAAGGATCATTTGGATATTTATAACATCATTCGCGGGCCATACAAAATTATCAACTTAAAATTGAGCCTGTTATATTTGATCAAACATTTAATTAACTCACCCCTAATGCGATGGCTGGAACTGCTTCTCTTTGGCGAGGCGTGTGATGTTAGCTGGTATTGATGATGTTGCTGGTCGCAACTGCTTTTCCAGGTTTGCTCCGAGATTTATTGAATTTCGAGTCCCGCCTGCGGTCGGCTTGGCAGGGCCAGAGACCAAATGATTTCGCGGGCCGGACGTTCCCCACCCCTGTAATTTAGAGTAACAATACTTCGCGTTTGGATTGTTACTCGCTTCGTTGCGGCCTTGGCACTGAAAGGCGTCATTCATATGTCACACGTGTGCTGCTTGTTGCTGACAGCTTGGCTTATTTGTGGGTGGGGGGGGGCGGGAAGAAGAGGTGAGGTGGGCCCTGTGCTGAGCAACCGTGAATTAAATCGACACGCCGTGTCCCTTGTTGACCACCGCGGCGCAGGACCGATCAGACGGGGCCGCAAGTTCATTGGAAAGCGCTGGCGACGGCGTCTCAATGCCGCCACCTTCAGGACTTTACACTTCACACTCTCAAGAGTTGTTACGGGACAGAGCCGCGACGTTTTGCGGTGTTATTTTGATGGCACTGCAATTAGCGGAGGCGCACACGCATCTACAGCAGAAACAGGTCGACGCGTTCGCCCGAAAAGGAAAACTTACATGATAATACAGAAATAAAATATAATGGTCATTCTTCTCAGAACACTTGTTCTGTGAAGAAGGGCGATTGCCCGAAACGTCGCCTGTTATACGTTTCCTTTCAAGGCAGTGTTATTGACGATTGTATGGCGTTCATTGTTTTACATTAAAATACCGTATACGTATTGCCGCAATAGGTTGTATATCACGTGATGTAAACAAGCGTGGGTTTGTATCCGTGCCCTCCGCAGTTCCCCCCTCCACAATTAGAAACGTGCGTTTTAGATTGTTTGGCTGCTGCTAGAAATGCCCACGTGATGATAAGCCACCTCATTGAGCTGTCGTTAGTGACGGCCAGGTCGCTGTACACTGTAGCTCAGTGGGCCTTACCTGCTAAAATAAAAAACGTGTTTTAGTAAATAGTAAGTGGACCAATACATAGACTACGTGGGCAGACAGGTTAGTTTACATTGTATTTGCTGACTTATTGGCGCAGTGTCATGTCAATTATTAGGTGTATTTTAACCACTTGTGTTTAAAATGTTTTCTGTGTTTGTAATGTTGGCATTGCAAGTCAAGCACAGTTTCACATCAGCTCGATGCTGTGGTCTTCACACCTAATGTGATGATTGGTGCAATCGAAACGTCGTGAGAATTTTATTGTTTATTTTAATTATTTTATTATCTCCCTTCTACGTGACTTTACCGAAACAACTAAGAATATCAATATTTTATCCTTTACAAATACCGTATGGTACTGTATGCTTCCCCATACATACGATATAAAACAATTGAAGTAACATATTACCATACTCCATGCAATTCAATGGACATAAATCTTATCTCATTGTATTGTTAAACTATAAACTATTATTTAAAAAAAATATTTCACCAGGTAAGGCCCACTGAGCTACATAGCTATTTTTCAGAAGCCACCTGACCACAAATAATAGCGCAACGAAGTGGCTTATCACGTCGAAATGTACAGCAGCCAAATACTCTAAACAAATGTTTCTATACGTGGAGGGGAAAACTGGAGGACCCGGAGAAAATCCATATACAGGCGTCAGGGTTCGGATCTAACCCACGACCTCCTCCATACCAGGCGAAGTAGTTGACATGTCGCCACCACGAGCTGTCTTATATTACAAAAATATATCATTTCGAGTAACACTGAGCTAGGGTATGAAGGATTGTGGGGTGCATGTTGGAGATGGCTCAGGACAAGAATTTGTGGAGAAAGAGGACCGGTAAGGCAGACTCCTCCACATGAGTTGGGAGGAATACTAAACATCAGAGTGATATACATTGATCTAGGACATAACAACTACAAGGAGGTGAGTGGTAAATCAACAAAAACAACTTTCATTCATTGTATTATGTATTTTGTTTACGATATATAACAACTGGAATAACAGTCGCGCATCGGGCAATGATCGATAACAGATCGACTACTTTAGTGGCTGACCTTTCAACAGAAAATAATACAGTATTTGCTGATCTGTCATAAGTATCTTTGGTAAATTAATGGATTTGTTGATTTATGCAAGTAATTTTTTTTTATCAGTGAACTCATGAAAGTGGCCTTTCATTAGGGGCTGTCTTGTTCGGAAAATAGTTTGAGTATCGTCCCTTGTGAAAATCGTCACGTTCTTCGTGGGTGCATGGAGAGAGCATTGGCGAATCAACCGGGAGAATTCCACGATACTCAAGAGGTGATGTGGGAAATCGAAGCCCCATTGTGCACGAGTCGGCGAATAAAGGACACAGCTTAGGCTCTCAAACTCGAGTCCACGGAGCGCGCGCACGCACGCACTCTCTCCCGGTGTAACCTTCCACGGTAGCCAATCTTCTCCATTCATATGGAAATTGCCGTGACCCATTCGCATGCAGATTCGCCGGGCATTCATGCGTAATTTGGGTAATATAGTTCACATAATCTGTTGACTGAAAGACATGGAGAGATTGACATGGGTGGGTCCTAGAGGCTGAAGTTTAGGAAATTACAGATACAAAAGATTGCATGTGCCTTGCTTGGGTCCAGTTTTGTTTGCCATTGAAAGCACAGCGAAACACACTGCAAGACCAGCTTATGTAGAATTAATGAGATTAAAATAATACGAAATAAAGCATTAGATGCAATATACTCGAATACAATTATAAAATAATTATATACACCTTCAAAACAAGAGCAATATTGGGGTCGCTTGAGGCAGAGTGAACCGTGAACATTTTACATTCTGGGTTTAGCATATATGTATAAAATAAAATACATTCATACAGCAATAGTCATGTTATCTATAGCACCTGCAGTGTTGTATATGTATTCATTTAGCCCCTGAAAGTCATGAAGGAATTATCTATACAAAACAGCAGATGGTCTTTAAAAGCAACGAGTTGACCCCTTGCCTGGCATTATCAGCTGCACTCATTGCCACTCTGGCCCAACTCTGCCGATGACCCTGCCCATCTGACCTCCTTTTGTTAATTCTGGCCATCTGGATGAGCACGCATCAGCCCCAAGGTCCCAGCCTGAAATTCACACTTCTCAATTTGCCAGCCACCATCTGGAGGCAAACTCAGCAATTTTGGCTACACGTTTTGCCTGACTGACCGTTGAGATGGAAAGAAGTTACAAGCTGGTCATTTTTTTATGTAACAGCAGGGAGTATCATCGATTTGTGAAAGGCTTGTGGTCACCGACCTAATAACGAGACAACAGATCAACATGCTCGACACTAGCCAAGTCGTGATGCATAGATTGGCTCCAGTGAAGTCTTACAGTCATGACAATCATAGTCATTTTCAGCACTTTGTCAATCCACTTATGGATATGTCAGTTGTTGATAATGTCAGTTGTTGACCATACTAAAATAATAAAAATAAAACATAATAAAATAATTCTCACGACGTTTCGGCCACAACGCAAGCAAGCCGTCCTCAGGTGAAGGCCAGGTCTGTCGGGGAGACAGCGCCTGAATGAAACAGCACCACTGCTTGGAAGCGTATATTTAAGCTGGGTTGGAAGGGAGAAGAGCGCCTTGACAAAATAATTTGCATATCAAGAGGTAAAGCAGCAGAGGTTAGTGTAAATGCGATTGGTATTACCTTAGAGTCGCGGCATCTCTTCAGAAAGGTGAGAGACTCGATTAGCTGAGCCTTCTTATCACGGAGTTTGTTGAAGGATCTTAAAGTTTTGTGGAATCCCACCCCGTAGTGGCGGTAAAATTTCGATTTAAAGCTTTCGTGACTGCAGGGATTCATCTTCTTGGTTCTTTCGGTAAAGTCACGTTGAAGGGAAATAATAAAATAATACAAATAAAACATAATAAAATAATTCTCACGACGATTTCGGCCACAACGCAAGCAGCCGTCCTCAGGTGAAGGCCAGGTCTGTCGGGGAGACAGCGTCTGAATGAAGCACCACCACGCTTGGAGCGTATATTATTATGTTTTATTTTTATTATTTTATTATTTCCCTTCTACGTGACTTTACCAAAAGAACCAAGAAGATGAATCCCTGCAGTCACGAAAGCTTTACATCGAAAAATTGTTGACCATGCTTCATCCCTCTAGTCATTGCAGGTTGGTGAGGATCCAGAACCGATTTGCATATTCCTTGCTGTTGATCTCAACCATGACCGCGAATCGAACTCAGATGACCGGCTTCACAGCACAGTGTGCTCACCACTCCGTAATGATATGTACAGCGACGCGTGTGTACAAGCATCGGTGCTTTTATTGTTATTGTATATGGACGTATTGGCGGTACATCGGTGCAGCATAACACACCGGATCCTCATAAAACTAAATTTTAATCAGCAAAATGTAATCTGTTTTTCAGTCTTTAATTGAGCCTGTCACCAAGTTTGACGCGATTCAAAGGTTTATTAGTCTTTTCAGTCGACTAAGACTGAACAGACCTGAATCGAGGAACCGTCTGACCCAATCTAGGGCACGAGTCAAATCTGCAGTTTGGAACACGCAGCCAATCGTCATCAGGCTGGGTGCTATACCGCAAGAGGCTGTGAAGTTCCATTTTCAGCTGCTCATAACGTGTGTCTTACGACTGCTTTGACATCACGAAAACTGATTTTTACGCACCACCCTGAAAGATTTTCTGACCGAGTTTGCAAATCGTAGGAAAATAAATAATTATAGCGATTTTATTTTTTCTTCATGCCGCGCACCAGTGTACCGCCAAGACGTTCGTTTGTTGTACGTGGTTGGTTCATGACATCCCTGCAGCCACTCGAGGCGCTACATTGACTGCAATGGGGAAAATAATAATTGATTTTTGAGTTGAACCGTGAACCCCTCAATCATGATAAATTCATCACACTACACGGAGATGAACTGTGACATGTCCAGTAAACACTCTTCATGGGCAAAATAACTGCAAGCGTGAGCACATAAACGTGTTATATCTTGCAGAAATATTTATTTTTGCAAAAACAACGTGGAAATAAATATATATATACATCGTAATCAACCACGCATGTCAACCAAAATTTCGGTTGACTTTATTTTTTGCATTCATCTGCATCAGATTAATTTGCTGGCATAAAAAGGCTGCTCATGATAGACGGGATTTAAATGAAAGCATTAGCTTGCTAACATATTACTTTCATCTTCTTTCGAATAATATCTGTTATTTTTGCTAATGTAGAAAAATAAAGGTTTTCTATGTATCCCGCATTGAACCTTCACAGCATTATTAACAGACCTCTGCGAATTGGTTCACATGAGAGGCTTGTAAACTGTCGAGTGTGCCTCTTATAAAGGGGGAAGACTCCATAATTACAGTGAATTAAGATCACAATAATAATGATCAATACGCCAACACATTGTGTCAGTGACATTTAATTGTGAACGAGAAGGGGAAATTGACGCTGTCAGTGATCAAGCGAGGCCTTCGACTTCACAGTGATTGCAATTAGTGTGAGGTCCATCTCGGTTAATGTACAAGTTATCGTTTTTATTACCATTTGATTTTAAATTGAATTATCTAAATTCAGTCTCAGCATGGGAGTCATAAAGCCAAATAAAGGCCAAAGCGAATGAGACAAGCTATGGGCCAGATTGTTGGAATTTCGAGCAGAAATTTTCTAGAAAAAAAAACCTAACTCTTACATTAAAAATGAAGACCAATTTTAATAAATAAATAAACAACCCATCAATTGTGATTGGGTCAACTGTGAAGACAATTGAGTGCAGTCTGAGCATTCCATCCACGAGGATAGGACAAATAATGTCAAGGACAGGAATTGTGTTTGCTGTCATGGGTGGCGCCATTTCTTTAGAACTGCTTTTTGTGTTTATATAGATTGTTTCCCCCCCCCCCGCACCTCCAATTAGCACGGTTGGCTATGTACGGTGCGAAAGAAGCTCAGCATGCATAGTACAAACACGAGGGTGGGCTAACTGCTGACTGCGGAGAGGGATGAGGGGAAGCATTAACCAACGGGGGTCATAGGTGGTGGGGGGGTTGGGGATAGGGCCGAGGCAATGGCAAGCATGAGTCGTGCAGCAGCATTATGTATGTTGAACTTCTTTCGCACCGTACATAGTCAACCGTGCTAATCGGAGGTGCGAGGGAAGGACAACAAACAACACAAAACGGTGTTGTCAATCTAGACGATTTAAAAGTGCATAGCTCCAGTGGCTTCCAAATATCGGAAGGAAGAGCGTTCCAGACGGCCGCAGAAGCGCGTCTCAAAGCGCCACGCGATGCGGTGACCGTATTCGTTCGATGGCCAGCCAAAAGCCGCTGCTGTGAGGATGACGGGAGTTCGCCTGATGGTGGTTGATGCTCCATTGCTCCCTCGACGCGATCAGAAAAGGTGTGGAGGCACTGCAGCTGAGAGGCTGGGACTCGGAGCCGCTGAGTTTACCACGTCAAGAACGAACGTTCCAATCGTTTCGTTAGATTGTTGCCTGTTGTTGTTGTATACGCAACTTTAGACACAGCATCTCTCCGATGAGCGACGTCGTTATTAACCTCCGTACTCCACAGTCCATTGCATTTTAATACACTATGAAATATATTTTTTAACATTTGCAACTACGCATTAAAATTGCCGCTGAAATTAAGTAAATCGACATGTTCACATGTTCTTTGGGTCTTTCGGTAAAGCCACGTAGATAGAACAAATAATAAAAATAAAAACAATATCACGACGTTTCGATCGCAACACAAGCAATCGTCATCAGCTGAAAAATATAGCGGGAGGGCTGCTGAGAATAGCAGCCCTATTCTCATGACGATTGCTTGTGTTGCGATCGAAACGTCGTGATATTGTTATTATTTTTATTGTTTGTTCTATCTACGTGGCTTTAGCAACATGAATTGCTGCAGTCACGAAAGCTTTAAGTCAAGATTTAAATGGACATGCTTGTGACGGGGGGGGGGGGTGCAGTCTGCCAAGTGGAGGAGGGTTGTGGGGGGGGAGCAATAACCCCCATGCCCCCCTGTGGCACTGCCAATGCTTTCTGAAACATCGCCATCCTCCTGCCATTGCGTCTTCATGAGAACCTTGCACAATATCGACCAATCTACTTACCTGCCCACCTACCTGTCAAACACCTTAACGTGCTGTACATTCCGACTTAAAACGTCAACTTTGTCGTGTTGGATATTACGTTGCGTGACATTTAATAACCGCAGCTGAAAGTTATGTTGTGTAAATGGCACTGGAAGGTTGCGTTGCGTTATGGGGGTTTTCTCTTTACACATTTATTATGAGGCAACTCTCGATAAACTAAACTTTAAACTTACAAAAAATTTTAACCAGTTAATGCCCACTAAGCTATATAGCTCTTTTTCGAAGCGACCTGGCCCCAAATGATAGCTCAACGAAGTGGCTTATTGTGTGGGCATTTATAGCAGCCAAAAACTATGACCGCACGTCGATTCTAAATGTGGAGCGGAAAAACCAGAGGACTCGGAGAAAAGTCCACGCGACCACAGGGAGGGGAACACGCAAACTCCAAATATACAGCAGCAGGCGAATCTACGACCTCCTGTAGACCAGGCGAGGTAGTCAACATCTCTCCAACGGTAAAGATTTTTTTCAGTGTTATCAACGACACCTTTTGCTCCACCTGCCTCTCGTTTTCTCTGTAAGGACCTGTATTTGCATATTTGTTGTTATCATTATTATTATTATTATTCATAAACGTACAAGACACACTGGCATTTAAATAGCAGCATCTGTGGGTGGGAAGACAAAATTTGAGTTGTTTTAGCTGTGGCAGCTGCACAGCCTCCCTCCGACAGAGAATTGAACATGCAGTAGCTCTAATGAACGTTATTGCATAAATATTAATGCTGATGCTCTTCTTTTTTTCCAGGATACATTGTCACTGACTCATAAGAGTAATTTTCAGGAGAGCCCTGTTGCACCGGATTGTTTGGACAATTTTCAATGAAAGAGCGGTTTGGCTTATTAAAGTTAACCCGGGTACCAAGAGAAAAACACACACATCGAGGGGATAATACGCAAATATCTGCCACAGCTGGGTTCAAGAATTCATTGGTATTCTGGCCACGTTCTGGCCACCTCACAGTGTCAAAGAGTCAAAATGTTTCAACGTTTACCACAGCCGTGTGATGAACAAGTGGCAGCGTGGGGGAGATTCTGTCGAGTGTGGCTCAGAGGCGCTGGGCTACGACGAAGTGGGGACATTGGAAACGAGGCCCCCCATTGTATTGCTCGTGCTGGAGCCAATGCGGTAACGTCCACCACGCCATGCCATTGGGGAGAGCCATGCGGTGAAAGACACAGACACACAAGGGTTCACGCCAGGTTGCACAGCAGGCATCAGGGCCATATGAGTGCGGGGCAGCAATGCTGTCTGTGTAGTCGTATGGGTCCCCTAAAAAGAAATTCAAATTTTTTTGCGCATTTGCAGTTCATCAATAAACAGCTGACGCAAAGGGCAGAGGCGCAAGAACCAGGTGTTTTGCGAAGCTCCCCGCACATACATATACAATCAGGCATTGTGGTTCGATGGCTCGGGTTAATGAGGTAATACACTCGTCATTAATAGTGCGTTCGCATATACTGGTCATCATGCAATCTCGTTACTATGGAGTTTTATGGGGACAAAACCTTCTTTACAAATTATGTCAAAGGTTTCTGCAAACGAGGACCAGCAAACCCAAAATGTAAATCATTTGCAGCTCAGGGCGCAGGATTTCCAAAAGCTATCACAACGATAGAATGCAAATTTCCACGGCAGCCATATGAGGTCTTGAAATTGCTAAATGTCCGCTCTAACATTGAGGCAGCTGACTCAATGAAAAAATGACGTGCAAAAACTGTTTATAAATGCAAGCTTCACCAGTCGAAACCCACATCCTGAACACCCTTAAGCTGCTGGAGCAGACTCTAAATTATAGTGCAGTTTGAGCATGCGCCTCCTAAACCCTAACATTATACTGGTACATGGCGTACGAAACTTTGCAGTTATCATTGAATTGCACGATCTCGTTCTGCTTCCCATATTCCTCAACTCTGCAAAACCCTTTACCTCCAAGCTCGCAACATCTCCTGCATCTGCCCTTTAATTTCCCTGCCTGTCACTGAGAGCCTTATTATGAATTGCCTTCATCACATCTTGACTCGACTATTGCAATGCTCGCCTCCATGGCTTCTCCAAATTACTCGTCTCCAACCTCCAGATAATTCAAAATGCCACTGCACCTGTAAATGTAGACCACACATCATCTCAAGCCTCAAATCCCTCCACTGGCTCCCAGTCCACTACCAGACCCATTTAGAAGATCGCACTCACGGTCTTCAGGATCCTCCACGGGTTCATCCCTTGCTGCCATCGACCCTCTCGTCTCACTCTACTCCATTCCACGCACTCCCCACTCCAGAAACGCAGGCTTTGGATCAACATTCCCAGTCAACCTTCACTGAGTGGGAGGTCGCTCATTCTCCTCTGCTGCCCCCAACGTCTGGAAACACCTTTCTCCAGCTATACGTGTTGTAGTCTCACTGCCCCTGTTCAAGTCCAGGCTCAAGACCTGCTTCCTTTCTTCCTCTGCCTATGATCGACGGTCTCTTTATTCCTCTTCAATAAATAATGGTCACTGTGGACAGGGAATTCAGACGAAATCACGTTGAGATGCTACATAAGAATAACATGACACATATCTCAAACTAGGCAATACGCAAGCTGTCCTGGTAGAATATTAACACGCAAATAATGCAAAACATTTGCATTTATTTCACAAACATAAGCTGTTGCACGCAAGTGTCCATCAAACCGCCACTTTAAGCCACTGTTTATGATTCCAAGCAATTGCGCGTTTCAAACAAGCCATATGCCGGGCCGTCTCCGCGTAATGATTTTTTAACAACCCAAATAAAGAAATAGATAAAATCAACAAACATTCGCCAGCGTTATTGTAGTAAAATGGAACAACAACAAAAACATTGAAGCAACAACATCCTCCCGCATGCAGGGAGCGTGTACTACGGTCTCCTCGAACCTTGGAAATAATGAGTTTCCCTGCGAGTCTAAATAATCAAGCAGAGCCAAAATCAGTGCTAGAACTTGCCCCTAGGCAGGGGCACATACTCGCAAGTGAACCATAAAAGTCTCCGAAAATATCTTTGTATTTTTTTGTTCGGATAGCCCGACCAAGGACGAAATTCTGCTGGAGTCGATATAAAAAAACACAAAGACAAGGATCCCCCGTATAGCCTTAACAAACTGTAGAGGCAAGTGCTGTTAGCGAGCACCTATAAAAGCCAGCACGACACACGAGGGGTGGGTGGCCAACACTACGCCCGGCCGGCTTTGTCTCCCCCAGTGGCGATGTTTACACATCGCACCAGGTACTCATTTGAGGCCGAGCCGACCCAGGGGAGGCCCAGGTACCGGTTCAGATAATCGTCACCACCGGTGTTGGCCGTGATTGGTAATCGAACCCGGGTCGCCAGGTCCGTAGCGCAGCGTAGTGCTACCGCTGCACACACACGCGCACAATTGAGCGCCCGTCAACACTGGGGACCGACCCAGAATCCACGGCTCGCTTTAACACGCCGATGGCTCCTTTGCGAACGTTGATGTCATTATTCCACTTCTGCGTAAATGTCCTGTGAAAAACGATAACATTATGCTTGCCAGATGTTTTGCGGAACCAGGTCTGGGGAGAGGGGTGGTGTGGAGGGGGAGAAGGAGGAGAGCCGGGTGGCGGTAATGTGGCTTATCGTCGCAGCTGCCTCGATTCGGCCGCTCGCTCCGTCCGCGAAGGCAGGAAACGCTGCAAAGTCGACCTCAGCGACTTTCCAAAAACAGACGGGGGCTCCGATTTTGTTTTGTCTAAAGCTCCCCTTACAGCCACTTAGAAAAATCTCCGCAGAGCGAAGGCCTTTCATCAAATAATTAAGCCCCCCCCCACCCCAAAAAAAAATACCGCGGCCGCACACTTTTTCAATTTTTTACTTTTGCACTGTTGCGCCCCGCCTCTCCGTTTGTGTCCCGTTGGATGTTTGAACTTAAACATTGGCGCGCTTCGAGAGGTTACATCGTCGGAATGCCACGCGTTGACTGCCCGCTTCTTTTTTGTATCCCCCACTTCTCTCGAGCCGAACAGAATATAGAAATGCCACTCATCTACAGTTCTAATTATTGACGTAAAGCTTTCGTGACTGCAGGAATTAATATTCTTTGGGTCTTTCGGTAAAGCCACGTAGATAGAAAAAATAACAAAAATCTAAATCACGACGTTTCGATAGTAACACAAGCAATCGTCTTGCGATCGAAACGTCGTGATTTTCATTATTGTTATTTTTTTCTATCTACGTGGCTTTACCGAAAGACCCAAAGAATACAGTTCTAATTTATTTTTTTATGAGCCATTGTCTTATGCTCTGTTGAATGGATGAACAAGCCTCCACCATACAGTGGCCGCGTGTCACAGTCCATCTCTCCTCCTCCTCGTTCACATCGCTCTTAGGCGTGCCTCTTTCTTCCTTCCTTTGGCCACCACTCCGTCAGCAGTTTTCATCGATCAACCATCGACTGCTAACGGTGTCCCGCTTCCTTGACAGTCATCGTAATCTCTACGATTTGTTTTGAATGAACGTCGAACTTCTTGCGCGCCGTACGTAGCCAACCTTGCTAATCGGAGGTGCGTGGTAAGGACAACAAACTTAACACAATAAGCAGTTCTAAAGAAATGAGGATTCAATCTAGATTTTAAAGTGCATTTGCTCCAGTGGCTTGCGGCTACGAACGCGTTAGTCTTTAACTGTGGTTCCAAGCATGCAAATCTTTGTTCCTTTGGACACTTTTCAGCTTTTGTTGCACCTTCTCTGCCACGTATCCAACGCGATATTGGTCCTCAAATGCCTGCGCTAGTGATCGAGGGACAATGCTCAAACGCGTATTCACAAGAGCGTTATTTAACGCGAAACCGGTAACCATTTGCAGAAGCGACGAAAGTCACGAACCGGTAACCGTGGTCAGTGGAGTTTTAGCAACGAATGCACTCATCGACGCGCACACGCGGACTTGCAAACGGCACGGCGGCTAAGGTACATTTGGCCTTGTTCATTTGTTGAAAGGTAAAGGTGCAGCCCTGCACTTGCTTTTTTCTCACGCCACTGCTGGCGGAAGAACGTCCAAGAGGGCGAGCTCGAGAGGGCACTTGGTCTACTCTTCCAGACAGCTCTCGGGGCAAAAAAGGTGGAAGTCAACCACACTTTACCCCACCGCACAGGTGCTTGCCTGTCGATCAACTGCGGTGTGCCCAGTTGATGATGCTGCTGGGTGGGACAGAGGCGGGGGAAGGGATTTAAGAAACTCTCCACATTCTTTCAGCTGCCACTCCGGGAGATAGAATCGAACCAGTGACCTCTAGAATGCAAGTCTGCCGCGACAATTATTAGAATTTTAAAAAATCTGTATTTATCCTGGAGAAATCCGATGAGCTATGAAGCTCTTTTTCACAGATGTCCAGTAGACTATGGCGGCCGCCTTTGTATCTCCGTTAAAGAGGCTAAGGGTATGCATGTCTGTTGAACTTCGTTCGGACCGTACGTAGCCAACCATTCTTATCGGAAGTGCGGGGTAGGACAATAAACAGAACACAAAAAGCGGTGCGAAATAAATGAGTTTTCCATCTTGATGACGTAGCTCCGGCGGCTTCCTAATATCGGAAGGAAGAGCGTTCCAGACAGCCGCAGACGCGCATGTGAAAGCGCGCGATGCAGTGACCGTCCTTGTTCGATGATTAGCGTATTGTCACACATTTTTATATATGCGGCAAACCGGTAACAGTTTTTTTTACCGGTTTAATCACGCGGTAATGCAGGACAAACAATGTTAAGTACTCTTAATTCATGATAGCCAAAAAAATGTGTTTTTAGATGGATCGTGTTATTACTGCCCCCTAGGCGCATCGTGCGTTCATTACACTCGAGGTCACCGGTGGACTCCATGGCGAGGGACAGAAGCGGTGACTGGAATTGTGATGCTCACCGAGTTAACCCACCAATAGAATATGTACTCTTTGGTTCTTTCGGTAAAGTCACGCAGGTATAAAATAAGATAAATCACGACGTTTCGGGCGCAACACAAGCGTCCTCAGCAAGCAGACCAATGCTTTCCCACGTGATGAGTATGGATGCCTGCACTCACGAAAGATTCAAATCAATAGAATACGATTTGTTATTTTGAGACATCAGGATTAGTTGACGTAACACTCACCTGGGCCTCACCACTCACTTGACACTCACGTGACACCATCCACCACAGTCACCAGATGCTGACACTGAACAGAGACCACTCACCACACACTCACCAATCACCTAACACTCACCTGATCCTCACCTCATAACCACTCGCCAATCATCTAACGCTCACCTGATCTTGACCTGACATCACTCACCACACACTCATCAGACACTAACAATCAACGCTCACCGCTCACCTTTACAATTCGTCCACCACTTGAGATAGCTCACGTAAATTGGCGTCCATGACCCAACCACAACCAACGAATCAGAATCTTAACTTAGTCTCAGGACGATCGGCTAAATTAAAAGCAGTCAATTCCACGGTCGTCGATGTCAATGCCAAATCACCCCGAATGTGAGCATGGTTGTTCCACGTGAAACGAGGCGCGTGTGGAGGAGGATTGAACCTCTGAGCAGGCTGCGTGGAGGACAGAACGCCGAGCACCTCAGATGATGACACCGTGGCCCACATCGGCCAAGTAAGCGCACACAAGCCAGAACAGGAAGTGAAATATAACATTCATTGCATAAAACGCCCCTCCTTGGGAAACAATGTTCGGAGAATGTGCTGCTAATATATACAGGGTGCTTCAAAAACAATGTTAACACTTCTGAGAATTTGCAACAATGCCACGAGAAATGTGTCTCCGGGCTCTGGAGACCACCTGGGGAAGATTCCAGGCACGCGTTGACATTGATGGCGAGCAAGTGGAGACTGTGACTTTTTGCAGCTATTAACATTACATTTGTTATCATGTTACAGTGTTGATTTGAAGCTTTCGTGACTGCAGGAATCCATACTCTTTGGTTCTTTCGGTAAAGTCGTCACGTGGGTAGAAAAAATAATAGATCACGACGTTTCGATCGCAACACAAGCAATCGTCATCAGGTGGGACAACCCAAGCAAGAAAGAACTGCTGAAGTAGGCCTACTGATGACGGTTGCTTGCGTTGCGATCGAAACGTCGTGATCTATTATTTGTTCTACCCACGTGACTTTACCGAAAGAACCAAAGAGTATGTTACAGTGTATTATCCGTTCTTTTCCCATTAAAAACGATAGTCCCATATAAGTGAAACACCCTCTGTATATATATACACTCTTTGTATAATGCCACTTCTCATAAACAAAAGTATCTGTCACTCACAGTGTTTACAAAGCAACATAAAGAAGGGAACGCGTCCGAGTGGATATACTCCGCGGAGACGGGGCGATGAAATCATCTTGTGCGGAGGTGCAAGGGTGATTGTTAGATGATGGGACCGTGAGTCATGGCGACGGCTTGGGGAGGTCTTCATCCAGCAGTGACGGTGATACTGACAATTAATTAAACAATACATATACGGATATGCAAGTATTATAGTAACAATGTTTAGTTCTATATGACGGCGTTCATGCAAATCTAATCTCACAATTGCCGAGGAACCAGGCATATCCGGCGCCAGGAATTGCCCAAGCTCTGCAGCCCTCTACACATCAAGATGTTTTCAGCCAATTAATGAGTGTTTATACATGTACTGTACCTCCGACGAGCACGGTTGGCTACGTACAGTGCGAAATAAGCTGAACATACGGAGGTGGAAACCGGAGCACCCAGAGAAAACACGATACAGATGGAACAGATGGGACAGATGATATTATTCCGCACTTTGCTGCACCGCCCTCTCCTGGCGAGCCAGTGTACGGCACCTACTCTCGACGTCCACGGTTGACATTTGTGCGGTCCACAAAGCCTGGCCTCCTCCACACTGCCAGACTTAACAAGGCCACGCGCGTCGATAAGCCACGCCACTGCCGGGCTATGCATTTCTCTCTCAAGTTCAATGACGAAGAGCAGCTGAATGGATCAAGGTCTCCTCCGTCCCTTGCCGCTCTCCCTGCCCCTCCACCACGCAACACGGCCAGGGTTGCGGTGGCTTCTCCTTTGCCTCCTTTCAAGAGTTTTGTTTTTCTCTTTGGTGACACAATCCCCAGAAACATTTGCGCGTCACACCAATGACAATGCGACGCATATGGTAATGTAATAATGACACTACTTAATCTATAGTCTAAGATGCGATCGTATTTTATCGTTACAATCCAGAAATCTGAATATTTTATTGTATACTCTTTGGTTCTTTCGGTAAAGTCACGTAGGTAGAAAAATAATAGATCACGACGTTTCGATCACAACACAAGCAACCATCATCAGGGGGGGACAACCCCAGCAAGAAAGAAACCTGCTGAAGTAGGCGAGAGATCTGCCGTGGCACGAGGTTCAATAGGCCTCGGCAGTAGGGGGGGGGAGAGAGAAGGGGGGGGGGGCAGAATTTTTTTTTATTGTACTGGAGGAATCCGATGAACTATAAAGCTCTTTTTCACAGATGGCCCACCCGGGGCGGGTCAGAACGTCACAACAACGAGTTTCGTGCCGTTTGTCCACCCATTCCTGGATGAAGGTCTCCCCACATTGTGTTAGTAAACGGGGGTTGTTCGACCATACTTCACCACGCCGGTTAACGTGGGAGCGGTTCGGCTTTTAGCCATGACCGGAAATCCGACTCGTGGTTGCCAGGTTCCTCGAGTACAGGATGGTCCAGATGTCTTGTGACCCCCGTTTAATTCTCAAAAAAACTATGTAAAAATGTTTAAAGCAAAGGTTTATTTTAAACAGAATTTAATATGCAAAGGGGTCAAATAATTGGCGGGTCATGAGACAATCTGGACCACCCTGGACATGAAAGTGGGTTAACCACTGCGCCACCGCTCCGTTTCACGGTTTGCAAATACCCACGTAAAGCAGCAGGGGGTACCCTGCGATCGAGCATAAACAATCTCAATTTGTTGTTTGCGACGTCTATTTATAAAAGGGGAAACAAGAAACACGCAAAAGCTTAGGTTACGCGACCAACAGTTGACGTCGGCAATATTTACCATCAATGTATGTATTCACTGAGCCAGGCGTATTGGTGGTGGTGGTGGTGGGGCACGCCTGTGATGCAACGCTTTGGAGGCAAGGGTTGGTGGATCACGTAAGGATTTGCTAAAAAAAAAAAACCTCCCAAACTTGCCGATGGGGTTGGCTGGCAGCATTTTCACAGGCCACAGCCGTAAACATTTATTTGTTAGCCTGGGTCGATCAAAAACAAGTGCCGTATACACCTGTAATAAAGTTTAACACAGATCTCGGTATAAAATCAGCTCTTGCCACCCGAACAGAGATACCAATAACCTGGAGAGGTGGCGACCGTATTTTTTAGATGCCAGGTAAGAAGGTGGTACAAAAAGTGGGTTCATGGAGCTTTACGCGTTTCTTCTCACAAGCTAAACACTCGCATGCGTGTAATGCCACAAAGCACCTCCGAATTCGCACGCTTGGCTACGCTCGGTGTGAAACAAGGTCAACACGCATACTTACTAAACTGCCACAGTCCTGTACTCGTTGAATGAATGTATAAAGCGCGTGAAGTTATGACCTCTTTGCCATAATCTAACGCCGCACTGTGGTGAGCCATGGGATGGGTGACCCTTCGGACTAATGTAAATCCCAAATTATATATTTAGTTAGGTTAGCGTGTGCGTTTGAGACCGGGATTTGTAGAGTTGGTGGGGGGGTCACTGAATTCGGTCCGCTGGTTGGAACTCGAGCTCCCTGGACGTGACGTGAACGCTGAATCTATGAACCGAACGGGGAGTTGGGTCTGAACACAGCATCTATAATTACACTGGTCAACACACTTTTTCTGGCATAAGGTATTCCAACGGTTTTAAGGTAATTTTGGGGTGCTGATTCCAAATCTGGCATCAGTTTTTGTTTATCACATCATGTTTTTGAGATATCAAATATTGCATTTTCAATCAAAACTGCAGAAGAAAAATATTAAATAAATGTGAATATCTACATAAAATGATATTGTAAACACACTATCCTAAAAATACAACACTATATTTTAACACTAAAGCAGTCACTGACTCGCAATAACTTGCAATCATAAGTGACAGAGTTTATTTCGGGTAAAATCAATGAAAATGGGGTATGCCGATAGCATAAAAATGAGATGTGATAGAGCAAATCTGAGATCAGATTTGGAATCAGCACCCTGAAATTAGTCTAAAACAGCTGCAAAAGTCCAGGCCAGAATTTGTTTTTTTGTTGGCCAGTGTTATTATTGTTTTGCTGCTATGAGCGTGATTTTGACCGTCACCGTAAAGCCGGCCGCACCCCGATTATCCCCAACTCCCCACCAACTCCCCACCACTACCCACCAACTCGCCACCACTACCCAGCCCAACCCGGTGTGCTCAGGGGCGGGGTCTAAGCAAAATAGAGGCGGGGCCTTAAATAAGAGGGTGTGGCCTAAAAAGGAAAGGCGCAGAAAGAGGAAGTAGGTGGAGCCTACGGAAGGGGTGGGGCCTAGAGGTTGAATTCCCCAGTTGATTTAAGGCAGTGGTTCTTAACTCTTACTGTAGCCTTGGTTCTCAATCGTAAAAAAATATGTTAATAAATACATAGGTGCTTAATTCGTGTTTTAGACGATTTATCTTCGAAAACAATCTGGAATGTCTCATACCCCGAGAAAGAGCATCTCTCACCCCCAGGGAGTGCGTGCAGCCCAGGTTAAGAACCGCTGATTTAAGGTAATAAATGAAGTAAAATAACTGCAGCAGGCAACATACTCAGAGTCCTGCAGATGCGAACGCAGACCAACCAGTTGTATATTACACGTGCACTGAAAAACCTCTTTGGGAAGACCTTGTTTTTTAAGACTCATTTTCAAAACGGTCCTGCTTTGGGATGTCTTGGCTTCATTGTACTTTTGTTCTTTGCTGTGGGAGGTCACTGGCATAGCCAGGAAAAGAAACAAGAACTCCCGCGTAAAAGGAGATTCCATTCAAACGTTTCGATATAGTTCAAGCCTACTAGCAGCGCTGCTTCTTAGAGGCACCTCTGAATGGTCCACAAACCCCACCATTAAGTATGGAATTCAGATGAACTCTTTACAACACTGGTCAACAAAAAAACTACAAAATTCTGACCTGGACTTTTGCAGCTGTTTTAGACTAATTTCAGGGTGCTGATTCCAAATCTGATCTCAGATTTGCTCTATCACATCTCATTTTTTCGCGATCGGCATACCCCATTTTCATTGATTTTACCTGAAATTTACTCTGTCACTTATGATTGCAAGTTGTTGCGAGTCAGTGACTGCTTTAGTGTTAATATATGGTGCTGTATTTTTAGGATAGTGTGTTTATAATATAATTTTATGTAGATATCCACATTTATTTAATATTTTTCTTCTGCAGTTTTTATTGAAAATGCAATATTTGATATCTCAAAAACCTGATGTGATAGACAAACACTGATACCAGATTTGGAATCAGCACCCCAAAATTACCTTAAAACCGTTGGAATACCTAATGCCAGAAAAAGTGTGTTGACCAGTGTAATAAGTGTTGTTAGAGCATTGGTTCAAGAGTGGTTATTACAATACACGAAGGTTTATGTAATAAAAATTCTGCATAATAATGCAATTATTGAACGGCGTGGAGTCATGGCACAGTGGCTCGCGCACGATGCTACAATTCAGGTGTCCTGAGTTGAACACCTGGTCGTGGCTAGCATTGCTTGGCCAGGGATATCTGAACTGGTCCTTGAGTCTCCACACGCCTTCAGCAACCGTCACTGAGCAGCATGGTGAGGTATGGTCGAACAACCTCCAAACAAAGGGTTTGTGAAAGCCTTTTATTTATTTTTCTTATTAAACAAACAGTAGAACAAGGTTAAGCACTTAACTTTACGGGAAAAAAGTGTGAACGTCAAATGAGCAAATACAAAAATACTAAATTCCCTCCACAGGTTTGAAATGTCTTCTTACAATTAAGCGTTTTTAAACGTAGCGAATTATTTAATGACACTGCTTCGTTTGCAGTGGTGCACAAGCACGAATACCACAATAAAACCTCAACACATTTGTGAATAACACTTCCTTTTCCTTTCAAGGTAGTGTTGCGGACTCATGTATTGAGTTGTTTTTAAATATAATACTCGGTATCAACAGGAGCCTGCATGAACGTGTTACTCGTGTCAATGTCTTAAATCCAACATGATCATAACTGGTGTCAATTTAAAAAAATGCATTGTGTTACTTTTCACGAATCGCAGCCACAATATAGTGATTTCAGATTATGCTGCAGTAACTGGAATTATAATCGACCCCAGGTCTGATGAAAGTAAAGATAAGCCATTGCCAATTGAAAATTGCATTGCAGCCATGTAACCTCGAATCATCTGCTATATAACAGAAACATTTATCGTCGATGATAGCAACGTCACTTTCGCTCTAATCGCAAAGGGGATAAATTGTTAAGTGCCAAGACATTGCTCAGTCACTGGTCACATTCATTGCACACAGCTCCTCATTGAAACAGTGAAATCTGAAAAAGGCAGGACTTTCGAGTAGTTACAGAGCATTGACTGTAGACCAGAATATGCAGCAAATTTCACAACACCTTAGCAATATAAAATTGTATACTGTAATGGTAATGAAATAATCACCTGTTCTAGTTACTGTGTCCACGTTATTGTATTTTACACACTATGGTGTAAGCACTTTCAGAACAAGGCAATACACTGAGTAGCTGCAACTGTATACAGGCGATGAAATAATAATTTGTTCTAGTTTCTGCATCCGCGTCATTACATTTTACACACTATAGTGCAAGCAATTTCATGGCTAGGGAATGCACTGCGTAGCTGCTTTTAATGAGAAACACAAAGCTGAGTTCCCAGCATCGTTATATCATCAACTACGTCTTCATCATCATCACCATGGAGTTCACTACAGCCGTATACAGCGCTCTAGTCTGGAAGTGGATCGTGACCGGGCAGTGCCTGTACCTTGCGGCTGGCCACCCTCCGCTCCCGTCTCGCTAGGTTGTAATTCACCGCCGCCGTGTCCGTTTGTTGGGGGCTGAGGCGATGCCGAGTCAGTTCCATTGGGGGTGTCAGTGGCTCCAGGCCAACAGCCCGTGTCGACCTCGTCGTACGCCACCGCACAGCTGACGGAACTGTTTTTGGAGCTCCTTGACACGCTGACCTTTCCGTACTTTCCCCTTGTGGGATGCAGGCAGCCGTAGTACAAACACATAAACCCAATCCCGAGTACAAAACCCACAACGATGGAAATAACTATCGCTAGCATCCAGATTTCAGTGGTCATCAGTGTGCTAATGTGGCGCCAAGTCGTCTCACCTACAGCCACAACAATCTCTAAACACGTGAATAAGTAGTAGCAAATCACGTTCCTCCGAGTGGCATCTTTCTTTACGTTGAAGAAAGAAAAAATGAGAATGAAGCCGACGGTGCAGCGGTAGACAAACTCTTGGAAGCCAGTGTCCATGAATTCAGTCTCGTGAAAATAAACCGTCAGGGTCATCAAAACCCAAATGAGCACCCAGACAGGAATCACGTAATACCAGGGCCACAGCACGGTGAGGAGGCAGAGTGTGAGCAATTGGGATAAAAGCAAAAAGTACTTGGACGATAAGAACACAACGAAGGCTAAGCTTAACAGTTTCAGCTTTTCCTTGTTCTCGAGAGAATTCCGCAAGGTCATGTGATAGTCCAACAAGGTCCAGGCAATGGCTATTGAAGACGCCACTATAGTGATACCTGAAGAATGGCACACACAAATAGAGGGTTAGTTTCTTTATACAAAAAAGCCAGCATGCCTTAGCCCATATCTCCCAGAATGCACCCAATATCATCAAAGCTCAGCAGCTAAGCGGTGTTTCGTTACTCATGACACTTGCTTACTCGGCAAAGCTCCGTGACTGTTACAGGAGGGACTTGCCAAGTTTTCACAGCATGGGACAATTATTGCTACGTAAAGTCAAAATAAGTAATTTAAATTATTCTAATTTTGCACCGTGACGCAGGCACACAACGACCTACTCTTTCAAATGACATCACAGGATCTTTAACGTCCACTATATGTTCATGATTTATAGATCCCGCAGTCTTACCCAGGGCATCCACTGGAATCGAACCGTGAATCTCTGCAACAAAGCGGTGAATGCGCCACCGCTAGGCCACGTCAATGCCCAGGGCCCATCCTGGATCACGCTTGGATGGGGAGACTACCATGCGTGAAACAGGTGCCATCGGCAGCGAGGCTAAGTTGCCCCTCCGATTAGCACGGTTGGTTACGTACGGTGACGAAAGAAGTTCAACATACATACATTAATATTCTATGTTTATATCCAACCACAACCTACGATTACCACGGTTGCCTATGTATGGTGCGAAAGAAGTTCAACATACAGGACATACATGTTGCACTGTATAAATCAAGTATTTTTTTTATCAGTCTTTACAAAACACATTATTATGGATTGAATGCATTTAGTTCACCATGCTTGCTGAACTTCCAATTCGATTGTCTGCTCGAATAAATTATGTTTATGTTAGTGGAAAGGGTTTGGAATAGGATTAGACATACAGAATTAATATCTCCTTTAAAAACATTCATCACACTCATCACTAGGAATACCTCTGGTGTATGATCAGCTGTTAATGCTATGCTCGGATAATTTGTGAAGGCCAGTTGAAGCAGAGCTACATATGTCAATGTCATAATACTGCAGCCCAATGTCTAATCTACTCAAATTTGTTGTTGGCAATAAAGGTATCCCATGACATTGCTGTCACCCCGAGCTATAAATGCTCTGAAACGTGCATTGCCTTTTTGTTGTTCGCCTTTTGGCAATCTGTGGTCTGACACTGATGGGACATGGGCCATGAAGAAAGCTGTCGCTGGTGTAGGGCAATCAGTTTCAAAGACAATATAATTATTATCAGAGCATGTTTGTTTGCATGTTCACCAGAAGCACGTGTCGTTACTGCAGACTTCATTGCTGGCGAAAGGTTTCTCTTTGGTGTTTGAACATCTTAACACAACTGTTGTATTGCCAGAAAGGGTAAAACCTATTCCGAATTAAATTGTAATTCAACAATATCAATGTTGCATGTCCACGCACCATACAAGTTCCAATTTAACGTGCACAAGTGATTTGAGTGCTGGATGCACATCATTTTTTGGGAAGTTACATATGGTACGTTTTTTTTCTGTCCAAATAGCACACCCGTGCAGACATGCTGGCGAGTTCATTGAGAATGCATATTGATAAACCTGTATTTCAAGTGTCATGTGACGTTTCTGTCATCGTTATTTTGGTAGAAAAAGTTTTTAAAAAAACATCCCTGTTGTACAACAAAAAAATATGTAACGTTTTTTTTATAAACTAGCAGTCAAAATTTCTGAGATGCATTTCGTGAAGAGAGCAGATGTAGCTGTATTGGAATGGAAGAAAACGCTACACGTCAGCAAATAGTTTGCAGGTCATGAGCCGTCCGGAGCATTACCGTGCAATGCGGAAAGGACAGAACACGCAAGTCCGCTGCACGAACGCGATCTAATCCCAGGCGAGGGCCAGGGAGAGAGGATTTCACCACAGCGCCGTGACATCAAAACGTGGATTTCGCAAATGTGATTATGTGGCTGCGGTGGAAACCTTTTCTGGGAGGTTAATGCGGGTACAGTGGCGTAGTGGTTAGCGCACTGTACTACGGAACAAGTGGCATCTGAACCGCTCCTGGCCCTCCAACCCACAACTTCACCAACGGCACTCACCAGTGTGATCAAGTATAGTCAAACAAGCAGTGGACCAATGCCAAAATGTTGTTAAGAGGCCTTCATCCAGCAGTGGATTGACTAAGGGCTTTAGAAAAGAACGTGTATTTTTGTCTTCTTGGTTCTTTCGGTAAAGTCACGTAGAAGGGAAATAATAATGAGGACGGCTGCTTGCGTTGTGGCCGAAACGTCGTGAGAATTGTATTTTATTATGTAAAATTTGTATTATTTTATTATTTCCCTTCTACGTGACTTTACCGTCTACGTGACTTTACCGAAAGAAGCAAGAAGATGAATCCCTGCTGCAGTCACGAAAGAAGCTTCACATCGACAAGTTTGTTTTTGTATGGAGTAGCTTCTGCTTCTTTGGGAGAGTGAACGTAGTAGAACGCACCAGGAATAGCGCAGAATTCACCGTCACGTTCACCACATACACAATAGAATGTCCATGCCCCCAGGAGCGGAATTCATGATTCCATCAGCGGAATGGCAGATCATGAATTGCGGGAAACCTCTGCCACTCTGTGACCTGCCCCAAGCCCTCGTTACTTCGGCCCAATGTGCCCTGCTCGTTCAGGCAATGGCAGCATTAGGCACACGACGCAAAGCAGAATTATGAGCGCGAGACATTTCACGGACGCCGTTCTCGACGTTCGCCGGAGACTCACACTGGATGGAGTTGGGCTGACGTGTCAGCAGCACGATGTGGACCTGCAGGAGGAGCTGGGGAGTGCTCTCTAGCATGGTCTCGAACAGGCGCAGCATGGTCAGGTCAGCCTGGTGGTTGCACCAGCGTGTCAGCAGATCCCAGGTTCCGTCAGCTGCGTGCTTCCGATATGCCTTGACGCCCAGATAGATGAGGCACAGGGCCCTGCAACACAAGCAATGCCGCTGCTGTGTCTGGTCTTCTTTACTACAAATGCGTCGCTAAACCCGCCACCAACCGACACAGCCAATTAGTAAGGTTTGTCACGTAAACAGAACATGCCAATCCGTTACTAGTTCAACACACCGGTGTGTTGGAGAGTAAACCCAACAAAACTCTAATGGATAATATTGCTTGCGAAAGCCTACGTGTTAACACTGGTTTGCTTGGCCTGCACAGACGTAACCTTTTAGCTTGCACCGCGCTCCAGATAAACTGCATACTGGGTGTTTTTTTTACAATGCATGAAATGTATATGTGATGTTTACAATGAATGGCCAAATAATAAGCGCACGACAGAAAACAAGAGACGTATGCATGGTGAAGGATTGGTCACGTGATCCCAGGGGGGCCGTGAAAGGGAATTCGATAACGTGTACTGCCAAACCAAAGTGTGAAGTTTTTATTTCTTTTGGAATATAAATACTGTAATGTTTTTTTACTGGAAAGTGCACAATTGTTACCTTGAGAGAAGTGTAACAGGTCTGTCTTAAAAAAAATCAGTTATGGCATCATGACAAGCACTTAGTTGCGTGTTAATTTTGTTCAATAAATTAGTGCAGGAAATATTCATGAAAGTATTTTTAATATTTCATTTAACAATGACTTTGATCGGACGGAAAATACCAAGCGTGAAAATCACTAAGACTACTCAGCATCGCTATGAAGAGACAAAATCAATAAGTCTCAATGAAAAAGCAGACTAATATAGTTTAGTAACGTTACTAGAGACTGGATATTAAAAGAGGTGAATGATTATTAGCCGTAATCGAGGTTGTTGGGTTAGATCGCGTAAATATATAAATGTGTCGTTAAACCCGCCACAGCCAACTAGTAAGGATTGTCACGTAAACAGAACGTGCCAATTCGTCACTAGTACAGCACTAGTGTGTAGTGTATAGTGTAGTGTATAGTAGTGTAGTATATAGTAGTGTAGTGTATAGTAGTGTAGTGTATAGTAGTGTAGTGTATAGTGTAGTGTACTAGTACAGCACTAGTGTATAGTGTAGTGTATAGTGTAGTGTACTAGTACAGCAACACCGGTGTATTGGAGAGCCAAGCCACAAAATTTACAATCTGAGTACGACGTTTCGCCAGTAATTACAACCAGCTTCATCAGACGACAGCCAGATTCGTGGAGAAGTCTTCCTGTTTCGTTCCTTATATAGAGGCGTAGATGTGTTGACCACCCTTCTGCACTCTTGCACAATGTGGGGGGGAGGGGGGATTGGTTGCGAAAGCCTACGTGTTAAACTGATTATTAGCCGACTTTATATTGGGATGGGACAGAGAATATGCACTCCTCTCACCAACATTTAATAACTGAGAGTGGACTAAATTATCCACTTCTTTAGTCGACTTGACTAAGGGAATGGCTTGAACTGAAATTCCGCAGGTCGTTGTCGACTCTAAGAAGGCTATGGTAAAAAAAAAATGCTGACTAAATGAACACCATTGTTGTCAGCCATGGAATATCATGGCCACCCGGTGTGCCTGTGTGTACCAACCTCCGTACCTCATGAACAAACCCATCTGCAACACGTGCACAATGGAGAGAATCCACTTATTCCCGGTGACACAACGGAAGGCAGGCACCTCCTCACACATCTGCAGCCACCACGTTGTCTCATTCTTCTTGTCGCTCACGAACCACGCGTAACTGTAGAACTGGACGACGACGCTGGGAAGGATGATCAAGGAGATTGTGAGGCCGAAATTCAGTTCCTCCCCTCGGTGCAGGTAATTCCAGGCCAAAAGCAAGTCGGTGCAGATGTCAAAAACGAGCATTCCGAGTGATACCCCCGTGGTGGCTAACTCCACTCCAAATCTGCAGCGCGTCCATTGCTCATTCCTGGGCCCCTGATCCATGCTGCACCTCCACGTGGCTGGGGTGGCTAGGGGTGAGAGAGAGAGAGGGGGCGGGGGCATTACAACATAGGCCTTCACGGTGATAGTAATGCAATGTGATTTGAATTTTTGTATAGTGTCTAAATGCAACCGCAGCATTATAATACGCTGCACTGAGACAGTGGGAATATTCATTTTTATAGAGATGAGTGGTTGGAGCCTGGACCCGAACAGGACCAAATCACAGATCTCAGAAGCTAAGCAGGTTTGATCCTGCATAACGTTGTTGATGGGCGACCATCATGCACAGCGGGTATTGTCGATATCAGGCAGCCACTGGAGGTATGCACTTTTTTAAAATCTAGATTGAAAACTCATATCCTGATAAATGCTTTTTTTGTCTTTAATTTGTTGTCATTCTCCCTGCACCTCCGATTAGCACGGTTGTCTACGTACGGTGCGAAGGAAGTTCAATAAAAGGCAACGAACGATCAGCAACTCTCTCGTGTGCTTGGCAACTGCCTCAAGACCTCTCCTGCACGCTGCACATCAGACACCGGAATTGTGCAACTTTGGGGGAGCAGTATTGACGGGGAATGCTTCTGCTTACAATGCCGTACAGTATACTCGTGTAGGATTACAACTCAGAATAAAAGATTGCTGCACAGATTGCGTGCTTCCATGAGCATTGTGTATGTGCGTAGAGGGTGAACACTTCCGCACCAACATGGACAGATCTTTGTCTATCCACTGCTAGATGAAGAAGGCCTTGGATTGTGTGCTGGCCATGCGGGTGGATGTTTTGAACCAAGGCCGTAGCCATGGAGTCAACATTGGGGGGGACCAAATTTTCCAGGGGGTCTGGGGGTCCCCCCCAGAAAAAAAAATCTAGATTTGAAAACGAATTTCCTGCCATTTCCTGCCTAACACCGCGGATGGACTTTTTATTTATTTTTTACAATAATGTATAATAGTGTATTGTATTACATTGCTCTGTTTTTTCTTTTTTACATTTTCTTGTTTCATTGTATGTAATGGCAGAGATTAGGGATTAATAAAGTACAACTATAACCACAATCATATAAACGGAAATCTATTTTATATCAAGAAATTGGGGGGGACATTTTGAGCATATTTTAATATTTATTATAATTCCGGCCTTGGTTTGAACATACTTCACCACGCAGGTCACAGCGGGTTGGTGGATGAACACAGGGGGGTGGGTCACAGGAGTGCAGTACAACAATGGATTGTGGTTCCGCAGTAGCCTATAACAAGAACTCGCCATCCAGTGCTCTCAGCTGCATCCAATTGTTCTTGTACCGATGATTTGTTACAAGCGAGAACGTGATATTATTGAGTCTCTTGTTTTCCCATTACGTGTCCAAGAAATGCAACTTGACTCTCTCTAATTATGCTAACTTTCTTGTTGTGTACACCCCGTCCGTAATAAATGTACATTATGCTGCATCTCGTCTGCCCATGCAATGTTTAACATCCATCTTTTTTAAAAAACACACACATCTGTTACTTAAATACAAATGTGGTTAAAATGACTTGTTGGCTTTGTGTTTAAAAATATCGCTTATAACAAGAATCAAAATGATTTGAAGCTTTCGTGACTGCAGGAATCCATACTTTTTGGTTCTTTCGGTAAAGTCACGTAGGTAGAAAAAATATATATACAGCGTATATTTTGACAGGATCATACCTGTCAACCCCTTATCGGTGCCTACTTATTACAGACCAACGGAGACCTCAGTGGTCACCCCGTGGCCCTTTTAAATCTCAACATTCATCCCACAACGTCCCATCACAAGGGAGAAACACATATAGACCAAAACAAAATAGTTTCCGCCGTATGGATCCGAACAACTCAAATTTCCGAGTACAAGAAGAACACGGGGTTCAACAAACCCCACGGGGTCGTGACACGCTACCCAGAATGACCTCGGGCTCGCTGTGGGTACTCGATGGGAGCCGAACAAAAGCTCGGAAACCCCTTCCTCGCTACCTTCTTTCTCGACGAGATCTTTTTTTTTGTCTTCAGAGACGTTGGGCGAGCTCGCGATCTTCCCCCACGTTCACTTTCGTTGCGTCTCCCAAGTTCATGTCGACAGCGGTCCAGCACACACGTCCCGAGCTCCGTGTCCCATGGGAGAGACCATTCGTGTGTAGCACGTGGCGATGAGCTCGGCGCTGTTGGTAAAACGAAACAGAGTTGAGCGCCTGTCACGCATTGACGTTCGTCAAATATCGTTTACACGAAACCAAGACCCACACGAGTGTAGCACGAGCAGACTGTCGGGGCAAGTGCTGTTAGCGGGCACCTCCGGAAGGCCGGCACGAACCCCGGCCGCCTTTGTCTCCCCCAGCGGCGATGTTTACACACACCGCACCAGGTGCTTATTTTGAGGCTGAGTCGACCTAGGGGAGGCCCAGGTACCGGTTTAGATAATCGTCACTGGGTGTTGGCCGTGAGCGGGAATGGAACCCGGATGACCGGGTTCGTAGCGCAGCGCAGCGCTAACCGCTCCACCACCGCTCCCCACGTGTAGTTTACACACACACATACACACACACATACACACACAAACACGCGCACATACACATACACACACGTGCAAATGATGATGGCTGTTATAAAAATACTAATACCGTCTGCGGGTGTTAAAGCGAGCGATAGTTGCTGTTACTTAACCAAGGCAGAGGAAATCAGGAAGGGAAATCAGGAAGCACGGTGGTTTCGATTTGCCACTGGCGTGTACACACACAGAGCACACATGCCGCACTTACTGTAAACGCAACGCACGCGCTGCCAAATTCTGCTTGCTGTTGCTGGTGTCGGCCCATAGGGGTGACGAGTGGCCCAAGCGAACACAACTCGCAGTCGACAGATGTCGCTAGAGACGCCTGGGAAAATTAGAAGCAATATTTAAAAAAACTTTTTTTTAAACACGCTTTTATGAAATGTACGAGTAATAACTCCACGACTCCAGGAAGTGGCCCCGAAGCTTGCCACAACGTAAGGTGCCGTGGCCAATTACAACCCAATGTCAGTTAACCGTGGGCAATTAGACCCAAGCCGAAACTTAACATCTAAAAAATAATGTTTAAAAATATATTTCTTATTGTTTATGATAAAGTATAGTATTGTCATCAGTATGACATAAGTATACCCAGTTTGCAGTCGATACCACATTGGGAAGTGGGTCAAAATTGAGTTACAAGATTTGAGGATACAACAACGACAACAACAGACAGAGTGAGTTAAATAAAAGCGTGTAGTAATAATAGTAAAACGTGATCAATTGCAGCAGCAAACTCGGGTTTCATGTGTGTCGACAAGAACGTCGTTCGCTCAGCAACGTTTGTAAATGTGTGGGTGCTCTACCACACCTCACCGAAGACGTCTGGCCCGCGTGGAAGAGTAGGCCAAACACCCTCTCTAGAGTGGGCTTTCAGAGCTCTCTCGAGCGTACACAACTGACCATTGAGATTTCGTTTCACCATAAGAGCGATTCATTTTGTGTGCGCAAACGTGGAACTCTGGGTTAACTCAGCCTCAATGAGTAACCGGGTGCGTTGTCTAAAACATCGCCACTAGGGAGACAAAGGCGGTCAGGCGTGGTGCTGGCCACCCACCCCCTCGTGTGCCGTGCCGGCCTTCGTAGGTGCTCGCTGACAGCACTTGCCCCTAAAGTGTGTTAAGGCTATACGGGGGATCTTTGCATGGGTGGATTATGGGGGGGGGGCGTTGGGGCAACCCCCCCGCCCAAACTGAACACCTTAATTAAATTATTTTCAGTAGTTTACCATTCAGATTAACTATTTTAGATTATTCAAATGCACCCGCGATTCCTAATGCGAAGGACAAAGCGAACCCCCTTTGCCACACCGCCAAATATAAGAAGTCAAACTCCGCCTATGGGTCTTTATCTTTGAACATAATTTCTGCGTTGCAGTTTGTTGGGTGATTTTTCAGGGCGGCACATCAGCGGGCAGTGGGTGTAGTGACGAAGCGAGCGAGCCCGTGTGATGGCATCCTTGTAAATTGCAGCACCGCCAAGAATACGCAAGAATAAAACTGAAGTGCAGTGAAGCTCATCTCAATGGAAGAAGTTGTTCGACATACCGTAGACGCCAGACGTTGCGTTTCCCTGACGAGTGGAGTTCACAAAGACATCACCGACACCTCGGGCAAGACCCGACGCACGCAGAAGATTCCCCTTGGGTTCCATCTCCCTCGACGGCTCACGGGCACAAAGCATGTGGCAGCAAATGAGAATACTTGATGGACAAATGGAACATTTAAAAAAACAAACCCTCCGTGGCTGAATTTCGATTTAAAGCTTTCGTGACTGCAGGGATTCATCTTCTTGGTTCTTTCGGTAAAGTCACGTAGAAGGGAAATAATAAAATAATACAAATAAAACATAATACAATAAAATGCTCACGACGTTTCGGCCACAACGCAAGCAGCCGTCCTCGGGTGAAGAACAGAGCTGTCGGAAAGGCAGCGTCCGAATGAACACCGCCAAGCCTGGCAGCGTATATATAAGCTGGGTTAGAGGAGGAGAGCGCCTTGACAAAGGAAGTTACATATCAACAGAGGAATTTAGCATATTTATGGAAAATGCAGATATGGGAATAGTCACTACTTGTGGAATGTGTAGGTGGTGGGGAGGTCTCAAAATCGTATTATGCTCGTGTATTATTTATGATTAGCAGTCATAAAGGGAGGAAGTAGGATTAGCATTAATAAAGGGAGGGAAATTTTAATAGTAAGGAGCTACAGCAGTTCGCATTAGAAGAAGTTACAGCAGCAGAGGTTAGTGTAAATGCGTGGCTGCTAGTGTGGTCACCCAGAGCAGTGACCTTGATGCACCATTCACGAATTAAGCAGGAAGAGGCGTCACGCAGCTGCTCCACTCCGCTGCTCCTGACGCAATCGCCTGGCTCAACCACTTCCATGTGACATCATCGTCGTCGTCGTAGTGGCTCGACGTCAACATCATCCATACGAAGAAGACTGCAATCAAGCAGAACGTTAACGAAGGGCTCCTCAATCAACTGCTGCATGGGCTGCTGGTTGGTCAAGGCGGGTAAGGCCCGTCTTCACGCGGTAACGTAGAAGTGCAGTACAATGAGTGGTAGTAATTGCATTTTGATCATAATCGTAGCAGGTTTTTTTCCCATTATGTTAGTGCGTTTGCTTGATGTCATAATATAAGTGACGAGTGGCACGGAAAAGTACTGTAGTCTGTTACGCAAGCAGCCACGAGTTTGCATATATTGCCGCACAGTAACACCGCACGTCTGGAATTACTTTTCCTCCGACCATTCGTGCTGCCAATACAATATTATCCCTGCCCAAGCCTGCACAATAATTATCATGTAGCGTCTGAATGATGAAAGCACCTGAAGACTTTGAAGAGCGTAAGGAGAATATAATCGTTAACAGCACCCACAACGAGCCTTCTTCAACCACTGGAACCGCACGCAGATGTTGACTTTTGTGCATTTCTCTCGTCGAGTTCCACGTGTCCTGGTTTGCCATGGGCCCCCTGCCCGGCGTCGCCAGTAATGAGATGGTGCCGCATGGCCCAATTGACCCCCACGACCCGCGCGGCGATGTTGACCGTCGGATGCCGCACGAGATTCCAACTTTCTTTCCCTGTCGCCGTGAGAATGTCGAGTGAGCGAGAAGTCCCCATTGTCGTAGCTCTTGGTCCATGGATGGTTGAAGATATTGCCGTGATTTGAATTATCCTGGAATTGTGAAATATTTAACAAAAAACACAAAGTTGTTTCTCTTTACAGTTTTATGACTGAAACATAACGACTGTCCCTCTGTCTCTCGTGGCTAACACTGTCCCTTGTGATGCTAATAAGCAATGCTGTTTCTCGGTGATTCTCCGCAATGCGCGTGTCTCGCTGGGTTGTTTTTGGTGCTGCTGAGACGAACAATGGGGAGGTCTTACGCTGCTGTACAACAGTTTTGTTTTGTTGCGGTTGCACCCGAGTCAAGAGCCGCATGGCTCACAGGGTTATCTCCATATACATAAAAGGCAAAGCTGTGATTATGTGTGTCTGTTCAAAATGTTTAGCGTACTTCCCGACATGCAACAAACTGGAAATTTGCCATGTGGGTACTTTCCAGACTGTACAGCATGCAACAATTATAAAAATACACTTTTTGGAGGGGGGGGAGCTCAATAATGCAGATATTGTTTGCACAAGTGAGCTGTGACGTCACATCTGTCACGTGACCCGCGCACGTGGAAGCGTAACGCGTTGTAGTGTAGCGGGTAGCGCGCCGCGCTACGAACCCGGCGACCCGAGTTCGATTCCCGCTCACGGCCACCACCGGTGACGATTATTTCAACCGCTCCTGGGCCTCCCCTAGGTCGACTCAGCCTCAAACAAGTAACTGGTGTGGTGTGTGAACATCGCCACTGGGGAGACAAAGGCGGCTGGGTGTGGTGAATCCAAGTCCCGGGAGAAGCCGGGGTAGTACAGCTCGTACCTAATAAATGAAACTGAAGCCACCACCGATCAGGTTGTTACATTTAGCGCCCTCTAGCGGCTGCGGGTATCACTTGGAACCCCTCGACAGTTCACACACCGTGTGCCAGTCGAGGGGTGGTGAACGTCGCGGTTTGGTGTGATTTAGAACAGTGGTTCTTCACCTTTACTGCTGCCCTTTGGTTCTCAATCGTAAAAAAAAAGTGTAATGTTCATAAATGCGGAGGTATAATGAAACAATGCAGTTGTTCTTACGTGCCCGTGCTTTGCGTTTCGTTTCTAAAACAAACTGCCCACGTCTCGCACCCCCAGAAAGGGCATCTCGCACCCCCAGGGGGTCCAGCGTGCACCCCCCCGGGTTAAGAAGAAGAGCCACTGCTTTAGGAGCAGGCGACATGACGCCTATTCAACCAGCACAGCGCTCATCTAGAACCAGCAGAGGGAGCATTGAGAACCAGGCTACCCGAGTTCGATTTTCGACCACGACCAACAACATACACCAGTGCATGGCGAGTGATGCCTGAGCCATTCCCTTGTTAGGGGCCGTCCATAAATTACGTCACGCTATTTTGAACGATTTTTGACCCCCCGCCCTCCCCCTCGTCACAAAAAGTCAAACCCCCCCTCAAATATGACGTCACAAAGCTCTGCCCCCCCACCCACCAAAAAGAAATAAAACATGCTTCAAATCGCTTTAAACTATTGTCATTGTAGTGCGTATTTAATGTGGCGCTGCACTCTGATGTTGTAGGAGAAAACATTTATTAAAAAGTCTATTTAATTAAGTAGAACGTGTTGTCTATACCTACTTAAGGTTGCGCATTTTGATGTGACGTCACATTTCTCAACCCCCCCCCACCTCGTCAAACATCGTCACAAATGTCTGACTCCCCCCCCCTAGGTGCGTGACGTCATTTATGGACGGCCCCTTATCCCGCACTGAAGAGCGTGGTGAAGTATGCTCAAACAGCACCCATGACTCATGAACCAGGTGTATGGGATACCGTCATATGGCAGTGGATTGATATTTTGTAATAATTAATTTGACTCACTGAAACATTAACAATGTGCATGTATACCTACTTAGATAACCGTGTTGTTTAGCCGGTTAACCGATGAATCGATGCTTTGTTACACAGAAGGAATTGTTCAAAGCTGGCAATGAAAGGCATGATGATTATACCGCTGGCGAATTTTTTTACGTATTAAAAGTTCGGAAATGTGAACATCTGTATATAATGACAATTACGCCATGCACTAATTCTGCACCACTCTGTGTGGGCGACTCTGAGTTGAGGGCGGATATGTGACGGTCGGATCTGCGGCGTTGTACTGTTACGTGTTATGTAACTGTCTTTTCACTCCCAGTGAGTGAGCGAGGTGTTCAATTATTTTAAAAAAAATATATAGCAGATTTTTTTTGGACTGTAACTTTAAGTGCTATACCAGAGGATAACCCTTTTAAACCGTGCAGATTATAGTGGCTGAGTAAATGGATGGTTGATAAAATTCCTGTGAATCAAAATTTCCGAAAGTTCTTACAACGGAAAATATGTATACTGTATTACATTCATACTATTTGGGTCATTCGGTAAAGTCACGTAGATAGAAAAATAATAAATGTGTTACATTTATCACTGAGAGATTTATTCTGTATGGTGAACACGTTTTGAGATTCTTAGCGTTACGAGCCGCACATCCAGTGCCGCACTTTTTTAGACAAATACTGATAACTGTCTTCTTGGTTCTTTCAGTAAAGTCACGTAGAAGGGAAGTAATAAAATAATAAAAAATAAAACATAATAATATAATTCTCACGACGTTTCGGCCACAACGCAAGCAGCCGTCCTCAGGTGAAGAAGGACAGCTGCTTGCATTGTGGCCGAAACGTCGTGAGAATTATTTTATTATGTTTTATTTTTATTATTTTATTACTTCCCTTCTACGTGACTTTACCGAAAGAACCAAGAAGATGAATCCCTGCAGTCACGAAAGCTTTAAATCGAAAGATACTGCTGACTGGTAATGGGATTAGTCTGCTTTCTCTCGGCTGTAGCGTCACACTCCACTTATGGCGAATGGCCTGATTCACTAATGATGGGGAACGTCTATCTTTTAAGTATTTAACACGATACTTAAAGTAATGTGGAACGTTTAGGCTGGCCTTGTCCATTTTCCGGGTCCCAAACGTAAAATGATAGTTTTATTTCTAATTATTAGCACATGGACTATACAGTATTTGTGTCAAATGTAATATCTCTCTAGCCTTTACAGAAAATAATTAGAATTTCTATTAGTCTGGGTTGACCGTCGTCAATGCATAATTGGAAGATGCACTGATAGGAAAATTCATAACATGACTTGTTTACATTAACTGCTCATATGTCTATCGTCATTAATTCACATCACTTTGTAATTGCATCGCCGTATCGTCATTTGAGTTGTTGCAGCACTCCAGTAACTGCACAGCGTGGATCTCCGTGGGTTTGTTGAGGTTTGGCCCAGGAACGGCTCAGATATCTCTGCAGTCCGCGCTCAAATTAGTGGGTGGTGGTGCTGCTGCTGCTGCGTTGGCAGTGGTGCACAAGTACAAACAGAAACTTCACGTTCGGTCAATAACACCGCGGTATTAAAATGTAAATATATATATAATCGGCGACGTATCAAGCAATGGGCCTTCTTTAGAGCACTGCATCGTGCGCTTTCAGGAGCGCTTCTATGGCCGTCTGGAACGCTCTTCGTTCCGATATTAGGAAGCCGCCGGAACTATGCACTTTTAAATCGTCTAGATTGAAAACTCGTTTCTTTAGAACTGCTTTTTGTGTTCAGTTTATTGTCCTTCCCCCGCACTTCCGATTAGCACGTTTGGCTACGTACGGTACGAAAGAAGTTCAACAAACAGTACAGCACACTGTTGACGCATAGCCGTGGCCGGGATTCTAACTCCACAACAATGTCTATTATGCGCTAACACTATTTACATGATCTATGCATTAACAGTGGAGTTATAATAAACGTACCATTATGTTAATTAACTTTTTGGTTCTTTCGGTAAAGTCACGTAGGTAGAACAAATAATAATAGATCACTACGTTTCGATCGCAACACACCTGATGACGATTGCGTGTGTTGCGATCGAAACGTCGTGATCTATTATTTTTTCTACCTACGTGACTTTACCGAAAGAACCAAAGAGTATGGATTCCTGCAGTCACGGAAGCTTCAAATAATTATGTTCATATATGTTTGTTTTCCATTCGAGTTTTCCTACCGTGTGTTGTGAGTCCTACTTGAGTGCACTGCGCTATATAGACACGGGGTCGATTCCAGACCACGAACATGCAGTGGAAACCTCATCCCTGATCCTGATGTGAGCCTCCCCGAGCTCGACACGTCCTTTAATAACGAGCATCTGGCGCTCGCTGAAAGCGCTTGTACTTGGAAGACAAAGGCGGCCGGGCGTTGTACAGTATTGGTCAAGCGTGCATGATGCTGACCCAACAACCCTGGGGCTTAATTGGTGCACCCCAACAGCACTTGCTCCAAATGGCCCAAAGCTCTTAAACGTTCGATCTTTGCCTCTGCGTGTGCACGTGTGTATATCTATCGAGTAGAAAGTCCCTAGATCGGCCTCTACGTGGTGCTCGTTAAAATGTTACTTGATGCCCGCAAGATGAGGGCATTAGCGATCGTAAAGGAAACTATGTCTGCCCGCTCACTCCCACTCGGAAAAGACCACGTGGCGTGATCTTCGGTGAAGTGATGGGCTTCAGAAAGGCCCTGCACATTTGTTTTTGCCCCGCAAGGCTTTGCATGCTGAACACAAGGTATATATAAAGCTGTGGATCTGATGTGCCTGCATGGTTACCCGTGATTGACGGCACTGCTGCGCTGTTGAAGAGCAGACGCGTTAGGAACAGCTTCCAAAGCATTGCAAAGTGATCAGCCAGCGGCATTTGTATCGGTAGACTCGCAAGACACAAATTACTCGTCTAAACATCACGTGATCATCTATGCATGTTGAACTATGCACGTTCGTAAATTAACGTATGTGGTTCTTTTTTATGAAACCATACGGTGTAGTACGTGTGTGCGTGTGCAATATTTCACATTACGCGGTATACTTTTTACAATTACTTTGCATTTCACGTATCGCGACCGTGGCTTGTAAAGTATGTTTGAAGGACAACCCTGAGGCTGCACCCATCTCAGGCCTATACAAGACATTGTCTCAGTAGCTCTCTCTCTCTCTCACCTGAAGACGGTCGCTTGTGTTAGTGATCGAAACGTCGTGATCTATTAATTTTCTATCTACGTGACTTTACCGAAAGAACCAAAGAGTATGGACAACGTGTACTATTACTGCCAAAGCCTATTTTTAAATCCTTTATATTAAGTTCACTTGTTAAATCCTTTATATTAAGTTCACTTGCTTGCTTGCTTAGGACCGTGCAAATCTTTCAGTCGTTTTTTAACCCACTTCCCGTGATCCAATCGAGCTGACATTTTCCACACATACTCGTTGTGCGTGACAATTAATGTTCGTGAAATTTTTTGTTCCAAAATTCTACACTTTTTAGGACAAAAATATTATATTTAATTACCAATTGCTTAATGCTGCCATGCAATCATCTGACCCATAGGTGGCAGCCATCTCAAGCCAGAGAACGAGAGGACTCTAGCCGACACGCATATAAAGGATCTATAGTGAAAAACTTAGTTTTTACGGGTTATACTTGTTAATGCATGCATTGAACACACACAGCGTTAAAGACAACCCACGGGTGTGGGATCGTGTGCGACTGGCCATGCAGCCCAGACTACTGACCACGTGTAGTAAACCCACTGTGGTTTTGCGCTCCTCCAACGGAGGAGGAATCGCAAAACGACACGAACTCTCCGCTCTCCTGCAGCCCTCTCGTCGCTTGCAGATATCCACGACGGCATTCATCTCCCGGACAGATTGCTGCCATCATACGCGAGTGCTGTCTATAATACAGACGGCATGTTGCCAATCCACTGCGGGATGAACACTTCCACTTACTCACCCCGCGTGTCGGTCGCTCTCGGGGTAAGGTTGTTCGATCAAGCTTCTGCACGCTGATCAGTGCGAATGGATGTATTATTGAACGTAACGACCCCCCCCCCCCCCCAATCTTCGATGTAGATTGATAAAAAGCACGTGGTACGCGAGTGTGTTACGTGAGTGCGTTCGCGAAATAACCAGTCACACAGAGGCTACTCAAAACAAGCCAGGCCCGCCTTTATTTCGTATCGTCTTTTGTGAAATCTACACACAAAGAAGGGATGATGAAAGTGTCAATTCATATTTGAAGAAAAAAAAGCATAACATCAGACGTACACAAACACATGTGATAAGGTGTGAGCAACTCGCAAAGAACACTTTCGTAGATTAATCGATCACCGAAGGCAAATTATTATTATTCGAGTTACGCCCTTGCTTCTGTACACGAGTATATGTACAAGCTTGAAGGACTTGTACAGCATGAGCGCTCAGATGCGTACCCCGTCTTATCTCACAGTGGCACGACGCGTTGTATAGATGCTGTGATACATGTCATTAATAATTCGGTATATACAGGGCAATCCATTTATAGGCACTCCACTAATTCCGCATATCGTTCTTGTCAAAAGCTGATTGAATCTTGTGTAGGTGACGGCTCCCTTTCTCACAGAGGACATTGTTAATATATATATTTCAAACGTTTATTTAGATTTGTAGGAGTCGTGTAGAGTTTTTCAAATAAAATGTTGTTTTCTCGATAGTGTCTTGCTGGTAGTTTAGTGGAGCTGACTATAAATGGATTGGTGGCCCACAAAGTCAGGATACGTAGGGTTATTTAATTTATTTTAACACTGACATTAAGACATTTCAATTGTTTATTATTAAAAGTTAAAATGGTATATATTATCATTATTAATATCGATTCTTCTTCTTCCTGTGGGGTCACCTTAAATTCATTGTTTACAAAACTCCACCAAGAACCATGAACGAATTGAGACAAATTGAAGAATGTTCACAGATTACACCTGTCCTACATTCATCTGAAAATATCATTCTTGTATGCATTAATGTTATTGCAAGTGAGTTTGAACATTGATTTTTAAAAATGACCCTGTTATTTGTTAAACTAAATATAACCCCGTGTGTCCTAACTTTTAGGCCACCCTGTATATACCAAGCTTAACACAGAGATTGCCATTTTCAATATGTTGCCTTCACCAAAGCATGGGTCTCGAACGTTAAAAAACAAATCTACAGACACTGGCTCATATGCAATATATATTGTCTTTATGAAGAACAAAAATCCACATTTTCATCAGTAAAGGCAATGCAAACATTGGGTTTAACAGCCTTTGTTGAATGAATTATGGCGACACGCCAAGTTATATGAAGGTTGTATGAATCCGAACGGACCAGGCAAACTTTGAAAGCTCTGAACCACCTCGCCCCAGCCTACAGCGTGGTCCAGATGTCTTGTGGCCCCAATTTAATTCACTGAAACTAAATACATATTCTAAGGAATATTTATTTCAGCGTATTCCTCTACTACTTCCTGTCCTCGTGCTTAAAACTTTAACCATCCTCTCCCTTCCCCTTCCTAACCTCCCTTTCCCTATCATCATCCTTCGAGCCATACCTTCCACTCCCCAACACTCAAACCCCATCCCCATTAGCCACCACTAATGTACAATTTATAACTATTGTAAAGCGCTTTAAAAAAAGCGCTATATAAAATCCTAGATAAGATTTAAAACAGAAATTAATATGCTAAAGGAAAAAAAAGTGTGAGGCTTTAATTAATTGGGGGGGGGGGGGGGTCACAAGAAATCTGTATCACCCTGTACATCAGGGACACGCTGTACCCACGTGCCGTCAAGGGTCTCTACGATGTGGGGATGCGGATCCTCTCCGCGTCCCTAGCTCGTAGAGGCTTCTCGGCTCGTTGGGGGTTGGCCCCCGTACTCTGGGGACCCTCTCTAATCCGCGACATCTCCAAGATCTCCGAGTAAAACACGACCGAAAACTTAGTTAGACACTTCCGTGTATTCAACTATTAGTTGGTTGAGATAATAGCGTTCAGCATTATTTTAGCATGATATATATTTTTTAGTTTCGTCAGCTATTTTTCATGCTGAGTGTTTGCTGTCGTGTCTTGTACAAAGCTTTGAGATACTCGATGAAAGGTGCCTTATAAATTGAATAATGATTATGTACATCATACTGATATGGTAATTGATACGTATAAAAAACTAGCAATAATACACAAGTGTTTGCTGCATATAAACTGACTCTTGCATACATTTTAGAAACATAGCGTACCGCTAAACTCTTCTCTGCCGGAAGCCAGCAGAGATACAACGCTGTATTTAAAAAAAAACCGTATGCGTTAAGTGCTTCGTCCCGCAAAGCATCGTTTTTCAAAGCTATGCTCTGTTCGTATCGTTGTCTTTGATTTTGACAACGATGATCGTGGTGGTGGTGGTGGTGCGGTGGGGATAGGCGGCGATGCCTTGATAATCACCATCGCAATAATCATCGTCATCTCACGGTTAAAATCTTGATCATCGTTACCGTCATCGCGCCCACCTTCGTCAAGATGAAGATCTTGATCATAATAATAATCATCATCATGACCATCATTGTCAAAATATCGAATGATCTTGATTATAGTCACCATCATATTAAGATAAAGTCTTGATCAGCATCGCCATCATCGTCATCATCATGTCAAGATGAAATCTACCTCGATGAGTAACGATGGGTCCCCGACGTCCCCAAAAGTAAAACATCTGAGACACGTGGACAAACTGGTGAAGCCTGCGGAAGGCGCCAATGTTTATTCCTCTGCTGCTGTTGCTGCTGCTGCTGATCCTGTGGCTGCTGCTGCTGATCCTGTAGCTGCTGCTGCTGATCCTGTAGCTGCTGCTGTTGCTGCTGCTTCTCTTGCCGCTCCTATTGCTCCCGCTGCTGCTGCTGACGACGACGACGGTGATGATGTTGATGCTGGAGTCGCTCTCTGAACGTCTCGTGGCGGCCCCCTGGGAGGGGAGCGAAGCCACTCATGCGAGCGAGGAGACGGGCGAGGCGCACATGCGGGAAGCGGATCCGGCGTCCTTCAGCTCGGAGTCGCCCTTGGCAGCGGCCAGGAAGGGCCACGTCTGCGAATCAGGCGAGCACGCGCGCGCACGCGGTAAGACATCCCCAGTTCGCCATTAACGCAATCGCCTAATATTCACAACGATGACATATGGTGTATACACGCCCGAACACTGGCATCATCGTCATCAACATCGTATACGGTCTATGCACTGCTGGATGACGATATTTCACCCTACACGTATATATGCACACATCCTACAGACTTGCTTCCCCGTTGCTCATCACAGCGATGTGAGAGATATCACGTGGACTGTCTAATCCTATCGGACCACTAAAACTGCGACGTGCATCGTGATCTTTTCACTTTTCAGAGGACTTTTTTTTATTACACCAACGAGAGAGAGTGTGTGTGTGTGTGTTACTTCAAGAGTGGTGTGACCTTGTGTGAAACTAACTCGGGCAGTATTTTATTCGCCAAGTGTAGAATTACGCGCGCTGCTGCGCGCAGCGGTCCTCTAGCACCTTCACCTCTGAGCACTCGGCGCAAAACACCGAGCCGCTTCAAAGCAAACATCGCTCAGCAGCCGCCGAGTACGATATCGCTCCTGGCATCGTGCAGGCACACTGCGCGGTGTGTGCGGCGCCCTCCGTCTATCTACTGACTGCTGGATCAAGGCGGGAGAGGTTTCCTGATCCACACTTCACCTCGCTGGTCGGCAGCGCAGGTTTTAGTGAAGTTAGAGGGGGCAGCCTAGGAATCGTGACGGATATCACTCGACAATCACGTTAGCCGTGGCCGGGAATCAAACTCATATGGCTGGGTTTCAAGTGCTGTGTGTGTAAATGAAAGAGAAACACAAATCTAGTATACTTAGAAATGGAATGTAACACAACAGAGAGTCGGATAACATAACAGTCAACACCCTACCTAACCTGTTATGTTATCCGACTCTCTGTTGTATTACATTCCATTTCTAAGTATACTAGATTTGTGTTTCTATTTCATTTACTACCTGATGATGATTGCTTGTGTTGCAATCGAAACGTCGTATGCTAGTATTTAATTTATTATTTTATCTTTATACGTGACTTTACCGAAAGAGCCAAAGAGTAATTCCTGCAGTCACGAAAGCTCAAAATTAAGATTGCGGTGTGTGTACCAATGCGAATATGCCACGCAAATTTTCAGTATAGTATAATTATGCGACGTAATGGCGCACAACAGATAAGACTTGTACATAAATAAACAAACTTTATCTGTCAACAGACGCATGTTCATTATTCCAATGGTTTACGACAGCTCCATAGCTGCCTTAAGCTGATGGATTTTGCGATGACACGTGGCAATGAAACAGCGGTTTTTTTACCAGGCCATACCCCTGCTGATGAAGCCAAGAAGTCGAAACCAGTTCGGAGTTTGTCTGCTTAAACACATGCTGATGTGACACATTGTGGTTTGAAAGGCCAATAGGCCGCATTATGTTTTATTTTATGTTTCCTACCAACAGTATATGATTACATATAATACATCATTTTTTTAAATACATGTTTTTTTCTTGGAAGATACTTTGTGTATTTTCTGTATATATATTTACGTGTGCACGTTTGTGACTCCATTGCAGGCCTACGTTGTGCAACGTGAAGACAAACATGCATATAACTGACTCATGCTAATAATATTTCGTTGAACGTATCTATATTTTAAGTTGAAAAGTGCACACGTAATAATGGAGAGGTGGGTGCTTGGCATTACACTGAAAGACGTGGAATAGTAACACATGGATTCGTGAATATAAAAACTAAACGATAAACTCAATCATTGCTTATTTTACCAGGTAAGGCCCACTCAGCTCTATAGCGATTTTGCAGAAGCGACCTGGCCACAAATGATAGCTCAACGAAGTGGCTTATCGTGTGGAAATGTATTGCAACCAAATATTCTAAACACGTGTTTCTAAATGTGGAGGTAAAAACCGGAATGCCCGGAGAGAAATCCACACGACCACGGACAGAACATGCGAAACTCCACATATACAGACGTGGGAATCGAACCCACGACCTCCCGTATACCAGGCGAGGTAGTTAACATCTCGCCACTGCCGCAGCCTTTAACATACGCAAAGTTAAAAACATCATACTGGCTGCTAAGCAAATAAAGTGGCGAGCAGGTGATGACCGGTGACCGAAACGAACGTCTTCTAAGTGTCATTCACAGGAGGGAACGCGTGCAGGCGCTCATGTGGGTCGTTGTATCGCAATACCTTGAGAGACGGTGGCAGATTTGGGGAGGTGTTTATCCAGCAGTGGATAAATCATGGCTGGCATTGATAGTGATTGAGTCACATCAAGTGCCGTGTAGCGTTTGGCTTAATATAAATACTATACAACCCCCAAAACAACCTGTACTAATACGATAAAGCGTCAATATGCATGCACGTCATATTCGAGCATTGCCTCGTCACTCTCCACAGAATGAACGTTTATGCTTCCCAATAAGCGGAATTGTACTCACATTATAAACCGATTTGTACGAGCATTACAGTAATGCATTCTCATTGTTACGAGTATTATTAACCGTGTTTTTGTACTTGGATGAATATTGCTCGCGAAAATGTGGACTGGGAGTGATTTTATTTTGAGATAGTTTACTTTTGCTCCACGTGATCATTTGAATACAAAACTCTAGTAAAGAATGGAATCGACAATGACCGCTTATCAAGTTTCTGATCGAGCGACCTCACACAACAATAATTATCTAAATACGTCGGTACAAACGTATAATTAAAACAGACTTTATTTTCCCCATTGCTGAAAGTTAATATCACCATACCTTCTGGCCTGATAAAAACAACGTTTTGTCATAATTCACAAAGACTACTTCACATTCAAGTAAGAATCACCAGCACAGCTGTACTTTCATAAGCGCTACAGGAAATTATATATGCTCATATATTGTTTTACTTAAGGACTACTTATGAACATTCTGCGTGATTGCATGCGTGATATCATGATCCGTTGCCTCCTACATTGCCATTTGACCACAGTCACTAATTATAAGACTGTCCTATATTAGAAAGGTGTGCATTCGAACAGCACGGGTGGAGCGGTGGCGCAGTGGTTAGCGCACTGCGCTATGATTGCCCGGCCACGACCAACATCAGTAGGCGTGTGACATCGGAAACCGGTCCTGGGCTATTCGCCTTCACCAACCCTGCACTGACCAGCGTGGTGAAGTATGACCAATCAACCACCACTGCGGGCCCGGGTCAGTGAAAGTGTCTACAGTCTACATTCGTGGTTTTTATTATTTTATTCACTTTATTTTTTCTTATTATTTTTCAATCTACGTGACTTTACCGAAAGAACCAAATAATATTATCTTCCTTCTCAAACGAGCGATGGGTCTGCCCTCATCTCCGTAAGCGGTACTAGGTGAGTGTTTGAAATTCCGCATTTTCATGGCGGGATAAATAATAATTATAAGAATAAATAATATAATAATAATTTACGTATGTATGTTGAACTTTTTCGGCACCTTTACGGAGCCAACCGTGCTAGTCGGAGGTGCCGGGGGAATGAACGCCTCGCGGAGTTTCAAGCCGCTTGTGCGAGAGGTTTCCTACATTGCAACTTGTTCGTTGTCATCTCTTTCGAGGAGCGTTTGTTTCTGTGCATAAGGGCAGCAGAGATCCCGGAGAAATCCAACAACGCAAAGGAATGCGATGACCTTCAAAAGGTCCGCCCACGGATAGGCTTCATGTGCTGCCATCTCCTGACCACCTCGCAGTTCTGGGGTTGGGGAGTGCCACTGGTCTCTACGTGATCCACCAACCCTTGCGATGATAACGCTGGTTCGTAAGCGTGCGCCAACACGCCCAGCACCCATCTCACACAGTTCACCGGAACATTCTAATGATGTCAAAGAAGAGCGATACAACTCACAATTCCCCATGAGTACAGTATTGTCCCAGCCTAGGTTTGTAACAAACAAACAATAATCTGAAATTCTAATTGTTAGAATTTGGCCTCTGAAATAACGACACAGATGTTGATTGGTTTCACAGATAGCGCAGGATCTGCTTAACTTACAGATCGCTTTACGTCTCGTGCCAACCACTTACAAACACATAAACATACCATCTCCTCCCCATTAGCGAGCCGAGACATTTGCAGCCCTTAAAGTGGGACGCTGAAATCGATGGCAAGCGGGCAAAGCTGCACCAAGTTACTACGGCTTATTGACCCCGAAATGCGCCTGATTGTCACATTTGGGAAGCTCAGTAGGGTTGCGTCTGGTTATCGCTTGCATGGCTGAACACCAACGCTTGCCAGGTGTTGCGCGCTGCGAGGTGGTGGCCAGCATACACGGCAGTCATGAGCGGCACCCCCTCGAATACGTCGTGAGTATTCTTTTCTTCCGGGGTATACTCCGCTTCTTTGCCGCACGACGCCAAATAAGAAGTCACGGTATTGGATAAACATTCGAATGTGGCACGAACCTCTCTAAAAAAGAGTCCTGAAGACTCTGTGAGGTGTCCCTGGATGAATCAGGTAGCGACGTAGCCGCATCGAGGATACGGATTTAGATTTAGAGGACGATTAATAGCCTCAGAAACTGAAAAGCTCCCCGTACACTTCAACCTCATCTTATCGAAATGTATATAGCGCCTAAACCATTCAAATACCCTGCAGCTGTTCCCGTGCGGTACAATGAGTACGCAGCACTGGCCTGAAAATGTCCATAAGAGAAAAAATTAACCCGTAAAAACAAAGTTTTTCACTATAAATCCTTTATATGCGTGGCATCGGTTTTATTTTATTATTCATTTATGTTTTTCTTGAGTAAGAGTTTCATTTTTATCACATTGGTATTTTAAATTAAATATGAAAAAAAATTCCTAAAAAGTGGAACATTTTTGAAAAAAAATATCACGAAAATAAATTGTCACGCACAACGAGTCTGTGTGCAAAATGTCAGCTCGATTGGATCACGGGAAGTGGGTTAAAAAACGACCGAAAGATTTGCACGGTCGTAAGCGCGCAAGCAAGCAAGCAAGTGAACTTAATATAAAGGATTTAAAAAGTGCATCGGCGCCCTGGGCAGACATCTGACGCAGTCACTCACCAGGTTGACCGGGTGCACGAATCCGTTCTGGTAGGTCTCGTCGGCCAGGATCTGCCGCAGGTGCCCGATGTAGCTGGAGGCGAGGCGCAGCGTGTCCAGCTTGGAGAGCTTCGTGTCCGCGGGCACCCAGGGAAGCGTGGTCTTGAGTCTGGAGAACGCCTTGCTGAGCACCCGCATGCGGGCCCGTTCCCTCGCGTTGGCCGCATTGCGTTGTCCGTGTTTGCCCTCGGAGAGGCCCTCTGCTCCGTCGTCGCCAGCGCCGCCACCACCACCAGCAGCAGAACCACCGCCGCCTCCTGCTCCTCGACCTCTGCGTCGACCCTGCGTGACTCGGCGTCGGCGTGTCGGCCTCATCTCCTTACTGCTGCTACTGCTGCCTCTGCTGCTGCTGCTGTTGCTGCTGCCGGGGCTGCAACCGCTTCCCTCTTCGGAGGTGAAGTCCAATTCGTCCACAGCGATGGTCGCCATTCCTCTGGCCGGGCGGCGTGGGTCGCTCTTCTTGCGCGCGTCTCGCGACCCGTAGCCTTCCAGATCGCGCAGCAGCTCGTCCGTGTCGCTTGTGGAACCCGTGGACATAGCCGGGGGCGTGTGGGGTGTGTGTGGGGTGTGGGGTGTGTGTGGGGTGTGAGTGGGGTGTGGGGTGTGAGTGGGGTGTGGGGTGTGAGTGGGGTGTGGGGTGTGAGTGGGCTGCGTGTGGGGTGTGGGGTGCGTGTGGGGTGGGGTGCGTGTGGGGTGTGTGAGTGGGGTGTGGGGTGTGTGTGGGGTGTGAGGTGTGGGGTGTGTGTGGGGTGTGGGGTGTGAGTGGGGTGTGGGTGCGTGTGGGGTGAGTGTGGGGTGTGTGGTGCGTGTTGGGTGTGGGGTTCGTTGTGTGTGAGTGTGGTGTGGGGTGTGTGTAGTGTGTGTCGTGTGCGTGTGGGATGTGGGGTGAGTGTGGGGTGAGTGGTGTGAGTGGGGTGAGTGGTGTGTGTGGTGTGTGAGTGTGGTGTGGGGTGTGTGTGGTGTGTGTCGTGTGCGTGTGGGATGTGAGGTCCGTGTGGGGTGTGGGGTGTGAGTGGGGTGTGTTTGTGTGAATGGTGTGTCTGAGTAGGATGAGTGGTGTGTGTTTGTGTTAGTGGTGTGTGTGAGAGCTAAGTGGTGTGTGTGTGTGTGCGGTGTGTGAGTGTGGTGTGTGTTGCCCTGTGGGCTCTTGCTCTACCAGGCTATACACGTGTTGAATAATACGGTGGCCTTCTGCCTAACCACACACTATATAGCGTGGTATATATCTAAATATCACTGCTGCAGTATTGATGTTTACGATGTTTATCGTACTGCCTATCCAGATTAGATACTGTCTTGTGTTATAGCCGTTAAAGTCCGGGCTAACTAAAGGCTATATAGTGTACTCTTATCCAGACTATGTGTAGTGTTGTAATTATACGTAAATTCCCAGTAAAAAAAGTGTACTATATATACTGTCAGACTTTAGTGTTCTAGCAAATAATAAAAATCTACGTAGTGTATTATATATATATATATGTAGAGTTATATATTTATACTATCGCATCTATCCAGCTTAGCACCTATCCAGAATACACCGTCTTATTTGAGAGGTACGAGGGTGTGTACCGTCACATCTACGCTGGCTAAGTACGGATTGCAATGTCAGACAAGGCTCACTCTCTCTATATAATGCCATCAATTCCTACCCACGCAGACTGCAGCGTGTAAGGTCTACCCTCCCGTGTGCGTCTTGCAGGCTCCGGGTCTGAAGAAGAATTTCTTGTAATCGTGACTCCCCTTCCCTTCGTTGTGCCGTTGACTGGGAACCCAGATCCCCCCCCCCACACACACACAGCCGTGAAATGATGCAAGAGGGGGGGGTATATGAGGGTGGCTGCTGCCTGCGTCAGAGTTAGTTGGGTGGTCACTTTCCCATGGATATTGATTGACGCCGGGCTAGAGCAGCTGAACTCCAAGTCCTCCCTCCCGCCTCTCACTTTATCTTGTGCGTGGACTATACCAAGTGGGACATATGCAACGTGCTGTTAAAAACGAAAGTTTGTTTTCAGGTACGGTCCACTGAGCTATACAGATTTGTTTTCTTTTCAGGAAGCGACCTGGACACAAATGATAGCTCAACGAAGTGGCTTATCACGTGGGAATGTACTGCAGCCAACTACTCTAAACGCGTGTGTCTAAATGTGGAGAGGGGGGGCTGAGAAAAGCGTGGTGTTGGTGGGACACCCGGATCATCGTAATGATTTACACTGCCATGTATTGTACAGCTCTCTCATTGTCAATCCACTGCTGGACGAGGGGCCTCACTTAAACCGTGTGGGCCATGTGTGATTTGCTTTTGCCACACCTCACTCAGCACGCTGTTCGCTGTAGTGGTGAACCTAAGCTATTAAAAATACGTTCAAGTATGAACCCACGATCGATTCCGATATCACGCGCCACTGAGTCCAGGTCGCCGTGTTGATATCGTAACGCGGTGCGCTAACCAGTGTGCCACCGCTCCAACCTTCGCTTCGTGATGTTTCGTTTTGCAATCACCAACTAACGCGCACAGGGACACCGTCCACCCCGCGCACGCCACCGTCTCACGACAAAGATGCACCACCACCTGCTGCTCGCATGCCCTCTCCCGACAGTTACATGGTGTGCGGGTTTGTGTCAATGATGCACACGTGCTTACGAGTTGTATTATTCGGGCATGACCATAGTTTAAGCAAATGCAGATGTTGTGTTGATCCTGTTTATTCTTTTGCGGGAAGATTAAGTGTGGATGTGTTACTCACTTCCTTCCCCCCACTCCCCCCCACATACCCCGTAACCCATATTCTGACTGTAATTCATCATCGTCGGCCACGGCCAATCCACGGCTGGATGTATGCCACTCCAAGCCTGCGACGGAATCTCATCCACCCCAGCAGCTGCACACGAACCGATTCATTCGCTCCGTCTCCCCGGGGGACGTCCTCTCGGACGCGTTCTGTCACCTTGGCTGTCACACTCCGTCATTCGCCTAGGCCGTCAGCTCCCGTTTCACGTGATTATGCGACGTTTTGTAATTGTGGTGGGCGAGCATTGCCATCGATGTGTATGACTGTGGGTATGTATATGTGACGGCCCTTTTTTAATCCACTGCTGGATGAAGGCCTCCCTACGCCCTGCCTGTCATGGAGGCCGGGGTTGTTAGACCATACTTCACCATGCTGGTCAATGCTGGAGTCGGCGTGGGGGGGAGGGGTCAGGATCTGTTTTGTAAATTAACCTGGGGCCAATTCGCTATCCTTCTTCACGGGCACATTAAGAGTTGTGCTGAGTTTAACATAATCATTTCAACTTAACTTGCAACGTGCCGCACTCGAATTGCCCCACCGTCGATGACAGAGAATGACTCAGAGGCGAGAGGACCTGCAGACAAGCAGGAAGGCAGCCACGCGATAGGCCGGCGCCAATACTTGCCCAAGCTCTGCGGTCTTCTATATATATGCATTATCGTCCAATTGATGAGTGTATACATGTAGCAAAGGAAACTGGAGCACCTGGAGAAAACCCAAGCGTGCGAGGGAGAAACACTCTATCCCAAATTTATGGAACGAGCAGAGTCCACAGTTTTGCTTAAACCGCCTGCTCCTGACAGGCCGGCCTAAGATATTTTTATACGCCCACGAGAAGGGAGTTTCGCAACATTTGTGCGATCCGCGAAACCTCGCTTCCACGGTGCCTGGATTACTTGCTTGCGCAGCACCACCGCCTGGCCCATGAGTGCACTCTCCTAGTGCCGCGTGACAGCCTCTCGCGGTACAACCGTGCACAACGTGAACATTAAAACAGTCCACTCTGGGGGTCTGCAGGATTCTGCAGCGGTGTGCGCGCACGAACTCAAGGCCACCCAGAGCGACACTCAGAGAGACCCCCGGTGGGACCCCATCTCAGCGACACCTTCCGCCCAACGCCCATTGACTCAAGACGCAGCGTCCGAGACCCAACCCGACTGCATCATTGCTTTGCTCGGCCTTGGCTGAAATTGGTGGAGTTTGATTCCAAAGCACGCGGGGGGGGGGGGGGGGCTCCATTGACATGCGTCTGTCCGTTAACCCAAGTCAAAGTTCACCACTCTGCACAAAACACGAGGTTTTAAGTTTCCCACTGGAATAAATCACGCCGAGAAAAAGAAAAAACAGGTTCGGTATTTAACAGTGGATTAGAGAGCACGTATATCACACTAGAGACATTGATTGTATCGACTGTTATGGAAAGTAAGTGGACTTGGGGAGGACACGTCGCTCGAAGGAATCATGATGATGGCCGGTCGGTGGTCGAGACTACAAATAAAAATGCTACGAGAGGCTACGAGACATGATCAAGTGGTACAATGTTATATTGGTAATGTAATCGTAAAAATGGTTATGTGTACAAATGCCGAGGGCGTGACCCGTTCATCCGTCTTCTAAAGCCCCACGTATTTTAATTGCGCGCAAAAGCGAGTCTGAAATTGCGTTCGTCGAAGGTCAAGATTTTAACTTTATTTCTGCATTTGTGTGTGTAGCGGTGAATGCACTGCGCTACGCACCCGGCGACCCGAGTTCGATTCTCTCTCAAGGTCAACATCAACACCAAATGAGTACATTACCTGGTGCAGGGTGTAAACATCGCCGTTCGGGAGACAAAGGCGGCCGGACGTGGTGCTGGCCACCCACCCCCTCGTGCGCCGTGTCGCCCTTCATAGCTGCTCGCTCACAGCACTTGCTCCCAGCAGCCTGTTAAGCCTATACGGGGGATCTTTGTATTTGGCGATCACTGACTACAACTGTATCGAGCAGCAGTCAGCCAGACAACAGCTTTCGATATAAACACGGCAGACTGAAAGCACTGCGCCAACATTACAGTCTGGAAAGTCACAGAGTCCATTGCTATCTGAATTGTGCACAGTACAAAACAAAAACACGCGATAAGACGTTGCTGAATAAACGTGCACATGTAAAATAGCGTCTTCAATAATTTTCTGAAATCGCTCAAAGGTTATGATGACACGCAGCTGCGATCTGTTGGGTCTTTCACTGCAGAGCCGCGCAAGCAGCCGTAAATTTATGATGGTCGTGATCCAGCCTTATCCTGCTAAGTACCTTTAGAGCTCCCAAGTCAGACATGAGCTAAACGGCCTCACAACCGTGGCCTCTTTCCCACGAGAATTTCGTCTTGGGGAAAAATAACTGGCAGAAGTGAAGCCATATAAACTTGCCTCGGCAAGAGGCTCGCCCTGATAGAGGCCGGATTGGCCAACGTGGCTTATCTCCACGAGACGTAAATTAGAAAGCTGTGGACACATCGCAGAACACAGGATTTTAACCCCCCCCCTCCCGCCTCCCTTTCGAGAGGCGTGGTGTGGCTGCTAGCAGGCGGGGTTGTCTTGTTGTAAGGTTGTGTTTCGTAGCACTTTGCAGTCACATGCCTTTCTCTGAAGGGCGGAACGACAAACAGGAACAGCCGTTCCGACGTAGTCGCGGTTGCTCATGCGCACCAACTGAACTTCAGATTGCCGCTTTGGTGTTTCCGTCAACACCGAGATTTGTATGACAGTGTGACGCCAATTACACTTAAAGGGAATATTGGAAAAAAAAATGTGGGGGGGGGAATGAAATGTTAAGGTAACATTTTTCAATGCGGTATAGTCATTGGAAAAGATCGGTGTGCGACCAAGGCCCTATAAATGTGATTACTTAATTTTTGTTTAAAGTTACTGATATTAAATAATGAACAATACTAATATTTATGTTAGCCCTTTGTCAATCATCTGCTGGAAGAAGCCCCCCCCCCAAAGCTACATCGATGATAGATCAAGGTGGGGGGGCGGGGGAGGTTGACCATACTTCACCGCGCTGGTCAATGCGGGTTGGTAACCAGAGGGCCCAGGACCAGTTCAGACACCACTCGCCGCTGATGTTAACCCTGGCGAGGAAGTTCATAGCACAGTGTGCTCACCATTGCGCCACCACTAGAAACAAAGTCAAGTCAAACGTGTTTTGCCGTCGAATATTACGCGAAGTATTTTCAGCAGGCGGGGTCGTCTTGTCGTAAACGTTTAAGTTTAAATTACAGCACTAATGACGTACAATGATGCAAACTGTAGAACACATTCCTGCGGATGGAGCTGGTAGGAACGTTGGGTTGCTCGGTCAATGGCCAGGGTCAACGGCGGCGTGGTGTATTTCGTAAATATGGCCGACTGTGAGGGCGGGCACAAGCCGGCGTGAGTAGGTTAAACGTTGAGTTTTATAAGGGCACCACGGGGTGACCAGCCCCTCCCCACCCAGCCCCACCCCTCCCACCCCCCACCCAGCCCCACCCTCCCCACCCAGCCCCTCCCCACCCTCCCCTCCCCAATCAGCCCCACCCTCCCCACCCAGCCCCTCCCCACCCAGCCCCTCCCTTCCCACCCAGCCCCTCCCTGCACGACGGACGGACGGACACAATAATCCCTTGTGGGCTGGTGTAACCAGGAGGTTCCTACCAGTATAAAATACTGTATGCAGTAACTAATGCACCAAATATCCCTCGCTATACTCATTACATCTAAGCCGAACGTGAGAATAAATATTAATCACGGACATTTGTTTATTCACCTGTGCATATTTCCGTTTAAAAATATACATAGGCAATAAGACATTATTTGAATGAATATCAATATCATTAACATCGCAGTGAAAAATCGATTACAAAAATAACAAAGATCATCAATCCATTTCGATTTAAAGCTTTCGTGACTGCAGGGATTCATCTTCTTGTTTCTTTCGGTAAAGTCACGTAGAAGGGAAGTAATAAAATAATAAAAATAAAACATAATAAAACAATTCTCACGACGTTTCGGCTACAACGCAAGCAGCCGTCTTCAGGTGAAGAATGAGACACTACCAAACTAGGAGCTTATATATAAGCTGCATTGGGGGTTGAAGAGCGCCTTAACAAAAAGAATGTGCATGTGAAGAGGAATTTAGCATATTCATGGAAAATGCGTAGGCGTTGGGCGGGGGGGTGTCAAAGTCATATTATGCCCATGCATTATGCAGGATCAGCAGCAACCAAGGGGGGTGCAGGGATTAGCAGTAACAAAGGAAAGGAATGTTAATGATATGTAGCTGCAGTTACTCAACCACCACGTAGAAAACTAAAGTATAAACTACATAAAAAACTAAAGTATAAACTGCATCGCACCATCAGTATACTTACTATACTCTATAATAAGCTGAGTTACTAACAGCAAGTAATACATTACAATTCTACCTCGTAAAAATTCTATAATATAGCAATCATTGGAAGGACGTAATAAACCATTTCGATACACATTAGGGTGTGTAGAATAATACATAGTGTTATATTAAATGTATAAGATATAGGTTGGTTTACAGCAATACAGTATATAATTTAATGTTGGGTTTATCTATGGCAGTATATAGTACGGTATATGCTCGTGTGATATAAGAGAATAAGGTTTAGATGGAAGCATATTATAGAATTTTTACGAGGTAGAATTGTAATGTATTACTTGCTGTTAGTAACTCAGCTTATTATAGAGTATAGTAAGTATACTGATGGTGCGATGCAGTTTATACTTTAGTTTTTTATGTAGTTTATACTTTAGTTTTCTACGTGGTGGTTGAGTAACTGCAGCTACATATCATTAACATTCCTTTCCTTTGTTACTGCTAATCCCTGCACCCCCCTTGGTTGCTGCTGATCCTGCATAATGCATGGGCATAATATGACTTTGACACCCCCCCGCCCAACGCCTACGCATTTTCCATGAATATGCTAAATTCCTCTTCACATGCACATTCTTTTTGTTAAGGCGCTCTTCAACCCCCAATGCAGCTTATATATAAGCTCCTAGTTTGGTAGTGTCTCATTCTTCACCTGAAGACGGCTGCTTGCGTTGTAGCCGAAACGTCGTGAGAATTGTTTTATTATGTTTTATTTTTATTATTTTATTACTTCCCTTCTACGTGACTTTACCGAAAGAAACAAGAAGATCATCAATCCACTCTGATCTTTTCTTTTCCCCTTGCCAAACACGCGCAACCATTTGTTAGGAGGGCCAAACAGGAGTGCACGACGAGGTTTGATAACGGCTGGTTGCTCGTAGTATTATAACACTCAAACAAAGCGCTTTTTGCATGCCGCCCTGACGTGCGACGGAAACGCATGCGAGGCATTCCAGCAAGACACGAGAGATCCGTGTCCCTTCTCGTCCAAGCCGCGAGCTCTTTGCATCCATCTCCTGCTCTGCTCAGCCAGCGGCGTAACGCCGTTGACATTGGGCCGTGGTCGTCGTCATCATCATCGTCATCGCGATCAATGGGCAGATAGCCCGCAGTAGGTGTCCACTGTGCATTTCGTCATTTTTCGATTTAAAGTTTTCGTGACTGCAGGGATTCATATTTTTGGTTCTTTCTGTAAAGTCACGTAGAAGGGAAATAATAAAATAAATAAAATCAAACATAATATAATAAAATTCTCACGACGTTTCGGCCACAACACAAGCAGCCATCCAGGTGAAAAAACAGCTGTCGGGATGCTGTCTTTCCGACAGCTCTGTTTTTTCACCTGAGGACGGCTGCTTGTGTTGTGGCCAAAACGTCGTGAGAATTTTATTATATAATGTTTTATTTTTATTCTTTTATTATTTCCCTTCTACGTGACTTTACCGAAAGAACCAAGAATATATTTCGTTATTTGTTTCCACTTTCATCTCTCTCTTGTGGCAATGTGCTCACGTAGGGGCACGACTTTCTGGTACCAATCTCTGATGTCGCTGTGAAGCCATTCTCGTTTAGGTCTTTCTCTCTTTCCGGTTCCTTCCAGTTTCCTTCATTGCCTGCATCATCCATCAGGTCTTCTTCTATGTGCAACCTTTTGTACTTCTACGATGGTCACTCTTTAGGCCCGGAGCTGCTCAGATATCCACTAGAGTCCCCTCTGTCCAATGTCCCTTCTTTGCCTGGGCCCTTCTGGTCTGTGGGTCTCAGTATCGTCACACCGGCTGCACATTCAACAGCTACAGCATTTGGTATAATACAACATAGACAAAGTGTCACTGACATTTTTTATTTTACTTTATAATATGCTGTGAAAGAGAGCCATTTCCAGAAACTTCACATATTATCGACGGTATATTTCTGTGAAGGGCATATTATTATTATTGACAAACGTGTTGAGTGCATTTGTTGTTAATTGTGCAGTGAACCACTTGGCCTATGCAGCATCACCGAATAACTGGTTTAATATTTGAACACAGAGGAAGGGTAGAGCAGGGAGAACACTGCGGCGAGTGGCAGCAGCGCTGTGCAAACTCTTCCTTGGCATTTATTCTAGATTTGAAGCTTTCGTGACTGCAAGGATTCATACTCTTAGGTTTTTTCGGTAAAGCAGAAAAATTTAAATTAATAAAAGTAATAATAGAAATAAAATAAAATAATATTATATAATATTATAATATTTTATTTATATTATTATTATTATTTTATTTCTATTATTACTTTTATTAATTTAAATTTTATTTTTTACCTACGTGACTTTACCGAAAAAAACCTAAGAGTATTATGTTTTTTCGGTAAAGCCACGTAGGTAAAAAATAAAATTAAAATTAATAAAAGTAATAATAGAAATAAAATATTATAATAATATAAATAAAATAATAATACTATTATATTATATTTTTTATATAATATTATTTTATTTTATTTCTATTATTACTTTTATTAATTTTAATTTTTCTGCTTTACCGAAAAAACCAAGAGTATGAATCCTTGTGTTTCGTAGCATTGCCAAGAGTATACTTCCTTGGCAACGCAGACGCGATCCCTCCGACGTGTTCTGCACCTCGCGCGTTATTCGGCGTGACACTTCGCTCCACGTGCTGGGAGCTCATTGAGGATACGATGACTGGAGCAGTTCAGAATCAGAAATCTTTATTTATACCGGAGATATAAAGATATTTTTCAGAAATGTCCAGTATATTTCACAGGTGACGAGTACGTATGTATGTATGGTGAACTTATTTCGCACCGTACGTGGCCAGCCGTGATAATCGGAGGTGCAGTCCAGAGCTGCTCTACTCAGCTGCTGAGCAAGTTCACAGCACGCGGACCGAACAGTTGGACATTGTGCCGAACAACGCCGTGGTACAGCCAGAAAAGAGAATTGAGCAATAGTGTTCCCTCGCTATTCGCGAGGAATACGTTCCAAGTATGTATGTTAAACTTCGTTCACACCGTACGTAGCCAACCGTGATAATCGGAGGTGCGAATGCTCGTGAAGAGGACATTTTGTGGAAAATTATATTGGCAACGTAAACCTATCCTTTTAATGAATTACCTTAAATACATACTTGAGTAAGCTTTCTCTCTTATCACTTTATCTCATAGCTGTATTCGCATCACATTATCTCATCGCTTTCTTCCTCTCTCGATGCAGTCGTGTGGAGATCCAGATGCAATTCGCGGATACCAAGTTCGCGATTAACGGAGGAATAATTTTTAGATCGATCCCTCATATTTAAAATGTGGTCCCATCGGGCATCATGGCTCTTAAACTGAAGTTATAAGCCAACACCATTCGCCAAGAATGTACACAAGTCCCCTTGTGCAATATAACAACCGAGAGAGCTGCAGTTCGATGGCTTTATATATATATTTACGTAATGTCATGCTATCCTATCAACGAGGGCGTAAGTGTATGCTTTTAATCACTGCATTGTAGCCCCCACACATTCCTCATTGTTTGGCAAAAAAAAAGTCTGTATTGGCCCTCCCCCCACCGCCACCACCGCCTTTATCTACGTAATGAGGACGGCAGCTAATCTGCGCCTTTATTTACCAAGTCATTTGTCAACCTCGCTTGCCCACGACGTCAACAAACATCGTGCACTTGTTGACGGGTGTTTTGACATCCCAGCGCATCCCAAATGTGCAGCGCATTGGGGGCGTCCGGTTTCGGCAGCAACAGAATTGTGCAGCCCAAGAGTGCCGTGGTTTTGGCCGTAGCGGTGTGCTCTGTTGAAAAACAACTATTTTATATTATACCAGATAAGGCCTACTGAGTTATACAGCTCTTTTTTTTCAGAAGCGACCATGTCATCACAAATGACGGCTCAACGAGTTGGCTTAGCTGGTGGAAATTTACAGCAGCCAAAGAATCTAAACGCGTGATGTTGATTATAAATGTGGAAGAGAAAAAAACCCGGAGGAGCCGGATAAAAATCCACGCAACCACGGGGAGAGATACATGCAAACTCTACATTTCCAGGCATCGAACCCACCATCTCCTGTATACAAGGCAAGGGAGTTAACATCTCGCCACCGCGACGCCCCAAAGCAACAAATAAATGATGCCACCTATGCTGGCTATGATTGCCACGCCGCAGGGCCAGCTTGGGGAGACTTCATCCAGCAGTGGATTGATCATGGCTGATGATGATTGCGAATATGAGAGCCGAAAGTCGAGAGTACGCCTGAGAGAGGACGTCTACCGCCGAGATGGAGCGATGCCATCAGCTCGTGTGCGGGAGCTCGGTGGATGGTCACATCAAGTGGCGATGAAGGATGGCAATGGCTTGCGGAGGCCTTCCTCAAGCAGTGGAGAGATCATGGCTGATTACGATGATCCTTACAATGCGGTACTCACTATTGTGCTGATTTAATAGCATTGAGGGCAACAAATGTATAATTATGATGGGCTTCAAAAACAACCACGAGTAACATGTGTATGCATTATATATGCTGAACTATAATACTTGATCATTACAGGGTGAACTATTTAAGCTCAGTGTAGAGAGGCTTCATGTATTTTCTGTTCATTTTTTCTGCAACTTAAATACACGTGTAATTTATTATTTGTGTGTGACTTTGAAATGTGAGTCCTGACACCGGTACACAATGGCCTACATTTGTCAATGATCACAAGAATCTGGACACGGTGCATGACTCTACAACTGTTACAAAAATACAAGCGGTTCAATGCTGAGATATTTTTTTTGCGCAGTTAAAAGAGCCTAATTATTTCTCTCTTACCCTTAATGCCACCCAATCATTGCGGTGGCCAGCTGTGTTTTGGTTCCCACGTAATGGATATTTCTGACGAGCTGCCAAATCCACGGGGCTTTTTTTTGTGCAGGCGCTGTTAATTAGGAGGCAGCGAAGGCGGGCCCCTGATTACCCGTGGCATCCTCCCCGATGTCTCCTTCCCATAACAAGAGGATTTGCTGCTGAGAGGGTAGAGCTAGAGAGGCCCGCAGCGGCTGCCTTTGGCTGCGGCGATCTCGCACAGAGGAGGGCCGAGTCGTAAATGGAGGCCCTCGGATTGCGGGGTTAATTGGTGTCAGGCTGCGAAGGGAGAGCGCGAGAAAGGTTTCGATGGCGGGGCGGGGGGGATGGAGGAAGTCTTCGTGGTGAGCGGAGTTGGATTTCAGTGCTTGGGAGTGGGGGTGGGCAGGTTTGGAATGGACGCGTTGTGCAAAAAACAAACGCAACCCTGACTGGTGTTGCGTTTCTTTGTCCTGGGAATTTAGTCGGGGTTTCGGTTAGTCAGTTGGTGGCTTGTTAACAGATTTCTACGTGTGTGTTCACGTGCATCGGTGCGCTTACGCACATGCCCCCTGGTTGTTTTTGTTCGGTTCAGCGAACCGTCGCGTATTTTTTTGTTAACGCGTAATTATTGTTCATTAGCTTCCAAATGCCGGCTTCGAGGAGAGCTTCCGCCGGGTCATTAGAAGCAAGGTCAGCATCCTCGAGCGCGCAGCGGCTCGGTCCCCAAGGTCGCCGGGTCGCTCTCACTTGGCAGGTCACGGCTCGCTGCCCATCCAGCGAGGAGTGAACTCGCAAATAAACGGACGCTGAGCTCGGTGGCACGGTGGGTGACCACCGCGCAATGGAAGTTACACGATGGAACTTCCTCTCTCTCATCAGACTCGTGTCATTATGCAATAAATATTGAGATCTACATCACTTGAACGTGTTTCTAGCCAACTGTGTGAATCAAACAAAAAAAATTGTGCGACCGGGATCATCATTATCATCATAAATAATCATCAATCATCATCATCATCTTTTCTTCTTTCGTATGGTTGATGTTAGATGCAAAGCAACAGCTACAATTTCACACTCAGGCGGTCAAGCAAGATAACCGAGTCAGGAGCAGCGGAGTTTATCATCGCTGTGATGTCTCCTTTGTATTTGTGAATCGGGCATTGCGTCGTCACACGTTGCACGGTCTTTTCTGGGTGACCACAGTCGCACACAGGAGATGACACAAAGCCGTGACGACAACAGGCGACTAACACGTCATTCTCTCGGCCGAGCGGTCGTGATTCCAGAGGGGTGCAGATAATTTTAAGTAGTTCTGTACGGGGCAAGCGTTGTCCAGATATATAGTGATTCAATTTAATATACCCCACTAATTTCTAATAACCCTCTGTTAGTGTCTTCTCAACAGGTGAGTGAGGATTGTGAAAGAGATGATTCCCTATCGTATGAAGGAACAGAGGTTAAAGATGGGTATTGATGTAACATGTACATTGAAATTGGCAGGAGACACATAGAGGGCATTTAAATAAAAATGCTCCTCTATATTTTCCATTTGATTAAATATACGCTCCAAGCCTGGGGTGTTTCATTCAGACGCTGTCTTCTCAACAGACCTGTTCTTCACCTGAGGACGGCTGCTTGCGTTGTGGCCGAAACGTCGTGAGAATTATTGTGTTATGTTTTATTTTTATTATTTTATTACTTCCCTTCTACATGACTTTACCGAAAGAACCAAGAAGATGAATCCCTGCAGTCACGAAAGCTTTAAATCGAAAAATTGAATGATGTATTATAAATTTACCAAATTGTATACTGAGGCCAGATTTTAAGAAAAACTGTGAGCATCCTGTCTAATGTCTACCTGACCTCTCTGTATGTATGTACAGTTGCACTTATTCCGCACCGTCCGTAGCTACCAGTGCTCGTCGGAGGTGCGACGAACTCTCTGATGAAACGCCGCGCGTGTCCACAGGCGAGCAAACAGTTTGAAGTTGGGGCACCAGAACTCTGGGCCCATCGTCTCGGTGGCCGAGTGGCGCATGGGACACTCTGGGGCGACATGCTGGAGCACGGAGGAGCCAGCATTGACAAGATCCACGGTTGAAGCCAAACGGAGAGAGGTGATGAAACAGGATTCTCTTGCGTGGCGGTGTTGACGGTCTCCTCGCCGCCTCTCCCCCGATGAAATTTAATAATTTTTTTTTACTTCATTCAACACGCAGGCCGTCACATCTCCGGCTGGCTCGGGACTGTAGTAGTGGCGGATATACGAGTATCGCTAATAAATCCCAGTTGCACCACGCACAAGAATTGCGCTTTGTGTGGGCGGTTACTTGGTCAGGTAGGACACTTTCACAGGTTGGATATGCGACTGTGTATTTTACTGCATTTGCCCATCCGAGGACCAAAACAAAAATACTGCTGTTATTGCCGTTTGATCGAGCACATCTACAGCACATCACATGGGGAGCAGTGTCCATCGTTTAAACAAGAAGCAAATGCGGCAATAGCTTCGTGATATCGCCCCGCACCTCCGATTAGCACGGTTGGCGGCTACATACGGTGCGAACAAAGTTCAACATACATACACACATACCTTCCGGAAGCCGTTTCCAAACTCGGGGTCATGCGCTGCTTCTGTGAGAGCTCCGAATGGAGCATTCGTTTGCCAGCTGACACAACGTCGATAGCACAATTGTAGTGAAATTGGCGGAGAAGAGAGCGTCTTGAAGGGTGCACTCGACGTGTGGAAGATCCTTAAGCCGTCAATGTAAACATTCGTCAAGGACGTTACACCTCTGTCATAGGAACGTATGTAATAACAACAGCGCAGTGTGCATCCACTGCTGGATGATGGCCTCCCCACAACTTGTCAGTCTCCAGGATTGTATGACCAATGACCACGCTGGTCAATGCGAGTTGGTGAACAATGGAGTGACCGGCACCGATTCAGATATCACTCGCCTCGAATGCAACCCGTGGCTGGGAATCGAACTCAGGTAGCCAGGTTCATAAACAATTACGCCACCGCTTGTCCCGATATTTCCATCATATATTTGTATTTTTTTTATCTTGCCTCTGATTTTCGTTCCACAAGCAAAGGGTGCTTCTGAATTAAGTTCTATGGAGCTCTTTAAAGGAGTTACAGGGGGGGGGGAAAGTATTGTCACGGGAGCATTGATTAATATTCTACAATGCGTAGGTTCTCTGTCTGTGCCCAACCAAGCGTGAAATCTAATTTGTATCAAAAACACCTTTCGTTGGAAATCGTGTAATGTTGTTGTTTTTCTGCAGTGTTTCTCTTTAATACATCGACCTTTTGCGATATTCATCTTTGATTTATGCTCCTGTGTTGTGATTCCTGGGAGGTGGGTTAATGGGTGATCGCCAGTAAAATTATTGTTTTTCTAGTAATTTAACGCTGCACTTTCAATATTGAACTTGCAGAGCCGGAGTTCACGGTGACCTTCACGAGATTTATTTTAGTCTCTTTGATGAAACTTTTAATTAAAGCTTAGATTATATCAACTCGTCGCTTTTAATTTTCGTCTATAGTCTAACCTGCAATTTCTGTCAACTTACAGCAGTTGGTGGAGTCTTTGTTATGATTGTATATATTGTGAATAATAACTTTCAACACTGTGTCATTCTACCGCCAGGATTTTCCCTCTACATTTTAGAATCAACATCACGTGTTTCGATTCTTTGGCTGCTATAAACTTCCACATGATAAGCCACTTCGTTGAGCTATCATTTGCTGCCAGGTTGCTTTTGAAAAAGAGCTATATAGCTGGAAAAATAAGAATAGTTTAGTAGTTTGATCAGTGGAGGTTGGCGAATGGGGGGGAGCTAGCATTGGTTGAGATATCACTTGGCATGGCCAGAAATCAAACCTATGTCACCGGGTTAACCATTACACTGCCGATTTACCTTATCTTACTGTGTTAACGCATACTAATAATGACTAAAATAATAGCTTCCTAACAATGTGAATATTATTTTCGTCAATTTGGTGATGCAGCGGTTAGCACGATACAATTTGACACTGGCGACTTGAGTTTGATTCCTGCCAAAATCTTGGGCGGAGTGATGTCTGGGATAGCCTTCACATACCCACACTGACCATAACGGCGAAAAGATGTCAACAGCCCCATAACTAACAAGATGTGGGGAGGTATTCATCCAGCAGTGGACTGGCCAAGGGGTGACTATCAAGTCAGATGCTTAAGACTTTTATAGACTTTGTGTCAACGAACTAACGGAAAGAGACGAAACATTTTTAAAGATAATTGAATAAAACCATATTGTCTGTATTAAAAATATGTCATAATGTAATTATTAAACGTAATTTATGTCGACAAGTTTGAATATAATTAATTAAATTTGTATTGTTTTTTATTGCTTTACTTTGTACAGAGTAGTCTGATTGAAGCTTCAGAATTTTCCAGAATGTTTGATCAATTATTGAAGGTTTACATGTAAAATAAATTAGCATTCATGGAAGAAAAAAAACTTCACACAGATATAATTTTAGACCATTCAAACGCCACACGGATTTTCAACAGCCTACTTGCTGTACCTCTTCCTATAAACCCACAGGAGGGTGTCTCTCCTATCCTTTGACCGAGCAAACCGCATAATTTGCCGTCAAACGTCTGTTAAAATAATTTCCTCCAAGAAATTCACCCTGGAGCTTCGTTTATGAACAAAAGCAAAGTGAATTCTGAAGCGTGGAAGAAATGAGGCACGCAAAAAAATCCCCACGAGGAAAATGGGAAAATATTTAGTTAGCGGCGTTCCTCTGTGTTTACTGAAACATGTCACGGATGTACTGCTTACACTAGCCATAAGCCCCGCGTTTCCCAAAAAAAAAACCCAGGGTTGGCAGATGTGGATAATGTAAACACATCGCCGAGCAGAGAGATTTTCTGGAGCTCAGAAAACCCGCTTGACCGAGCCGCGCCACTTAGGAGGACGCGTCAGGGAAGAGTTGGGGCGAATGACGGCTTGAACTCAGCTGGTTATTAACCAGGTAAATGAATTAAACCCACTGCAGGTTTGGAGACTGACATGTTACACACCTCTAATTGCCCTGCAACTGTGTGACTGGGACGACTGCAGACCATTAGGGCATGGTTGTATATGCAAAATGCATCACCTGTATTTATAGAATCAAATATTGTTGTATCTCCTGACGTGGAAGTTGATAAAATGGGCAAATTAATAAAATCCCCCCCCACCCGCTTCCTCTGTCCAGCCAGCACTATAAATGGGTTCACCACAGCTGATCGATCAGCAGGTTACGTGTGGTGGGGTCAAGTGTGGGTACTCCCAACTCTTCGAAAACGTCTAGCCAGTGTGGACAAGTAGGCCAAATTCATTCGAGGAGGGGCTTCTCTATAGCTGCCTTTAATGGAGGCCCGTCATAGCAATGTGAGGGCTGTACCTTTTACCGTTACATTGTAAAGAAAGTGTTATATCTTTTTTTACTTCCGATTTTTCTTTGAGTAAACATGGTGCTCTGCTCCGTGCAGCCTTCATAACAAAAAACAGCTTAGGCAGCAACATAATAATAGTAGTAGTAAAATCCGCAATAAATGTGTAGATATTCCACGAGACCACATCTGACCTCTTTTTTGTTGCGAAGCTGCACAGCGTCAGCGAATGCATCTGCTTAGAGCATCTGGGAACACGGGTACTTGCTTACAGCCAAGTCCGTGTAAACTCACTGACAGTTTACAAAGGCCGTTTGCATGGCGCACTGTCAAAACACCAATATATTTTCGTGTTGTTTAAACACTTTGTGCCGACTCATTAGAAATATGCACAAAAGCCCACATCTGTTCGCCTTAAATTTTAGCGGCGGTTGTACAACGCGCACGGATTCCGCTCGCGATCTGTTGATAGACTCGACTTGAAGGTGCACGTGCATTGCCCGCCTGTGTTTACGTGCTGCACCGGTTGGTGAAGGTAATAGGTGCAGCCCTGCAATTTCTGCCTCACTCCACTGCTGGCGGAAGACTCGCTGCCCATGTCCACCACACTAATTCTTAACGTATTTACACATTTTTGTTTTGTTATGTTAAAGAAAAGCACAATGAGTGTTTCTCAGATGGTAGTGTTTTGCTCTTATGTAAGAACCTTGACGTGTTGTAATGTGGTGGCCATCTTGAACGTTGCGTCTTTCTCTAAGATTGATATTAGTGACATTGATACCACGCTGTAATCCTGCGATATATAAACAAAGATCCAATAACTCAGTCTATACTCAGACAGATCGATGGAAACATCGCAGGAAATATGGTCCCAGAAGACCTCAAATAATAAACGATGGCCACCCAAACGAATGCCAAAGTCTTTTCCGAAAAAAAATAAGACTTGAGCAAAAGTGTAACAATGTTAACGCATATGCACAGCAGCACTGTATACACTGTGCAATAAGCTGATGGTCACAGCTCCTGCTTTAGGATTATTGAGCATATTTTGTGACCAGGAAGAAACCAGAGGTCCAAAGAAAATCCATTCATACGAGAATAGATTACGCGAACTTGCCATCAATAGGATGTGTACCACCAATCTGGACTTAAAAAAAAATCTTGATTTAACATGAGCTCAGATAAATGGTTGAATTCACGACGTTGTTAGTTGTTTCTGTTATTTTACGTGTGCATTAGCAGACCGTGTTTATGGAAAACAACTAAATGTATTATGTTTTATTCAATGTCAGGTCATTGCGCTTCCTGGTTAATTTTTGGGTAAGAACACTGCGCCAATCGGAAGTATTATTGCAAAGAACAATCTGTGGAACGAAGTAAAATGTTTATTTCATCTTACATTTTTAAATATAGATTGGCAAAATAGAACTAAATTCCACGTGTTAAATTTAATTTGGAATTTAGGCTGCATATAAGAGGACTTATTAAACTCACCTGTGTGTACAAACTCAGGCACTCGCTGCTGTGGTCAAAAGCATCCGTAAGAATAACTCCGTTCTTTATTGCCACATACAAATAAATACGTTTTACCGGTGCAGTGTTTGCTTGCTTTAAATGAATACTGCTGGATAATATTGGTTGGAGAATCTAGTGGAGCGCAGATGAACCGAAAATGGATGTTATTCATGTGTGGAGACCCAGAACGGAGATCTGCGTATACTGTATACTCTTAGGTTTTTTCGGGAAAGTCACGTAGGTAAAAATAAATAATAAAAATAAAAATAATAGAAATTATAGAAATAAAATTAAAAACCACCACGTTTCGGAGGCAACACAAATCTCCGTCATCAGGTGGGACCGTCACAGCTAAATTTACTATATGTACGCTCTTTAACTCGTGCAATTGTTGTCTGGCTCCCAGAGTAAAGATGGGAATTTTTTTTCCGAACCAAATGCGGTTAATTTGCCTGGGTGAGACATTCATTAACCCATTCTGAAATGTGAGCCTAAGCTTTGGCCACAACACCTATTGTGGAATGTCTGCTCGAACCCACGCAGCCATCCTGGAGGTCTGCTCTTTGTATCAACGTCTGGAACACCCAACAGCCCTCGCCAAGGCATCTCATCATCTGCCGGACACATTATATTATTCAATTTCTGTAAAAGCTTTCCTTATTTTTAATTGCTATCGTATAAGGTCACCGTAATGGGATAACGGTTCCCACGTACTGCCGGACTCGGGTAAAACACACACGATCGGATTGCAGACGGGAAGAACATTTCTCTCCCCCCCTAGCCCCCGTGTTATGTCTCCGAGTCGTCTCTCTTAGCAACGGGAGGAAGGGATCTCTGATGCCCTCGCTGCAGCTTGCTGCTGCGTTCTCGCCTGCTGTGCCGCATCTGTCATCCCCCCCCCCCCCCCCACTGCGCCTCCCTCTCGCCACACCCAGCGACGCGAGAAGCTCATCCCTCCACCGCCCTCCACGTCCCTCCACCTCCCTCCACCTCCCTCCACGTCCCTCCACGTCCCTCCACCTCCCTCCACGTCCCTCCACGTCCCTCCACCTCCCTCCACGTCCCTCCACGTCCCTCCACCTCCCTCCACCTCCCTCCACCTCCCTCCACCTCCCTCCACGTCCCTCCACCTCCCTCCACGTCCCTCCACCTCCCTCCACGTCCCTC